>NC_142245.1:51458355-52758355 GCF_052056855.1 Sturnus vulgaris | reverse complement strand
GGAACTTCATAAATTATATGTTGCCAGTATGGCGAATTGCACCTTTATGAGGCAATTTCTGGCAGATTAGCTGATGTGCATCACCACAGATTCACATTCAAGTGATTTGGACATGGCCCATAATGAATAAGGCATTCCCAGCAACAGAACACTGATTTTGCATTATTATAAACCAGGGGTTGACAGCAGAATACCGATTTTACATTATTATAAACTGAGGACTGAAAGTTACTGCTGCCTGGCAAGTGTTCAGCAATCATTTGTTGGCAGTCTCAGTTGAAAGGCCAAGGACTGGGAGAGCAGGGGATCTGAACACACATCTTTCTGTATGAAAGTCTCTCCATTCACTGTTGAGAAACACTTCAGTGCCCAGAGAAGGGACCGAGGGTGAACCTTCCCATCATCACTCCTACATAATTGAAGAACAAAATCCGAATTTTCAGAGTGGGCAAACCTTCACATCCCACAAAACTCAGGCTTGAAAATAATTACTGAGAAAATGGCAGACCTGTAATAAAAGCCTGAAATGCTGACAGGAAAAGCAAACAGACACAAGCAGGGAGCAGGGACTGATTTTTTTTTCTTTCCAGTTCTACTGTAGAGCTGAAAAGGATGAAGTGGCCAACAAAAATTCTGCTCCTGTAATTTTCCACTGTGTCTGCAGGAATGGTTCTTTAAATGCCACTTGACCTTGAATGCAAAAATAATCTGTCCTTTATCTGTCGTGTCTTTTCATGGTCTGGCTTAGAGCATCAAATTTACATCCTGCCTTACTGTGGAGCTTCTTGTGATAATGAATTCAAGCAAGTAAGTACCTGTGCTCCAGAAATGCATTCCTCCTCTTCACTGTATGAAATGAGGAATGCAGATGCCTTTTGTCTGTCACTTGCCATTTGATTCTGACCTATGGGCGCCACCACCCTGTGTTAGATCTGGCCCAGAAACCCACCCCTCCCTTCCACTCAAGGCCTATGCAATGCAGTACTAGGGCTTTTGAAAACTGAAAACCTCAAGTCATTCTTATGTAGTAACAAACATTTCTCCATTAGGAGTCTGTGGAAAAACACTGCCCTTCTACATACCCACCAGCATTAGTTTAAATGAAAATGCCCCAGAACAATTGAGACCACTGCAATTCTTTTGTCCATTTTCAAAAGGTCTTTGAAGGTCTCTGCCTATGGAACACTGAGATGTACAAAAACTGATAATGGCAGCCATCCTATGTCCTCTCAGCAGCATAGAGTCTACAAGCAACACTGCTGGACAGCAGAAGCCACTGGGATTTTTCTGTGCAAGAGCTGCTATTCTGAAGACAGGAGAAAAAAACGTCCTTAACATCTACAAGGGGCCACCAAACTGCAGATCTGAAGAAAAACCTCTAATTAGACACTCTCCAGCTGATGCTGGATCAGTGTCAACAGAAAGAGCACGAGCTGCACTATGCCCAGCATGTGCAGAATGGAGACAAATATACTGGAGAAATTGCAACTTACCAAGGGAGAAAAATTGATGAACTCCATTCTCTTACTTTGATTCATAGTCTCAGGACCTGGTAAAGATATCAAGACATTAGAGGCACATCCCTATTGTGCCTCTGAATAGACTTCTGGAAGGAATCATTCTGCAGCAAGGAAACTGCTGCCAGGGCCATTCCAACTCGTATGGTCAATAACAATTTCACTGCAGTCCAACCATTACATTTCACATCCCCTTGTACAGACCTATCATCAGTTTGGCCTCCTCTTCAAGCAGAAAGTTCATTTACGTCTTATCAAAGCCACCTTTTTAAGCAGATATTTCCCTTCATCTACTGTGCCATGAAGTATGTCTGGGTGTGACTAAGTGTCCCCAAGGAACTGGCACTCTTCTGGCTAGTATAAAGCTTAAGGGAATTTCTTGCCATGCCTTCACTGACTTGGAAAGTATCAGATATGGGTCATTGTGGATTAGTATTTCACTGACTCATTTCACATGTTTTTAATGAAAAAGTTCTCAGCAAGACCCAGCACCTGGACACTTTCAGGGTAGTCTGTTTCTTGCAAGACAGGAATGTGTCTTAAATAATACTCTCAAGTTGTCAAGTGAGGGAATGAAAAAGCACAAACATTTGAAATGCGCCGATTATCACTGTATCAATTTTTTTTGTAAAATAAAAAGAAACATCTCTGTAACTTAGAGATATGTTGGGCATTTAATTAATTTCATCAAATAGATGATTCTGCCCCTGGAAAGTGGTGATGCATGATGGTATTTCTGAATCTGGTTGATCTAACCATGGTACAAAGTGCCAAGAAAATCTATTACTATTTCTGTGACTGTATTTCCTCCAGGTAGCTCCAAAGTTCCTGCAGCACTACAAAGATGCTGTTGATCTCACCCACCAGCCCAGTGCCTGCAAAAAAGCCAAGTAGGAACATCACAGACATAATGTCCTCCATGGGGGAACCCCATTAATTCAACACAGAGCTGAAAGCTTAAAAAGTCCTGGAGATCCTTCACCTAAATGTTTTCAAGGGCTGATATAAAATGTGAAAGGAACTTTGCGTAATTAAAAATGTTCTAGACCTTTTAGCACACAGTCACATGTGCTGGGAGTGGTAAGTGAGGGAGTTTGCAGTGTGATGCCTGCAGGTTGATAAACCTGGCAGTGCTTCATGAGAGTCCTCCCCCTCTCCAGTCCTCTTCACTGCCAAGCCTACACAGAGAGCACAGGTGGTATTATGGACAAGTACAGGTAAGAGAGATGTATAAAAGTGTTCTTAATTCTTGACACATGGAGCAGCCAGTGCAACACTGAGAAAGGGACACACCTTTGGCTTTTCTCAGACCACCCATCCCCAGCTGTTACCAATAGCTGTACCCTAACACACCAATAGCTGTTTATCACCTGGTGGAAGGCATGAGAGCTGATGTGGTAACCCCATAGCATGTGAGTTGGTCCAGTGTTTTCTGGGCTCCCTGGCAATTGGGTGTGGTTAAAGTTCCCACACTGACAACTGCAAACTGTGCCACTTGCTGAGGATCAAAGCATTGAAGGATCTGCCCTTTTCCAAAACAACAAAATTAGAGTTTCTTTGAGTCTTAGTCTTCTTCCTTTAAAGCACAACAGGGAAACCTGAGCACTGAAATTTCAGAAAAAGCAAGAACCCAGAAAAACAGCTAGGTGATAGTGAGAGTTATGATATCCTGTAAAAAGAAATGTATTTGCAGGACTGGGCCAAAAGAATATCTTGGAAAAACTCTGGGGAGCAGGGAAAGGGAAACGAAGGTGAAGGTGAAAGCAAGAGTGTGTTAGTAATTAGATTAGAACTATAAGTCTAACTATCATTTATTTGCTTTACTTGGTGTTTCAGTTCCCTGGATAGGAGGTTAAGAACATGTAGGAATAGCAGCTGTGGCATCATTTTCAAGACAATCCCTGGGAAGCTGTCCAAAATACATATGGCCAAGCAATGTTAGGGGACGCAAAAGCATCATCCTTCTCACAAGGTCCTGATTTTCATAAAACATAAAATAAACCCTGCATTTCCCAGGTAGCTTGGGGCTAATTCCAAACTCCTGGCATTCTGCTTTTCAGGTATTTCTTATCAAGTTCAGATATGCATACTATTTCTTCCTTACTTCCCCTTTTTGTCTGCAGGTGACTGCAGTTCAGTCATGGGAGTTTGTGAAACTCAGTGATTCAGCTTTTAATTCCAAAGTTTTTGCATGAAGGATTAGGTTCTGCAAAAAGTCTCTAAATGATGTGATCACTTAAACTTTGGATGGATGATTTTATTTTTAATTTTTAGTACTCAAACTCTTAAAATAAAGCCCACATTGACATCTTCTACAGCCTGACTTTCTTTATGAATGCTGTTTCTCTTTCCTGCACAGACTTTTCTACCTTGACAACACATTTGTTTGGCTCTGCTCGCTCAGAGAAACACAGAGTCAGTAGTTTTAAGCACAGGGCTCACACCAAGATTCAGTGCCAGGTGACTTCCAGCCACAGAGCCAAAGTCAGAAAGGTTGAGCTGAGTAACCAAGTCCTACTGGCAGCACCCCACTGCCCCCATTAGCCACCTCTAATCTCTTGCTGGTGCTCATGCTTTTTTCTACTTCAAACAAAATGTCATCTGTTATCTTAGACAGTACAAATACTGATTCTTCAGTAACCTTGTTCTTTTCAACTGAGGCAGGTAGACTCAGCTGGCAGATCAATGGGTAGTCTCTTTTGGGAGAGGAAAGGGCTGGAGGTGACAATTCTTGATCCAACACAACTAGATGAGGACATGGGAATGAAACTGCCACTAATGACTGTGGTGACAAAATTCAAATAAGCAAAAATTTTCCCTTTTCCTGGAAAATCTACTTTATCTAAGTGCTAAAACAGTAGCTAAGTGCACAAAGATCTTTGCATATTTGTATAAATGGCTTTAAAATTGCAATATTACAAGAAATTGAAAGCAAAACCTTTATTATATACATCTACATTTCTATATAACTCAGTCAGTTTCTATTAATATTTTACAGGATCTGTCTTCTGGGATTATCATATTACTTACATGTACATTCATACCCATTTAAAGATAATTGAAAGTTGTGATTAATACAAGGGTATTTTTCTCTTTATGAAGAGAGGAATTTTTAAACATTTTATATCAGGATTTTATTTTTTTTTAATTTTGGGAGGATTATATTAGAAGACTAATTTCCAAAAAAAATTTTCTGCAAGGTGTAACTAACTTTTTCAAAACAGTTCCACTGAAAAGCCAGAAAACGAGCCCTACCCTGCTGTCTTTACAGCTTATAAAATAATGCAGATACTTCTGGATATCATAGGGAAGTATTAATAGCTTCTGTCAAGCCTAAATTTTGTCACCAATCCCTGCCATTTTCCAGTAGCAGGAAGCTGTGGACTTAATGTTACAGATTCTCTGGTTTTCAAAAATAAACATTTCTCCTCAAACCCTTTACAAAAGTGTTATATAAAGCTGTGCCTTCCCAAGCAGTGACAGAATATGCTCCCAGACCCACAACAGTCTCCAGGAGATTCTCCCCACAGGTAATTTACTCCTGTAAGTTCTGTCCTAGGAGGATTTTGCACACATCTCCGAAGTTCCTGTGCTAGTGAGTGTGATCAGCTGGAGAACTGTAGATGCAGAGAATGTTTGTAGACATGGAGCTTACATCCTAAGATGCAAAATCTTGATTTAACTGGAAGACCTACATTTAAAAATAACACCTACTTACAGCCAAGGCCGTGTGGATGGATAAATGATGGATAAATGATATCCGAGAGCACAGCAGATTCCTGTGTGAGAGGAGGAGGAGGAGCACTTTCAGGACCTGCAATTTAGCCAATACCAATTCCTGCTACTGTTTCCCAATTAGCCAAAAGAGGGGGCTAGTTCATTCCTTTTTTCCACGATTTAAAAAAAACATGTTACTACTTCCTGACCTTGGGTTAGTGGAATATTTCTGACAGAAAACGAGCTGGAATCTTCTCCAGCGGCACCTTTATTACCAGCAGATTGACTCACAGTGAGGACCTTTGCTTTCCATTTTGTTCACAACACTTCAACCTGCATGACTGTGCTTGATAATAAAAGACCTCTGCCTAACCACAGTACCCCACACCTCTGCTAGACCATTTAATGGCATCAAATTAACTGCATCCAGCAAAGAAGACCTCTTGGACAGTGCATCTTCAGCAATGGGAATGTGCATTTCACCGTTCTTTGCCTATAGCCCAGCAGAGAACCAGGAGCAGAAAAGTTGTTTCGCAAGTTTCAGCATTAAACATCTTTGACTTATTGCTGTGATTATACTAATTGCTCATCTTCCTAGTGGGAGGTTGCAGGAAGCTGTTTTGAAGTAATCAAGCTGAGATGCAGTCTTCTATTTATAAGAGGCCTAGAAATCTTACTCTCCCAAAAAGAGCATCTAATTGAATCTCTAATAAAGAGCAGATACGATTTCTCCTTCTCTTCCTTGGAATTTCACACAAGAGTTTGTGACTTCATTCTTCCTCACTGTGAATGTGATGCTGCCTGACTGCTACAGGCAGCGCTTGCTCTCCCCTTTTCCCAGGCTTTGATAGCACAGCAAAACCTCTGCACCTCTGTAGCAACTGCAGGATCGTCTAATACAGCTCTAAGGCACCAAATGAACATACAGATCACCCAACTCCTAAGTATGAAAATAAAGAGGTTTTTTGGCCCGAAGTAGTTTAATGTTGTGATATACGTGCACATCACCGGTTAAAAAGAGTAGGTCCTGCCTGCCCTACAATCATAGCCCCAAGGAAGCTCGTCCCCTCAGCTGATGGGAAAGGGTAACTTGGGTCAAGAACACTTTGATCTACGCTGATCACAATAAGGGACACTGAACATTTTTTCTCATGCAAGACTTTCCATAGCAAAAAAAAAAAAAAGGCCAAAATGCCTTGTATCTACCTCAGACAAACAAAGGCAGAGCCCAGCACTAGCAGGATTTTAAGAAGCATTTCTAACTGAACTATTGAGAACCTTTGTGTGATAAAGCCAGGGTAGCATTCCTCAGAGCAACAAGATCATTCTGCTGAGATGAAGTTAAATTTCATCATAGATTACTGGCAGGACTTTGCTGTTGTAGATAATGTTGTTCTGTTTGGGGTTTTTTTCCTAGTTTATGACTACAGTTTCTTGGTAAAACTGGGCACATATTCTTAATAAGTTGTTCCAGGAAAGTCAGAACTACTTGATAGCAAAGGTTATGTTTTGTCCAATGCTTTCAACCAAAGAAAAAGAAAGTGGAAAATCTAAGTGAACTGTTCTGACATTTCTGAAGCACTTCATTTACAGGCACATGCAATAAACACAAAGGAAATAAAGAGCTAAATCCTCACTGGTACTGAAGGAAGTAGCAGAAGTGACTTTTTTTCACAGTAGATTCGCTAGGTGGGATTTTACGGAGGCTGAACAAAACTCAGGTTAAAATCCCTCCTCGGCACAAGGGGATTTGAAGGCATGTGTTTCATCTCCCAAGGAAACATCTTACTCACTGACTGTTCTGTAAGGTACCCTGGGGTAGAGAAAATGCATGAAAGACAAGATGCCTCTTCAGTCTATATTTGCCTTAAATATGAATATGGATTTATAGGAGGGGCTTTAAATATTAATTAAGATGGCTTAAGGACTTAGTTATTTAAATTGTATCTTACCTAAACACTGATATTTCTGGATGCAGCCCCTTCTCACCAAATGTCTCCCAAAAATTGTACAACAACATCAACAGGACTGTGGACAAAAACACATCCCAGACTAGCATGTATGTCAAGGTACTTTCCTGGCAGATGAGATATCATTTCAAATCACCTTTGGCAAAAAGATCTCAACTGAGGTCTCCTACATCTTGTATGAATGCCCCACAGCTGAACTTTTCAGGGAAAGGGATTGATGCCTGTGTAAGGCCTATTTTTAGATATCCACAGTTACCGGATGCTGAGACACAAGAAAAAAGGGGTTTAGATAGCAGAACTTAGCATGGGAAACTGGCAGGATTAGGGACTACCATTTGATTGTTTTATTAGACAGACTCATAGGAGTCAGAGGCCAGGGAGAAAAGATTGCTCTTGAAATGGGATTTGAAGACAGTCAGGAGGTCAGTGAAGCAAACAGCAGGGTATCTGTTATAGAAGCTGATATTCACAGGAGAAAGACTAGGAGAAAAGGATTCAAAATTAGAATTCCTCATCTCCTTCTATACATCATCACAAATCAATACAAAACAAGTAATTCACGGGAAGAGGCAATTTTGTGTGTTTGTTTGCAAGCCCTGATGGATCTATTGGCTGGAATGCCTATTGTTCCTATCCTTGACATGACACACACAGCACAGGTATTGTGACGTATATAAACCATGAAAAACTCCGGAGTGTTTCATTACCATGAGAAATGAAGGGACTGGCTGCTTTTGACAGCCAGTGATGCTATTAGCTAGCCTTTTGCGTTGGTAGCTGAAGTAAAATTCAGTCAACATATTTTAACCTTCTGAGCAATCCCAGCACACTGTGATCTTACCAAAGCAGCTGATAACAACAGAAGTACAAGCTCTGCGTCAGACAAACAGCAGCTGGGGGAAGGGAGCTCTGCTCTCATTCCTCCCCCACGCCAGCCCAGCTTGTAGATCAAGCTTGTCATCCCTTTCAAGGCAAAAGGCATTGACAACATCTTTCTTCCCCAAATAACAGAGAAGGAGGGGAGCTTAGCACTGCACTGGATTATAGAGTGGTGAAAATACACTAAAGCACTGGATGGCTGTGGGAGAGCCCAGGGAGGACAGCCCAAACCTACCTGATGCTGGGACACCAGCATAGACCTTGCATTATAAACTGAATTAGAGTCTGCTCCAAGACAAATTGTGAACTCTGCTGACTTAATTTCAGCTCTTCTCTGCAGCCTTTCATTAGGAGTTGTAAAGGTTCCTTCTGAGCTCTTTCAAAGTAAGGAAACCCAAGTGGTCTCCAATTTCAATTGTGCACTGTGATGAAAGTAGGCTGTCTGGGAGGAAAAGGGGGGTAAACTGGCCAACCCTTTGAGTTCAGTCTGGGACTCACATAAGTAGGAGTGCAGGAATTCCTCAGCCTTGCATTTGGAAATGGGCCCGGGTCAGAAAGTAAAAATAGAAAAGTGTGTATGCGATTCTAAGAAGCTCAGCTGCAAGGAAGGGGGAAAAATGTTTTCTGTAGACCTTGATTCAAACTCTTTCAGAGGTTTCAAGGACAAAGATGAAGCAGCTCCAGAGATCCATTTCATTTTGGAAGTCGTAATTCATTTTTCTGCACAGTGGAAAATTAGTCCAAACCAAATGAAACTTTTTTTTTTTTTAAATCTTGTTTTATAATTACTTTACAAAAAAAAACCACTTGGGCAAAATATCCATATATAGTTTACGTGGTTATTTTGTCAGGACCACATTTTATCTGTAAGCCTGTCAACGCAAGAAAATGAGAAATATCAGGTAAATGAAAAGAATTAACAAAAGATTACACTGTTTCTTTAAGCTCTAGCCTTAGCAGAGAGCAGCTGTATCATTTCCTCAGGGAATACAGTTCTGCTTCCTTGCTCAGATCCCAGAATGGGTGAAACAGGTTTGCATGAGTACATGTATCAAAGACAACTGAGCTTAGAGCAGGATGCAGAAATTATCTATATATGTAAAGCTCATGCCAATTCCCTGTAAAGACCCTCCACCTTGAGAAGATAAGTATAGAGGAAACCAAGGAGTAGCAACATGGGATTAAAATATCCATCTCTTGATCCTGTCTGCTTGGTGATGGATTGTGCAGGACTTAGCCAGCAGTAGCTGGCTGTACACGTAACTCTGTGTGAGTGTGTGTATGCAGATACAGCTACACACAAAGGAGGCAGCTGCAGGTAGAGACACAAAGGCCAGGACACCACTGCCTACTTTTTTTTTTCCTTCCCAGTAAATAGCCTGGCTCTGCTGCTGCTGCTAAAGAAAGAAGCACTAAACACAGTCCTGCTGCTCCTTCTTTCACATTGCCCCATGAAGCTGGACTTTTAAACCTTTCCCTGTCACTTCCTGATCCTGGGCATGTCCTTACTCCTCCCATGACAGAGCATGCCAGGGCATGTCTTGGAATACCACCCTGGGTAGGATAACTTAATTTTGCCTACCAAAAGCAGCCTCGAGGTAGCTCTGCAGCAGGGCTCCATAGCATGTCACCAGGGGCCAGCCTGGTTTGTCCCTTTGGCTTCCTGGGACTTGTCTATACCACAGCCCCCAGGATGGCACCACCTGTCCCACAGCACGGGACCAGCATGGGGACAGGGAAACTGCAGGGCAGAGGAACACAGAAGATCCCTTTGCCAGGCTCCTTCCCATCACTGGCAAAATCTACAGCACCCCTGGACAGCCAAGGAAAAGCTGGGCTTTGCCTAGGACTTGCTAGACCAAATAGGATAAGGTCTTCTTCCTGGACCTTTTCTTTTTAGCTGTATTTTTATATCAACACAAAACCATAACTGGAGAACCCCAGAGGAAGGATACATGCGTGGGAAAATGCATGCACTTTTAAAAAAGTTAACAACTTTTAAACAACTGTCAATTCACTGATGATCCAAGATTCCATTCTGTTCTTATTTCACAATTTTTTGGGGTGCAAGGGGAGTAACAGTAATAAACTAATTTTGCATTAAACAAGAGTACTCAAAATTTCAAACAGAACACACCTGAAACAGCAGAAATGTAAGAGCAGCTTTTCAGCAGTTCTACTTGCAGAATCAGAGCAGACTATAGCTTAAATGAATAAATAAAAATACCAGTAATTTTATTGAATTATATTCTTCAGTTTCAGTTTTGTCTCCCAATGCAAACAGGCTACTGATTGATATGTTATTGTGAATTTGTGTATTGTGTCTGTAATTAATGTGGTTTTGAATGACCCTTGGAGAGTAAATCAATATTGGAAGTAAGAGACCTCCAGTGATTTGGATTTCTGACTCTTCTAAATCAGTTTTCAAGTGGTAAATATTTCTATTAAGAACAAAAATCATCCCAAAATATGAAAAGTGGCAGTTTTCACAATTCCTCACATCCTTGAATGTTCTTACAAAGTACTTCATGACTTTCAGACTCCTTGGAACAAAGGCAGATAGGGGGAGAAATCCTGTACACATTTTCCAAAACAAGTTTCCAACCTTGATCACCTCAAAACCATGGCATACAAATGGCATACAAAAAAATATATGAAGAACAAACTGGCTGATTTGGGAAAGAGTCCACAGATCAAAACTCATTAATCTCTTCTTTTACAATACAGTAAGGCAAGATCTGCAAAGTTCATCTTTCAGCATTCCATCAGCAGGAAGCTGAGACAATGCAGTCCTTTCTCCTCACTTTCAGAGTGGTCCGTGAAGCTAAGCCCTTTCATTTGAGGGTATGGCTGGATGGTAAAACTCTTTGTCTGATATTGTACTCTTGAAAGTTTCACCATTTCAAGCACCTCTGAGGCTCGTGCTGCTAAAGTAATGCCAATGCTGGAGCTATCCCTGAATATCCCCATCACCATCAGGTCTGTGTCCTAGAGAAGCAGCATGACCAGTCTTGTCCTTGGTTTTCACATTGCTTATGAAGTCCAATCAGAAACCTAAAACTAGATCTCTTCAATTCTAGTGGAGAGTTTTCTAGCTATGTAGCCAAAGTTTTCTAATCACTGTCATTATTTTATTAATTTAGGCGTCTCAAGCTGGCACTAGTTCATTCATGTCCCTCATCTGTGCTGAAACAAAAGAGACACGGTAGAAATTTGCACATACATTTAGTGTTGCTGAGTCACAGTTACTGAGCTCCAGTTTGGTTTTGCTGCTTTCAAACATCTTTTACTGTTTGTTATTAAATGGATATTGCTCTGCTGTGAGGCTAAATGGGGCAAGACAGCCTAAATTTTACTGATGAGCAACTTCAGTACTTTGGGGGTAAAGAAGACCAAATTACTTCAGCTGCAAAAAATTAATATATATGCTGTAAGGAGAAGTTACTCAAGTAGTGAGTATGTATAGGGCAGGTGATAGCAAAAGTCATAAATGTCACTGTGACAAAGCTGCTAAATAATATTTATCACACTGCAAACAGATTTATACTGCTGAGAAAAATTGACTGCTTTTGGGAGGAAACCTTAGAAATGTCTTCCTATACAGAACAGCACAGTGGGCAAACACTGGTGTCAAATAAAATTAAATATAAAACAGTATAGAAGGGCTCAAATGGGAAAGTGAGAGGTGGGTATTCTGCATCATCACTTGTCAAGCCCCTTGTTTGAGAAAGGGTGACTGGGAAGAATATTTACTACTCTTTGTTACTATTTATTATAACCTCAGTAGACCAGAAGAGGGAAAGTGGGTACACCAAACATAAGGAAGTTGGTAGGAGGAGAGATTACAGTCACAGTCATGTCTTTCTCTGACTGCTAGTCATCAGCCCCAGTTCCAAAAGCACATCCCTCCACTCTCTCCAGTACCAAGGCTGCATTAACAGCAGCCTAACTGTGACAGGAGGTGTTGGCGTTCTGTGTGCAGTGTCCAGCTCTCAACAGCAATTCACTCAAGTGTGGATCAAAAACAAGCAATGGTTCAAGCCAATGGTTCAGCCAATCCTGTGTTCCATTCTGGGGAGAATGTGGTGTTTAGACACACAGAAAAACAGGCAGCATGTAAAATACTCTAAAGACAGTGCACATATGGCTGTTTGTTATTTATTGAGTTCCAATGGTATGTTCAGCAACTTGCATGGGAATCTTCCAATGAAATTATTTAAGTGATTCCAAGTTATAGCATTTTATTTTTCCACCCCAATATTTACAGATTGTCCTGATTCCTTAAGCAGGCTGCAGCTCTTACAGACTGTGTGGAAATTTTACCAGCAGGATGTATGGGATTGTTCATCCTTAGTATCTGTAGCCAAATGTTCACGACCTGTCCTATGGATATATAGACTGCCCAGTTCTTCTGAATTTGCAAGGCCAAATTGTTCAGCTTCATACGAGTTCAGAGACTCCCCTGATTCCACTGGTTTTATTCCCAAGACCTCTAGGTGGTTAAAGGGAAGAACAAATGGGACAAATGCATTCCTGATGTAAGCAGATGAAACCTTATAACCTCATTTTTCCTCTGACCCCATTTTAGAATTTGTCAGTTGAGCAGCAGCTGTTTACACCAATTATGAATTTGGCCTAAGATATAGAAATAAAGCAGCCGATTATATTCCATGGAGAGCACATTAAAAATAAACAATGCATTTGTGTGTGTGTGGCAGAACTGAGTCTTGAGTCCTTAATTATAGGAAACAGGAAATACTTTGGTTGCTTTCCTTCCCAAGATCAAAATTTGTTAATAATTACACCACTTCTTAGAGGTTCCTTCTCCCTTTAGCTTTACTGCCACTGGAGAGGGGGAGGGAAGGGTGGAGGAGGGGGGAGGAAACCAGGGATCACCATAATAATATGAAGGTGGAAAAAAGAGACTTTACACGTTCTAAGATAAAAGCCAGGAAAGCCTTGCATGATAAAATCAGGCAGTCCTTCCCTTTTGGGGGCACACTAGGTCATTCGGGAGCATCCAGGAGAATTCTCTTGCTTCATTATGTTTTTTTCACAGCCATATTTCAGAAGCTGCAGACAACTATCAAAATACATTCAGGAGCTAGGGTGGGGGCAGTCTGAGCAAAGATTTCAACAATCTTTAAACCACATGGCAAATTCTTCGGAGATCCAGCTGGAGGTGAAAATGAGGAGACAGGAGATTTTCTTAAACAAGAACAACCTGGCACTCTTATCTATTTTAAGGCATTGTCTCCACTGTATTTGCATTTCTTTCTTTTTAAACTAAACAAATTTAAAATTAACAACTCTTTAGTTAACCTGAGCCAGACTCCCAAAAATGTTGCATGAGACAACCCCACGTCAGCATTTAGTCTGTTGCAGGCAGTCTGCAAAGGCTCAAACCCCATTAAAACACTTTTATTAACATTTTCTTAGACCAGTATGACACACGTTGTACAATACCATAGGTAGAGAGTGAAAATCGAGGCTGCAGCTTCATTGTAGAGAGAAAATTCACAGCCTGTCAATATTGGGGAAAAAAGGCTACAAATGAAGATGTAAAATCAGGTTCATGTTTAAAACATCTAAACCGATATTGCTTTAGGAAAGAAGCAACACATTAAGAACAATGTGTGAATATCCACTGACAGCCCTGAGTGCAGAATATTGTTTCAATAGTGCAGTTTGCTCATATACATAAAATAAGTAGGATTCAGTTGGTTAATAATTTATCTGGTGACTTCTTAATCTTGAACCAAAAATATCCTTGAATGTTTCCAGAGAAGCTGATATCAGGCATCCACAGCAACTGTAAAATCAGCCCTTTTTCTGCTTTATACTCTCTGACAGTTCATCATAGTCTTGGCTCTGCAAAAGACGTGATTAATTTAATGTGAAGCAAGTGGTGCCATTAACATCATGTGCCTACGCCTTCCAAACTCAAGGGCTTAGATTTGCCCAGTCCCCTCTCAACACAGACAGACCTCTTGGAGGGGCTTTGAGTAAATCTGATTTCAAAGAATGAAGGAGGGGAAAAAATATTTTTCTCCGTAAAGGAAATATCTCTGCAAGCAGTAAAAGCCACAACTGTCCATAGGAGCTGGTAGGATTCCTTCTGGTGGCTGCCAGCACCAGGGCACTACCCAGCCGCAGTGGCCACCACCGGCTCTCTAATTGCTAGCCCTGAACACTCAGCAGCAGGATCCAAGAGGGTTGGAATCTGAATAAAAGTTCCCCAAACAATGCAAATAGATATAGAGTTGTTTTTCCCACAGTGGCAAAAGAAACCTCTGCCATTTGTACCTTTTGGCTTCCCTCAAAGAATCCTGGCCTTGTTTTCATGGAATCCCTTAGAGACAGCCCCGGGGCTAAGGCAGTGAGCATCCAACTGCTGCCGGGCTTCCTGCAGATACCATTAACCCTTTGGCTACTAATTTCCCTCTCCTGGAAAAAATGGATGTCTGCTCTTGGGCTGCTCAGCATTTATCTGCTGTCCTCCTATCCTTGAAAGTTCAGGGTTCAACAGCAGCTGAGCACTTAAGCAAGTACTTACTGCAGTTTGGTGGTCAAATAGATAAGAGTGATTACCTCAGAGGGCTCCTTGAGTGTTTTCTGCCCTGCTGCTGACTCTCCAGCTGTCCCCAAGCAGCTCCCTTCAACTCTGCTGCCTGCTGAATACTGAATCTGTGAGGCTTACTCACCCACTGGAGTAAAAGGCTTTGCATCTCCTGCATAAGAGGCAGCAATGTGAGGAAAAACACCTCATGTTATAGTGGATTTTAAACGATATACCAATCAGAGATTTTGGAGGGCAGCTATGCTGAGCGCACCCATTCATCTGCAGTGAGCGTTGATACTTCACCTCTCCAGTTGGACAGCCAGAGAGAAAATTTCTTATATCAACCTTGCAAAGAATGGGCTCCCTTGCTGCAGCAAAACAAAGCAAAACGCATTAACACAGCCCAGTACAGCTCCCCTTCCTCCATGTGCTTACACATGCAGTGGGCATACAATAGGTATTTGGAATTTAAATAGATTTGTAACACAATGATGTAAAATATAATATCACTCTTGGTGTTAAGTGGTAATTTCAGAACGTTGAGGAGAGGCTCTTAATGAGTTTACTGTTGGCTTCCACAGAGAAGATGATAGGACTGGGATGCTGGATCATTAAATGCTTGAAATTATTATTCTTTTAATATTGCAGTGACCATAAAGGCCAGCTCAGTCTCTGCTACAAAGGATCTTACAAATGAGCCTTCATTTTTTTCCTGCAGTTTATTTGTTGCTTTTGCTTTTCTAAGTTTGAGAACATCCAGCTATATTTCTGCCCTCTCACACTCCATAAAAAGCTTTCAAGGCTATATTTAGTGAGAATGTATTGTGGATATTAAAGACACTGAATAGCCACCCACCTCATTGTATTATCTTTCACTGCAAACCACCACAAAAGTAATTACCATTATAGAAATTCAGCTTGGTGTTACTGACTGGTTATCAGACTCATCTAGCATAATTCTCACAGAGAAAAAAAATGGCTTATGATAAAAGGAATAGATTGCCATCTGAAATATGCCCTTTCCTGTCCCATTCTCCCCTACCTTCCCATTATTCTGGAAGAACCCTTAAGTACTAAGCGTGTACTACAAGCCCTAGAAAGCAGAATGAAGGCTGAATTTTGGTTTCATGAGTCATCACATGCTTCTTTAGTAATTTTTTTTAAGCAAGAACTTCCTTAAAATGTAATTATTAATAACATGATCTTTGGGTGCCTGCGATGAGTTTCAGGTCTCAAGCCTACTTGCTTGTCATTGCCTCTGGAATAAGAGGTTTGGGTACTAGTGCCCTGCTTTCCCACTAACAGGTAACACTGAAGATTCAACCCCCAGCAAGCTGTTTTACAGCCTGACCTGCTTTGGACAAGGATGGCTAATGCTAGCACAGTTTCACTCACACACACTGACTCCTGGCAAACTGTCTCTGAACTCTTGTACTGGTCTGAAAGTTTTCAAGATCCAAGTCATGATTTTCTATAAACCATATTTCACTGCTCAGGAGGTTGAAAAAAGCCTCAAACCCCATAGTTTTGACAGAAATTATTCCATATGGCCTAGTGGTTTGGGACATGGAACAAGGGTGCCAGGACAATGCTGTGACCCTGAGGTCCAAAAACCAATGTTCACAGTGGTTTAGACTGAACTAAAATTCCTCACCTCTTAAATACTTATTTTAACATATCAGGAACACAAGAAATTTACACTGGCTTACGTAAGCAGGACAGAAATGGGTAAGGGGAAAGCATCAGAAAAAGAAGAGAGAGTTAAATTGTTTGGAATACAGTGGATTTTCTCCAAGGGGGTAAAAACTGGTTTGGTTCCACCTAGCATGCAATATATTGATTATTTAATTATTAGTTTAAATATGTAATGCAATATTCTTCTATATTATTGGATTGGTTTTGCTGCATTGTTGCCTTGGGCAAGCCTTATAAATTGTGAAATCAGAACAAGCATAAAAATAGCATAAAAATCTCCAGGCAGATACATCATCACACATAGAGGTTTAATCTGCTAGCATCTCCTGTGGTCACATCAGGTGTTGGCTAAGAGTTCAATTTCTGCTTTTTCCAACAATGACAAAACTGCTAGCTCCTGCATGAAATATAGGTCATTTGGAGACACAGATAGTAGGTATAAAGATGTATACTTACCTATGTATTCAGAGAGAAAAAGAAAGGAAGAGAATCATAATATATATGTTCTTACCTAGAAAATAATGTTTGCATTTATATGTAGTATTCTTTATTCCCATGAGGCAATTATTAGAAGTTTCCTTCTCATATTTAGTCATGTTTGGAATTGTTTTCAGGATGTTTAGACTCTTTTCTTCAAGTTGTCACCAGCTCATTACCACAGAATTACATTTTACAAACAAGAGCTGGCTAGAGCCAACTTGGCTTGGTTACTGCTGCCTGAGGGAATTTGAAAAAAATTATAATTTCTTTGCCTTTGGAAATAGACAGGCATGGACCCAACTGCAGGCAATCTCACCTCTTTACTGCCTTTGTGAGCTCAAACAGCTTTTTTATTCTTGGACTACTATTATTTGAAAAGAGAACACACAGATTTTTGTCCCCAAAACACAGCACATCTGAGCAGACATTTATCTTCATCTTAATGAATCTCAAAATGCAGTGCTGAACAATAAGGTCCCCATTGCACCCCCTAGTAATAATTATTGAAGTTCTTCTATTGCAGCAGTGAATCATGCCATTGCAACCAGTCCTCAGAGCAGGGACTCTACAGAAGGTTCAAAATAGCCCAACTCCTTTTCTTTTCCAAAAAAGGCAGAGTTGATGAGGGCACTGACTGCACCCACATGCAGCATTTTTCCATAAGGGTCCCTGGGACCTAAAACTTGTATTTATGATTGGCCCTTCTGCACCTCGATTGACAATTTGCACACCACTATCCCTTACATGCACGCCTGCACTGTGGTAATTTTGTAATTAGAAATTGATCTTTTTTTTAATAACAAACACTGTCTTCTGCTGCCTTTGATACTTCTGAAAGTGTCGCTCCTCAGTTTCAGCCTCATAAACCACCTTCAAACTTCAGCTTCCACTTCCCTGTAATGCTCCTTTTGCAGAAAAGGAAGTGCTACCATTAGAGGCAAACTTTAAAGGATGGTCTGTCTGCCCACATGGTTGCTCAAAGGTCAAAATGATTGCGGTTTTTTTTAATAATTACAGTTAGATAGTAGCTGCTGGTTAGTGATAAATTAAGTTAGCACATCTTAAGTTGACTTGGCATAAGAGCAGGATATTAATCACTAAATAGCCATCATTTACCTTCAGTTAAAGCATAAATTGCAATTCTGAATAGATCAAGCTTATGTGCTCATTCCAAAAGCAATCTATAGGACAGATTCTCAGGCAGTGAGAGCTTCCAAAATTTAATTAAATTCAGAGCAACATCAATTAGCACTAGCTGAGATATTGGTCCAAAGGATGATCTGTGGAGTAAATTGAAAGCCATGTGCCTTAATATCAGTAAGATTATCCACATTTTTTTGTTCTGATGGAATAACAGATCTGTCTTGAGTGTACAAGACCATTTTATGATGCTTTTCCCAGGTGGAACTGTACAAAGAGTTGCACTACAATCTGCAGAAAAATTCCCTCCTTATCATGCTCTAAGTGTAATTAGCTACCTGTACATCAAGATAATTCCAAGTTAGTGATTCTCAGAGCTAAAATGTCCTGTAACAGAAAGGCAAATTATCTGAAATGTAAGACTTCACCCAGAGTGCATGAACAAAACCAACATAGCTGTCAACATCAAGTGTTCAGGTCTTCAGATGGAGGAACTACATTGCCTGACTCCTAGCCCAAGCTTGTGAAAGCCAGAAAAGAACAACTGTGCCCTTGAATAATCCTCAAAACACAATGCATAATTCCATGTTTGGTGAAACTTTCTTGAAAGAGAGAGCAACAATTAAAAATAAAAGAGGATGAATGTTTTAGAAGCTGTGTGTGTTATTTCCTGGCTCTTAATCATTCTTTTGGGGATGATTTGAGACAGTGTAGTGCCTGCCAAACTAAGAAATCCCACTTTTCAATTTTTTCTGTCATTTTCTTATAAGATTCTGGTCAGAAAATGAGACTAACATTTTACGAAAATGCTTGCAACGTTTTTGTCACTGTCTCAAAATGGATAAAAATGTGTCAGAAAATTTGACAAACATCAAGAACGTGCCTCTATGCTGTCAAGAGCATCCCCCTTCTTGATGAGCCAAGACATGTAATACTCCCAATTTCACATTTCTGCCTAAAGCTCTGTAACTTTTTCCTGCAGGGAGTCTAAACCTTGAGCTGGGAGATTTTCCCTCTGTTTGCATTAGGTAGAGCACAGCCTTTTGCCACATTAATAGAAAGGCTACTTGTCTTGGAAACTGGATGGACATCTGAACTCCAGATAATCTGAGTACTTTTAGATGTTCAGCAGCTGAAGTGTCCTATTGTGGCTCATTCCCTTGCAGAACAAATGTTGCTGTCTGAGGCTGCTCCAAACATTTGTTTGGCACACGAGAACTCCCTCTCCTTTTGAAGCAGTATTAAAAGCACTGTCAGCTCATTAATGGATTTTTTTTTAACTTTTCTTTTGGCAGAAGTGAAACTATCACTGAAAGAAATATCTTGTAAACATTGAAACAACCACAACAGCATTCCATGCGTACACGCTGGAAAACAAAAACAAAATAAAGGCAGCCTTTTGCAATGAAACACGTCTTTCCTGAATCAGCAAAGGCTCCCATGACCTTGCAGACATTCTTTGGAATAGCCACTGAGAGCTGCATGAATCTCATAACAAAATAAAAGCACCATAGTGCAAAGGACAAATTGTCCAGGGTTAGAGGAGAGCCGTTGCTCTGAAAACACCAAGCACTGAAATCTTACCCATAGATTGACTTGTGTACAAATGTCACCATGCCTACGTCAAAGGCTAGATTTCCCAGAGGACTCAGCTTCCCTTAAAGAAGTTACTCCCTTATGAGAGTAACTATCAAAGTTTTAAAGACCTCAGCAAGCCAGAATTTTGGTAGGAGTTTTTCCAGAGGGCTAGCACTGATATTTAGATGAGACCACCTGGGTACCATTAAAAGTTTGTATGTAGAAAAGTCCTCCTTATAGATAGCATAATGAGAATTCTATGTAGAAATATAGGAATGATGTTGTTACCCTTATGCTCCTTCCTCCTCTTTTTTTACACTTCTCTTTTTTTTTTTTTATTTTTTGTGAAACAAAAGACATTTTAATTTGGCTTGATACACTCTAGGTATAAAAGGAAGTAGTTTTTAGCTGAACTCTGTAGACTTTATATAGGCAGCCTCTGTAAATAATTCTTCCCTCCATTACAGGTTACCTCTGAATGATTTTTTTTTCCTCCTAGCTATTCTTTATAGAAGAAGTGTTAGGAAAACTCAAGGGTTTTTCTAGAATGTCACTGGTTTTGATGAAATACTTAAAAATTAACAAAAAACCCCCAAAAACCTCGCATCTCCCAAAATAAACCCAGCAAAAGGCCTTTCTCAAACATGTTCCACTTTAAAGTGCCTGTTCTTTAAAGGACAGGGCAGAAGCCGAGGAAAGTTGAAGTCCTTCCTGCCTTTAAAAGATCAATATGGCTTTCTGCCTTGTATCTGTTTCTTCTGAATGTGACTAAAACCCTAATTACCCTACTTAGATGATTCTTAGATGTATGTACAAGAATAGGTAAACATGACATATTTATCAAAGTTAATCTCCATGCTTTGAAAAATAATTTGCTAAGATTGGCATCTTGCTAATGCCAAAAAACCTCCAAATCATTTGTTAGATCCATGCAAAATCAGACACTTCCAGGCTTGCAAGAAAGGCTGGATAAAATTATTTTAATGAGAAGTTCAGTGCTGCTTAAAAGTGGCAGCAATAGTCTGGTGAGATTAGATAGGTAGGTAGATAGACAAGTGGATAGATACATGGACACAGAGAGGTGCTGGGTTCTTGGAGTGAAATTCCCTGAAATGCCCTAGCCTCAGGTGCTCTCAGTCTCAAAACAGATTTGTGATGTGGACTTTGCCATCAGTCAAGAAGAAAACTTAATCTAGGACTGCCATGTAATGTATGGGACAGTTTCTCTTAAGGTGCAAGGTTTATGTAAGATAACCATCTGTCTCACTCATGCTTATATCAGTTTGGGCAAAATAATTGTGGTCCTCGTCCTCTCTCATAGCTGTCAAAATGCAGTGAGCAGTCAATGATTCAGACACTCTGAGCAATTACCTAGAGCAGACCAAATTCTCTGCATCTTACCAAAAATGACAGGAAAGCTGGGATTTGTTCTGCTATCCCTGCAAGAAAGCCTGCAACAACAAATGAGCTTGCACTACATTTGCGAGAACTTAAGTCACTGAAAGGAGTGTATATGAAAATGGACAATTAATCAGATCATCATAGCACCAGTATTTGTCCTAAAAGATGATCTATAATATAGAAGATTACATAGATCACCTAGAAAACAAGTTAGACAATTATTTCTGTTTTCACACACCTGTGTTTTGAAGCTTACCCTCTCTTTTTGGACCATACTTTTTTGTGACTTGTATAAGAATATTCATTTACTGCTGGTCTAATTAGTTCACAAAGAGGCAAAAGGGAATCCTTTGTATATTTACTGTACCTATTTGGCCATCCAGTTGCCCAAATCTTGTATAGGTGCTTGAAGGCACTGGTAAACTTTCCAATTTTACTCTGGGAAACAGGCAATATACATCCCAACATATGCATAAAATGTTCTTTGAAAAAAGCATGATATCCCTCATGTAAGTCAATATTTAATGAGCTTGGCTCTGAATTAGTATGTTTGGCTCTGAATTATTGTGTTTCAGTTGCAGAACAGTCACAGAGTTTAGAATATCCTAAAGCACTTGAGTAGCTAGTCCCATTTTAACTGGAGAACAGAGAAACCATCTTTCACAAACCATGTTTATTTCCCAGGCCTTAACATGACAAGGAAAGTATTTTGTTTAATGATGCCTTTCAGGTAAGGGAAGAGATGAAACTCCATGAATGTGTTTTTCTGTAATCTTAAAATGTGGCTTTCAAAAAACTGACAGTAGCTAGTCTAGTACACACAAAAATCACTGAACTCAGCCTTCCTTCCTCCAGAATGACTTCCAAACACATCATTATCAATACAGGTTATATTCAGTTACAGAGCCTAAGTATTTCCTTTTGAAATACTATGAGAAATAGTTATGACATTGGAAAATACGTTTTCTCTGATGAAAGGAGGACTGAAATTTTAAAAAGTCAATGAAGAGCTAAAAGTTCCTTTCAGTATCATCTACATTTTAATTCTACGTTAGGAGAGTTAACTTTATCAAACATGGATTTTAAAAAAGGGGCAGTTTAAGCTACTGGAAAATGAGCAACATGAGAAAAAACATCTCGTTTGACTTAGCAATGGTACATGCCAAATTGTAATGGAACAGGGAGAGAACAGACCTATCCAGCTTTGCTTTCACACAGTTTAGTTAATTCATGCTTTTCTTGGATGATTTATATAAATAAATACACAGTGACTGACACAAAAGAAGGTTGCATGGTCACATATCAGCAATTTTTGAGGCTGGTGAAGGTCTCACATGTATCTCTTGGATATCATCGTAGATTCGGTAAAGGCAACAAGGAAATTTACACATTCATCTGTTCCTTTCTTTTTCCAGGGCAGATATTGTGAATCACACCCATCCCTCTCTCCATCAGCCTGTCACTGTCTTGGAAGGGCAGTGGGAGAGCTGCAGCAGAAGAGCCATTGTAGTCAGCTGCATCCTGAACGGGGTAACTCGGGGGCGCTGCTGACATCCCCTGGACTGACAGCTGCCTGCACTGCGCTCCTCTCCCAGGTGCTGCCAGGAGCAAGGAGCTAAGGGAAACCAAGGTATAAATCATGTTTACAAACCACATGTGCAATGTCTTTCAGTCCACTTGTGGTCTTTCCATAGCTCTATTTAGTATTCTGTACATCTGCTTGGGGGCTTGATTTTTTTTTTCCATAGATTTTGCTATCATATCAGCTACAGAATTCCCTACATGGAGGTATCCATAAATTATACTGCAGCCTAGGAGTTTGTAGTGTGTGAACAAAAGGCACAAATGCAAATGCAAGATGTTTAATTCACTGTTTATGTGTGATGTTACCCAGGTGCCAGTGACATCCTTTTGACCAGCGCAGAGGCACAAGGGACCAACCCAACATACATTTTTAATGTGATCAGCTGTGACAGCACATACACAGAGTAGACCTTGTGGCCTTAAAGCCATCCTTTTGGAACACTTCTAGGGGCCCAGAAGAAATGGTTTAATTAATCTTCTTTTTTCAGGATTGCAGCTTTTTTTTTTTTTTAATATAAATTATGTACACTGAAAACCTGCCAATTATAGCAAATTAAGGGACTTGGCAAGTGCATCCCTTGGAGACAGATGGTAAATAACATTCAGATTCTGAGTTGAAATAGGGCTAGCGATTAACTGGTACAGGATAGAAAAGCAGTCCAAATAAATTAAATAAAAAGGGTTGATATGAATGCAAGTACTGTAGGTTGCTTTTTTTGTGTGTGTGATAATGATGGTACCAAAAATATTGATGATTCATAATTAATATGCAGTACCCTCTGAGTGGCAGCAGGATTTTAGATCTTTAACAGTGTTTTAAAAACCAGTGCCAGTTGTTTATTTTGCTTTCGCAAGACTGCAAACAACTGTCATTTCATCCTTTCTGGAGGATCTGCCAGTTAAAAAGACAAGAGTGCAGCCTCACAACAAAGAAAAGTTGCCCCTACAAGTAGCAGGGGACCACAGGAAAGAAATTCCTAGGAAACAGGGCCTCCTAAGATGCAGACTGCTATAGCCAAAGTGGAAGTACCTGAGGAGAGTACATTTGTTTCCAACTTGAGCTGCAAATGAAACAGGAGTGATGACCTCAGCCTCACCCCCTACTGACCATTTCTCCATTTCAAAAATTCACTGCACCTACTGTTCAAAATAAACCTGCCGTCCCTGGCACAGCAGAGGTGGTGCTGATCAGAAATGCACTGGCAGAGTTGCAAGATGGGAGGAAGAACCTGCAGCACCTGCGCACGCTCTGTCTGGGAACGAGGATTATTGCTAACCTGTCAGTCTCAGCAGCACTAAAATACACCAAATCTAATTTGGTTTAAAAATGCAAAAGCACAAAGAGATCTTTTTAAGAATCCAGCCAGAGATAAAAAAGATGACAAAGTCAAGAGTGTGTTAGTCATTTAATATGTACTCTGCTTAGAATACTAAATTCAGGAAATGACTCAATCACGCACACAATTACAGCTATTTTCAGATCATAAATGATGCAGTACGCCAATACTGATGCAAAAACATACCACAATTAGTTCCTGCAAATGTTCTTGCAACAAGGCATCATTTCCAAGGGAGCCTTCAACCTAATTATGGCAACAGAGTACGCCTCAGGGCACACTTCTCTATATGATTTCATTATTCTTGTACAGTGACCTGACAATGATGTCACCAGAGTGCTACTTCACCTTGCATGCTCCCAAGCACATGATAAGAAGGTTAATTGCTTGGATATGCATGTGAGGGGTCCACTTTGCTTCAGATGTTGGATGCACACAGAGCAGTCCAGTCATCAGTCTTTTCAAGATAATATTTGCACCCAGGAAGAATTAACATGGAATAATGTTTATAGGTAACTGAAAAACTGAAGACAGGTGGTAGCTGATGGAATATCTTCTAAGAACTGGTTTATTTATTCAAGAATAATTCACATGGCACTTAGTGACTTTTCTCACAAACGAGAGGCTGAAGATTTAAAAAAAACACATGAAAAATAAAACAAGAAAAATCTCTATTCCACTGGTTCAGATTATAAAAAATCAAGATCTGGAAAAATTCAGAGTGAAGTTTTAAATCTAGGCTAAAAAGAAGTGCAAGACCTAAATGCATTAGGACTAGGATGACAAGAAAAACCGTCACCTTTATTTCAGCTGCCATGTTGAAGTTACTTGTAATCCACTGCTAAAAAGGGAAGTCATTCCTCATAAATCCCTCCAATACCTACTCAAATGCAGTAAGCTAAAGCAATAGCAGTTAGATCGTGAAATTAGGGACTCCAGTTTTCCCTTGAGAATTATTTCATTCATAGCCTTGGATACCTTTTCCTTCTCAGTTTTAAATCCAGACTGCAGTATGGTATATGATTTTCCTTATGCTAAAAAACAAATTTTATCATTATTTAGCAATATCAGACTGGCAGACATTTTTCATACAATGACAAAAATTATGAAGGTTTGCATTGTATTGCTTGTACTTTGCTCTATTTTGCATTTTTTGTATTTCCAAAATTTTGATTTCAATGCTGCACTTCAGATCTTTCCAATTACGAAAGTTATTTTGCTAGCAAAGACTACTTCACAAAAGCTAAAAAAAACTGACTCAACTAAGAATTTCAGCATTTGACTCAGAGTTTTGAATATGCCGTGAAATTTCAAGAAAAGCATGGAAAACCTCAAGTTTCTCTGATACTTCTCAATTACTAAGAAAACTTGATAAATGTAAATTCTTGCTTCTGACATGCCTTTATATCAACACATCCTATATGTTCAGACTAGTTTTACTTTGCACATATAATAAAAGGAAAGACCTAAATGTTTGTGCAATGTGAACAAGTCTATCCTGCAGAAATTCCCAGACTCTAATAGACAACTTTATTCCTCTTTAAATTTTACTCTGTTTTAACCAATTTGATCAAAGCATGTTCAAGAGAAAAGTAGGCTCTGCAGTGTCGTTCCCAGAAATCAGTGAAATGAGGAAAGTTAATTTGAACAATAATAATATTACTAAAATTTCCACAGGCAACATTGAGATAATTTTAAATAATCTGGAATTTTTTTCTTTATATGTGGGCAAGATCTTAGAGAAATATTGTTAACTTGTTTTTTCACGGTTGGCTGGGATTTTTTGCTTGTTAGAAGAAAATATTTTATGAGATCAAGAAAAAACACAGGGAACCATTAATGGCAAGGTAGAAGGGGAGAGTGTTCTTCCAAGATCATATTCGCTAAAGGCCACAACAGGAATTCAGGAATTATAATAACAGCTTTGTTTATGCTGTTGTGTTTGGGGTGTTTATATATATATCCTTGGCTGTTTAGTCAAGAATTGGACAAACATTGCAAAGCAACAGTTCACAAACTTTATTTTTTAGTTCTGAAGAATTGTTTATTTTAACCTTTTCCATTATTTTACAGGAACAGGATTCATTTCTTCATTTATTTATTCATCTGTTTATTTATTTTGGCATGTGCATGACTGCCTGGAGAATGGCTGTTCTCCACATGAATGCCAGCGTTCTCATATAACAAAAGACTAAAAGGTATGGCTTTTCTAGGCCAAATGGTATGGCTTGCTCTGTAAAGGGCAGCAAGAATACTGCACAACTTCATCAATTAGTCACAAATTAGAGAGATAAGATAATTGGGTAAAACACATTTATACTAATTGTATGGAAGACATTTTTTATTGAAACTTGCATTATTAGACAATGGTTAGGGACATTTTATGAATTCCAGGAAGGGTAGAACTTAACAATTTAATCTTCTCAATAATTCTTGGTCCAGTCCTAATTAATATTTAAAGACATAAAACCTGGAAAAGATAATGTGGCTAAACCTGTGTTTCACTAGCAATTTACTTTGATTATTTGAGCCATGACAGTGCTACCCCCACATCAGAGTTTTAGTGCTCTTGCTTCTCTCCTTGCTCACCACATAAAAATGGTCAATGCCCTGAATAACTGGTAGTTCAACAGGAAGATAAAGAAAAACAGCTGGCTTCAAAAAGCAGATGGGTGGATCACATGGTAATAGTGAGAGCATAATTAACACAAGCATCATCAGTCACAGCACACCAGCTGCCAGCAAACCTGCACATACTGCTTTTGTGTTGTTTTGGCTTCTTCAGAAGAAAAAACCTCTTTAAACAAAGTTGAGATTGTCAATAAGGCTTTTTCTCCTTAACATGGGACTGTTGCCGAGTACCTCTCCAGCTGTGTGAACCCTGGCCCTGCCACAGCATTATGTAAACTATTGATGAGCTCTCTGAAAAGATACAAATCTCAGCCAGGTCTGATGATTCCCCTGAGCTGTAAGAATTAGATTAAAGCAGGAAGCCAAACACACCAAAGGGGGAAAAAATATGAGACTATAATTCCTTTGAGAGAATAATGGAAGGAACTATATCACAGCAGTAAGGAAAACAATTTCACAAGGCATAAATGAATGCAGAAGAGAAAACCTATAGTGCTCCTTTTGTGCTTGGACATATGTGTTTCTTCTTGACTGAAATTTTAAGTGGTTTCCTTAAAAGTAATTTAAGAGTTTAATTAAAGTATCTAGATGGTTCTTTTATGAACATTGTCATCTAGAGGTCAGAGACCTGGGAATGCTTCTTAGCTGCACAAGTCCAAGTTATGTCTCTGGCCAAGATCCCTGCTGGAACGAGACCTAATTATACTGTATACTGCTTCTCCACTGCATCACCATTTCCTTTGAGAATGAAAACTGAGTTTGGTGGCCTTAAGAGCTTAATGTGGTACAGTGTTGGCCACACACCTGGATGATGAAAGGAATAGGACCCAATGCGATACATTGGAGCATGCACTTACCACACAATTCCTGAATATCCATAATAAAAGTCTGTAATACAAGTGACTGATTTTCATCAGGAAGAACAGATGATAATGACCTATTCTGTTGCAATATGTAAGCACATTGGTTTCTCACTATTGCATTATTTCTGCCTCTTTTTCTGTCTTAAATAGCTCTGTGTGTGTGCATATGTTGTATGATCTACTGTTGATAGACCAAAAGGTGCTGTGGTAGCACCAAGCCAGTAATCAGGGAATATGACATACTGGACTCAAAATTCCACTCTGCTGAAGAATTAACCATAAACATTGATGAGAATAATAAGGTAATTCAAGCCTTCCCAGATACTTAAAAATATTGTTTTTTCCTCTGTTCTCTGTTTTCACATATATATTTCTTATAATCCTGATTTAGCACAGGGTTTTAAAGAGATGTGTCAAAACGCCACAAGATAGGCTATTTTGGTAACAAAGTGGAAATGAGAACTTTCAGTTGATTAATTTAACTTACTATAATTAACATTCGTGTTTGTGAAATTCACTTCTCACTTAACTAGCAAACAGAACAACTGTGAAATAAATACTAATAAAATACTACTAAAACTAAAAATTAAGAGGTTTTTTGTAATTTGCTTCCTATTGAAAACTGACTGCCAAAAGCCAAAGTTGCTCCCAGGAACAGATCAGGTTTTATACATTTTTTACATGGGAAAATTGTTGACGTTTTCCCAAAGACCTCCTTTTTTTTTTTTTTTTAATATCTACAGAAAGAAAATAACTCCAGTTGCACTCTACTTCCTATTTTGGTTTTTTTTTCATTTGTAGCAGTTATCAAAAACTAAAAACTTCATGATTAGCCAGATGTTTCAGGTTTTTTAATGTTTTACTGGAACATGACAATTGTTTCCTTCTCAGCTTTAACTGAAATTTTCCAAAACTGGTAGAAGGCTGATGATAGCTCTTGCTAAAGGTATCTTTCTTAAGAAATAGATGATAAACTAAAGGCTCAGCAAGCAAAAATATATTCCAGAACAAAACAAAATTTGCACTTACTGGATTAACTTTCACAAAGTGACCTATTCTATTCACTCCACTTGTGTGATAAATGAGCCATGATATTTCAAGAGCTAAGCAAAATTACATTCTAAAAAGTTTCAAATTAGGTGCCCAACATTTGTGAAAAACAGTTTTTCAATTGCTAGCATCCAGGGAATAGAATAATTTCTAAATTACTCCCCAAAAGAATATGACAATATGTTCATGATCAATATGTTCTTTGTACTCTTAGAGGGGATATTCTGACTGAAGATGTTGATACAGTTAATCAGTAATTAGTCAGTAATCCATGCTTTTATGATTCAATGCTTGAATGAATCAACTTGCAGGCAAGAACTATTACTCATTTTTTTCCTAATAGATATGGTGAAATACAAATAATTAAGTGAAGTCATCATGGTCACACATAGAATCAGCAATAAAAGCTGTTCATCTTGAACACAGTGGGTCAAATATACCAAATAGCTGTGCACTCCAGCAAGTCAAATCACTCATAACTGCTCAGAAGCTTTGAAACTGTCTAGCCAGCCTTGTAAATTAATTCCAGAAATGAATGCCAGTACTCTGGCTATATTTGAAATCAGTTTTTGTTCACTATTTGTCTCTACCAAGGAATTTCATGGAACTTCTGGACAATCAACCACAGGGAACAACTTTTTATTGAAGGAAAAACAAAATTTTCCCTTAGAGGTACTTTCCTATTTCTCCTTCTCCTCATCCAGCTGATTGTAAACACAGCAGAAATAATCTTGGTTTTAGAATACAAAGGCATTCACTTTTTCAAGCATATTCATTTCCAAAGTCTGCTTTTATCTCCTGAGATTATGCAGACACCTTTAGGTGATATGCTCTATTCTCACTTTTCTAGATTAAATTCTGTTGTCATACTTTACTAGACTGAGTTTAGAAGCATTAGAAGTTTTACACTGTGAAGTAAAAGGAACCAGGAGGCTGCAATACAATCTTCTCCAGGTTTCCCACCTTAATGTTAATGAATATTGTACTTATGACTAGCACAGGCAAATACAGAAATGTTTGTTTCTTTATTAGAACATATGCATCTTACATATCTTCTGTAATATCATGTTACAAATAGGCTTGCATTGAGATGACTTCAAATATTTCAATTTTATTCTAATTTATTATATTAGGAATTGTGGCTATATAGTAGCTTGTCAGCGTTGTGTAATTTCAGAGGACTGGACATAAATCTTTCAAGAGGTTATAAGCATGTTCCTTCCCGGGAACTTTTTTTTTTTTTAGTTCTCCATACTGTGTGCTGTATACTCCATTGGAGCAACCACAAATTACTTCTCTGCAACATTTTTAATGAGACATAATGATAAACACTCTTTCTGGTAAAGCAGGGGAAACAGAAATTTGTCAAAGTAAGAAAATTGCAGCCTTCTTTCCACCCCAGGCAGACTTGAAAGAGCACTCCTAAGGCTTTGTAGGTATTGCAGACTTAAGAAAAGAATATATGTGTGTATATATATATATATATATATATATATATATAAATATATATATATTTATAAATATAATTTTAGATGTTGGTATGTGGTACTGCCTAAAACCCTAGCCCAACTCATATACAGACCCACAGACCCTGATATGCCAGAAGCATACTTGACTGCTATTAAATAATAGTAAATAAAATATTATTTAGCTCTGAATGGGATCTAAAAACAGAAAACAATCCCCAGGGCTTTATGAGCTTGCATTTAGCAATTTTTTCAGAAGCACATTGGGAAAATAAGAGTGGTATATCCTCAAGGTGAGTGGGGAATGCAGCACATTTTTTTCTTCACCTTCACTGCAAGTTAACAGGAAGACTTTACTTTGGTTGATGCTTCAACTTAGTCCAAGGCTTTTCTTTATTGTCTTTCACTCCCTGTTTCCCCACATTAGCATTCAGTATGCCACTGGCCTATTAATAGCTTGTATAAGCATGCACTGCAGACATATTCACCAGCACAGTTGCACATATGGCTGTCACTCCATGTTCTGCACTGAAGGATGGATCCTTGTGGAAAACATTTCTGCCCTCAGACTTCCACTAGCCAATTTGACATCTTCCCCAGATCAGAGACCCTTGCTGGCACCTCCAGGGGCATGCTTGGGCCTATGCACATGCTGGCTCCATGAATATTTAACAGAGAAATTGAGAAGAGGCTTGCTAGTGATCCATCTGTTAAGTTGCTGGAGCTTTACCAGGGATGAGTTGGCTGTGGACTTCTTCCATAATAATGCCAAGGTTCAACAGAGAATTTAAGGTATTCAGTTGATCTTCTGCCCAAAGCTGACTACTGGCAGGGAGAGTGGCCACAGTGTGTAGCTGGTGACAGCAGATTTACCACTGAATAAAGCCAAAGCTATCTCTGAAATAATCAGCTGTGACTAATAATAAATAGTAACCTTACGCTCTCCTATTTTGGGATAAATTTAGGGCGTTTCTGCTCTATTTAAAGTAGCTAAGGTATGTTGCTTCACACCTGATTTTAGCAAAGCCCAGTATTATGCTACCATGCCAAATTATATCCCTTGGACTTTTTGGCTTCCAGAACTCACATCCCTACCCAACACTGCATAATAATAACTGTATTTTTGGAAGAGACAATGTGATAAAAGGGAGAATAACACAACAGATAGTCCATTATGCCATCTCGTGCTGCCTAATGAAATATGTTTGTTGCTTGGGGAACAACATCAGGATTTCTATTAAATCATTGATGGGTCATAAAAAAGTTGAGTCAGCCTCCTGCAGGGTATATCACTCCTGCATGAACATGGAAGCTAAATTTTCTCTCTCCCTTTCATAAATTTAAGATTTTGGGCTTGTCCTTTAAAATTGACATAGTCTTGTTCTTTAAAAGTCAAGTAAGCCATGCTATTACTTTTCAAACAAGTTCAACTATTTCAAAAGAAAGGTTAAAAGAGAACAGCTGGTCGTTTTTTCTCGGTATGAAGTAACAGTTTTGACTTTAAGTTGGATCTGCCTGCATTTTCTTTTTTTCTCTTTGTCACTTCCTCCCAACTCACAATCTCCATGGGGAGTCACGCAAGGGTGGAACGCACGTCTAAAGGTTTGCTCCATTAGAAATTTTTTAGCTCGTTTAAGTAAAATTCTTAACAAATTATCTTTGTTGACACCATATGAACTACATATGAAATACATACAAAATACAGAGAGAAGCTGTGTTTGACATAATGGTCTGTAGTTATTCTTAAATCTTGCAAGACAAAAATATAACCCTGTCTACTAGGTTATGGTCCTGAAAAAAACTTGTATTGCTCCACATTGACAGCAATTGGCAGCATCATAAGAACTAACTCAGTTGTTAAAACCATGTCTAAACACGATAAAAATGCCCAAATGCAATAAAGCCCTTAAGTACCATTAAAAAGACAGAGTATTTAGTAAAGCTATGGCTCAGGTTTGATGGCACCATAAATCTGCCTTGGGTTCTCCAACTTAATGGTGTAGCAATACAGCACACAGTCTAGCTCTGCCTGAAACTTATAGGCTTGCAAAAAATTTACCCATTTTTTTCTGATAATCTGCTTCCATACAGATATGTTGATTCATGCACATCTGGTCTGTGAAAGAGTTTCTCTGTACTTCCCCTTTTGGTCTAGTCCTGTCATTCTAGCTCTTTATATTCAGAGTACTCTGCATGTCAGCATCTTTCTCTAAACATGACCTCAGAACTTCTATTTTGCAGTATTTCCATTTCTGTTTTTCATTGTGGTTGAACCTTTCTTGATCATGGTCTCCTGTGCCAGCTCTAAGGCAGCCCTTGGCACCCAGCAGCTAGCATAAACAATGTCTGAGTTTGTCCATTTCATGACTTTGCTTTTGTCTGTTTGGTGGCTTTGCTTATCCTGAAGGTCTGTCTTTTGGTATCCAAACCAGGGCTGTTGGCTTGACTAAAACCCTGGCAGTGCACATCAGGAAATCATCTGCCATTCTCTCCTGCACAGATGCTTCAGAGTAAGTTCCAAAGCAACCTGGAACAAGACAGGCCAAGACTGGGTTCCACAAGAGACTATGAACAAAGCCAAAGAACAGACAATCTGGTGCTGCAAGATTAGCATACCTTTAGTAGGAAGTACTCCAGAGTGCCTGAGGATGTCCTCTAATGTTAGTTCATTTCACCCAATGAAGAGAGACCTCCCAAAAAAACCATGACAGGACTATCCAGAGAGTGGAACTTTGCCATTACCCATTAACCAGAATCAAGCAATTGATCAGCTTGTCACAAACTAGAAAATGTAGCCTATTTTTCTGGTCATTTAGAGAGGAAGCCTTAATGTCATTTTCTGGGGATGCAGTTAAGCCCTAGATTCTTGGCCAAAAAGCTGACTGTTCTGTGCTGACAGCCACCCACCTGCACCAGCCCCATTCTATTTGTCTAAGCCTACCTCACACTAAGGGTTTTCAACAAAAAGATCCTACACTTTCAGTCTGGGAGCCACCCCAACTGAAGTCATTCTCATTCCACACACAGTCTCCACAATTGATTGGGCTGGAACAAAAGGACAGAATTTTTCTACAAATCTCTGAGGACATCTACACATGTACAAAAATCTCAGTGACAGTTCATTATAGACAGGAAAGCATTTGGTGAAGTAAGGCCAGCCTGTATTCACATTTCCCCTCCTGAATAATTACCAATCATATGTTACATCTCAGAAATGTGGTATAAGACTGAACTGTAGTTCAAAACACTGATACAGCATCCACCAGATGGTCCTCAATATATGAAGTCTCTTTCTTGATCCTGTGTGGGTTGCTTTTCCTGACCAAGATATTCAGCGTTCGCCTCAGTCACCACGCACGATAGCAGTATCATTCTGCATTTGGCTAGACTTCTATTGATCATGGAGAAAATAAGTTTCATCACTATGTCTCATCACAGCCACTAAAGACACTAGCACAAGCCATGGCAGAGAGCGTCATCAGCATTTTCAGTTATTTTACACTCATTGGCTTCACTTGGATTTATACTATTTTCTAATTTCAGCTGTATTTGTCATGGTAGAGGTAATAGGCAGCACACAGGTAAACCTGTGTACCTTAGGACAGGTGCATAAGACACAGAAGATGGGATGCTTGATGTGAATCAGATGCTTTTTCATCAACTGCAGAATAACAGACATGCCTAGGTTTTAGGTTGCCTCAGTTAAAATAAAATTAATGCCACTTATTGCACAGGTTCAGAGTGTATTAAATCCTCAAGACAAGACTGTGGGAGCAAAGAGAGCTAGCAAATCCAGGCAAAAGAAAAACCAGCATGCCTCTGCTGGTGTGGCTCAGTGCTAATGGAGCTCCAGCTCTTTTTCACCACTGCCTGCCTAACAGTTGGATAGGTGATGTTCTGTTAATCCAAGTGACCCTCTGGATTCAGGTGTTGGTGTGGGTGACTGGCATAGGAATTCCAGTCCATTTCACAGTGAAGCTGCTATACATGAGCTGCCTTTGAAAAAAAATCAACCCAGAGCCCACAATTGGCCACCACTGGTCTTTAAGCACTGCCCCCTTCTCCAAGCTGTCCAAGACCACTGGGAGTCTCTGCTGCATGTTAGATTTGCCCTCATCCCTAACTGCAGTGCCCCTACTAGCAATAATTCCAGTCACAACCCAGAGCTCAGAAACTCCCCAAGGGATGTAGTAGGAAGACAGCCTTAATCTAACTAGCAAAATCTGCAAGCTGCAGGAGACCAATGGCAGCTTGAAGAACCATCCTACACCTTCGTTGTCAATGTGCAATGTGAACAATGCCTCCAGAAGCCTGTCCCTGTATGCAGCAGACACAGTCTTAGCCACACTGGCTTCATGTGTGTTAATTGTTCTGCAGCAATCATTTGACCAGATGATGCTGCTTGCCATCTTCTGTGCATTCTAGGTTGCCAGTGTCCTACACATGGTTAGGTGGGGATTTCTAATGCTTACACATCTGAGATGAAGCTGGGAGGTGAACCATTCCTCAGAGACCTTCCTGCTCCAAGACACTGTTCTGTCCACCACATTTGTTCCTGGTGAGGTCCTCAGACCAGCCAGTTGTCCTTCCAGACACTTTAAGCAGAGTTCCCTTAAAATACAAAGTAGTCACAGAAAATTTATCTTCAGAGTCTCCCTGCAAGACTATGGGGAAATGTTAATCCACTACAGACATATGCCCCAGAATTTTAAAAGCCCTTTTTGGGGTTGCAGGAGTTGACTACCACCATGGGCAACTCACCTTCTGAGCAGCTTAGGAAGGAAGATTCATTATCACAGTAAATCTCTGATAATGCCTGATGGCCAGAACTTGGGGTGAGGTTTGTCCCAATGCTCTGTTGAGCAAAGCTAATTACTAGGCAGGCTCTGTAGACCCTTAGAAATTTCTCCATCTGAAGACCCAATTAGAGAAGCAGAATTTGTAAACCACGTAAGATATTTAATGGTGGGAGGCATCTGAAGTCAAGGTTGGAGTTAATATTGACAGCACAGAGATATTCCAGTCACCATTACATAAAGCTGTATGGCTTTGATCCCATGAAAAAAGTCAGTTCTTGTAACACTGAATTAGAGAGCAATTAGTTTTACGCACACAAAAAAATCCTTGGGAAGAGATATTACTGTTTATAGAGTTAGTTAAAAAAAAAGAATTTATGCATTCACATATGAAATGTTTAAAATTTCTGCTGAAAATGGAAACAAGCAGGATAGTTTTGACCTGTACTGTAGAGTGGTGTAGTGGAATTTGATCCCTGTAATCTAAATATACCCTGCAAGTAGCCATTCCTGTGGGAGGGCTGCGTGCAACAGCAGCAACGATAAACAGGATGATGCACAACGCACAATTTCTTGCTTCTTTAAAAACATGTTGTTCTTTTCATAATGAAACTTGAAGTCTGTGTGTCTCTAATTCTCTCTTTTAATAATTCCAGTGCCTTCCATTTCCCAAAAATAATCTTTCACATACTGCTCTCCTCATTTCTCCTGCCACACACAAAGCATTATGCAGCAGTCTGGCTCAGAGCTGTGCTGCAGTGCTCAGCCAGCCAATGCACATACTGGCCACTTAGATGCCCCTTCTCAGAATGGATAGTGGACTGAATCCTATCAGATTCTCTCCAGAACATTCATTATGGTTTCTACCTAGCCATTTCATGCCATCTATCCAGGATGATATTTTTTATCCTTCTGCTACCAATATTTCCTAGCTGATGAATGAGTTTCACACCTACTGGGCATGAAAGGTGTGGGCTGTTGGGAGGAAGCTAAAGGGAAAGTGACAGACGGAGCAGACAACATGATTTGATAAGCTAATTTACTCAGGAAGCTGGGCTAAATATGTAAGTCAGTACAAGATCATGTTTCTTCCTCCTAATGAAGATCCTTTTCTAAGGACATAGGCACTCAAAGAAAGCAGACTTCTTTATTACATTTTAAAGACATTCTTCAGAAGCTGATGTGGGTGTACACCTCTACCACCAAAGGAAACCATACCGGTCACTGAGTCTGAGTGGCTGGGTTTGACTGCAGCCACACTGCACACAGAGTGGCCCTGTGTCTTTCTTGGTTTGGATAAATACCAACTTCTGCTTACCTCAGATTTCAGCAGAAATGGCTAGTGTTACACAGCCTGTCTGGGGAGTCAACTGCGGCCCTTTGGGCAAAAATTCTGCATGAAATACCACAGACAATTTCTACTCCCACTAAAATTAGGATTCCTAGTGGACAGGTCAAGGTCTCTTTTCCGTGTAGCCCATAAGACAAAGCTACTAAGTGATGACAAATGTGGCAATTCTGTGATGGAAATCTCTGAGAAGTAGGGACCTTCAGGGTTTTGCGCAGCACGTAGGAACAAAGAATTCACAAAGCTCCACTGGGAAGACTTTCACCTAATCTCACATCACCACCTCCACACACATGGACACACACAGAGAACACCTTCTCTCAAAATTCAGACTCCTGAAGTTACAAGGAATATTTCAAAGCTCTTCAGCAGAATAAGCCCTCAGGAAACAGAGCTCTGTTTTGTGAGCTTCTTTCCTTTAACTCTGTCAAGCTCCTCTTAACAGCTGGTGTCCTACAACCCATACTTTGCCTGACCCATCCCCACAGGCAGATCAGACGTGCTAATTTTCCTGAGTCTCTTGCTTGCAGTAAACCTCTCCCGGACATTTGATCAAATCACAATACCGTAATATATAACTACTGTAGCTACAAATTTATAATGGAGTTAAATTGATTCTCCATTTCCACCAGCGTCTCCAATGGTTCTTGATGTCATAAATAAACTTCTGTTTAAAATTGTGGTGTTTTTAGAAGGAAGTACTGCAATGAAAGATTAAAAGTTCTGATCTTTGCCCTTGTTTCTTATTTCCTCTTCTTCCAAAACTTTGTGAAGAAACACTGATGACAAGGAAAATATTTATTCCTCTTGTGGGGGGAGAGGAGGGAACCATGCAGGAGGAAGACAGGACCGTAAGTAATGGAAAGAGCTTTGTAAGGCAAACCTGTAGGCTAGACATGAATGTATGCTGCAGAAATTTATCAATGATGTTTGTTTGACAAATGTTTTCTGTGACAAGTATCACATTTTATGAGCAGCCTAAAAAAGTTGATTGAATACCAGACTAATTGATTTAGTAAACACATTATTTGATGAAAGATGACAATTTATTGATTAATGGTTGGCCTTTGTTAATCAGATGTCAAAGTCCTCAGTGAAGAAAAACTCTCCTGAAGCCAAATCCTGAAATTTTTAATTTGAACAAGAGATTGCTCCACACCAGAGTACACAGCTGTTCACTGCAGTCAAGATGGTGCTATTCACCTAGTAAGAAATGCACAGAAGATGAATCTATGTACTTGAGATTCTGATTTCTTTTTTGGTCTGAAGAATTCATTTCAATGGGTGTTATTAATAAACAGCATTTTTCTCCCAAATATCTCCAACATTTTCTCTCCCCCTCCAATTGCAGATATTTGTACAAAACATTGTTATTAAACTGCATGAAGGCACCAATCTTGAGACTCTTGAGAGTCACCATCATCAAACACTTGGTCTCGACTGGCACACAGGAGAAGCTTACACCAGGAAAAAGACTCAGAAGATCAGCAGAGCCACCCAGAACTATTACAGCTCTAGCTAGAGTTATCATCAAAGCAATTTATTATTTTATATATGCCTTTAATCAACAGCATATTACATATATCCCTGAAATAGACCAGGCTTTTCATGTTCCTGGTGTTACTACTGACCTTTGCAGACAATCCCATACTAGTTCTAACCAGTGTTCCATGATGGTCATGTAGACTTTGCAGCATGAAACACAAATTTCCTTCTGCTACTGATCTTCACTCGACATGGAAAGGAAAAGGGTATGAAGGTATGAGTCTAGGAATGTGGGAACTGGACAGGATGCTGGGAACTGAAATGCCAATGTAATATTTCATAAACCTAAAGAGTAGAAGATATTTTATATTTTTTTTTGCTTGTATTTTTCCAGTGCATTACCCCATCACTCTACTGCCCTCTCTACCCTTATTTTATTTTAATGAGCAATGCTAATTTTGGACAGCTCTAAAGAAAATGTGCTGTATGAAAGCAGGTGTTGTTATCATGTGAAAATATAACCAAATTAGAAATTATTGCAATAGCTGCCACTGCCTAATGCTCAGAAGAAATCTTGCTTTGATGTCTAGACCAGAAATAATGTAATGTTTTACTGACTACTTCTATCTAAACAGAATCATATGCTCTGAATGTATTTGCATATAGATTTGAACCCTTCTTCACTGAAATTACTGCAGAGAAACAAGACTTATACTCTTTGATTGCATAGGTACTCTAGCACTTCAGATTGCTTGCTTCTGTCAGGACTGCACTTCTCCTGTGCATGAATGACTCAGTTTAGCTTTCCTGTATGCTGCTACTATGTAGTGATATACCATTGCCAGAGAGGCATGCAAGGAGAATAGGCATTCAGATTTTCACTTGAGTTATTTCTCACGTGTGACTGCTTTCTTCCTTGTCTAAACTATATAACCATTGCAGGAGGCCAGATGAAGAAGCCAGAGTTAGAAGAGGACTACTGATGCTAATTGCCCTTGAGAAGAGAGTTTTACCTAAAACAACTCCTGCTTTAAAACACACCATCAGAAACATCTAATTAAATATAAATCAGAGAATAAGAGCAAAAGAAGTGCCCAGTTGGAGATATTTAAGAGATATCATGACTTAATGGAATCTGGAAGTAGGTCCCTCTGCTTGAACAGTGTGCCCAAACCGACTGGAATGAATATATGGACTATGTTAAAAGCAAGGCCAAGTGAGATTTTAGCTCTTAGGCTAGAATACCCTCTTTTCTCACATTTTCTGTCCATTCCTCATTCTTTTCTTCTTTCTATGATTCTGTCTTTAAGCTCTCCACCATATGACATTTGCAAGAAGAAAACAGAGCAGACCTGGCAGAGTCTCTCTGTGCTGCTGCACAGAGAATGTCAGGTAGAAGAGATCAGCTACCTGAGACAAGGTGAGATAATCACCAGGAATTGCTAGAAATGTCTGGTTCTCATTTATCTTAGGCATTCTGCTCAGTGGGGCACCTAACTCACATACCTGCACTGTGATTGATATAATTGTACATTTTAAAAAATTGTATACTAATAAAACCCCAAACATTGATATAAGTAAGTTGTAAGTCAAATTCACTGTAGGTGGTTCTGTAGTAAAATGAATATGTAAGTAAAACAGACTGGATATAGGTATAGACATAGATAGAATTTTTTAATAAATAACAGATATCACTTTCATGCTCAACTTCACTCACTTGTGAAGGCATCTAATACACCAATGGAAACTACCAGAACTTTTCTGATAGCTAAAAATGTCCAAAATACACCCTACATTATTTGGGACTTCTATGAAAAATGCTGCACCATTCCAGCCATGGACTGAATTTCACTGTGTATGTATTTGTGTCATATTTTCTTATTGAGTTTGAATTAATCCTTCACCAGAAAAAATATATGACATACTTTGACACCGAAAGCAGAGTGGATGAAAGGAAGAGAAAAAAAAGAGTATCAGGAAAAAAGACCAAGTTTAAACATTGATTTTCATAGTCTGTGATTGTGACCAAAATTTTTACTGGGAATGAAGGCATGCTATTGATATGATCCCTCATGACACTACAAAAGAAATCTTGCAGTAGGACAATTCAGGTAAAGAAGCTAACTTTAGCACTCTTCAAGAAGTAGTAAAGCAGTGGAAACAGAATCTCTATATAAGCATTAAAACTTTTCTAGATCTCAAAAGGATTCAATGGGGAAAAAGGAAAAGTAAAATAGGTAGTACACAAAAGTGAGAACATTATAAACTTTGAATATCATCAAATAAAAAATATCAATTTTTAAATGCTAAATATGGGCTAAAATACTCATGAGAAAGTATTGGCATTGCCAACATTTTTCCATTTCAATAAATTCTTGTGTAATTCTTGTGATTCTAATCATAAAGGAGAGATTAAAAACATTATGTGGGTTGTCTTGTTTACCAATACTTTGAAAATCAAAATACTGTAACTAGTACATCTTACATTAGAATGCTAATTAAAAATATCATAAGCATGGGTTGCCAAGAAAATCTTGAAAGAAAAATTGAGCTCTTTTCCTTGGGAACAACTTTGAAAATTTTAAAGGTTTTGCTGAATTGTTTATTTGTTCTGTTAATAACATCACAATTATGGAGCAAAAAAAGTATTAAGAATGAATGATTCACTGGACTCATTCTGTTGTAGTGAACCATCACATTCACAGCATTTTTTGCTGTGTAGTATAGTATAGAAGGCTGCAATCCGAGAGTTTTGAAATAAGTACATGGATACTATTAAAGGTATGTTTGAATGGACACATTATTTTATTACCTTGTATTGGGGCATTACCACACACTGGAATCTGGTCACTGCTCAAGAAGCCTCAGTGCAGTCAACAGAATTTTTATACTTCTGAACATACATCCCAGTGCCCAGATGATGTAGCACACAGCAGGAAATGTGCCGTGCTCACCTCAGGTTGGTCACTGCAATTCTGCAGTAATGGTCTGTCTGATCATAACATCTGCTCAATACAAGTTCGGCCAGTAAATGGAGATTCTGAGCTTCTGCCTTGGTGCAATGCCCATTAACTCGGCCCCAGATAAAAATCTACATCCTCTCCCACGTGCAGAATGAGAACACCTAACTTCTCACAGTCTCAGTGTTGTTGTCTCAGTTTGTTGCACTATATAATCAAGGAGCAAGTGGCTCCTGATTATTTGCCCTCTCACACTGGCAAGCCTTCCCTAGTCTGTCTGCTCTTTGCAAGTTTGTGCTCACTGATGCTGGACTAGCCCTACACAAAACGTGGTTTCCAGAGCACTGTGTGCTTTGGGTGACATTTTCAGAAGTACAAGAGGAGCTTTTGTGTTGGGCTGTGTACATATCGGGAGGTCAACACCAAATGCAGCAAAGCTGTATTGACTCCCTGAATAGATAAGCCCCAGCCTCATTATCAAATAAAGAGATCTTGGCTCTGAAGTGCCTAAGTCACTTTTGAAAAAATGAGATTCTTTTGTAAAATGTAACTTGTTTGACCACTAGGCTCCTGAGAGAAGTCATCTGCCTCATATACACAGAAACTTTGACAGACTCAGTAACACACAGAAAGTGCATTCAGCCAGCTGTCTCCTTCCTTCTGTATTTAAAATGCAGCTTCCTACAGGAGAAGGAAAAGATCAGGAATCTGTATCTCAAGTCATTTACCCTCAGTCACAGAAATACAAGGCGATATTTTGAGAAGCAGCATGAAAAAAATCCATCACAAAAGATAAAAGACTATGGTTTCAAAACCCGCCTGTCCCCTCAGAGAGAGGGGCTTTGTGCTGGAAGCTGTCTGTTGTTGAGGAGAAAGCACACACCACGTATGTGTAAACATATCCCACATAGTCTGTGACGCACTGGTTCCCTTCTAAACATAGAGCGTGTTATCAGCACTGCTGTGGTATTGGCAGCTGAGAGCCTGCCCTGCACCGTGTTTATCTAATGCTCCACAAGACACACAGCGCCCGAGCACAATAGACACTGAGATGTGTAAGTGTGCTCTGGGCTGCTACAAGTCCTTTTTTCTCTTTTCCAAACGGGGAAAGGAGGGGGTGAGGGCATTACACAAGACAGATCACACGGCTGTCCAGCAGCCACTGAACCATAGCATAAAGGCCTTGTTTGGATAAATAATGACTCCTTTACTTTATTCTTAGAACTGGAAGTCTCTAGAACGAAAACATAATGTCCCACAACTGCTCCTGGCATCTGTTTTTCAGGGAGAGGATTGGGCCATTTATAAGGGGATCCATTTTCACAAAGGTTTGCACTGTTGCAGAGTGAATTCATCTCTTCCCATCAATAGATCCCATCCACTTACAAAGGGCAACAAGGCAATGAACTGAGAGTTTCAATACAGTGTTTTGGAAATTAACCAGGCAATCAAATCACGTGCCTTCCTCAAGTCTCTTCTGATCATCCTACAAAGTGTCCCAGGAAGAGTATGTTAAGCAAAGCAAAATCTAGCATAATGTGAACTGTTTGGATGTGAAGGTATTTCTTTCCCCATTGTTTTTGGAAGGGGGAAGGGAGGTGTTATTACTAGTTTACTGGTTTTAACTTTATAATCAAGAAGTCTTTCAGAATTGAGCTTCATGGTTTGCTGAGTTCTGGAAAATAGAATAATGAAGCAGACATACTTCCATGTACATGCAAAGGTTTAAGATTTCATTATAGACTGAGTATCTGGAGGTGTTCAGTGAAGACTTCATCACTCCTAAGATAACCACAGCAGCCTGAAAAGAGATATTTTCCCCCATCTCAGGAAGTAAACACAAGAAAGAAAGACTGGAGTAAATAATGATGGTTTACTCCTGAATCCTATGTAATTTTCTGCTGAGAAACTGCTTTGCGGAACACCTGCTCTGTAAATAGTTTATTCGTCAATTTATTCCTTTTTCCCCAATTGTGACTTACTAGAAAATGGCTCCTGAACTCTCTTAAATTTATTACATATTTGACATTTATTCTAGTTCAAAAACCATGTTAGTCTGTGGTTAGTTCATAACCTGATCATGCCAGGTTTTACTATTCATTTCAGAGAGCATGCAAGTGTTGATACATCCCGGAGGCACCTAACTTCTCAACCAAGTGAAGAAGCTCACTTCAGTGTTTGACAAATTCACTCCATTGGCAAGGAGGCAGCGGATCCTGCTCAAACACACATGCAACAGACGTGGGAGTGGGGAAGAGGGAGCAAGAGGGCACGGAGAGGCAGGGAGAGCTTCCATGTGAGGTAACAGCCAAGTAACCACTTGCTGTCTGGAGGATTCTTTTGGACAGCAGAGAAAAAGCCCAGGAAGCATGACTAAAAGCCTGGTTATGTGGGAATATGTCCAAATGAAGAGATAAGGATCAGGTAGGATGACCTATTTTGAGTGTCTGGCTTTCTTTGCACTTCTGGGAAATTTATTACTGCAGAAGGTATGGAGGCAAAGAGTAGCTTAATGGACAAGTTAACACTGATGGACATGATATTCCATGGAGACCTCTGGCTAGGAAGGAGAGTGAGCAAATCTTTAAACTGACTGCCCAAGTGCTTCTAAAATTTTGGCTTGTTTTTCATCTTTATAATGCCGTAAATTTTAAAATGAACTTTAAAGGGTAACCACTAGACATTACCTGATCTACCTGCTTCACAGACAATTTAACTAAGACTCAGTAAAGCAAGGGGGTTTTACTCCTGTTGTGAGAGGAAAGATTGGCAGGAGCATAACAAAGTGAAGGTCACTTAGGAATTCTATTTCAAGTATTTTAGAAATAAAACCACATAGTGACACCAAGCCATTTAGGAAGCTGTAATTATCTACTCTGTTTTGGAGAATTTTGTGACAAACCAGCCAGTGTTGCAAGTGGTGGCCTCAGATAAGAAAAGAAGTCTGTAAAATTCAAGCTTCAGCAGAAACCCAAAGATGAGTCACAACCAGGGTTAAAACTGAAACAAAAGCCTACGTTACATTAAGATTCTTCATTAAGATAAACAACCAAGACACACACACACACAGTCACAGCTACTATTGCCTCCTACTAGGAACAGTTCAGTCTTTTCCTGATGATTTTATATACCCACCCTCTGGGGATACAGCTGACTGCTAGCAATTACCCTTGATACACCAGCAGGTATTTCCTGAGGGGAAATGACTATCCTAATAGCTAGTGGCTGGTAAACCTCCACTGACTGAGGCAGTTTTAACTCCTGACAAACTGGGTCCTGTCCATTCACCTTGTCACAAGTACTTTAATACTTTCTTTGAAGAGAACTCAATGCTCCTGGAAAAAAATTAATTTTTTAAATTTGCATCCATAATGTTTTATGGGTGCAAAACTTTGCATCTCTCATTTCCATTTGCTTCTGGTTACCAAGTGGTAGAGCAAACATAAGGGTGTGAAGGTCTTTGAGGATGAAGCATTACAACTGGTGAGGGAGACTTTCCACAAGAGTGAGAGCAAGTAACAGAATCCACAATCCTTCCCAGGGGTGCATTTTCAATGGCAGGTGGGACAGTGTCTTTGCCTCCCCCCACCCTGAGGTGCACGTAGCTGCCCCACTGCCAGCTTTGCCATGCTCCTGTGGCACAGCCTGCTCTGCACACACTGCACACCTGCCTCAGGAGCCTGCTGTGCCCAGGGACAGCAGGCAAGGTAAGGCTGGCCATGCTGTGTAGCCGTTCTCCTTCGACTTGGCAGCAAGGGACTGATCCCATATGAATTAGGGTTCCCAGTGAAACCCAAGGTTAGCCTCTCACGCAGGAATTTAAATTACAAGATTGGTGCTCAGTGAGATAATTATCCACAATCTCAAATTTTAATCAATGGTGACAACAATATTTTAATAAAGGAAGAAGGGAAAACCAAGTAAAACAACTGACTAATATGCACTAAACCATGAATATGACCATCCTACAGCCAGCTTTGCAAAGCTGCAGCAGCCAGTTTCTTCCTCTTTCCTGTAGTAATATTTCCTTCCCGTTTTGAGACTTTCAAGTTTTCCCACATAATAAGATCAGTTCAAGCTACTTCTACTCTTCTGTCTTCCTCTTTCCCACTGGCTCTCTGGTAGTTGTGTCAGTTAACTGCTGAAGTTTCTGGCTTTTCTCCTCTAAAAAAAAATACATCTAGCACTAAGAGATCTATCAATCTTCTTGCCTAAGCAAGACTCTGAAACAGGTTTTCATATTTCACAAATTAGCGGGAGCCACTTTAATAGTATATTCACCTCTACCTTTCACATACTAACAGAAGCCATTGCCTCATTCTAGTATCCGTACTCTCCCTAAGAATATTGAACAATAACTGGCTAATAGACACTTTCTGACATTATTCCCAAAACAAACTATTTTCCAACGCATAACATGCCTTTCCTTTTCTCAGAAGTGGCTCTCCAGCAGAAAAAATTACATATATAAGCCTAAAGCAGCCACCTCTCACACCAACATTTTGGATCCTATCTGTTCTCCTTGGCAGACACCAACAGGAAGCCCCTCTAGTGGGGGCATATTCCAGTTTTTCCAAATTGTCTGTGAAACAGTCAGATGTAAAACATCACTCATCTTAGTAGGGTATTGATAAATCCCGTCGAGTTCAATAAGACTTCTGCTTCTCAAGTGCTTTGGCAGTTCTGGAAACTCCACTGCTAAACCTCTCAGGGTGAACATGGATCTAAAAAGAGGCTGCTCATCAGCTCAATCCCTGCTTTGCCATGTCTGGATCAGCTTTGGAATTTGTAAAAATTAGATTCAACTCATTAGGATTCTAGAAAAAAACAAAATAATTTTTTTTTCCATCTAGTCCTGTCTTGATAAGATGAACAAACCCATGTCTCCTACTTAAATATTTTCCTTCACTATAATATACATACACACATACATGAGTGCATATATATATAATGCACACGTACATGCATATATAGTAGGAGTATATATAGAAAGCATGAATAAAACAAACCAAATTCAAATATTTTGAAAATTGAAATCCACCTAGATACAGTATGCTAACCTAAGGCATTATATATATGGCTTATGGCACCCATTATTAGTTAGTAATAGTAGAATAAATTATTTAACAATGACTAAGTATATTTTGTAGGATTTTGTTGGATTTTGCTTTTTCTTTAGATCCAATATAGTCTGCTGCTAGCTGGATTTGTTTACTTTAAAATGTTTCTGAATGCTTTGATAGAGACAAGTGTTCTAATATTATTGCCAAATTTTTGCCAGATTGAAAATGTGCATGGCTTATTTTTCTTCTAAGACTGCACAAGAACACTATGCTTCAGGTCTCAGTTTGCAAATCCTGCAAGTTCTCACTTATAACTTGTTTAGAAAATTGTAGTTCCTACATGGCCAAAGCACAGATCATGACCTTACTGTGCAAAATTTCACTAGTTTGCACAACTTCCTCAGTATGTGGCTCTGAATAAATTTGTACTGTATCACTGCCTCCAACACAGTTTAGAATTGCAGCTCTAATAAAGACATAGGCACATACCAGAGTTTCCAAATATTTGCTCAAAAGGGAGCCAGAGAAGCAAAGTCTACAGCTAGGAAGTGCAATGCATTTTACAATTATTCATCCTTATTTGGGAAAAGACTACCAGCTACTAAAAAAGAGCAGTCTTCAGCAGACTGCATGACTTGAATCCACTATAAGGTTTCTACATGACTCAAACTGTCCATATTTGTATTTGTGTGTCAGAAGCACAGTTCAGCTCTCAGAATCTCACAAGCCAGATCACAGAGGTGACCCAAGGGAGTGCATGACAGGAAAGGAAACCAAAGAAAGTGACTGACACCAATAGGCAAAGCTGTGGCAACTTTTTATTTGCTTTAAGTAGAAGAATATAGATACAGAAAAGCATTTGACTTTGGAGAGAGTAGGATGAAAACCAGAGTATGCTTTGTACTTTCTCAGATCAGCAACCCACACTGGTCACTCCCTTTGGGCCATTTCTTGCTGAAAAGGAGATTCCTGTGACTAGGCAGGTTTTTGAGGAGACCAATTTCTATTTCCAAGTTTATCTCCACACTCCTTGATTTGGCTTGACAGCAGTGTAGATCTTTCCTGGCCACCCAGGAAGAACTTTGCTTTATGATTCCAGGCAATCAGATTTTTGCTCCTTTCTTGCAGCATCGACACAGTATTGCATTGGCAAGCACTGAGCCAGTCCAACATTTTTTTTAAAGTTCCATGCAAAGGTTGTGGGTAAGGGAGTGTACTGTTAAGCGCATCAAGCTTAACAGATTGATTTAACATGAATATTTATAGGATATTTAGAATATACTTAGCTTAATGTCTGGAAGTAGACCCCAGATGTTTTTTTCTGAAAACATCAGCAAAGATTTTTTCGTTGGTCTCAAGAGTAATCTGAAGAGAGGAAAAGAAAAACCAACACCAAGGAAAAAACACCAACCAAGAACTAAGGCAATCTCTGCCATAATTAGAGTCTTCCCAATCTTAACTCCAGATTGGATTGATGTTGCCCTCCCCTAAGACTTGCACTGAAGGAAACCTTTTTGGACTGTTGTAGGGGCTCTAACCACTTTTGATAAAACTTTAGACTTCAGAAAAATTATTCCTCATAGAATTCAATTGTTAGTACACACAAGGCATGTGTTAGCCTTTTACATGAAGCTAAGCAGAAATATGGGGATACTTTTACAAAGGGGAGGAATTGCACCCTCGGGAAAAAGCAGCTGATATCTGACCATAGTGATTTAAACATCATTCTGGTGTTTTGGGCAACCATCTATCCATACACAACTAACATATACTATAATGTATATGAAACAAGACAATGAGAGAGAGAAGGTAATACTTAATGAAAATTAAAACATATGATGAAGATTGATCTCTGAAGAGAGAAGGAAGGTATTTTGAATAATCTGTGTTTGTGTACACAGAAAACAAAATAATTAAAAACACAATTGCTGCCAGCAGAAAGAGTAAATACCAAAAGATGTGCAACAAACAGGCTTGGTCAGAAGAGTGGCTAATGTCCACGTGCAGTTGGCATTCAGCAGTGAGTGCAAGTGATACATCTATTATAATGGGCAGACAATCAAATTGTAGTGGGGGAGAGGATATAAAGAGGAAAAAGACGAAAAATTGTTTGCTCTTGTTGTAAACCATGACATTAGGCAAATAATGGAAAGGGAGGATAATTTCTTAAGAGACAGAGCAAAGACTGAGAGAAAACTTAGTAACATGAATTAAAAGTTTAAAAAGACACAAATGTAAAATGAAGTCTGCACAGTTATTCCTTGAAGAGAAAGGGATTACCATCACCAGAATTCCACAGCTACTTTCAACTTTATCCATCTCTGTGAGGTTAGAGTTTTTAAGCTGCAATGCATTTCTTAATGACTGGATCATATTCTAAAGTTCAGAATTACACATAGCACAGGAAATATTTATTTCTCCAACAGTCTAAGGTTCACTGCCTCTTAGTGAGGACTTTTTATGTCAAATGACACCTTTCAAATCTCCTTCTTAATGAAATGCAAAAACAGCAAGAGGGAAACAAAAAAGAATGGAATTTTTCTCTGACTTTTTCAGAAACAGCCCATCTTTTATGTTCAAGTTTTAAATTATAACATAAAAATCATACTGGGACAGAAACTACACCAGAAGAATTCCAGATAAGACTCATTTCAGAAAGATATTAATTTCTTTTAATAGTGGTGAGGCAATAATAACAAGAACTACAATTGGAATTAGTTATTAGTCACTACTTTGCCGGAAATAATAAGGATTTGAATTCCCTAAATACAGGTAGAGGTAGTATCTACTTCTGGACATGGCAAAAGATAATAATTTCCCAATACACATGGGACAAGAAACACCAGTAGAGAAGCCATGTTGAATTTAACCTTGATTTGAACAGAGCCTGGCTCTGATATGGTAGATTGCTAAGTCAAAAGCTCTGCTACCACCTGCCCCCCAGGGTAGAAAATCTCATTTGTTTCTGCACAAGCATAAGTCAGAACAAGGATCCCCAACCAGTTAGAGGCTTTAGGCTGCTCTGAGTAGTGGTTCCAGACTAATTTCTTCCCTCCCACTCCCTCCTCCACCCCCCACCTCAAGGATGTTCATGTGATGAGGTAACTTCATCCTTCACTTGTTTTCTGCATTGCAGAGAAAATATTCATTTCTCAGACAGAAAAAAGTTCTCACCCTCCTTTATTTTACTTCTATTTTTTCTTTTCTTTCTCTCTTTTTTTCCCCCTCTTTTTCATACTCTTTGTTGCTGTTGTGGCCTTTTGCTAACTGACCTTAAACTTCTGATTCCCATGATCAACTACATGACCAAAAATGCAAGGAATATCAAAATATTTTCCACAACAAAATGAAACAACCAAAAAAAAAAAAAAAGAAATGACAATAGGGACTCAATGGGAAAGGACAAAGCTGTTGGCCCAAATTGAAGAAAATGGTCCATAGTTCAGACACTTGTAGCCAGGCTTTGTCCCTTCCAGACAGTCATCCTAGGTACAATTCCCCAAGAATTTCAAGAGCCCATTCCACAGTACTCAGTTCTACAAAGTCCGAGGATCCAGGGTCCAGAATGCACTGAAGAATGAATGCATGGCATAATTAGAGGAGGAAAATGTGTTACTCTTCCTCTGTACCAGAATGAAAGAGGTGCTTCATTACAGAGAAAAGATTTACAAAGTATAACAGCACAAAGCTACATCCAACAACTTCATTTCTCCTTATAAGCAGTAGTTGAATGATTTTCTAAACATTTTTCAAATCATCACATTCCTTTTTCAATCATTACCTTCTATTACTATCATTATCTTCGGCTTCATTCTTTTCCCATTCATTTTAAAATGATCTTTCACTCTTTCTTTTTTTTTTTATTAATATATAATCAACCTTCCAGCAAGAACTATCAGTGATTTTCATCCTTTAGCCAGTTGAAGCTCTGAGAACACCATTCAAATATTTCACTTTCTCAGAACTGAAAGGTTGAGAACTCAATGATATTGTGATAGACAAATCATTTAAAATGAAAATAATAGTGCACCCAGAGCTTTTTGTTATGCCTAAATGAATCAGAACCAAGCTTTCACTGTTGAAACTGTGCAGGGAGTAATTCTTTCTTTATACATGTTCACATTACCTCTTAACATGCTTAGTGACACAAGACAAATGCTCCATAGGAACATCTAGAGTCAAGGACTATATCTTTCCAAGAAAAAGGGCTAAAATATGGCAGAATTCTCATAAAATACTTTGGAATTTTTCTCAGGATATTTATAGCTTTCCATATGAACAGCCAATATTTGGATGTATTTCAGCTGTAAACCCAAACCTTTGATTAGATAATTCAGTATATCAAATTGGTTTAAGTCCACCCATGACCAAACCAGAATTCTCCTTATTCTACTGAATTTGTAGATCTTGTCCATCATTAAAGACGACACATTAACATGATGCTTCATAAAGCATATCAGAAATTGTACATCTGCCATGTCAGAGCAGAGAGAATCACAATGCAATGTTATCACAGCTACACCTGATAAGAAAGATACACATAAAAGATGGGGGTTTTAAAAAAAATTAGAGACCTCTGGGATAAAAGTAGTGATACAACTAATGCATTAAATCAAACATAACATTTTATCTTTTTTATTAAAGGATATTTGAATTAAGTAAATTTGTGTACTAAGAAAAGAAATCTCTCACAGGGCCAACTGCTGTTTTTTGAAATTTACATAATTGATACACAATATAAAAGGAAAAGTGCAAGTGCAATTTGGCATGCAGGAAGTATACCTGCTGAAAGTTGTACTGTATCATAATATATTAATATAATAAAACATCCAGAACATTATGAATAAATAACATTCAGATGGTTATATTAGGTGTCCAGATCCACCATGTTTCCTGTTCACTCTGCTAAGCCCATGTGTGCTCTGACTGCTGAAATTGCAAGTGTCTTGAAAAACAATTGAAACTCGTGCTGCTATTTCAGTGGCAAGGGTGAATTTTAGAACAAGGAAATTCATAGAGTTGGAAAGAACCACTGTTGAAATAATTAATAAGAATCTGAACAATTCAGAGTCTCAGCATAAGCATGATGATATAGGAATGTGGTTAATTTTTTTTCCTGGAGAGGTCATCTCATTTAATTAGGTCTTGCAGTCCTTGGACAGCTCTTTTAGATGTGAAAAGGAGCACTCTGTGTTGGTATTTTCTACAGTTTAGAAAATTTATTACAATGCACCTGGGCCAAACTGAAAACAAGAGCAATTGCATTTTAAAACTAGCCAAGAAGCCAAAGGAATAGTTTCCCCAGTTATGTACTTGAGTGCACAGAGCTAGATGGGAGAGCGTGTGCCTTCATATGAGTATCTGTCACTGACACAATTCAATCAAGGAAGCAGTAAACTGGTCCCATGTGTTTTCTCTGTTAATTGCTTTCTTCTATTGTTCGGATTCCAGAGGACACTGGGAGTCCCCAGTAAAGACATGGAATGTCAGAAGGCTTACCAAAACACTTTTTTAAAGCGCTCCTTTCAGCAACTTGTTAAATTCCTCACCTTCATCCTTCATTCCACAGGGAGCAGGCTCTGAGGAAGTGGATGGCACCAACAAACCGGCTGCTTTGAAATGACAGACCATTTAACCTAAAAAACTTGAAAGACATAATCTTTTCTTCTACTGACCTTGCGGTTCACCCACATAAGCCTACCACCATTGTATCTGCAGTTACAGATTTTGGCTGTCACTTCCTCCTATATTTTTAACAGATGGGTTCATTCGTTAGTATGCTTTTTTTTTTTTCATGCCTGCTTTTAATTTTCCTCTTTCCCCATCCTCAAAGCAGCAACTTTATTTGTAATGTTTCCTCTCTGAGAGACACGTCACCCTGCACAGCCTCCAAGGAGGCTGAGACCTCACCCTACCACCATGAGGAACGAGTCAGCTGCTCTGCACCAGGGAAGAGCTTTCTGTGAAATATGGAAAATCCTTCCTAGGGGACAGTGACAAGAACAACCCATTGTTTTGGCTTTACGTGCACAAAAGTGTCGGGGGGTTTTTTTAACATTTAAATGTCTTTCCAAATGATTGACAAATTAAATGCACCTCACTGAATAGGAGGTCCACCCTGACATTCAAAGTACAGGATTTTACTTGCAGGTAGAGAAAAGCAAATATTTAGGGTAATAAAATCTTCATTAACGAAGTACTTTCAGGAGAGTCACCAAGTAAAACTTGGGCAGCTATTAGCAATCTGACAAGACGCTGTTTATTTAGGTCAGGTCTTCAGAGTGTCTGTTAGCTCTGTAATGATTTGTTAATATCTGTAATTTTCCTTAAGGCTAAACAAATGAGGAAGCCATCTTGTTTTCCACATCATTGGACCTAGCATGCTCCAGCAGATTGCCATGGCAACCAGAGCAAGTGTGCCCGGTGTGAAGGGAACGGTCTAGGCCTCATTTCCTAAAAGCATCTTCCTACTGAGGTTGACTCACCAATTAAAAGACTTTTCTGTCCTCCAGGGTTTCAGGGATGTAAATAGAGACGTGAAGCGTGGCTGATCAGCTGCTTTACCTGAGCTAGCTACTCTTACCAATTGCCTAAGTATCGAAAAAATATCCAGCAAATAGGGAAAGTATTTCTGAAAATTCATCCAGGACTGTATTACTCCTATAAATAAATAAATAAATAAATAAATAAATAAAATTTTTTAAAAAAAAGGCTGCTTTGAAGAGTGCATTGACACAATTCTTGTGATTTTGTGATTACTGAGTAAACAGCTTGAACAAGGGGGTGTTCTCCAAACCTTGGAAGATGCTCATAGTGCATTTTTTACAGCATCAACAATAACATGTTTTGTCATCAGCCCTCTGTCAGTGTGTCTGAGTCACACACATTTGGTATAAGTAAGGATTAATTATAGATCTAATAAAAAAAAAAAAAAAGATGTGAGACTGTGGGATGACTGTTCCAACATAGCTTTTAGGCATCATTCATTTTCTTATGATCTGCTGCTCACAAGTTGCTTTTATTAAATAGAACTAAATTTTATAAAGAATGGAAAGCTTTATAGTACCATCAATTAATGAATTGTCTCATCATGATATCAGTTTGCCTAGCACAAAATTGTGGCTGCAGCTGATTCAAACTAAAACAATTTCTGTAATAATTTTTCCTATTTTGCTATATTAAGACTGATTTAGAAAAGAAGATAGAATAAACTGAGAAATATTATAGGACTGCAAATATTAGCAATAAAATTACATTTTGTTCAATGTGAAATAATTGATTTAGTAGGTAGTCATTGTCATAATATAGACCAAGTACTGAAAGAAACAGTAACACTACACATTGGACTCAGTATAAGATCTGTCTTAACACATTTACACTTGATCATGTAAATGTCTCTTATTGGAAAACATCCATCACAAAACTCCAAAAGCCTTCAAACCTTTTAAAGATGTGGCTACAACAGCCATCAGAGACAGAACACTAATAAAAAACATCTCTGTATAGTGCTATCCTGTTTGGATAAACACTGAACACATAGTAGTTTTCAGTCACAAGTTTCTAAACAGCAGTAAATGCAAAAGCACCCTTGTATTATTGTGTTCCCACTGAGTAAAGAAAAACCCAGCATTATGCTTATTTAGTACATGCAGGGCATGCCCTGTGTGTGATTAGCATAAGACATAGGGTGAGGGAGACTTAGCATACAGACCTACCTTTTGTACTGTACTCCAAACGAAGGACACACAGGAGAAAGGTAGATCTGTCTACAGCACCAAGCCCACATCTATCCATTTCCAGATGCATGTAAGTCCCTGCTCAATTTTTTCCAAACATATCTGCTACTGATTTCCTTTAGAATCTCAGGTGGTTTTGAGGTCCTATTTGAATACCTGCTTTACTGACTTGCTTCCACATCACAGTGAGTATACTCAGAACCTCAATCCAGAAAAATAGCTGCTTCTAAACTGACAACATTAACACCCACTCTATTACTCTCCCTACACCATCACTCAAAATATAATTCTGCCTACTCCATTGAATAAATGAGATTCCCTGTTATTGAATCTAACTAGTTAAATATATTCTGTTTAAGAGGTATCTTGCAGATAAAGTCATTCTGCTTGCCTTGGACAATCAACAACAAATTGTGGCTATGGTTTTAGCTCACTAACTAATCAGCATTTCCTCTAACAGTTTCCTGAACACAGTGCTGTCCAATTTGACAGAGCTCATTAGTTTTCAAATCTTGAGGAAAGCAAAGTGTTGCTATAAAAAAAAATTCTTGAAAAGACAAAATAAAAATTCAATTTGTATGTATATCTGCATGCTGGAACTTCTAAGAAGACGTCTTGCCTTAAAGAAAAATGCCACATTTTAAGAATCACTTTCAAATACTGTATTTCAGAATGGATAGAAACAATATAGGAAATATATAGCACCATATAAAAATGATCAATTCTGACTTGTAATATTGAGCTCAGTTGTGGTTGACTCACTCTCAAGAAAGATAAAGCAGAGATTGATGAATTTCAGAGTAGAGATAGAGGTAAAGTGGGATTTATATTGGATGAGAGATTAACCCAGACAGAACAAGAGTAACAGGAGACTTGATGGAGGTATACAAAATTGCTACTAGTATAGTAATAAGCTGATCAATCTCTCCTTTTATTAAACTTGCCCCAACATATAACAACATAGGATTGCAAATTAAAAGGCAATACATTCCAATTAGAAAGAGAAGTATTTACTTATGAGAGACATAGCACTGCACAAGATCATTAAGTGAAATACTGTGGATAGAGTTGGAAAAGAAGGCTAATGTTACAACCATTAATATCTTTTGTAGACATGAAAGTCATCATAAATTAATATTAAACCTTATGTCGTGAGCTATATAGAAAATGCAATTTTTCCTTACATAGTTCTACTTTTCTACTGCCTTGGTTCTCTGACAAGGATTTTACCTCCCTCTGTAGCATCTACTGTCAGCTACTGCCAGCTTATTCTTTATAGATTTTAATTTTGTTTCACTGCCTACTGGTTGTAATTATCTCAGATGCATGAAAATAACATTTTATCAACTGCTTTTTATCCTTTTCCATTTGGCAAACACTGGTTTCTTGTGTGTGTTTTGAGCCAAACTGAAATCAACACATCTGTTTCAGTTTAATATCTACAGTTTCTATAACAAGACCTATGCAGTAATGTGCTGTCTTTACAGTGGTGTTTCCTAACCAGTGAAATCAGGCCAGAACACCTATGGCACTTTAGAATTTTCCTGATTACAGGAAATCAAGGCCTTGATAATATATCTCTGCTAAAAGATACCTTAGTCATGCCAAACAACCTTTTTGTTTCTGCCAGCATTATCAATTGCTCAGGAAATGGTGTACTTAGTTAATTATTGCTTTGGAATCAGCAGATGGAGTACAAATAATTTCAGTTCAAGAGTTGCAAAAGTAATGGGAATTGTTTTCTTTTACAAATTCCCAGTGATAAAGTATGCAACTTAAAAAAAAGGATGAGTACTACTTTTGGCATCCTGTGATATCATGAATAGTTGCCACTGAAACCAAGAATCCTTCAAGTGACATCCATTTGCAAACCTGCCTGAGGACACGTGGGTTCAATTTGCTTTGAAGAGATGCAGCAAAGCACAAAATTTCAGTCTGTTTTCAAATAATCAGCCCGTAGTGATAAGAGTATTTAGATCCAAATACAAATTGTCATCGGTTTTTAGGCGTTTCATCACTGGCTTGAAGTTAATCTAATACCACAATAAATAAACACAAAGCAAAACTAAAGATTTTAAAAAAAGATTTAGACTCGTGTCAGCTTTGCTCAGATTATAGTATCCTTATGTCAGAACCACAAGGGCATCCACAAGTTTTGTCCTGGTGAAGCCTACCACTGTCACCAGCCTGATCCTGTTCAGACCTTGTGGGACAGTGCCTAAGTGATGAGCACCTTGCCTCTGTGAAAGTCACTTTTGACTCCTGACTTGTCCTCCCCCTTGAAGGGAACCAGTTCTTGCTGCTCCCTGAAACAGATACGACTTTCTAGAAGTTTAAACATGGAGTTTATTACAGCAGTGATTTTCACTTGAGTGAAAATTTCTCTAGCCTCCTGTTCTGTGTATTTACTTTGAGCCCAAACACCCACCTGACATCTTCCACTGTGGTTTTTCTCTGTGCACCAGTTTGTGCTATTCTGAGTAGTGGTACCCACCAACACAAAGCATTTATGACAGTGGTCAGTTGAAAAATAGTCCCCCAGTAAATCTCCAAAGTCAATCCAAAAGTACAGATGTTTTCTACAACCAACCCAAAATTACTCTTTCTGAAAACCCTCTTCAATTGGTTTCTGAGACTGTGACAGGCAGCACAGACAAAAAGTGAGAACCCCTTAACTTTAAATAGGTTCTTTGCTAAAACTCTATATTCGCCCTTCCATGCAGCTCCAGAGGATTTTAAATTGTTTGGCTGTGAAACTATTAACTGAATAAAAATATAACTTCTACTCTTTCTGCTGAACCAGTCTTGCTCTTAAGAACAAAACTTCAAAACACATTGGTTGGAAAGAAAATACAGAAAAGAAAGGCTTTCTTCTATAGCTTAGTAATAGGAGATTTCAATCAAACAGTTCTGGCTTTTGGATTACTTTTCAATAATAGTTTATGATGTCTATCAAGTAACCGTTTAATGCAAAATATACCAAAGTATTTTAAAGTAAGAACAGTTTCATCCTTGTGTCTCTTACAACTCAGATAAAAAAACTCTTCTAATTATTAATAAACAGTTAATTTGTTTAGTGGTTTAGCTCTTATTGGATTTCTTTGTCAGAGAAGTGTTAATCTCTCACTGTGGTTACACCACAAAGATGGTACAGCTATAACTTAAGGAGTTCATAGCAGCGGTAAGGTATCTACATTGACTTCATTATAATTATACCCTCTGGGCCTGCTCAAGGCAAAAGTCTACCTCACTATAACTAAAGGTCTTTAAATTTAACAGGCTCAGATAAAACTCTCCATTTCCCACATAAGTGATCAAGAATAATTCTGATTTTAGTTGTGGAATGAGTAAAGAGAAAACTTCAGACCACTACCTTTCTAAATTCCTGGAGCTGGATTGCTAAACTTAGTAGTAACTCAGTGGTCATTCTTCACTCAGATGTCACATGCTATGTTCAGTCTGCATAACTTCAGCTATACCTTTTCCAGTCCTATATTAGGATTTTCAAGTTCAAAGAATTCTGAGTCAATAGGATGTTGCCTCCTATTTCACCACAACACTTTGGAACACTTACCCTTTCATATTCAATATGAAGATGGCATTTTTCCATAATCCACTTCCAAAGTAATGGATTTCCAGAGTTAATGCTATGAACTACAAAAAATTTTGGAGCTATATAATACTGTCTCTGTACAGTACAGAAACCTACATTTCCCCCTTTTACCATGTTTCTCATTCTCTACCGAAGCAGCAAGTACTGTTCCCGTGTTTTAGAATTGTGAAAGGTAAAATTGGGCAATAAATCCTCACATGCTGATATCTTATGTTTTAGCAGAGGAACAATTTATATTGAATAATAAGCAAAACAATTTTCAGTTGGATGACTGACAAAAGAAATCATTGTTCATTCTTGCACAATGAACCATGAAAACCAAGTCGAGGTAAGAATGAAAATAGAGTTGGTAATTTCATGCTGCAGGCAAAGCACTGGGGACTTGGAAACTATCTGAGCTCATTGTCACTAGATTTCATTGAAACTCAAGAGGTTGCTCTCATGGGGAGTTTATCTGTACATTTTTTCTTGATTTGAGTCCACACAGTTTCAACTTTACCCTTTTCAGTCTCACTGGGAGCTTCAGATCCAAATGATTTCAAAACCTCAGAGCAAACTTCACTTGAAATCATTCTTCTCATGGAACTCACCTAGAATTAAGAGGTTTTTTTCCACCCAAAATCATGGAGAAAATCTTCTAGAAAACTGATCTTAAAAGGTACAATATGTTCAAAATGAGGCATGTCTCAACAATCATATATTGATCTAGTTTTACTTTTATAGAAGATAAATGTGGGAATTGGGCAGCTACCAAGATGTCTTTTGTATTTCATATAGTTAGTACTTCTGACAAAGCAACTGTCATTTGAAACAGGATATGATTCAGATGCTCGTTCCACTTGCATGATGCCACGGAAGTCCTAGAGGTTGCTCAAGGGAAATATGAAATTGTGATCAATTCTGTTTGAGGTTCTACATAAATCATTGATACTTAAGATCTTAGATACAGCTAGTCAAATAATGGCAAGGGAAAAGTGTCAATTTGCTAATCAGGAATACTTGTAAAAGTACAGTACTTTTTGGATCTACTAAAAAGGACAGCAAGAACAAAATGCAAGTCATCCTTATTCCATTATTGTGTATAAACACATGGTGACAGATAGTTTGAATGCTGTCTGCCCTGTTGGGCCCCCTGTCCAAATACAAGAACTGGAACATTTCAAGGAAGAGAAATATGGGAGGTCAAATATGTGAAATAGTTTTTGTACACAAAACAGATAATCAGACTAAGGTTTTTCAGCTTGAAAAAAAACGATGCCCAAGGAGAGATGTGACAGAAGTCTATAAAATCAATAGCATAAAAAGGTCAATAGGAACTGATTATATTTTGTTTTTCCCTCAATGCAAGAACTCTTGCTAGTATGAAACAAGCCATATAAACAACACAAACAATTCCATGAAATTCCAGTTCAACTACTTACATTAATATTCCACAGTACCACTATTTGTCTTCAAAAGTACACAATTGTCTGAAAATCTATCCAGTGAGTTCAGCTACACAAATGTTGTCAGATCCTTTCTGAACCTCAGGACAACCTGAATTAGGTGAATGCCATTAACTGAGAACTGAAGCTGAACCCCATTCCAAATTAACTGTACACATTTCCCACTTTCATGATGTTTCTGTAGTATGGAAATGTAAACCATTTTCCAGACCTCCTTAAAACAGGGTTTTTTCCAGCATTTCTTTTGGCAGACTTCATACCTACTATGACCTTCTGGTGAAACTGGTTACTAAATTAAAAACAAGTATTTTAGGAAGTTTTTTGTGGCCATTTAGGATCTGAAATTGGCTCTTTGAAAATCTACCCTTGTTCCCTGCTGCTCATCAGTGGAATGCTGTCCTGCTAATACTGTTTGATGACAATTAATATGCATCCCTTTATATTTGACCAAAGACTCTGGAGTCTACTCTGTTACCAATAACATGAAAAATATTATGCTGACAACCTTTGCAGTGAAGCTTGTTAGTCAAGCTACAGCATCATTAAAAGCACATAGCATAGATACAACTGGAGGTGATATAACTGCAATAGATATTTCTGTTTAGAATTAGGGAACATCAAATTATAAGCTATGGTGGTATGTTGAAAATTAATGAAGTTAAATATTCTTCTCTGAAAGTACAGTTAAATCACTTATTGACACAGGACATCATGGGCGCAAAATGGTTTCCCAAAAGTACTTAGTAGAGTAATAAAGGGACAAGACATCGATACCTGTTAAGAACAGAGAAAATTTCCATGATTAGGAACATACATGAACTGCAGATTGCTAGAAATTCACTAACTATTACTTTAACTATGATTTCATTAACTATAGTATTGTCCATCACTTATCCAAAATTGTTATCCATTTTTGGCCACCTTCAGATAGTATCTTAGGTGGTTCTTTGTTTCAACCCACTGTGGCTATTCTTATGCTCTGCCTTGATACCTTCAGCATTAAATTGGGTTGTCATATGCAGACATATCCTCAGCTTCCATCTTTTCTCATCAGTAATTTGTTGACAGAAAGACAAGGGGGTAGCTACTTGTTTATTGAAAACTATAATAGGTTGTGTCCCACAATGTCCCATTATTATTTCCAAATTAGAGCACTTCCAGAAGACAATTGGAATTCAGTGCTTTGCAATAACTCTGAAATCTCTTTGCACACTTGGTCAGGCAGTGGATTCGTTACAGACAACTAATCCTCCCGAGTAGCTTGGCTTGCCTATCTAAGCTTGTGTGATGCTGTGGTTTGTCTTGGCCAATATGCTAACAAGAATATTATTAATAATTCCTATTGCTATTACTATTGTCTGAAGTTTGTGTGGTCTTCTGGCCTCCATGAATATGCTCTGTCATCTGCTCTTTTATTCATCCCATGACACTTTTAAAATGGTCTGGCTCCCTGCCTGTAATCTTGCAATATTTACTGTATTAGCCAAGTAGCTTCATTTTGTTTCATCATCTCTCTGATGGCCCATGACGCAGTACAGGGACAGCAGTTACCTATTTCTATTTCCATGGTTTAAGGGAATGCTACTGCAACATCACTATTTTACCTGGACACAAGGAATCACTGGGATCACATCCTACTGCAAGCCCATGCCAAGCTGAACAGCAGAGGTTTGTGTAATCAAGGTTTAGAAGTTTTGAACAATATGATGAAAATAACTTGCAGGTTTGGATTACATTTACAATACTATGTGAAATATGCATACACTAGAAATGTTGCTGAGATACAAAGAGGAAAATGGAGAGCAGAGGTGGGCAAGCAAACCAACAATATTAACACAAAGAAATATCACTCCAAGCAAGTTCAGAAATTCTTGTAAAAATCGTAACATCCTGCTTCCATGACAAACTTAAAGGCTAGACTCCATACTGGTTTTAACAAACAATCTTCTCTGGTATCTGCCTTTCATTAATTCCTGTCAGGTAGAAGATTAGTGGAATGACTTGTTTCAGCACTTTATATTCATCTCCTAAGAATCAGCTGCTATATCTTATTCTATGCAGTTTGTCAAAATGTGATGATTCATTACACTAGGTCTATATGTCAATATCTGTATTTGAATAAAACAGAGATAAAGTTTCAGGGCAGTACAGCTGGCTTACTATTATACATATTTATTATTTGCGTTAGTCTGGCTCATAATATTTATGGACAAAAATAGGTGCAAGTTATTGTGAAAATACAGAATAAAATTAAGATCCAGCCAAGAACAGTCTCAGGTTTTACTGGAATTACTGGAACTGGGATTTAGCCAAAAATTCAAAGTTTACCATGGCCCATAAATGGATATTTAGGATGGGAGGGAAGAAGGACTACAAAAAGCACTTTGAAGGGAAACTGTGGAGTATTTTGAGAGGTTAGGTTGCAAATACTATCTTGCAACTGGAGAGGACAGGAGAGAGTCATTGTTCTTAAACTGTAAAGCATGTCATTGCTACAAAAATGCTAAGATCTTAATTAGAAAAAAAAAATCTGTGTTTTTCATTCCACTCATTTTGTATTTCAGCTTGGAGAACTTTCCTGTCACCAATAAAAGCCTGGCCAAACCACTTTACCATGTCACTGTTAGTAACTTCTGTGGAGAAAGGCCATTTATGTCCTCTGTGGCCATGAGTTAACAATGATCCACCACCTGATGCAATCAGCCTGCTCTCCACACATGGCAAACCAAGCTTGAACTGTGAAATTGCATCCTATAAAATTGTAGATGTCCCTGCAGAATAACACTTCATTGAAAGTTTGCAGGCATTTTTTGCTGACTTGGAGCATGTTTGTATATTTTCCCCTCTAGAACAGTTTTCATACAGTTTTTTTTTTTTCCCTCAAAGCCCACGTTAGAAAATATAAGTGGTAATTATGTAAAACATGTGAGGCTAGTGCTGAATTACTCTTTTTGGTAACTTTCTGTAGAAAGGCACTGTAGGAGAGATCCAATTGTATCTCGAAAATAAAACAGAGCACCTCTCTCCAAAATCAGTTTCACTAAAGACATCCCACAAATTAAATTTCATTAATTTCTCTTAGTACTTCCATTTGCTAGAAAGGATTAAGCCATAAAAGATGAATAAGTAAATCTAATCGGTCCTTGTGGCTAAAAGGGAAAGGTCCAACCACTTCACAGAACCACACAATTGTGGAATGGGTCAGGATGCAAGGTACCACTGGAGGTCCTCTGGTACATCCTCCGTGCTCATGATGCCTTTAGTTTTAAGTTTTCCTATTCTCCTTGGATGTGCTTTTCTGATGTGCTAGGGTGATGAAGACAAAGCAGTCCTATTCCAGTTAAGAACTCAAGGACAGTTTCTCCAAACTTCAGGCCCTAAGCACAAACAATGTGGAAACGTGGAGGGTGGGTTCATGCTAATGAACCAGAACCTATAAAAGTGTAAGATTTTGTGACCAACCCCTCTTTTCCTTCCATCTTGGAGCCATCCAGGCAGGAGTCACAACTGTGGCACTCAAACTGCTAGGGTGTGGCTTTTGTGGGCCTCTCAATAAATACCCATTTATTCCCCTTAACTCTGTGTGTAGCCTCTGTTCCAGCTCCTCAAGGCATCACTCAAGCAGAGGCATCCTAGAGCACAGGGACTGGATGTCCAATTGGCACAGGACTGCATCTGGATGGTTGTTTAATATCTCGAGGGAGACTCCACAACCTCTCCAGGCAATCTGTTCCAGTGCTAGGTCACCCACACAATAAAGCTCTTCCTCGTGTTCAGGTGGAGTTCCCTGTGTTTCTGCCTATTTCTTCTCATCTTACTGCTCAGCACCACTGATAAAAGCCTGCCTCCATCCTCTTGACACCCTCCCTTCAGATATGCATCTTCCATACATTCATCCATTCACTTCATCTACACATTTCCACTCTGGCACCAGCTCTGGTGTTTGTCAGACTCCCATGTAAAGCAGCTCTCTAATGTGGCAAAAAAAAAAAAAAAAAAAAAAAAAAAAAAAAAAAAAAAATCTTCTTGGTTAATAAATTGAATTGTCACAAAAGAGGGTCTAGGGAGTGTCAGAGCCAAATTAGAAACAAGTGAGAAGTCTGGGAGTGGAAGAGACCTCCCCATTCCAGCAGAGATGATTTGAAAGAAGGAGGTGAGTGACTTGAGTAGGAGACCCTTTTTGAAAGACCTTTCCAGTGAGTTGTGAATTTTCAGAGCAGCTCACTTCATGCAATTTTACCTTGAGAGTAGCACAACCAGTGTTCTTCCTGTCAAGGCACAGACAGCACTATCTTCTTTAACTCGAATTTCCCAGCCTTTAACTTCTGCTTAGAAAAAAACAATTTAAAAATCCTTCTTTCTGATCAGTGCAACAGGTTTTCCATGCAGTTATCTAGCTTCCATGAGGTGAGAAAGATCTCATAGCCAGGCCACTCAAACCCATTCTTGTAACTAATGACCAGACATAGTTTTGTCGCTTTTGAACTAAAGTTCTCCCACTTTCAATAATACATCATATTTTTAAAAGAATGGATCATCAGGCCTTGCAAGATATCTAGAAAAGTTATGCTCTTTCAGGTATGTTTTATGTTACTCTTGACAGATGCTGAACTTGAAGCTTTCATCTGGAATTATTATGTAGAACAGTCCTGATATTTCAGTAAATTCCCTGTTGTCCATTCAGCTTTTAGCAATCCCAAATCAAAATGGAATATGATTATCTCATCCTACTCTTCCAATACTTTTACAGAAGTACTGGGGATTCCAGCACTGAAGCATGTGGTTTTGAAGGCGTGGTGCAAAGCAGAAACAGCAGCAGAAATAATGACAGTCAGAAGTGTTGTAAGCTGCTCTAATACTATGCCTATTTCTTTTTTTTGAGCCATAATCTGAGGCTTGGCTTGTGTCTGCAGGGAAGCTTCAATTTCTGACAGCTTGTAGTGATGCTGAGAAATACAGTGAAGAAAGCCACTCATCCAGTGGCCAAGTATTCACACACACAAAAGTGCTATTGAAGCTAATGAAGCTGCTACATTTTTCAACAAGAGGTTACAGCTTGGGGGTCTCAGTTTGCAAGATCTCCATACATACCCCTCCAGCACCTTCCACAAAGATTTTGCCAGCAGATACCACAGCTCTGTGCAGCACTGGATCTCATCAGCCTGGGCTGCAGGGAAAGACCTCTGTCCTTTGTATGTACCCCAACAGCACCTATACAGTATTTTGTCTGTGCATTTGCAGAGGATGGGGAGCTAATAATGCTGTTTCAAATGTCCAAATAACTTGATTTGTTACCCTTATTTTTATTCTCTCATACCCCAAAGTAATTTGGTTACCAGAGAAGCAAAATTAAAATACTTACAAGCAACAGTTCTTCTCACAGTTGGAACAGATTCTACCTGTGTTAAAACTGAGATGGAATCAATGTTCTAGTTGCCTAAAGGGGATGTTAAAAATCCTGTTCCTAATTCTACTTCTCTATTTTTATGCAAACCATGAGAGTATATCTCTGGGGTAAAAGGTAAAGCCATCTACTCTTCTCTGGAGGCTTGCTCATATTGTCTTGCTTATTAGCCCCCTTGGGATGAGCTGACTATAATATCTATCCAACTTTGTACCAACTTTATTTAAATCTGAAAATTTTACTGTAGTGACAGTGAAGAATAAACACAAAGCCCCAGAAATCTTTGCCCTACATAGATTTTGGAACTTAAAATGTCAGTAAGTATCCAGGCATGAGGAAATATTCCCTGCAATGTTTGTCATAACCTAATTCTTTGAAATACAGGGGAGTAAGAGGAGAATTTCTAGGATTTTCTGGACTTAAGTCATAAATAAAACAGACTGCATGTATTTGGCAGGAAGCCTCTGTTACGAGGGTAAAATTAATCCCCATACAGAGCATCAACATCAGCCTGAGCAACACTGATGTACCAGTTAAATCCTATTTCAAGAGTTTTGTTAGGACTTCAGAGGGTTTTGTTTTGGTCTCTTTGAGTTGGAGAGATTTTCATTCTCAGTGATGTCTCTTTTTTTGCTAAGGTTAATTAGATCCAAGCTCTGGTTTGTTTTGTTTTTCTGAGTTGAAAGGTAATTTTCACTTCTTTTCATCTCATTGTAATGTTAAGGTATTCATCTGAAATTTGAATTGTAAAGAAAACCATGAAAAATCATGGGACTTGTAACAGTTTTATGTATTTTGGCAATACTGAGAGCAGATTGCTGCCAATAAACGGTTTGAGATAAATAGGAATTAATTGGAGTCATGTGGGTTTAAGCTGATGTTGAGGGGAAAAAAAGGACGGATATTAAACACAATTCAGACGGATACTCTTCATAAGAAGGTGCTTCAAATGTGGAATTTGCCATATGTTCCATGTATGTCAACATGTTTCATCATGATCTACAGCATAATAGCTAATGATGTAGACCAACAAAAGAAAGATAGATTCTGCATGCTTGAGGAGATCAGTGGCATCACAGTGAGCAAATTTGCTGAGAATAAAGCAGAAATTATGTTTATATAGTGTCACTACCTAAATGGGATGATTGCTATACTATTCTACTATACTAACCAAGTAAAGTCATAATGCCTACCACAGGGGTTAGTGTCTTGTTCAGACACTTGAGGTCTGAAAGGATTACTGTCTTTAGTAATACAGATTATTTAGTAAAATAGATTACTATCTTTAGATAGCTGAGGGTGAGCAAGTGTCATGGTGGCTTCAATGTTTAGGTCCATACAGGCCTACAAAAGCCTACATGACCTCCAGCCACTGGACATACCTCTTATTGATACCAGCAATCCTAAAAAAAAAATCTGAAAAATTATAATTGAAGCATAGATACACAATAAAGTTATGGCTGCACAAGTTACCTCCCACCAGCTGAGCAGTTCATGTATGCATGTTCAGCTCAAAGTAAGGAGCCAAGGAATTTATTACTTCACAGATGAGCAGACTCAGAGCATGTGCCTAAATTCTACCAACAGTTAGTACAATTAAATTGACACCTGACAAGTTATTAAGCTACCATAGCAAATTCATATGTGTGACCTTTGATTTTTACTAATGCTAGTGTAGAGAGCTATGATTTTGTCAAAACATACTGATATGTTGGTATGAGTGGGACCTAGCCTTAAAGAGAAATACTTTCTTCCTAAAAGGCTTTCAATGAGTAGAGGCACACTTGGGGCTTGTAAGTAAAATTTCATACTAAGACAAGTTTCAGACTTTTCCAGAACTGGAAAAAAGGTCCCTATGGGGGGAAGAGATCACTATTACTTATTAAAGTCAGTATTATAACCAGTTTGCAACTAAGCCTGCTTACCAAATGAATACCAGACTGCATTTTCAGGGCGTTATAAACAATGATTCGTTCACATGCAGAAAGCATGCATTACTAACACACCTACAGAAGCAGCGTTCATTCCCTAGGACAGTCAAATGAACAGCTTCCATCAACACAGTATTTTTTTTTAAAAGAGAGGCAATGCAAGAAAACATCATTTGGAGATCAAGAAGAAAAACATGCAATAGATATGCTACTGTATATTTCTTCATTGTCTTATTGAATGTTTATTTTTAAATGTGATTGATGTTGAATCATCCTGGAACATTTTAACTGAATAAAGCTGCCTGGTCTCATAACAGAATTTCTTTTAGACAAGGACAACAATAATTAACAATTAGGACAGGAGATTTGACTCGACAACTTCTTCCCCACAGCAAAATCTATTACTAATAATGTTAGGCAGCAATAATTTACAATCTTTTATTTATACCATAGTGCCATGGTGTTCTGGCAGAGAGGACACTATTTCCAACACAAGTATCTTTAAAGTACTGGAAAGCTGAATTTAAGGCAGTGTTCCAAAATGTTTTCATTCCACCTGAAACCATGCATCTGATATTTTCCAAAGAGAAAACTGGTCCCATTTTTGGATAAAATCCTATTTTGGATTTGTGGGTGGGTGTGGGTGTGAGGGTGGGTGGGGTGTGGGTGTGGATATGTGTGTAAAAGACAATTTAACCTTGTCTTCAAAAGGAGAAAATTTAAAAGAAGTCTTCAGTTTTGCCTATAGCAGGTGCATTGCTAGAATATGATGGTTGATAGAGTCTCTCTTTTTCTGGGTGTATAGAAAGCAGCAACATAAAAGGTGGTGAGCTAGTTAAGCTACACTGCTTAGAGTTTATAGTTCAAACTGCCTACCCTGTTTAAAGACCCACTGTCATTTTCTTTGTGAAATTCTGGAAAGCGTATGCTAGGTTGAATTAATCAACATTGACTTTAACACTGCATAATGACAAAGCCAGGGTGTCTTTAAAAGCCAGTGTGATTTTAAGTGAAATAACGCTTGGAAAAAGAAGAATTCTGCACCATGGACTAGTAATTGGTGAACCCACACAATAGTGATGGAGCTAGAATTGAAGATAAGGTGAACAGTTTTAAAGAAAGAAAAGGATAAATCTGTAAAAGCATCTAACTCTCCAAAGCTAATTCTAAATCCCACTCAGCTGCTGCTTAACCTCAGAGATGCTTCATCCTGGAAACGTGCTTTGCTGAGGTATCTAAACTAGTTCCTAATACCTAGATGATTAAGGAATTGCCTCAGGAGGGGAGCAATAAGGCTATAAGCCTCATCAGAGGAGGTCTGCTAGTTCCTGGGGCTGATGACAGTATTCTGAGAGGAGAAAGAGATTTACTCCCGTCTTCTTAGGGAAGAAACAAAGACAAAGCTGGACATCCCGTATCTTAGGGAAGTATTGTACTCACTGGAGCATTAGACAAAGACAAAACCTGTCCAATGCCCTACATTACATGAGTTTGGGCAAACAACTCTCAGCAAACCCATTTGGAAGAGCTAAGCACCACTTTCTCCAAAGGAGTGGTGCAGCAGGGAGTGTAGCACTCTCCTAAGCTTTTCCTCAGAGCTATATTTAACAGGTCAGACTTTTAGCCTGTTTGAACCCTGCCCACAGCCAAGTTTCTAGGGGCCAGGTCATTCATGGCATGAAGGCACAACCTGGGCTGTAGCATCACAGTGAGGTCACAGTGCCTTCCAGATGATGCCTAAGTAATTTTGTGAATATAGCTTGAAGTCTACAAATTGTCAGAGTAGGAATGTGATGTAGCAATTAAATAAAAAGGTGTTGTAAAATAGGAAAGGGAAACTGGGAAAGAGAAAGGTTGTATCAAGGTCATTTCCCCATTTTAAAATTGTAGTTTGGGCATGACTTTTGTGGCATGGAAGAGTTTACAGGCAGATAAGTTATATTATATTCGCTGTGCTTTCTTAGTTTAAAATTGGTACCATTAAAAAGAAAGGAGGTGACAAGCTGAAGACAAAAAAAAGTAACCATTTTGAATAGACAAAAATTAATAAGAGGTAGGTTTAAACTTTAAATAGAGGGGCATGGAAAAGCAATGTGTAAGCAGAACACTCAGGTTTGCAAAACTCTAGAACAACAAAACAAAGAACAGCAAAAGAAAATAGAAAATAGACATAGAAAAACACAGTTCTGGGACAACTGATCTCATCACAGGTGCACTTTAAAATACTCTATTTCAGTGAAACATCCCAGCCTCCTCTTTCAGCAAGAAAGTGGCTTCTCCTCTACCTGCAGCCACACAGCTTCTTAAAGTATTTAAAATACATCTCATTATGAACTTGTCCTTGGTGTATGGCCTGTTGGACAGATATTGCACACCAGTTTGCATCTCCCAGTTGGGTGGTGGCATGGGACCTTGGGTAGGCCACTTCCTCTCTTTGTCTGTCATCTATAAAATGAAGATTATGACAGTCTTCCTGTTGAATGGACAAGGCAAGAGAAGCAATGTTATTACTCAAACTAATTATCACGGTGATTTCTTGACATATTGTTTGCTTTCTGAACCTTCCTTCAAATATTTAAACTCCTCTGCATTGCTCAGTTTGAAATCTTAAACTAACCATAGGAATAAATCTACTTGCACATACACTGTAAGAAGGACATTCTGATTATCCTGAAGTTTTATTATTCCACCTTAAGGAGTGGCACCATTTCCTGCATAGTGCATGGAAGTGATGGAATTCGTTCACTGAAGGCACGTATTCTTAACCTGTTTTCTGGTCCAATGACATGATAGACAACAAAATAATGGAAATGGTTATAGATGCGTTTGTATATGAGCATCCATAACTGAGGGGAATGTATCACTTTGTCTCCTCTGGTATCATTAATGCAGAACAGCATTTTGCAGACACAGGCCTAAGCATATGATATTGTTTCCCAGAGGAAGCTCAAAGCTTGTTAACTGAAATCCAGAGAAGTATGAAAAAACCCCTATTAGATAGTGACACACCAGCACTAGACTGGAGTAAATCTTATTTGTGATAGGTGCCTTACAGCTGTGGATGACAGTGCCATAGGGGCAGAGTGAGCTATTGTCATGTAAGCTATTTAGCTGAGTTAACTGCAGAGCAGGACACAGGCTCAGATGAATCAGGGGACTGAAAAGTGCAAAGACTCTTCGTATGAAATGGGAATATGTGCCACACAAGCCAATGCTGGTAGGGGGTCTCTCTCTGGGGACAAGGCTTGAACTAGATAGATTAAATCAACTAAAAGCTATGACTACAATTTACATTCTCTGTTTTGTATTGCACTGTGGTACTAGTAACAATAGCACACAGAGACTTTACACAAAAAAAATCCTTTCTTTTGCTGAGGCTTGTCTACATGGAGAAATTCAGTAGTATCTTTATATCAGCATAACTCCCCATGTGGACACTCTTCCTTCAGAATAATTCCAGGATAATTACAATTATGCTGTATAATTATGCTGTACAATTATAACAGTGAATTTCCCTTACTCCTTAGCTGAATCTACTTGAACCTTCAGAATTATGTTGCTGTCTTTGCTGTTTACAGCCTTCTCAAACTTGTCAGTTTTATGCTATGCATTCCCAACCCACTAGCTGCTGTTTATCCAAAGTAAACATATTTGATTGCTCTAATTTGTTCTCAGATCAGTCCCTCATACCGTTATCTGACATACAGAACACCACAGTATTTGGTAGGTCTCTCTTAACTTCAGAAGCAGGACTTTGAAGCACAGCACATGTGCCTGGATGCTTTTAAGTGGCTGTAAATCTGATTTGTAGGACCTATAGAAGAAATTTCCTTCTTGTTGTTGAGGTAGAAGAAATCCAACTTGCACAAACAAGTGGCAGATAAATTCTTCTTACAATTTCTCAAGGGTATAACCATCCTCTTCACTCATCCAGCTCTGCTGCAGTTAGATGAGGAAACAGAGCCCACATCAAATGAGGTGTTTTAACCTTGTGAGCTGCACTAGAAGATAAAAGCATCCATCACTGCTCCACATTAACATTCTTGTCCCCATCAGCAAACACCAGCTTCAGTGGGAGAGAAAGATGTGTAATCTGGCTTGGGTGGCAGTGCAAAGTCACCAGCATTTTCGATCTTGTTTTCTTAGCAGTCTGAGAAGTAAGGTATACTGTTAGCCAGGTCACCAGTCCAGCATTTAGGGAATGCTTCTCTACCACCCTGTTTGGAATTGTGGCGTGACTCTGAGGAACTCTTCCATGGTATTAACTGTTGCCTCTAAAAAGCTTGCAAATTATTTACTGTACAGGATATTTATACCAAATTTACCTCCTGTTCCTAAAACAGATTGTCAGTGATATCTGTAATACCAATAGTATTTATGTTAATAATACCAAACAGAGCTAATAAATTATCATCATTTATTTTTATATTATTATAATTTGCTTGGACTTGACATTTTAAAGCATTTCTGGAGCACTTTTTGTGATCCCTGGCAGTCCAGTAGCTGCAGGGTGGTCTGTTCACAATCAGGGAAACACAAGCTCCCCCTGGACTCGAGTGCAACAGGCTGGTAGGTGCACATCAAAGCTACTGGAGCAGCTACTGGAGTTGAAGACAAGAAGTATAGAAAATTATTCAGTTTTGCTAATGGCAGAAGTTTAGGACCTTCATAAGTGATAAGGAGTAGACCTTATTTATAAAGATCTACATAAAATTGTTTGTATTTCAACTTCAAACTCTCGCTCAGTTTCATTTTGCATTCACAAATGTACTGCTGAATTACTTTTTTATCTCCCCTCCAGCCACTTTGTTTTCCATCCAAGTAGAGGAAAACTTATTTCTTCTCTTAACTACAAGGAGCATACTAAAGCTGCTTTTTGCTGGTGCAGTCAGAGGTTGAACTATGTCAGTTGGGAAAGATCATGATAGGGCAAGTCATAAGGGAGTTCTGCTTTGTCCCTAATTAGCTGAGCTACCCAAATAATGTAGAAGGTCATCAGAAGCCATTTTCACTGTTTCTCAGATAGGGAGAGAGGCTGTGTTATTCTGAGTACTCTGATCTCATTTTAAAGAAAACAGAAGGAAAGGAAGATTTTTATCCACTCTGATAATTTATCACATGCAGCAGTGCAGCCATTTATATCAGAGGGCGGAAGTGGAAGAAAGGCCTTTGTTTCCCTTTGGCAAATTTTCCATGACACTCTCAGTAGAAGAGAACTATTTTATTCTGTAGGGTTCAACCCTCACATGAGAACACAACAACAACAAAAAAAAGTTAGCTGATTATTTGGCAGCAGGTTAGCTCTCTTGATTCAGTTATTTAACTTTAGCATTCTTCTAGCTTTTTCCAGTTGCAGGAATAAAACTTGGAAATTATAGAAACTCCTACTCTTCCTTTGTTCAAGTGTGAGCACAGATCATATAGATGTTTTACAGTCCAAACACTTGAATTATATGTAAAAGATATTAGTATCCTCTTGTGTGCAAATGTCTACTCTTGGAATTGGCATGGATGCAAAGACCATTTTTATTACTGGGCTTGGAGCTGTACAGTAGAAAAAGGGTAACACTGGATCAACGACAGGGTAGGTGGATGATGCTCTGATTCACAGGGTGCTTGGGCAGGTTCTGTCCCTAAGATGGGATGGCAGAGCAGTCACTGCAGGCACAACATAGTCAGGGCACAGGCAGAATTCACACAGGGGAACAAACGAAAGATGATTTTTGAGACATTATAAAACAGAACAGAAAGAAACGGGGGGGGAAAGGCCCTGCTTCCACTAAACATGCTTGTAGATTTCAATTGGTGTTCTGGAAAAAACCACACGTACAGTTTATGTAAAAAAATACTGGAATTTTTCAAAAGTTCAGGTTAGGATAATACAACAAGGGTAGCCAGAAACCTATTTTTGCCTTAACAAGCATCTGTGCACCACGTACAGAGGAGTTCACTAAGAATTTCACTTCTAATTGGACTCAGTAAAGGAGCTTTGTTCAGTTAGCCTCAAGGGTGTGTTAACACAAAAATCCACTAATATTAGGAAAATTATATATATGAAAAGCTGGTTGTGATCATGTCACCAACTTCTTCATGAACTGAATTGTGTTGGGGAAATAAGATAATAAAAACTTGCTAAGTGGGACTAAATAATTAAATTTTAAATAAACTATAATTTTCCGTTGTGTTGTAACTCTAATAGTTGAAGGAAAACATTGAGAAGCAGGAAAGCATACGTTAATACAGGAATTTAAGGATAATAGCAGAAAGCACTAATACTGATTAGGATGATTATGATGATTATAACCTCCTGTATGTAACATCATAATGAAAATGATCCAGCCTAGTATGCTCTCAGAAGTTATACATTTAGTTAGGCACTAGGAAAAATCTTTTCATGCTTGGATGGTCCATGCAGTTACAGTAGAATTTACAAAGAAATAAGGAAAAGAGTAAAGGAAGACGATAGGAATAATGATGTTTTATGCAGAGAAAAGGTTTCATCATTCAAAAAGATCGCCCAACCCCATCAAATAGGAACACAGGAAAGTAAAATATATACTAAGGGGAGAGGAAAATATATTGATATAAATCATTCAGAGGTAACACTGGGAAGCATGGTGACTTCAGTTGCAGTCAATATTGAGATTTATTGATCTGAGAGATAAATATTGACCAAGGTGATGCCAAAGTCAATATTTAACTTCAGGGACCATAAATCTTAATAGCAACTGTAAAGAGTAGTCAGTATCATCTATGTTTGATATATATTTTATTGCCTTTTACAAGGATATAAAATGTTGCTTAAAAGACAAGCTGTTTTGTTCATTTCAAAAAGTCTTTTCCTTGCCAGAGCAATCCAAACATATGTGATTGTCTTTTCAAAGATCATCTAATGATTGGTGTGGCCTCAAAATTGTGAAAATCATTTGCATGATGAATAAATTGCCTATTAAACAAAAAACCCAACCAAAAAACCAACAAACAAAAAACAACCCCAAACAGTTCACAGCAGCATATTTTGAGATTTAAGTTACCTGTGAAATGCTATCATACATGCAACATCTTGCTAGATAAAACTATTTAACAGCTATGGGGAAAATCAGCAATAAATTATGTAAGCTATCTGCAATTCTCTTGAGGTTTCTTAATTTTTTACTGCTGCACCTCAACACATCAACTGGATACATAAAATGTTCATGTATGTAACAGTTCCTATTATATTTACATATTATTATAGTATATACACGACTGTGCTCTCTTGTATATTGTATTTTTCTGATTCTGTTAATAAAATTTCTATCAGACCTGCTTCTAATGTGTGAAGTATTCTTTAACCCATTGTCTAGGGTTCACAGTATTAAATAGAAAGATCTTTTTCTCATTTGCTGTCTCCTTCCTCTTTGCTTAAGTTAAATAGATGACACTGACGACCACAGCTAAGGTAAATGCAAGTTAAAAAATACCCATGAGGTAGCAAATGATAATTTAGTTAACAATCTCAGAACAATCCTAACCGTCCTAGTGTTCTCCCTAATGTCCAGAGATTTCTCTTATTACATTAGAAGGCATTGCTTTTCAAAAGGCACTGCATATTTGACATTCACTTTTCTGACACGTGAAAAACCACATTTATAGTAAAAGATTACTTGGACACTGCTGCAGTGAATGAGTCCAACTCTTCCTGGGAACCAAGGTTTTTAGACTAGTTAATATGATCTAGCACAGCACAAGGGAATGTTTTGACACAATATTGTGGTTTTTATTTTATGTTTTTGATTTTATATAATAAAGATTTAATTCTATTAAAAGAAGGCTTTATAACTTTAAGGAGCAAGACAGTTAACCTCAAATGGTTTATTCATGTCAGCACAGTCCAAAGATGTAATTAGTTGTAGTGTCCTTAGAGTCAGGGGTTTAAAGAGGGAAGAGACACCAATGGCATTGCCCAGCTCCTGCTACTCACTCCCCAGGGGCCTGGGCTGTCTAATTTTACATTTCAGAGTCCGAACAGACGATGGCCTTCCTTTCAAACAGTGTCGGTACATTACCAGGACAACTTAAAGGGAGACTTTTCATTCCTGAGGAGCAGCAAACTACGCAGGTATATCTACAGCAACGCTGAGTTCGGTGCTTAGGCTTTAGCAGTGCCGCATTTTAGACACTTGTTAGCAGGCACTTGTTAAAGGTAAAAGATATTTGGCAGTTTTATTCTGATCACTTGCATGACTCATTAAAATTTTGACTGTCAGAAGGAAACAGAGCTGTCTGTAAAGGGATTCCTTTGTCAGGCTGTTTCTCATGACTTTCCCGGTCTTCAGAATTCTGCAATTAAGTGATTGAGTTTTACTGATATAATTTCTCTTGTTTTAGGAGGTGGCAAGGCTAGAAAATATGGTAATTAGCTAACACAGTAAAAAAACATACCCACTTCCCCCATTACCAGTGCTAGCAACTGAGCAAACACTGATACTGGAAGCACTCACAAAGGGAGTTTTTGCCTGAGGGAGTATCTTCCAAACCTTACTATAAGGGTAAGTCGAGTATTTTGCTCATTTTAAGTATCTGCAATTGTAAGCTGTGGTGATAATACTGGGAAAGAATGCAGTTTACAAAAGAGATGACTCTAGACGTGATAACACTCTGAGATAACATTTTAAGAGAAGCAAACTGGGGGGAGGGGGTCCTTTATCTGTTACATCACAGCAATCTGTCTTTTGAAATGTTCTGTAGGTAGCTGTATTTGCAAACTGCAACTTGTGATGACTCCAGTGACAAAGGGAGGGAGAGTCATCCCAGTGTGGGGGGGAAAATCACTCCATAGTTTATGTTTCCACTACGTGTAGTCATCATCTGGCATTTGGCTTGGGTGTAATAACTTGGTGTCTCTTTGTTCCCCCATACGGGATGAAGGCTCTAATCAGTTTTGTCAGAACGTTTGCTCAGTTAATCTCCTAGCAATGTGTGATGAATAATCTGCCTATTGACTGTCTCAGCAGTTGGTGGGTTCTCCACCCTCACCCCATGGTGAGACGCATCTCGTTTCTGCTGGCTGCTCATTTTCCTTTAAAAGAGGAGCACTGTCTCTCTTCCCAGCCCCCAATAGGCACATCCCACCCATCCCACCCCTTTTAGCCTCACAGCCCTCTCCTCCCCTTCCCCTCTGGAATCTGGAAAATGCTGCCCGCCCACTCTGGGTTTTGTCCTTGGATAACTACCTTCATGCCAGTCACCTTGAGCTCTCATACCACAGAGTGTTCCCTCTCTGCTGAGCTTAGGATCTTTATTTTCATACCAAGAAAAACAGATTTAGGGTGAACAGGAAAGTTTTGGCAACAACTGTCATCACATTATCAACACAGTGTTAGTGATGAATAGTTCTGGAGGAAAGAAAATACCACGGAAAGCTCTACTTCACTGGGACAAAAATACAAGGGAGTATCTGAGAGCTTCCTTCATCATTGACTCAGAAGAAAAATAAGAAAAAACTAATCAAAATATCAAATCTCAATTGCTTGCAACTGTGAATTGACTTGACAAGAAAAATCCAGGCCTCTATTCTGCATGTGACTACACAAAACTGTGGGGTCTGCCTGTGCCAGCCCTTTGCAAAGCAAAGAACTGAGGGGTAGTTTTTTGCAGCAGCCGTGATTTTAACATGGTTGGTAAAAATAAAGTGTAACCCAACATGTGTGTAAGGTAAAGGCTTTCAGCTCCTGTGTCAGGGCAATATTTCTGTAAGTTCCTACGTAAGGCCAGAAATAAAACTCATCATACAAAAAGCAGTGTAGGTTTTTGGGATAGCAATATACTTTTGGTTATAAAGGCTGACGGAGGTATATTGTGCATTGGGAAGAATAGAGAAAACATTACATAGAACACGGAATTGAGGAAAAATAAAAGCTTCATGACTGCCAGCTGTGGGGTCTTTTTAGACCTATCTGAAATTCTCAACTCTACTAATTTTGAATAAGTAGAGATGTACTCTTAATGTAATATTACACTTGTTACAGAACTTCCTTCATGGATAGGTAAATCTGCCTTACATCAAGCTGCAACTCTTGACAGCCACATTTCACCGGAGTGACATACATGAAGGAAGTCTTCTTATAATTGTTACACAATTTGGATTCATTATCTCTCCTTTTAAGCATGTTCTATTTTTCAAATTGATCATTCCCACCTAAATAAAAGTGCCTACAGCTCCTCTTTGTATGCTTCTGGTTTATTGCCTGCATTGTCCCACAATGACACAAGCAGATAGATATAGATATAGGTGATATAGATATAGACAGATATAGATAGATACATATAGATATAGATATAGATATAGATACAGATATAGAGATAGATAGATAGATAGATAGATAGATAGATAGATAGATAGATAGATAGATAGGTATGTTTTTGTCTCAGACAAGTAGTACCAAAAGCCGTCTGCTTTCCGTGTGTTCCTGAACCCCACCAGCTCCTGCAGACAACCTAAACGAAGTCAGATGTTGTATTGTCTACATTTCCCATCCTTGCTGTTAGATGGTCCCCCCACTCCAGCTTTGGTGGTGGATCTCAGAGCCATCTTGGCTCACGGGATAGCTGGAGCCAGGCATGGCATGACAGGTCCCAGCACACAGGAGTCAGCGTATCCTCAGCTGCGTCCTTTCACATTTACATGCAGGTCTTACCCAATGCTTTCCCCAAAGGCATAGCAACTGAATCATTTCAGAGCTCACAGGAAGCAAACAGATGGTCAGCAAGAATATGATACATTATTATATCTGTGCATAAAAGTATGCCTATTTGAAAGCATGTACAAGTCCCTTTGGAGTGAGTACACAGTTTCCCTGCTTTTTCTAGGGTTCTGGAAAGTTGTTTTCAGCTTGAACTTAGTGTCAAATAAATCTGGTTTATAGGTCATTTGTGATAGTTTGCAACCAAGTTGCATAGCACTGTGAGACAGATACCATCGCATATTATATCATCGAGAATTACTGATGCAAAAATAAGGAAAACATTCTAGATCCCTTGCTTTTGTGTTTTGAAGCTTCTCTTGCAACGCAGAAATAAATGAAATAAATGAAACGCTGCCAAAGCACCTGACACAAGTGAATTATGCTAATAGAATGGGTGTGTGTAGCTCACCATAGATGTATATCTCATGGTCCCAGTTCACACCTCAGCATCTCATTCACACATTCTTGAGAGAAGGATCAATCAAAAGTGAGGTGCTAAATAGCATGCCTTTAGTTAACTAGTTTCTATTGAGTCCAAGAAACAAGGGAGATGTACTTTGTATGATTTTCCATTTAAACACGAAAACGATCCTGCCCTCCAAGTTTCTATTCTCTTTCCTCAGCCCTCGCACGTATTTTCCAAATATCTCTCTTGCCCACTGCCTCCTTTCAATGAACACCATGCATTCAAACTTCTTACCCACTGGGTGACTTTGCCATTTCATCTACTCCTCCACGACCAGCTCATAGTCTTCTCAGAGATGTTTTGAAGAGCTCTGTACAATTTACTTCATGAATTCTCATGTCAAGCAATATCACCTTGCTGCCTAAACATGAACAGAAATGTTTTGGCTAGGAAAAGTGATGCAAGAGGATGGGGATAAGAGAAGAAGCAGCAAGCTCCTCTTTTCAGGAGAGCACCTGTGACAATCTAACAGCCTCCTGTCTCCAGAAGCATCCTGTCTTCACAGCCTAAGCCTTTCCCCTGTATTGCAGACCAGGTATCACTCAGGCTCTCAGAGCTACTCCCACCAGGCTGGGCCTGGCAAACAGATGCAGAGAAAGAGAAATTCTGGGGGGCTGCCTAAGCCTTACTTTTTGCCTCAACTTCCCAATGCCTAAATCTGACCTTCCCTACCTCTTCACACTATAGCTTGTTCTCTAAAACCTGATGAAAAGAACCAGAACTTTTGCTGAAATCTTTATGTGTGTAGTCAAGACTCATTTTCATGGACATATGACAATCTTTTCCAAACAGATCATAATTTAGCATTTTAGGACCTGTCACCTGAATTTGAAAAGCAAAGTTTCTGTACTTTCCTGGCCAAAACGCCATGAGTCAAACTCTCTACATCAGAGACCTCAGTGGAAGTTCTTCAGTTGTTATCCCTCTGTACTTGGCACTGGTGGAGCCACACCTTGAATACTGTATCCAGTTCTGAACCACTCACTTCAAAAAGGACATTGAGGTGCCGAAGTGAGTCCAGAGAAGGGCAACAGAGCTGGGGAAAGATCTGGAACACAAGTCCTATGAGGAGCATCCGAGTGAGCTGAGGGGTTTAGCCTGGAGAAAAGGAGGCTCGGGGGAGACCTTATCACTCTCTACAACTCCCTGAAAGGAGGCTGTAGCCAGGTGGGAGTTGCCCTCTTCTCACAGGGAACCAGGATGAGAGGACATAGTCTTAGGTTGCACCAGGGGATGTTCAAGCTGGACATTAGGAGGAATTTCTGCACAAAAAAGTGATTAAATATGGGAATGGACTGCCAAGGGGAGTGGTGGAGTCACTGTTCCTTAAGGCATATAAGCCTTGAGGTGTTTAAGAAATGACTGGACATGGCACTGAGAGCCATGGTCTAGTTGACATGGTGGTGTTTGGTCGTAGGTTGGACTCAATCATCTAGGACGTATTTTCCAACCTAATTGATTCTGTGATTCATATCACCTGCCTCTTTTTGTAAGTCAACAACATTAATGATTAGTCATTGGTTATCCTTATATCTCAAAGTAATTCCCTCTTAAAGCAACAGTTTCATGTGAATCGTTCAGTGCTGGCTCCAATGTTAACAACTGACCTAATTCCTCATTTCAAGTAGAAAACTTGCTCCTCCAGTCTTAAAAGTTCAGTTTTATAGCATGTAAGCAAATCGTCATGTAGGAAAAAAATAAAAGGCACATATGTTCTCTGTATTTTCTGCAGGTTCTCATGTAATGTCCCTGGACTCATCTCCTTCATTTTCTGTTTTCATTCTACAGGCTTTTCCAGACTTTTTATCTGAGGTAAATGATTGTCAGTTTATTCAAGGCACTTACCATATTTGCAAGAACTAGCACAGACCTCTCACATATTTGGTCTAGGTGTGATAAGAACATTTGCTCTTTATACATTAGCCCCACTTAAAACCTGTCAGAGACACCAAGTGGTCCTGCAATATATCATCTATTCTGCAGTGTAAGTGAAGCTGGGTGGTTGGTTTCATCAGCCCTTTAAAGACCAGATATCACTATTGCTGCCTCAAAACAGCCACAGCTCAGAGAGGCTGGCAAGATGCACATGTTGTGTGACCTGATCTAACTGTGCCATGATTGATATGAAAGCACCTTTGTACTCTTCCATCAGTGGAAGGTGCCCTGACCACAACAAAGATAAGTGCTCTAGGTGAGGCTACAGCCCCTCAAGCTACATCTGTACTGGTAAAATAAACAGCGCTGGGTTGGCTTTGGCGCTGCACCTCCATCATCTCTGCTGTTCAATTTCTAGAATGATTTTGACTTGGGCCTGACTGGCACTCACCCAAGCAATCTGCAGGAAGACTTCTTGAGCTAGCACAGGGATTCTCCCCACTAGAGCGCCTGGCTACAACCACCTTGCTTTCAAAGGGTAAAAGTATTTAATTGTGTGGATGAGGGCAATACAGTGCCAGGTGACTTCAGTAGCAAAGAGATGGACATGTTTGATTTACTAATAGAGATGTAGCCTCACTGTCTAACTACTTCCTGTGAAGTTGAAAGTGGAAGCTTCTGAAGGAGCCCAGCGGGTTCCCATGCCCTGGATTGCCCCTCTGCTAGCTCTAAAAAGCCAGATCCTGAATTCTCTGCTAAAGTCTTCAACAGTATTGAATGAAAAGGGGATGAGAAGCTATAAAGCAAGCACAACTCTCCAACTCCAGATAATCATCTCCAGGCCCATATGCAGAAGGAAAAATGTATATGCCTGGGTTTTTCTAATAGATTATGCAGTCTATTCGCTCACATTTATCACATGGGCTAATGTAAGATTTACTGTCCGTAATTAATCAACCTTAGGCAAGAATATTTAGCACTTCTACTCCATTTTTCATTTTCAAAGTGCTTTTCAAACACTACCTAATTAAACATCAGGACCAATTATTTCCATGGTACTTTACAGACACTTTTAAAAAATGAAATAAGCACATTTTAGCATGTACATGAGGAATCTTTTTAAGTCAAAACAGCTCTATTTTGAACCTGCTGAAGGAATGAAAGCTGTAATAAGACTGAGATTTCCAAATAGACCACAGCAGCAGCCAGTTAGGTCTGCTCCTATCCACACAAAAGCCTGTAATCCAGCCTCCTTCTTAAAACTTCTATCTCACTTTCATTTTGCTTGTGAGAGGACACTTTATTACTGCAGAACGGATGAGAAAGAATTACTTCTTTGCAAGGGACATATGCCACCACTGGGCTGGGGTTCTGATTCATATGCTCAGCAGGAATGCATGAGGTCACACCTGTAAGTCTCACCTCATTTCTTTCACAGGGGTAGCAGAACAAGCTGTGTATTCACACAGCAGTGGTCACCAGCAAGGTCAATCCAAGGCATGGTATTTACTCACTGAAAACTGTTCCAATATCTTCCCCCATGACCAGAAATACAGTCAGCATTGGCAATTTTTTGGCCACCTCTAAGGAGAAGACTGGGTGTTGTGGGCCATGCCTGTCATCCCAGCTTCTCCAGAGGTGGGTAGCTGCCCATGAGCCTGGGGCTTCAGTGTGCTCAGCCAGTTTTGCACATCACATTTGGCATCAGTCTGATGATCCCTGAGCTCAGGTGAGCAGGTTGCCTAAGGAAGGGATAACCCACCTGGACCAGAAACAGAGCATCTCAGTTTCGGACAGCATAGTCCAGTTTACCAAGGCACATATACTGAGATTGTGGTGATTCAAATCCACAGGCCACTTGACAGCAGATTTTGATTGAGTGCACATACAGTCCCTCCTGTTATCTGCTACAGAGACAATGCAGAGGTAAGGCATAGACTGCAGGGTTGTCAGGGCTTAACAGCAAGTTCTTATTCTTGCCAGAATCCTTTTCACTTCAATAGTGAAGAAAGGATTAACACTGCATAAATAGGCAAACAAGGGCAGAAAATGTGACATTTCCCTGACAAGATAAATAAAATCAAGAAGCAAAATATTCTTCATTAAACATTAAAAGCTTATGGATCTGCCAACATGGCCTGGTGCAGTTCTGGTCAGATACCTAAGAGAGCACTACATAAGCCAGTCCCCTTACTGGAAGCAGCCTAGCCAGACAAACATGGTGTTCTGCACCACGTCATTAGCCCTGCTGCAAAGTCAGCTGTATTGACTCAGCACATCACACTAATGTTGCTCCACTTCTTCTGGGGCCTGGGCAGGTTTATGCAGCACAGATAACTCAGCGCAGCACTTAGATGAGCTCTCCAGGTACACATCAAGGCAGGGGACAGCAAACTTTCAAGGATGGTATGTACCAGATGGTATTTTTCTTTCCCAGATTAGAGGTTAAGCATGCTGGTAAGAACGCTGTGGGATCCATGAGAGACTGCCTCTTACAGAAACAATATGCTACCATTTTCTATCATCATTAAATTGCATCTGTACAAGGCAGAAGCTCCTGCTGCTCTCACAATGAGCCAGAAGGTGGGAGCCACCAACGTCTCTCTCCAGATGGCACAGCCCCAAAACCAGCTCTGTGCTAGCCGTACTGGTGTTTTTAGAAATTGACCTCCATGATGCTGGTTTTAGTGCCCCAGACTGAATAGGCTGGAAGAGTCACAGGGGTACAACAAAAAAGTTCTGCAAAACTGAAATTTATGACCAAGGCTTTTCTGCCTCATCCTAAAGTGCTATGCTTGGGCACAGCTGCCTTATGAGCAAATTACAGAATTATATTCTGGCTTAGATGTAAGCAAACTTACCTTCAATTCACAATTAAATAAGCCAAGTGTCTTTCATAAGAGTGCTAAAAATTGGGCTTTGGGTTAGGTTGTTGACCTACATGCCTCAGCTCCCTGGCTGTGAAATGGGAACAGTCTTTCCAGCAGGGACATTACTGAAAGAATTTCATTCCTGCTTATAAAACACTGCCATAGTGAAGTGATAATAAGAGATTTAGATGTGTTAGTTTTACCAAACTATTTAAAATATCCAGAGTAGTAAAAATGGTCCCAGCCTTCCTTTTGCTTGTACTAGTGTAAATGGAAGCAACTGTATTGAACACAGACCACTGTATATGAAACTTAATTGAAATCAGTCCTTACATCTTTCTATGTAATTAAAATGAATAATAGGAATTTTTCTGATCCCACTCTCAGTGAAGTTACATCAATTTTTTATCTGAGGACCCGTTTATGGAACTTTTTTGTTTTAAACTTTAGCCAGTTTCAAGGCTTACACAAAGGCCATGTATGTTTTAATTTATTGATTTCAGTATTGTCTCTTGGGAAGAGCAACTTGGAGGATGCACAAGCCTGAGTCTGAAAATAAGGCCATAAAATAATTTCTGAAACTGTATGAGAAGCCAAAGCAGCAGATATTTTAACAATTATTCATAATTATGCAAAAACAAGGGAAAAATTAATTGCATCTACCTGTGTGGAGGAAATGTTTTTGATTTAAGTTTTACTGTATATCCCCAAATGCATTTTTATCCTCCTCACTAACTTAACTGTTCCAGGAACACTGCATGGTGTAGACACAGCTGAAGGCTACACTTCATTGGTCACAGCTGATTCTGTTAGGAAGCCTTTCCCTCTAAGGTGGAAGCTGCTCAGTTCAGCACCACTTGGAAGGCACATGGTGGCTGACAGAGTCTGTTCCCAGTCCACTGCAAACATCAAGTGTCATGTGTTAGTTAAGCCACCAGACTACATCAGGCTTCAGTGATGACTGAATCCCAGCTTTGAAAGCATTATTTCAGACAGAAATAAAAAGAAGAAAAAAAACAAAAGGAAAGGAAACGACAAGCAATTCTAACTTTTCCACCCCTAATAACTTCTTTTCCAAGAATAGTTGGCAAAATAATTTTCCTGGATTTGCTTATAAATTAGCCTGAGGAACTGAAGGGACTCATTTCATACCACCTTGTGAAAACTGGATGAAGAGGGCCCCAGCAAGAATGCTCCAGTATCAGCCCAATAGCTATGCCTATAATCACTCCAGATATGTGTTTTCCCACAAGTAAACCTGTCAGCATCCCTCCACCTATGGGTCTATGTAAAAAACCATTCAGTAGTACAAAGAGACCTGAGGTTAGATCCATACGGCAGCTGTTATGTCCTCATTGCAAGTGGTCAGAAAGGTCAAACTTCTTTTTCTTCTGATTTGATGAGTGAGATAATATCTGAGGCACTAAACAAAACTGAACTGATCATTTTTTCTACATTCACTTGAAGTGCAGAATGGGTTTTGCAGGGAATATTCTTCCAGGTAAGCCAGTCAGACATAAACACTTTGTACACTGACTTTCCAAACAAACTTCAGATCTAATACTGTGTAATCCTGATCCCAGTCCTGATATTTCTGCTCACAGTGTGACTGAAAGAGACTGCAATAAGTGGGTGTGAGTGCAAATGGAAAAATGGTAACTGTGCTGGTACCATTCCTGATCAGATGCCTGATGAAGCACCAAAGGCAGTGGGCCAAACAATGCCATACATTACTAAACAACCCCCCCAGTCTTACCCATGAATCATAGCACAAGTTTTTATTTCTGGTAATTTGCAAGATATAATAATATAGATGGACACTAATTAAGTACACAAATCAAAAATGCAATCCCCACATCAAGGAGACTAGGATACCCTTCATAAGCCACAAATTGTGGACTATTACTAACACTAATATATATATAGATATATATACTAATACACTATCAGTATTTGCTTTGGAGCTACTTAATAGCCATCCATTATCACATGTCACATTTTGTTACTCCGCACCTGAAGAATTAATGATACTCTGATTAAGAAAAATAGGACAATAAGTTATTATTATGAGATCCAAAGGATCCTCGGCTTTTCAAATTTTTTTAACAACTCTCTGCTTATTTCTTTTCCAAATTCAAAGACAAAATCACAGGAAAATTATGAATACTAAACTACTAACACTTACAGAAACGCAGCCAACTTCCAAAATTCACAGAGGTTTCTTAGTTTACAGCTTTGAGTGGGTTCTTGTAGGTCAAATGTTGGGAAGGAGTGGTGGGAAGGGGGAGAGAGGGGGAAAAAAGGGAGAGGTGGAAAGAAAAAATGGAAAGGGAAAAAAAAGGAGAGATATATAAACTTTTTTTAAAACCCTCTAATAGAGGCTGCTGCAGTAGCATGGCATGGAAAGACTAATGCGGACAGCTGAACCAGTGCATGAGATTGTTCTGAAATTAAAAACAATGTGTATTTTGTTTAACACATTCTATGTTATTTAAAGAAAAGTAAGAAGAATTCCAGCTGGGATGGAACCTACAGAGCCCCTTGAGCAATTTGAATAATTATAGACTTGGATAAATTGCAGTTAAACCATTTGTTTCAAATGTGCTACAACCAATAACTAAACCAGCAACAGCTTTTCAGTGTAAGAGATCTGTTGCTGGCTTCAGATAAAGTAGAGTGAGCTGCAGATAGTTACTGGCCAGCCATACTCTATGTAATGAAAAAAACCTTTCCTCCACAAAGCCTGTGATTTCCGAACTTCAGATACCAGCAAAAATAGCTGTATGCATTTGCTTGCCATATGTACTTAGAAAACAGTAAAGGTATTTTTCTGGAACAACAAAGGTAGATTTGGGGTTTCTCTGTTACATTCCATAATTTCCAGAATAAGAGTTTCTCAGTAATACACTCATCCTCATTCTTAAGAGACCAAAAAACAGAGGCAGAAAGAAATTTTGTTTTCATGTTAACAATGGCCAAGAGCACTCTTCACATTCTTGTTTGAAAATTTGCCTCTCACCCTGTTCTTACTGAATTTGCACCAGTTGGTGATGGCAGGTATCAGCTACCATGCCAATGTTAGAGCCATATTTCACAGATGTAAGTAGTGTTTTAAGGGGCAGATTCACGTTGAGAGTACCATGCAAATTACAGTGAAACCTGTTTTACCATTCTTATACGGACATAAGTCCTATATAAATCCATGATTTTGTGCTGAGCTCAGTGCCATGAGACTTCTCTGTCCACTTGGGTTCTTCAGGGCTCATTGCAGCTCGGTTTTACCAGTGAGTCTGCCAAATATGCCCCTCAAGGAAGGATGGGGAAAGAACACGTGAGGATTTCATGCACTTGAGAACAGGAAAAAGGGGCTTGCACATGCCAAATGTGCTAAGAACACCAAATAGCTTAAATCTATTGAGTTTAAGGAGCCTAGAGTGAAGGAGAGCTACTTCAGGCAAGCTTGTATACCATGTAATGGGTCCATGTGGTTCAAACATATGCATGTTGTAGAAATCACATTTCCACAGTGGCAAGAGGAGCCACAAGTGTTTTTCCAACAGTAGTCCCACTTACCCTTGCCACTCAGAAGGACAGCCATTTATTTTCTTTCTGCAACTCCACTGCATGCACAAACTTAAATATGCAAACAGCTAAAGCACCTCACCAGCACGTTCAACCCTTTCTCCCTGCACATGGAGTTGATTCAGTATTTGCCTGTGGCTGCCAGGATCATCACTGAAATTTGGCTGCCCTCCCTGAAGTCCTGCTGCTTTGGACGCCTCCATCATAGCATTTAAGACAGTTGGGGCAAGTGAACAGATGCTTCTGCAAGGTCCTTTTATCTAGTGAAATGGAAGTGCTGCACTAGGAAATAGGTACCTGTGAGAGCACACTGAAATTGGCATGAAGGTAAATGCAATTATTTTACATTTTACAGTGAAATTTCTTCTTCCTAGGGTTTTAAAAAAATTGGTCAAAAACCAAAAAGGGAGTAATAAAATTTAGCAACTGGGAAGCACGATGGAGGATCTAGTCCATCAAAAGTAGAATGTGCCAGTGCAGGAAAAATTTAAACTCTGTGCATACATTGATGGCTTCTACTGTCACCTCAAACTGGGTATTTTTTTAACCAACTCAGTGAGGAAGTCTGAAGTGTTTTCAGCAGTGGTCAGAATAGCAAAATCAACTGCATGGACTTCTTGACTGGAGAAGTCTTGTGACACTGCAGAAATGCAGCGTGGCCCCAGTTCTGGGGCTAGGGAGTAGGAGTCTGAGCAATCATCCTGACATCCCTAAGCATTCCTATTAGGTGCACCAGACAGGATAAAGCAAAATAATACTGACAAAAATCATGTACCATAGGGCCCTCAAAAATCTCTTTGGGAAGGGAGAAAAAAGTAACAACACCACTGATTGTGAACTCAGTCTTAGGCATCAAACCATGCACATTTCCCAGCATGAAAAGGACAGTAGAGGCAGAAAAGGAAATAGAAATTAGAATTAGTGAAATGAAAATAGATGGACTACTATCACATTTCTGTGTAAGTGAAATTGTGTTCTCTAGAAGGAGCATTATCATAGTGATGAATGAGATATTAAGATAGAGATTTGATAGTTTTCCAATGTTTTGTCCAATACAATTTTAGTTCTTGACCTACTTTTACTTTTGTGAGCCTGTTCTTCTATATCATTATAGATAATTTCTACTCATACCCAGTAAGTCTACTGCTTACTTTCATCCTGATTTTTCCAGAGATAGGTCTCTAAAAGCCCCTGAATAATGTGTCTGTCCTTGCTGTTCACAGTCTTAGTGTTTATTCATCATGATTTGATATTTAACTGGACAAGCTAGATAAATTTGATTTTTAATCTTTTGTCATAAACCAGTTCTTCTTATCTTTTCATGATGTTCCTCTGATTTATCTGCATTTTCACTGATGTTATGAGGTTTCCAGAGAACAATGCATAGTTCTATGTATGCCCTTTTCCATGCCAAAAATTTTACAGGATATCTGAATAAAACTCAACACCACTAAAGAACACTGCTTTTCAACAGGGCACTACTTCTCCTCCAAAAGTCAAAACTTCACCTATTTCACATGTTTCCACAATATAAAAAATATTTTAATCCAATGTAATAATTTATGAGACTTTTGAACTTCACTTATGGCACGGACTTGTTTCCCAAGTGTTGGATTTGGTACCTGCTATCCTGATATTACCAACCATCCTGCAGGTGGCTGCCATATAAGGAGAGATTAGCAATTAGGGGGTAAATCTTCACAAAATCACCACAGTCTTGCTAGAGACTGAGCCACTTCCTCACTCAGCACACTGAGTTTTTGGGCAGAGCAGTAAGTAGGACTTTCCAATTTTCAGTGTATGGAAGGAGACTGGGGCAGAATCTGCTGCTTCCTCTGTAGACAGCTCTGACTCTTTTTTGAAAATCTTTCCCTGCATCATCTACCTAGAAATAATTCTCTAACACCTGCTTGGCTTTAAATACGTGAATAGAGTAGTGACTTTGATGGGAAAACCCAGATGCTTATATTTGAGTATGCTTTAAAGTGGTTTGCTAAATTAAAGCCTAAGGACAAAGGAAGCAGTTTAGAAAGTGCATCAACAGTAGAAAGTCATTGCCTATAACCTGAAATGAACTCAAAACTTTTTATCTTGGCTATTTATTTACTTTAATATTCACATATAACTATAACTCCTGCAGAGAGAATTACTGCAATGATGTGATATGCAAGAAGAGTCTCATGATATTTTCTACACGTATAAAAGTGGAAATCTCACAAGGGAATTTGATTTTGAAAGATTTTTACTCTGATTTCTAAAAGAAAATGCATTGTTGTGTTTTTGGATTAGCTACAAAAGGTTTTGATACCTCCTTCTGAGGTTCACCAACCAGTGCTAATGCAATGATCACAGTTTCATTTTTTAAGCATTTACTAAAAAAGAAAAAGAAGACTTTCCTTGGGCGGGAGGGGGAAGGGAACAAATCCACTGATTCACCAGGATCCATTTGTTTGCATCAAAAAACCCAAATATTTTTCATGTTGCCCTTAATTTCTCAGCCACCAGTACCATTTCCCTAACCACTCCCCATCAGTTTCACACTGAGGATGTGTTATGAGACTGAGTGGGGACATGCAAATCATGCACACATCCCTGGAAAAATGCTTGGCAAATCTGGCTTTTCAGTTTTGCATTCAGTTGCCAAAAAATATTCCCTCATCCCCCAAGCCCTCCCTCTGCCATGTCTAATTTAATTTCAAAAGTCAGAAGCTTAACAGGGACATAAGCTTCCTAAACATGCTGTCATCTAACAAGGAATATGAATTCAAAGCTTATAATTACGATTTTCTTTAGGTGCAGAAAGGACAGTGCAATCTTGTAGATATCCTTGTCCACAAGTGCTAATACAATGACAGGGTTCACATGGCTGGTGGAGACTTTATCCCCCCTCCTTGCTCCTAAAAAAAAATCAAAACATCAGATATAAGAGTTTTTTTGTCAATCCTGCCTTGCCAACAAGACATGAGGCTTTTGTTGCTGATGCCAGAGGTTCTGAGTTGTATAAATATTCTGCATTTCACTGTAACAAGAAGCTGAATGACTCTGTAGAGAGCTCAGGGCAAATGAGACTTTCTGACCTGCTATTTCTATAACTCTGTTATTTTATCTCTTCAAAGGGACTTGAATACACTGAATTTTCAGTTTTTAAGTAAAAATAAGTCGCTCATTTTCAAAGACATCCCCTCTGCACCTTTCTTTTCTTCAAGTCCCTAGGACCTTAAGGACACACATTTTGTGATTATGAATACATCTGTGTATGTTTGGGAGTGAAAGGGAAATCATAGAGATATCATTCATTTTAATCACTAATTTTGAAACAGCTGGTGAGCCTAGACTCTCTTGTTCAAGCACGATCATTTTGTGCCTTTTTTTCATCTCCTGTGAGGAATTCTTGCTTAAAGTGAGACTTAAGTATTTGCCAATAGCCCACAGTAAATACTTTTTTTGTCTTTTTGTAGTCCTATGATGACTGGCCTTCTTTCCCCTTCAGTAATCACTGTCTAAAAAAAGAAAACCTCCAGGCGCACTTCACTTTTGTCCCTTCCCCCTGGCAGAATGCCCAGCCTCAGTGTGATGCTTTTAAACCCTTCCCCCCGCAGACACAAGGTTTCCAGCACATCATTATCGTGCGCAGCGGAGGGGGAGGCAGGGCTGTGGGATATGATACCATTCAGGCAGAGATGCTCGGAGATAGAGCTCCTTCAGAGCTCCTCTACAGCCTCTTGCATTCTGCGTGTGCGCGCAGGAGAAGCCTCCCGGTGCCATGCTCTTCGGGGCTGTCTTGGTTAAGAGGAGTCTGCCACAAGGAAAACATGATGAATATACAATGAGTGCAGATTGCCAGGCGGCCTAAAGTGCGTGTGTATGTGTCATGAGCACATGCAAGTGTGCTGGTTTAGTGAAAATTCAGCCGTAGTTTCACCAGCCTGAGGATAACAGCCAAAAAAGAAACAATGAGGAGCCTTTCTATTGTTGTGCAATGGGCAAGTTCTCAGATAATCACTCTAGATGTGATGCAACACTCTTCAGCAAGGAAGCTCCTGGGAATTGTGATAGTGCGGGACAATTAAGGATCCTATCCTGGATAAACAGTGCTATCATCATCTTGAACAGCACCGCAGACAGGTGACCAACAGATGAAGGCTGCACTATTCAAGGCATTTGAATGGAAAAATTAAACTCGGATTTACTGCAGTGAATCCTTTCAGTGCTGTAGCTTTATCACACATCCAGAGAATCAATATGTTTTTCTGTATCACTTTTACTGCTGCAGTAAGGCAAAGATCTTTCGTGATAAACTCTGGTTTATTTTTTTCATTCTTGTTCCCAAGTGAGCAGTCCACCCAGGTCATTCGAAGCTAAGTGTCTTGCTTGCTTCCTTGCAGTTCTAGTTTTCTGGGTATTAGCTCAAAGAAATTGCCCAGAAAAGCTAAAAAAGACTGTTCTCCTTGAGCTGAGGGTAATACCATAAAACAATTGAGGCTGATATCTTTATTTTAACTTGCTCATAGCACAGTTTCAATAGAGAAGAAAATAGAGACAAGTGTATCTAACTAGAATTAAGATAACCTGTGAAATGTCACTAGATGAGAAGATACCGTGCTGCTGTTTATCCAGGGAAATGCTGTGGCTGTGGTCAGTGACACCAAATGTCAGCTTAAGCTGTCCCTCCTCCCTGCTCTCAGCTGATTGCTCCTGTTTCCATCACCACAACCATTTGTAGGGTTCCATCAAATCAGGAAACTGATTCAATTTAAAAAACAAAACAAAACAAAAACAAACAAACAAAAAACAAACACCAAAACACACAAACCAGAAGCCTAACAATGTAACAATAGAGAACAGGGAGGCTGAGGTCAGAACTGCCACTACTTATTTTTTATCATCAAATCATGGTCTTATGCTACATTTTCAGATTTTTTGATGCTAAGATACTGACATGCTACACAATGTGCTTCCTTCCGTAAACATCTACAACCTTTCATTTTTGTGCCACCTTATTTGTTTTGTACCATAAGCTGCATCCAAGAAAAGATCATTAAAAGGTTGTTTTGTTTTGTTTTCCTGGAAAGAAGGCAAGGGTTTTTTTTTTAAGCAGATGATTTGGGAGGCCTGGCTGACTGCAGCTACACCAGTGCAAAGAGTATCTCCTAACAGCAGCAAAGGGAAAGCAAGCAGGACACTGGGGACAGGGTGGAAGGAACATCTGCCACCAATGGAAGCTTCTTGAGCAGCTTTAGGCCAAACATGTGGTTTTGCACACACAAATTGGGCTGCAGGCACTGTGCTCACCTTGGAGTTCAACACTGCCAACAATACTATGCTCAGGCAAGATAAGCCCTAACAAAGACCCTTCACACAGGCAAATCTACTGCTGGATTTAATTCCCATCTATATTAAGACAAGATCAATAGCAAAACTAAGGCTTGAATTTCAGCAGAGCTGGGATACCATTTGATAGAGGATATGGATGGTGCTTCCCAAACCATCCACCACAGCCTTAGGCTGAGCCAATTCACAAACCAAGTGAAAAACTTGACCACACCTTTTGCATTTGGAGCCATCTGTATTCAGATGGTTAGCTGGTGTGAAGTGAGGATAGAAAGTTAAATGTTGACACTGCTCAGTCAATCAAATCTTGCTGCTAAATAAAAAGGATGCCTTGAACAAGACCCAGCCGACCCAGATTTTAAGACTGTGTAAATACTCTAATCCTGTTTATCTGCTATCTCTCTCAGGGAAAAGCAAGTCTTCAGTGGATTCTCAAAGCCTGCCTGTATGTTAGCTATGCTTGGCCACTGAAGGAATGGACAGTCAGTTCTGTGTCTGGTTACCAACAGCTTGAGCTCCAAATATCATGCCCTCAGAGCAAGCTGCTAGCAAAAGGGGTATGAGACGAGACTGTGGTAGGTAATTTTAACAATTAATGCATTTGGGGGGCCAAAATAACTAAAAAGGAGACTCTGCTCTCACACATCCTGGGCACAAAGGAAATAACCTAGTTCCCTGTGTTAGTAACCAAAGATCATCTCAAAAAGCATTTGACAATAGTTGAGGAAATCTCATTCTCTCTAAAGCAAATGTAAAACAAAAATTACAGTTACAGGGGTCTCAGGTGTCCACAAGCAGCATCCATGATCCTAACTGTAAATCTAGTATCATTTATTTTTTTTAACATTAAGTATTTCATTGTAGTTACTAGTGCTATCACAGATCCTAAGAAACTGTGTGGAGAAGCATTTACTTCAGAGAGAAAGGAAAGGCTGTGAAAACAAGACCAGCAACAAAAAGACCTCTATGTTATTAAAATGCAAAAGGTTGAATCCTTTTGTAAGAAAATTTCATTTAGAATGTGAGATAAAGGTTGTCTCTCATTTGCAGTAAAATGTCCCTCCTGTAGCCTGCCTGTCATGGAGTATCCGCTCCCCTCCAGTGAGAAGCAGGGCGGGCTTAGTGCCCTTCAGGCAAGGAAGGAAAGGACACGGGAGGCCCAGAAATCCAGGCTAGCTCCTTTCAATACAAAATCCTGAGTATTGTCCCTCTCCCTCTCTTCCATAACAGACAGTGCTGCTTGTAGCTACTCCAGTAAAATGCAGATGTCAACCATCCCCCTTTTTTTTTTTTTTTTCCTTTTTCTCTTCAGGACTCTCAAAAGGCCCAGCAAAGCAGTGTAATACTACCCTGGTTCAGATTGTGCAAAGTATGTTTACCAAGGGTGAAAGGAATTTAGTACATACTCCCTCCCCCAGGATGTGCAGGACTTGAGAAGGACTGAACTAGTCAGGGAAAGAACTGAAGAGTTAAGAAAAAGAACTACAAAGCAGGCAATTTTGTTTAACACACATTCTTTTATTCTTTAATGCCTGGACAAAAGCACATAAGACACAACAAAAGCACATTTTTTATTTAAATTAGTTCCCTGGATAGATTGCCATTGCTGTTTTAAAAATACTTGATTTTCATAAAATTCTACACCAACACAAAATAAGGTACAGACAGGGAATAGATTTCCTTTTAACTGGTAGTATGGGGAGGAATGCTTGGTTTTTAGTTTTTGTTTTGTTGGGTTTTTTTAACCCAAGCAATTTAAGCTACTTGGTGAATGCCACAGACACAAAGAGCAGTATCAGTGCAACTGAAAGGTGCTACAAAGTGCATCAGGGGTGCCAACAAATAACCAGGGGCAAGAGAAAGGCAATGTGATTCACATTCTCTGTACACCAGCTGAATCTCCCCTCAGAAGTGCTTGTCTCCATCAATTATAGATAGAGTTTGGCCAATCGGCCAAGCTTAGACACCTGACTCATTCTGTCTGGCATCTGGAAGCAGTAGTGGAGAGTAAGTGATAGTTTTGCAGGGCATTTCAAAATGTTACACATCTAAGGAGCACAGCAGTTCGGATGCAGTCATTGTACAAACTTCACAAATGCAAACCGAAACTTTTCTGCATGGTGGGGGTTAATTCCTGGTAGACTGGAATATTGTGTTCTGCGTTGTGTAAATTTGACTACACATTTAAGCACAATTGTGACTGATTCATCAGATATTTCTGCCGCAGCTGGAAAATAATTTGTTATATAGACAGGCACTAGCACTTTGTATTTGACCATACTGGTAGCAGGGTTGTAAGACATGAACTGTGCTTGCCTGCAGGTGGTCATATTCTTTAACCAGTGGGCCTGCTTGTTAGAATGCAGTTCAGGCTAAAAGTTCTGAGGAGAGATAGACTGTTCCATCTGCCTTATTTTAGATGTCTAAAACTGAGATGAATCACTTCCTTAAAGTGTCTGTATCTCTCCATGGAGTGTACAGAGTGTCTTGGACAACAGTTACATACATAAGTGAGACAGAAAAAAACCTCTTCCTCTATCACTGCTTTTCCCTATTGTGGCAAACTACTGTGAACACTCCATATAAATATTTGCATTTATGCAATAACTACAAATTTATATAACTCATATTACAAACCCCTCATAGTTCCCCCAAGTGAATCATCATCATCATCATCATTGTCACAAGATTAACTTCTGCACCCAACTCTACTGGTAATTTGTGCTTCAGCCAAGCAAAACCTTTATCATATTCTCACCAGATTTCTTTGTGCAGGTGCACATTTACCTGACATAGTTGATGAGCATCATATATTTAACAATAGAGGAATAACTAATGCATAAAAAGCCTTTTTGTGAATACTCATTCCACATTCTCAACAGATTTACATAAAGTCACATTCACCCTGTCCTTCTTTCTTCAGTTTCAATGTAACCTGCATGAAATACTCATGGGAAGAAGAATTGGAGGTTATACATTGAAATTCCCTCAGATCTTAATTTTGCTGCCTGCTGCAGTTATAGGAATAACATGGTTGTGAGTTCTCTCCATCCAACCTAGAAAATAGAAACAATACCACATATTTGAGGAAGTACAGTTAGCAGACCCAAATGAAACACAACACAATTCACAGACCTCACAATTTATTATTATATATTATTAAATTATTATAATATATTATTAAAATATTATTATATTAAAATATAGTTTGAGCTGTTTCAGGCCAGCAGACCCATACATTTTAAAATACACTTAGTGGAACAGAACAATAATGTTAGTTGGGATCCTAAGATTATCTCACCATCTACAAATTACAAACAACAGTGATAGCTAGCCAGAAGGATGAAAAATACTGCTCTCAGGTATTCTGTTAATGAAAACCAAAATATGTTATCCGTGTAAATTATTTTCTCAGTGGTATTTACAGAGTAACACTTTGAGGACTTGCAAAGCTCCCTCTTTTTTTTTTTAAATGAAAGTAATTTGTTTCCTTTCGGGTGAGTGAGTGTTTTCTGACTCTTCATCTTGACTTTTAATCCGAAAACCTTTTTTCCCCCATCCTAAATGTGCAAAGACAGAAAATAAGTGACTCTTTTGCACTCCTCTTAGAACAACAAACAAAAAGAGTGAACCAGGGGAGGTTGGCACCTCAGTAATAACCACGCGCAACCTTTTGTTCTGCTAATGATAGTCAAACATGCAAAACCTGTCAGAAAGACCTAAAGATCTCTTCTCTGACACACTCTGAGGTCTTGGAGGTTTGTACTCTGTTTCAGCATGACGTGCATTGTCTTTTTGGCACTGTGGTTGTCTTTACCTCATTCTCTGCCTCAGGAAAAGATACGACTTATGGTGCCACCTTTGTGACTCTTTAGGTTTCAGATAACCTATTTTATGCTGGCTCTCCATATGTTGAGAAATTTGGACTTCAATGCCATGTGGGACCTTCGTGGCAATTCATCCTCTGTCAGAAAGGATTTTTGTTTTCCCTTCCCTTCTCATAGTACTTAAGCTTTATAGAAAAACATGACAGTAAGACATGAGGCAGGGGAAAGTAGCATAACCACTATTGCACTGTTACTGTTCTTTTTTCCTCTCCCTGTCTCCAGAGTTCCCATGCCTTAGTTTTTCTCCATCATTGCATTAGATTTACTGCTTCAGTAAATTTCTGCAAAAGGAGAAGAATAAGGCACTCAAAGACCCTAGGGACTACCAGCATGGATCCCCTGACCACTCATTTCTGTGTTGCTACAAAAGCATTACAGAGGGTTCCGTTTTTTCACCAGTGCTAAACCAGAGAAACTGAGATGAGCAATGAAGGGAGTGAGGTCAGATGGGAAGGAAGAGGATGCCTGTTTGGAAGATCAGGATGGAAGAAATGTCTGGAAAGACAGGGCTGGGCATATTCATGGACCCAAGGGACATAGTAACAGGAGGAGTAGCAAAGGAGGAATGAGGCAAAGGCTCACCATTCACTGTAAAGAGCAGTGTGTCCATCAGGGGCCTGGTTATCTTGGGGAATGAAATGATGTTGCCCTGTCTGTTACACCTTTTGTCTAACTTTGAATTCAAGAGAAACATTATGTCTTTTCAGGTAATTTTTAACTTGGCACTTTGCTGTACTAGAATGCAGTATATGACTGTTTCACTCTTTCTCTACAATAATTTGCACACTGAAAGAAGAAGAGGTGTAGAGAGCTGTAAGATGGGCCATGGAAATGTCATACCATGCTTAAAACTTTAGCTAGCACCACTGTGTGCTTCATTTAAAATCTGACAATCCCCATTCTCGCATAGCACTTCATTTAAATTTGACATTCCAGTTACCTGGAGCAAGTGCTTTGATGAAGAGAAACTTGGAGGGTAATCCACCAGGACACATTAAACTGTTACAAGTCATAAAACATCTGCACCCAATGGCAAGCTATAAAGCTGAATGGATAAAGCTATTAAATGCATAGCATTGCTGGGCTGAATTCTTCCCCCTGCGAGCACACTCAGCTGTTCATACACAAACAGTTTTCTCATGATTGTACTATGAACAGCTCATGTGATTATGATTTTTAGTATGGAAGTTGGCTAGCAAGAGCCAAGTTAGGACAAATCTGCTTGCTTCTAATGAGGACAAAACAGAGAGCATAGAAGATTCCTTCAGTATTTACTCAGCATATGATTTGAGATGTCTTTTCCCATCACATCTGCTGTACAACTTTATATAACAATAAAAACACCAAGAATTAGCTAAAATGAAATAATACTCAAGTAGAATGGAAAAAGTCACCAATACAAGAAAACTGCATATTTTAGAAAGCTGTGGTATGTCTCCATATCAACCCTGTTTATTCCATTTCTTCTTCTGAGCAGGGAAATTAACAGGGGAGAAGCGGTGATACCCAGTTCCAGATCCGCTCTGAAGTTCAGTAGAGCTACCAAAAACCTGCATGGACTCAAGAAAAGTTCCTACACATACCCTGGTTAGCAAAGAACAGGTAGAACCCAGCATGAAAGGGCTCTGCCCTCTTTATATCCAAACACTGTTACTGCCTTTGCTGGCTGAGATTAAATTGAGATTGGCATAGGTTTCCTGAAGTCACCCACCCAAATATGATTCCAAGGGACCGTATTTAGATTTTAAGGGGCAGCTGAAATCAGTATTCATAGGGATTGAAGCAGCTGCATCGTCTGTATGGTCTCACAGAGTCCTACTGATTTTGTCCAAGAGAGATGACCTTGTTTTCAATCCAATCATCTTTTCCTTGCGCTGACACATAACAGAGAGTCCATTCAGTGGAAATCACTCAGTAAAATCTGCAATAATCTCTTCCTTGTCCAACAACCACCACTTCTCCTGTGTTTTTCATGTATGGACTGACATTTTCAACACAGGAAACAGCTTAATGTCACCACAGGGTCCACAGAGTCCAGATGAGATAAGAACCAAGATGTCTACTTTGCTGAGATCTTCGTATTTTTTCCACTCAGAAGTAGAATAGCAAAAAAGTGTATTTCTTGCCAGATACTCTCCAGATATAATCCTGGCAAGTCAACTGAAATTCTGTTTTCATAAGTCAAAATTTCTGTAATCTTTATCAGTCAGATTCTTGACACTGAAGAATAATTTCTGCTATAAAATGTTGCACTTCTTACAAGGTAACATTTTCCAAAATTAAAATGTTAAACTGGAAAATGGCCATCCTACTACACCTACCATATTTCCAGGTAATCTCCTCTACAAACATTACTTCAGCTACCACCTATAGCCTGGATAATCACTTAAACAAACATTCTTTCAGTTGCTATCTCTGAGCAAGCACCTCAAAAAGCTGTCTCTTTGCTATATGTCTATCTTCTTTAGATCAAACAGCAGTCCCAGGTTGACTCTCTGCTCACTCAAGCACAGTTTCCTTCATGCATACTGGACCACCATTTTGCCTGTGTAAGGTATCTACAGCTCATATCACTCCCTAGGTCTTCATTTGCAGGGTATATTTAAATCTTTCAGATTCTAGCATCTCCAGGGCCAGTCTTACATTGCAGATATCTGCTTACACAGATAAAGCAAGTGCATGATATTGCATTACAGTATTTCTATACTGAAAGCAGCCTAGGAATTTAGACAGTGCAACACTGTCTAATGACACTATTCCTATATTAATATCTTCTATTCCTATATTAATATCTTTTACTCTTTCCCATTCCAATAATACTGCCCTTATTTATTCACTAAAATCTTCATGTTTTTTCCCATGGTTTTCTTTTTGTCTGTGAGAGGTTTCTAGCTAAGAAAATACATTTCATTATACAGTTTTAATTCTTTCTAAATAATCTCTCTTGCCAATCAGTTCCCAGAAAGAATTGTCAGGGGTTTAGGTACCAGTAAGATGAAGCTGTTGTATAGGTCTTCCTTACTGCTTCTGTAGATTCTTCTATTTATCTCTAGCAATTTGCTTTCACTTACTTATAGTGTAGGCTCCTTACAGATCTTGCCTTGGAGTCTTTGGCACACTGTAAGGTAACTGCTACTGCTTCTGAAAAAGAATTATTTTTATTATTTTCTGAATAAAGAAAATTATTTGAATCACTGCCATTGTATCTGTATGTTCCAACACAGAATCACTCTTTTAATAAAGACCTGTGAACCCAAACAGTATTTCACACACTCCTGTAGTTCCATGCAAGCATGATAAAACATTTGTCCTTTGAGCATGGCACAAACTAACTATTCACTTATGAAAACCCACTCTTTTGGAATAAACATGTTTTGGAGAGTCACAGATAATGTCATTCACTGTTAACTCGCCAAGAAAGGAATGCATAGTATGTGTTGCAATGAAAACATGCACTTCAGTTACTCTGGGAGCCACAGCAAGAAAATTCTTCAAATAAAAATAACTTCAATGTGCACACCATAAATCTAAGCAAGACTTTATGTCATGTCTGTGAAAAATACCTGCATTTTTTCCTAAGAGAAAAAGAACAACATATTCTTAAAAATATAAGAACCTTTGTTATTTCCATGTCCATCTGAATTCTAGACTAGACAGATATAATTTTGTATGTTACAAACAATTATCCAGGCCTAAAGGAGAACATTGCACATGAATCACTCATCAGAAATCAAAAGCTAAGGAACCTGCAGCAAAAAAAATGCTGGCATTTGGAATACTTCCTCAATTGTAACATTCTTTTCCTAAGATTTCCCTGTTTTATGTACACCTGTCAGACATTTGGATTTTTGTGTAAGGTTTATTCTTTGCACAAACAGGGTGGCATCTCTGCAAGAGATTTCACTGTAACTTCTAGTTTAAACTTTCTCAGCTGGTTGGAATAATGTATCTTTTATAGAATCATGCCTAAAAATTGCCTATGTATACCATATCATTTTAAGGAATAACATGATTCTAGCAATCTGGAAATAACTTCAAATGTTTTTATTTGAATGTCTGCCAGCTAGAGAAGTTTTGTTATAGTGTAATCTAGAAAGATGCATTAGACTCTATTTTACCTGTCTCATAAGCCTTTGTATCATTTACAGATATGTTATAAGAAGCAGTTCTGTACTTTTTCTACTTTTTCTATCTTTTTCTGTAGGGGAAAAAAAAAAAGCAGCTCTCCTTGTAAAGCCATCTATTAAAATTATTTTTATTAATTCATGTACCCAGCCAGAATAATGGCTTTACTAGCAAACCTTGGCAACAAAAGGCATGATCTTCCATTCTGTTAAAGGAAACAGGGTCCATTTTCATGTTCTAGAACCAATGGGATTTTTTCTCCAGCAGACCATTGCTGCAGTTTACTGAAATGCAAAAGGAGATAAGGGAAACCATCCATTTAGTAGCTGTAATGAATGCCAGCCATGTCCTGGGGTCCTTCAGGCCTGGTTGAGGGAGGTGATTGTCCTGCTCTACTCTGCACTGGTACAGCCTCACCTCAAGTCTTGGGCGTGGTTTTGGACATCACAATATAGGAAAGACATGAAACTATTAGAGAGCTTTCAAAGGAGGGCAGCAAAGATGGTGAAGGGCTTTGATGGGAAGCCATGTGAGGAGTGTCTGAAGTTCCAGAAGAGATGACTCAGACCACCTCTAACTCGGTTTTAAGACCTTGATATCAGCTTTAAAATTCAGTCTCTGTTTTTGTGTCTAATAGTAAATTTTTGAATCAATAACTTGCTTTTTGTCTTGGACTAACCTTGGTCCAAGATAATTAAGAAAGCTAATTCCTAGTACAGAGTCTAAATGGCCTACCTTTCTTCTATGACTTCAGGAAGTAAACAAATACAAAGTGAGTAGAGGCTTCTAAACAAAAGGCCTAATTTTCAGGTGTTCTGAGCATAAGCAGCTTCTCTAATTCAGAGGGTCACTGTCTGGGAAGGGACCTCTGGAAATCACCTACTCCATACCCCCTGCTCAGAGTAAGGTCAACAAGAACACGTTTCTCAAGACCATGTCAAGCTGGCTTTTGAATATCTAAAGGATAGCCACTCTTCCTCGGTTTCTTCCAGTGTTTGACAACCATTGCAGTAAAAGTATTTCCTTATTTCTTGTCATTTAATATATCTCATTAATTTATGTCAATTGACAGCCCTGTCAATGGGCACTATTTGGACTTGGAACTGCTTGGAACACAAACTTTACCAGTAAAGACCTGCTGCTTTATTTGTGGCAGCCTTTCCTGTGGCCCTTCACTTGCCTGCCAGATTCAGCTTCAGATGGGCTTTGGTTTCCCTAAGCCCACCTCTCAATGCTTGGGCAGTGTCTCTCTATTTCTCCTGGGTAACCTGCCCTGCTTCCACCTCAGGAACCCTTCCTTTCTAGAGCTGAGTTTGGTCAGAAGCAACTTTTACCTTCTCTAATTTTCTTGCTGCCTTTGTTCTGCAGCCCTGGGGTGGGCACAGCCCTGACAGCCAGAGCGTTGTCCCAGAATCCCAGTCAGGAGGAGGAGAGCTGGAGGGCATCAGAGCAGCCTCAGCCCTCTGCACCAGGCACCTCCCTGGGGAACATGGATAGGATGAAGCAGAGATGGAACATGAACATTTGGGTGGGGTCAGGATCATGCCCACTACAGGAAACCAGGGTCAGACAGTGCTTCAGAAGTAAAAATTCTTCATTTTAGCACTTTTTCTATTTATACTTTATTTTTTCTCAGACAAATCAACTTTACAAATTTATCAAAACATGTGAATGTTTGTCAACTATACCTGTATGATATGCCAAAAAAATTTGCCCATCTAAACAAAGTGAGGAAGTATTTTTTATCTATTACATGTTTGAAACTAACTTGATGTATCTTATCCTTTTCAATCCTGATTATGATATTGCCAAAATAAGTTTGCCTGTTCCAGAGTGGAAATTTGCTCTTTTTAATTCTAAATTGTAATGCACTCTTTTAAAAATTTCAAGGTATTAATAACAGTACTTTGATATGGATTTTTCAAAATATATGATCCTGGCAAAGATCATGGAATCCCTTTTAAATAAGCTCAAATACTAATCAGTGTATACAGTCAGTAAATCTCATGAAGTTCCACTTTAAGTTGTTGTAAATCTTTTTGTTTTCCAACATACATTCTACAAAAAGGTAATACATCAAGAACCAACTCTTTTTTTTTTAACAAATGGCTAAATACGTACCTCAAACTGAGTCTAACCTGGATTCCTTCAATTCTGTCAAAGCTACGGATTTCAGAGAGGCTTTGTCAGAAATAAAATGGGGATTGAGAATGTGGATAAAGCAGCTTTCAGATGAAGGGCCATATACTTATCTTCATTTTTAGCTTTACTTTAACTTGGCTTTATACGTATCTCTGATCTCTCCCTGTGAAAAAAAAGTCCTGTGTGTATTTCATCACACAATCAGTAATAGAATTATTACTTCTGTTAAAATATAGGTACAGCTGAATGGTAATTGCAATGCTTAAGAGGATTTCCTATTCAGATTAATATAATGGAGTTAGCCTGAAAGTTCTGTTGAGAGGACCAGTTGCACATTCTGGATTACGTATGGAAAAATGTGACAAAATAGAAATTACCCAAATGATGTCATCTTGACATGAAATCTTTGTGTAGGTTATCTTTTTTATCTAGCCCTATTTTGCATGAGATAGTCCAGAACACAGAGTAAAAAACTAAAAGCTCATATAGATAAGTGGAAGACCTCAGTGAAAAGGATATTACTCAGATTTGTGGGCTTATATTTCCAGACCAGAGGTGAAAATAGTGGACTTGATTTTCCCAGTTAACACAATGGAGTTGGTGATACAAACTTTGGGACGATACCTTCCCCCCAAATTTTTAGCTTACATTTAGGCCACACCTGGCACATGACTTCTCCAGATGTTTAATAGATATTTAAAAGAAACAAGCCAGCTTTCCTTGCTGTAATAACCCACAGAAAAAATTAAGTCCCTAGGGAGTAATCTTCTGGTTTTCCAATTTATATTATCCTTTGGCCACTTCGTTGTGCAGTGCTATATATTTTCCTTGGTGGTAGTGAGAGATGTGTTCCCTTTACTCTTAATCGAACTTCAAATATAATGCAAATTATGTCATGACCCTGAAGTCAAGAAATTTCTCTGGTCGGTGATTGAGCAGGCTGATTATTCAGTACAGTTTCTTTAAAGCCTTTGCAATGGAAAAAGATTTTGCTTAGACCACAATTCCCAGCCGTGGATATTTGTGTCAAGGCCTTCTGTAGGGCATCTAAGCTTCCCAGTTTTACATGCAACACGGACCAGAGCCATTTCAGGACACAGCTGCTCATTGCAAATAGTTACCAATAAACTCAGTGCTGTGCACTTGCCTGTGTACACCAGTTACCAGTCGTAACTAAAGCAACCCAGCAGACTGTTCTGTCCTTTTTTCATCCCAGCCATTCAAGATTTAGAACATCATTACTCTAGAAGTGTCATGACACCACTGAAAGCAGAGGCCTTCCAAAAAACTGTAAAACCTGCACCGGATAAGTAACTCAGCATGAATCCCAGAGCTCCTGCAAAGAAGTTAATTCTGCTGTTGCATGTATAACCAGAAGACTAATGCAGAAAAGCAGAGCAGAGATGAGTAGCTAAGCTCAGTATAGGATACCAATAGAAATAATACTTATATTTCAATTCTGGTGTCCACATTTTGCAGCATTGATGAACTGGCAAAGGTACAAGGAAGAGTCACAGAAACTGTCTGAGTACTGAGGGAGATGTTTTGCAGCGAGGGTTAAAGAGTTCATGCTATTTAGTTCATCAAAAAGCATGCCAAGAGACTAATTAATTAATCATAGTGTGTAAGTACTTTCATAAGAAGGACTCAGCAGTTACTGAAGGCCTTTAAATATAGTAAAGAAAGGATAAAAACATCAGAAGCTGAAAACTGTTCTCAAGAAAAATCAAGTGATGAATCAAGCACAGCTATTTGCTAGTGAAGGTGATTAACTGTAAGAACAACCTGCCAAGGGAAGAAAAAGACTCAATCTCCTGATGTCTTCATATCATTACACTTTCTGGAAAATGTAGCTGCCTCTTTGGAAGATACAAACTAACAAAAAAAAAAAAGGATAAATTATTAGAACAAATTAGTTAACCCTTTCTTAGGTAGTTTGGTGTAAGTGTGACTTAATGACATCTGTGAAATAGTATGTGTCTGAAATGTAGGTGGGGAAAAAAACAGACTAAAAGAGCAGCAGACAAAGCCAGAACACAAACTGGGAACACAGCCCACTGCCAAGCCAAGAGAGAGCTGTATGGGATAAGTGCTGATTAGAAAAGAGCTCAGAGCTTCAAGGAAAGATAGCATCTTGCCACATTTCATATTTGTTGTACTGAAGAAAAGAGGCTTTTGTAAATTTTTTTTTTTTATAAATAGGATTTTAGCATCAACTTCTCTTTCCTTCTGACTTAAACTACTCAATGGAATCTGGATTTCTGGCTAACTGCTCGAGTCAGAGAAAGATAACATTGAGTTTTATAGGCTCAGTACAGGGAGTAAGATGTGCAATTCAGAGGCCTGTGATCTGACTAGAAACTTTCATGATCTCAGTCTTTTAGTCCCTTAGTGAGTCTATGAGTTCTCTGAGTATTTGTTGATGTCTTTCCTGTTTAAGACAACATATTTGAATTAGTGGCTGCTACTCTTAGCATACAACTTTTGCATTCCTAATGCCCTTTAGTGCAATTTAGCATTGAGGGCATATTAAAAGTTAAAAGATGTTCATGTAATCAAAGCTGATACAGCAAAAGGTCTCCAAAGTTCATTTATTTTCTCTTCATCTTTAATTGTGCATCATCATTTCCCAGAAGGATTTTTTTTCCTTTTTACTATATTGATGGCTTCAGAGAGTTTTGTGTTGCATTTAACTGGGATTGTATTGGTTATAAGATCCTTGTTCTTCTATTAGAGCTGTGCCCAGTTGAGATGTACCCTTAAACTGGGCAGATCATTCTGTGCTCCCACTTAACTCATCTCACTTCCAGTCTCTTTAAATAGTTCATGAAGCTTGGCTGCTTTGAAGCATAACAGAATAACACTAATTCATAAAGGCAGAGTTCATTGGATAATATTTCTATGATTTATTTGATTATTTGTTTGGGTTTATGCCTTAAAGTATTTGACAAATCATTCATGACAGGATTTGACGAACTCTGTAAAGCTCACCAAACTTTGGTGTTTGCTTTGCAAAACATTGATTTAGATATTAATTTAGTACTTATATTAAAATGCACAGCTGGGGGTTTCTATGGACCAAGCAGTGCACGTCAAAAGATTCCTGTTACTACTTCTTATCCATGGTGCAGATATGGGAAAAATTTGACTGAAGTACCAGTGCTAGTTTAGAAAACTTAGAAGACAGTTTTTGATGCACTTTCCTGTACTTATGGTTACAGCTGCACTGGACAGGATCAGTATCTTTCCCCCATTTCAGGTGATTCTAACTCAGTTTTCAAAAAATAAGACATATTAATCAATCCTGCATGCTGTTCTAACCATATGACTGTACGTATTCTTGTGCTGTGTCACCAAAGCCTCTCAACTTCCAAGCCACAGTTGTTCTCTCTTGTTCCAAAAAGACACATTTTTAAGTAGGCAGCTCTTCCAAACTAACCTTGATTCTGTCAGGTGTGTCTTTTGGGACTCTTGACTCCTAGTCCACTGTAAGAGTCTGCAGCCAAATGTTAGTGTCTTGCACCTGTACAAGGCTATTCCTTCCTTGGCAGAGCCAAAAGCCAAAATAAATCCATGTTAGCTATTCTGATCATAGGCTTAACAGAAAAAGTTTGTGTCTCTCTGTAGCATTATATAGTGGCTCTTCACGGCTAGAGAGAGGAGATAGAGATACAGATTTATTTCTATGCCAGTAATTTGAATAAATAGAATGGACTAAATTCAAGGCTCAAATGAATTGAATAAGAAAATACCATTTAAATAGTAAAACAGCTCTTGAAATTCTCCAGAATGGAATGTTCCCATGATTCTTCACCAAAAATACAGAAGTAATGAGGGTGATAATAATATGGTTTCCCACTTCTATCCTTCTGCAGTGATGACTTTCACATCACTGATAGTGATGCTAGTAAAAGAGTTGCATGACTGAAGCCTGCAATTACATCGTTTAAGCAGTGTTAACTTTTATAATATTTTCCTCCCATAATCTTTAATGGAATATAGATTATAGTTAACTCATGCAAATCTATGACTATCAATAGGTAGAGTCTGGCACAGTAGATATCTATTTCAGTTATGCTTTATACTGCATTGCATAACAGTATCTGCAGTCTTTTGTTACTTATATCATTCTTGCTGTTATGTGACATCTTTCACACTATTCATATTCACATCTTGTACAATCTGAAATGCATCAGAATCCTGTATATCTTCCACAACCAACATGCAGCTTAGCATTATTAAACTGATTTGCTGGGGTGTTTGATTCATGCATATAGAAAGCATTCTGTGAGCTCTCTGAAGATGGGGATTTCCAGTCCTTAGAGAATTTTGAATTTGTTTTCAATTCATTCAGATAATTCATTTGGATTATCTAAATATTCTGTACCTTTCAGACAAATCAGAACTTAAACTACTGAAAATAAAATAAACATGGATTTAATTCAATAATTTCGATTTGGTTTAGTAATATATACAATGCACATGTAAAGTATTTAAGAGTGAAGACATTGGATTACATTTTGACACTATCACAAACAAGACAGTTTGAGACCATCACAACTTTGCTGTTTCGTTTTTCTTCAAAATGGAATTTCAAAATTTTTTTTAAAAATACCGAGTTGTCATAAGTGGTTAACTTTTTCTGGTTATTCAACCAGAGGTCTTCCAGCCATCCCTAGTTAATATCCCCAGAAGGGAGCCAACAGAACAAGAAGACAGTTAGTGACTTATCATGAGGTATAACATACTAAATGGGTTTATCATAAGCAGAAATGAATATTCCTGGGTACCATATTCTATTGATTTAAAGACTGATTGAAAGGTGATCTATCTATATGTTAGGGTCTGCAAATAGAGACAGATATCTCTTCATGGTATCGTATTGGTCTAGTTTGCTTAAGAGCATTGCATAGCAGCTGCTGCAGTTCAATTTTTAAATTTTTTTTTAATTTTGTGTTAAGCATTGAAGTCATACTTTGAAAACTCAATAGGTAAATAGGGACCGCCTGAGGTTGCACTCATCCAACCCTGCTTCTCAAGCAGGGTCACAGAGAGCAGGTTGCCTAGGATCATACACAGCTGAATTATGAGCATCTCCACAGATGGAGACTCCACAGCCTCTCCGGACAACCTGTTCCTGTGTTTGAGGACCTTCACAGTAAAAGCATCATGTTCAGTTGTGCACAGATAGAATTCCATATTTCAATTTGTTTAGATTGCTTCTTGCCATAAGCGTTGCTGAAAAGGGCCTAAATCTCTCATCTTCAGTCACTCCCATGAGGAATTTATCCACTTTGGTAAGACCCCCTTTTGCCTCCCCTTCTCCTGAGAGAAGGGGCTAAACAATCCTAACTCTCTCAGGCACTCTTTATACAACAGATGCTCTGGACTCCTAGCCATCTTTGTAGGTCTTTACTGTTTCTACAACTGGTAAAACTGCACTTTTGTTTTACACATTAGTGCTACAGCAATCAGTTTTGACTGCATGAGTTACGTTCTAACTTAACTAATGTATTATAAGTACTTTTTTTAATGACTTCTTGGAAGCAAATTACTAGTTAAAGCTAATCTGTGGGCAAAGCACTCTGCTGACTCATGTTACTTTAGTTTATTTAAGTGCCTAATAGGTCTGCAATTGTGAACATGGTACATGTAGAATATTTCAAGGATTTTCACTAGGGTCTTATTGACTTCAAACTACAATTACTCATCGATCAAGTGAAAGTCTGTGTGGTGACGTGTTATTTGAAGGTGAGAACCATCCACATTATTCTAAGGGGCTCTCCTTTCATGCTTTTTTGTGTGTGTGTTTGTTTTACTTTCATTATTATTACCCAGCATTATCCAAGAATCAGTAGATCCAGTCCCTGAACGTGTTGTTGTTGTTCTTTTTTTCCTTTTTTAGTCTATTACCGTGTAACATTCTTAAAAATTAAGTAAACAGCAGACTAGGTCAATAACCTCAGTGTCTGAAGCTACAACAAGTAACATCACATCTTATATCAGATTTGCAACTAACATATACATTGGTTAAGCCCTACCTAAACTGACCAGAGAAATAGTGTTGGTGGCATCTTTCAAAAAAGAAATACATACAGAACAGTTTTCAGAAAAAAAAAACCAAACCTCTCCCTGAAATGAACAATCTTTGGTAAACAACCAGGCTGTATTTACATTATTCACCATTTTCACCCAAGCATTTTTTCATGTAAGATATACAAGATCTGACACTGGATAAATAACTGTGGGGAACAGAAACCCCATTTACAGTGAGATTTGGAGCCATTTTGTGATCTCAGTAAAAGATAATTTTTGAACATGCCTTGCATAGGAAACTAGCACTACTGTTTCCATGGCTTGATACATATTCTGCCTGCATTTCATTTAGGAAATAAACATGTGTTTCTTTACCACCCAAACTTTAATACATTTCAGGGGAGAATGGCTCTTTTTTTAACTGTGACTCATTCTTTGCTAATTCAATCAAGATGGAGCTGACAAAATAATGAAGATTTTGGAGGTATTTTTACCATGTTTGTCACTCCACCAAATGACAGTGCAAAGTTCCCTTGTCTGAATTTTGATCAAATGCTTACCAGGAACGCTAAGCCTTTCAGAATCCCATAGTACCTGTTTCATGGCATGTGAGTTATTTGCTTTCATCTCTCCTTTACTGTATAAAAGAGGATCTGAGGCTGTAAAAACTTCAATCCAGAGATTCATGCAGCTGTACATAACAGATCCTTCCTCTCTCGTCATTGCAGCACAACATCAAACCAAACAAAATGTCTCAGAAAGCTACAGTATTTGCAATGAGGCTGTCACAGATCTCCTTCTCTGCTTTTGAAAGAAGTGGCTGAATGCCCAGCACCTGCCTCCATACTGACATTTTCTGAAACACCAAGGTAAAAGAATCAACCTTTGTCAATATCATCTCAGTGATTTTTTAGAAACAATGAAATGAAAAGCCTCAGTCTCTATCCTTGGTTCTTGAATACAGGATTAAAATAAAGGACACATGATTTTATTGATTTAATGAGGGATTGAGTCTTCAGTGGAGCATTCCATATGATTAGAGAACAAGCCATGTTTGCAGGTCTCACAACAAGTTCTTAACCATGTGCTTGGCTTTCCCTATTTCTTGAGAACTTGTTTATGTATTTGTCTGTTAAAATGACCCACAGAATTCACTCCTGTGCTGCATGAAGCATTCAAATGCCTGCAGTGATTTCAGTCTGTCTCTCTCAACAGGGAAAGCAAGAAAGACTGAAGGGATTGTAGCACAGTTCTGTAAACTAAAGAGATGAAGAAGAGCAGATAGGGAGAGAGAGAGGAAAAAAACTTTTAAAATGTTAGATAAAACACAGCAACAGCAACAGGAATAACACCTCCTACCTATGAAGTAGGCTGTGTGCAGAATGCATTAATCTTTGAGTATATTTTATCAGATAGGAATCCCTCCCCCCAGCGATGAACTGAGATGTAAGCTAAAGGAGTTCACTCATAGCATTTTGTGGTAGATTGATTCATGAACAGTGAACTTAGACCTTATACCTTTGGGTTGTGGGTTTGTTTTTTTTTTCTCTTTCAGTATTCATATGATACAAAATGACATTTTCATATGGTAATCTCTCCTCCTTGTAGCATTGCTCTTCAAGATTAGCCAGAGGGATGAAACACAAAGAATAACGACTTCCCAGGAAAACAAAAAAAGCCAACAAAAAGCAAAACCAAACTGAAAACTAAAATTCATTCTTTATTGTCGATTTGGCTGTGTGATAGCAATAACAGAGTTACTGAGGCTTGACATATATAAATTTAACACAATCTATGTAGGTTTATGCCATAAACACCTACAGTAATAGTTCTATGTACATAAATACATATAAATGAAAAAGAGACACAGCATTTACTTTGCCTACAAGTTAAACTTTCTCCATTCCCTTTAGTGTTACTGACTCTGGAATTGAAAAGTTAGAAACAGCCAGTGCCTGGGCATGAGGTTTCCAAACCCAGCACTTCCCCTTTCCCCATTTTAGTTTCCCCAAACTGAGCTACTGTCCCTCTGCCCAATTACTCTCAGTAGGCAAGTGGATCTGAAACCAGGGGGCAAAATAATTTCTTCCCAATTATCTTAAGCTGTGCAAGATAACCTCTCTCTCAAGGGCGGATGCTAAAATATGCACAGAGTTCTGATGTCTAGACAATTATGAAATATAGGTGTAGGGCTCTGCATATGCAGAAGAGAAATGCATCCCAAATGAAGTGCTTTTATTAAAGAAGTATAATCACTGGGATAACTAATTACGTCAATACCACATAGTTAATTAAACCCATTATAGTTACTATTCCCATGGAGAGAAGGTCAGACAAAGCAGCCATCCCCCTGACTCTCCTGTACTAACAAAAGAGAGAGAAATTAAATATATTAAACAATGTTTCTCATTCAGGAGCCAGCAAGACTCATTGAAATGGCTTGAAACTAGATTTGAAGGGGGAAAAGGATCAAACCAGGCTCACTAGAGATAAGCTGGGGGTCAGCACTCCAGTGTTTGAGGGACAGTGTGCTGGCAAGATCCTATGGTCTGACTTCAGTGGAGGTAAGGGATGAGGACACAGGCACTGCAAAGACACAAGGGTTATTGATACATTAAGAACCAGAGAAGACCCTGAGAATGGTCATATAGAAGTTAAAGTTTCTCCTTCTAAAAATGTACGGGAAGGAATAGCCCAACTGAAAGGCATATACAACAGTGCACACAGCATGGACAGCAAACAGGAGTCGGAAATCACTGCACACCAGGACAGCTATGACACAGTAGCCATCATGGAAACATGGTGGGTTGAATTGCATGACTGGAGTGCTGCAGTGGATGATTAAACTCTTAGAAGTGTAAGCAAGGAAAGGGAGATGATGGAGTAGCCCTGTATGTTAGGGAGAGTTTTGATTGTCTAGAGCTTAACAATGGTGACAATAGAGTAAGTGTCTAGGAGTAAAGAGTCAGGAGGAAGACCAACAAGGCAGATATCCTGGCAGGAGTCTGTTATAGACCATCCAGCCTAGATGAAGAGGTAGATGAAATATTCTGTGAGTAGCTGGGAGGAGTCTCTAGCTAGCTATTGCTAGCTCTTGATCCTGTGGAGACATCAACTGACTGGATGCCCATTGCACACACAACACAGTGGAAAGGAAACAGTTTAGGAGGTTCTTGGAGTGTGGAATTAACTTTCTGACACAGCTGGTGAGGGAGCAGCTAGGCATGGCTTCCCACTGACCCGCTGTTTTTGAATAGAGAAGGACTGGCAAGTGATGTGATGGATAGTTGGTGGCCATCATGGACAAAATGATCAAAGTTTTTGTTTCTCGCAGAAATAAGGAGGGCATCAGCAGAACTTCTGCCTCAGATTTCTGGACTTTGCGTGTCTAGGAGACTGGTTGAGAGTCTCTTGGGAGGCAGTCCTGAGGCAAAGCAGTTTAGGAATAGTGGATATTTTTCAAGAAAGGAATCTAAAAGAGATGTCCTCAAGGCCTGAAGACAACCTGAGGGAGAATGACCTGCCTGTAAAGAGAACTTTGGCTGGAACTTAGGTGGGGGGGAAAAAGAGTTTCTGACCTTTGGAAGAAGGAACAGGCAACTCAGGAGGACTGAGAGGATGTTATGAAGTTATTCAGGGAGAAAATTAAAAAGGCCAAAGCCCAACTAGAACTTAATCATGCTACTGTAATAAAAATTCGACTCAGCAAGTTTGCAGATGACACTAAATTGAGCAGGAGTGTTGATCCTCTGGAGGATGGGAAGCTCTACAGAAGGATCTGGACAGGTTGGACTGATGAGCTGAGCTCAGCTGCATGAGGTTCAATAACATGAAGCACCGAGTTCTGCACTTGGGTCATAACCCCATGCAATGCTGCGAGTTTGGAGTGGCTGGAAAGCTGTCCAGTGGGTGAGGCCACATCTTCAATCCTGTGTTCAGTTTTGGGCCCCTCACTAAAAGACATTGAGAGTGTCAAACGAGGGATGGTGGAAGGATTGGAGCACAAATCTTATGAGGAGCTGGGGTTATTTAGCCTGGTAAAAAGAACACTCAGGAGAGGGTGTAGGAGGTTGTAGCCCGGTGGGGTCAGTCTCTTCTCCCAAATAACAAGAGAAAGGACAAGAGAAAATGACTTCAAGTTATGCCAGGTGAGGTTCGGGTTGGATATTAGGTAAAATTTCTTCATGGAAAGGGTTGATAAGCATTGGAATAGAATTCCAAGGGAAGTAGTTGAGTCCTCATCCCTGGAGTTACTTAAAAGACACGTAGATGTGATCCTTACTGACACACTTTAATAGGGGACTTGGAGCACTGGGTTAACAGTTAGACTCAATGATCTTAGAGGTCTTTTTCAACCTAGACAATTCTACAATTCTATGAAGAAAAGAAAGGTTTAATGACTACAGAGTCACTCAACAAAGAAACTCCACAGAGGTAATTTCTGTCACACATTTGTATGGGACTTCTTCAGACGGAATGTACTGTAGTTCCATTAGACTTGTGCTAACAACACGATGTGGAGAAAACACAAGTCTGGCAGAATTGTTCCAGACTTTTTTCCAATGATATTTGAATACATTTCTTCAACAGCAGATATATTTCATAAGTGACCAGAAAAACATGACATAGTATTGGAAGATACTGAAGTTAGCACTGCCACTCAGTCAAATCTCATCCCATCCCTTCCACCTACAGGTGGAATAGATAAAGATTGCATCACTGGATGTCCAGAACTGCTAGTAAGGAAAGAGTTTTTATTTCTGCTCCCACTCATCCCTCAGAAAAGTTTTCATAGATTGCTATCACCTGTTTTACAATGACAGTAACTATAATCTGAATCCAGGGATTAAGGTTAAAAGTCTGAGCCATAAGGAGGTCTTGAATAAGAACTTCCAATTCCTTATTTATTATTCAGTGAACACCTAAAGCAATAATTCCAAGAAGCACCGAGAGGTACAACACACTCCAACATTACAATAAAGATCCTGCAATTTTTTCTGATGTATGAGTTCAAAGTCTCAGAAATACGCTTGTACATACATGCACACAGAGAAACTTCCACAAAGTTTGAGAGCTGTTTTCACCAAAAAATAGACATTCCAGTCATCAGTGTTTGTGATAACTGTCTAAGTGAAAGTTTTTCAGCTTTTAATCCATGGACTCCTAGGGATCAACATCATGCTCCAAAGAGGTCCATGAGTGGTGCTCAAGAAGTGTATTTTCATATATGCCATATAGCAAGCCATATACACGAAGCTTCCTCCGTAGTTCTCACCTCCCTGGAGATTCTGGATATCCACAAGTCAAAAAAAGCTAGTCTAATCCCACCCTAGAGGGAAAGAGGGAAGGATGAGAAAGGGAGGCAAGAGTGGAGGGAGAAAGGAAGGGATTAGGAAAGGAAAGTTGAGGGACAGTAAGCACTTAAAACTTTAAATTTTGCCATAAAGAAAAATAGAATAACCTGAATAATATTGCAGGAAGTGCAATTTTGCTGCAAAATCATTTACCTATCTGAGGCAATTCACAGCTTCCTAATAATGACCCACCATCCCTTAAAACCAGTCAGACATCATAATGGTATTAATAACTGTATTATATTATTGGCTTACATAGTGCTAGAAACTGTATTTCTATACAGATACAAAAAATAAGGCCACTTCTCTTGAAAAGCTTAATATCCAAATAGATAATAAAATCAATGAATAAAAGAAATTAAGTATTATTAGTCCTATTTTAAAACAGACAAATGAGACACAGCAATCAAGGATATGCTAATATTGTACATTACAATGTACAATAAAAATTCCAGACTAATTCCAGATGACCTGGTTTGCCCAGAAAACCCACAAAGCACAGCTCCCTGAAGAGACAGCAACTCTCCTCAGAAATGATATTACTTGATCATTATGGCACAACACCCAGGTCAGGATGAGTGCAGATGTACCTCATGTGACAAACTCAGTGTCACACAGAAAACTTTTGGCAGACACAGTTATGCATGAGCTGGGAACATGCTGGAAGGGAGGGTAACATGTCTCATGATGCTTCCCCAGGAAAACAGAAAGGGAGTGCATTGTGTTAGTGGGGCACAAGGCACCCTGGGCATTTGGTCACTCTCCAGTATTTAAGCTTTTATCAGGGTCCTTAGTTTGTTGTGTTTGCTGAGTCAGCCTCAGTCATGAGGTTCGTCCTGAGACCAACACAAGTCATGATTCATTACGGACTGGCCACACTTCCCAAATTAGAAATTAGAAAGAGCTTCAAAAGGAAAAACTGTCCTGTTTATCTTTGTGGGTACCACTTTATATACTCAAAGACAGTGTGATTTTTGTGAGTTCAGACAAGATGAGATGAGAGAGGACGTTGCTTCTCATTGTCTATGCAACCAAGTCTCAGTGAGAGCTGTTCACAGCACTACTGTTACACTGTAATAGGGAAGACATGGAGAAAACATGAGTTCAAAAACTATTCTGACACCTCTGAAACATTCTGGCACTACCTTGCCTTTGACAAAACCTTGATAATACCACTCCTCAACCTTTGCACCCTAACTGCACTCTACTATATCACTCTAGCAAGTGACCACATCAAATGCCAAGTCTGCTAGGGAAAGTGAAGACAAGGACCCACAGTCAAGTAGCTGCTGCAGTGAAAATAACCAGAACATGAAGAGCCTTGAAGGAGACTGGAGTGACCTGTTCATTCAAGTGGCTGGAACCTCTTTTCCCCACTGTTTCCCCACTTAGCTTTGACCAATCCAAGTCTCAAGCTGTCTATAGCAGGAAATACTTTTCAAAACTCAGATTCACTGAGCTTATTCCCCAAGTGGTAAAAGCAGTCCCTGGCATGCTTTTTGCTCAGATCACCCAAAACTCTCCCAATCAGTTGCCAGGTGTGAATCAGAAATTTACTCAGAGGCTTTTCCAGTTGCACAGTTAGACATACCCAAATTATTTCCTTCTTTGTAAATCAGAAAAATTAAATCATATGGGGGCAGCCAGACCATGGCAACAGGACACAAGTCAAAGAAATTGTAATGGTACCATTTATTTTATGCACAGAAGTAATTTGATTTGGATATGACCATTGGTCCCTAGACAGTTAGACATCATGTCTTGTTGCTTTAGTAATTCAGTACTTAAATTCCCAAACTTCTGCTACTTGAAAACAAACCATTTCTAAACTGTCAAAATGTTTCAGAAATATCAGAACAGTTTTTGAACTCATGTTTCTTCCAATTTCTTCATTCTTTTGCTTAAGGTTTGTTGCCATAAATTCATACCTGTCAGCAAGAAAACTGTGTGATCAAGGAAACAATATGCAAGTCCTATATGGTTTGCTTGAGTTTTTAATTGGCAGACTATCAGAACAGGCATTTAAGAAATAAGCTCTTCACTGAATTGAATAGGCTACCTTCAAGGTTCAAGATGTTTTTATTCTTCTATGAAGTCTAATCATACACTGTCAGGAAAAAAAAAGACTCTCTGAATTATATTTTTACTGTTGTCACATAACAGTTTTCTAATCCCAAATAGGACAGCTGTACTTGTCAAATGTTTTCACTGATACAAGTGTTCAGTTCCAATTCAAATCAAAGGCAGACCTGTGTGCTCCCCCTGTCAGAGTGCTAAGACCAATTAGAGAAAGCTCCAGACACCTATCAGAAAGAGAACTCATTCTGGAATTAATGGCAGTTATTCGTGTTTTTAAAATGCTCTTTTGACAACCTAAGTACAATAAAATTGAGAAATCTGAAATAAAGACCTTTATTGTAAAATTGTGGGGGATCAGAGAGTAGCTTTTGCTAAAAAAAACTGATCCCACTGTGTACACTCACAATGCTGAGTATCTTCTAGCTTGCTGCCTTGAGGCACCAAGTAAAAGCCTGCCAAATCTGTCTCTTTGGAAAAAACTGACCATCTGACTCATTTTCCCCAGAAGGACTTTACTTGTCACAGAGAAGACTTTCAGCATATGAAGCAGGAAGGCACTAGCATTGAATCCTGTCTGTCTGTTGCAGAAGCTAGTAGAGTGAAATGATAAATATATATAAAGGCTGTGTTAATTATTATAGGTCCTGGGGTTTTTGCTGCTTAGGAATGATCACTCACCGCTCCACTTGATCATCCTTCAAGAGTAAAAGTAAATTACATGATGTAATTCCTTCTGGAATGTTCACCTATACATGTCAAGGAAAGGTGTGGATCAGTGCTCTTCATTTGAAGGGAATTATTTATGTGAACAAAACCACTACTAACTTTCTAAGCAGTTGATTGAAATCGTTGTCATCACCACTGAGCATAAAAAATAGCCTGAAAGTCCAGTTAATTCTACAGATACTCCCAGTTAACAGAAGAATGCCTGCAGAGCAGAAGGCATCCTCACACCTTGCTATAATGAAACCCTAAAGGGGGTCCATCTGTAGCAGGAGCACAAAGAGTCAGGCCTTCTCCCTTCAGCTGTGTGGGTCTTATTCAGACTGCATTTTCTCACTGCTGGAAACACTGCTGAGGAAGCCCAAATGCTACAAGTACAAAACAAACTGACATTCCTAAAGGTGGACATGGAGACAACCTGTCCAGAATCTTCCATGTGCACCATCCTTCCTCATTCAGATACAGACGATAGCTCTGACAGCTTAAGTGGTGAATGGGCTGGATCTTGACAGCTGAAGATGAGGGGCTCAGACAGAAGGAGAAATCACTGAGACTGATCAAGTCCTGTGATGCTGGCTTTACTCTGGGAATGGGCAAAAGAATAAAATGCAGCTAAACATATCGTCTGTGGCTTTAAAATTCATTCAAAGTAGTCATTCAATTTTCCAAGAGGTTGATGGTCAATCTGACTTGCACATAGGCAGGAGCATAACCATACTGTTGCAATGCTATCATTAAAGGTTAAAATGCAAACAAGATGTTTCCAGTTGTAATCAGCCAATAAATTCTTCAGCATTATAGAAAAGAAAAAGGAGAAAAAGAAACAAACAAAAAAATCAGCTTTCCTATTCCCATCTTTGTTACATTTATCAAGGTAGTTAATGTGCATTTTCATTCAGTAAAACAATCAGCTGTGTTTAATTAACATTCTTACTGAAAGTGTGATTCAATCCATCCTGAAAATAATATTGTCTTAAGTTGATACAACAATAAATACCAACCTATTGGTAAATCAAAAGATTACAGGAGTGGAAATGAACACTGAAGCTGTTCCTTTTGCTACAACTCAAACACAACCTGCTATATCTGTGTCATTTCTTTAAAAGGTCTATGTAGTAGATACACTAACTGCAATGCCATAAACATCTGTGATTAACCCATTTTAGCTCTTTGCTGCTCTTATTATTACAAGGTTTTCATAGCTGCCTTCCACATCTTTGTCTTCCACATCCTCAAAAAATTCTTAATAGACTGGAAATAGCCAGCTTGCTAATACCTTCTCACAGTCATGTTTTGTAGCTCTCTGATCACAGTGTTTGTCCTCTTCCAGGCTCTCTGGCTAGTCCATGCCTTTCTTAAACTTCAAGTTTAGTGGAAAACCCTGCCCTATTTGAAGCCTCACCACCACCAAGGAGTATCATGTCATACCTGCTGCACACCACAGATCTGTTTAATGAGAACATTGCAAGGATTGCCTTGGTTGGTAACAGTAGGACATGTAGGCTCATGTTCAGATGTGATACTCCTCACAGCCTTTCACAGGAAACTGACACCCAGCCAGTTATTCCCATTTTATATTTGGGCAGCTGATTATTCCTAACCAGGACTTTTCCCTTCTAGGGAAAAGAGAATCCATTTCTTTCTGGAGAGAGCATCAGTGCCAAAGTCTGTCAGTTTGCCATCAGTTTTCCATAGGGAGCAGGCACAGAGAACAGAACAAAATCAGCTGGAGTCAAGTATAAGTTTTACACTGTTCTATGTGAACTTTTCATTGGGATCTACTGCCAATATCATCAAAAATGAGGAGCTGTAAACTACCACAGGGTAGGATTCAGCCTAAAAATCTAAATTAAAACTCGAACTTGTTCATCAAAAATTAAGAAACCTAGTCTTTCCACATTTCAAGAGTTAACTAGAGACTATTTATGGATCGTTTAACAAAACCGTATTTGCCTTGGTTAATTCACTTGTATTGGGTATCACATGCAAACTTGAAGTCAAGACTTAAAACAGGTAATGGCAAAGTAGTTCCTTTATATGAACTTCATATGCTAATAATTTGCCATAGAAAAGTTAAAATATACCTATTAAACAAGAAACATTTACTGAAAGATGTTTCATAAACGTGGCTGTCTAATAACATTTTCAAATGTATCCATAGCACAAATAAAAAACAGGGAAGAAAACCGTGTGTTACTTTTAAAAGGTCAAATGATATCAGCATCAGTTAATTAGAAACAAACTATGATAATTTCTCTCAAGAAGTGCAAGAGCTAAGAGTTCTAAGCCACAAACCTACTTACTCTGCATTTCATTCTCTAAGAATGGACCTAGGATGATCTGGCTAAACCTCTACTGGTCAGTCATGGCACAGCTTGCTCACAAAAATGGTTTCTTCTTCATCATTACAGTGACACAGTAGTGTTGCTCCCACTGGGTAAAGGGACTTTCACAGACATTGTAACAAGTTGTTTTCATTTTTATTTATGTCACTGGGAATAAGCTCATTAAACATAACAATGTCTAAGGCTTTTCTGAAACCTACTGAACTTTTGGCTTCTCCTGATGCCTCAAGTTTGGAATCACCAAGATGCGGGCACCACACTGAGCTTAATTTTTTTCAGGCAATTGCCACAGATTTGTGTGGAAATAACTGCATGAAGAAGTGATCAGTTAGGTCACTAATAGACTGGTTGCACCTGCAAAAACCCAATTTGTTTTCATAACCATGGTAACCACATATTCATGGAATCACTTTATTTTTTTACCAAGGTCTTTATGTCTATTTTGTGGGGGGAAGCCCTCCATATGTAGTGATATATCTAACCAGACTGGCAAACAGGAGATTATTTGAAAACTTCACTATTCATAATGAGCTAGACATTGCTACTCAAAGGCACTGGAGACCAAGATTTATAAATCCCACCCAAAAACTTATTTTTATCAGACATTTATGTTTGCAAGAAAACAGTAAAAGGTGCCAAAGCAGAAGTGCACAAAACCAATGTTCCCTCTTTAAAGGGGTGGTACTGCAGCTGTGGAAACTTTCCTTACACTCCATGCCAATTTGTCTCATCTCCAAGCTCCTTGGTGTGCTCTGCAGAGATTACTCAGTACTACCTGTTATTATCTGGTTTCAAAATGTAGTCTCGTGTAACCCAAACTAAGATGTGACTATTATACCCATCATCCTAAAATATGCAGGAAAAAAATATTTGCAATTAGTTCAGAAATCTTTATAAGTTTGATTGGTTAAGGCTTCCAAGTTTTAAATAAATTGTTTAAAAATATTTATCTGTGTAAAAGCAAAACTGGTTGTCCCAAGGCATCTGCCTGTTATATTCACTTTGTTTGGTTAATACACATACAGTGGTCTAGAAATTTCTAGAGCATAATGACAGAATGTTTAGTAGAAAAAACACTTTATGTCTATACAATTTCAAAGGAGCCTTTTAACCTATTAATTGTAAGGCATTTCACAAGTACATGCTAAACTTCACAAGTCTTCTAACAAGAAGAAACTCAAAGGAAGAAGAAAATCAATTCATGCAAGAAACATCGATGGACAATTCTTTCTGATGATGGTCGGTGTCTGAAATGATTGATGGCAATTACTGATGCTGTTAGCTCAGTGCTCTCATAATGAGGAAATTCAGAGAAGTTGCTTCTGGAAAGGAAATGACTGAGCTCTTGTCAAAAGTGTGCATCTAAGCTTTGCACATACAAAAGACCTGCAAGAGGGACAGCTGCCACTAAACTGGGAAAGAAATCCTTGCAAGAAGAGACTTCAGCAAGCTTTTTCCCCATGCTTGCCCAAAATTTGTTGCTATACTGTATAATCACTGGTAGTAGCCAGCCCTGTGCCTGTTACTGAAGAATTTTTCCATATTAGAAAATAAAATATTCATCGTGCTTTCACTTTATTGGTTATTTAAACATTCATTTAAAACTTCAATTTAAAACCTACTTTGAAGTAATTACAATCAGAGCTTCTTTAAAAAAAGGCATTCTAGGAAATGAATGTCCAACCTGTATGTGCAACAGATGGAATTAAACGTTAGTGCTTGCTACTCAGGTGCACCTTCTTTGGCTATTCCAAATAATTGCTTTTAGAATGCTTTAGAATTCTAAAAATCTGACGTAAGTAACTTCTCTGTTGTTCATTTAGTTAAAAAAGACAAATGTCTTGACATTTTTCCTTTAAAGAGTTTTTTTATAAAGTAGATATTCTTAAAAGAAAAAAAAATAGTAACGTAATTCAATAAATCGCTTCTTATTTATAAATAGAACCATATGTATGGTCACCCTTTAAAATTTTGCCAGCTGCCTTAGATAACGAACTTAATCACAGTATTTATAAATTGTAAATAGTCCCTGTAGTAAGTTTGGAGCTATTTAAGAAACACTGCAACTAGGCAGAGATCCAAAGCATACTGAATTATGTGGGATCCTTTCAACTGAATTTCGGAGTTTGCATTGGGACCTTACTGAATTATCTCTTTTCCCAAGACAAAGTTTGCAAGTTTCAAACATAGCTCCAAAAGCTTCTTTTCCTGTCCTCAGTGCCTCTATTTAAAACCTGACCTCATTGAGTGCACCATATAAATATCTGTGGATATTTCAGTGCATTAATTAGTCAAGCTCCCTGAAAGCTTGTGAATGGACAGGACAAGACACCTGGTAACAGCAGATACTGCCCCAGGTGTACATGCAGAGAGTGCAGTAGCGTTACCATTACTGAAGGTGCTCCCAACAAATGTTATAGCAAGGTTCTGGTGTGATAGCATGTTCTGATGGGCAATCCCAGCAGGAGCCAAGCTCTGCAGCTTTGTGTCACAGTGAGCCAATTTATTACTTAATACACAGAAGGAAAGTGAAAGGCAGAACAGACTAACTGTGCATTTACTATTTCTCATTTTCAGGGCCGGAGAAGAGGAAGACACAGTCCGTAGCACTTGATGACAAAGGGTAATATTCTGGCCCTGGATATTCTGGGAAAAACCTACTCTGCTCACAGCTCACTGCAAAGTGAACTGTTGCAGTTCCCACAAAGTATATTTAATTTGGTCATGCAGCCCGCTGACCTTGCTACCAGTGAGAAAAACAACAGTGCTGTCAGTCATGCTTCAGGCAAGTAAAACAACTAACACATTCCCTGTTCCTCAATATGTCCCAGTATGGGCACACATACACATACCCTCACACACCTCAGCATAGCCTGAACCAATATCATTAAAAATTCACAAGTCAGTATGCAGTAAATATGGGTATATAAATACATTTATACACATGCATGCATATGCACATAAAATTTTTTGGATAGTTAAGTGTGCTACTGTAAATATGGAAATACATATTCATTCCCCCTTTTCACCATTTACGCACCAGAAGAATGCTTTTAAAGAACAAAAATCTGAAAAAGTAAATACTGTCTATTTTTATTACCATGTTCCTCCCGACAATCATTGTCTCGGCTTTTGCCTGTTCTTTTAAATATCTGGACTCAAATTTAACACAAAAAAAAATATTATATTTAAGTTTAACCCTCTATTTAACCCTCTGCAGACTATTAATCTAATGACTTTGTGAGAACCATTGGAGAGAGGGAAATCAACAGTGAGACTTTGCAGGTCTATTACTGGCTAAGCTGTAGCTACAAGGGACACATCAGAAATCAACATGAAGGAAATTCCCCACAGATGTCCCTTCTCACCAAATGGTGATGTCACGGCTCTAGAAACCTCCACCTTCTATAGAAGTCACAGAGAGAACAAACTTGGCTTCATCTGTGCACACCACCCAGGAATGGCCTGCATGGACCATACTTGAAAACAAGTCAACATCTACATTCCTTTAGAGGCATGCTCTGTACAATCTCTCCTGGCCAGAGGAAACTCAAGCAACATCTGAGATTTCAGCAATTGCAGCAGACCAGGAGGAGGACAGTCAAATTCTGATCTTTGCTAGGTTACTGTGCCAAATCCAACTTTATTTTGTGAGGCTGGGTATGTGTTGACTATTGTTGTTATCAGATTCTCCACAAATCACCAAATGCCTGAATTTAGTGCATCATATATTGTCAGATCCTCTTACTTGACCGCAGTCAACTTCATTTTTCTCTTTCTCCTAATCCAAGAAAAGAGATTATCATATTTCCTGAGACTCTCAAGTATCTCTGAGTCAGAGAAAACACAGATTTCACTACAACAGTCCTGAAACCTACGACTTGTGAAGCTTTATATGAATTCAAAGTTTGTTCCACACAGAAATCCCAAATAGCACTGAAGCTGGAAATGTCTTCTGTTGGGAAAATGTGGGAAAACACTCATGCTGACATGCTTCACATACTCCATCCTCAGGCATACCAGTTTCACACCATTTTAATTCACGGTCACCTAGAGAAGGGGAGCCAATTGGGATTTACAGCTGGCTGTGGGCTGTGCTTAATTTTTTGGCATTGGTGATGGTGGCCAGACATTTAGTTTAGTAAGTTATCAAGTCTCCGTACTTCCTGACCCCAAGAAAACCTCAATTAAGGAAAACTATTGATTTTTTTGTGTTGCCAGTCAATCAGAACCAGACTCCAACACACAAGTAGGAGCAGTTGCCCATGCCCAGCTCCTTCCTAACAATCTGCTCTTTCAAGAGGCTTCCTAAGCTTTATGGATCTCATATTCCAGATGAGAGCATTTAAATCCTTCAAATTACTGCTTACTGATGAAAAAGGGTGCAGACTGGGAAAAAAACCCTCTATTGTTCTAAAACGCACACCTTGAGAAACTTACATTGCTTAACAAATGCTGACACAACATCTGAGAAAGAGGGCAGCACAATAAGGCAAACACAAAGCTGGATTTAGGGAAGGCAGTATACTTTGTGTCAGATTTGGTACCTGATGGCAAATCTCATGTTGTGTAGCTGGTCAAGCTGTTTCAGATGGCTTACACAACTGATATAAAGCTATTTATTTATATTTGTATCAATGGATAATTCATGGTATGTGTCTTGAATAATTTAAGAGCTCTTTAATATTCTTTAGCATTTTATTTGCTTCCTGTAATGGTGTGTAGACATATTAATCATTCAGAATAAGAAGAGGGTAAATTCTAAACATTTCTTATCTCCTACAACTTCAAAGTAACACTCTGCTGAAGAAATAAAGATATATGAATGCTAAAAAATGCTTTCCCCTTAAAATATTCCTTTCCAGTATGACTTCTATGTCATTTGTACTCAGCACACAAGACTGGAAACATTTTGGACCCCTTTCAACTCTGCTGAGGCCAATCCAGATGTTCAACGCAATATTTTTATTTTTAACTTTCTATTCACTCAACACCAGGCATTGCCAAAATCTGCCTCTCTCCTTGTGCAATCTTTTTCATTAGTACAGAGAAATATGTAAAATGTTTTCAGTTGAAACATGCAGGAAGAAATGATAGCCAGTTTATGCGAGAATAACTGATGAAACTATTTATTAAATATTGCCAGCAAGGCACCAAGAGTAATTACACCCAGTTGTCTTCCATTCCTCTTTGCAAAGATGACAATTTCTCATTCCTCATGATTTTGTCATAGTCATTAGCAGTAAAAGAGACCAAGCTCCTATTCTTTCCAAATTAAAAAAAAAAAAATTAAAAAAAAAATCAAACCTGCATTTTGAGTGAGGATTTAGTAATCTGGAGAGAAGTCTAATTGATGACTTCTAGAGTGAGCAAAATATCTGTTAAGGAGTTTCCAATTCAAAGAGACATTCTGCCTCAAATAATTTCTTTCCCTAGATACTATTCTAAACATGAGGGAGAAATAAAGAAACAGGGGAGTAGAAGAGGGAAAGAAGTATTTTGATTACTACAATGTATTTACATAAAAAAAGTTGCAAGAAATAGCACCAGTTGGAACCAGAGGACTTGAACTATGCCACTCCAGTGCACAGATAGAAGCCTGAAAAATAAAAGATAAGGAAACTTTATTTTCTGAGAAAAAGTATTTCAAGAAAGTAAAAAAAGCACACACTATAGTGGGGAATGTTTTTAAAGCTTTCTTTCAAATCTTCTTGGCAAATTAAGTTTTGTTTTGTTTGGTTAAAAGCAGTGTGGCTTACACCTTTGGCACTCAAATTTACATTCTAATAAAAGTGTGCTTATAAACTTGAATAACCACACTGCATAGTCCCAAAGACTGCTGAATCTGAAACACCCCTGAATCTCAAAGCTGCTACTGCCAACATATGCATTTTGCCCAGATCTCTCCATCTGCAATCAATTACTTTCTTTACTAGAACCAAAATTCCCAGTCTTTTACAGTTTACTCACAATTATTAAACTGTAGTGCTGCTCTCCAAAAATTGCAGGTTTTTTAACCATCTTTTCAATTCCATATCAAATGCATTCTCTCTAATTATGCCCTTTCCAGCAATTTTCAAAGCTTTGCAAGACCATGCTGGATTCTGAGAATGAAGCTGAACTTCCTTCATTTCACTGAACATCCTCAGCAAAGGGAGCTGCAGACCAAGGTAACTCCTCATTTATACCTGTGCAGTCCTGCTGGCTTCAAATTACCTTTTCTGATATCCACATATAACTCAAATTCCAGTGCCTTATTATTGGAGAAGTTGATTGGAATGTACTTGACTGTTGACAATGCACAATGCACATGAAGAAATTAATTTCCTCTTTCTCCCTCACATCACACTAAAGGACAAGGTTTGTTAAATAAAAAACTTTCCAGACCAATTTTCACACTCTGCATGAAATTTAAAGAGCTACCTGATGTGACTTATGATTTTGTTGGCCCTATTTAAAGCAAAAAATAGTACTGTTTTCCCTACTGCATCCTACTTCATCTGGAAAGCCCTAAGGGGTCCTGGGAAAAGTTGCCTTTACTTAGCCAAATCAGACAGAGAATAGAGATTGAGCTGGACATTGCTAACTCTAATTCCTCCATATTCAGTCCAAGTGCTTCAGAGTGATAGAAGGTTTTTACAGTGTCAGAGCATAATACAGTGCCTTTTGAAACCCATACAGAGAATAGAGAGAGAAAAAGAAGAAAATTCTGATAACCTTCAAATAACTCTCTTCACATCACTGAGAATTTTTTCAGTCTTAGACTTCATCATGAGAACTTACAAATGCATTTCTAAGTTCCAGCTGAAGAGACTGAACATCTGAAAGTTTTATTTTCTGGTAGACATGTGGATGGCAGAAAGCCTGCTGGTACCCAGAACTGATTTAATCAATTTTCAGACAACAAAGTAAAACAGACCCAAAAAGTCACCCTGAAGAGATACCAGAACTTGTAACCAAAATAACACATCAGACAAGAATCAGTGGGAAGTGACATGAGCTATACTTGTCTAAAATTTCTTTCAGACTATGACAAATCTCTGAATGCTGAGCATGTAAAGAAAATCAACAAATTAACGCTGGCAGAAGAAAATAAGGAATCGGGCCCAATACATAGGAAGGCACTGGCATTTTTACAACATTTACTACTAATCCTGTAGTATGTCTGATTCTAAGTGACAGCGTGTGGCATTATCATAAATGTCAGTTGCATTATTGTTGCCACTTTCACCCCCTAATCTTAAGGAAAGCAGAGCTGTTAAGATGTTGGAAAAGCGATAGAATATTTTATCCTGATGTTATGGACATATGATCACTTGTAGCACTCTGCTATCATGAAGGGGAAAAGAAGTGCTAAAGCTTCTGAGCTGCTCGCATACGATTTAGCAAATTACCAGGCTGGCAGGTATAAGTGGCAGAATGGGGGAAGACGAGCTGTTGGCTAAACTGTTCGTGGTGCACCTGCTTCACTGGAGGTGGGGTGTGTGTGCAACGTGGTAAACGGGAGACTTGGAGGGGCCTACGAGAGATTACACAATGTTGTAATGGGATAGCGAAGATTTATCTGCATGTGCTGAGTGAGTTGTATGAGTCATTTTAAAAACTCCTTATAGAACCTGACTACCATGCCATCTGGGACTTTATTACATACATATATCATGTGTGTGTGTGTGTGTGTGTGTGTGTGTGTGTGTGTGTGTGTATGTATATGTATATGTATATGTATATGTATATGTATATGTATATGTATATGTATATGTATATGTATATGTATATGTATATGTATATGTATATGTATATGTATATGTATATGTATATGTATATGTATATGTATATGTATATGTATATGTATATGTATATGTATATGTATATGTATGCACCCCTCTGGTTTAGAAAAAAACTTTCTGAAGAATCTCCAAGACCCTGAAATCATAATTGAGTTTCTTTCCGTTATCCTCTTTAGCTCCAAGAAATGAAAAAATTAATAATGACTCTGTAAAAACTACTGAGAAAAAGGGAAACAATTGTGGCTAGTAGAACAGTGTGACAAACATCAGAAATGGACAAAGAAGCCTGAGAGTGCTGATGAAACCTTTTAGCCAGACCAGCCATACTGAGGGTAGAACACACCAAACTGGTGACACTTCCCCCATTATACCCAATGCCATTGTTCATTGCAGCATTGCAGCTCCTAGTTGTTTCCTGGAACCAGCATTAAGGATAGCATACCCATCACTCCTCACAGATTAAATGGGAAAAAAAATTATGTGACTAAAAGACCAGTACTCTTTTATTTTTTTTATTCAGAAAGGCCTTTTCTCATTCTCATGTGCCTACATTCCAGGTAAAAAAGCTTTAATATTAAAAGCATAATGCCAGTAGCACACAGCCTTTAGAAAGAATAGCATTAGTCAGCTCCAGGAACTTTAAACTTCAGTTGATCTTAAAATTAATTTAAGCAAATATAGGACTTGTAAAGCTAGTAAGAATATGCTCTTGACTGAGGCTCTTTGGGATATCACAGGCATTGGTTGTAAATTAACATTTTTTACATTCACCAAACATCCTGTTAAGGCTTCTTAAGATTAGGCAGTTCATGTTACAATCAACTTTGTTTTAAAAAAATAAAATCTTTGTTTGAACACCAACCTTTGCCCTGAGGCACATCTGCTGAGGAAGAGACAAAAACAGGTTACATCATCTTGTTAGTTTAAGATGAGGCCCTCAAAATATATATTGAAAACAGAATCTTAAGAAATCACATATTTTATTTTTATTATTCCAGGAATACTGAGTTGGCAAGCTTTTTCCTTGAACTTACAGTGCCAAAATTAATATAATTATGCACAAAAGTCTTGTATTATACAAAATACAGTTTATATTTTCAAAACATTAATACTTGGCAGAAGGTCTTTCACCATGGAAGAATTTCAGCTTGCCTAACAAACAACTAAACTTACTGAATAACCCCACAAACAAAATAGGAATGGTCCCTATCTGAGGTATTTAACAAGTGAATATGAAAATAAAAAGGCGGGTTGCTCTCCCACTTTCACCCAAGAAGAAACAGGATTGGAAGGGCAGACCCAGCTCTCAGGGGCACTTCAGTAATGGGTCCACGGTTAGCACATTGTTGAATGCTTGTGTTCAGATAAATGTCTTGGCACCTTGCAGAAGTGATGCCCTGATTGCCACAGCCATGCTCTCTTCTGCCCTCCCAATGCAGCCATGGCAGAGTTCTCCCCACACAAAAGCTGTCGTGGAGGCTGTAGAGCACCTTTGGCCAACACACTCACTCCTTCCCTGGTGATCAAGGGCTGATGTAACCCACCTTTGGTGAAGGTGAGACTTCACCCCTTGCTAACCACTGCAAGGGACACAAAAGTGCATCTCCCCACTTTTGCCCTTCTGAATCCTCTTCCTTGCTCCTCCAGCTGGAAGTGCATGGATGGGCTGCTTCATCTGTCACCTGAGCTTGGGAAGTGTGAGCCTGAGGAAATCAGTGAGCAAGATGAAAGGGAGAGCATGGTCACTCATCTTGAAAGAACTCATTTCCCTTCCCAAATGCATCTTCCTCAGTTCATCCATCTTCCTGCCACCTCCCATTTTGAAGTGAGGTGCCTTTGCTTCCTTTTACTTTCTCCCTATCACAGTCAAATTGTCTGGCTCTTTCATTCACCCTCTTCAAGCATAACATAGTGCTATGGACAGGCAATATTTCTTCAAGGGTGTAAAACACACTTCATTGTGCTTCAGGGATAAAAACATGCCTGCCAGTGCACCTCCAGAGAGAAGGGACACTTGCCTCTTGTATAGATTTTAGCTTTGGAGGAAGCTTACAGGAGATATTAAAATAACTGCATGTGAGAATTCCAGTATCAAAGACTTCTTAAGACCTGACTGGCTGATGCAATTTTTTGTATGGCATTCTCATGACCCTGGTATTGTCTTGAAAAGAGAAACACCCCATTATTCTTTATTCTTTATTCACCACTTCTTAGGATTTAATACAGAAAATAGCCCGGGAAGTGTGTCTCTGCATCCTCAGGCACTCACAGACAACTGTCAGTGACCACTTGCTCCAGTTTTCAAAAATTCAGAATTTTTATGCCATTTTTATTTCCATGAAATCTTCACCATTTTCAGCTGTCCAAATATCATTGTTTCAATAAAATACTGGCACTGCAATGTTCCACAAGAGTGTTTTAAAATAACTGAATTATAAAGTGTTACCCAAAGGGCATTTTGTCTCATTCAAATGGAATAACAACAAAATTAATCCCAGGAGGAAAAATACAACTCAGACGAGAGCTTTTACAGTGAATTTAATTTTTATATGTCCAGTTGGCACCCAGTCTTTAGTGAATTGAGTGAAAGGTGGTTCCTCAGAATAGATTCACTTTTCTTCTGATTATGACAGAACTTTCTGTGTCATGTTAAATCATTGCCAAGTAACGATGGTTAAACTATCATTACTAGTCATGTAGTCATGATCATTACACGTGCCATGGAGCTTAAGATGTGAAAAATTCACTCACAAAAGCTTCAGAACTAGATGGAATAAGTTAATCAGATAAATCCGAAGGAGTGGAAAAGAAGAGAGCCAAAATCATTTGGCTTCTTACCATAGTGTTGGTCGAGTTGGCTCCTTCATGTTTACCCAGAGAAGCAGGGTGTGGATTAGGTTCACAGCCCAGATCTCTTGGCTGTCTGGTTGGTGTCAATCTAGAGCTCCATCGAACAGTGCAGCTTGCACTCAGGGTAAAAGGCTTCTTAAAGATTACTCTGCTACCATATAAACCCATAATTCTGATGGAATTCGAAACCTCTTCTGACTATGTTGCTGCAAGCAATCAAAAGGGCACAAAGATCTTATGAAGAACCCTTGTTTCTTCCAAGAATCTTCAGATTGAGGTTTTCCATGAGATTTAGGTGCTTAAAAATACTCATTTGCAAACCCTGGCAGAACCTCCAAAATGTCTCCCTTCAACTTTAGGGTCATAAACCCTGTGAAACTCTGGCCCTCAGTCACAGAGGTCAAACAGTGAAACATCAAGTAGCTTGTCATTCTGCAAGATTGCCAGAAGGTTGCTTTCTCTTATTTTCAGGATGTTTTGTCCAGGATTTCACTCAAACTAGCTGCTCCTTCAATCTCATTTATTTGTATTTTGCACTATATCACACGTATTAAAACAGAGATGCCTGAAAACTTGGGGGGAAAGTCTGCTAAATAAGGCAGTATTAAAATAAGGAATTCCATCGCCACAAAAGTGCTCCAAATTAATCAAGGGATAGTTTAAGTAAAGTTGAGCATGGTATTCAGCATTACCTAACTCCTACTTGATAGTGATGGAAGCTTGTTATGCCATGCCTGTGTAATGACCCATGAGAAGTGAATATATTGTCCAAGCCCATTTCTTACAGTGTATTTGTAGGTGTTGCACAGCATGGCTAAGACAATAGCCACGACTTAATACCCTGGTTAGCAGCACATCTACACAGCCAGCTGACTGAATTATTATTGTTCAGAAGCACTCTAACTAGCCTTAATTAAGAAGCAAAATAAAGCAGGCTTTGTGGAAGTCAATTCAGTAATGGCTAGGTGCTTTCCAGCATTAAGTGAGGTTATATTAAGCTGCAACCTGCAATACAGATATAGCAATGAAAATGCTGGCAAAATGAAGCCACAGACACTGAACCACCTGTGTGTCCTCAGAGTCAATCCTCTCCAATCAGGGCTCAGATAATGGTAGAAAAGTAAGTACAAAAGTTCCTGGAGCTTTCCCTCTGGCAGCTTTCCAGGGATATTTCACCCACACACAGTGCAAGGGTTTCATGGAACTCTATTCCCTTTTGCCCTAAACGAGAATATATCGGTGTCCTTCACTCTCAGTCAGGCACTTTTCCAGCAAGACTCTTGTAAGTCAGTAATCTCTCAGTTTGATTCTTCAAAAATATCATATAGAGGTGGTTATAAGAATTCTGTTCATGCTGCTTCACTTCTAGAGAAACATGCCATCTAAATGAGATTATTATACCAGGCATCTCATGCTAAGCAAAGTACTAGAGTTTCAGATACTCCTCTGGCTCCCTGCATGATGGAGCAGCTTGGCACTACTTGGAGTTTCAGCAAGTGGTACAATTTTCAACACATTTCATCCAAGGTTTGCATGGTGATGGACAGTCAGGCTGTAAGCCTGGGAAGCAGGAAGGGAGCTTGTTTGCTCAGCCTAAATCTCCAGGGTATGCTCACTGCTGTTCTAATGTAAATGTTTATGAGGGATGCAATAAAATATTAAACTAAATGAATAATTGATATTTACTTTATAGTAATTCAGAACCTTGCTTGTTTGAATAAAATCCATTATTTACAATATTCTACTTAACTAGGAGTGATTTCTCTTTGTTCATGCCACTTACTAATTACTTGTTCCATCTGACACATTTTCCAGAGCCATATTGAGATGGTTATTGGATGTCAGTGTTTAAGGGCTTAGTATCCATTTTCCAGATACTCTCTAACATGAAAAGAAGAGCTTCACAAACATATTTCTTGCACAGTGGATGATCTTTATCTCTAATAGATCTTTGACATACACAATCATTATCAAGATGTAGGTATATTAATTAAAGCTGAATGATGGGAAAAGATCCCCAAAGTGCTTTATCTAGCACACAGCTTGAATTCAATACACTAGATTTGAGCTTATAATATGCATTATGCACGAATATTGAAATGACAATTTCATTTTAAGTTTCAGAATCTTAAAAACTGCATACCTGAAGTGCATCCTCAGAAAAAAAAATAATTCATTTGTTAAAAGGCTTCAGTCATCCAATTAAAGAACAGAAACTGAACCTCATGTTTAATGCAAGCCCTGAAAAGTGAGTAGTTAAAATTGACAGTCTACAACACATAGCTTGAACATTATTCATCCAAAATACCCACAGCAAATTTACAAATTCCAAATACAGGTAATGCAAACAATTCACTTTTGTTCCAGTTAATTACTTACGTAATCAGTTCAATTAGTACAGTCCAATCTCACACATCAATTCATGTTTCATATCAACAGCCCTCTAACATGCCACTAAGCCTAGTGCACACTCACGTTTTGTGCATACTTAGGTAATTATGGAATGTGCAGTGAAGGAATATCCTTCCCCTGCTAAAAGCAGGGCTGCTCCACACAGCAACTTTCACGACCTTTCTTTCATCACTGCAATGAGAGAAACCCCCAGAAAAGAGGAGGAACACTATATGTGGGCTGCTGCCAGAAGTTCCTCCATCAAATTACACTGTAAATCTGCAGGACTAAAGAATGTTATAATACTGTTATAATAAACATGACATAACTCAGACAAAAAGCTTTTCACAAATTAAGTGCCAAGTGTCTCCTCCTTGAGACATAATCAATGCAATTGTGGAGTGGTTGAAAGGCAGGCTGTATGCATTTAGACTCTTGAAGAATAGCTTTGAAAAAGGGTTCCAAATAATCATGTGGATGTCCTGCTTGCTAATTCTTATTGATAGATTAAAAACTAAGTGAGTATTTATGCTGGTAAAATATCAGTCACCCTTTCTGGCTAATGCTTTACAGGTAAGCAAGAGGAGATTTTTATGATTTTGTAATGTTGTGCCAGTAAAATCAGTCTGGAAATACAAAGTGCCAGGTTGCAATTTATAAAGTTACTTCACCTCTGAGTGAACTCTGAAATTTTGCAGGGAGTTACTGGAGAGTTGGCATGCACAAGAAACAGCGGACTGAACTTCTGGGGGAAAAAAATCACTGATTATTTCAGAGATCACTTAGAGGAGGGATCTCAGACTAAAATCCAGCTCCCCTCTAAGCTCAACTGAATGCAAAAATCATTACAAACGTATCACCATTGAAGGAATTTTTTATTCCACTATTGACTTTTCAATTTTCAAATTGCTATTTTTGCAGGTTAGTGTAGGCTACACCTGTATGTATGTGTTTTATCCCCGAGTTCTATATTTTTATATATGAGATTTTAATACATATGTCATATGCAATTATATTTTTGTCCACAATTTTGCAAAAGAAAATTCTATTACTAAGAGCTACAGCTTTTTTAGGTGCAGAGGACCTAACAGACAATGCTTCTATTTAATTGTTATTAAATTATCCTTAAAAATGACATGGAAAAAATTAATCAAATTCAGAAAAATAATGCTGGAACTGAAAAAAACACATTAATTCCAATCCTTACTCCAATTCTGTGCTTTTTTCCCTGCATATAGGGGAGCTTTAGGGTAAGCTTGATAAGACTTTAGACATCTATTAGAAGTGTGAAGTATTGGTCTAAGTTAGTCATATAGAGTCTTTTACAATCCATTGGGGGGAAAAAAAGGAACTTTTAAAGCATGAATCACCTCCCAGAGTAAGCATCCACAAAAGCCAAGTGAATTGCCTTCTGGGAATATCTATTTTTCTCCACAAACTTCAAGAGAGTCAGGGTGTCTGCATTGCAAAAGTCTGTAATGAATACTACTGACTGGATTTCATTTTTAATTTAAAGAAAACAAAAGTCTTCAAGAAAAATGTGTATCCACATATTTTGAGCTTCTGTCTAGAAGTTTAACCTAAACGGAAAATCATGATGGACAATCTAAGATATGGTGAGAAATAATGCAAAAAATAAAAAACCAGATAGAAAGAATCACAGTGTCATGAATATTTTGATATGTGCAATAACGTGGCTTCTTCAGGAGACCTCAGCTTCTCAACCAGGCACTATCACACATTTTGTTCATACCTGCATTTGAATTTCAGCAAAGTACAAAGAGAGCATTTCAGGTTGAACACAACCCTACCAAAGCCTTTCACCAGGAAGTATTCTTCTCCCTGAGTAGAGGCAGGAGCAATGTGTGATGTACTGACTGTAGCCCCCATTCCTTGTCTCCCTGTGCTGCTGAGAGGGGGAGGTAGAGCTGGGAAGGAGAGGGGTGCAGAGGAAGGTGTTTTTAAGATTTATTTTACTTCTCATTACCCTGCTTTGATTTTGTTAGTAAAAAATTCAACTAATATCCCAAAGTTGAGTCTTTTTTACCTGTGATGGCATTTAGTGAGTGATCTCTCTGGGACCTTATTTCAACTCATGAACTCCTTATAATATTCTCTCTCCCACATCCCCTCGTGGAGGGGAGTGATAGAGCACCTTTGGTGGGTGCCTGGCATCCAGTCAGGGTCAACCCCCCACAAGTGGCCTAACAACTGGTGAAATTGGAGTAATTACTTGAAGTAAAGCAATTTATTCCAGCCATCAGGGTTCCCATATCAACGCCCAGAAATGAGGAAAGAGGTAATTCATCATTCTTTCTCAAGGAGTATGCATTTCCTCCCAGGCAGCAGTACAAGGGGAGGCCATGAGGCTGAGAACACATATGAACATTGCTTACTAGAAACATTAAAGAGCTCTCCACCTGCCAAACATAAAATACACCAGCAACACTACACAATGTACTTTTTAAGTCCAAGTGCCTGAAGCTTATCTGTGTCTCTTTTCAGACCCATTAGATTAAGGTCCAATTGATTTTGGTTGCTTCTTTAAATCCTTGACTTCTTAAATGTCTAAGTATTGTCTTTTTGCTGCTGCATTTTGTAGTGCAGTATCCTTCAGGGAGGCTTGACATGGATTGCTCCAGCCTGCAGTTAAGAGGGGCAGCAGTACCATGGATTGTGTGACCCTGCTATCTTCAAAAACCACCTTTCCTCAAACTGTAAACAAGAGCTTGCTGAGGATTTATTAGTGCATGTGGAGAGTAAACAAAAGCCTACAAGGATCGTGTCAGATTACACTACCTGTGAGTGGTGGTTTGCAAGGCTCTCTGAAGGAACCTACTGCATTTGTGAATTATTGCAAGCCTGGCAACATCACACAATGATAAGAGCTTAAGAGGATACTGGCTAATAACTTGACAAATCATTCTCCATCTTCCGCAGATATAACATGCTTAGTGATAGCCGAGTTTTCACTTTGCAACACTTTAAAATGGCTAGTTGTAAACATGACTAAAACTAAAAGGATTAACATTCCTTAGATATTTCACCCAAATCAGCTACTGCAAAGGAGGCATTTAGCCCAAGTATTTCTCATGTCTTCAACTTTTCTCTGTGACACAGCACTGAGAAAAAAATGAAAGGTACTTTTCAAAATTTGTCAGTGAATCTTGTGCTTGTGAAAATGAAGGATTTATAGCCCTAACTAGAGCCAAACACAGTATATTGGAGAAATTTATGTTCACAGAAGCCAGCACAAGTTCTTCAGCTCTTACCTGAAACACCCTAAATTCCTGGTCCTTCCTCAAAATAACATTATTGGCTTAAAAATCAGGAAAATAGTGCTCACAACACAGTTGTGCCTTGCTTATACTTGGTGAATGCTCAGTGAAGGAGGAAGTACCTTTCTTTTTAAACACGCCTTCTGAATTAAGGTGTGCCCCATAGATCACCTTTCACACAGAAATGTATATTTGTTCATTTGCTTTCTCAAGGAAGAGGTTCCAAAAATGAAATTCATGTTAGGGAACATGTAAAGGGCTTGCTCTAAAAATACTAAACAATCCCCTCTCATGCTTCCCCAGAACTGGAGCTGACCTGAATAGAATAATTTCAGACTATTTTCTGGGAAATGCCTTAAACTGTGCCCCATAGTGTGATATTGACATAACCTATGTCTGCTCTGTGGACTCCAGGAGCATTTCCCAGTTTTGGTAACTGTCATTCCCCTCCCCACATAGATTCACATATCCTGGTTCCCATGTAGAAATACCACCCCAAAAAAGAACATGCCAAAGTGAATGGCATTGGTTTCCAGTGGGAAATGAAGATGGATACTGGTGGGTAAGGAAATGAGGACTAGAGAATCAAATGCTATTTATTTATGGATCAAATATGAAAAGACTAGCATTAAAAAAATTCCATGTATTCATACTATGTTTCCTTGAGTTCCAAATACCCATAAATCTAAGGAAAAAGTTCAAAATTTGGTCCATTTCTACTGCTGCTGACAAGGAATCCATTTAGAAACCCGTCTTAATTTTAGAAAGAATCTATATGCAATAAGGGAACATAATCACACAGAGAAAAAAGGTGCAAAACAGAAATCCTGAGAGTAATTTCTTCCCACATTTCCTTTACCTTTAGATAATGAGTATGCTATCCAAACAGCTGACTATATAAAACTGCCAATGCTGTGATCCAGACATAACAGTGATGAGCAGCTAATCAGACACCGCCCTAAAATAAATCCTGCACAGTATTCTTTATCCTTAAAAGCCTGTCTTGGCACCAGTTTGGCTCTGTGAAATGTCCATCTTCATACTTCACTAGGAAATTTTCTCATGCAGGGTATGAACATGCCTGAAATAAAGAAAAACATAAGAAGAGGTAATAATCTTTATTTTTCAGGGAACTGCTGCAACCTTCCCTAAAGCCATCTTTCTCAGAAAACTGGGGGTACAGAAAACTTCCCACTGGCATAAACACTTGTATGGTGTGAGGGACTACAGGAGCCGAGTCAGCTGTCCCACTTGAAGCACAAAGTGTCAGGATTCTGGCTTCAGGAAAGGTTGATGGAAAAGAGGAGGAAGAAGAATTGGGGCAGGGAAAGGAAGGTGCCCCTCTATAGAGCTGCCTAGCGAGATCTGTCAATTTGCCATGGTCTGGGGAAGAAACAGGCTGCTCTGCTTCATGGTATCTGTAGTGCCTTGCCCTGTACTCCCCCTAATCAGTGCAAGGTCTCGGAGAAGGAGGCAGGCAGGACACTCCTGCCAAAACTCATCATTGAAAGAGAGATCCCATTGCATTGTCTTGCCTGTGCCTGTGGTCTCAGCCGTGGCATTGGCCCCTCTGTGCTCACCTCCACTCAGCTCCACAGCTCTCCCCAGCATGAGGTGTCCACCACAAATGTGTCCACCACAAATCAGGTGGGTCTCCAGCCACAGGTCTAACACATCTCCCAGACTCCCCACAGCCAAGTTTGCCCCTCACTCCGACTTTGGCCATATTGTCCACAAAGTTCATGCTTTTGGACAGTGATAGATCATTGACTCACCTACTGAGGAGCTCTTGGATGACCAGTATTTTTTGGAGGCATGTATAAATGGGAGACTGCTCCACGTGTCTGCTTCAGAACAATTGGAGGAGACTAATGTGTTTTTGTTGGTGAGAGAGCTAGGCAAGTGTCTATGTAAAATGATATTGAAATAACAAAGCATTTACTTAAATTCACATTGCTCAAACAAAAGGCAACCTCACCTATTTTCCCTTTTCAGATAGGATATTGACAAGTCCAGTTTTTTATTCAGTTCACTTGAGACTTTAAGATAACAACTAAACCTTATGCTGTTAAATTCCCAGAAATCATTTTTATGTGGCCAAAGAAAGACATGGACACTAGAGATTTTAAGAAAACACAGCGGTGTTTATTTGATTTTCTTGTTACATAAATGGATTTTATGTACTGGAAAAGTAACTAATCTTGATAGATGTGCATGTGGTAATACAGCTGATGGTTACTGAAGCCAGACAATGTGAGCTTTCTCTTTCCAAGCCTCTTATTGAGGAACTCTGCTGATACTTAAGTAAATAAAATGACAAAAAGAAAGGGGATAAAAACACAGAGCTGATTAAGATCAAATTAAAAATAAATCAACAGCAAGTCCTACTGAAATGCAACTCCAGAAGCTACAGCAGTGTCAGAGCATAATGCAAATGAAGAAAAATGCCTTGATCTTTAGACACAAACACAACAATCGTTTCTTCATATAAATCATTTGAGTACTTTAAAAGACATTTTTTGGAATGTCTAAATTGATTCAGCTCATGAGATCATTTCACAGCAATCTCCAAAAAAATGGTAAAGCTTATCAAAGTAGTTGATGGATTACACTTCCACACATACAATAGGGCAGTATGAAATATCTTTCTCTACTTTGTCATCCTAAGCTTCAAACCTAATAATTCTCTATGTGTATCATTTGGATGTCTACCCAGAGCAAATCACTTTTTTCCCCGTATTTTTTTAATCTGCTTTTTATTCCAACACTGAAAAACAGTGATTTATTTTTACTCTAGAAGTATGCAGGATGCTACGTATAGAAAGCAAGAAAACACAATGTGGAGCCAAATATCCAGCACAACTCAAAAGGTACAACTAAAAAAAAAAAAAAAAAGAAAGAAGGAAAAACTTGCAAACTTCTACTTATGTGCCTTTCTTAAAGCATCTCAATAGTTTAATGAAAGTCACACGGAAAGTTGTTCTTAAACTTCAACCCACTGAGCATTAAGTCAACTTGCTTAGGTAGAGACAGTCACCACCTTGGCTCATCTCCAGATGTTGTGACTCTAGCATTAGACACTTGGGTTATCTCCTATTCCTTTTGGAAAATGCATTGGAAACTTGAAGTTCCATCTCAGTGTTACCAGAGATGTTCATTTAATGATAGAAATTAGAGACTGAAATAGAATCTTAAGTCATTTTATCCTGCAGAAACATATGGCAACAGCTCAGGCCTCTTAAAAAGCACTGCAAATGTCAGCAACAAGCATAAGTGCAAGCACTTTCTTTGAATACCTGACCATTTTCCACACCTGTTAATATATTTATTTTAAGCAATGAGTACAGCTGCAGCAGCTAAATTAAATTTCATTGAAAGAATTCACTTAAGAGGATGGGCAACAACATATATGGGCACAAAATAAATGGCAGGTTTATTTCTCCTTCTGTGTTTGTTATGAAAGACATTAAAAGCAAAGCTGGAAGCAGAAGAAAGATGGGAAGATTCAATTAGACCAACAAAGGGTAACTATTCTAAGAGTGGAGAAAGTAGCAAAACAGGATAACAGGAAGAGTGGTAGCAATGCCACTAGCACAACAGGTTTGACAAGGCCAGGGCACCTGATGAGAGCACCATTCTGTTCACCCTGCAGCAGCAGCACTGAAGTGCTCACCATTCGTGTGGTTGCAGGGCTGGTTTCACAGATTATCAAAGTTCTGGATACAGGTAACATAGCCAGCCAGCTGATGAGGGAGGGCTGTGGTCAGGCTGGCAGGAAGACAGCTTCCTGAAGTCCTGTGGGGATGTGTTCAGCTCATCTGAAGCCTACTGAGAAGGTGTGACAGCCCACCTTCCCCACTACAGGAACAAAGTACCATGGGGATGGAAACCACTTTCAAGTACTGTGTTTTCTTCCTTCAGCATTCAAGTAGATCTATGTCAATCATTATGATATTTACTTTTAGTGTAGAATAAGGTAGAAGAAATTACAACTGTACTCAGTCATGATACAGCTTTCTTTCTTAGTGATTTCATGTAATACAGTGCTTTGGGTTTTTAGTATTTACACTGCAGTGCAGTACCATCAACTCGGAAGCTAGATCCAGCACTTGCTCTGCACATAAAAATCACAAAAAAAATGACTGTATCGGAGATACTCAAATCTATATAAACCTGCCAACTAGGGCTTCCCCAGATGCTTATAAAATCGTAAGCATAAGATCTCTAAAACCAAAAATGAAAAGTTAAAAGTTTCAACCTTCATAAGCAGCAGAATGCTTTGATCAGATCTTGTTTGTGATTGTGATAATTATATAGGAAAATATGTCAGTGCAAATTTTTGAAAAACAAAGGACATCAAAGCACCTAGGAAGTCCTGTTTAGTTATTTGCTTTAGAAGTCCTTGACAAAATTCCTGTTGGTAACAGCCTACCTCTCAAATGGCTAACTGCACATCTGAAAAAATTATAACAGAGCCATAGCCATAGCACGAATGTTAAAAGCATAGAATTCAAAGCAAACAGCATTACAGGAAGCAAACAAAAAACCCTGCTGTTTCATTACACACAATTTGATTGACCACTCGTTCAAATCATGATATAGATAGTCATTACATGACAACTTGCCAAAAAATGCAACTACTGAAGGAAATGGACCAGCTATAGAAAGAGAAAGTTACTCTGAAGCATGTTACCTGCTAATCAGGAATATTTTTTAAAGATTTAGTTATCCAAATCTTTCAACTATTTCATAGCTGCTGCATGCTATCTTCATAGCATTCAGAAAAAGTCAATTTAAGTAACATCAATTTGCCATAGGAGAGGAAGGTATATTATATCCAATAAGGGCATGAACCAGTTGAGAGTGAGAGAAGGTGATGAAACTGATAGGTGGGTGGTTTGAAATAGCTTTTGCCTACAAGAGGGTGAGAATCACTGCTGGTTGATCTCCCTACTTTCAAGGGAGAGCACAGAAGAAATGAGACCGATTATACAATTACTCTAATATTATGCAACTCAGAAAAGGTCAAAATGTAATCATAACAAGAGGGATGCCTTATCTGGCTTGCCATTTAAATATTGCATTTGCCATTTAAACATTGCATGTTTGTCACACAGCAGTGTGGGGAAGTGAGATGAGAAGCTGTTTCTTACACTGGATGACCTGCATGCAACCTGGACTCCCTGCTTTGCCATTATGCGACTGAGAAGGCAGTGTTAACTTTGGCTTTCAGTCTGTGACACTTTGGGAAACACAGTTGGCAGAAGAGTGATGTTTTTCTTGAAGAGATTATTTCTTTGGGTTGGTTTTCTTTCTTCCCCTGTGGCTGGTCAAATTAAATTAAGTTGTTTTGCTGAAGGAAAGGGAATTATTTATTATTATTCCCTGCTCTTAAAGTTGGTTAGCTCTGCAGCATATGCAAATCTAATAGGGAGAATAGAAAAGAATGACTTTAATTCTTTAGGGTGGATGATGATGAGTAATTCCTGTCTTTAAAGATGCCTCAGTGAACCACCCATGGGTCACCTTCTGGTATATGTTAGGTATGAGAGAAAACATCAGAAAAATCAAAAAGATGAATTTAGTATGACAATTTAGGGCAGGAATTCTGTTTGTGCTTTTGGCTAGCAAATAAATTTGTACATACATAGAGTCAGGAAATCATAAACAATTAAGGGGTTGGAAAGGACCTTAAAGACAACCTACCCTCAATCCGCCTGCCATGGGCAGGAATACCTCTCACTGGACCAGATTGCTCAAGGCCTCATCCCACCTGGCTTTGAACACTGCCAGGGTTGGGGCATGCATAGCTTTCCTGGGCAACCTGTTCCAGTGTCTCACAACCCTTACAGTAAAAGATATTTTCTTAATATCTAACCTAAATTTCAGTCTTTCACCTTGTCCTATCACCACAGCTCTCGATGAAGAGTCATTCTTTAGCTTTCCTGTAGCCCCCTTCAGATACTGGAATATGTGTATGAGGTCTACACACAATCTTCTTTTCTCCAGGCAGAACAGCCCCAACTTTCTCAGCCTGTCTCCATAGGGAAGGCACTCCAGTCCTCTTACCAACTTCATGGCCCTCCTCCAAACTTGCTCCAACAGTTGTTGTCCTTATGTTAGGGACATCAGAACTGGACACAGCACTCTCTGTGGATTCTTACAAGAGCAGAATAGAAGGGCAGAATCACCTCAATGGGAACCAAGAATCCCATTGGCTTTCTGGGTTCCACTATCCGTGTCAACAACAAAGACATCGAACAGCATTGGCTCAGGTACTGACCCCCAAGGGACACCACTCATCCCTGGTCTCCACATGGACAATGAGCCATTGACCACAACTCTTTGTGTTCAGCCATCCAGCCAGTTCTTTATCCATCAAGTAGTCCATCCATCAAATCCATGTCTCTCCAACTTGGAGACAAGGGTGCAGGTGTGGGATAGTCTCAAGCACTTGGCATAACTCCAGGTAGACAATGTTAGTTGCTCTGCCCATATTCACCAGTCTTGTAGCCTCATCAGAGAAGGTGACCAGATTTGTCAGGTGCAATTTCCCCTTTCTAAAGCCATGTATTTGGCTGTTACCAATCAACTCTTTGTTTTCCATGTGCCTGACTGGTCTGAAGTTCTTCAGGTCTTCTGTTTTCCCCTTTTTAAAAATGAGGGTTATATTTCCCTTTTTCCAGTCCTCAGGGACATCACCTGACTGCCACAATTTTTCAAATGGATAAAAGCTTAGCAACTTGATCTACTAACCCCCTCAGGACCCACAGATGAATCTCATGAAGTGCCACAGACTTGTGCACATTCATCTTCCTTAGATGGTCTCAAACCTGACCCTCTCCTACAGTGGACTTAGGGTTTTCATTCCCTGCATTTGCCTTTCTCAAGGTGGGCAGCATGGCTGGAGCACATGCTGTTGAAGACTGAGGCATAGAAGTCATTGAGAACCTCCTCCACCTTCTCTTTGTCCAGAGTAGCCAGGTCTCCCATTTCCTTATGGAGAGGGCCCATATTATCTATCCTTAGTCTTTCCCTTGCTGGTAACATATCTATAAAAGCTCCTTCTGCCATCCTTAGTATCTCTGGCCAGACTCAATACTGTCTGGGTTTTGTCTTCCCTAACCTTGCCCTTATCTTCCCATACAATTTCCCTGTATTCCTCTCAGGCCAGCTGTCCTTGTTTCCACTTCCTGAAAGCTTCTTTTTCTATCTGAGTTTGCTCAGCAGCTACTTGTTCATCCTTGGAGGCCTCCTGGCATTTTTTCCCAATTTCCCCTTGTTGAAATGCTATGTTTGTGATGTTGGGGGAGGTGATCCTTGAATATCAGCCATCATCCTCGAGTCCTTCTGCCCTCCAGTGTTCTATTTCATCATCCTCTACTGAGTAGGCATTTGAAGAGGCCAAACTCTGTTCTCCTGAAATCCAGAGCAGAGAGCTTGCTGCGTGCCTTCCTCACAGCCCTAAGGATCTCAAACTCTACCCTCCCGTGGTCACTGCAGCCAAGGCTGCCTTGGTCACTACATTCCCTACCAGCTCCTCCCTGCTGCTGAGCACAAGGTCCAGTATGGCACCTCTTCTTGATGGCTCCTCAATCACTTCTGCAAGGAAGTTGTCATTGACACATTCCAAGAACCTCCAGGATTGCTTTTGCTCCGCCATGTTGTGACTCCAACAGATACCCGGGTGGTTAGAATGCCCCAAAAGGACCTGTTTTATTCATACTTATCCTTTCTAAGAACAGTAATGATTACCTTTCCTTCTATCCATTTACACCTAAAGTGTTCCTTCACATGACACCATAAACTCAAAGGAAGAAAGAAATCCATCAAACCCAGTGCAGACCAGGCAAACTGAAGCAATGTGGTCTGTGTAGGGACTTTTACAGAAAAGGTTTACAAGGACAGGACCTGTAAGGTGAGCACTAGCACTTCCTCCTGGGCCACAGCCTTGGAGCATTCTCTAATATGTGCAGAGCCAGGGTTATGCTCCCAGGTGTCTGCCCTGCTATCCTGAGTAGCAGCCTCATCTGCTCCCCCTTGCAACAGCCAGGCCTTTCTTATTCCCTTCTTCCTCTTCCATGTTAACTCTTACTCCTAATACTTTCAGTAGCTTAAAAAAAACAAAAACCAAACAGAGAGAATATCTGATTATCCATAAGATATTTAGGAGAAATGACTTGGTTGGGCTGTACATGTTGCTGGGTCAGGGCTGTATATGTTGCTCTGCCTTTTGTCTGGATAGAGGCCATCTCCACCCAGCCAGACTGCAATGATTCCTCAGATCTAAAAAAAAAAAAAAATGTACACAGATCCTCAGAGAAAGATGGAATTTCTGTAGCAAAAAAGTAGCAAGGTTTGAGGTGATGAGATTGATGTTTTCACTTTTAAAATGAGGTTTGCAAAGAGGTATTGAGGAGGGATAGAATAAATTCTGGAGGGTGCTATCAAATGGTGAAATTACCTGTATTATCTGATGTGAAATCATAATTCACATCTGGAGGAGAAGGTTAGTAAAACCACTGGCAAGTATTTGAGAAAGCCCTATAAACACTGCTTAAAGTCAATGTTCCTTTAGGCAGATGTATATCTGATTGGAGAATCAGAGTCTATTCTGTTTGTGTAACCATGAAGAATTTCAATGACTTTCTGAAGGACTTCAGTTTATTATGATTGAACTCATAAGTTTAAATGTTTTTTAAACAAATGGCTTTAGCATAAGTATGTTTTTGTCCAAGCAGAGGTTTGCTTTTAGCTTCGGGTCTTTCAGTGTTTTCTTAAGTATGAAGACATCAGGTCAGATTTATCAGATAAGAATAAAATTAACAAAACTAATACTTGGGGTGCCAAGTACAAGGCTTTCAGGCAATGGTATTGCTAGTTAATAATTAATCACCCATTTGTTAGCCATACTTAAACAAAACTTATTGCAGTTTAAGTCGGGAATATGAAGATTAGGCCCTCAGCCATAAAATAGAATAGCAAGAACAAGAAAAATCAAAAATTTATATCTACTGTTACTACAAACCCTTTCTTTCAGTCTAAGGCTGAAATTTGTTCTCACAGAACACCTTAGAAAAGAAAAATATATTATAAAATATCTCTGTTCGTGGACAATATGTGAACCAGAGGCCTTCTGAATACATGTAAATGTGTGATATTACTGACAGACAAAAACGGGAAAATTGTACTGTAATTGGAGGAAAATAAATATACTACAAATGGCTTGCTATGCAAGAACTTTAATATTTTAATGAATTATAATTATCCAGACTTAAAGGTAAATAAGAAAAGCAATATTCTTCTATAAAGAAATACAAAATTTTTATAAAGAAACTGGAGGAAATCTTAATTAGCCACAATGTCAATCCTACGTTCAAAGATATTAAAATATGTACAATATTAATACAAAATAATTTTACGGCAAAAAAAAATAAAATTCTATAATAATATCCTGATGCACTCTTAAGAATTATTAATGAAAATTAGCTAACAAAGCATGGCTTTGGTTTATAAGAAAAACATTGACTTTAACAAATTAGCTCAATTAACACATAATGAGCTTTCTGGCCCTGATAGAGATTATTCAGTATTTGCTTTGAAATTAACGTGGAGGGGTAAAGATGGAAGAGAAGCTGCTCCTGGACTAGTACCAGTGCCACCAGTATAACTGCAACAATAACAGAGACTTTTCTAGAGAGACAGATGGAATTAAAAGTGACATTGGATGAGATGGCATGAGTAAAGTTTCACCAACATTTTAGTAAACCATTTAGCAATCTTCTCATCTAAATTAAAATCTTAAAAACACCAGCTTCTGTTGAAGACATGTTTGAGACCAGTTCTCCTTTGTCAGCTCTTCTTCCATATCCTAAAAACCTACAAATAGTGCTACCCAAAATCTGCATATGAAACAAACCCCACTGCAGCTCCCTGTGTGAAAAGCTGGCCATAATTTACCTCATGTACATAGAATCAGAATCATTTCAGCTGGAAAAGTCCTCTAAGATCAGACCAAGTGCATTGGGCTTCAAAGTCCAACCATTAACCCATCATTGACAAGTCCACCACTAAACCACGTCCCCCAGCATCACATTTACATGTCTTTAAAATACCTCCAGGGATGGTGACTCAACCGTGTCCCTGGGCAGCCTGTCCCCTAACAACCCTGTCCAGGAGGAAGTTTTTCCTAATATCCAATCTAAGCTTGTCCTGGTACAAGTGGAGGCCATTTCCTTGTCCTCTCACTTGTTGCCTGGAAAAGAGACCAACCCCCACCTGGCTACACCCTCCTTTCAGGGAGTTGAAAAGAAGCCTCCTTCTCTCCAGGCTAAACACTCCCAGCTCCCTCAGCTACTCCTCACAGGACTTGTGCTCCAGACTCTTCACCAGCTTCGTTTTTTCTGTGATTCATTTGAAGTCTTTGCCATTGAAGGAGCTCTGTGTGAACCATGAATGCTTCAATCTCTGCTCAACATCACAGGTCCCACCCTCCTCTCCTTGCTTTCCTTGCCTCAGGCAAGCAGTCAGTTTTCAAGAAAGCCATTCAAATACCAATCAGAGACAACTTCATTTAGTTAAGGTTCTCCTCCATTTGCTGGTCACATTCAAAGTGAGATATAATCTGTGGTATAAACTCTGGACAATTTATAAAATATGATTAAATGCTTAACAAATAGTCTCACTTGTGTTGTCTGGTTTGTATGATAAAATCTTAAATCTGTGAAAGTAATTGCTTCTGACATCTTCAAATAGGCAATAGACTGCCCAAACAGTGCTGTTCAGTCACAAATCCTGAGGTGAGAAGCACCAATGTAGACGAAAATCAGAGCCACTTATGATGAAGAGTCTGGGTTCTTTTCTTAAACTCCAGGGTTTTTTGTGGTGAAGGGAGAAATCTGTTCATAACAGCCACTTTTTTGTGGGTTTGTATTTTTAGAAGTTGTTGTGGTCTTGTGATTAACAGCAAGGAATGGCCACAGGGTAATTGTAATATGTTAATGAAACCCCACACTCTGCACAACTTCCTTGAAAATTCTTTTTATAGATTTCACATTGGGGAGGAAATGAACCATAAAAAAATGCGCTACCTAGAAAATGATAAATCATTTACCACTTACTTACTTTTTTTCCTTGCTGTATCACTCTCCAGTTTATTAAAACACTTAATTTATTCACTTGTCCTCCCCGTGTGTATCCTCTATGGATTTTGCTTTTTCAGGTAAAATCTGAAGGCATTTCCATACTTAAGCAACCACATTCTGTCATCTAAATGACTTAATAAAATTCTTTTCAAAATTGCTTCACATGTGCAACACTCCTTAATTTATCTCATTTGTTGTCAGGAATTGGAACTCTATGTGAACAATTTAGGAACCTTTTCTCCGGGTATCTACTTTTAGTTACTTGAGCTTGAAAATTTTGGCAAGAGTTCATCACCTGGAATAATGAATCCCTGAATAAAGGACAATTTGTCACTGTGGGAAGAATGCCAAAAAGTATATAAATCCTCTAGGTTTTCCACCAGCAGTAAATGCCTACACTTCTAGAACTGGTGATTCTATTTAAATGTATATAAATATGGCCAAGTAATTTTTGGTTTTAGACACTTTGAAGAAAAAATTTAAGGTAGACTCAGTAATGCCCTCAGGGAGGGCTGGATGCTGATACATACATATTACTTAGTAGCACAGAAGCATTTGACTGCTGCCTTTTCTATGTTCAGGGCCTTTATTTCATGGTGATTCATTGATGGTTTTTGATTGCATATATAATGAACCAAGCTTATATCATCAATAAGCTTCTTTCAGTAAATGGACAGTAATGAAACACCATAATCAAAGCAAAGTGGAAGTCCTCCTTAACTGAACAAAAGCTATTGAGCGTAGTGTCCTGGAGAAAGAAATATTCTGTCACCCCGTGCATTGTTGGTACTCTCACAGAAGCAAGTGATCTTGCAATGCCTTTGCTGTAGTGTAATGCATTCAACTAATTGTTTTCAAAACACCATGGACTCTGATATTTCTCTTAATAAATAAGCACAATGAGCTTTTTTTCAGGCAAGCCATGTCCTGGACTTTTCTTGCAACGTAAATCAAAGTGCAGGGCACATAAATAGCCTGGTAAGAACCTGAGACTGTCTCTTTAAATTAATTCAAATTAGCAGCCCATGTTACCTAAGCAGTGTAATATTTTACTTAATTAATGCTTTATTAAAATACTCCTTGAGATACTGAAGGTATAAGTCTATCCACTGACTTCACAGGTAGGGGGTTTTAATACTCAGTGATGTACGTAATGCATGGACATAAAGTTGGACTTGTTATTTCTCATGTCTTCTCATGCTTTCCCAGCATCTCTTGCACCTTCTTTGGAGTGCCTCATAGACCACAAAGGAGTGATTGGTATGAGAACCAACATCTCATTTTGAAGATAATGTGGTATTCAAGAAACTAACATCTGCTGGAAAACAATGATGCACAATCCAGTTTTGAAACCTACTGACTTCTGAGTTAGGTTCCTAGATGACTTACATGCCTATGTAAATTTAACTTTCTATTTTTTGTTACCTCCCTCGCTAGCTCACTCAGCCTGTTCGCTCATATTCTGTACCTTCTTTCTTTCATCAGCTTGCTCAGTGTGCTAGGCAGTAAGCTGTTTGTCATAGGGTACCTGTCATTTCTTATATATCTGTAGAATGCCTCAGCTCTGCCAGGGATTACAGATGGTACTGCAATGTAAGTGTTATAACTCAGAGGAATGTAAAAATAAAATCTGGTACATCTGTGTTACATATAATGATGTTTTATTTTCTTTACATGCTCATTATACTCTAACTAAATATGTCAAAAATTAAGTGAACAGTGATCAAATCTGCAAGGATTATATCAAGGGATATGACAAAACCCTTAGATGGTACAGAATTCACTTCATGGAAGTAAAAATACTTAAGCGTCAGTGGATATTTCAACTCTACTGTGAATTATTCCACAAAAATAAGTTAAATATTTATATACAGAAACTGCTTCTGCCATTATTAACTAATTACTAATCACATTCCCCCCACTCCATCCATAATTCTTGATTATACATTCCAGTTCACCATCTCTGTTTATCACCACTTCTCTATGTCCTCTTGCCATGCTCCACAAGAACCTCTTCCTTCTCTCCAGCTCAGTAGACCTTGTTTAAACTTTATTGCAGTAGCTTCCTTCTGTTTTGTCAACACAGGGGTGTGCATTGACTGAGTACCACAGCACCCTCTGTCCAAGCTCTCTACAGGAATTCCTGTCCCTCTCCTCCCCCTCTCATTATCTGTATTTACTCATTACTGCCCATACTGAGTGTCTAAGCATCTCAATATCAAACATTTTTAGCTATTGCTCCAGAAGTTATAACTAGCACATTTGGGGGACTTCTTATATGATGCAATCTTTTAGATGCTTTACTAGACTATAGACCAGGACACTTCTCTCTTTATTGTATGATATTTAGGCAAGCCATTTTATTTCTGCTTTAAATTCCCCATTTTGATGAAATACTTTGAGTTCTCAGGATAATAAACAAAATAAGATAGCTAATTTCCTTTGGGGTACTTACCAGTTCATGGCTTAGTATGCAAAAAATAATCAAGCCAGAGCTTGTCATATTTTGCTTTTCTCATGTTCCTTGCTTTCAATATCTACATTAGCCTAGAAATGCGTAGATTTTTTTCTCATTTAAAAGCATATTAGAGTAAATATTGATCTCTTAGGGGCTGAAATCCTTTTTCTCCTTCCCTATGTATAGCAAGGCCTCTATGTTTCCAGGTTACGAACATCATGTGTTTAAAGGGGGATAAAAATAATTTTAGACTCTGTGGATAGCCCTATCGTGATAGGTGTAATCTTTGTAATATGTCCCAGCTCAGCACAAGAGACACTTAAGAATTGTTTAGGTCCTGGCTTTTTTCACTTTATACCCTGACTAAGGAACGGGTAAGGAAAGATGTGTGGTGGTCTGCCACCCCACACTGTCCCAGCTTTTGCTAGGTTTTATGATATTAGCACGAAATATCTACTATCCTAATGAAACCTTGTTTGGGTTTTCTAGGGAGAGTTTTAGTTATTATTCCAACAATCAAGGGGAAAAAAGTAAAGATTATACCAGTCATGATTTGACACTTGAAGCAGATGTACTCCAGAGGAGGACTAGAACACATTAAGTGCTCTCCTATAATTTCTGATATCCATGGTGGCTGTCACCCACTAGCTGAAGCTCATAAAAATTTATCAGCACTTGACAATGCACTTGGAAAGACTGAATTCTCTAGAAATATGCTTCACTGAGGAAACACAGGAAAGTTGGATTGCTTACAATGAAGTGATTGAAATGACTGCCAAGAAAAATGCATGCAGGTTTCATTATAACTATTAATCTAATAGGTTCACATTGTATTCTCTATTTAAATCAGAAACATATCTACAATTTCCCACATTTACACTACTATTAGCTTTAGTAGAAGAAAGGAAAAAACAGATGAGGCATCAGGCTTGAAACTGCAAGCACTGTGTGTAACCTAGAAGCAACTGAGGCCATTTTCTTCAACTTGAAACAGAAATGGAAACAAACAAAACCTTCTGTACCTCTCCAGCCAATTTTCTCTCCATACAACAAGCTCGGTGTCTCTTCCAAATGCTGCTGCACACAGACAGTCAACCACTGGATTTCCACCCCCATAAACCCCATCTTACCACTCCTTGTCTGATTTTCTCTCTACAAAACTAAAGGAAATATTGGAGCTGACAACCTGGTGCCAGACATCAAAATCACTTCCAGCCCACCTCTGATGTGGATGTTCAAAACACAAGAAAATAGGAAAAGAAGGGTGCACATGCAACAGTGTGTCCAGAACCGCAGTCATGGGCTACTCTGCTAGAAATGTCTTTTTGCCTTTTATCTAGACTACTCCATAAAATACCTGTATTTTGTGTCACACCTATGGCAGCCACCAAAACTGTGCTGCACTCTGCAACAAACTTCAGTTATTTTATAAAAAGGCAAGGAACATAAATATATTGCACCACAAAATAAAGAGGTTTTTTTCTCAGGATCTGGCAGAAAGGAATTTTTCAAATACAATTTCAACAAAATGCTGGGAAGCACATGATGTTCCATGGTACAAGAAAAGGTTTAAAAAATAACACTTAGGTAGTCAGTCTCAGCCACAGGAAAAACACTTCTTGACCCCAAATCTGGTCACTACTTTAATCCTGAATGTGTGAGCAATATATACCCATCAGATAGGTAGGAATTTAATGCCACTAAAAATATTTTATACATCTCTACTTCCACTGCCCAGAGGCAGGTGAAAAAAAGAACTCCCATTATGAATCAAAGAAGGAAAATTCCTTCTAGCCCTAAAAGTAATCACTGGAAGCCCTGAAGCATGGGATTAGTATAATATAAATACAGTATATACAATATATATTACACCACCTTTTAAATTCAAACCTCTATTAACTATCTTGCCGCAGATATTAAGCAAATTAAAAACTTGCAAGTGTATTCAGTCACGGAATATTATCATGCATTCCTGGAAAGAACTTCAGAAATTCTACTCTACAAAATAACACTGCATCTTATGCTTTTAACCTGACACACCAGAGTATAGAAGAGTGCTTCATAAACCTATCATCCAGTCTAAGTTATTCATTAAGTTCCTATTTTCAAGGAGGTGTTAAGGCACAGAAAAATCTAGCTCACAGAAAGTTACTATTTTCCAGAAATATGACAGGTATTTTACTCTTGGAGATTTTGACTGAGGTTCTGACAGGTCCCTGGTATGCAGTACTGACTCTTCAGTGTCAGATGCATCTTTGAAAATCTTATTATCTAAATTTCAGTGCTTTTGGCAATCTGTGTTTCAATAAGGTCATGAGTCACAAATCTTTCAGCATCCAGAAAATTCAGTATCCAAAATTATGCAGTGTTGGTATTTCTGTGGTTTACCAGCTTCTAAAAGTTGCAGGGACAGGGACAGCAGCAACTAGAATCAGCCTAGATAAGATAATGTCAACAGAAATCCAGCTGGTGCTTTCCAAACATGTTTGTAATGGCTGTGAAAGTAGGACTTTTCTGCCTGCTTGAGCAAGTACAGCCACTTATGGCAAAGCAGCTTAAGGTTTTGATTATGAGTTATTGAGGTAGGACTGAGACCCATTTACCAGTCAGATCATCTTTGAGATCATTTCTTGGCTTATGGTCAGCCTGGTCCAATAGTTAAGGATTTCCAGTAGGGAACAAATCTCTGGCAGTCTGCAAGACTCTACTAGATCTATTAATCATTCTGATTTTCAGTTGACCTCTGGGCCATTTTTAGTAACAGAGGCATAGGTCTAGTTAGTGAGACTTTTATTCCCAAAGGAGTCATATTTTCTTATACACTGTTTTAATTTATGTAAGTTGCCCACGTGCCAACAGGATGGTCAGTATAGCAGATCTGAAAGAAACAGTTAAGGAGCCATGAGTAATTGAATGTCTTTGCTTAAATCTTTATTAAAAAATACCTGGCACAATAACAGACAATTCTATAGCAGCAAGCAACACAGAATCTCTTTTATCAGATTTCCTTATCACACACAGTTCAGCATCTAGTTTGAAAGGCTTTATATACAAAACTAACTAAAAGCAATATTTAACAGAGAGTTATTTTCTATGTCACTGTAAATCGTTGTCCTGCTTTATGCACTGAAACGGTGGAGCTGCTCCGAGTCTGTTATTTTCATCTGTTTGGATTCCTACAGTAAAGAATAGATGGAAGAGAACAAAGAGGGCATCTGACAAAATATGACAACCCAAATATTATAGCCAGGAAGGAAAGACGAAAGGAAGACAGAAAGGGAAAGAAATGGCAGGGCTATGCCAATAGTTGAGGGGTTTTTTGTAGGCTATATCACAATGTAATTGGCTGTGATGTGAATTATGCTTCCCAAGCCAAATGTGAGAGTGCTTAACAGACGCAGAGGTCAATTATCTCTTAGTAGAGCCTGCTCAGAGAAAGAGGCTACTGCAATTAGAATACACTATTAAAAATGGTTAGCCATTTTAGTATTTTAAATCACTACCCTTCTCAAAAAGCTGTGCATAGTAATTCCTGTCATTGTATACCTCACGGAATACTCTGTCCTTGGAAGAAAAAAAATCAGTAAAAATATTATTCCACTGAGTTTCTTCTGCTATGAGCCTTGAAACTCTGAGGTTATTCAAATAAATAAACTAGAAATGTATTACTAAGTACTGTATATTGCTCACTTCTAAGTACCATATATGTTTACCCTGCCAATAAAGGGAAATTTAGAAATAAACAGCACCTAGGGGAAAAAAGGCTGTCATTTGCAAATGTGATCTGAATTCTCAGTGTTGACAGTCTGTAAAGGCATTGTAGATTACAGGGCAGTCACACCCAAATTAAGGCTCTGTTTCACTTCTTTTTACCTATAATATGACTGGACTTTGAAATCATATTCACTCTTGTATGTTTTTGAGGAACTCTATAATTTTTGTGGCCTTTATAAACAAAATTAAATCTTTTCATTACAAACTTTGAAACATGAACTCTCTTCAGGGTTGTATCAGGTTGCATTCCAGACAGAAGTAGAGATACTACTGGCAAAAACCTGTTCCAAAAGATATTTGAAACAAAAATATATATACTTTTCTTATAATAGTGCATTCACTTAAAGCAAATTATATTTTTCAAGATGTTTGATCCCAGCCTCTCTACAAAGGGCCTTTGGTCAGAAAAGTTCATGCCATGGTGAGTGAAAAACAAGGTGGGGCTCTGCCACCAAAAAAAAAAAAAAAAAAAAGCAAAATGTAGCCTCTCACCGAGTAATTAGCGCAATAAAACCAAGAGCTGTGGTAAACAATAGAAATACAATGAGCAACACAAGGAGCAAAGAGCCCCTTTCCCAACTGACACCAATAAACCACAAAGTTTTGTTTACTATGAACATTCTCAGCAAGGCTGAATATGGCATTTCTTTAGCTATCACTCAAGAAATCTCTTTGTTTGAGAGCTGCTAGTAGAAACAGGAAATGATTATTCAAAATCATCAACACAAACCTGAAAAAACATTCTCTTCAATGAGAAGACATCTACCCAGCAAATAAACCCTTTTTCATTTTCTAAGTAAAATCAGTTGAGAGGCATAATTTCTCTGAAAAGGGCTTTGTTTTCCTTCCTTCGAAATACAAAAGTTGCTTAAGCTCTACTTCCATATCAAAACTCTTATTATCTTGTGTACATTTTTGTTTGTTTTCGTTGCTATGTTCCTCTCTTGAGAGATTAGTTTCACTGATCTTTAAAGAATTTCATAACAGCAAAATCCATTATTTTACACACAATTTCAGAAATGGTAGCTTTGAGCTTAAATTTTCCGCAGCCCATCCCAATTTAGGATATTGAATATGCACTTGTCAAGAGTGTTGCAGCATGCACAAACATTTTTACAAGCACAATTACCTCTGATGCATGTATGACTGCACAAATACTTCATTCCTTAGCAAAATTGTTATTCTTACAGAGTTTTTAAAATTTCCTTGAAAGACACTAGTTGTCCTCATTGGGTTTGGGGGGGACTTTTTTACCTTTCTGGAAAGACGACATTATTTTGAACCAACATTATTTCTTGGTTCTATTCTAAGGTAAAGATAAAATCCTACTTCTGGAAAAAACCTCCTAAACCTAAACTTGTGATGGAATTTCAGATGCTGAACATATTCCTTAAAATCCTCTTATTCCGAAATTTATATTTGGAATATATATACTAGTTGCTTGCTTTCTGAGCTAGCTAGGCCTTTGTCATAATTTAATATTTAAGAATTTTATGCAGTTTCCTCTAAGTGTTCAACCAGGTCTTATAAACAGAGAAAAACATAGAAAAAACTAGAAAACATTACATGTGGGTCCAGCTTCCTGTATCAACATTCTAGCCACTCTCTGGAACATCAGCTAACCAACTAGTGCAGAATCCCTTAAAACTTCTGAGAAGTTTTAGAAGATTGGGGAATTTTTCTTGTTCAGACATCTGTAGAAGAACCATTTTCTACTTTAATGGTTGATGTCATCAGATGCTTTACACACAACTATTTCTTCTGAATACTAGCAGAGAGGTCAAAAGGGTCACGAGTTTTCTTTTTCCCAGCACAACTTAATGGTTGTTCAGGACTAACATTTTAATAATGGTTATCTCTGAGAACAATGCAAAGCACTATATATTTTTTCCTTATCTTCTGCATTTTTAATTTGCTTTCCAGAATAAGTCAGTAAATGACCCAGGCAGGACTCAAGGGTATTATCATGACCTACAGAGGCCATGTTTATCCCAGTAGCAAAGTATATGCAAACAATCTCAGTTCGAGTTTTCTCCTCCAGTTCCAAAAAAGAGAGGTTACATTTGTCAGACACCAACAGCACTGACTGCAAGGGCTTGGAAGAAATCAGCAAATGGATAAAGATATCTCCTGGAGGGGCAAATGATTCTGTTGAAGAGCCAGAAGGACTCTTAAAATCCTTGATGTCTCTATATCATCCTCTTGCAAGAATACATTGGATACGCATGGGTTTATGGCAGATACAAGGATAGACATAAGGTTAAGACATCCAAATCTTAATTTGTCCTTTCTATCCACAGCTGCTGTGTAACCCAAATTTTCCTAATTCCTTAGTTAATTGCAATCCCTTGCAGCATGACACAATATGAATGTCTTCTACCAAAAGGCTATACACAGTTGACAGGAACAGTCCACTTGCTCAGCATCACATATCACAGAGCACACACAGCTCGTGTTGTCCTCGCTCTCTGATGAGCACAGCAGTCAAATCCAAGGTTTCAGAAACCTTTGTAGATACTCACCTACATGAGTATCCCTGTTCACAGCCCTGTACTTATTATTCCAGAGGAAAGAAACTGTTAACCTTGAGAGAGAAACACATTTCTTGAACACAGGGAACTAGTACACGAAGCTGAAGTTCATGTCTGGAAGAGACCAAGACACAACAAAACCTCAGCTGTTCCAGCCCAAACAGCTAAAAGCTTACTTTTTGAATTACCATCCAACCTGGGTATTCTGATGTCTATGTCTCACTGATTTGGTAAAGAATTAGGGAACAAAACAAAGAGAAAATACTTTTTAACACATATTCTTCCTAGTCTAGGAATTCATTAGGATACTCTGAAAGACTCCCTGAGAGCCTCAGGGAAGGCAGGTGGAAATTTAGTAACACTGAATATGCTTAGCCTAATAATTGTCCTCAAGAGGTATTTCTTACAACTGAAGTTGTAACGTATTACTTTTTTAGTTTGTCTGTTTTGGGAGGATACGGGAGTTGCTATTTTTGAAGTGCTAGTTGACCACATAGTGTACAATGAAAGTAGTTGAGTTTGCTAATTTGAAATGAGTCCTAAAGACTTTAATATTCCTTGCACTATAGCAATGCAGAAAGTCATTCCTATTTAATTAGTTAGGCCAAAGTATTTGCAAAACAATTAAGAATGTAATTTAATTTTGGTGTTTGGTAAACATCCAGGGATTCATTCATTCTGAACTTATGACCTACAAGTTGAGTTTACTTTGCGAAGTATCGTTAAACCAGTCAGTTAGAACTCACAATTAAAATGCATGACATGGCAAACCTAATAAGTATATATTATAAATTAGAAATATGTGTTAGAATTTTACTTTTTAAAAAGTCTTCATAGCTTAGAAAATTAACCATGGGGTCAAATCAAAATGGTGTCAATGGGGAAGTCCCTTTAGAACATCTCCATGAAGCCTGAGGCACTTAGCCCTTTAACAAATTATTTTCCAAGTTGCCTCCTCATTCCCATGGAAAGACTAATTCAGTGTACCAGTTCCAACAGGGCATTGTGCCTACACAAGCAGCTCCCACTAGGGCAGATATAGGCAGTGATAGCATTACTGTGTGCTACAGTCAGCCTGTCTCTGTGGGGAAATAACAAGAAAACTCAGATGACAATTGGCAATTCAGCCTAGACACACAGCAGCAGCCATGTCTGAACTATTATGCAACATGCCTACATTATTAAAGAAAAAAGCTATATAGAAGGACACCACATTTACTCTTACAAGGATTAGAGAATGCCAGAATTAAGATTGTCTATCCAGCCTTCATTATCCTCTTTTGTATATATAGCATGATTGTCTTCACTCATGTTCATACACTTTTCTCCCCATGAGACTTCGCCTGGCACAGTCTCTAAATGGATGATTATTCAAATTTTCATTTCATCTTCCTTATTGGTTATTTGAACTTATTTAATGCCTATCAAAACTGACAGTAATTATAAAATTATTCATCCCTTCCAATTCCTCATTAGGTTACTCACAGTCCCATCTAAATCCTTCTCAAGCACCAATCTTCACAATGTCCTGAAGGGAAGAATGAGTATTAAGAGTCCATCTTACAGGAGAAAAAAAATGAGAGTAAGTCCAAAATTGTCAAAATTGTCCATTAGTTTTCTGTGCCCAACATGAAACATCAATACATCATGTATTTTACAGTTCTTTCTATAGTTCTGCTCAACTTGAAATGCAACTGTGAGGACTGAACAAGAGGCCTCTTCTCTGCCTGCAGTTCCTAACCTTGTTCACTCTTCCTCTCCCACCTTCTGCAGTTCTATGAGATAGATTACTAAAAGAAGGGGGCCACTCTGAGCACAGCAAAAAAGCACAAATCAAATTTTAATTTCTCAAATCCTCTTCTGCACCCTCAGTGAAGTCAGACACTTCAGTAATAGACCAACTATGAGCATTAAAAATCCAAATTATACTAATGACTGCAATCAAAGTTACACTTTAAAAACAAAATAAAGTTTCAACAGGCTATCAAGGTTAAAGCAGTCCTGATACTAAAAATCATATAAGGGTTTATATCACATAAGCAACCAGGGTAGCCACCTGCATAATGTCAAGCTGTTCATTCAAAGCATAAAAGATCTGGAGCTGCTAAGCAAAGACATGTAATCATTTTTACAAAATGGCGGAAACTATATTATTTTCCCAATTTATAAACAGATAAAATATTTTTACTCATAAAGCTCACACAATGAATTTTCCTGGAGCACAAACTGGAAGCAGCTTGGATGCTACCCTGGATGGGTAGTTTTGAGAAAAAGAGAACTGCAGCTCTGGTTTTATAAAGGCATGTCCCGAAAGGCATTCCCTGCAAGATTTCAGCAGCTACAGGGAGAAAGAGAAGCTCATGTCTTTCAAAGTTTGCATGCACCTGGCTGCAGTGGGAGTCACGCCCCAAACTCTGCAGGCTGTGGTGCTGGGTCGCATTTCCTCTTGCAGATGTCAGCGTGTGCCCATCCTGCCCACGCCTGGCTCCCCACAGCTTGAACCTGGAGATTTCCCTAAGCAGTAGCTGCCAGGCATCTAACACATATCAAATTCAGGCTTGTTTTCTCTGATATAGCCAGACATCCACCAGGGACAAGGCTGAAACCACCAAACCCATTTTACAAGTGACCTAAGCCAGAATCCAGCTCTCCAGAGGCAAAAGGCTAGTAAATTAACCTACTGTGTCACCTAACCCTTCACTATTGATTAGTAATTATTCTTTTCAAATGAAACAAGGACACAGGACATAAGGTCATCTACAGTATATCCTGAGAAAAGCCAATGTTTCCCTACATCCTTCCATCAATCACTGTTGAGCACTGACTTGAAAGAAAAGGTTCTCATTGAAATACAATTAAAAAAGTAATTTAACTCAGTCTGCATAAACTAAGAAGAGCTTGAGGATGTGAGCTAGTTCAGAGACAGGCATGACAGGCACAACTATGGTCAATTTTTCTTCAATCTGAAGAAGCCATTGGAAAATTTAATAAAATACGTGGTCAGTGAGTAAACAAAACAACCAGGGACCAGTGGTCCTAGTGATGCTAGTTTAGTCATGCTCAAAATTCTTCCATACTGGCTCCCTTTGGCTATAGTGACTTCCCTCCTCCCTTTGATCATTCCATTCCTTTGTATCTTTTCCTGCCTCTAATTAACTGCTAATTAATTGATTGAAAAACATGTTCCTCATACAAATGCACCCACTGAATTATTTTATTACCTAAAAAAAAAAAACCCTCACCTTTTTTTTAACTATAAATATTGCAGGTAAATAAATCATTGAGAAAAGAAATATATCTATATCCCTTACGGATTTATCACTTACAAACTTGAGGTAACCAGTGATCCTACAGTGTCCTCTGTAATAATCAATGCTGCATTCTCCTGAAGACTGACTTAGAGCATGGATCCATCTGTTCCATTTTCTAGTTCTTTAGGCTAAGTTCTGAATTTCCAGAAATCCCTCCTGAATCTAACTCTAACATAAGTTCCATGTTTTCAAGCTGAGTCTTGCAATGGGCTTTACTTAAGCCAAGATCCCAGGTCACAGCTGCACTTTCAAACATCAGAAATCTGTTTTCTTTTCAACCTACCATAAGCACAAACTTGTCTGCAGTAGCATAAATTCTATGGTGCAAATTCGGAGCAGACAGAAACATCTTAGTCTTTAGGACATTCTGCTACATACTTGATTACTAGCTTCCTTGAGGAATCAGTGTTATTGCTTTATTTCAAAAAAATAAGAATGGGAGTCAGTTATAAGTCACCACACCATTTTCACAAGATTTTGAATGGTTCTGCTTCAGTTTAAGAGAAAATATATGATTAGTTTACAATTTCTTCCATGATTTCAGAAGACATATGAGAATCTCATACCTATGTTATATGATTGCATATGTAGCATGGGAAATGCAGTACACAGTGTTCTCAATACATTAATGCCGTAAGTTTACAATAACAATTAGAGCACACAAAGTAAAATTTTTATTTTGATTATATCCGGTCAGTCAGGCTATTTCTAAGGTAGTGAAATTTGTTTGCTATTTCATGGTAAGTTTATGATTCTAATATCTTAAATATGTATGAAGTTTATTTTATCTGAATTCTTGTTTGACATATAAAAATAGCAGAATCTAAATTTCAGCATTTTGCCTAAGGCCACAATATGAAGCTATTTTAGAGTTAAGGTTGTCATACTGCTCAGTTTGATGGCATTTGGGTGTTATTATTATTATTGTTATTATTATCCCTTTTTTGTACAGTAGAAATCTCAAAACAGATACATACCTTACATACTATACATGCTGGATCCAATTTTTAGATCCAATTTGGACTGTTGCTAGCAAAGTTTTTACTTAGAAAGCAAGCTAAGAACTGACCTGAAAGGAAAGACTGGTCTGAAGTGTGGCCAGGCTCCTATCTAATGAAGAGAAGAGAGGAGTGTATCACTCCTGAGGCTGAAAGCAGGAAGCAGAACCTCCCACCATAGAAGTCTGCTTGACTCAAGCCACAGCAGTCTCCCTTCTCTGTCTTTTAATGTGCTCCTTATTCAGCTTCATATCACCTTTGATGTGTATTCTTTTTAATCCCAAATATCACAATTTTTTATTCCAGTGTATACTAAGGAAGATCCATGTCATGTACCTTTAGATATCCCAATCCTGTGTTCCACAGCTCCTAAGTAGCATTTCCTATGTAGATCTCTTCTCTACACACATCATCTTTTGTCTATACACATGGACCATCTTAATGAGCTGATTCTGCCAAATACTAATTTCTTTGTTTGTATCTTTCCAGCAACATCTTCTCTGTTGCTGCAATTGAAAGTGTTTCTTTCTTCTTCTAAAGGCTCTTCATTGCCATCCTTGGTTCTGAATGCTTCACCCGCAATTCCACTCAAGTTTGGAAGGAGTTTCCATAAACACCCAGAAAGTCTGCTCTTATACCAGCTCATCTTAAAAAAATAATTTCACCCTACAAATAGATTTTGAAGAAATTAGTTTGTTGCTATGCCAAAACTATAATTCTCAGCATTATAGTATCATTACTCTCTTGCCTTCTTTCACTTGATCTTTCTGATACACCTGTTGCCCTTGTTTTTATTTAGATTGTGCACTGCCTGACAGGCAACTTCTCTGGTATACATCAACATGTATAACATAAAATTATGTTGGCAACTTTTCCACCCCATTTCTGAGACTGTTTCAAATGTAGGACAAATCATATTTCTTTTCACTTTTGCCTATTTCCACAATTTAATGTTAATGTATTGCATCTTTCTGACCAAGATAATGTAAAATTAAAGCACCCTAACCCATTTTTATGGTTTAAAAATTTGTCTGATTTCCTCCAATACTATTGAGAAATGCAAACTTTATCACATAATTTCTTACAGAAAATACTTAGGCTGAGAGTTTTGATGTCCTGAAGATAAACATTTGAGTGCCTTCCCAGCTTGGTGTGAGACATCCTTCCTCTGGCATTTGTTCAATATGTTTTGGAAAGATGCTTTCAGTTTCTCTGCTCATTGAAGCTGGAGCAATCCTAATAGTTTTCTCAGTTCAGACCTCTGGAGTTGTATCATTACTGTGATACCACATTCACATTTAAAGTGTTGATTTGTGCTTCCCCTGTAAAGAGTTAACATTTCTGTTTTTCTTGGTGGTAACATTTGTAGTGAGCTATACCTTTTCAATAGTTTCTAACAGGAGAGGAAAAGTTAGGCACTATGATATCAGGAACTTGGACACTGGAAAAGACAGAGGATCAATTTCTTCAAATATGATTCCCAACATTTTTAATAGTCCTTCTAACATTTTCACATTATTTTAAAATTGATATTAGACATTTCTATTTCATCCTAGCACTAAGAAGGCTTTAAGAATAAACACGTGATGCTGTGCAAAAAGGGATTGATAAGAAAATAGGGTCCACAGATGGGAAATGCTTTGTCAGTGGATGAAACTGGATTGCTGCTCTCTTTTGCTCTAGAAGAATGACTGAACAACATAAATTTGATTATGACTCCCTACAACTCCTAATGAACAGGTATAAAGATCGTAAATAATGAAAAGAACAATTAATTGCATCTGAGAGTTTAAGCAGACGGGGGACATGAGTGAATTGAAACTAGACAGTTACTTCAAACTTAGGCCAAAATATTAGCAGAGTAATATGAAGACCTCTTTATTGTTTACACTAATGTTTTCTTTGAGCAAACAGATGTTCTAGAATTGTAAATCAAATAAATTTCATGAATGCTAACATCCTCTGGAAAATAACTAGTTTGGTAGAGTTGGATTACAAAGTTTACTTTTTTAGAAAGGAATTTTGTAGCTAGCAGATTTACTAAATCCAAAAGTTCCCTATAGTGACATATTTCTAAATTTTTTTGACATTAAAACCAACATTATTAACATAAAAATGTCAGTGCCCAAGTATTTAAAATAACCTTCTTTAATAATTCTTTTAAAAACTATGCACATGTGAACTAGAATTATACTAGACTAAAACACTATGGATGAGCATTGTACAAGAGACTAAAATTATGTCAAAGCAGCCATTTCATTCTCATAAGGACGATTTAGATATATTTGAATGTGTAAAATCTGGCATTCATATCTTCATGTTTCTCCATGGCAGGTTTTTTCCCCCTCTGGCACTTGTGGTTTCCATGTATCACCTGCCAGGAAAGGACATCGTTCTGGAAGGCTTAGCAAAAAAGTATTAAAATGTAACCACAAAAAAAAAATCAAGTAGCATTAAGGATCTGATTTAAACCCACAAAAGCAATGAAATCTAAGTGTAAGTCAATTATGATTGACATATGTCCCTTAACATATGCTAGATACTACTTGCTGCACATGCAGTAAGTTATTAAAACCATTTAACAGTACAGTTTGCATGATGACAGCCAGATCAAGAAGCACTGTCAATTAAAACAAGAGATAGATGAATTCAAAAATTATGGGAGATGATTCAGTACAGGGATGCAATTAGAAGTCCAGGTGATTATGTAAACCTTTGTGGTTCACTTGTCAGACTGTCAGTCGCGTGCTAACAGGCTGAAAGGATCCTGCAAAGAGCCATAACTTTCTTCCTGACTGCCCACAGCAGGTCCTGCAAATTCAAACACAGACCTGTGTAGAGAGGTGACTTTCTGAAATGGCATTCAGAGCTAATCCTGCTAAAGTTACTGGGAGCTGCAGGAGGTTAAAACTTTTGGATATAAGAGTCTGACTTCTGAAAATTATGTTTGTGGATATTAGCATTTGGTCATCATGAAAACTGATACTTAGTATAAAGATGTGCATGTTGCTTTAAAGATAGAAACAGGTGAAGAGAACCCTGAAATTTGGAGCCTATGCTTTGGAAAACCCTTAAAATAATAAGATTAGAGTCTCTTCAAAGATTTCCAGGAGAGAGAGAGAGAGAGAGGAAAAAACAGAGGGAAGAAAAGAGGAAGGGAATTGGAAGCAATATGTTTCTGGTACTTAGCTTGTTTTGCAGGAGGTACAGCTCATTAAAACACACTCAGAATGGTGCTGCTAGGAAAGCAGATTTTGAGTGAATGCTGGTGAGGTCTGCAAATCAGTTGAATTCTGCAATGCAAGCACATTCACTACCTCCTGCAGTCAGAGGGGCTGTGGTTTAGCCAACATTTTTTTGCTGTGAGACCCAGAGTTTTTCACACAGAGAGACCAAAGCTCCTCTGATAGTTCCTGTCTAAAAGCCATCCAGCCACATTCACATAACACCAGGCTCCAATTAATGCAATGATCAGGCATCTCTGACGGGGTGGAGCTTCAGTGGGATTAGGACAGCTCTATTTCTATCTGCCCATGTAGAAGTAAAAACAAACACATGAAATACAGATTCTTTACATAAAACTATTGTAACTTTGATAAAAGACTGTCCTCTCTCAACATCATTGTCTTCTCTGTCCCTTTTCCCCTTGATTTTTACTACATAAATTGCAATTTTTTCAGTACATATTCTATTATGGCACCTAAAACAGCAATGGACCGATGTTCATTTCCGCTTTTAGGCTCAGTAGGAAGAGAACTACAACTTGTGGTATAAATGGTAAGAACATGCTCTAACCCTTTCCTGGTACATTCCATCCAAGAGTATGGAACAGCTTTCCATGAACTGACACTCAGCCTCGTAAAGGCATTGTCTCCACATTGGAGTAGGACACAGAACAGTTACAAAACTTCCCCAAGGTCATTGTGAAGTCTCTTTCAAAACAAGAATAGAACACATATGATTGCCAGTTTCTACTTTAGCTGTATAATGATTATTTCCCTGACAAACAATATCTCTTTATGCATATGTCCTTAGTAATAAAAAATAGGGAAAAGAAATACATCAGATATATGTGATGCAGTCTGTAAGCAGAACTCTCTCTAAACAATATGTCTTTCAAATTTTTCCATGAGGCATCAACATCTCTTTAAGGACTTTATCATCATTACTGACACATAATCATTCCTTGCAGGTAGAAAACATTGTGCTGAGAGATAATTGGGATAGTTATTGGATATGACTCCTCACTGGTTTTAAGGCAGTATGAAGGCATGATTGCATTCTGCTCAAAGAAAATAATTAATATTCTCTGCATTTATGTCAGATGGAGTGATTTATGGGTATTGTAAGTACTGCATTAGATAATAAGGTCTAACATTATCTGATAGGATGCAATGCAAACTTAAAATATGGAAGTTTTCCCCTATGAGAGAGGAAAACCTGTTTTGGCTGCTGGAGTCATATTTGCTATTGATTTACCTAGGTGGGGTAATTTGATCTCAACTTATGTGGAAGAAACTGCCATCTCATGGTGCCACACTATTGTAAACGGAACAAATATTTGAAAACCCTTCCCAAATAAGTGGGCATATTAATGAAAAAATTCTGGTGTCTGTAAATGAGCAGCTTCCTGGCACATTTGTGAGCAATACATCACTCTAGGAATCCTGTTTGTCATGGACAGCTTGGGAAGAAAATGGCTAAGAAAACAGTGGTTCCTCAAATAAGGGCTTGGTCTTGAGAGTATGTGGGAGAAAAAGAGGGCGGTTGGAGGGAGACATTTCTTTAGACACAAGATCTTTTAGGGGGGAATCCCAGCCCAGGAACATGCAGAAGGGGAAAATCCCCTACCCAGAACAAGATGAATAATATCTTTATATAGCTAAGAAACCTCTAAGGAAGCATTAATTATGTTGATTCTTTGTTCTCCAGGATAATATTCACACATACTATGTATGGAGGTTTAGCTGTTTCTTTTAATTCCAATTGTGTCATACCTGAAGAAGATTAAACAGGTAAAAATATGTGCACTATGTGAACAGCAGGTGTGTGATACCAAGCAAATGAGGACAAGTACATTTCTGTAACAAAGCTAGTATTTTGTCTTAAATTCAAAACTGGTCTGACATAAAAGCCCACTGGAATCACTGCAAGCTTCTGCATTAACTTCAGAGTGTTTTGGATCAAGGCCAGTATCATTTTTGTTGTTAGGGCTCATTGTTTAATTTTAGCAAAAGAAAACTCTTTAATTTCCTTTTTTAGAATAAAAAAAATTACAAGACCAAATGTCAGTTGCATCTATTTTTTTAATGAAAAGCTTCTTCACTGGATACTTTGTCAATGGAATTATTAAATTGTGGCATATATTTAAGATCTCATTCAATAAAAAGGGATGTTAGAAATTAACAGCCCCAAAATTTACGTCTCATGCTATGGAAGCTTCCCAGGATGAGGGGAGTAGAAAAAGTAAAGAAACCAGACATAATTTTATTGCCTAGGAAGAACTTTGGCTATTGTTCTTTGCTGCTTTCATGGGACATAATGTCACTATATGCAATTGGACAGGCATTTCCAGTCATTGTTTCATATACAGAATTCCCATTGAAGTCAGTAGCATGCAACTCCACGCCAGGATACGTCTGTAAGGGCTGTGAATTTTATCCTAATGTAACAAATCAGATGACTGCAAAGTCATCATTAAGCCAGGTGATGACACCACTGGAGCTGAATTTCCTCTGAAAAAAACAAGAAAAACATGACAATACAAGACACCAAGTCCAGATCCCCCTACTGTTGCTCCACAGCCAGAGAAACTCAGGTGAAATGTTTGTAACCTCTCTCTTCCAGTCCTCTCCAAAAGCTGAAGAGGAGAAAGCAAGCTCTTCCACTCTACAGGCAAAACATTTTTGATACCAAAATTCCAGTTCCATCTTTCCCTGGACCAAACCAGAGCTTGCTGCCAAGATGTCATGCCATATCTGCCCTATTTCACAGATATCTGACAAAGAAAACCACATGGACCTTTGAAACACGTAAGAGACATAGGTTTTTTGGGCTTTTTTTACCGTCAGCACTTTATTGCTCAATCATTATTACCTCCAAAAGTCTGGTTTAATCAGCCTAATTCTCAAGTGATCTGCCACCTGACTCACTGAAATTAAAGTGGTGTCCACCTATATATTTTCGGGCTTTAATACCTGTGAGTCCTTAACTATGGGATGCAGGGCAGCTATCAAGAAATAAGTCCAGAAGAAACATTATGTTATTAGAGGGCAAAACTCAGCCAGCCACACCTCAGACACAGGCTGTTTGGAATATTGCAGGGTGTCCCAAACACTGCTCATGGCCATGAATACCACTGCCTTCCTAAGCAGCCCCCAAAACTGAATATGTTGCATTTAAGACACCAGTGTCATGGATATGATATCTCCAAACATTCAGTCTTACGGCTATTTTCAGTTTTTCATTATTACATTGTGCCTGAGGTAATTCTTAAAAAGACATTCTGATGGAAATTATTTTGTCAGTTTTATGAGGAATGGAAGAACGAAGGATATCGTCTTATTGTAAAAACAAAGTAAAGGTAGTAACATAGTTCCTGCAAAACTGTCTGATTCTGAGATGTGAAATTTAGCATGGGTCTCTTGTGCTTAGTTTTAGGAAAAAAATAGATTGAGTGATAATAAACAAGAGAAAAATCATTCCTGTGCATGCGTGGTAGACAAGTAGCCTGAGGAAGCGTGTGATATCACCTTCAATAGAGGAGAAAGTGGATACCATATTATATTGATTCTCGGCAAATCTGAATTTTGTACCCCTTTCTGCCACTACCCTCATGGGTGACACTGAGAAAATCACTTTTCTCTTCTTTGTCTCTGCTCCCCAACTTTAAAATCAGGAAAACATACACTTAGCATTTTTTTCTTCTTTTTTTTTCTGTATTTCCTTCTTTTCTATGATCTCTCAGACCCCTCAATTAAGGATTCAGAAAAGAGCTATATAGTGTTTATATTATTGTTATTATGAATAGCCTAAACTAACGTGAGAATAAATCAGAAGTTATGACTCTACAACTTTTTTTAACACAAATTATCCAGTGTTCACTGTGGCACAAAATTGTTTTGTATAAGAGGACAAAGAAACAGCAAGGTAATAAGGCTATTTTCTTAAAGCAGCGATTGATTTAGGTTACTTCATACTTATAAAGTCCAGTTTGTATGTCTTTTATGTTTTCTCTAGTGAGATTACACAACTCCACTCCGGAAAGCGCAGAGGGCTGGAAAAACAAAAAAAAAATCAAACACCACATTTGAAGTCAAGTTTTTCAATTACTAGGTGGTTTCATTTTATGTATATTTAAAAAATACTTAGTTGAAACTTTAGGAGATAAAATGCTGCTCCATTTAGGACTACATCTGTATATGTGTGCGTGTATGTGAGCACACGTGCACCTATATACTTTAATTAATGTTTGGTTCTGTAAAGCATTTTAGAAGAAATAAAAAGGAATAAAATCTGGTCTCTCAGCTTCTTTACTTGACAGTATCTCGTTAAGCTGAAGGATTCATTTTATTCTAAGTGCATGGCAAAAGACAAGCCAAAAAGTTTACTCAGAGCCAAGGGCAACAGGGGAGTTGCTTTTTTCAAGAAACATGGCTGTACAAAACTTGCAAAGTTTATGGAATCTCTCTGGTTTGTATTGCTTTACGAGATTTGACAGAGGAGTATTGTTTCCAGAAGTGTAACTTCTTAATGTGTTTCCCAGAATTCTGAAAATATTGTATGTAGGCAGTAGTGGTCTAAGGGTCACCTGCATCCTGCTGGAATAAACTTACCTATACACGGATAGAAGTGAGTAATGATATATAAAGATATACTCTTTTTTTTTTTTCTTCAATAGATTCTTAAGAATTACTCAAAGCTGTTGAGATACTAAGGATGTTTTTAACACAGAAGTACATTTTAAAAGCTTCTGTGTTGAGCAAAACTTTCTACTTTGTTGTTTATTAATATTTAGCAGACAGCACAACATCCTTCTTCCCCTGACTCTTCATTTCACTAAAGGCCTCATAAGTACATTCAAATGAGGTCTGAATTTCTAATACAAACTAACCTGATCCAGAAGTCTCTTCTCAAGTAAATTATCCTGATCATTAATACAGCTTCATATGGTATTTCCATAGATGTAAAGCACACACGACAAATATTTTAAATCACTGTGCTCCTGTACTGGCCATGTGCAACCAATTGATTGATTTTTTCTTTTTTTTTTTTTTTTTTTAATAATTAGTTCTTCTTTTTTTTTTTTTTAATAATCTGTGAGCTGTAAAGCACTTATCATGGCTGCCACCCAGACTTTCCAATAACATTAAAACAAAGCAAAACAAAAGAGCCCTCAAATATTGACTCAGTAATCTATCTCCCTCCCTCAAGGAAAGCTCGCCTGCCATAAAATTCCAATCAGTTGCACACACACAATTATGAAAATATGGGCCTCAAAACTTCATTCAAAAGCCTGATTACACTAAATATAGATCAACACGTAATTTCTCCTTTCTTTCTATTTTTAAATCATGTTTTTGACAAACGGTGAAATTATAATGAATGGTTTAGATTTTTTTTCTTTCTTTTTTGCATCAGAGGGTTTGTGGAGGGTTTCATGCGTTTAATAGATATGTATTCTTTATTGCTGCTTTAAAATACTAATAAAAGTGATGAAAAGGCATGAAAAATCATCACTGATTGAATAGGAATTCACTTAAAATACGATCTTTCCTTTGCTCAGTTATCATCTGTGGTGGTGTTTCCTTACAGAAATGGTAAAGGGCTAAAAGTTCTTAATAAAAAACACATGCTTTTCTTTACCCCACCACCACACTTGAATGTATTCCCCTGAGGAAAACTACACCAGGCTAACCACTGCAAGGCAGCCTTATGGTAAATTGGATCCTTTTTTAAAAACGTATTCCCAGAAGACTCAGCTTAATACACTGTTTCTGAGAATACCTCTGTGAGATTGTCTTTTCCCTTTGATAGTCTTGCTCTTCGTATTTTGAAGCAATCTCAGCTGGTTAAAGGCAGGAACAGAAAACACCATTTTGAGGCAATTAAGCACCAAAGACCAGAATGACTAGTCCCAACCTTAAAATACAGTGACACTAAGAAGAAGCCCTTACCACACTTATGGTCAGGTTTCAAACATAATGGACCTTCTAGTAAAAAGTGAAAAACAGTTTGTTAAGGTCTTTTTTATTTATATTTTGAAAGTTGATGTTCATTTGAGAAAATACCCCCCCCCCCCCCCCCCCATATAAAATGGGAATTACTGTGGACTCAGTAGCTGGACTTGTCTTGGAAGAAAAAAATTTTAAGCCAGATCTTCCCGTTTGAAAATGGCATGTTGGGGTGTCTCAGTGATAACTGATTCCACATAAAATAGCTTCACTTCCTTGTTCAGGAGTGGTGTGACATAGCCTTGCACAGTAAGGGGGGCAGAGGGGGAGAAAAGGATCTTAATTCAAAGACAGAAAGAGAGCCTAGAACAAGCATTTAACCTTGCTCTGAAGGGAAAATGGTACGTTCTAAATGAAACTTAAAAAAAAAAAAAAAGTGGTTGGAGAAATGAGAGTATCAGATCAGCTGCATTTCTGGCAAAGCTGCTTTCCAGAATGGTCAGAGGAACAAAATGCCTTACAATACACTCCAGTATTGTCCACCATGCAAGTAGCTTCAAAAGCACACCAGGAAGGGACTTCTTCATGATGCTGGTAGGTACAAGGAAGGTTACTGGGCTAGGAAGAGGCTCCTTTTCTTTGTAATTTCTCTCTCAGACTGTGAGAGGTTAAAATGGTTAAGCAGTTTTCCTTCACTCTGTATTATGGCTCATTCCTACAAGCAATAAAAAGAAGGAATTACTTGTAAGGGCAGAAATGTCATTATTTTTGCACTCATCCTGACCCCAGCATCTAAAAATACAAAATGCTGGAATCTGTGGAGCAGGTGACATTTTAAAAAAGAGCCCAGGGAAGTCTAATAGTGTAAAGGCTAAATGTACTTAGGAGGTGGAGGAACAGAAATAGAGAGATATCTCTGCTTCTGACCTAGGCCTAACAAGATTGGCCACATAATTCATTTCAATGTCTCCTTGTCTGTGCAGTTTACCTCTGGGTTTAGACAGAAACATTTCTCTTTAGCATAATGGATCACAGTGTCAAGTTGCCTACCTTCTGCCTCAGAATGGGGTTAATTTTAGCCTGATCCTCATGTTGAACACACAAGGAATATATATGACTCATCAACCTTTGCCAAAAGCATAAGATACATTTCTGAAACTCAAAGGCTATCTGCTATTTGAAAAGGTTTGTCTGCCTTATATTAATTGAACTGGACTTCCTTTAGGTGTCCTGCAGCCCTACAGAAGCTACACAAGAAGGTGTATAAAATTTCTGAAACACTGTATCACAGTTCTGCAATCTCTTTTTTTTTCTTCTTTTTTTTCTTCCTAACAGCTTCACCATACACCCAGCCAAAATCAAGTGCTTAATTCTGCTTCCAGAGGGATACTGCATTATTTCTAGTGTATTAGCTAGTATTTATCCTGCAGGCTCTCATATCTGAGCATGCTACAGCCTGGAGAATTATGCATTTGAGCAGGTGTTAAAGAATTAATGGAATGGTAAGCAAACGATCATTTTACTCCTCTTGACTGGAAGGCGGACATGGCTACATACTGAATCACATGAGTAAAATTTCAAGGAGTCTCTGAGAAGTCCAGTAAGGATGACCATGTAGTTTGAGACAAATTACGACATTTTTCTGCATTTCCCTTAGTTGTTTTGTTATAATCAAAAAATACCTGCTAACACTGACTACCTTCCAGTCTAATTTCCAACTATTACGTGTAGTCAGGCCACCTACAAAGCTGTAAGCAAAATATTCAAAGGGCAGAATAGTATAATCTTAGTAAGGGAATTTTAAGCACTTCCTGTCTCAGAGGACCTAGCGGTTTTTTTCCTTTACATTACTTTTTCAGAGCAGATTTGACCTAAGGCTAAAATCCCCACTACATTTCAGGTCATAACAAAAAACTCATGGGCTTCACCCCAGTCAGGCATTCACTTAAGGACCCTGTAACACACTTTGCTGCTGCAAACCAGAACTGGGCCCAAAGAGCAGATATGTCAACCTGGTGTCATTTCTTAAGAGGCATCTCTTTACCTGCCACAGTAGCAGCCTGTTTTGCAGCAGAAAAGATGCAGTTCCCTGTGAACATGATCCTATATTTCACATGAGCTGTTCTGCTTCCCCAAAGCACAATGACTCATTAGACTTAGCCAGGAGCCCTACCAAACACACATCGCTTTGCCATTTACTGCTATATTTACCTTGCCCTCTTTACAAAAATGTTCTTCCCTGTGCCCATCTTTCCAGCAGAGAAACCAGGCAGACCAATGCTGGGGTGCTGCATCTTTGGCAATGTGCTTATCTAGCAGTGTCTTTCTTTCCTTTCCTACTTCAGAGAATATCAAACCTCATCTCTTCCACAGGGACAACTCTTCAGTCAAAGCATGGCCACTGCTTCTGTCAGAGCTAGCTACATCAAGGGCAACACCACCTAGGCCCTCCATGCCAGCTGCAGTGGCAGACACTGTCACTGCATTTATAATTTTTTTCAGAAGCAAAAGTCAACCCCTCTGAGATGTAGAGAGCCTCCTGTTATAAACTGGCATTGTTCCATTAAATTTATGCTGAGTTACACCATTTGCAACCCTAAGTCTATCCTCTTGTGTATATGAATTATGAAACAGATTTTAGTTACAGTATCCCATGTTGGTCCTCAAGTAACAAACCATATAGTACTCCCAATCTCCTTAGATGCATGTTTAGTAATACCCTATAATGTTTTTTATAGTTTTCCTATCTTCACTAACTTCATTAACTTAATGGTCAATGTCTTTATGCTTATTGAAAAACTTCAGGTTAAAAATGGTCGTTACAGAACAACAGAACTACAAAAGAAAATCATAGTATTTGATTGGAATACAACCGACAAAAATAAAGATGTTCTCATTCATTCTTTAGTTATAGTTTTTAAGCAGAGCACATAATCGAGCTCCAGATTTTGGATGCATATGAAATATGAACCCTAATCTAAATGAAAAGTAACCTCCGCTATAATGGGATGAAACAAAAACCATTGCTCCAAACACTCCTAAAATTTGGGGGTTTCTAAAACTGGATTTGAAATGTATGGCTTGTGCCTACTAAAATAAACTTATATTTAAAACCATATTTCAATAAACTTCTATTTTGTGGTTTGAGCCTATTTAAGTAAGCCCTTTAAAATTGAGTTCTATTTATAGGCCCTAAATTTATTTACAGTGTCATTTTTTATGATTTTAGGATTAGCTATATCTTTATGTAAATAAGAACCTTTGTTCAGAAGATATTTCTCCCTTCTTCATCCATGACCATAATCTAGGGGATGCAGCAGAAATGGTTGCATCATGTGTTTATTATTAAAAAATAAATCACTTATTGGCAGTGCTTCACAATAAGAACATAGAAGAAAGATGAACATGAGAGGGTGAGAAGATTTTAGTTCCTCTTATTCCCATAATTTCTATCTTTTCTTCTTGTCTTTGACTATTGCTAAAATGTATAATCTTTTTATATAGTGTTAAAAAATATCACCTAAAATGAAATTTAAAAAAAAAAATTCTTTCTGCCAGACCATTCTTTTTTAGGTGCCATTCTTTATTATCCACTGCCATCAATGTCTGCCTTTTCTTTTTTCTTCTTTCCTCATCCCTTTCCTTTCATTTTGCCCAAATCTCTGGCAGTCTTCTTCCTTCTGTTAGTACCCCTTTCCTCCTGTTTGGGACCAAAAATTGATGGCGAGTTCAGGTGATCCTCAGAGATCAAAAGTGTATGTGACTGTACCAGAGTCACCTTGCAGTATTAGGGCTTTTATAGCTTCCTTCTTAACTCCCCATTAGCACTTGAACTATACGTCTTTTTCATAAGGCTCCAGGCTCTCTCTCAGGAGAGATGAGCAAAGAAATAGATGACAGTTGCCACTTCTAGGTTTTCCAAAAGTTGGCAATCAAAGTGAGAAGTCATGAATCTACAGTACTGCTGCAATATCATTTTCTGTAGACCTAAGACATAAATTGTCATATGATTCCTTTAGGCTCCCTTACCTCATATGCTATGTTTTTGTTTTAACAAAGAAAAAGGTCCATCCTTTTTTTCCATTTCAACTGAGGAGATATGACAAAAGGCAGAGTTTTCATGAACTAATTACAGTCCTTTGGAAATTACCTTTTGTGCTAGGAAAATATTTTTTTTCATACTGATGAGAAAGTAAGCAGTACGAATAAAAAGTACTATTTAAAGAAAGAGTACAGTTACATAACCTTTCCACAAAATTCAGACAATTTTTTAGCTCCACTTTGAAAAAAGAAGTATGCTACTTCCGCAGAATTATACACACAATAATCTATAAAAAGATTTCTATACAGAAAAAAATAATGGGTTTTTTTTCCTTTGGAAGAGAGTATTGCCTTATGTTAGTGCACATTCACCATTCAACAAAGCCATCACATTTTGCCATATTCTAGCAGAAGAACAAGCCTGCATACACTATCATATCACTAGCTTGAAAATCAAAGAGAAACGTGTGCACATACTTAATGACAGACTCCAGCTCCTCAGGGTGCAGGTCCACAGTCATAAGCTGATATGGAGCCCCACTATCACCCAAACAGAGTCTAGGTCAGAAGGCAGTTGTCTATGCTGGAAAACCGTGATCATTATTTCATTTTTTTTTTTGTTGCTGATGTGTTCTAGAACGACATGTGAGTAGTCCTCCCAGCTCGGCATGACATTTATCAGCACCACTGCCAGAAATGTGGTTGAAATGCAACCAAATTTGGTGGTATTTAAAGAAGGTATGAATGTACCAAGAGGGGTCATGTAAGTTAAAGTGTAAGTTAAATTATTTCACAAGCAAGATCTACACAAAAAAACATTTACTACAAACTGTGTCTGCAGTATATTCTCCACTTTGGGGTACTGCCAAGTAAGCAAAGGCATGAACCAGTACTCAGAATAAGAACAGGGTTGAGGATTTTTCTACCACTAAAATCTGTATGCAAAAGTGTTATCTATTCTTCATTGTTTGGCCAGTATGTGAGAGAGTCCCACATGTAGTTTGTAAGTAGTTTGTAAGCATGAAGGTGTAGCTGAGGCTTTCAGCCTCAGTTCCCTCTGCAAACCCAACTAGCATGGGAAACAGACCAAGATGTGTATGGTACCCTAAAGGCATGAATTATTCACATCATTCATTTTACCTGCTATCTCCTAGAACCCCTGAGTAAGCATTTCCTTTTCAAGCTGTATGTAAAATGCATTGAGAAAGACCCAGTTGTTTGGATGGAGGTACTGGATTTGCATCTGTATTAGAAATAGTCTTCCCCTCTCTATCTATCTCCCCCAATGAAGTGCATCTGAGTCATTATTTCTCATTTTAATAGAAAACAGCAGGGTAATTTTTTATATATGAAAAACTAAACATCATGTGAATCATGCACAAAATCTTTTATTTTTCCAGGAAGGTTAGAACCCTGAAGAGAATTGTTAACAAATAGTGGCATACTACTTTTGGTGCTTTTCTGCCAGCCAGAAAAAAAAAAGCAGCAACAACAAATTAAAAAATCACAAAGAAGCTCCATGGTTTATCAACTAAACCACTGAGCCTCTTGGCCATCACCGTAAATCTCTTCAAATTCTTGCTCCTGTTTTGATGGAAAACATTCAGTTCTATAATAACAGTACTTAGATAACCTGTACTTGACCTGTCTTTGGATAGTGATGATTTTCCATACAAGATGTTTTACTGTGATAACACAGTGATTCAGACACTCTATCTTAAGGCAGCTGGTGTACAAGTGCTTGGCTCTGGAAATTTTTTTCTCCTCTGCTATTTGAATGTAAGCTGTGTGCTGAAGGCCTTTCATGCCAGGCACATTTTCAAAGTATTCTCCCAGTTAATGCATTTCCATTAGAATTCCACTGTTTTTTATTTCAAGAACACAGCACTGCACCCATGGGAACTGAGCTTTTCAGGTGTTAAAGAGGATTTGTTATAAAGAAAGTGATTATAATAGGATTTAATGTAATTGAAAGTCAAGGTACAGTAGCCATACACTATCAGAGACAGCATTAAACTTGTTTTGTGAGTGAAGGAGTTTTGCCGAGTAAAACCTGGGGCCACAATGAATAAACCAGGGTGGAAGACCTCCTGCTGTTGTACTCTGTTCATTAGCCAGTGCTGTCCTGGCTGCTTTGCTCCCCAGAGAGGCAGGGCAAGCAGCAGAGCTGAACTACCAGAGGCCTGTAACAGCATGAAAAAAACCATCGGAAATAGCAGAGGCAGCTCCCACAGATTCAGCCCATCCACGCAAGTCCCCATCATGAAGGTTGCCATCAGCTCTGGAAGAAGTGTTTCCAGCCACAACCCCAGGTAGGTCACACAGATGGCCTGGCACTGCAAGGCAATGCTTTTGTGCACTGTTGCACAGAACCAATGTGAAACTAATTTGACTCTTCCACAAATTCACTGAATTCCTCTGTACCATCTACCCCGCTAGCAATCAAAGGAGTTGTCAAAACTCTCTGGAAGAACCCTGTTCCCCTTAATTGCTTTCCTTGCATCCTTGAAATCCTGTGGACAGATGGGCTTACAGTATCTCACATATTTAAATAACCCTTATTATCAAGTAATTGCCATTCTTCAGAATTTTCATCTTCTTTTTTCTTATCATAGCTTGCACTCTTTACTTTTGGCTTCATTCCTGCTCTCTCTCCATTTTCCAGAGGCTCTTGCTTACCTCAAACAGCATTTTGAACTTCGCCATTTAATCATAATTTGTTTTCTCTTTCTTCCTGCTTTCTTTTTAGCTGCTTCTGTGAGTGCTACAATGTCCTTAGATAACTTCTTTCTCGATTGGATGCGGGTAGTAGAAGTCACTGCTATTATCTTTTATTACACTTCTTCCCTTTTTGCTATTCTTCAACATTATGCATTCAGTCACTTCTCCAGATCAGAGGTCAGGAATTTAGACTCGCTAGTATTTGGGCTCTTTTATATCCCTAGCTGACTTGGTCAAAATGTTTTTCATTTAAAAGACAAAAAAGTCTCTTTCAATAAAAATGTACTTTCAAGGAAAGAAAAATACATACTTCACAATGTTTTCCACAGCAAAGAGAATTGTTCCAGAAAGAAATCCATTCAGATCAGATCAACACCTACTAGACTGAGGCTTTAACCAGGCTATTGCTTCAGTTTTCACTTTTCACAGGAAATCTCAAACAAAAAGCCTGACATTTTTCTTCCAGATTTCCTAGAGATATAATTGGCATTTGGAGGTCATGATAAACGTAGGTGACTGCATACATCTGCCCTTAAAAAAACAGTGACAGTTCTGTATTTTGGGTCTTCGTGAATCTGGTTCTTCACACTGAACAAAGATGTTTAGAAAAATGAGCATTTTCATGCACTACAGTGAGCATAATTTTCTCTCAAGCTGTTCTTTCCTAACTGACGTAGAATTTGAGTCAACCACAAATCAAACAACTTGGGGTTTGTTGCATGTATGCATATATGAACCAGCATCATAATCATCATTATACATACACCACTCCTTTGCTTGTTGCCATCCCCGAAATGCAGGCCCCTCAGTGGTGTTTCATGGCAGCAATTGCAACAGCCGGAGCAGCAATCACACAGTTCCAGTTTTAGGCAACATGTTCCTGAATGGTTTGCTTTCCATGCCTCTCCCCTTCCACAGTTCAAAATCTGCACGAGTGTAAAGAGCCGGAGTTCTGCTGTGAGCAGGCATCAACCAAGGAAAGTAGGTCTCGTTTCAGGAAGGAAACAAATGACGTACCATCACCTGAGGAGATGGAGGGTGTTGGGTCAGAGGAGAGATGGCTGGCTGTTTATTTCCAAGGCCTCCTTGCATCTTGTCTTGCAATTCCACTTAAACATTCTCCTGGATGCAGCATGAAACTGGAAATCCCCGGTTCATCATTCCCATCCTTCTCTTATTCTGATTACAGTCCGGGCAGCATCTGCAACTCTGAACCATCTCTTTTATTCCACTTCCCAAATGTGCAGTGACCATGTGCTCCTAGCATTCTCCATACACAGAAGAGAGAAAGCTGTTTGCACTATTAATTCCTTTATTTCTGCCACTTCAACTCTCTTTTTCGAGACAGGGTTTGTATTCTTTCTTTCTGAGGAAGAAGGAAAAAAAAACAATGGAGAAAGTTCATGGCCAAAAAAAGTGAAATGTCACCAATAATTAGTTAAGAACACCAACCTGAGAAACCAGTTCAGAAGACATAGACACATGCACACATGCACAAAACAATTAGTGTTTCAAGCCTAAAATTCAGGATCTTTGATGAAAATGTGCAGTGGAGAGAGGATCAATTTCTGATTATATTCTTGAAGGGCAGAAAGAGAGATAATAACTTTGATGCCGGCTCTTTGTTTAAATGACTATTGTTTGTAGTTAGCTGCTATTTAATCTCCACTACAGAGAGGAACCACTACACAGCTAAACTGTCTTCTAATGAGATCATTATTTTCTTACCACTCTTCAGAATGAATGTCATTTTACATAGCAAAACTACAGAGGCAGCGTTTTAGAACACTGCTACCTTTTATCTAACCAGCATAAGAGGCACTTGAGAAAAGGACAAGGAGGGTCAAGAAGAAAATGTAAGCGGCAGAGCTTCTTTGCCTGGCAGGCAAGGGAAGGACAAAGGAAGAGGTCCATGATAACAGGACTGACCGTCATTATCAGTGGAGAGGGGTCCAAGCTGCAAAGTTTCATATATTCTTATAGCAGGTCTGGCCCAGTATATTAAAAGGATTTGTCTGGATTTAATACCAACCTTCGGGGTTTAGTCACATTTTTAACTACTGCTAAATATTGTTTAAGACTTTGACATTTGCCAATTATTATCCAGCCTGGAAAGATACCAGGAAGCTTAGCAGCGTCAGAAACCTCGCTGCTTTTGCGTACTGCCCCTTTAAAGAGAGAAGTCTCTCCCTCCCAGACAAAGGGGACATGCATGCGATATGTGCCATTTTGCATTTCATTTTAGCTGCAGACTCGGGGATGAGAGCCGGTGCATTCTGCTACAGCGGTTCCAAACCCTCCTGTCCGCCCTGCCCCCTGGCCAGATGCTGCCTGCCTTCCCCTGCAGCTCCGGCAGCACAACCCAAACACATGCCCGTGCCTCAGCCACTGCAGCCCCAGCTCAGATAAAGGACGGCTCTGCACTAACACACCGGATCGGTGTTCGGGCATGGGATCCTCGGAGCAAGGAGGGAGGGGAGAGAGGGAGGGTGCGCGCAGTTGGAGGCAGTCACGTTTTAAATTGCTGTGAGTCGCTGCTTTGGTGCCTGCCACTCGGATCAGTCAAGCAGGGCATTCATATTCATGGCGCTGACACTCTACCTGTGCCCCTCTGCCTTGTTAATAAATGAAAGGAGGATTCCGAACAGGAATTTGCAGACCAAGTAGCTGCCTAGAGCCAGCTAATCAGAAAAAGTAGTCCCAGAGAGCAGGTAGAATTTATACTGCCAGCCTTGAGCATTCAGAATCGTGAAACTGGCCCAAGGAATCATGAGAGCTACTTAAAAATCATGTGATTTTAATAAACAATTCTCATGGGAAGGCTTTTATTTGCTTTTGGATTTTAGAGATTCCCAGGATCATGTTTATAAACTTCTAGCCAGAATTTAAGGCCCTGAAGGCTCTTGTGAAAAAGGGAAAGAGAGAAAGATCTGCATCCCCCCTTCAACCACAACCCCCCCCACCCCGCAATCCCAGGAAAGAGCCACATGACAACAAAAAATGTGATAAGACATCCTACCACTTGTCAGATTTTTAAAGCCACCAGAGCGAACTATCATTTAACCTCTTTCTCCCCCTCTCCCCATATTCCTCTTTAAAAGCGTGGAAGTTTTTGCATTTGGCTGTTTCATTTGTTCCCCCTGTGTTTCTCTAAGTCTGAAATAAGTCATCTCTTCTGCCCTTTGTTTATGGGAGTGAGTGCTCGAGAAGCAAAAGAATCAATGCTCTACTCATCAAATGGAGAAGTGTTTGGCATTCATAACGTGAATGGATGAAAATAAATGCCTCTGGCTGCAGTTTTCGCCCTGCTGTTCCACGCTTGGGCTGCACCAGCCCTGGATCCAGGCGGGCAGTGCTGTGGGGAAAGGGGCCTCGCTCCAAACGCACCAGCCCTGGATCCAGGGGGGCAGTGGGGAAAGGGGCCTTGCTTCAGCTGCACCAGCCCTGGATCCGGGTGGGCAATGGGGAAAGGGGCCTGGCTGTGGTTGCAGCAGCCCTGGATCCAGGCGGGCAGTGCTGTGGGGAAAGGGGCCTGGCTGTGGTTGCAGCAGCCCTGGATCCAGGCGGGCAGTGCTGTGGGGAAAGGGGCCTGGCTGTGGTTGCAGCAGCCCTGGATCCAGGCGGGCAGTGCTGTGGGGAAAGGGGCCTGGCTGTGGTTGCAGCAGCCCTGGATCCAGGCGGGCAGTGCTGTGGGGAAAGGGGCCTGGCTGTGGTTGCAGCAGCCCTGGATCCAGGCGGGCAGTGCTGTGGGGAAAGGGGCCTGGCTGTGGTTGCAGCAGCCCTGGATCCAGGCGGGCAGTGCTGTGGGGAAAGGGGCCTGGCTGTGGTTGCAGCAGCCCTGGATCCAGGCGGGCAGTGCTGTGGGGAAAGGGGCCTGGCTGTGGTTGCAGCAGCCCTGGATCCAGGCGGGCAGTGCTGTGGGGAAAGGGGCCTCTGCGGAGTTTCCAGTGTAACGGTCAGAGCATTCAGGCATGTGCAGACATGCCAGTCCTGGCCTGCGCTTTTTTGTTTTTGTTTGTTGTTTGTTTTAACAGCTGCTAATAATTATATTATCCTGCTACAGAAGTACTTCTGGGAAATGGGGATCTTTGAAAGCACCGAAGTGATAGGAGGAAGATGCTGCTTCCCTGCCCCCACTCCCCTTCACCATGTTAGTGTTCAGATACAAACAGCATTCCTGCCTCATTCCCCTCTGAAGTTAAAAAGACTTAAATTCTTTACAAGGAAGGTCATCCTTTCGTAGCCAAAACCCTGTTTGCTTTTGCCTTTCCACTTGCTTTCAAATGAAACAAAAAACAACCCTGAGAGTGCGCAGCAGCCCACTTCACCAACTCAGAAATTAAGCATAACAAGCCCGGGGGAGGGTGGGGGGAAGGACTGTGTTTCAGTTTATTGATGTGTGTGTGTGTCCGTGTGTGTGTGCTCAGCACAGTGCACTTCTCAGCAGCTCTTCCACAAATGCTGTGCAGAGTGTTCCCAACGTGACCCGATGGTGAGTTAGAAAGCTCTGGGCATTCGGGCAGCAGTCACACGGTGTTCGGGACCTCGGTGTGCTCACTCAAAGGAACACTGTCAACTGCCTTTAATAGTGTTAAATATAATTTATCGATTCTCCATTGTTTGTAATAATAACCTCCCTGAAGCCTGAGAATAATGTTTTCTTTTCCCCTGCAGATTTTGTCCTGTCAAACATTTTTTTTTCTGTGGTGTTGCTAATAGACCTTGAAATTAACATCGCATTTATGTTTAGGATCTATACCACGATTGTTTGTGCTGGTGCGCTGCACTCATCCATCAGCAGAACAAAATAGGAGAAGGAAGATGCATCTGAGCCCCTTCCCACCCTGGGAAAAAATGGGTCAAATTCTGCCCTTGGACGTAGGCACAGAACTCTCAATAAGGTCTGGGGGAAGCTGGCTGCATATGTGTCACTGAGGAAGAATTTGGCTCAGTGCTTACTAGTCAACTGGTGAAGCTAGAGGGGGCAGAAAGTGTTGGGGGATGTTTTAATATGTCCCACTTAAACATTGGCTGTTGGGGATTTTGTTACCATTCTGTGACACCAGGCTTGTTTAACATGAAGAAAAGTATCTCTTAATTACCTATGAAATTAAAATAAGCCTTAAAGTGAATTAAATTGGGGTCTAAACCCTTTGAACAGTCACCTAAGAAAAATTACCAAGCTCCAAGTAAAATTGGAAAACAGGATTTGTCAGATTTGCTTGTGTTTAACAAAATGGCAGTTATTCCACTTTACATTAGCAATTAGCATTTAAAGAATTTATAATTTATTTTTAACTTTTTTTCCTACTTTAATAAAACCTCAATAAAAGTTATGCTGCTATTAAAAGTACATTGTGTGAGAACCCCTGTAAAACACAGTTTCAGGATCCCATTAGCAAGCAGGAATCAGGAAATATTTAAAGGGCCCCTTGTTATACCTGCTAGTATCTCTTTCTTTCCCATGGAAAATGAGAAATGAGCTGGAATGTAAACAGGGGGGAGGAGGAGAATAAGAAATGCACCAGAGTGCATTTGGGATAGCCAAATCCTATGGCTTTGCACAAGGCCTCTGACTTCTAGGGAGGGGGTTTCCACCGCTTGTGGAGAGCTGATGATGCATGGAAGGCTGACGCTGCAAAACAGCCGGTGTAGGGGGAAGGGAGCAGGAGGAAGGAGTAGTATATATAGCTTTTCACCTTTTGGTCTCTCTTCAATTCACTCTCTGCACATGTTACTCAGTGCAACACAACCTGAAGAAATAATCACACTTGCAAAACCCGTGTGTATCTAGAAATTGCCAGAAATTCATCTTTATGTAGGGCTCACATACAGGAAATAAAAGTTGGGTGATTTATGGCATTTTATTGCACTTCTTGGCCATTGCTAATGTTTTCTTCATTGAGAAATGGCAAAAGCTGCAATTTGGATTTTTATTGTGCTGTTTGCCAGCCTTCTCTCCAGCCCCCCTTCCCTCTTTTTCCTTTCCTGGGTGAACTTGCTTTGAGTTTAGGAGATGAAAGTTTATGGAGGCAGATGAGTGTCAAGGGGACTGAATCCAAACACAGAGCCAATGCGCATGTTGCCAGATTTTATCTACCCTCACTGAAAATACAGTATCCAGAAAAAGATGAGTGATTATAAAGGAGAGTGACTTAGCCTCTAACTTACACAAAAATTCTTGGACGGGTTTCTGGTTTTCTTTTTTAAACAAACAAAACAATGTTTCCTGGTTGGCAGTTCCCAAAGTCTTTCCCTTTTTTTCCCATTTTTTGGCACGTTGCTGAAAGGTCATGCTGATGTATTTCCAAAACATGCTCATTGAGTACAGCTTTGCAAAAAATAAGAGCTCCTTTCTTTAAAGCCTGATCCTCCTCTCATTTAAGGCAGGAGACAATATTTCAACTGTTTGCTGGGACACAGGAGTAGAGCCTAATCAGAGAGTCAAACTCACTGTACGATTAAATATAGACTCAGTAGCACCAGCTAACTCCTAAAGCTGCTGACACCATTATACAATCTTGTTTACCATTGCTTGTGTCTGCCAGACTATAATGGTTCAGGCTAACAATGCTCATGCTACTTTTCAGCCTCAAGTAAAGATTTCTGACAATGAGGCAAGGGCTAAATCAGCTGTTAAAATACTCTAGTGATAATTCCTTCAAAAGCCTTTGTTCCCCATGCACTTGAGGGAAGGAATTTAAAACCCAGTGTGCTTTATTCCTGGGATGAACCATATTCCACCAAGATGTTGCCAGATGAAAATCCTTTCGAAGATTGCAGTGTCCATATGCTCAACGGGCTGCAGTTTTAAACTGTTGAGTTTGCTTAAGCACCATGCATTAGAATGAATACAGACAGGGTTGCTTAAACTAAAGGGGCACAAGCACGCTTTGCCTGCTGCTTCCAAACATTTGAGTTTGTTTGCAGGAATACTTTCTTGTAATGTGTGCACATGTACGTAGGTGCACGTGTGTGTGTGTGTGTGTGCGTGTGTGTGTGTGTGTGTGTGTCTGTGGCTGTCGTTGTTTATTTGGCTTAGGCGAGCAGGCAGGAGGATGGGTAAATGGACAAAGAGCTTAACTAGAACTCAAGGAACTTACACTCTGTTCTTGGCGCAGCATCAGGTTTCCTGCATGACCTTGTATAAGTCACTTATTCTGTCGTGCGCGTCCATCGTCCTTGCCTGTAAGAACTTTCCTTCCTTCCAGTACTGTTATATAGTTAAAATCCATTAATGAACCATGCAAGAATTGGCCGGGGGGCAGAGAGGAGGGGTGGGTGTTAAAGGAAAACTTTCTTGATACTTGACTTGAAGGACCTCACTCCTTCCAGGTAACTTTAACTGAAGCATAAATAACATTATCAGTATCCACTGTTGCGTCGTAGTAGTGTTCAGAGGCAATAGTCATAAATTTGGAATCCGTTGTTCTGGGTTATGTGCAAGCAAAGGACCAAAGTATGATATATTTAGCCTCAAAATTATCATCAGAAAGATTTTCATAATCCAAGTCAGCATTGCAGATCTTTGTGCCCAGGATTTGTTTTGCTAGAATTTGTATATTTAAGGGAACACAGTGTGAACTCAATGAACTCACAAACACTGAAAATTTCAAGTACTGCTCTGATATGAAGCCTGCTGCTCTCTCCTTTAGTTGTTTTCAGTAAGGAGTGAAATCTTGCTGGCTTCTGGATAGGGCTTTTGTCTAAGGAGTTAAAGCAAACACCAGTGTGTTGCCTTTAAACTCCAGTCCTGATCCCAGTGAGTTTGCAGAGGGCTGAGAGGCTTTGAAAAGAAAGGCAGGTTTTTTGTCACCTTTGACACGCAAACATCCCGCCAAGTTACCTTGTTGTTTATTTCCACTGTACAACCCCGAACACGCTGCTTTCAGGGTGCTTACCTTCCATAGCATGACCTTTCAAGCAAATATATCCCTTCAAACTTTGGAATTCAGTGAGTTAGAATTAAAATCATTGACCTTTCATTCTCCTTTCCTCTTAGCCACCCTCCGTCTCATATACTTTCCCTTTAATAACCAAGAAGCACATCTGCAGTTTTTGCTGTAAACACTGCAAAAAGCATTAAGGTTTTTAAGGTAACCTTGGCAAAATCCAAATTAGAAAATATACTGCAGGGATTCACATTTAACCTCCAAGTTATTTCACAGCATAGCTGACAGCTTGCATTTTTCAGAACTTTGTATTGTTTGCTTTTTTTTTTCTCTCTCTCTCTCCCTGTAAGCAACAGGACAAATTAAAAAAACACACACCACCCCCAAAAAGTAAAGGGTTTTTTTTTCTCCATTAGCAACCTGATGTACAAAATACACATGAAGAACCAGTTCCTTTTTTGTTTACTGAACTAAAAAGAGACACATTTCTTGCAATATTAGAATAACGGTCAAATCAACAACAACAACAAAAAAGCCTGGGTTCTTTTAGGAAAAAGTTGTATAGCTTATTACTTGATGATTTATACCTTCAGCTTCTTCCCCTCTAGTTAGGGCCACTCAGCCAAGAAACAACCTTCTCTGTTCAAGTCATCAAGGTACTGTCATCATTTCCTAACCCTGCTAGTGCCATCACCTTGGATCATCCTGCAGAGAAGAAGGGAGCCAAAATCAGTTTGGGGAGCAGGCAGGCACAGCAGCACAGAGGCAGTCATTCATGATGGAAGGCATCTGCTCAAGCTCACTGAGAGAGCAAAAGCAAGAGAAAGATGCTGCAAAGGCAAGAGGTGGGGTTCTGTTTTTCTCAGAAACGTGCTGCACTGTAGGACTGTGCCTTTTATTTTTGGCACAAATTGCTGTAGCAAATTATATAGCTTATCAGATGTGGTTTGTTAGGCTCAGTAAAGAAACCACTGCAAGGACTTGTTTTCCTTGTTGTCTGCACCCAGTTATGAGATCGGCACAAATCAGATTCCTGATGTTTCACAGGAACAAGGTTGAAACTCCATGGGCCTTGTTTTTCCTGTAACCAAATTAAGCGTGATTGGGTTACAAACCAATTCAGCTCAGTTGGGTTGATTCCTTCTCTGACTTTATACAAAAAGTAGTCTGCCTGTTTACCTCTATGCTCAGGGATTTACTGGTGGATAGGAAGCTACGTGCCAATTTCAGTCATTGCAGAAGCTCACACAGCTCTTCTTCAAACAGCTGAGAGGGAGTGACGTGCCCTCGCTCCAGAGTTACATTTGGTCACTTAAGTAAATGTGAGAACCCACACACTGCAGGATCAAATTCTGCAAGCCCCTGTTTTCTTCTCAAGAGCCCAGACCAGCCCTAAAGGATGTAAACATGAATTAGAGGAGGTGCAGAAGGGATTTCAGAGTACGTTAATAAACAGTTTAGCTACAGCAACTAGGGAGCAAATACACACTTTATTCAATTCTCCAGGCTACTGGAAAAATAACCTTAAAGTAAAAGGGTGGGCAGTGAGGCAGTTAACACCACCACTTAAATCTACTTGCATCTAGAGCCACATGCAGTGCCTGTCCCACACCACTAAGGCACTGTCACCACTGAAATCTGTTTGCCCCCATGTCAGTGGCCTCTAATAAGAAGACTTACTCAGCAGTGAATGGCTGGTGCCAAAGGTAGAAAGGAACAGGAGGGAGAAGATAAGCCAAATAAAAATTCCTCAGCCACCCATCTGTTTTCAGGGGAAGAGAGAAAATATTTCATTTTCTACCTGTAAAGAAAAATGGATTCATGTCACATCCTTCCTTGATTATCCCCAGCATTATGCAATTCAATAGATTTGCTGTCTTGATTAGACAGGCAGAATAGAATTTTAATTGTGAGCCTCTGGAAGGCAAAATGGAGAGATTTGTATGAAAAAACTGGGAGGCAGCAATATTATTGGAAGGCTGAGCTTTTTATAGTCAGTCTTTCTGCTTCATTCGACCATCTGCCTTTACTTGTGCTCTGCTGCTTGGGGTTGAGAAGTTGCTGGCTTTAAAAATGAGCCACAAAGTTTAACCAGATAAATAAATGTGTGCAAGATCTCTCCCTACTAGAAGAAACAGCCTTCAGCATTCCAGCTACATATGCTGACAAAATGAATGTTTTAATTTTAGCATTGTTTTTACTGTTTATCAAACAGAAATTATGCATGTAGTTGCTTGCACAAGTCACACTTAAAAAAACGTCCCTTTCATAAAGGCCTGAGAAATGCAGACTGACAAAACTATTTTACTGGGGGGCAAACAGAGAAATTATTATTTACTTTTTTAGACATATGCTTATAGGTATATTGGTAGGAAGGGGAGTTGGCTGGTCTAGGCTAGTGTTTGCAGGTCAAGGAGAAGGCAGGAGTGTCTGAGTCAAAATCCAATGCTAATTTAAGGTATCTGGGGCTTTGTTTGTGTCAGAAATCAGAGCTGCACTCAGTCCAGGACCAGGTAAAAGCAAATGTAGAGTTCCTGATATCTTAATTCTATATCAGTGCTGAAATGTGCCAATCATATTTACTAGCTAGGCAGGTGGGCAGTAAAGCCAGAAATTTGGGTAGACAAAACAGTTTGAGTGATATGTGGTAGTCTCCACTGCAGGGATTAAACTCATTTTGGGACATTAGTTGTAAACAGTGATTTTCAGGTGTAATTTTCTCCCTGTCTTTTTTATCATAAAAACACTGAAGACAGAATACATCAGTTCCACAAATTGATACATGGATTGTCCAGAACTCAAATAAACAAATTTCAGCCTAAATAATCCATAGTGAGTTCTGTAGGGTACTTGATTTAATTCACTATGAGCAGGCTCTTACAGTTCAGTGATGTGCTTTCTCTCAATGAAAAAATCTAAAAACATGTTGGGTTTGTTCCAACAGGAAGAACAGTTTCAACCATGAACAGTTTCAAAGGGCTTGGAATAGGTTCCCTGCCCAGATCTAAGCTTCTCTGTAGGTAAAATAAATAAAAAGATGCCTTGAAATATACTGCTGCTACTAAGCAAGTGATTTGTATTAGTGGATTGGAGTGTTAGTATTTTGTTCTTGCCTGTAAAAGGGGCCTAGAGGTCCTAGTGTCCAGTTAGTCTAAACATCAAAAAACTCCAGAAGTTTAAAGCTTCTGATCTGACAAATTATGCTGGAACTCCCCTAGACTATTCAACATATGGAGATTTCAGGAATTTCTGCCTTCTTGAGGGAAAGATTTGCTTACAACACCTTGTTACGTCTCTTGGCAATGGTCCTGGCAGTACAGCTAGGCCTGCCTGGCACTCAAGCTCTGCCCAGTAACACCCTTGTTTCAGCTACCATTTCACTGCACTTCTGCAATGACCTCTGGGGAAAGGCTTGCATGGTTTTTTGCACAAACTCTGCTTGGTGTGATTTCTGCATCTGCACAGGAGGTGCAGCCTCTAACTGTAATGTCACCTTTCCTACACCATTTTTCACTTTTGTAGATTTGCAACTGTGCAGATTCTTGTGAGGGGTAAAAGCCTGCACCGTCAACTACTGAGTGGTATTTTAGGTGGAAACAGGAACACTTTGGCTTTTTTAAAGAGGTCAGCTTATCCATCACATTTTACTTACAATGTTTTTCCTTATCTCAACAAATAAAGTATTCATTCAGGGATTGTGCTTATACTTCACAGGGAGTTTTCTTTACTGCTAGGAATGTTCCAGTAAGAAAGGAGAAAGCAAACTTATAGCAAAAAAAGAGAAAGAAGTAGCTATAGAAATTAAACTACACTACGTTTAAATATTACCAGAACAGTTGTAAATCTCATTTCAAGGCAGGCATAACAGACAATTAGGGACTGACTCAACAAAATACTTAAGAAGTGCCCGTATACAGCAAAGTACTTAAGTATTTATTATTTTCAGTCTTGACTTTTACCTTCGCATTTATTTCGACGTTTTGCTAAGCCTGATTCTGAACAAGAAAAGCTCGTCTAAATTTAAGACACTTTGCTGAGAAGATCAAGATAATATTTCAACTGATTAACCAGATTTAAGGGCTTCTCCTTCTCAGAGAAATGAAGGACATGCTGATACAACTGAATAAAAAAAAAAAACCTGCAAATGCTTGCTGCCATCTCTGGAAGATGGTTTTCCTAGGGATCTCAAATGGAACTCTCATGCCTGGATGTCAGGCACCTGCATATGGAAATGTTGTTTTTATTGCTGTGTTAGACTAATCAGTTGCTATTACTGTAGGGGTTAAGTGATGGAGTTTGGAATTTGAACCTGCACAAACAAAATCCCATGCACGAGCAATGGGCCATCTACAGCAACAAAGAAAATGTATGGTCCAGCTATTCCACGGCCTCTCCTTTCTGTGGCTCACAGAATCAGTACTGCTGTGCTTAATGATAACACATTTATCAAAATACACAGAAATACGTGTTAATTTTAAAATCTATCAAGTGTAAAAGAGAGAAAAAAAAGGAGAAAACCATTTCTGCAACCTTCTGTTTGCAGACCTTCCAAATTTCTATTCTAAACACGAGTCTAACATCATTCATGGAAATACCAGCTCAGCACTGTTGAACAGCAGTCTGTTTCTTTATATTTATTTTGCCCCCTCATATTTTCTTCCATTAAAGTTTTGCAATGTACACAAACAAACTGCAATGAGAAAAAAAAAAGACAAAAATGGAACGCATAAAAAGGCAGGCAATAGAAATGACCTTTGCCACTCCTTTGACAGTATTTTGCACATTTCTCTGCTAGTGGCTAAGGTTTTTTTTTTACACTTTCAGGCAACCGTAGATGATAACATGAATAAAATTGTATGGTGTCTCATGAATTTAACAGAAACATTTTAGAGGCAATAATTGCACTTTCTGGAGTGTACTTTAATTTAGAGATGGAATTCTTCCTGTGATTTATGTAGCAGTATATTTTATACTGTGTAAGGTATGCTTTTAAAACTGCCTCCTCACAAACACACCTATTTGAAATGTGCACACACTCCTTCATACACACACTCACACAAACATAAATACACAAATCCACAGGTATAGTGCACATACATAAAATGTGGCTAAATCCAGGTATGAATACAGGTATTCACATTTGTATAAATGCAGAAATTTCAAATTATTCTATCCCTAATTAGATAATATTTTGGTATAATGCAGAGACACAATAAATTATAAGCAAAAAGATGACAATCAGTGCTTTCCAGGAGTAGCAGTCAGGGGCAAATTTTGGGTCTTTTTTTAAAAACTTCTGATTAGCAGAAATAACCAGATGCTGATTGCTTTGTGGTTCCTCTTTCTTTCAATACAATTTTGCCCAAGCAGAAGATACTCTATGTGTAGTGAAATGCTCAGGAGACAGAAGCATGGAATCTACTTGTCTTCAAGATTGTCATCTTCCACAAAGAGGGTAGCAGCCCATTGTATTAGTTATAGTACAGACTGCAACAATCAGATTTATGCAGCTGATGGGCCCATTCTTTCCATCTGCCAAAACCCTTTCTCTGCCTGATACGCATGGTGCAGACAGCACTGTGTGTTTACTGCTGCTCTCCACCTAAGTAACCATGAGAACATGCTGAAGCCAGTGACCCAGTCACACTCTGCTATGCCTGGCTTAGTAACCTGGGGACTAGAAGCCAGGAACTTTATTCCTTTTTTCTTCCACTTGCTGCCTTTTCGTTTTTCCTATCCCACAAATTTGACAAAGATTTCACAAATTTTCCAATTCTGCAGCAAAAGGAAACCAGCCTTGTGTAAATTTTTCCACACATAAGTGAGCCTGCTGGCCCATTGCACCCTAGCCTTCAGATGGGGCAGTGAGCCAGGACGTAATACTTCGTGTATCCAAGTCCCTGGATGGCCATTTCCCCAGCTGCTAAATTACAGCCAGAAGACTCAAGCCTAAAGGACACTATTCGTAGTCCCCTGTACTGGAGAACAGCAACACCAGATTGTGATTGTCCCTGGAGCAGCCTTAGGACCCTGGCATCCCACATCCCTCATAAGATGGTTGACTAGTGGGCTAATGATCTAGCTTGAAACCTTTCCTCCACTGTAAAGATATTTAATTAGTAACAAGAGGTGGCGTATTTGGAATGGAGGGGCAGAAGACAAAGAGCAGCAGAGTAGCCCAGTGCTTCAGGCACACTCCTTACTTCATTTTCAGGAAGACAGAGAAGTAAACTCATGTCTGCTATCTAAGTGAGCTATGGAGAGTTTTCTTTAACCTAAGAACCAATTCTGTTAGCCTTTTTCACATTCTCTATTCTTTCAAAAATATTCCCATTTAAGTTGGGTACCTGTAGAAGAAGTAACTGTTTAGCATGAGAATGATGGGCCAAGGCCCCCTACAACCTAGGCATAAAGGACTGGGGCTTTTTCATTTCTTTTTTCTCCTCCATGTGTCCTTCTGTGAGTCCCTCCCTGGAAATGGAAATGGTGTATTGTAATGCAGATTTCCTGCAGAATCTCACAGATCACTCTCTGCAGGGATTTCACTCTTCAGCTGAAATACTTTTCAGCCATGGTATTGTTCATTTATTCAACAGCTTTATTTTTAAACATGGAATACTATGATTGTGCATTACTAATTCCTTTTAAAAGCATTATAGTGTTTATTTTTTGATTGAGGCTTGAGGGCTCAAGATCATTTAGCTGAGTTTTGTTGGTGTCTTTTTTATTCCATTATTTATGAATTTAAAATACACTATGAAAGGATTAAAAGTAAAGTAAAAGACCTCAAAACCCCACCAGTCTTGTTTTCCTCACTTCAATCCCAGTACCCAGTCTGTTTTCTCTTTCATGCTTTCCGCAGAGAACCATTTTCTTTAATGTAATCACTGGCTGATTGACTTTTGCCTCTGTTTTCACTTTGCTCCTATTTTTGGAGGTCACAGAAACAGCAAAGGTTTCAGTTAACTTCTCGTTAGAGACCATACTTCAGCCCCAAAGCACTCCAGAGCCCAGAGTAAGGCAGAGAAACACCATCCACCTCAGCCCAGAGCCAAGGTGTAAGACTACAACAGGGAAACTGGAAAACCCTTGGTCCTGCCCTGAATTCACCCCTGGAGCAACTCTGGTCTCTGCCCTAGTGCTGAAGTGACCAGCAGATGGGTCATCTTCAGCAGTGCAGTGGCATCTCCCTTACTATGGTTTCAAAAAGTCAGGCAAATCAAGAGGAGCAACACGATGTTGAAGAGCCTCTCTCTGCCCAGCAGGTAAAGGGAAGAGCTTGGCCCTAATACCTCTAGTGCAGCTGGTACAGAGGAAAGATTTTCTGGGCAGACATCTAAGCTTTTGTTGTGCAGCTGCTTCAGAGAGATTAATCCAGTTTTTGTGGAGAAAGGAGAAGACTGACCCACAGAAAACAAGATCCCTGTGGAGGAAGGAGGGGGGAAGTGTGGTATTCACTAGCTTCCCTCACCACTGCAAACAAACTTTTGGTCTAAGCTTACTCATCATCTCACAGAATCACAGCATTTTTAGGGTTGGAAGGGACCTCTGGAGATCATCTCCCATGCGTGCTGTATGCCTTACCTGTGGTAACACTTCAGCAGTAGGAGAATACATTTGTCCTGGGCCTGTTCTTACTGTGGCCATCCATGGTAGAGCCTGGAGAAATCAGTGCTGTCTTCATAGTTCAAGCTTGCTGGCACTACTTGACAGGATGGCTCAGGGGATCTAAAGAAGATAAGCCCTGAACCGCACTATTTGGTGATCAGTTATTGATTTTTTTTTCAAAAAGAAGCAGGAAATTTTGTCCCTGCAATGGTGACTACAGCACAGAAAATTTGAAGTCTGGCTCATGGAAAAATCCTGAAGCATTAAACTGATGTTCAAAAAGTTGTTTGCACCTTACAGTGCAGAGCAAAGTTTGAGATCTGTAGGTCTCAAACATGCTTAACTAGGGAAGACTTCATCCCACTGAAAGCAAAGCATGGGATTAGGAGTTTTGCTGAATCTGAGCCTCCAAAAACCTGAGTTGTATTGTTGGTCTGGAAGTAATGACCACAGGTATGTTTTTATAGCTCCAAAGTAAAAAATATTGCTAATTGAAAAGGACTATTTAGACTTAACAGAAATATTTGCTATGGGCTAACAACATACACTGATCTCTGCCTTAATTTATCTATAGACACTGAGCTCTGCCTTAAAATGTGCATGGGCAGTTTCCAGTGATCCATGTAAGCATAAATTATTTAATAAAGAATAATTGATTTAGAATTGTAAAAAATCATCAGCCTTGCAGAGGAAAGGGACAGCAGTAGACAGATACATTTTAAGTACTAATGACTGTGCCTTATGAGAGTAGCTTTACCTGGTGTATAATGTATGAGTGGTAAAATAGGTCAAACCCTGGAAGCATCCACATCTTTGAAATCATTATGAATACAATGGTTTTACTGCATCAACAATTGCATAAGAGCTGCAAAGCAAAGGCACATGTGGAATGCAAAACATAACGAAAATCCTTGCTCTTGTGTTGCAGATTAGAGAGCTACTACAGATTTTGGATCCTTTCCCAATTTTAATACAGTTACCTTCCTGTGGCCAGCGTTTCCACGTTTTCATTTTTGTGTGTGACAGGAATTTGCTGCTTTGTTCTTTTTGTACAATTCATAAGATTTCAACTGTATGTGGTACGCAAAATTAGGCATATTAGCAATGACAGTCATTTTTATTCAAATAAAAGTTTGGCCATCCCGTTTGTATTCTGCTAGAGCTTGTAGGGATGGGGGAGGGCTTCATCCCATGACATCCCATCCCCCACAAACAGGGGAAGCTAGTTCACTGCCTACCTACCACTGCAGCTAAAGTTATGTCAGTGCCAGGTAATGAAAAGGCTTTGTTACTTAACAGGCAAATAATAGAGAGCCTTTGTGCAGGGATAATTACAGTGGTTTGGATATTCCTGGATTAAATCTTGGGACGAACATTCATCTCAGTAAATCACTAATAAATACACATTAGCACCATGTCTCTCTCTATTTTATACTCTAGTCATCTTGGTCATACTACTCACAGGTTTATCTGGGGCTGATTATGAAGTACAGGCTTCGATGCCCTTTGTCCATCCTTGCTATATGACTGTAACATAATACTCAGATCTTCCTGGATTTCACCTCCATCAATCTGTCTTCTGAAAAAGCTGCAACAAGACTGCATAGCTTGCTGGCTGCTGGGAAGAGTAACTGGCAAATATTCGCACAGCATTTTGAAGAAGCAGGGCCTGACTCATTGCAGCATTACTTCAGTTTTGACATCAGTATTAACCATCAAAATTCATGTCATTATCATCTGAAAAAAAACAAACCGCTGCTGAGAAGCAAGCCCATAAAGAACCATGTGCAACTGCTGCTCTCCTTGCACCATTTCTTACCTGTTATTTTTGCTGAGTTACCATTTGCTTGAGCCAGTTCACTTTACAAGTCTGTATGGGGTTTGTGAGAACAAGGGCATTGATGCAGGGCATTGATGGGTACTGGAGACGCCTGGACAGAGGAGCAGGAATCACCTTTGCCTGGGCCTCTTACGAAGTGTGAAAACACTCCAGGTAAAAGACTGGTTTCAATAGAAAGAAGAAAAGTGTTCAAATCATTTAAGAAGCCCTAACTACTGATCACAAAGATGTGCTGCATAACATGCCTTCATAATTTACGTTTGTGAAAATCAAGAAAAGCCCAACACTTGGCTGTACATGCAGCCCCTTATTTCACAGGATGACCCATCGATACAAACAGTGACCTTTTGCCCAGTACTGTTACCCTGGACTTGAGGTCTGAATGAAGAGTTCTTGATGAAAATTAGGAGGCACAAGGCCAAATATTTATCTTATACTTACAAGCAGTATTATTAGGCTACCTGACAGCCATTTTTAGTCAGAGGGCTACAAAATAGCCCTCTTTGAAGGAAAAGTAAGACACAAAAGTTTATAGAGGGAAATGAAAAGTGGGCAAGTACTGCTATTATTATGGAATAAGAGTGCTGCAAAATTGCAGCGAAAATTGGAAATCCATAATTTTATTGCCAAACCTAGTTTTGCCTACAATAATAGTCATGAACAGTTGAGATGGAAAAAAAAGACCCATTAGGTCATTTTTCCTGTCTTCTTGTTAATTAAGAGTGTCTCCTTGCAAGGATTTTGACTGTTTTGTTCATTTTAAAAATAACTAAAGCAACGAGGGTTCAACTCATTCCCTTGGGAGACCATTCAGCAGACTAACAGACCTCACTGCTATGAAATTTTTCCTCATTATCAGCATGGATTTTTCTTTGTTCACTTTCATCCCCGTATTTCTAGTTATACTTGGTCAGACTATTTCTGTGTTACATTAAATTCCATCATTTCTTTTCACATACATATTTCTTTCCCAAGGCAGATACTGGGCTAAATCTGAGCTCCAGTGAAGAAACTGGATGTAAACTCAGAGTAGCAATTGGCTATAATAGGTCCTATTTTTACTGCATATTGAGCACACATAGAAAATTGCCTTTAAATTCTGAATGGGAAATCTGAAAATCAATTTTTTTCTTCAGGGAATCTTTTTTTTTTTCCTCCAAGTATATGGCTGCCTGCTTCTCAAATCCACTTAAGTACTTAAAAAGCAGCTTACGGACACCAGATTCTTCCCCTCCAAGAAGGGAAACTGACATGCTGGAGCTGCAAATCACATGATAGTTCACATTTAAAGGAAAGGAATGTCTTTTATTTACTACAGGACCAGGACCAGTACCAGGCATATCTTTGCCCAAATAGTTAGCTAAGGGTGAATGTGTTCTCTGCAAAAGGTCACAACAGGATATGTACCACTTAAGTCTCAATTATGCTCTATTTATACCTCCCTCTGAAATTTTCTTTAATTGGGAGATTCGGGGAATTTTTCTGTTCCACTTATCCTATCACTATCGGCCTGTGTAAAAAGTCATTCTCCTCTGTTTTACAAGCTCCCTTTAGTACTGGAAGGCTGAGGTCTCCCCAGAGCCTTCTGCAATGCTTCTGGTTAGTAAGCCATTGTTTTTTCTGTGTCGCTAACTTTCAGTGGGAGATAACTGTCAAAATATATTTCTAGATCCTTGCTTTCTGTTTCTGGCTAACTCCTCCTTTCTTTTATGTTTTGCAGTTCATATAAAATGAAACCCTGATGATTTGTAAACTACAAGTCCTTGTGAAAATAAGGACTGTCCCTTGTTCTTGTGAAAATAAATTCATTCTGCTCAACTTTCCCTACATTATACACATTCTGGGATGACAGATTACTCCACTGTGAAGCTTCTGGGTCTAGTCAGCTGCATGGCAGTGAAAAGAATGTGTTGATTACAGGTGGTAAAAAGTCAAAGTGAAAATAAAGAAATGGTTAAAACTATATTAAAGCACGTGTCTATATCAAGAAAGAAAAAGCTCAAGGCATTCTGGAGAATGATACAGTGCACCTGTGAATTTCCTAGGCTTGCTGTGTATATGGCAGACCCTTGAAATGAGCTGGTGTGAAAATGTTCTTGTGGTTTTGTTTCCTCTGCAGGGTTTTGGGTTAGAGTTTTGTCTTGTGGTTTTGCCTTTTGAGGGTGTTTGTTTTTTTTTCCCTCTTTAAGCAATGAAAAATGCAAGGGAAAGAAATTTACCAGTTCAAGCCCTCAAAGAGCAGGTTTACTATCCTCCATACATATTCTCACCCTGTGTTTGTCACCATTTCCTAGTTCTGTCTATTTCTGCACAAATCAGTCTGCTTTATCATTCTCTCCTGAGAGCATGGTGCACAGTCTGGGATCTGTTTTAGAATATGTTAAGTATTAAATACACATTCATGTTTTGTCAGTTTATTTTTAAAGAGCAAATTCAGGGAACTGATGATGGTAAAATTCACTGTATCTTTAGATATTCTAGATACACCCTCTACAGTTCTGGGCTACAGAGAAAGAAAGCTCTGTCACTCATTAACTTAGAGCTTGATGTCCTAAACGACAGTGGGAGGCAGAAGTGGATGCAAGGGCTGCTCTCAATGTAAAGCATTCCATTCCTTAAGGACCAAATGATGTGCAGCACTTTTTCCAGACAAGAGACTCAGGAAAAAAAAACCAAACAAGATGCTGCAGCTCACACTTCAATGAAGTTTTACCTTTCTCCTCCTCTTGTGTAACTGAGAGTAGGGAACTTTAGAGTATATTCTTAGAGGCATGCTTTCCCTGGTATTCAGATGTCCCCAGTATTCCTTTGGACCTTTCAGGAATCCTTACATCAAAAGATGTGTAGTGGTTGAGACTGCTGACACTGGAAAATGTGGGAGAACTCCCTGGGATCTTGATTCTCTCCAGTCTGCAGCACAAAAATCTTAGGTGGCTTCCTAGCTCTCAGGGAGATTACTTTGAAACTGCATGAAACAAATCTGTCCACAAAATAATTTCTACCGTCAAAAGTGGTAATATTAGTCCATAAATCAAACTTGTATTGCATTCAGTCCTTCCACTCCACTTTTCTCCTTGAAGACATGTGAGCAAAAACAGGTTTCCTTACTCCAAACAGTAAATACCAGCCATCGACTTCTAAATTAATGTGAGATGTCTGTTTGGTTGTGGTTATACTAGAGGATGAAAGTGAAGTTGTTGTGATCATCAGATCCTTCGATTCTGAAAGTACAGTCAAGTCAAATATTTAGATTTGCTTCTGGTAAGCACTAATGTTTTCGAGAAGTCCCACAGATAGGCTTGGCATTCATCCTTTCACTCCAGAAAGGATTTTGTGTCATCAGTTACACCCTAAAACACAGAGGCTCATAGGAGCAATGCAAACTTTGCATTAATGTTGCAATAATGTTGGTGATGTAAGGCAGCAGAATATATAGATTCATATAATGCCTTCACCAAATCCATACCAGTACAACTATAGCCTCAGCTTTTCAACGGTAGATTAAGACAGTAATAACAAAAATAATTACGTTCATAAAACACTACAGTGTGTTCTTAGCAAGATTCTAACAAAATCTGATGAAATACCAAAGAGATCAGTCTTTGTTTGTTTGTTTGTTTGTTTGTTTGTTTTGGACAAACTAGCAGGTCAAGCAGGTGGCTTGAACTTACTCTAAGAAGGTCTTATCTTACTAACTATATAACCAGCCCTTCCTCCCAGGATCACTCACTGTAGGGCAGCTCCAGCAAAAGTACCTGTAGTTCCCAGTGCAAACTAGTAGAGACAAGTACACAGCAGGTTCCTGGACACTGTTTTGTCTAAAGCTACTCAGCCATTCCCTGCAGCAAAGCAGCTACTGTCTTAGAGCTCCTGCTTTTGCTGTGACCAGAGGGGCTGCACTGCTGTTAGCAATGGGGAGGGATAGGCACAATTTTCAGGAAAAAGAAAAAAAGAAAGAAAAATATAGGAAAACCTTTATGAAGGCAAGGGCATGGAAGTGACTGTTCTAACCAAGCAGCTCCAAAGTGCTATTACTAATTTCAGAATCCTCTAAAAGTGTGAGTAAAAGCATGGATTCAAATTAATCAATTGTCTTTTAAAGTCGCTGAGGTAGCACTCTGACTATTACCTGTGCTTTTAGAGTGCATCTCAAATGTGTCATTCAGGCTTCTGAAGACAAGAAAGATACGAATGAATCACCTTGTTACAAATTAATCAACCTGGGATTAGAGCTAAAAATTTCAAAAGCACCTTAAAATGACTTAGAAATCTAATTCCCATTTTCAGAATTTACTTAGGCAGTTACATCCTGGCTCTAGTCAAAAGTCAATGGGATGATAACTCCTAAATCACTCTAATACATCCAGAAATGTTACTCACTTCTATATGTAACACAACACCAAGCACCTCCATAGTCCCGTTTGCCCTTCAGTGGGCATCCCAGGCTTCTGCTTTTTCATCCCTGATTTCAGCCCACATTTACCATATGTTGTGCCTTCATTTTCATTAAACATTTTGAAAGATGGAGGTTTCAAACACTGAGCAACTCATTCATTCATCTTTCCACACAGAAACCTAGCATCAGTAAAACACCGATTTCAGACATTATTTTTAACTAATGAGGAAGCAATATTTTTCCTGACATTGACAGCAAAAATCCATCCACCCATTTGCATGTTTTACAAGATGATACAGCATGTACTACTGTCACATCTCAGACTAAGCATATATTTTGGTCTTCTTCCAGTTACATGCCTTTTTCATAAGTCAATGGGCAGTCATGGGATGGACAAAGTTTCATTTGAGTCCTAAGGAAATAAAGCAATTGTTGAGCTATATAGATGGTACTGCTCTTTCATTGACAGATTATGATAAAGTCCCTTTTTATCCTTGGGGCATTGGAAATATCTTTTTATTTCTCCATCTCTGTCCCCTTCCACCCTGTGTCTGTCTTGTCCATTGTATCTGCAACATTATGTTGGGAGCACTTCTATCACAAATGTCTGATTCCTCTATGGCACAAGCTATAAAAAATAAACTAAGGCATACACATGTCTAGATTACACCTATTCAGAGGCGTATACAAACATAATATCTTGCTCTCTGGTACAAAAAAGATGAACTTGCCAGTGCTAGTGAATGACCAGTTAGAAAAAAAGGATTAAGATAAGGCAGAGAGGCAGTGAACAAAAGCAAAAATCACATTCAGATCTGAAGGAAAATGATAATCACAGTAAGTCAGCAGTCACCCTGGCTTTCAGCTCTTTTTATTTCTCTTCCCCACCCCCACTCACCTCCCGCTTTTTTTATTGCTTACTTTTTCGTTCTTTTGCCCAAGATTCTGTATTTTTCACTCTTTTGTCATCTTCCCTAGACAAAAGCACAGGACTTGGGGAAAAGGATCAGGGAAAGGGAAATTCCTATCCTGACATGTATTTCTTCAGTGACCTTGACAAAGTCACCTAATTTATTGTTTCCCTTACTGTAACAAAATGGACAGGAATGAAAATGAAGTCTTTTTCTGACAGTCACAAGTGCTTTGTGATCTAACCCTGTCGTCTGAGCCTGCTCTGAAACCCCAGACTAAGTTAGCACAGACTCGAGCTGTAATTGTTATCAGTAAAGCCTCGCCTCTCCCCTAGACACACTTTCTATGGCGGTCAATACCTGTTCAGCAGCCGGTCATGGTGGGAGAATAGCAATCACCAGAATAAATGCTATGCCCTTTCTCCCAAGCCTGTTGCATCTCAATAAACTTCGCAGTGTCTCCAGCAAAGGGGGAATTCAAAAGGGTGGTCCCAAATCAGGACTCTGAAGGGCTTTGCATTCAGAATAAGACACTATGGGAGTATCATGATGACAGCTGCTCTTACATCACTGAAAATAATTATTCTGATCCATGAACACAAGCTAAGCTGTAAGAATGGTCTTGTAAGCAAGGTCTGTTTTAATAGAAACATAAGTATTATGCATTACAGTCTATTATAAATTGGTTGTAATTTTCTCCTGACACTCTGTGAATTAAACTAGTTAGGATACAAAAAAAAAAAAAAAAAATGCCACAAACCAGAAAGCAAGCTCAATGTCTGAAGGTTAATGATTGCTCATGAAAGCTACAGAAATAAATTATCTGCCTAGGGACATTGTCACATGATCGGCACAAAAGCTGCAACAGCCGAAAATGTTTATGTAGAGAAAAAAACACTGTCAGCATCACAGAGCCCTTCCCCCACCGTCGGAGTGGAGTCCCGAGCCAAACAGCTGCTCCTGACTGCTTACATTAAACTAATTTGTGCTGCAACATTGCAGCTGCTTAATTTTTAGACTGAACTTTATCACCAAGAAGTGTTACAATAACAAGTGATCCAGCCCTGTCTCTGAAGAAATAGCAACTTCTTCAACAACAAAGGCTGCTTAAGGTGCCGAAATTCAAGAAAGAAGCAAGAAGACAATAACCAAAACAATATTTTAAATATCAATGACCTACTGTAGCTGTTACTAGGAAAAGACTTAAAAAATGGGTTTGCTTCTAGATTAATTGGGGGAGTCAGACTATGTCCCTAAGTGGACAGGGGTTGTCCCATCCCAACATCGGGGACCAGTGACCGAGATCCATGGCACAGGCTCATGGAGCACCAAGGTGGGAGCAAGGCGCGGTGCTGGGGCTCCAGAGGGTCACGCACCCTTCCCAATCGGCCTCCCCTGCACCTGGTGTTGTGAGATTGCACTGCAGAGACCCATCATCTGCACCCCCTTCCCTGCAGCCTCGCCCCTTCTCTTCCCCACGTTCCCCCTGGTTTGGGGTTCGCTGTCCTGTAGCACAGCTTGCCCGTCTTTTCGGCCACAGATTCACTGATGCCTCCTTAAAATATTTATGGCACTCAACATGTAAAAAGAAGAAGTTAAAAAAAAAAAAAAGGGGGGGTGGGGGGAAACCCTCGCTCATTCATATCCCAGCAGCTTGAAAGCCCTGACCTCCCCCTCACCCCTCCCGCTGCCTCCCCCCACCCCAATCCGAAAAAATGCGTCCTAAGGCACTGGCACCGGAGGAAGTGTTTACAGAGAGTGGTGCGCCTTGGGTAACGCAAGTGCTGCTCTTACAAAATGTCACATGTTGTTCCTCCCCTTTTCCTCTGAGTTATTTTCCTCTGTTAACATGCAGGGCTTCGTCTTTTGCTGAAACAGACACTGACCTGAACTGGTGGTGATTCCTGCCAAATATGCAGGCACTGTTTTGCTACATTTTGGAATTCGGCGAAGTCCATGTGTCAGGCATTTGCTTGCCTCAGGAAACGCCAGTGCTCAGACCAAAGGCCTCCCCACCCCCTCCCACCCCCAGTGCTTGGAATGCACAGAAACTTTTCAGTTTTTAATTAGTTTTAATATGATTAATGTTTTTAGCTGCATATCTTATGTCTTGTTACATCCGGTATGCTTGTCAAAAAAAAAAAAAAAAAAAAAGGAAAAAAAAAAAAGGAGAAGGACCATTTAAATGTACTGGTCTTATTATTAATGAAACAAATGGAGGTGGGGAAAGGAAAACTCACAACAACCCACCGAGAGAGCAATTATACAGTTAAACAAAAAGCTGTAGTTGCTCGCAGTGGTATCCGGGTTGCAGATAGCCTGTTGTTTGCTTGTGTGCCTCTCTGTGCCTGGGGAGGAAGAGAAGCACAGGGAATTGTTAATGAGAAAAAAGAGGTGCTCCAACACTACACCCCACCTTTCCCAGCCTTCCAAAGACCAGCTAGAAGGAGGAGATGCTTAATGAAATGATGGCTCCTTTCTGTTCAATTTAAAAGCATAAAATAAATGCAGAATCCCTTGGGGGAAGGGGGAGGGGTCTTTGGTTTTTATCAAAATAACATTAGTGAGACTTTTGCCCAACAACAGGAGCTGATGGTATCTGGGGTCCATTTTATTGCACCCCAAATGTGTAAGAATTGGGGTGACTGGATAAACGGGCCTCAGGGGTTTCTGACTGCTATTCATGCAACAAAGGTGCAAATGGAAAAAATATTTTAAGAAGAAAAAATTGGGGTAAAGGAAAGAATAGCAAAGTCCTTTGCACCCTTACCAGATCTTCCTCTCAAGTTTGGCCTTTAAACCTTTAAAACTTTATGGATATCTTAAAAGAATACCTCTAAAAGAAAAAACCCAGCTACAAAATTGGAACTCATCTGTACAACGCAGAAGAGCCATGTGAGGGAATAATTGCAACCAAGGTAAAGAAAAAAGGAGGAAAGACTGTTAAGGAGTGTTTGGATCAGGAGTTTTAGGGAAAACAGGAGTATTGGAAAAGAAGGCTACCTCAGGTCCAGAGGATCTATGGCAGAATACAGAAGTATGAGAACACGAAAGGAGGAATCAAAAGAAAGCAGTAGCACACTGAGAGAAATATAGGGAAAGATTTACTTATCAAATAGTACTCTCTTAAGTGAAGGAGCTTAAATATGCAGTGGGAGTAAAAGCAAATATGAGGATTCAAGGATAGGTTGCAAAAAATAAATTGAATTTACTCTCTCTGAAATCTCAGTCAAGAATATCTTTGCATATTATAAAACAAAACAGGAAAAAGAAAAAAAACAACAAAACAACAACAGCAAAAAAATACCCCATATGAATCTGTTAAAAGTGGTCCCATTTATAAAGGTCACAGTGAGCACAGCCTCCTTGTGCAGTGCCAGCAGGCTGGGGAAAGGCATTACCCCAGGCAAAGGCAAGAGGTTCACCCCCTCCAGCCAGGTGGGCCCACGGGGTGACTGCACTCTCTTGCCCATGTCCTTGTCAGGTGCCTCAGCCAATGCATTATTCCAGTGAAAATGTGGTGTGCCCCTGCCACCCTAATTCTCTCCTAATACCTAAAAATATTCCCAGCCAAATCCAGGTGAAACGATGCATGTGTCTACAAAAAGATTTGGTTTCACTGAATTAACATTTTCCAATATTCTTCAGGAAAACCCCAGTCCAGCATAATATTCATGAGAACAATGAATACTCAGCCAGGTCTACACAGCCTGAGCACACATACATATTTGTGTGATTCACTTATGATTATCCTGACTGACCTCTAATTCATTCCTTTACCCTTCTTCCTTCAGATGCATTTGCACACCGACAAACCATTTTCTTTTTAAATCAATGGGCCAGGAGAAATGTTTCTCCATCTGCAGAAATTCCTGCACTCACCATCCAATAAATTTACCCAGCTGTCTTTGTAGAGTGACATGGCAAAACAGCACATTCAGTAAAAGCCACATGAGAAATTAACTGTGTAAAAAAAAAAAACTTTATCAAGGAACTTTAACCTCTGAACATTAATCCTGCTCTCTGGGACTTATTTTATATTTTAGGGTAAAAAGACGTTCCAAAAATCTTTGATTTTCTACATCCACAAATTACTTCTAAGGAGAAAGGCATACTACATACATACATACATATATATATATGTATATGTATATGTGTATATATATATGTGTGTCTATGTATCTGTACCAGAGAAATTGTAGATTAATAAAAATCATAACTTGGAGCCTGAAATTTTTCCAGCCTTGTAAAGTAGTAAAGGTAACTGAAAGGAGAAACCCTTTCTTTCCCAAGAGATCCTTATGATTGCATTTAGCTCTTAAAACTTCTTGAAATATCAAATTTCAAACTCACAATATTTTAAAGTTATTTTTTATGGCTGCCTCAAAGGCTTCGGATAGATATACAGGTGGAAAGTACCAGAGTTTACAAGCAAAAAGTAAGAGGGTTTTTTTCCAATTTTTTTAATATAACTGCTTGGAAAGTATTTTTTCTGTTGGCACAATACGTGCATCATATTTCATGTACAAAGTGCAAAGGTATAGGGTGCTGTTCATACCAGCAAGACATTACTCACTGTATTTTAATCATTAATAATGTGGCTGTCCCAAATTCACACTGAAAAAAACACCTATCATGATATATTCTCTTTATATACGTATACAACAAATATACAACTGTACTCTTCACTGTCTAACTTATCCATTTAGATACTGCACAAGGTGTACCACATTTATTTTAATTTCTAGCAAGAATATATGGCTTCTTTTTCTAATCATAACATAGGCTGAAGCAGTTAATAAGGCATGCATTAATTTCTATTTCAGAGCATTAATGCCCATAGTTACAATGCTCACATGTATTTTTATCACAATATATTATTGGTGTGTTATTTTTTTTAAAGACAAAATAAGAACTAATGTATGTGAAGCACTTACATTGTAAACATCTTATTTTGTTACAGCACTGAATTTCAGCAATAAATTTTGTGTTCAAGCTTCTTTAAAATGTTTAAGGGATAAGGAGGTATTAGGGTTTTGACCAGCTCTTGGCTTTTGTTCTTTTTGTCTTGAAAGAAAAAAGTATTAAGGAATAAAATTCTCAACACTTAACCCATTGAGATAGATGAAGCCTTTCAGCTACAGCTGTATCTCTAGCAGAAGCAGATTTGCTTAATAGTTGTAGATATTTCCTGAGTCATTTCTGCAACATACAACTTTGCTTGTTCCATCACTACTTCCCTACCTAAGTCAGGTCCATTCCCTGAGGCAGACCATATGGGACAATTGGAGGTCTAGCCAACCCATTCACATTGCAGTAAAGATGCTTAGGCCCAGATTCTTCCCTCTGCATTTCTGTACTTCATCTAAATTTATTTTCACAAGCTCCCAAATCACTCAGCTCTTGTATCTATTGTCTGTAGACAATGGAGAAAGACAAATTGCTTCAATTTGCAGCCCAGCCCACATAAACCAGACTTAAAATCCTTCTAGATTTGCCCATCTCTCTCCCTTGACTGAAGAGAGAATCCAAAAAAACTAAGCTTTGGTTTTGGCAACTTAGTTAAGCACCTAAATTTACAAGCACCTACCTTTACATAGATCTAATCTCTGCCTCTAAGAAAGTTTCATTGGAAAGCAACCTTTGATGAAAAATGGAAATGAACTTTTATGAAAATGTTATCATGATTTTGGTCCTTTTATCTAGATCAGCTCTAATTAAAACAAATAACTTCATCTTTAGTCAGAAGCTCTGTGCTTTTGGCAACAGGATGTCATGATACTTCCTTGAGAACCCACTTCAATAAATCAAGCAGCCATGATAAGCTCTGTTTTGAGAACTCAAGGTATTGCTTGTTGGAGGAACATTTCCATGCCCCACTCAGAAGGTAAAAAGGTGTTGCAAGGTGAAGACCTGAAATAAATAGGCCTGTTTGCCTTATCAGCAGGAAAAAATACAAATGAGGGGACATGTGCCTCAGCAGTTTTCTGACAAGCCAGAACTAGGCAAGGAGTCTAACAAGCACTGCCCACCAAGGACTATCACTTCTCCCTTCACCAAGCACATTGTTTTATGCATATGTTGGAGTTGAGAGATTTTCAAACTTATTCTTAAAATACCCTGTAGAAAGTGCACTGCAGGGTAGCACCCAACAATGTCCTCCGAGACCATCAAAGAAGGAAGAAAAGGCACCTCAGGGCAGCCATTTTCACATTTGCTTTGTGCTAGGGTGGTTCAGCTGGTGAATCTCGTAAAGCTACGCCTGAAAGAATCTCTGTTGAACATGCCATTTACCCATACCCCATCAATAACCTCCAGCTGCAAAACTGAAAATGAGACATGCTTGGACAGCTGGCAAGATTGTCAGAGGTGTGCCATCGATTCTGGAGCAACCTGAGCACCACATCATTGCCTCTGCTGTTGACAAAATACCTCTTCCTAGCAATATTTCATGGAGCATTATTAACTGCCCAAGCCATGCAGTGACTCAGCAGTGGCTTTCACCAGTTGGAAAAGATAAAGGTCCAAACTGATGGTGCCCCCAAAATGCTCCCAATAAGCACATAAACCTCAGAGACAGTGAATGACCAAAACTGAAGGTGTGATGATACTGGATGTGATTTCTGAGATAGTTATATGTTAATTCCCCTTGCCATTCTGAATGTAGTTAATTGAAAATTACTAATTGCAGAGATGAACTGTCAGATATTTTCAAAGGGTTTTTTCATCACAGAAAACTGTAGTTTCTATAGCCTTAGACATATGAAAATTTCTTTGCTGAAGGGGACTTCTGATTCAAAAGGGAGGGAAAATGTTTTAAGAAAGCAAATAATATTTCTCATATATGTGAGATTTTAATCCCTTAAAATATAATTTTAGAATAATTTCAAGACAGAAAACATACTAAACCCCTACATTTTATATTTCTTAAATAAATGATTACAGTTTTGGGGCCATAATAAGGTCATGGACATAAGCAACAAAGTGAATAAGAAAAATAAGAGGTCTCTCTCCTTTTCTAAAAATCCAGGAAATCACAATGAATCCGTAAAATAGAGTACAAAAAGAGGAAATTAACTTCAGAACAGTTTCACGCTGAATCTAATCACTGTTGCAACTAGTTGTTAAGAAGAAAGGGATCATTAATTGCTTTTTACAATTTTTTTCTGCTAATTTTTTGACCAAAAGCTGAAGCTGATGCTCAAAATATTTCTGAGAACAATCTCTAAAAAATCAAATGTTAAACCTTGAAAGGATCCCTCTCTGTGCTTTATCATTTAAATTAGAAAGCACCTATATATCCTAGGACTGTGATAAGACAAATCATATATTTGATTATATAAGTGTGTGAAGATTAGAGTGGGTTAGAAGCTGCCTGGCAAAAAGTAACTTTTTTTCAGAAATGTTGACTCATCAAAACTTAAATTAAACAACTTCAGTTTGATTACAAGGAAAAAGAAATTTTGGCAACTCTCCCAACTCAAAGAACCTATAGCAAAAAAAAAAAAAGTTTAAAGATTCCATGTTTTGTTTTATTGTTACAAAACTTTTTATTACAGTTCTTAATTAGCCTATATTACATGAAGTTCCAAAAACTGTGCTATTAAAACTTTTCTGCTATTGATTTTGGCACAAGCTCATTTACATTCAGGTCTGTCTAGTTCAATATAATGTAGATACATGACTTAAAAAGAGAATTTCAAAAAGAGGTCAGGTCTGTGCCTTTAGAAGACATAATTTGCAAAAACAAAATGTAATGAACAGAGCTGACCAGAGATGATGTGAGAACTTCAGTAGAATTTAGAGAAAAGAAAGTGCTTTTCAACCTAGAAAAATTCACCTGAGTCTGAAGCTCTGTCATTTTCCAGCTCTGTCCAATCCCTCAACTCCAGCCCCATTCTTCACCTGTCTTGTTGCATGCTCACACTTCCCCAAAATATGTATCCTGAGGAATGAGTCTGCACACAAGCTGTTACTGCTGAGCAACTGGTATTCAGAACAGGGCATGGGTCTATCTATGGGGACTTGGAGCCTACATGTGACTCACACCAGCCTTGGTTATAAAACTTTGTCAAGCTCCCTCAGAAGTCAGGACCACTGGCTATGGAAATGAATTTTAATATGTCAGGCTAAACTAAAAAAAGTAGAAAGTATGCTGTGAAAAAATTAGTGGTTTACTTCCCTCATTTACTAAAATTTCACAACTTTTCTAAACAAAATATGAAGTATATTCCAAATAAATGTGGAACAAATTATTTTTCCTTTGGGTCAGAACTGTTCATAAGCAGACCTTCATCTAAGAGTAAATTGCTGATATAGTGATGCAACTTAGAAGAAAATACCCTGTTTTGCAAGGGCAGTAGAAACTGGCCTTCACCATGAATTGCCACCATCACTAATGAAAGTGGCTAGCTGGATGGCTAAGGAGACCTCTCATCAGGGAATGTTAATGGAGAGGAATCAACCTTATATGCAATAAGTGAACAATCAGGTAATGGAGTCAAGGAACCATATAGGCAAGGTGGAAAATAAATGCCAGGGACTTGAGAAATCTAATCAATGCCTGATTAAGCTAATTGAAGCCTGGCCACTGAAAATTAATGATTCAGAAAATTGCTCCCAGAACAGAAAAAAGCAAAGATTGCTGGATCTCACATAAGAGACAGAAGGTTCAAATGTGAAAGCAGTTATCAGGAGATTAATACACGGTACCCAGGGTACATAAAAGTTTGCTATCTCACCTTTTGGTACGTTAAGTGTATTGCTTCCCTGCTGCTTCTCCCAGCCCAAACACCCACCAAGGCTCTGAAGTCCACTAGTTTGATTTTTTTAACTGTAAGAATAAAGGGAACACTAAAGCTGAAAAGTAGTGTTCTAATTACTCTAGAATGTCTTCCTTTCCAACTTCAGTGAAAACAAAGGGCTTCTGTTCAAACTGAAAAACATAAAGTAGTGATGCTAAAAATAACTATGGCATGAAATGCAAAAGACACTTTATCACAAGCTTAGGTACAATTGCTCTAATCCTAATCATCAGTGTTTTCAACTAAAGGATCCTCTAGAAACCCTTATTGAATTGGTGGGCTTTTCTTTTTGTTTCTATCATCTGTGTATTCCTCGATATCTGTGGAGAACTGCTGGGATCTGTAAGAGGTCATTAAAAAGATTCTTTAGAAAGCAGGCCTCATATCAGAACACTTGCACTTATTACACAAAAGCCTTCACCTCTACAAGAAATTTCCTAAGGTACTGGGTTTTGAAACCATTAAGTTGTAAAAATACTTACAATTGTACCTTTCAATATTTAGTGCTTTCTTAGGCCAAGAGATCCCAAAGCAAATTCTTGTGGTTTCCATGGAGTTCTTCTAAGCCATGAAAACTACGTTGTGGACTGTCCATGGGAGCATATCAAACAGTACTATAAATCCTCCATTAAATGTCTAATGAGAAAAAAATACATGTCTCTACTAATACTCATTTAATTCTTGAATTTCTTCTGAATTTTTCTGATTCTTTCATCTGTACCTCATTACTCATTTGAAGTGCTGTCTTCATTGGACTCACATTTTTAAAAGCCATCTATGACAAAACTGAAGGTGTGACAACAGTCCCGTGGCATAAAATGATTTAGGGATCAGCACTTTTAAATTAACACTGATTTTATCCTGCCAGTGTGGCAATTTTTCTGCCAGCTTTGCTAGTTCCACCTGAAGTTTGTCCACATTTCTTCAACCTTAATTAAATTAATTTGGAGCATATTTATAATTTAATAAATCATTTGTCTTCCATTTTCCAAATGATTAATAAATAAACCAACTTCCACCCATAAACTGGAATGTGAGATAACTCTAAATGTTATTTTTTTTTCCCCTGAGGAAAGTGAACTCCTTTTCTTTTTCCTTCTGCTTTGTACTCTTTTATCCACAGAGGATGCTATTTTCTCAGAGTATTACTCTGCTCAGAATATCAAAGATACTAAAGTGTTACTATGCCTAACTCAGACATGCCCTGATGCCTAATGGCATACTTGCATGCAATTAATATGCAGCTAAAGAGATTCCCAAAGCTGGCTGAATGTGACACCGCTAAGCAGTGAAACAGAGGAAATGGGTGGGGTTTAGGCATCAATTCAGCTGAAGCAGGCATTCTGCCAGGCACTGTAAATCCTATCAGAACAAAGGGAACAAAAAATTCACTCATTGGGATCTCAGAAATCCACCAATTTTAACAGTTATTTTGAATACAGAGAATGTAAGATCAAATCTATCTTCAGAATAGATAGCACTGATTCAGAAGGAATACTTGAATCTCAGACTTCTATCTCCTCTCACTACCTTTCTGGGGAAACTCCATCCTTTTGTTTCCTTAGCTGTCACTTCAAGAAGTATCAGTGATTATGTACAGAAATATACTTTATCAACTGGTTTTCATTCCTCTACTGTATCATTTATACATTTAAGGAACTAGTGAGGTGCAATAATCCTTTACAAAAATTGTGTTATTTTTTCCCAACCGTATCATCAAACTCTGTGTTTCTGAGATTTTTTTATAGCTTCTGTATTTTTAATCATCCTATCAGCTAAGTTGCCAGGAACTGAAGTAAGTCTTTCTGCTCTGTAATTCTCCAGGTTATTATGCAGGCTTTTTATAAATACAATATTTGCTATCTTCCAGTGTAATTGCTGACTTAAGTAAGAGAATGTGTTCTTCAGCTAGCAGCTATTTTACTCTTAAATTCATTAACATGTCTGTTTATGCTCCATCCAGCTTGATGCTGTCCTTAACCCATTGCTTTGCTGGCTTTGGACTATTCAGCAGACTTTCACCTTCCCAGCTGGGTAGGAAGAACTTCCAAGTCTCCATTACATCAAAGACGAAATTCTTTGACTTGACAGTTGTCAAAGCCCCATCTCTTGAAAGGAACTCTTTCCTTCAGGATCTACCCTGTCTTAATCTATCAGCTACCAGTGCTGTCCAGTTTGGGTCAATGTTTGTCATGGAGATAGAACGCATATATGGAAATAGAATTCACACATTAAAACAGTGTGGGCAATCCTCCTCATTTGCAGCAAGTTCTGCCATGTCCCTAACATCTTTTGAACAGAGATTACTGCAGTGACTCTACACTGACAACAAAACAGGAGAGAGAAATAAACCAGCCTTCCCTCCACAGCGGGCAAAGTACTGTACTCTGCAGAAGCAGAGCTCAAAGGTTGTTGGAGTAGCTTTGGAAAGGCTCTCCCCTCTGTTTGCATCTGCCTGGTTGCATTCATTTCCTCTAAGTTGCTGCCCTGAATCAGAATACCTTCTTAATTACCAGTGCATCAAATTTCTCTTATTTATCTGTCTGACCTTTAATGTTGATTTAGGAGGACACCACGTCAAAAGCCAACTAAACGTACTGTTCCAAAATAATTAAGGAAAGCACTGTATGCTGAGCTGCTATCAACTCCTTTCTCCAGACTGTGCAATCCTCTTTTGACTTCTGCCAACTGATATTGCACAAGAAACCCTTTACTGAAAATATTGGTTATTTCAAGTAAATCAAATAGACTTTGTAACATTCCTGTGAAAATCTATCAGCTTTACTTCCTAAGTATGGGAGTCTTCCTTAGCTGGTGTAAGACAACTGAATTTTACCACACAAAGCCCTCTTCTAGATGAAGTCCTACATCAACCAGCTCTTTATAAAGACAAGCATTATTCTACAATGCCATCAAAAACTTTATTACAAAAGGACCAAAAGAATCTCACCCTGTTATTACCATAATAGATGTTTATTTCATAAAATCTTCAGTCTTAAATGTTCCTGAAATGATCCCTGCATCAAAAATCAAGTTCTTAAGTGTTCACAAACAGAAAGCATAAAAGGGCAGCAAATACGATTGAATTAAAATTTCCTGTGGAATTCAAATTGGTGCATATATTTGGTTGTGGGTTTGGGGTTTTTTCACAATTCAGTCAACTTTAGTAAGATTTATCATTGATTCAGCAATCTACAGAAAAGTGCACATATGCAGGAACTTGCTGGATACAGCACAGTAAGATGTTTACATGGAATTTTAAAAGAAAACTTTAAAAACTGGAAAATGACATACCATACTAAAAAATAAAAAAACCTGAGATAATTATTTCTGTTCACTACACTCAAAAATCAAACTGTACTTGAATTAGATAGTGAATGCATACATAAATTCTATGACATTTAACAAAAGGAAACATTTGTTTAATTTCAATTTATTTCTTTTAGTCTTTATCCACAACTACACTGATTGAAGTGGACAAGAGTAGGTTGCAGCTGGAGATGAGGTGTTAAAAGACAAACCCACTGAAAAACATACATTTGTTATACATCTGCACTTTTATTCCATGCAACAATTGCAAAATGCCACTCAGGAAATGCCATCTCTGAGCTGACTGATAAGATCATTTCCTTATCTCTTTTTTAGCTCTTGTCATTCCTCCTTGCCATACCAGTCACAAAAAATAGGCCAAGAGGGGGTGGGGATAAGTAACATTTAATAAATCTACTAAAAAAAGGCAAATGTGTGTGTATGTGTGTATATATATATATATATATATATATATATATATATATGCTTTAAGAATATACATCTGACTAATTTCTTACCTATCTGTGCTGACGTGCAAAAAAATAATATTCGTATTTACCTGTAAACAAATGAACAGTTAAAATGAGTCAGCTTTGCAAGCAGCCTACATGATGCTTCTGACAAGAGTTTCAGGAATATACTGGTATCTACAGAGGAACTGAAATATAAATATTAAATAATTACTAAGAATGTATTCCACCTGAGCCAGAAAATGATAACTTTCCAATCTGAATTCATCTTCTTGCAACAAAGAAAAGACTCTCTGATTCTCTTAACAATTTCGTGGTGTATCCCAATGTTACCACAAGCCTTCAGAGATAAGGATTTTCCTCTGTTAAGAAAATCAAGTTATTAAATTGGTCAAAGATGACTCTACCAGAAATGTATTCAAATCTTCTTTATTAATTACCAAAGGAATTTAGTTTGAGAGTCAGATATAAAATTTTACTCAGCTTTCGCAGATAAAATATATTATGTACAAAAATTCCCGGGATTTTAATTTAGTAAAACCCCAACAGTACTTAACCGAGCAAGTTATTCTCAGTACAGAGAGGAGCTCTGCAGGACTGATTCATTCTTTTACAGTGCATTAGTTTAATCACCTAGGAGATTTCTAACAGACGATGAAATCTAAACAGGAGCAGGAACTTCAGTTATCTTTGGATGAACATATTTAGTTTCACATTCTATCCTAGCACCGAGCAAAGCAAAACAATTTAAATACACTTCAGTTTCATCCACACAATTTATTTGACTTTTGTTGGATTTAAAAAGGCAGAACCAGATATCGTATCTTAATGCTGCAGTTAAGTTCAAGTTCTCCTGTTAATAACTCTCTTGAAGCGGAAGCCAATGGAATTTTTTTCTTTTACTATTTTTTGACATATGGTAATTGCAATAACAAAATAAAATTTGTTTAAGATGGACAAGTGAGTCAAACTAATGATTACAACAAATTATAGAGCAGCATTCTGTTATGCCCCATACCCTTTTAAAAATAATTTGCTATATTACACAGTGTCCCAATTATCAGGCAATAATCCAAAGAGACTCTCAAGATATAGTGACATATTGTTAACAGCTCAAATAGAAGTGAACTCTAATGAGCAGTCAAAATCAACAAACAAAAGAATAAAATCCTATTTTCTCTATTCAAAGAATATTCCTTAGTGGTAAGAAGATACTGAATCAGGCCCAAACTGTAGAAAAATAAAAAGAGCTGATAATAAGATATGATAACCCAAGTTAATAAAGTGCATAAAAAAAAGAATGTTCAGTGCTACCTTGACTATTCCCACTTTTTCAATGTCTCTAGGAGATAAAAATGTATTTTGTCCTATAAAATCCCATATTTAAATATCTCATGCCAATGTTTGTATTAAAAATTACTCTTCTAGTTTAATGTTTTTCATTCCCTTAATTTTCTGTGTGCTTCTGCTTTGTAATTGTAGAATTGTTAATAACCAAAGATCTCACTCATTGAAAAAATATAACATGCACTATCTAATTTTAAGACCTGTGTGTAGAAATGTGTAATTGGGTGCTAACATACAGGACCATACCAAGAGGAGCCGGCATGCAACCAAATTCAACTTACAAAAAAGAGTTTCATGGCCTAAAGTTCAGAAAGTTCTTGACCCATAGTGGAAGTATGTAGCAGTAAATCTGTATCTCCTACACCTTCCTCCCCATTCTACATGATGCTGATTGTGTCAGAAGAGACACAGTCAAGCGTCCTCCCACCTACTCATCAGATGGCTGTGCCATCGAGGGATCATGGTTTTCACTGGAGAGAGGATCTTCCCTGCATACATGGGAGGTGAGGAAAATGCTTTCCCATCTGGTTGCATGAAGTCACTTGCAAAGAAGATCTGAATCCAGGGAAAGGAGAAATTAGGCTAACATGTGGAAGACAGATATTTTGTTGCTTAATTCCCAGGTCCAGTATATTTTCATTTATTGTTCTCTGCAGCTTTGTAAATTTGAATCCAATATGCTTTTAATTGTTGACAAGGAAAGCTTTGCCATCAATTCATTATGCAAATCAACCAGCAACTGTTAGTTATAAGGTGAGGTGAGTTCTCCTCATAGAATCAGATGATCTATGCACACAAAATACAGACAGGTCTTACCTATTCTATCCTTTTTGATCTCAATTAAACAACAGCTATACATTGAGAGGTCTTAATTAAAGACTCAATAGTAGCAATTAATATAGTAAAGAATCAATATAATATTTATTAAGGTGATCTGTGAGAAAAACAAGAAAGTTGTTAACCTATTTCAGTATATACAGTTTTCAGCAATGTCTTCCTAGGTGACTGAAAATGTTTGGTATGGTAGGTTCAAAATGGAACTTCCACATAGGAATATTACCCTGTAAAAATGGGAGGAATAGAATATACTGCCACACATAATGCTACAGACACATTCCTAGTAAATAAACCTCCATCTGGAGCTCCACGTTTAGGAACTGGATACTGAACTTTGGAAGAATAAATTGCATTTACTTTTAAATATTTTCACAGACAATTTTCACACTGATATAAGAATTATGTAAACAGCTGCTAAAATAAATCACCAGTATTTAGGTTGCAAGCTGTCTGGAGTACACACTGTCTTTAACTTTATGGTTGAGAGCACCCTGTGCTGTGCACCCTGTCACACGGCCCATCTTCTTACCTGTTTCAACTGCGGCACTCACTGGAAATGCAGATATCAGTGCACAGGTCCTTAAAATGCTTACATACATTTTAAGATATTACACCTGCCAGAACACTTTGCACACTAATTAAGCATAGCAAAGTCCAAGATAAATTCAGATTCCCATTGTACAGTCTGAGAAATAATGGTCCAGAGGCTAGTTAAATAATTAGGTCAAGGGTTCCTTGACCCATGTCACAAAATCATATAAACTCAGATAAGCTTTTGTATTGTGATTCTTGGTACAAATTGTGACGGGGAACAGAAGATACACTACTGCAGTGCATCTATGTACTATTTCTCTTTTAGTTGAAAGCCATATTCAAAGATTGCCATCAGGAAATGAATTCTGGGGCTGACCAGAGTTAGATTCACAAAATACCTGCCTGACTTTTTGGCTGAACGTTTAAAGCATCATTTGAACATTCAGCGCTTGAAATATCCCTTCTTTCACTGCTAAAGTTAGAAAGGTGCTGTTGAGTAGATACACAACCATCTAAACAGTGACCAACCATTCATTACTTGGTCATAAAAGAATTGCAAAAGGCACGGTACTTAACATCTCTCTTTCAGGAGTCCACATCAGTAAACAGCAGCACACGAAAGAACCATTCTGGATTCTTCTCCTTAATAGCTCTGGCTATAGTCCTTCCTGCTTCACAGGTTTAATTCAGCTGTTTCATGACCATCACTATTTCCATACAAGCAGATCACATCTCCACCACTCTTGATGGGATTTTTTTATTTTGTGAAATCTATGCAATTATTTCTGAGTAGAAACTGGAATGCCACATGTCCCATCCCCCCAGGTGAAGAAAATCCATTATTGGCCTCCCAAGTGTTTGGGCTGTCACTTCAAGTATGCCCCTGAGGATGAATGAAACGTGACAGTCACAGAGGGATTTATTTTAACAGCTCCATTTTCATCCAAGTTCCATGAAAGACTCTAAGGAATGAGTTAAAGAACTAAAATGAGGGTCAAGGCAGAGAGAAGCGTACAGAGAACCAACAGGAAATATCAAGCACCGGGACTTTGATGGAATTCACCCTAGCCAAAAATGACCCATAGTGTTTCTGTACCACTCAGATTCTTAGAAAGCCTGCCTGTATCACATGAAGAACCCTCAGTAGCTAGCACCTCCACAGAGAGGTGTATTGCACTGCACAGATGTGTCAACTCAGGTCCCAAGACAGTGCAATCAAATTAATGTAGAACATGGATTTAGTTAATAAGTCCTGCCCTTCAGCAGGCAAATAAAATATCATATTAGCAGTGTTACAGTGTGAGCATAAGACATCAATAAGGTTATACAATTTGGCAATCTCCACATTGCATCCCATTCTGAAGTATACATGTGCTAAATCTTACCTGGCATATTTTTTTTAAAATTTTAATACCTCTGACACTCCAGCAAGCACCCCCATCCCAGTGCCCAAGGAATACTTTAAGAGCAAACACACTTTATTTTAAAGCCTTGGGACCTGACTTCAGGAAATTGTCTCAATCCAAATACACTTTGCTGAGTGTAAATTCAAAGCTTGGAGCAAGGCCCATCGGGTAATGAACCTCAGAGGCTATTAATCCACAACCTACAATTTGTAAATGTGCAGGATACTGACTCAGTAGAAAAAAATAATTTTAAACATCTGTGGTATTCTTTCAATTCCAGATTAATTACACTGCTCAGATTGTAATGTTAGCCAGAAATTTCAAGTCTCTCCACTGCTATGTAGAGAATGCTGTAGTTTCCTTTGTATTTATCACTGCTCTGCAACAGTAGGAGGCTTCTTGCCCAACGCAAGCTTATGTTCAGTTCTATGTCCTACATTTATTCCACAGCTCACCTTGCCTGCCTTTTCTTTCTTTCTTTGTCTGAAGTCCTTCTGAAACTCTTTGTTACACAGCATTAATTATTATTATTACTACTTTTAAGACAAAGGATGTGTACATACCCCCACATCACTCCATCAAAATGGTGATATAAATTAAAATCTAAACAGGCTGTTTAATCCTTTTGAGAAGCTAATAATTATTTTCAATCAGCAAAGACTATTCTGCCATTCCAAAGAATGATTAATGAGAGCAAATGTGTTTGTAATTTATTAGCAGCAGCTTGGGGTGTGGGGGGAACAACTTAGGAATGGCAGCCATAGCATCAACATCTGATGATGTGAAGGCACTTCTGTTGCATATTATAAAGTCAAACATAAGGCTGCCTCTTTGGTGATTTATACTCTGCACAATGATACCGAATGCCTGGGGGTTTTTTTCATGAATGGCTTTGCAGTTAGTTTTTGTAGAACTGTCATGGGAAAAAAAAGAAATCGACGAGTATGTACCTCTTCCACAACACTCACTCACCCATCAGTATTCGTCAACATATGCTTCTCAAAGAGCAGAAGTATATCACAATAAAACAGGAAGGAAAAGGCAAACAAGCAGAAGGAAAGCAGAGGATTGACTGGACTGAGATAGGAGGAGCATTAAATCCCTCTATCATAGCACCTGGTGAAATAGCTTTATGTCCTGCACACAGTATAGTGTCTGAGAACTCTGTAGACCTGAATATGTAATTTCATCTCCACAACACCCTTGCAAGAAGAGAATATGTCCATGTCAAAAACAGGAAATTGAGAGATGGCAGGGCTGAAAATTCCTTAAATCACATTATGTTCTTATCTGATCATTCAGTTGCCTAAATACTGCTAGAAACTTACTCTTGAGGTTAGACCCCCACAAGAGGACTTCGATTATTAAGTGGGACTTAATATGCCTGGACAACCCACCTGACAGCAGCCAGACTCAGCTTTCATTTTGTCCTGAAGGTGCCTTTCTTCTCAAGCACAGAGCTTTCCCCTAGTCTAAACTGCAATGAAGCTTAGAAACTAGAAAGGCAATTCCTACGTCTAAATCACCAAAGCATTAGTAATACATGCAGTATTTCTAAAGGTACAAGAATCCAGCCTGAGGTGTTTCACACACATTCTACTTGTAGGGGCAAGAAGAGTGTCTGCAAATGCAGAAAAGCCTCAAAACTCAAAACAACAACATTTTTGCATGCAAAAAGATGTCTGTGGGAATATTCAAGCTGATACTAAATCATTTCTAAATGGATAGCATATTCCTCCCAAACAAGTGATAGGCCAGGCTGAAACTATCTGAAACCCCTATCTCTTGCCTCAAAGAAACAGGAGGGTGTTTCTTTGATAGCTGGGATCAGTAGCAGCACCATCTGCCCCTTCTTTTGAAGTTGTGTCACCATGCAGAAAAAAAAAGCAAAACTGGAAGAACCAGAAGGAAAAATTAAGCACAGCATCGCAGTATCTCTTTTCTCCCTTCTAGTAGTCCCAAAATCTTGTTTTTCTTCTTTGTCTTTACCTTTGTATTAATGTAGAGGGATGAGAGGGAAAGCCATCATGACCCATTTTATAAATAAGCCATTATTCCTGATGATTTAGCCCTTGAGGGACCCCATCTGGAGCACTGTGTGTTGTGTGGGGTTCCCTAGTTCAAAATGGATATTTACAAACAGAAAAGTTCCATCACTCTGGTGAAGCACATGACATAGGACAAGAAGCTGAGGAAACTGGATTTGTTCAACCCAGATAAAAAGCATAAGGAGAGTCTAGTTTCTATTTTCAGCTTCTAAACAGGGTAAAAGAGACAGAGAGAAGGCAGAGAGCTTCTTCTCAGCAGTGCACAGCAAAAGGCCAAGAGGCAATCCTCAAAACTTACATCACAGGAGATTGCAATGGTATGCAAAAGGAAAAAAAAAACAAAAACGAAAACATAAAAAGAATAAGCAGAAAAAGGAACAGGCTCACAAAGAGGTCATGAGACTCCCATCCTTGGTAATATTCAAAATTTTCCTGGACAAGATCCTAAGCAATTTGACCAAATGTTAGCACTGCTTTGAGCAGGGGAGGGTTGACCATTTAAGTTCCAACGATCCCCTCTATCCTAGCCCATTCCATGACTCTGTGCAGACTTTCTTATAGTGTGGTAATTAGGAAGATGCAAGTTTCAAGTGATGCGAAAATAAGAAGGATATGACACGCAGGATGACCTTCAGTGCCCAGCTTTACATCCCCATTTTGAGGAAGCAATGCCTTAGCTGATGAGCTATTTTCCAACCTACACAACAGTTCCTGCACAAAGGAGAAATGAATGACGTATCACAAAGTTTTTCTGAGCAATCAGAAAAAATTAAGATAAATAATTCCAAAGAAATTCCCCATGCAAAATTGGCAGTTTCCGTTCAAGACAGACATAACCCACTTCCTTCACATCAACTATCAAGTGGCTTCTTGTTCCACCTCATTCTTACTTAACCAATGTATTTGCAGTGAACAACATGAGCAAAAAACCTTAGGGGGGGATGGGGTTTTGTATGGCAAGCTATGAATCACATTTTTGGCCCTTCTTTTCTAATCACAGGGTACTGGCCACAGCTGGAAGCAGAACACAGCTCTCCTCAGATCAACGGTCTGCTCTGATATGACAAATTCTGTGTTTTCATTCTGTTCTCTTTGATGTCTCTCTCTTCTCAAGCCTCATCTTGTTTTCATTCTATACATTGTATTTGGTGAATTAGACTACAAAGTCTTGCAGAAGACATTGGTTTGAACAAGACTTCAAAAAATGGCTCAGTGCATCTGGATACCTCCAGTTGTCTGACACTTTAATATAACTGGATTTTTACAAAATGATGGACACCTGCTCTTTGAAAATCAGACTCCTCTTAAGCTGTATGAATATAAGCACCACAGAAGTGACGCACCTGAAACTAATAGACACTTCTGAAAAATCCTGTGCCTTTACTGTGATTGATAGAGAACTGTGTACATTTACAGCATCCTTTTAAGAAAGAGCCACATGTCTGGCTCAAGGGTAACAGCACCACCAGTTTCATATGCAACAATCTATCGTAGTGCACCACTATGTCATCTATTCTGAATAAATGAGAAGAGTGCTAAATTTTTAATGAACAGTGTTTCCACCTGTCTCATAATAATGAAAGAATGAAAAGCTGTTATTAGAACTTTACAGACAGCAAGAGTAATTAGATGGTATCGGCACCTATAACCTTGGACTGATCACACCATCATATGTTGTGCAGAAAGGGGAATTTTTTTTTAAAGAATCTAGTCTTCCTAAAAGAAAATTATTCCTTGATGTTATATTAGCCCTATATCTATATAGGGCTGCAGCATGAGGGAAAATAAAGCTCTATTCTACAGATTATTCTGTACTCTCACTGTTCTATATGAATACTAGGGGTCTATAGGCAAGGGACAAAGACCTACAAAACCAGTACATGGGCTCACACTCACTTCCCACCTAAGAAAAAACCTCAGCCACAAAAGAAAGAGAACATCCAAAGAATTACCACTTGAAACTCTTCATCTTATAACATGAAGTTCTGGAATGTTTTTCTACCTTGCTGCTGTTACTTTGGCAGGGAGATGACAGGCAACACAGAGGCAAGAGCTTCATGCCCACCTTGGCAAAAGCAGGCCATCCTTTAACAAGAATCTTGTACTGCCTTATCATTAGGAACAGCTTGTGTGCATTATGGATGAAATGGTATCTCTTTGCTGAAAGATAAAGTAGAGCATCCAATCCATGACAAGACACTTGTATGCTTCTCTCATCAAGTTAAAATGGTGTCAAATTTCTTTTGTCTGTGTTTGAAACGCAGCTTCCTCCCCCAAGAACATTTTCAAGAAACACTGATCGTGTAACTAATACCAGATTGTGACACTAGGCTACTGCAACTTACATTTATGAAGCAGAATGATTGTTCATCGTCCTGCTGCCTAATGAAATCAACTACATGAATAAATCCAATGCTAATTAAGAATACTATTTATCAGAATATGGCTTACAAAAAGACAGTGTTTACAGTTGACTGAGCTGTGAGAAAAGAACTACCTTGCAGGTCAGCAGGTGGCCTGGGGCTGCTTAACTGATCCTGCAGGGCTGCTGTGGATGCTGAAGTTTGAGGACCTGCTGGCAGCACCAACGCTGCTCATACAATGTGGCTCTCTGGCTGCTGAACAGACCAGACAGAACTCTTCAGATGTGAAATAAAAGCAAAGATCTTACTCTACATACTCAAAATGATTAACTGGAAATATAGTACAGTATTTCAGTGGTAGAAAAATAAAGTTATGAGGGGACATACTGAATTTGGTTCTATGTATCACTCAGAGCAGGTTTGTCCTGGTTAAGAACACAAGGAACACCCCTCTCTTACAAGAGAGATTAAAATTATATTATATAAAAAAAAATCACTATAAAAAGTGGGAGAGTACTGAAAGCAAGGTGAGAGAATGAAATGGAGACTGATTTTAGTGAGTTATGTAGGGCATGTATAAGAAGAATCACTGAGAAAAAAATGTGTAAAGGGCATGGCAGTGCAAAATAATATGACGTAGGAATACTGAAAACTGAACTAGCAGAGACCTTGACAGAGGACATAAGAATGTCTGAGGAGCTGAAATAGATTTTTACAAAGGCCAGAATTAAAATAAGTAGATAATGAATATGTCCTAAAATATGGTTTCTGGTACTGGAGAATAAGAGAGAAAGATGATGGTATAGCATCTACCATCATTGTGGTCAAACAATAAAGACAAAAATTAATCTAAATCAATAAGAGCTTGGAATACTATTGGTCTTAAAGGGTTGATACCTGAAATATTCAGTGATCAAGTAAACAAGTTAGCACAAATAAGAAACACATGTTATCACATAAGGTGTTTATCGAAGAATGACTCCTATTTTTGCCTTACCTGTAAAAAAAAAGAAAAAAGCAAATAAGAAAGATCAAGGCAGTACAGGGAGATTAATCTTTGGCTGTTATCAACAGACATTAATTTTTTTTCTCTCTCTCTTTATTTTTTTTTTTGCATTACTATGGTTGTGTAGTGGTTACACACTGCTAAAAATCCCTCATGTTTCAGCTGTCAGAATTTAAATATGAAAATTCAAGATAGTCCTAGAGAGAAAAGATATGCACATGTTTTATTTGATTCAGAATGAAGTACTCTGCCCATCAATCAACTGTTCTAATAAATGAGAGATCAGACAAATTATATACAAGTAATTTCTATATTCAGAAAATCTCCTTTACTGTGACGGCTACCCTGGGAAAAAATGAATTCAACACATATTTCATAAGACACTTGACTCCTACCTCATAATTCAGGACAATTTGTATTATATAGGACAATTCTTGCAACACTACCTAAAGTAGACACACTACCTCAGTGAAAAAGGTGGGACTAGTGGTACAGTTTACTCTGAGGGTTAACTGCCTGGCTCAGTGCAGAACTAGAAATCCACACTAAGGATTAAATGCGACTGCAAATACATCAGTTAAAAATTCATTGTGAACAGAGCCTAGATAAAACTGTAGAGTCTTCCACAAAGGCAAAAGTGATAGGCAGGTTTATAAATAAAACAAAGACACATTGTTTTACAAAAAAATACTATGCCAACTTGAAGGGGGGGGAGGTGGATGGAATCTAGCAGCTACACAAAGAGACTAGTGATGCACATTGCTGTCTTCTTAGAGCTTTTGTCAAACTATATTTTTCTTAAGCTTTAGACAGGACACATTATCTTTGAAACATGCTGAATAGACTGTCTTAAAGAATCATGGGGAGCCTAGGTTCTAACAGGTTAGCATGGGTTAACATTGGTTGCACATGCTAACATCACACCTCTAAGTCTTTGTCTAGACAGAGCATTAGAATAGATAACTTGTTTGTAGGGTGTAAGTATACAGAATTAGATAACAAACAGTTCCAATCATAGTAAACAAAAAGTCAATACACTGACAATGGATTGAAGAAGACAGAAGTAACAAGTTTGGCTCCTTGGGAATGCCTATTTAGCTCTCTGTTGCTTATTAATAACCTTGAAATGTGCTGTCTGAATATGTCAAAAATAGGTGGTAACTGGAAATTGCAGGAATGCCTCATATACTTAGTGAATGTGCCATAGCATTGAAGCACCTGCATTGACAGAGGCAATGCCATCAAGAAATGCATCAGGACTTGTGGGAGCTTATCCCCTTCACCATTAGCTGCTTTGCACATTCTTGTCCAGTGCTCAGTGAGAAAGCACAGGCAACTTGCACAAGCATCTGTGGAAAAGGTAAGGGGATTGCACAGAGACACTGAGTGTAGCTGACCTGCAGGGAAGTTGCATTTATAAATTCAGCCTTTCTCACCAGACAACTTGTCAATGCACCAAAGGGAATGGATTCCTAAATTAGGTTAACTAACCTCTTCTTGCCAATCCAAGCTTCCAGTCAGGGAAGCCTAGGTTTGAATGTTTACTTTCCTAATAGCTTTAATGGGCAGACATGTTCAGTGAAAAGCTTTTCTGGGGCAATAACCATAATCTGGAAATATCAAATCAACCAGTGCCCAATTTGCATATAAAAGAAAGTTTATCTGTACAAAAATACAGAGATGCTTTCAATTGCAAACACCATCACCTTGCTACTCAAATTTCTAAATGTGTAATGTTTCAATTAAGGCAACATATAAACTTTGCCAGTCATATATCAGTAACAGAATTAAACTAATCTGCTCTCAGACTGCCATCAGGAAGATCTTTTCCCTGTAGTAATAGTTCACCAAAAGCCAAACCACACTCGGTGTATTTCCTTTGATCTCAGAATTGCAATTTTCCTTTTACTACAACTTTTGGGGGTTACTATTAAATCTTCTGAATCTTTCCATGTTTCTATTTAACTGACCAGTTTGGGTCCTGAGTAGTTTAACCCTCCCAGAACACATCATAGCAACATATTCCCCCAAGTTTTCAGACCTTGATCTGTGTAATGTACCAGAGTGGCGTTGCCATAGACATTGCATATAACAGGGGGGTTACCTGTTAGTTCAGGGTCCTTATGTCCTGCTAAAACAGCATGTGAAAGGAGAGATAAATGAATAGTGGAAGTTGATCATCAGATTCTCATCTTTTGTCACTGAACAAAAAAAAAAAAAGAAAAATTAAATATATGTATTTACCTGTTACAGATGGATAAGTGCACAGGTACTTTCTCACCAGGTAAAAATAGCCTGTGGGATTCTCTGTGGTTATAAGATGGGAAGGAAGGCCCAGAAGGCTGTTAAAATACAGAGGGAGTTTCCTCAAAATGATCCACGCTTGATATCTAGCTTATTAATTGCAGCATGCTTTATTTGACTGTACCTCCCTCTGATTCTAAAAATAGGACTGTCAGAAGGCATCGCTGTATCAGCCAGTTCCTCTCTGCAAGTTAATCTATTATACAAGAAAAGGACTTTACAAATGGCTACATTAAAGACATCTAATGAAGTCAAAGCAGCTGTTTTAAAACATATTCAAACAAAATCTAGTCAATGAGATTTGGTCTCTGAATTTCATGTTGTACTATTAGGTATGTAGAAATTGAGCTTTTCAGGGGAATGAATTCTTTAAATTAAGTGAAAAGTCAGGCTATTTGAGCACCTCATTATACTCTGTATTGAAGATCTTTCTCATCTATATTATCCTATTAAGGATTGCAGTGATACCACAACTGTATTCACTGGTGTAATAAAAGGACATACACAGCACTCAAACCAGTGCTTTTGATACTCCTGTCCTTATTCAAGCTTGGTTCCTATTTATCTCAACAGAAATTTTGTCACAGGATATGGAATTAAGCCATGTGTTTTTAACCCAACAATATATTACATCCTGCAAAAATGTAATTTTCTGGGCCTTACAAAATATCAAAGCTTCAGATCATTATTAATTACTTATGCATGCATATTATTCCTCCTTCCTACAGACAGATCTTCTTTGAAGCAGAATGGGTGCATTTCCTTCAGGCTATTCTGCCTTAAAAGGGTCAGCTTGAAAACCACATTTTTGTTACGCCTATCAAATGTGGTATCCACAACAGTGAAAATAACACTTAAGGCTACTGAAACTGAAAGAAACAACAAAGAATTATATATCTGTATCTCTGACATTTGATTATGTGCCCATCCTAAGTAAGCTTGTATAGGCATGTTTTGAATGTTCAAGCTCTCATTTCTCCCTTCCTCAATGATCTCCTGCATCTTACCAGTGAGTTAAAATCTTCTATAATATTTTTAATAATACAGAACATATTAGTGAAGTGAATTTTAACAGAACATGTGTATTTCTAACCAAGAAACTTTTAGGAGGATCCCTTTTAGTAGTTCAGAGTAAAAAAGAAGGTGGCTGTAGGTAGATTTTATACTGGAGTTTTAGTGACAAGGTATGGGCATATATATTCCATTCTTAGCCATTAAATGGATGCCCACTGCATCTAACAGAAAATTTAATGCTCAGGAAATCACGGCTTTCATGTAAAAGCACAATCCTCCTTTAATATAAGTAATTTTGAAATCTGATACTAATATCAAGGGAGCAAGTACTGTTATTTTTTCAGGAAATAGTATAATTTATTGTGCTTTAGCAAATCTGATTCCAATCTATCACAAACTACAACACTAACTTGGTTAAACACAGAAAATCAAATTAACAATTATTTCTTAGTGTTGTAGAAGCAATCAATAATTCCTGGAATACCTTCCACAGTAGCACTGTCATGATGTAGATATATAGATATATGTAATGGTCATTGTTCAAATGATAAGAAATTACATCAATTAATATGCTTTTCACTAATTTAGCTCTATTAGTCCCTTTCCCTGCTTTTTCTCTCATACTCCTGCCATTTTCTTTTCCTTCCACTCCCACCTTATCCTCTCTCATCATGATATTCCCTCTTCCATGTCCCCTCTGTTCACCCTGCCCTGCCTCCTGTGTATTGAGCATCAACAGTGCCACCTCATACACCAGACATTAAAGCTCATTCTTCAGCCATGGCATCCTGAACCTTTCCTTCACTGATGATTTGCTTCCATAAACTGCAAAGCAGTGTGTGGGTCCAAGTGCCAATTTGGTTGTCTGCACACTAAGCTAGAGAATCTGAAAAACCTGCCATGGAACCTTTTGGAAGAGCAATTTATCCACTAGCCTGGGGTGCCTTGGTTTCAGAATTATAGCCACATGGATTGCATATAGGACTGGGAGCCCAGAAACTCCTGAGTGCCAGTAGTAGCTTTAAGTAATGATTTTTTAAATGGATCCCGACAATTCATTAATCCTCTTTGTCTCAGATTATCTGCAAAGATTGGTATAATAATGCTTTGCTCACCTTCCTCACAGAATTTTGCAAAAAATATGCTCGAGTTTCATTTATTTCAAGGGGAATTATGCTTTTCCACCTGAAGGCAGAACTCAGCCCTTCTACAGTCAAGATGTAAACCTCAAGTTTTATTATAGTCTTTAAGAGACACATGCAAAGTCAAAAGTTGAAGAGAAGGCTGTTACTCCCATTAAGAAGAGATGTGACAGGAAAACGCAAACAAAGAAAATGAAGAAGAGTGTTCCCTTTAAATTAGGACAAATTTGGATCCCAGAATAGAAGATGGAGCAAGAAGATTCCTGCTTTCAAGGGAAAGTATGTTAAGTGCTGAAAACATTGCCTACATTGTTCATGAACACTTCGTGATTACTTAATGACTGATTACTCAGTAATGTTCACAAGGTCAGCAAAACCTTGGGTATCTGTCATCTGAATGCCACTTCCATGAATTTAAGTGAATAAAATTGCAGTAACTTTAAATATCTGACATCTTTAAAGGCCGTATTCCTTTATTATATAGTTTGTTTATTTATTTAAGCATAGTCAAAATGTAACAAGAAAAAGAACTATTCATACCAAAAATGCTATTCCTAGAATTGCATTTGAATTATGTGACATTACAATATAAATTATATCACAGAATCAGAGAATTATTTAGTTTGGAAAAGACCTTCCTCACAAGAGTATTAGAAAAATGAGTAATTAAAAATGTCAAATACATACAAGCATGAAATACACATTTTTATTGCCAAAACAAAGTTCTTATTATAGAAACCAATTATTAAGCTATACAATGCTTCAGATTTTATGAACTAAATCTACAAATTAATTGAATGCCTAGCTCCAAGTTTAGGTGCCTCTGGTTAGCCTTTCAGCAGCACTGCAACCCACAGATCCAACTTATATTTGAGGGCAGAGCAGGAGATCAACAGGTAGGCACACGCTAGGCTGTGAAGCTGCTCACAGCCATACCACATGCCCACTCTCTGCTGGAAATCTCACATTCAGGATTTGGTGGGCGAGGTTAGGAGAGTGCAGCAGGGTCAGGGCACACAGCAGGATTAGGTGTATTGAAAAATGCATTCTGAAGTCTCTTCTCTGCCTGATTCATTGAAGGAACTTGAGCCTATATTCCTCTTTCTCCAGGAATTGGTCAAATGTCAAAGCCATTCAGTGTTTTGAAAAAAATCAGTCTCATCTGTCCCACTATAGTTGCTTCACTTTGTACATTTCTGGGAACATTCACATGAAGTCTCCCATATGACCACCTTAACTAGCAGGTTAGTTCCACAGGCTGTAATTCCCACTGAGGAAGAATAACTTCAGTAGGAGGTACTTGCTCAAAAATGTGCTGTGGCTTCAGATATTGGAAATGTATGCTCATATATGGCTCCAAATCAGACAAAATGCAAACATGGTCTGAATACTTGCCTACTATTTTGCATTCTCCAAAATGAAATAAAATAAAATAAAATTTCTCTATCCTAACATGTGATACATTGGTTTTCAAGGGATTTCATATTGCTTCATAGGAAATTATATACAGAGTGAACTCCACTAAATATTCTGAGGAGAAAGAGTACATCATCCCAGCATTGTGGAACTGGGGCCCAAGCAAACTATGCACTGAACCAGAAAAGCAGCTTCTTGGTCTGAGCACCAAAATGCAAGGGGGAAGAAAAGGACAAAGAAGCACTGGTCAGACCTTGAAAAAGCTAAGCATGAGCAATTAGTTCTTCACAAAATGGTACAGAAAAGAGCTTGCATACAAACAATGTAACAGCCAGTTTGGGAGTCACGTTAGGTATGGGTAAATATTCCCTGAGCACACCAATCCACCTCCAGAATAATCTTACTTCCTACCAGCCCCAGCTCAGGAAACTCCTGTGATTACACCAGGAAGAGGTTATCTTGTGGTACACTGTACCATCTTCATCTTTAAAAGCTGCCCACACCAGAAGAACTTGTCAGCAGCTTCCACTAGCAGTAATTTGATTGTAAACAGAAAAATTTTACCCAAGCTTGGCCTGAGTGACACAAACCCATTTAGTGACAATGGCTTAGGTTCTCTCCACTTAGCCTTTCCTAAGATAAAGGAATAAATGCCCTTATACCTCTGGCCAACACAGCCCAGGGCCAGTTCACGAGTGTCTCCTAACATGTGGAAAGCCTCATGCTGCACATACCAGGCAGCAACAGCAAGAGGTGCTCATCTTCATGATCCATATCCCAGTGTTCATGGGACTGGGGATTGTTAACAGTGCTGTATGAGTGTGTACCTGGTCATAAAAAATTAAACCATTCTCAAATGTCTCTTCTTTCCCTGCCAAGAGCATTATAATCCACATGGAAATGACATCTGCTCTGAGGTCACTTTCCTGGAGAGCACCATCTTGTGACCACCCTCACCTTAAATTTGGGCTTGTCTACACATGGAGTTGTTCCTGATTAATTGTTCTTGATTAATGACATGTGTGGCCACTGCATCCACATGCAGCAGTGCTCAGAAATAGCTCTAAGTGTAAACAAGCCCTTATTCACGGTAGGAGTGCTAACGAGATTAGGAGCGGCCCTGCCCAGCACTTCTTGGGATAGACACTTCTTTACCAACGCGGTGTAAGACATTCCTCAGTCAACGGCTCCAGCCACAAGACACCCTCAGAATTTACACCTAACAGGATGTAAAGCACAGTCCCAGCTACTTTTTTAAAGCCAGTGATGTAGGTGAATGCTCTCAACTAAATATTCACGTTCCTGCCCTCACAGAACTGGAGGATCCATAGGAGTTAGTCCCAAACTTGTCCAAGTTTTGCTGATTTTGCCCAAGCAGCAAAGAAAGAGGCTTTAGCTGACTGCTTGCAGCAGATGAGGCTGCACTTCCCTCAATCCAACCCCCAAACTCCTTTATTCCTTGGTAGCCACTGAATCTTGCAGACTCCTTCCTTCTTTGCTGTGGTTTTAAGCTCTCATTCTCGCTTGAATTATTTTCTATCCACATATTTCTGATGCACAGAGACATCCTTCTTTCTCAGCAAGTTTTGGGTTGGTTTGGTTTCCTCTCCAAGTTGGTTCAATTTTATATTATTATATAGCGCCAAACCGTTATTTCTCCAAGTGCCACAATTCAAAAGTACTTTCTGAAACAATTATTTACTGGTTTTGTTTCTGCTGAGCACCTACACTGAGTTCTGTCAGTGAACAGAACTTAAAGAATAACTCCCAGCACAAGTTATTAAACCAAGGTCACCTAAGCACTTCAGTTTTCTTGTTTATATACACAAAACTAAAGAAGTACTTATATTTTCTAACCAAGATAAAGCATATTTTGATAGAGATCATATCTGCTGAAACTTTATTTTCCAGGTTTTATCTTAAAATATTTCTACTTCTATAATGATTCAAAACCTGAACATTTAGTTGTACAGCCATTAATAACCATAATAAAAAACCTGTTAATATAAACCAGCGTGATACTACCTACATTTTCTTCATTTTTTAAAATCTTATTTGCTATGTTTTGAGTGTTTAGCTTTTCTGGTTTCTAGGGAGGGGTGAGTGCAGATGGGGGTTTAACTGCCTGTTTATTTCATCTGGAAAATGATATGTCTGTTGTTAGATGTGGCTTTGGAATTCTCTTTTAACAGTATATCACTTGTTTTAGACCAGGTGTTGACTGGTCAAATTACAGGAACATGAAGTATAATTTGTACTTGTCACACAGGCAGCCTTTTCTTAAAGGCATTAAGTACTATCTTTTTCACCTGATTCAGTGAAAAGATATCTAAATGTGTGGTGGGCAGTTACACCCTCTCAATGTGCCTCCACCCACATCACCCTGTGGATGGTGCTTTGTTATCTTAGCACTGGAGTCATGCTGGACCCAGCTGGAAAAGAGGCAAAGAAAGTGATGTGGGAGGGGCAGAGCTCTTAGAAACCATTCCCGGTTTTGTAAATAGGAAAAAGCCATTTTAATTCAAGATGATGTAGTTTCCAAGTGATTAAGCCAGAGAGAAAGATGATTTATTTTTCCAGTGGAATTGGAAAAGGCATGTAGGGAGTCACTAATGCACTCATGGGTCCAAACTGCCAGACAGAGGGGCCTAACATTATATTCCTAAAATCTCAGGCTAAGTTTATTGTTAGCCACTAATTTGACATTATAAGCACAGATAAGTCAATCGAAAGTATTGGTATTGAGGCCCCTTTTTTCCCAATTCGAGAAGTTTGGGGGAAATTCAGACTAAGTTTAGTCCAATCCCCTGAATTGAGCATGTGTTGCTCCAGGCATTTCCAAGTTGTTCAAGGGCTGCATTACAGGCTTGGACCATCACCAGCTGTCAAAGTGGTTTTGGTGTGCAAGCAGAGAGAAGCTTCTGGTTTAGCTTCTCTTAAAAGAAACAAAATTTAGTTAGCTCGTACCAAAAACACTTTGCAGACTAAAACAGAGCTTTGTAAGTGGAGACAGTTGGGGAAATAACTTCAAAACTCCATTGCTGCTCCAGCCTAGAATACCATGCACAGCCTCAGGCACCTGAAAATAGAATCTTGATTTCCAAAGCAGCCACGTGACAAAAGTGCCGACTTATTGTTTACCTTACAAAACAAAAACATAACATAAAAATGGCAATTTTTTTTCTTTTTTTAAGTCCCATACAACATACATACTGAAGTCTCATCTATTATTTCTAATGCCTCATATGATAAATTGCTGAATTAGAACTCCTAAGCTGTGTTTAGAACAGGGGAATAGGAAGCCAAATATTCAGGCCAAAAGCTACAAAGGTCTAAGGCATCAAGCAGCTGTGTAGATGGCCAGCTCACATTGAAATCACTCAAGCACAGTGAGGTGCCTAAATAACATTGTGCCTCCTGTCTCCTTCTCCACCAAATAAACTAGGGCAAATAATCTAGATTTCTGGGGTTAGACTAATGGATCTTTGCTCAGACAGTTATATAATAATTTTGCACTTCAAATGCAAAGACAACTGAGAGACTTTCAGACTGTAGATAAACTAATAATACACTGCACTTTTAGTTTGTTATTCAAGGGATGTTACACAAAGGGAGATTGATTTTGCAGCTATTGCACTTGAGCAGCTCCTATTTGGGGCAATGGGCACTTGTGTTGGAAGAACTGCTGTGGAAGCAGTCCCCATAATGCACTTATTGACAAGATTAATCCTCAGTTTTCCTTCAAAGTGACTGTAAGCTGCATCACCATTCCAGAGATCTTAGATGGTTTCTGTGTATTTTCCCATATGGTTTTAGCAAGAAGTTTTAAAAAGTTATATGACAAAAGCTTGATTAAAAAGAAAATAAAATCCCTAAATTGGGTCATATGTAGGACATTCCTCTTGGTAATCTCTGTATTATAGAACAGCCTCACAATTTAAATAGAAGTCAACCCAATTTACAAAATTGGATTGGACAAAACACTAGAGAACATGTTACAGTATAAGGAGTCATCATGCATACACAGTGCAGATGCACTGCTGAATGACCTAACTTGCCCATTTGCATCTCTAATTTCTATGATATAATCTCCATTCCACACTGCAATTATTAGAGAAATAAATTAATTTCTTGGTTTCAATGAAGTTGGTGGAGGAATAGAGGGGTGAAGGGAGGAAATCGAATTTTGCAGAGCCATGATTCCAAAAATAATTCAGAAAGGAAAAATCCTGTAGAAGAAGAGGGTAGAAAGTAATGGAAGAGAATTGACATTCAGCATGCTGTTAAAACTCTGCATTGCTAGCATAGTGGCAACAAAGTCATTCCTTGTTTCTATTGCATTCCAACTGTTTTGTTCTCTTCCACTATTCTTTGCCATTTGTTTTTATATTTACTGTTCCATATACCAATTAAGAATTCTTAGCAGGTCTTCCAAGCAGTAGAAATTTAAATTAGATTACAAAAAAAGAACCTCAAAAGCAGAATGAGATTTTAAATAGATCATTGAAACTAACTGCAAAATTCTTTTATCAGGAGGGGGGAAGGTAATACTTTTTAAGAGTGCCTTAAAATTAATCCAAAATAAGTCACTTATTTTCAGTGTGTCAGATTTGAAAGGTTTACTCTGAGGTTAATGTGAAAGTGAATGTAAAAATATTTTAAGCCTTTTATTCACCAAACTAGAATACCATGAAATGAAAATTTTAGGAAACCAAGGTGTTATCAACAGTACCAACCATATAGTAAGTATAGTGCCCTAAAGTATACTCCATTGAACTGAATAGGGCTGCAAGTTGCTCAGGGTAAGAGTTGCTGCTTCTCCTTCTGCCACATGGAATAGTAAAAAAGGTATCCAGATGCACATTTCTTGAAGGAATTTGCAGTGCTGCCATGCAGTTACTCTGTGTTGTATAAGCTGGCAAAATAGGTGGTCCAACCTTTCCCCCACACTACCAAATTCCCATCTTTGCCTCCTGCCCCATGCTGGTCATATGTTGACCAGAATCACAGCTCATCTTGCCACATTTAAATCTGTTATTTCTGACTAGCAAAAGCCAACAAGTAGTAAGCAAGGCAACCTTCAAAAATTGCAGTGTCTGCCGTTTGGGATGCAGTGGCCTTGCACCAGTGCACCAGTGTTTTTTTCTAGAATCTCTGAGGACTGACAAGACTGGTCCAACTCCATCAGTATCAGGGATGCTCAGTGCACAGACACAGATGGAGCTCCCTAGACAGTGAGTGTTTCACCTCCATCCACATTGCCAAAGGTTAAACAGGAGCTGTGCCCCACCCATTACCAGTGTTTCACAGCCAGTGAATTTAAAAAAAATTAAAAGAAAGAAAATAAGCAAACACCCACATTAAAGAAAGTGTGTCCCTTCCTGAGAAAGGCCTCAGTTTCAAAGGATCTCTGCTCTCGGGTGCTGCACCACTTCCCACACACTGTCACAAGTCTCTAGTTCTTAGTGCCGTTATTTTCTGCCACCAGGTGATCTCAAATCCTTTCTTTTTTCTAAGTAATTTTCCATTTCTCACACCTATGAAGAAAGAGTTTAATAAAAGTGATTCACCTAAAACTAGGTGATCCCTGTGCACAGTTTTGGCTCGTTCCCTGGGCCCAGCCAAGGGACTCACCATGTAGGACCACAACTCTCCTCCAGGTTAACAGTTCCCAGCTCATAGGGACAGCACGACAAACCTGCTCCAAATGCCAAAATGAGCACAGCCACCTGCCCCAGCAGGCACAGCAGCAAGGGGCACTCAGGCGGGTGCTGCTAGCCAAGGTGACAGCCAGGGAGAGGAGGGCAATCTACTTGAGGATTGAGGAGTTGTGGAGGCTCTTGTGCAAGGCTTGAGAAGAGGCACCAGGGGTGAACAAGGATGTGGTGAGGCAGCTGTGGGGTGGCAGGCAGAGACGAGCCCTGGAGGGGAAAGGAAGCCCAGGCTTGTGCACCTGATAGACCTGGTGTCTGAGAGAAGCCTCTCCTGCAGGCAAAACAGAAACATGAAGAATTTTCCTGAGGGACAAGGTAGCAGATGCTGATCAGTCAGTACCAAATTTAGTATAACACCAGCATGGGACCCTAAGGTTAAAAGTGAACCCTCAGCAAGCCCCAAACTTGGGTGTGGGTATGTGGATGCATCATTGCTGAGGAAACTTCATTTCTCTATCTTTTTTTCTTCAGCTCCTAAGTGGCTGAGAGAACTGCTTCTGCAGAAATTGCTACTTGTACAAAACACAACAGCCTGCTGAAATAGATTTAGTTTATAAAGTAGCTCCCCATCACAGCAGCACTGCAGTAGTACAGACCTGAAAGCCACCCGTACAGAACACTGAAAAAACAACACTCGTAGCAACAAAATCTTTTGGGTCAACAAACAAAAGTTTGTGGAAAGAAAGAAGGCTTTGATGTCAGTTACTTGGATTTTGAGCAATTTTGTGACGTGGTAATGGGGAACCAGGGGATGTTACTTAAACAGTGCAAAGGCTTTGAATAAAGAGTGTTCACAAAAGGCTACTAAGGAAAGCTAGTTGTCAGGAGGAGAAGAGTGAGTAACACCCTGCCAGTCATGGATGCAAATCCAGTTAGGGGATAGCACACAGGGGCAGAGCAGGAATAATTGCTTGGTTCTCTTCGCAGCATTTAAGTAGTGGGGTGCCTCTAGGATCAATACAAACAGTAGCATTGTTTAATGCACTTATTGAGGTCCTACTTGAAAAGCGAGATCCGTAAGAGCAGTAGGCAAGACAAGGCTGGTGAGGCACTTCGGTAAGCCTTGACAACACTAAGTAACTGAGTAATGCATCAGCAAAGGGAATGCAGTGTAGATGAGCGCACAGTAATGCATCTTGGAAGGCATGATTTAAACTACTCATATACACAGATGGGTTCTGAATTAATTGTAGCCTTTCAACAAAAAGATTGAGGCATCAGTGTGGACAACTTAATGAAGATGTCTGCTCAGTGTGCTGCAGTGGTCAAACCCAGAAAATAAGCTGTAATAAAAAAAATGGATGACAGAAGATATTGTAACATGATTATATAAAAAACATCCACAGAAAATTTCAGTTATCCAACCTCAGAGGGATGAAGAAGAGAAACATGCCTAGAGAATAAACGAAATGAACTTGTAGAGGTCAATCATGCCAAGTGCCGCTTATGCCCTGAGTTATTGACTGCAGTGCATCCTAGGATCTCAGCACCTCAACTTAGCAGATTGATGGCTTTTCAAGAAAGAGTACATGAAAGTTTGTTCAATGAAGGACAGAACAGATGTGGCACATGGCATGCTTATGTACCTAGCTCATAATAAGGAAACATGTAAAAGAATATAGTCTCTCAATGCAGCCTGTAACTAATCTGTAGAAAACTGGTCATAAACTGTAAGTGTGGTAAATAGCTTTGTTTACCACCAAAACCGAGGAGACTTATACATAAAAAAAGAAAGGAAACACAGCCTCTCTGCTCATGTAAATAAAGTCAGTCCATTAACTGTTGTAATCAGGCAAACTGATTATACAAGCCACAGAGGTACCATTTCATCAGTTGTACAGAAAATAAAAATGACAAGAGCCTTCAATTTCCAGTGTTCAAGAGTCGGCAGGGTTAAGATAGAAATCCCTCAGATTTATGTCTCCACCAGTGATGATATAGCTGGAAAGTTGCTTCATATTAAAGTTTTGTCCTCTCAGTTGTACAGTCATGAGAGAATCCTTCCTCAGGTATTGTTGAATGCCAGATGCATCACGAGTTCTCTAGAAGATATTAATGTTGGCATTGCTAGTTAAGCAGATACTGAACTTAGTGTACCAGCAGCTTTTCCTGTGCTATGAATACTTGTCTTCAGGCAAAATACATGTGACTAAATTTCAGATATCCTTTAAGTTATTTGTTCTTTCTGAAATCAAGTTCCTTTGTGCTGTAGGAAAAAAGAAAAAACAAAACAAAACAAAACAAAACAAAAAAAACCCAAACCAACTAGCAAGGGATTCAAGGGACTGCTAGCCATAATACATGAGAAGCAATATGACAGTTTAAAATAGCATTAATCAGAGCTATAGACTGTATTTAAGTCAGCATTAGTCACAGAACATTTTGTTTTATTCTGCAAGACCTAATATAATATTCAAGACATATGATATTCAAGATAATAATAATAAAAATAATAATAATAATAATAATAATAATAATAATAATAATAATAATAATAATAATAATAATAATAATAATAAGCAGTCAACTAGCCTGGAGAATTTATACATTATTGGGAGTTTTGCCCTTAAATATGAATAATTATAGAAAATCTGTAAATGAAAATACAGAGTGATGGATATTTCTTGAACTCTTGGAGGAGTAAAAGCAATATGTGCATGTCCATCAGTAGTAATAATCCTCTTCCTACCCTGGCATGGGAATGGTGGCGGGAGAGGAACTGCAGACAACCTCGCTGAACTACAAGTGTAGGTCAGCCTCCACCCTTGGAGGAAATATTTATCTTAAGATCTTGAAGACAACTTCAGATGGATGCAAGAGCACTAACACATATTTGTGCTATCACTGAACACCTTCCATACCAGAGCAAATTATATGATGTTTGGTTTATCCTGTATGGGCATTATAGTTGTTAGAAGTTGTTAGATTTAACATTTTCTAAAGGAATGGAAATTGATTATTGGGGTGTCAGAGTCTGGGGGGAGAAAAGAGGCAGTGGATGTGGTTATGCACAGAAGTTGTCAAAGAACCTAACTTCACTGCGATTGATAGTATGTTGCTGGACTGCTGCCATTCACCTTGTGAGAGATTTGGTGGGGGGTGTTGCATGTAGCTGCAGGAAATGGGCTATTTGGAAGGAAAATTGCAATGATCTTCCCGGACAAGAGCTATGAGGATTGAAAGTTTGCAGGGATAATTCATCCTGGAGCAGAAAGGAAGCAAGAGCCTCCAAAGAGTCTTGCAGACGTAATTGGTAAGAGGCACTGGGAGCGGAATATTTAGGACACAGGGAAGGCAGAGGAAAGGGGAGAATTTTGTCCTGTTGCTTGAGTGGGACTGAACACAAGGTTATTGGAAGGGTTACCTTTTGGATGAGATTAAAAATGCCAGAGTGGATCCTGCCTACACTGAAGTCAGTGATGGTAATGACTATTTCTACTGACACTAAGGTGGCCGGAGCCTCACTCATGATCTGAAATAAATGCAGAAAACTAGGATAGCTGTAAAATGCTTTGATGTCAAATATCTGTGGCCACAGTAGTGATTCTTAGGCATTAACCCAAAAGGATCTCTGCTAGGTATTTTCTAGGAGAAAGGTATCATTTTTTCCACTTTACAGAGAGATAAACTGAGGTCTATGTAGGACTTTCAGAAGGAGAAAGGAATTCGGGTGCTTAAGTCTGATTTTAATTACACTGCTGGAGCTGGGAGAGAGGAGAGAACAAATACCCTAGCTCCTGGCCTTTTGATGAGACCACTGCACAGCTATTAAAGGACTTGTTTTCCTTTCTGATTACATTTGACCATTTAAATCCATTTAAGCTTCTACTCTAAAAGGAAAAGAGTGCATGCTCAATTCTGGAGTAATTAGGTAATGCTGGTATTATGCTCTGAAGCTGTGAAGTGCTAATTTATGTAAAAGGCTAGTAGTAGTATGATTAGTGCTTGAGTATGATATCATCAGGCTGATGCATAAGAACAGCAAAGTGTGAAAAATTACATACATCTGCTGTGCCTTCCTAAAGACAACTGAAACCAAAAATAATCAATTGAAAAAAAATTTATAGTGTAGTTTGCAACACTCATAAAGATATGTCTGATAAGAAAACGGTGTATATTTCCAAATAAGGAGCTACCAAACTTGACTTTTGAGTAGTTTTAGGAAATATAAACTATTTTGAGTATTTATATTTCTTTGTTTACATTTCATTAATTTTCAGGGGTTTGAGTAACTTACTGTACATATTTCAGAGCAAAACTTAAAACGTACTAGAATCGAGTCTGTTGTTTCCAAATCCTAGGGCCCACGAAACAGCTACTTACACAAATGGAAACAACATTTGCTGGTGCCAACCAAAATGAAAGGCTGAAGGAAAGCAGGAAGTAATCCACAATAGAAAGTGTGTAACTAATCTTGAGAGGGATAGCAGCAAGGCTCCTCTACAGCAAGCATTCAGGAAGGGAGAAGCACAGATAGGCATCTTCTACACTGAGAATGGCCTGTCTAAGCGAGATTAACCCCTGCCACAGAAAACAAAGATAACCTATCCTGTTCCAGAGAACAGACAATGTGAAGTGCTGGATTGAGATGAGACCAAATTTGAAATATAAAGCCTCAAAATACAGCTTTGCAGCAAAAAGTTCTCAACTAAAGAAAGGCAGTGAAAATCCACTGACATGACAGGTCAGATTGGAATGATTCCCAGATTCTTCATCCTTGTAAAAAATAAACCACTGGAGAAGGTGTATGCAAAGTAAGTTGCCTAAAATGACAAACAGGATGAGAAGTTTTATTGCTTACAAATTCTCCTGAACCCACAGCATATTTCTAAAGGCCTGGAATAGATGGTGCTGCCATTACCACACAGTACACACATTATAATTATTTAATTTAGGAGAAGAACATAATCAAATCAAAGGAGAAAATGTAACTGAAACTGCAACTGTCTGCTGACAATGTATGACACGTGACACCAACACCACAGCTGCTTGTAACCCTTTATCATCAAGAGGAGGACTAAACTTCCCTGTTTCTTTAAATAAAAACTTAAAGTGGCAAAGTTGCTGGAGAAACCTTAATGACCATAGTGATTATATGGAACAACTACTTTCCTACACACTACAACACCATATTTGCACACACTTGTTTGCCGTACACAGAATTCTTGTGTTCCCATGAAAGCCAGCATTTGTCATGTGATTTAGAGAGATTCTGCTGAATATGGTATTGTTAAGTCCAATAAGCATATCCAAAGTACGTGCTTATCCATATCTAAATTGGTGTTCAGCATTGCAGCAGAACATTTCTGTTACATAATAATCATTATGTTAATTTTACTAACATTTTCTTCAAGTCAGAAATATTGAAATTGCCAAGACACAATCTGGACTTAATCAATGGAATAATATAATTATATTTTTAATTGGATATTATTGAATTCCAGGCCAGAAACTCACACAGATCAGTGTCTCAAGTGGACTGTTGTGCTATAAAGATGTGATCACCTGAAAATCCAGTCACTAGTAGAGACAGAGTTGCTGGATGGCTGGATGTAAGTTGTGTCAATTTTATCGGCTGGTGGTCTGAGAAGTAAAGATTGTGTCAAGCTTACTCATACTGAGAAGAATCTTACTTCCTGCCTCACCCACTTCAAATAGAATGTTTGTATGCAGGTTCAAGACAGTAGGGTACTGTGTGAAGGGATCCGTCCAAAAAAGTGACTGTTAACCATGTGTATAAATGTATCTGTATTGAGCCCTATATTTGTAATCATAAATCTTTTTTTAGCATTCCAGTTCATTCTAATAATAAATTTCAATTATTCAGTGGACTTCAAATAAATTACTTGTCAACTACCAGTTCAATTAATTACAGAATGTATGCGACAAATGCTTTAGGTGTACTCATCCAGGTCTAATACATACTTAGAAATATGCACATTGCTTTCTAATAATTTTTAATTAAATAAAGCATCTCATTCTAAAAAAAAAATTTTAAAGTCTTTCTTGACCCAAACAAGTAGTATTAGTACGTGGCTTGGTCTCCAAATGAAAAAAATGTTTGTTCATACAGCCTAGTCCTCGTGACCACTTTCCACCTCTGTGCTCTTTTTGAAGCTTGTGTTATTCAGTTTACTACAGAAGCTGCCACTGCTTTGTCAAAAGCACCTGAATGTTTCCTTTTGTTACTTCTGCTTCCCGCTGATACCAAAACATAAAGAGTAGTGAAAAGGTCTGTGTTGGGGTTCTGTGTAACAAAGTACAAATATAATGATGCTTGATTCATTACTTGCTTATGTGTGTGTTTATTTTAGTATATTTATATCCTCTTGTGCCTCTTCCAGAAATAATGTTCTTAATAAGTTTTCCCATTTTTGCAGTTACTTTTTTCAAAAGATACCTTGCAGTGAATACACTTGAATATTCCTCTCAGTTGTGATCACACAAGTTTGAAAGACTGCACAAAGAGGGCATATATGGGCAAAAAAATGGAGCTTGCCAAGACATTTTACATGAATAAGATCATGCAGATAAAGAGTGCAAAACCACATTCATTATTATCAAAATAAAATATACTATCTTGATCCATTTAACAAAACAAAACAAAACAAAAAAAAAAAAGTGGGTGGGAAGAGAGTAGCACCATTTGCATAGCCCGTATTCCTTAATTTTGACCAGCAATTTTATGTGTACATCTTTGGTTCCTGGCATACCAACAAGAGATGCAAGCACATGAAACCCTCTACCATATCCCCTAATGCTTCAAGGAAGTTCCTTGCCCTGGGTAACTCCTTTCAGAATTATTTGCTGCTAATAAAGCACACCTGTAACCCCAACTCTCAGCACAGTGACCACTTGCAACCAGCACAGAGATGGTTTATCCTGTGAAATCTGTCAAAGAAAAAATTAATCTCATACAGACTAATTGAGATCACACATTCTATGTCTCTTTCTCCACTTCCACTGACTTTCTCCCACTAGCCAACTCTCAGGAATACAATACAGATTTGCTTTGACATCACTCCAGTAACTCCTGGTAACAGGCCACCACTGAAATAAATCTCCAGTGGGTCATCTCATCCACACTTGGGCTGCCCACCTGTATGGCAGGTGCAGTACCTATCTGGCCAGTGGCCTTTCCTGGGATAGCAGACTGTTGAAACAGGAGGCTAGATGCTCAGCTCTGGGGAATGCCTGGCTAGTGTCTGGACCAACAGAGGGGAGCTGTGATGGATTTAGGAAGATCATGTCTGATATATTGAACTAGGTAAACTGAGTTAATCCTGTGATTTTTGCCATAGTCTGGACTTTGGTGCTGTTCGAACAGCCAAACTTGCCATGGTAATTCCTTCCCACCTAGGTACACAGAGGATCTCATGACTAGACCCATGGTTAAACCTGTGTCCAATCTTTCCCCTCAATCCCATAATAACAGGTCTCTCAGTAACACAGAAAACAGTTCCCTGTTAATCAAAACCCCAACAGCAAAAAAAAAACCTCTAACAGTTCTTCTCACAAAAGGAATTCTGGGGGTAATAAAAAGGCATGTAGAGAGACCAAAACAGATTTCTCTGATTCCTGGGTGCCCATCTGGAACAAACTTGTCATTTTTCCTCAGAGTGGGCAGTGAAGCTAGGGACAGCTATCCAGCAAAGAGCTGGGGACCTCCTGTACCACAGTTCCCTCCTCCATCCCAACCACTAGGTGCCTCTGGGACGGGTGGGATTGAAGGTAGCTTTGAAGAGGTCAGATGTGAGAGCAGCCAGAAAATCATGGCTTGTCTTCTCAATAGCAGAGTGTCATTTCTACAGAAAAAAGCATTTCTTCCAGGATATCATTCTAATATAAAATTTCCTATCAGATAACCCTAACAGCTATCCTGACCTGGATTTTCCTGACTGCTTTGTGTCAGTGTGGGAGAGAACACACAGAAACTCATCTCCACAACCATCTGGGACAGACAAGTTACAGAGAGTTGGAGATTACATTTTCAAAGTTGCAAAAAAAGGAAGATCCAAGTTGGCCTGAAATTCGTACCTGGGTACCTTGTTCCAGGGACATACCCCCAATACTCTGCAAGCATAAACATTTCCAGCAAGTATCTGAAAACACACCATCTGGGATTCTCCTTTGTGATTTTCCTTTCCTTCCTTTCACCACGCTCAGCAGACATTCCACTCTGGAAGGAGTGAACAAAGCTGCATCTGCAAGCCAGCCTTCCAATCCAAAATGTTAACATTCAACTGAGAATCTATCTTTTTCTTTTCCATTGTCGCGTTTGATATTTCTCAGTGATTTGTCCTAGATGGGCCCTTCAGTCACATTCTGCTTTCAACTCTACTCTGATTCTTCACTTGAGAAGCAATTCTGTGAATCCTGCTGCTTTCATTCCCATCCCTGGCCATCTCTGGCTTTCTCCTGGTATGCAGTGCCCTGCTTTCTTGCTGTCTGTCTGAGGAACCAACTCATATGCAAAAGACTTTGAAGAACATGAGTGAAAATATTTCTTTAAATAACCATGGCTTAGATCAGGAGCAGCAAACAAATGAGATTCGGGGTTTCCTGAGAGCTCAATGGTGATGGGCTCATGCTTTGTCCTGCATTCCCTTAGCTGCCAGTCACAAGCCTTCCAGCCATTTCCTGGAAAGCAACCAACTGACTGTGTTCCCACTTTGCTATGGCCATAAACAATGACAGACTTGCCTTGTCTGGCAGTGCTCTGCTGAGCCTTATCTGGATCCCACTGCAGCCCCCGATGGAGAAAGCACTGTCTCACCTAATTCTTTGTACGTGGGCTGTAAATACCTGAAGATATGTTTTGTATGAGTGAAGTGTCATGGAGGCTATGACTTCCCTACTACTGCTTCTGGCAGTCTCAGGCCAATTGTCCATAACTCACTTTGGCAAGCTGGCAGCTTGCAGCACCTGAAAGCTGAAAATAGGAAAGGGCATTTGCAGGGTGGTGATACGATGGCTTTAAAAAGGATCACAAATTTAAAGCAGTGGAGAGCAAAAAGGCATACCAGTATCACCATGGATATGTGACATTAAACAAACCACTTGTCATGATACACAGCTGACTACTTGCCAAATGGAACAGGATCTTATTATTCATTGTTTTGTCCTGCTAAACCTGCACACCACTGAGAAGAAAAAACTATGGAAAGGTACTGTCACTTTTCTGACCATCCCTGGCTGTATTGAAGATCCTTGCTCAGTGACAATTCCCACATCCATCTACTCATGTGCATTTGAAGACCAAAATGTGAAATCATGGTAGGCACCCAACAACTGCTGCAGGAAAGGGAGCTCCAGGACAAGGTAACTTCCTTGAAGTAACTCACACTTTTAAAGCTTGCTATCCTCCCAGTGCTTTGATTTCACCCCTTTTGTCCCTCACAGTTGGGACGTCAGCCAGGTATTTTCCTGGTATCCCATGTGTGCCCAACCACTGCCACTTGCCCATGTGGCTTTGCCAAAGGATTGCACCAGCCGCACAGAGACACCCATCCATCACTTCTCAGTGCATCCAGCAGCCCAGCTCTGCCTCCATCTCCAGGAGAGACAAGCAGAGCTAACTATCCTTTAGGTTTCATAAGTCACTGCAGCCAAGTAAGAACCTGGCCCACCCAAAAGGGGGCAAGACAATGACACATGGAGAGCCTCTTGAAGCATCCAATTTGCTTCACCTGTGCCTCCCCAGGGAGACTCTCTTGCACTGTGGTGCCTCCTTGCAAAGCACATGGAGGAGCAGAAACCCCATCTCAGCCTACATGACGGCCGTCTTGACATCATATTCACAATTCCTTGTGCCGGGGGGAGCGTCCTGCCTATCACTGTCCTCTCTGTGTGCCCGTAGACAGCTCCGAGAAGAAAAACAAACACGGAAGCAGAAAGCAGGCAAATGCACTGTGGAAAAGTGGGCCACCATCCAGCACTTCCCTGTGGTATGCCTCAGCTCTTCCCTGCTACTTCAGCATGGCTGCCCTGCAGAGAGGAGCTGGTGGATCTGGAGCAAGAGGCAGGAGCGCCGGCCTCGGGGGTGGGGGGGAGGCTTGGATACGCATGGCCCTTGCCGGGGCTGTGCAGCGAGGCAGGGCTCTGCCGGGCAGGGGGAGCGATAGGGGACGTGCCCAGCCAGGGCGATTGCCAGTGCAAAGTGTGTGCCCACCCGCAGACCGCATGTTGTTTTTCTTTGCCATTCCAATGAAAACAATCGTAAATAACTGTAATAAACCCCACACTGGCCAAGGGCAAGAGTGGGTGGGCACTCGCCCTACACAGCCCAGGTGGCAGCAGGGGAAAAAAACAGGAGATGGAGGGACGTGGGAAGTGGGGAGCGTGCCGGTATCCCCACGTACACCACTCGCGTACGGCACCCGTGTTTGTGGAAAAAGGTGGATTTCGGATCTCGCCTCCGGGAGAGGGGCCGGCCCCAAGGACGCCCACGCGGGTTCTGGGGCCTCAGGCCGGCGGATCCGGGCACCTGCACCGCGGCGGCGCCGGAGGGACGGACCTCGCCCTGCCCGGGCAGCGCAGCCGGAGCGCTCAGCCCCACGCGTGTCGGCGGCCGCCGCGCCGCAGCGACACGACCGGACGGGGCGCAAGGGGCAGCGGCGATGCCCGGGTGCGGGGCCGGACGGGGCCGTGGGCGGCGGGAGAGCAGCCGCGGGGTGCGCGGGGTGTCGCTCCTGCCGCGGAGCCCCGCTTTGTTCCCGGGGGAGGCGCTGAGCGCGGGCTGCGCGGGCCCCTTCCCGATCCGCCTGGCCTCTTCCCGCGTGTCTCCGAACACGCGTGTGCCCCGCTGCCTGCGCGCGCGCGCTGGGTGTTGGGTGTTTGGGGATTTTTTTTTTTCCCTTTTCTTCCCCCCCTTTTCCCTCCCCCCCCCGCCCCTCTTGCTCCAGGTTTTACTTCTGGTTGCCTGTAAGGGTTTTGCTCCTCCCTTCTGAAATCCTATATTAGCCGCGGCCAAAGCCGTGTAAGGAACACAGCTCATTGTTGGCAAGTGCCGATGCGCCTCGCGGAGGGGCGAGAACCAGCTCCGGGGCTGCGGCAGCGATCGCGGCGCCGGTCACGTCAGCGCCGGGGAGAGGGAGCCGGAGAAGCCCTCTCTATGCTGGGTGACTCTCGCTGACTGATTCCACCGCCACCTTTGAGGGAGAAGAAGAAAGAAGCCGGGAGGTGAGTGCGGCGGTTCTCGTGGCTGGTGCCGGGTGTCCCTTTTGTGTGCAACAGGAAAAACGTGACTGTAGAAACACGCGAGGAAAGGTGTTTCTCAGCTGCTTGGCTTCATGTCCTTATCTGTGCATTACCAAAATTTCACCAAAATAATTGAGACTTAATTCGAAAAGTTGCTGACAGCGGCTAGGTGGGACTTGCCAATTCTTTGCTTGTTCCCCGCAAGTTAGCGAGAGTGCCGTGGGAATCCGCTGCCTTCGCGGGCGAAGCCGGGGGGCTTGGGCGGCTCCGGAGCGTGCGGGGAGGCGGCGGCGGTGGCCGAATGCGACGCTCCCCGCCGATAGGTATGCGCGACTTGGAGTAGGAAGGCGTGCTGCCCGCCGGATTAGCGGAGGGGACTGGGATTTTCGTTCCGCGGGCTCCCCTTTTATTTTTCCTTTTGTACTCCATGGTGGAGCCACTGTAGATTTTTGGGAGGTTTTTTGTTTTTTTTTTTTTTTTCCTTAATTCCCTCCACGGGGAAAGAGAGAGGACTGCAGGACCAGCGAAGTAATTTCTGCCAGGGCCAGGCTGATGCAGCTGGTCCGGGAGAGGGCGGCTGAATGTCCGAGGAGGGTGTATTTTCCTAATATATTCACACGCTAACTTTCCAGGTGAGCCATGGCAGACCACATGATGGCCATGAACCACGGGCGATTCCCCGACGGATCCGGCGGGCTCCACCACCACCCTGCGCATCGGATGGGCATGGGGCAGTTTCCGACCCCCCATCACCACCACCAGCAGCAGCAGCCGCCGCAGCAGCACGCCTTCAGCGCCCTGATGGGCGACCATATACATTACGGAGCTGGGAGTATGAACGCGAGCAGCGGGGTGAGGCACGCCATGGGGCCGGGCAGCGTGAGCGGAGGGCACCCAGCGGGCAGCATGCCGCCCCCCGCCCGCTTCAGCGGCTCCCAGTTCATGGCCCCCCCCGTCGCCAGCCCGGGAGGGCAGCTGAGCGCCAGCATGCAGCTCCAGAAGCTGAACAACCAGTACTTCAGCCACCACCCCTACCCCCACAGCCACTACATGCCGGACTTGCACCCCGGTAGCCACCAGCTGAACGGCGGCAGCCAGCAGCATTTCAGGGACTGCAACCCCAAGCACGGCGGCGGCGGCGGCAGCGGCTTGCCGCCCGCCGTCCCCCACGTCCCCGCGGCAATGCTGCCGCCCAATGTCATAGACACGGACTTCATCGACGAGGAGGTCCTCATGTCCTTAGTCATCGAAATGGGGCTGGATCGCATCAAGGAGCTTCCCGAGCTGTGGTTGGGACAGAACGAGTTTGACTTCATGACAGACTTCGTTTGCAAACAGCAGCCCAGCAGGGTGAGCTGCTGATTCATTTAAAACAAACAAAGGACTTTTATCGGTGCGAATGAAAACATTCCCCTAGACACGGTGTCTCACTTTTCAGGGCTTGAAAAGGTGAGAATCTGGAAAGCAGAGTCAACTATGCGCTTGTATAATTTTTTTTTTTTTAATCGCTGCCACTTTTTTTTCCTTTTTGTAGCTTTGTCACTCACCTCCCCTCCTGTAGTAATAATATCTAGCAAACTCTGCCTTTTTATGTTGGTTGCCCCCCTCCCGACCTCCCTCTCTTAATTTCCTCACAGTAACGTGCCCATAATTCCCACAGTGCCGGACTGTTAGATATTAATCTTGGCAAATTGCTTAATCTTGTGGATTTTGTAAACTATGATTTCCAATGACTTGAACTGCATTCAAATTCTGAGTGAACAGGGAAAAAAATTGCATTAGTTGGTTGCATGAACTTTGAAGGGCAGATACTACTGCACAAAAGCTGCCATCTTGCTTAATTTTTAACTATGCATTGCAGTGCAGACTAATTTTTTTTTTTTTCTGAATACGCTAAACTGGAAGCTTAACAGATGTGGGCCAAACCTTTCCAGATCAGGAAAAGTAATACTGTTACTTAAAAAGTCTGCTACCCATTCCCCCTCCCCCATATGTACAGACAATAATATGGTGTGGATGGAATGTTGACTAGTGGCAAACATTTCACAGATTTTTTTTTTTTTTTAATTTTGTTTCTGTCTTCAGCGTTTTGACACTGTGCTAATATAGTTTATTCAGTACATGAAAAGATACTACTGTGTTGAAAGCTTTTCAGGAAATTTTGACAGTATTTTTGTACAAAACATTTTTTTGAGAAAATATTGTTAATTTATTCTATTTTAATTTGCCAATGTCAATAAAAAGTTAAGAAATGCTTTAGTTTTTCTAGAAGTCATTTACCAGTATTTTTCTTCAAAACTCTTCCCCACTGTCCCTGGTAAGTAGAACATAACATCTATCTGTACAACCGTGTTGGTGTGCAAAAAGACATTCCAAGATAGAAACTACACTACACCCATATATATGTCATGGTGAACTCGGTAGGTGAGCGGGATTTGAACATACTTACAGCATAAAGCCTCATGCGTTACATTGTAATATGCCTGTCCGTGTGGTTTTCTGAAAAATAAAGTTGCCGAGGGAGCAACTTTTTTTGTGACTTGCCAACATACTTGCTTTAAATGTAGTTGTCCAGAGTTATGATGCATAAAGTATTTATTATATTTATCTATTAAACTTGTAATTTTATAAATCTGCTTTCATTTATATAGTAGACTTTGTTCTTTTGTATATTTGTTATCCATCCGGAAGAGCTATGTAAAAAGTGTGGGAAGGGAGGGTGGTGGGTGTCACCCTCTGCCTCTTTCTCACCTCACAGGAGATTGCTGCATCAATCCAGATCTGTGTGACACTGGAACCAGTTTCAGTTCATTTCCAGTGACTTAGGAGAAGGGGAATATATCATTGAAGTATTTCACAGTGGGACATCTCTGACCCCTCTCCCAGAAATTGCTGCCAACTGAAGCCACTGACACAAATCCATACAGGTCTACTTAAAATATATTGGAGAAAAATGCCCATTATTTCAAGGCAGCTGACATTTAGTGCCAACTGTTGCTGCCTCCTGCCCTCACTCAGCCTTTGGCAAAGCTCCTGCACAAGTTATTAGTTTGCTGAGGGCTGTGGGATCAGGACCCTAATAATACATGTAATCCTGTTTAGCCATGATTCCCAAGTTTGATAAAGGAGCAGTACCATTGAGCTTTCTTTTTGCTTACTTTTTAATCCATGTCTTCTGAATTAGGAAGAAAAACAGCATGGTGGATGTAGTTAAATTTTAAACCTGGTCACGTAAACAGGAGGATATCACCACACAATGGGAGCGTAAATAGCAGTGTTTTGAATCAAGCTGGGAAATTAAACTGATTACTATTTCTAAGATTGCCCCAGCTGGTGAGAAAAGTGATACTTGTACTTCTTTGCCTTACAGACACGAAGCGGCTAACACGTTTATGAATGTAAAAGAAAAAAAAAATTTAAAAAAAAGTAAATATTTAAGTATTAGCAAAGGTTAAAAAAAAGGAAGTGCATGTTTCTGGGAAAAACTGAGATGACAAAACGCACTCTGCAGGCAGTGACAGTCCATTCCTAGAAAACTCAATACCAAGAATTTTAAAAAAGCAGCCTTCTGGTTTCAGCCAGTGATTGCTAATGTTTTGTGACAGTAAATTTTACATCAAATGACAGTAAATCATAACTTACCAACTCACCAATAACATAAAAGAGTATTTAGAAGAATACAGCTGTAGTTTTAAGAGCCATTGCCCAATTTGCCACTATATAAATCCTTTTTCCATTTCAAGGCTGTTTGATCTGCACACATTTCATTGCCCTCTTCTGCGGGAGTTAGGGAGGGTGATTTTTCTGATTCTAATCAACTTCTTGTAAAACAGACTATCAAATTATGTGCATACCAAATTGCATAGATGTTTAAAGCCTCGATGATCTTCTAAAACCAAAGGGAATACTCTCACTTTAATGATAGGTACTTTTGCTTCATAAAGTTGGTTAAACAACAGCTTCTTCACAGTTGAGACATCACTACTTAAGTCTGTCAACATTAAATCCTTCCATGCAAGCTTTTCCAAGAGTAGGCAGTTCCACGGGCACACTGGTAGAGTATATTTGCGTACAACTCCGTGTGAAACTGAGAGTTGCTGCCTCTGAGTTACAGCAGCTACTGAAAGCACTGGCTTTGGGCAAGGCGTCGTCAAGGGGCTTTATGATTTCTTAAAAGTAGACCCTGGGGAAATTTGCCAAACAATCATATTGTCTGCCTGGTCCCTTTATTTCTAATGAAGAGTCAGATCCCAGTGGATAGCACAACTGTGGATTTTTTTATTCATTATATCATCTACTGAGCAATATTGGGGGCCTGACCCTCATCTTGCCGACATGAACCCCTTGGCAATGCTCCCACTGGCTCCCATGGCTGAGGCAGTAACAGGCTTTCAAGTAGGTTCTCTCTGTCCTCCACACTGCTTCGAAATAGACCGAAGTGATTTATTACTGGAACCCAGCGATTAGTGAAGGATGCACAGTGACCCAGTTCTGCAGCTCCTCACGAAGGACACTGCCGTCTCGCATCCCGCTAAGTTGCTGTCAGTACAGGAAACTTGACCTCTGTACTTTGGCTGTTTTTCAAGAACTTCCAACATGGTACATGAGATCTGCTCCTCTTTAAGCCACGGCCATAAATAGACGCGCTTCTTTATTTGGAAGGGAGATCAGCCCTAAGCCGGCCCGCCACGCAACGCGCGCTCGGTGGGAAATTAGGCACCGATTAACGCCGTCCTCGTCCTTGTTCCTCGGTAGTCAAGAACTCAGGGGTGGGCGCTGGGCTGGAGGCCGCAGGAGGGGCAGCTGCCCGCTCACCGAGGGCCCCAGCCGCTGCCCGCCGCGGGAGCCCCAGCCCGGTTCGGCCCGGCCCGGCCCGGCTCAGCGCGGCCCGGCCCCTCGGCCACCTGCGCGGGGCGGCCGCGGCGCCAGCGCGCCCCCCGGCGGCGGCCGCGCGCTCTGCTGAGGAGGCGGGGGCGCGGGGCCGAGAGCCGCCCCCGAGCCGGGAACCTCGGTGCTCGCCGCGGCCCGGGGCTGTGCCGGGCCGTGCTGGGCTGTGCGGGGCTGTGCGGGGCTGTGCGAGGCTGGGGGCTCGCAACGAGGCGTGCCGGGACACAGGAGGGGCACGGCTCTCAGCCACGACAGCCGAGCGAGTGTTTATCGCTGCCCTGCCCGAGGGACCCCTGGAGAGCCGTGGAGGGAGAGCCGCACCCGCGGACGGCGGCCCTGCCCAGCACCCGGCCCGGGAGGGGGGCGCGGGCCCTCCCGAAATTTCTCGGCGCGAATTTAGAAAAGAAGCACACAAACCTGGTGAAAACATGCCTGTTGGTCTCAGGTTCTGCTATTTAAAAAAAGGAAAAAAAAAAAAGTTATATAAACAAGGATTATCCCCTGCTTATCTTGTCTTGCTAGGGGGATTGGAAAATTCCAGCATCTGGATTTGTGGAGTTCCTCTCATTTGTTCCATTTTTTAGTCACACTTCTTTTTTTTTCACTTTTTCCCTAAGGAGTTGTTTTCTGCACTTGGTTGGATACAAAACCCTGTGGATCTCTGGTGGTCAGCCAAACGCTTGTGTCTGTGGAGCCCCACAGAAGTAGTTCATCAGGGCATAGGTGACTTCTGCATCAACATCTGGCTATAGGAGTCATCCTATTCCTACCTTGTTCCTGCCCCCTTCCTCCTGCCCTCTGCCTCTACTCAAGGGGACAATAAACCCTTGCATCAGAAACGCCAGTAAAATCGTGGGTCACAAGCATTGAGCAGAGGGAAATGAAGCCAGAAAAAGCAGTTCTTGTCCCTGACCCTACAGCTGTCCTTTTCAAAGCCTTAATTTCTTCAAAAATAATTCGGGTTTACTGCAGACAGGATTAAGAAATGCCAATGTTACAGATCTGGGCTACACACACTGACCTTAACCTGATCTATTTCTGTGTCATCACTCATAGGGATAGCAGTGTGAACAAGGACTAGGTAACATTGACAGGAGCTGTTCAAATGATAAGACAAAGTATTTTTTAAATAGTCTGGCAGATATGTTTGTCAGATAACAGTATGTGTGCAATAAAACTCAGATGAGGAATCAGAGGAATTTGGAACCCAAGGCAGCAGCATTTTCTCAGGATTTCATGTATTCTAAGTGCATCATTTTGTCAGTAGAGAGGAGGTGTTTTACATAGTTTATGAAAATATATTTACACATTTCAATATGGTGTCACTATTGTGCTCACGCGCAAGATAAAGCTGAGTCTTAGTAAATGCAACAATAAAGAGATACATCAAATGACTGAACAGATGAGCTGCTGTTATGGTAGGTTCTCTGTTATTCTCTTTGCCTAATTTTAGAAAAAATTTGCAACACCAGGTTTTCAATAGAGTTGGTTCAGTCCCTCTCCATCTGCTGTGCCTTTCCCCCTCTTAAAAAATTACAGAAGGCCAATTTGATCACAGGCCTGAAACAGATTTTGAAAGACTTATTTGCCATATTAAAACCAAGCAAAACATTTTCCACCTTATCAGACTTCGTGAAATGCTAACCACTTTTCACACCTTTTTTTTCCACTGGGCCATTTTGTTATCTCTCTTTCTACTGGGGTGTTCATTTGGCAACATATTACCTATTTTATAAGCAATAAAGTAAAATAAAAGAAACTTTCAGAATTGTCCAGTTCCTAAAACTGTGGCTGAAGTTATTATATTGAAGTTATGTGGCTGAACTGTGGCACCGTTATGTACTGTGCAAGTGCACAGCACTTCTTATGCTCAAGAGCTAATTATTCAGCAGATGATCATTGCAATAAGATGCTATGGGCAGTTTTGACCAAGAGCCTCCTAAGAATTACCCTGTGAGTTTTCTGCTGCAGGCTGATTTTCTAGCACTAGTGCACTGTGCAGGAGAGGGGGACATTTCTGAAAGTATATAACATGTCTTATCTGCCGCTATTCAAACACAAGTAACACAGAGTATTTCAGATTTTACTCTCTGTCTCTGCAAATACACATTCAAAGGCTTGATACTCAAAATCTTTTCTATTTACTTCAAGTTACATTATTTGGTCTAATAAGTGATATTATCTCTGTCTACAAACCTCGTAGAATTATATGCCCTCCATCAATTTTATATGAAGCAGAGTATGTATTTGAAGGCAGATATTAATTCCTAGGATTTCCCAATGACAGGGAAAACCACCAAGCTTCTGCACACATCTGCTTTGTACAAAAACTAAATAGTTATATTTTAGGTTCCTTTTAGGATTATAAGGGTTATATGGTTATATTTTGGGTGGCTTATCAGCAGGCTGCACTAAGGCTACTGTGTGATCCAACAAGAAGATGAAGGGCAAGGTTCAAATACAGGCATGAGGATGAATGCAAAGTCTTTTTAGTAGCAGGCAGAAAAAAATTAGTGACCATCACAGAGAAAGTTTTAGGGAAAGGTTCTGAAGACCAGTAAATCCTTAACCACATTATATGAACGGGTGCCTGTCAGTGGAGTGGCTGGGACAGGTTGGTTTTGCTCATCATGTCTGATATGGTGCAGCACTGTATGCCAGAAAGTGGAGAATTCGAGAAAACATGAGGTATTGAGGTGTTAACCTTCTTCATGGACCATTACTTACAAGAAAAACCTGAATTTTCTTAGGTGAATGTAAGTGAGCAAAGCTGCTGCTGAATGGAACCAAGGAAGTCTGCAGTTTCGAGCACCACCTTCTCTGCTCTTGAGGGTGGACACAGGATGCATGTCCCTGCTCCTGGACTGCAAGCAGGGAGCAGACCCATTCCCATCAGTTGTCACACTGGAAACCGTTGTAGCCAAAACATGGGCTTGAAGCCTGTGCTCAGTGCTGCTTCTAAAAATCACCTTCTCTCTTCTTAAATCCCTTGTAATACACTATCTCAGCTTTGGCTGGTGGGACTCTTTCAGTGGCCAGGAAGCACCACAGGCCTTGTGCTTCCTCATATCCTCATTCTGGTTTAATCAGGGCAAATGTAACCACTGAAAGTATTTGGGGCAGCAGCGTGTTTGCTTTGGGACGCACAGCCAGCCCATGAGGTGCATTATTGCAGCTGTGCCCTGGGATGGTAGGAGCGAGTGACAACTGGTCTGTCACAAGTCACCTTGTGGCTTTGCCCTATAAGGAAAAGAGCAACCTCTGAAAGGCATCTTGGTCCGCTCCCTGTCCTCCCGCTGCAGGGCAGCCCGCCATCCCATCGCCTCACTTCTTGGTCTCCGTCTGAGCTGTCGCTTTTTGAGACCTTGCCTGACATTTTAATTAAGCACTTTACATGAAAGATGCCAATGCATGCACAGATAATCACACAGATTTTTACAAGGAGCTGTTTAAATTGTTGATATTTACTTGGAATTGCTTAGTTTCAATTCACAGTTCCGGTATTGAAGAGGAGCAGTAGTTATTTACCACGACAGATAAAGCCTCTCTGTCAGAGTGCTGCGGAGAGGCTGCAGTACTGGGAGCTTGTAGCTAGGTGTAGCTGAAGCCCTGCCTTTCTTATTGATTAAAGTATTTAAAAGAGCAGCCTTTTAATTTGATTTATCGTATACATTTTAACTGAATGAATGTAGTCAGAATGAATAGTGATGGATGCTTATGGAGTAGAGCCTTTACCTAAGGCAAGAATTGCTTCTTGGCAATTCCACAATGCCTTCACAAAATTTAGATTAATACACACAGCAACTCTACCAGACTGATTCCTTTAGCCCAAACCTCTTAGTCCAGGGGTCTTTGTGACAGGGTTTCTTTTACACTTAAATATTGCAAGCAATGAAGTCCTTTATAAGAGGACTATGTTGTTTTCCCCCAAGCTCTGTTACCAAGGTCTGTGTTTAAAGGGCAAAGATTTCTGGCTCCACAGGAATCAGTGAAGCAGAGCCCTTCTAAACTCCGAAGTGGAGCTCAGTATTTTGGCCTAAGGAAGGAAAGGAGACTACTTTGCCTCTCCTTCAGATCTCTCCAGCTTCTCCAGCTCTTACTGTACATAACAACTTTGCCCTGAATGGTGTTCTCATAACTGTGATTGAAGATAAGGCAAAGTTCAAGAGGTACATTCTATTTTTTTTTTTTTTTTTTTTTTTTTTTTTTTTTTTTTTGGTGGGGTTGTTTTGTTTGTTTGTGGTTGATTTTGGTTTTGGACTTTTATGGTTAGCTTTCAAAAGACAGTGATCTTGAATGGTAAAGATTAACAGGACTTAACTTAACTTTATTATTCACCTGTGATTTTTTCCAGATACATTTTATAACCAAAATCTAGATCATTGATCTTTGGGTTCTGACCTAGGTGACTGCTTGGTCATTGAAGTCCAAGTCAAAAATCAAGGCCTGAATGATGGCTTATCCAGTAAAGCCATAGCCTTGGGATCCTTTTTTGGAGTGCAGGCACTACTTTATGCCAAAACTGCATACCATATTCTGAGTCTAATGCAGTTACTTCAGCTCCCTCAAAGTCACCCCACCAGATGCAGTGGGTCTAAAAGTGCTCAGAACACATTATTCATTTTAGGAGGACTAAATGTTGCTTGGTCAGGTTATACCATAGTAGTGTAAATTAGTCTTGGGTCTTTTAAGTCCTTCTTGAGAGTCTGGAGTGGTATTGCTGGAGACACTGCTGGATCAAGGTAAAGTGCTGCATGACCACAGCACTCCAGATGCAGATATGAACCATTCTCTCTAATCCCAGCACCTCATGTAACATGGTAATTTCAGATTGGATTACAACAGAATTTGCAATCATTATGATGACTGAGAGTCTATCTGATGTTCTCATTAACTTAATTTTAAAAATGTTGCATATTTGAGTGTAATCCTCAAGTGATGTTTGGGTCAAGAATGGATTAGAGTATATTCCCATATTTTGCTCTGACATTAATTTATTGGAGTTTATTACTGTGAAAATCATTCTGATAAAAAACTACCGTGACTTTCTGATTATCTTTTTCCTCAGCCTAAAGTGAAATAACTTGAAAATGTTTTCTTTCTTCATTTTGTGGGTTTTGTATCACCCTGGTAGCAGGTGGCCTTTAACTACTGAGAAGACAAGTAGATGGAAATGTGATTGACTAAAATTTTCCTAATTTTTTTCCTCCTTCCCAAAAATGAGCTGCTCCAAAGTGCTTGTCAGTGGCTTTGGTCAGTCTCTTTGATTGTGAGGAAATTGCATGTTGCTTTTTAAGGAAGCTTAAGTACATTCATGAATCATGTATGTCACATCTTCGGGGTATAGACACTTGTTTTCTGGTTTTTCTGCTAAAATAGCAAAGACATAGGTGTAGATAATATTTAACATCCAAACCAATTCACACTGCCAGTGAAGCATCCATTGTTATCAAGGAGATTTTGTACTTTCCATTAGAAAGGCAAGTTGCCAGCTTATACCTGCTTGTGCCAAGACTTACCAGATTCATGACTGCTCCGTGTTTGTTGCCTGAGATGGGTAATCATGCTGAAATGCTGCATGACTTTCTTCTTCCACTTTGTTGATGAAGGTTATGTGGAAGTTTGATGACCTGTGGGTATCCTTGATACCTGACAGTCTAGGAAGAAACTGGGTCATGGAACAGGACTTTGAAATTGATGGAGCCTCACAAGGACCCAGATAGTCAAATGTTAGTTGGTGACATAAAAGGAAAGAGAATACAGAGAAAATCAGACTTAAAAGAACTGTATTTTCTCTTTGCTTGCTATTGGCTGGCACATAAGAGGTTTCTTGGGGCCTTACTGACTGGTGTGCCCTCCAAAAGCTTTCCTCTTCAGGACTGACAAATAGGTGAGAAAGGATAGGACTAAAGACTGGTTGTTTTGGTTTTTTTTCTATTTTGTGGTTGGTAAAACAATCCACAGTCTTATGAATTGTGACTATCCTTCTTGTCTGCTCTGCTAGCTGATCTCCTAGAGAGAAAAGATGATGGCATGGAAGCCAACACTGAGAAGCCTGGAGGTACAACCAGACAGTAGGAGCCTGCAGCACCAGGAAAGCACAATCATGTAACAGAATGGTGGCTCTGGGTGACTTACTCACTATCTATCTTACAAGACAGATGAGAGACCAAATGATGTTGGGGGGGAAGGAAAACAAACTGAGGAAATATATATTAGTCATTAGAATAATGATATTACAGTCCTGTGATTTTGTTTGCATTCTCCTGTGTGAGTTGTCATAGTCACAACCTCTGAAATTTCTCAAGGATCTCACAGATGTTTTCTGAATTTAATGAAAAACAGAATTACACATTTCCATGGTCATGTGGACTACAGTTCCTTTGTACAGGAATAGATTAGATAGGTTAACATTTAGGCTCTTCAGTCCTATATTTATTTAATTTAGCCCTCCTTTGTTAAAAGCAGTGTGGATTTTAGACCATCTTTGCTCAAGCTGACTGGACATTCACGTGAATTTGTCAACCCATGTAAACTCTTTGCAGAAAGTGAAGGCACCTAAAGCACACAAGACATGGAACATTTTTGTGAGGTGGACTTCCCTTTCACTCTAAGTATGCAACTCTAGTCCTCCTGTATTAAGCAAGCATGCCACAATTAAAGTACAAAAGAATCTGAGCACATCTTGTTCCTATCTGCGTGACCTTGGGCAAGTCCTTATTTATTGTGCATTAACATGTAACACTTTATGTCTCCATTTACCCTTTCAGATAATGAGTCCAATGTGCTTTTTGCAGTTCACTGCTGCTTGATGTTGAAGTTACTTAATAGGTTATATTACAGTCTTGCATGCAAGCTACTACACAACTGGAAAACACTGGAAGCCACAGAAGCAAACAGTAACTAGTGATGTATCTTGCAATGCCACAGAAACACAGGCAATACTATAGATTGCCTGATAATGAGTTTCCAAGTGAACTAAGTGAATTGTTCTCTCTGATTCCAAGTGGGGGGCTAAATAGCTAATTTTCTTCCCTTAGTTCAGCAATTCCCCATACTCCAAATAGTTTGAGAGTCTCAAATTACATAACTGCTCTGAGGCTATTGAAAAACCCTGAGATCTGACCCATCCTCTCCTTTAGAATGCTGTTAGAGGAAAAACACTCTTTAAATTCATAGTAATAGAGTTTTGGAGACGCATCTGAACATACCTAAGGCAAAATATTATGTATGTATGTATCTGTCTGTATACTCCTATTCAAGTCTGGAATCTAAATTAGAAACCAAATTGCCTTTCTCAATAAATATGGCTTGCATAAGCCTTTTGTGTACACAGAATGAAGATTTACTATATCCAACAAGTTGGGGACATTGGTGCCACCTCTTGTATTTGTCTTTCAGCTTAGTAAAATATGAAGCTCGCTCTCACCTGATCTTTTCTTTCTTCATCCTTTCATCTCTTGGGTTCTCTTTTCTTCTTTTTTAATTTGGTCCCACAAATGTTATATTTCATAAGGTGCTTCTGCATAGCTAGAAAACCCTTATAAAAATTCAATTGACACTGTTTCACAGTTCTGATCTGCCAGTGCCAACATACCTCCTACATCCTTTTGCGTTTTCCATGTAGAGATTCTCTTTCCATGCAGAGATTCTCTTTCCATGCATGCCTTAAAATAGGTCATTGGTGTTTACATCAGCAGCAGTTTTAGACATCACAGAGTAATGCTGTCAGTTCTGTTGATCACAGGATCATTCAGTCTGAACGAAGAGTTCATTGTCCACCCCATCATTATCCTATAAAAGAAGATCCTCATTAGGACTTATTTCACCATCACTGTCTCTTATTTTCCTGCTTCTTTCAACAGATCTTTCTCTTTCACCACAAATGTTCCCCTGATTTCCAAGCATCATTTATCTCAATCTGTGTAATTTTCATCGTGTCAGCCTTAATCTTTCCTCCAGTATTCCTAGACAGGTTAGTCATAACCTCAGTGTTGTTCAGTCCTCTGCCCCCCTCAGCTTCCTTATTTGCAGAATTGGGACCTTTTCAGAGAAAGATGCTTGGCTTCAATTATGAGATGCTTCCCTGCCTATGTACAGCTGAGAGATTCAAGCCTTCAATTTCTAATTTGCTTTATTCTCTCTGCTGCTCACAAGCAGGTGCTGCTTGGGAAATCAATGACAGTTCCACACACGAAGCAGCTGCAGGACTGAGCCTTTAATGAGTCTTTTCCATTTCTAATTTTATAAGCCAGTTCTAGCAGCAATCTAAAATAAATGATACATATTGATAACGAAACCGATGCAAGTGAACATTACTAGCACATGGAAGGGTTTAGAAAAGGGAGGAAAAGACAAAGACAAGTACCTTTTACAAAGTAATTCGGTCTACATTATCATGCCAGAATAGATCATTTCTTCTCTATAACTCACCCTTGACCGACATACCCCTGGCATTTAAAAGACTTCCCAATTACATTTGATATGCAATTTACAGCATGATCACATCTGAATTGGGCCCAGAGATTTCCCCTGGCAGGTACAGAAAAAGCTTGGGATTGATGGTTGACTTGGCCCAACTCTGTTCCCAGAGGGTGTTGATAGAAGATAATTTCAAGCTAGAGGATTATCATTTTCAAATGAAATTACATTACAAAAATATATTGTTTCAGGATTCAGTACCTTCTTCAAGTTTCATGCTAGATTTGTGTTTGCTTATAATGGTGTAAATCAGCAGTAACTTCACTGCAGTACCAGAATAACTAGAAACAGCTAATACTGCTCTTTCCCTTCCCAATAAATTACCTTTATATATTGGAGAAGAGTTATTTTCAAACTGCTGATATGCATTCAGGTGTGACTGCATGCCTCACCTGAGGGTTTTCTTTACCTTTTGTGTGATTTTTCAAGTGGAGCTATTCTAGACTCTGCCAAATTTTCCCAGTAGCACATAGCATAATGTATTTATGTAGAGTCTGTCTCTTGGGCAAGCTGAAGCGGTGGAAATTGCCGGAGAAAATTGAAACCCTGATAATTGATTTTGCTAGCTCTTAAAGTTTCAAAAGACTTGAATCTTTCCAAGAATAAATCAAAAACTGTTCAGTAGCAGACCGTGGGGATTCCCTCCAGATTCTTAGAGTGGTTTCCTTGCTACAATGCAGAAATTATATTCTTACTGATGTAGATTAAGAATTAAATTATTTGCTTAAAATAGTTAAGTCTGTTGCCTATTGGGGTTTTCTGTGTCAGCTAATTTGGCTGTGTTATTAAGTGCCATTGGTAGCCAGGATCTTTGAGCGCTGGAAGAAAAAAATGTGGCAAGCATTAGGTATATGACAAACCCTTCAGGCCATAAAATCTTATTAGAAGGCAAATCACAACCTTCCAACCCTTTTGAGATTGATGTGGAGCTAGGAAATCTGTAGAAAATTGATATAGTGTGGAATGTAAATATTTTACTCTCCCTCCCCTCCTTTTTTTTCACATTAACACAGGACTAAACAGGAGAGAAATTATTCCCAAGAGACTACCATAGAAAATGTCCTATTGGTCCTGGTGTTTACAGCGTTTCTATCAAAGTAAATTAAACCCAGTGGAGATTGGTCTTGACAAACTTTTCATTGGAAAATCATAGGACTCTCCCAACACTGGTTTAGTTGTAGGTGCCAATGGCAGAAAAATACTGCCAGATTCAGCAGCCTTCTGACTTTACATATCACTGTGCTTCTGTGTCTCAAGACCCATTATGAGGGTTCTTTCCAAATTCTAATTATATGTTTTATGTTTATAGGCATTTCTAAATTCTTCATCAACACTATACTTGCATTATATATTTTACATGCCTGCTTGTTACTGTATATTATCATGTTGTAAATATATTATATTATTATGTAATTACATAAGTATATTATGGTCACAGTTAAACAGAACAGGTCAATGTTATTTCATAGAATCACAGAATCATAGAATGGTTCAGGTCAGAAGGGACTATCTAGTTACAACTTCTCTGCCACAGGCAGGGACACCTTCCACTAGACTAGGTTGCTGAAAACCCCATCCAGACTGAACCTGAACACTTCCAGGAATGGGGCATTTACAACTTCTCTGGGCAACCTATTCCAATGCCTCACCAACCTCACAGAAAAAAGAATTTCTTCCTCATATCTCATCTAAATCTAGCATCTCTCAGTTTGAAGAAATTGCCTCTTATCCTATCACTATCTGTCCATGTAAAAAGTCGCTCTTTCTCATTTTTATAAGCTCTCTTTAAGTACTGGAAGGTTGCTAGAAGGTTTCCCCAGATCTTCCCTTCTCCAAGCTGAACAACCCCAACTCTCTCTTTTCATTGGAGAGGTCCTCCCACATTTTTGTGGCCCTGCTCTGGACTTGCTCCAACAGGTCCACACCTTTTTTGTGCTGAGCTGGGGAGGTGGGGTCTCACGAGGGCAGAATGGAGGAGGAGAATCACCTTCCTTGACCTGCTGGCCATGCTGCTTTTGATGCAGCCCAGGATGTGTTTGGCCTTCCAATGTTGTTTATAATATAATTGACTGAAATAGTAGTATTATAGCAAGTGGTTCTGTCCCTGCACACTATAATTTGAAAAACCTGTATCTGTCAAAAAAATAGACCAAAAACTGTTCAGGATGAAAGCCATGAAAAACTCATTCAGATTCTTAGAGAAGTTCTGCACAAGAGTAAAAAAATTATACTCTCACTGAAACAGATCTGGCACTGAAGTAGCAGACCATGGCAGTCCACTGAAGTCTGCATCCCTGTGTGTGACAGGACTGGGAATGCTAGACTCCAAATTTTCTACTGCTGCTGCAAGCAGGGTCCACTGAAGTCTGCATCCCTGTGTGTGACAGGACTGGGAATGCTAGACTCCAAATTTTCTACTGCTGCTGCAAGCAGGGTCTCATGGAGCAGAGCAGCTGCAAGTTGCAGAGGGGTGCAGACAGCCCTTTCCTTGCCAGTGCAGAAGGCAGGAGAACCTCTGCAGCCTCTTTGAATTCTGTGAAAAGACTGGCCTGCAGGACAAGCCAGTCTGTATGACTGTTAGGGGATATTAGGGCTTCTGCAGAAACTCAGTGTTCAGTTAGGTGGAAGAAGAACTAAGGCTTGCCACTGCTTGTGGTGAAAAAGAAACTCTCAAAACTTTTTTGAAGTGGTTTTAACCAACACAGTGTTGCCTTCAGAGCTGGCATTTTTTTAAAGCCTTTGAGCATTTGAGAGATTCTAAGCATGAACCATCAGTCTTTCACCTAAACTATCCCCAGGGATACATACAGAAAACATACAAAATTCCCAAAAGCAACATTAGTGCTGGAGGGAGTGAGGAGAGCAGGGAGTATCAGCAGGGAAGAGCTGAATGTTGCATCTGTGGAAAATGGCCTAGGCAAAGAAGGGAAAAGGTATGTCAGAGGAAGATAGGAAGGAAACCCAAAAGCTTCAATAGCATTGACTTAATGATGAACTTGTCCTTCCATTTGGTAAGGCTGAACACATTTAATATTATATAGAGCAAATGACAAATACAAGTAGAAAATTTTTTCCTCCCCTGGGAAGTCTATCCTTCAATAGATTTGTGTTAATGATGATTACATTCAATCCAGAAATAGACAGTATGTTTGTGATATTCTGTATGACCTCTGTGGAAATGCTACTGTGCAACAAAGAGAGCGTAGGGTTATTGATATGCAATCCAGCTCATAGCTGAACATACCTGTAAAATAAACTCAGTTTCTTTCCTGCAAATTCTCAAGGAGCCCTCTAGCTTTAATGTGAGGAAGCTACATTTCTCCTCTTTCTCATGAATTGGAAATTATTTATTTCTCTTCCCCAAAACAGGGACATGAAATGCCTAAAACATTGCAAAAGCTGAAACCTCAGACACTGTGCAGGCTTCACAGAAAGCGTTTTCAATCCACTCTCTCCTGAGCCAGCCAGATGTAAACATCCCAGCATGCAGAATCCAAATGTCAGTCAGTTGGCTGTCCTCAGCACGTCAATTGCCTACATGGCAGTTTCAACACACTCCTCTAAATTTCTCTGAGTTTCCCTTTCCGTTCCTAAGACAGTTATTTCAACTCACAGCTCAAAATCCAGGAGATCCCTTTTGATCTTCTGAAGCTACACCCACATGCTCCCCACAAACTTAGTAATACTAATTTTATCTGCTCCTTTCTCTTTCCTGACTCGACCACAGGCTGTTGTATTTACTTGTATATTTAGGAACAACTCAGAATATGTAGTTTTGTACTACTTGTAGCTGATTTTTATAATAATAACCCCAACTATTCCTGTTATCAGTATGCTGTGATGTCTCAGGGACATGACCAAGTTCCCAGTGCCCAGTGAATCCCATCATGTCATTCGAGCTGTGATAAGGGTTCCCATGCATGCTGTCAGGCTGTTGCAAAAACGAGCTGACACGTAATAGCTTTAATCCCAGTGAAAGAGAGCCTTGCGTTTACCAAGGAGTGAGAATATGCCAGAGTAAGTTTCTGCAGCTCAGCTGTTACTTAGCTCCTTGGTAGCTCAGTTGTGCATTTTGATCTCAGAGCTGATTTTATTTCAAAAGAAAAATGAATAGGGACTGGAACAGGAGAATTCTTTAGTCAAATCAGGAGGAGCACAAAGAGCCCATACAAACTCTCTTATCTTCGCTGGTATTCTGATCTCTCACACCTCCCTGTCACAAACATCCCCAGAGTTTTATCTTCTCTCAAAACACATCCAGCCAGTTTCCAGCCCTCTCCCAAAGATTTTCTATAGCAGCCCCTGACTTTGCAAGCTCACTCCTTTTCGTTACCCCTAAAACAGTGACTTCCTTAGGAATGCTACCAAGCCACCACAAGTGTCTGAAGAAAACTGAAAGAACAGAAGCCACAATGCCCATGCATCCCCAGATTATAGGAACTGCTTTTTCCAAGTAGAGAAATAAGACTAATGAGAACCACCTCAAGTGTGAACTTTTTGCCCCACCATCTCCACAAATATAGCAAGACCTTTAGTCCGCTCCAGTAAAAGTCTGAGGTGCTGCTAACATATGGACTATTTCTGAGCTAGTACTTCATACTGAGCTGCTTTCTCTGACATCCCTCATAAATCAGGCACAAAGCATTTCTGGTTCTTCTGTTGCCATGAACCGGTTTGAAGGCTTACTCCATATCATTATAGTATACATTTATTTTGCCACCTTTTGTTCTGAGCCTCTTTGTTTTTCATTGGAGACCAAGTCTCATTTCTCTTCTCATAGCCCTGGCTGCCACTTCCAGTACCAGCCTATCATTTCTCTATTGTTTGCATATCTGTGCATCGGACTGACCTACATCTCCTTTTAGAGAGTAGGTAGCAGATGGTGCTTAGGCAATGTGGCATCTCAAGATGGTCCTTGAGTGGCTTGTGGGTCACAGAAGTGGCAAATGCTGGTTGCTGCATAAGCAGTGTGCAGCTGAGCTCCCTGGGGAGTGCTCTGCTTGTTTGTATTAACAATTTTGGGCCAACATGAGCCAGCACAGTCTCATGCAGAAAGTAGGTCAGGCAGGTTATCTTGGCTGCAATATTTGTTTGGGAGCTGCTGGGATCAGGGGGGGCAGCTACACCACTCACCTCTTTTAGCATTGCTGCCCTAATAGAAAAGTGGGTCAATTCAACAAAAGAGCACCATGGTGGTTGGCACAGGAGCATTGTCCTGTGAGGAAAGTTTGGATGTTCAGCCTGGAAAAGGGACAGCTTTGGAGGAGATTATCAAGAAGATGGAGACAGGGTCTGTATAGGGGTGTAAAGCAGGAAGACGAGGCAATAGGCACAAGCTGGAACAAAGGAACAAGGGAACTTCCCTTGTTCCAGCTTATGGGTAGAAAAGGAAACTTTTTCAGTGCCATGACAGTCAAGTCAGATAACAGGCTTCCCAGAGAGGTCATGCAGTCTCCATCCACGGAGGTTTTAAAGACTAATTTAAAGCCCAGAGAGACCTAGGCTGAGATCACAGCTGAGCCTCCTTTAAGCAAGAGCTTGAACTAAAGACGTCCTGTGGTCTCTTCAAGCCAGTGAGTGTATGATTAAGAATCAGTTTGTTTTTAACAAATCCTGCCCAAATCTCAGGGCAAAGAGAAGTCACAGCTGAGAGTTCACATTATGGAAATCCATCCCAGTCTTTGTGGTAGACACAGAAAAATTCAACCAAGTTCGACCAATCCATAGTCAATACAGACAAATTTCACACAGCACAACGCCTCAAGTCATTGAGGGATTAAGACTTAAATTTGAAGGGTAGCAGCTGTGTAAGTATCCTTCCTTTATTTTCTCTTTCTGAGGGCCCAAGTCTCTAATCTCTCATGCTATCTCTGTCAGAGCAGGGAATAGCCAACATAGCTGGCTCCTGCTGCCAGCCAGCAGGCAGCTTCCCCTGCGCCTATCAGAGACGGTCCCTGCACAGTGCGCACTCGGTCCCTGCACTGTTTGCTCCTCCTGTGTCATTCCGTCCTTCCCTCCTCACTTGGTCTTCCCGTCCCTCTTCCCTCAGTGGCAGGATTACAGAACCAGTGTCCTGTTGCTGGCGTGCCCTTGTCTGAGCTTTCTGCCCGACTTTTTTCCTCTGCTCAGCTCTTCTCTTTGCTCGGGTAAGTCTGATGAACAGCTTCCTTGCTTGTCACTGCTTGGTGGCATGGCACAAGGGCTTTGATGTAAGTACTTCCCTTTGGGAGCGCCAACCTGCTGTTTTCTAGGAACAACCCTAGGAAAGTCTGGGCATTGTGTGACATCTGAGGAAAACAGGGAGGTATCCAAGGTTGTTGGTGAAAGTAAGAAATTCTTCTCTTAAGAGTGATCAGAGAAATTTAAGATTACTTTGGTAGTGCTTGTGGTGAATTGAGACTGGGGGCCATATGTGGTCTGCCACAACAGTCAGTGGTCAAGATTCAGATGCCACATGAGAGGTGAGGCACGAGGCTTCAGAAAGCCTCCAAGTCTGGTTCTGAGCCTGTATGGAAAACTGCCACGAAACCTCAAAATTTTGTTCAGTTTTGTACCAGAAAATTGCACAGAAATCATAAAGCTATTCAAATGCAGTGGGCAGCCAAAACAGCTGGTTTTATCTCTGCTTTTTAAAGTAACACCTGGTGCAGTGTCTATCTAGACTGTAAGAAAGTACTTGTATTTTTCTGGAGGGTGATCAGAGCTACAGTAGAAAGGGCAATTCTAGACTTTAATGTTTGCTGCTTTGAGGTGTCACTGCAGACCAATCTTGTATTATATAAAGATAAAAACTCAGATGGTATCAGCATGTGTTGGCTGGGGCAAATATATGTAAAGCTTTGTTTTAGAGAAATGTGTGTATGTGAACTTTGAGCATAAAGTGCTAAATACCATCACCCATTTTAGAAGAGCTTAAAATAGCTCCTGGCTGCAGAGCAGGTGCCATGTGTCCTTCTGCTGAATACATGGGGATGCAAAAGCTAAATATAGACCAGTCTGTAGACCCTCTAAGGTTCAAGCTGCAAGAAGGAAATCAGAAAGCAAATCCCATGAGAAGGAAGGGGAAGCACACTGTTTATAAAAGATAAACAAAAGTCTGTGACAGTCTTCAAGGCAGCCTGCAAGAAGAGTCAAGAAAAAGACGTTTAATTTGTGTTTTGGTTGTGCCAGGAGGGCTCCTGGGCAGCAGTGTCAGCTCCCAGCAGTGGAGAGGGGGGCTGGCACACCCCAGCACAGGAACAGTTTTCCTAGCAGCAGCGAGATGGCTATTGCAGCTCTGCTAAATCAGTCAGTGGCCCTTGCCTACTAACCTTTTACTTTGAACATACTGTCTCTTTTCAAAGCACACTGAAGGTAAATTGTGCTGTAAATGTGAAATATTAAGGGATATAGTTGCAGACAAACAAACTCAGCATGTAACCAGATTGATCTGGGGCACACACCTTTTGCTGTTGCCTCTGCGTGCAGCTGTGGCTATGCTGTGTGCTCAGCTCTGCTGAAAGCTCCATTACTGTCCTGAGTTATCCCAAGTTCTTAACAGAGGAAGAAGGAGAATGGAGAGGAGTTTTTCTCACAGTGGGGAGGCAGCAGCACCCTCTGGCTCTTGGGGGTGTTTCCCACTGAAGGAGAGGAGGATCACAGTGACTATTTGTAGGCAGCAACCACAAGTGTCAAGTTTCCATCTAAAACGCCAGAGCCAAGAAAGGTGCTGATCTCACAGCTGTGGAACAGGTCCAGGATTTGGGAATGCAGGAGGAAAAGCATAAATAAGATGCAATGCTCAAACTCAGTCAGACTGGTCAGTCCTCCCCCTTGCCATAAAACAGAATAAGGCTGTGTTGGAAATTCAGATGCCTAGAGGCAACAGTAATGGTACTAGGAGTTGCAAAACTGGAAAGGTGGCTAGTGTAAAATTGGGCAAGTCTGAAAAACAAGGAATTCCTCTTCTGGACTCAGTCACCTTATTTTTAGGCATTACTGTGTATAAGAGTGTAATGTAAACAATGACTCTTGCTGAAATTGGCACCAAAAGTCTTTTATGGCTTGATAAGGGAGAATTCCTCGTGCACATCAAGGTTAAGCAGGCTAGAGTTCAAGGGAGGACTGGGGCCAGCTGCAGTAAAAGCGCCCAGCATCAAAGGCTGTAAGCAGGCAACTCTCCAATACTGTGACTCTCTCAACATAAGCTGCAGTGCTGTGGAATCTGTTGTGCAAAATAAGGTACAGAAGTCTTCACAGGCATTATCTTTGTGCTGGAAAGCAATTTTCAGACCTCTGGTTTAGCCCGAGGAAGAAAAAATAAAGCATTAGGATATTTATTTGTGTGTGCATATACAGCTCCCAGTATGACCCAGCAGGTGGGCACCTTTGGGTTAGAAGTTCATTGCTGTGTATTTCTGGGGTTCCTGCCTGCTCACCATTCTGGGCTGGTGGGTAGAAGCTCAGACGATGTGAATTGCCATGTTTCAGACTGATTATAACTAATCCCTTTCTAGCCAGGAATGTATGTTAGGGAAGATTGTAAACATCTTGTGCCCTTGATTCTAATCACCCAGTTTCTCTTTCATTCACCCATGTTTTTCCCTTGTTACTGAGACACGTCATACACCGATCAATTGCCACTGTGGATTTAAAGCCTACAGTATTTGGAGACATGCTTTGTGATTCCCATATGAGGAAACCTTTAGTCAGACAGTATTACTACGAGTGATGAAGTGGGGAGGGAGCCAAGGGAGAGAGTCGGGGTACAGAGAGAACATTAACTTGAGCCTTCTTACAAAGAGCAGGAGATAGTCAGAAAATAAATTAATATATGGAAATTGAGCATTTTGCAGTCCTGCTCTCCCTCTGTGATTGACATATTACAAAAAACAGCTATTTAAATTGGGATATACTTTCTGAGAGTTTTATTCTGCCTAAACAAGAGCTGGTTGTCCTGGGTTTTCTAGCTGATTGATTGCCAACTGCCAATTAGTTGAAATTAATGATTGCAACAGTAAACACTAGCCTGAACATGTCAGAGATAAACACGTATTTTGTGGAGTGTCTAGCTTAGCCTTTACAATACTCTTCCTGACCTTGAATCAGTTGGCAGTCAATTAACTCTAATTTAAAAGATTCACAAACAAGAGGTTAACATTTGTGCTATCTGGAATTATTTACTTAAATTACACATATAGGGTCTAATTTTTCAATGTAAATTAAACTCGATATGACATAAAATCAGATCAATATAATTTTACAATCATTTTGCAGTGATATAATGACTGTGCCCCAAGGACTAAGGAAAGAATGGGATGTGATTGTGTGACAGGTCTGTGAGACCAGGTCCAGATGCATTCCTGAGCCATTTTTGCTGGCAAGTTGTATCTATGGGTGGACTTCAGGGACATGGATTTATAGCTAATAGTTTTCAAGCCCTTCCTGAGCCCACTCAAAGCTTTTGATTATTTACTTGAGAGATGATAATTCATTTCACTATCTTATCTGCAAGCCCGGTCATATAGCTAGAAAATCAAATCTTGAAAAATGTTGCCTTAGTGATGGCCATCACTGCACTGCCAAACATCACTTTGACTGGGGAGATTTTAAGAACACTGCATCATTTATTACAGTAAATTACATCTCTCTTATCATATAATGCCTTTGGTCATGTTAGTTTACAATTTTGAAAGCTGTAGAAATTTAGACACTATAGAAAATATATGTTGCAGCCTGTTTGAACAGGGAACAAAATACTCTTCCCAGTTAGCTCCATGTGTTCAAAGTCTTCTTAAAAATAAGAAAGCAACCACTTCCGATGCTGGAAAGAACCAACCAAGCAAGCTTCTTCCCCTCTTTCTTCTCCACTGGCACCATTGTAAACCATATTATTAAGGAGAGGAACAAAAATCAGTCTGGAAAAGAGGGAGAAAGGACTCATGGCTGGAAAGAGTACAGAGTCTGCAGTCAAGCAGCAGTGGGGGTTAGTTGCAGATCAAAGTCCAGCTGTGCACCCCACACGTCTGCACTACTTCAATGAGGGCAACACAGAGGTGCCAGCAGCCTCTCCCTCTGAGAGGAAGGGGGCCTTCACTGCTGTGAGTTTTCCTTGTGCCCAGGATGCTCTTGCTGACAACCTCATTATCAAGTCCTGGGTAGGCCAGAGCAGGAACACAGATACGCTGGGGGCTCTGCATTTGCCTGGCTGAGAGCAGCTGCTCAAAAATGCGACAAAACAAAAACTTCCCTTTGCAAACTGGGAATAAAGTAGCTGAAATTCGCCCCACAAAACACCATGGACTATCAAACTATGTTATGTGTGGCTGGGTTTATTTCACTGTGATTTATTCTGTAGTTTGTTAAAGAAGCTGTCAGCAGCATGCAGCAAGTACAAGAGAAGGGTGTTTTTAGAGCTGTTACTCTTATTCTTTGCTGTTATTGCGATGGTACCAAACCATGTCTCTTGTAGATCAAGCACCATGCTGGGCTTTCCAAGGGCATAGTGCAATTTTCAGTACACCAGTTTCATTTTAAGTATTTTTCATGATTAGTGACTTAAGATGTGCCAACAGGAGAGAAACAGGAAATGAAACTAATGCAGCTCTGAAGTGAAGCCGCCCACATCGGTGGCCAGTGTTGCAGGTAAACAGATCAGGAAAAGTAAACATGTGGCAAGTATTTGATTCAAGGAGGAAAAATGTATAAGTGACCGGGGTGTCATTTCATGTGCCATTACTGGCAGTGGGAATTTCATTTCTAAGTGTTAGATTTGGGTAGTCTTTTCTCTTGGAAAGTATATAATTTGCTTTTCTCCTTGCAGGCAAATCATCTTGGTTATTTATCTAAGTGTGACATATTTGTCAAGCCAGAGCCAATGGATAAGCTGCCATCCCAAATTTCACACAAAATCACTCACATGCTTGGCCAATCTTTGGGAACAGCTTGATGGCTAATTCTTTATATGGCTAATTCTATGCCTTTCAATTAACCCTCCATTTGTATTTCTGTCAGGTGCTGTAGCAAGCATGGAGAATGACCAGTCTTCCACCTCACCTGGGCAGGATATCCAGGGGCAGAGTGGGGACAAACCTGCCCCTGGCCTGCCATCCCCTGCTCCAGCCCCCACAGAGCAGCCAAGCGCCTGGCCCGAAGCAGAGGTGTGTGACATCTCAGAGGAGCTGAGCCGGCAGCTGGAGGACATCATTAAAACCTACGGGTCTGCCACGAGCCTGATGGAGAAGGAGAGCACTGCTACAGGAACTGACAGGCCTGAGAAGGGGGAGCCAGGCAGCTTGGAGGATGCAGAGTATGAAGATGGAAATGAAGAGAGTGAGAAAGAGAAGCTGGCTCCTGGGGATGCTTCCAAAGCAAAGGAGCCCAGTGGCAACAAGGAGCAGAAGCTGGAGAAGAAAATCCTGAAGGGACTAGGCAAGTATTTACATATTCACACAGCCCTTCTGCAAACACAAGTAAGAACTCCCTGTCCTTGCTCTTTACAAGGTTAAGTTTCTGGTGTGGATGATGGGGACCTCCAGCTACCACTGAAAATTACAGTGACCATTACAACTTTTCTATAACTGATAATTATTTTTGGCACTACCCAACATGTAGGCTATATCAGATATAGTGATGTACTACTGGGCCGCCCACATTGGTTAGTCAAAGCTCAGTCCAATGACACATTGCAGAAAGTCACTTAGATGAAGGAAAACATAGCCTCTCGTTTGTACCTTAGTGAATGTTTTCTTCTCCTATCTGCTCAGATGTGACTACTCACTGATCACAACAGTGCTACTATGTGGCATGGGGACTTGCAGAATAAATTTTTCATTTAGTAAACCCCTGGACTCATCATATAATATACATGAAATAAGCCAATACATTTGTTCTCTAACACCTCAGCCCTGGCAGGGCTGTCAGCAGAGCTAGAAAGAAGTCTCAGCAAGTTTTCGTATGTGTGTACTTTATGCTGGGCAGCCACTAGAGAGCAATGTAGTTACATTCCAATCTAATATAGATGTAAATTATTTCCCTTCCTACATTTAACTCCAGCCAATCTTCAAGCCTCTCCTTTGCATGAGAACCCAAACCCAAATGCAGACTAAGCCTGTAAAGAAATCACTACAGGACATTCATACAGACAAGTGTCTAAGCATAGAACACAGCATGGATTTTTTTTCCTCAAAAATTCTTTGAATGTCCAGAAGAAAATTCCTCAGTTTCTACCGCCTTGGCTTTGGTGCTGTTACTAGTACCTCAGCAAGCTCAGTGGAAACCCTATCAACACACAGTTCTCCATCTGTCCTTGTGACAGTTCACACCAGGATTTGATTTTAGCTCACTTCCAATTATTTATGCTGATGCTATAGAGAGAACTTATAAAATAAATAAAATAAAATAAAGGATATTCTCCAGACAGAGTACTCCTGGACTGCACTAGACTTGAAGAAGAAAACGTCCAGCCCAAAGCAGAAAGCAAATTTCTTTCTCACAGAAAAGAGGAGCATTTGGAAAATCATGTCCAAGCCCCTGGAACCAAAGGCAACCTTATCTCCAGGGATGTCAGGAATACTCTGTATTTGATGAACACTGTTGAAGCTCCAGCTCATACCTGGGGCTGAAATGAAAACCAAGAGGTATCAGAGGAGAAGCAATACCTAAATGGCTGTGCAGTGATTTAGCTCTGCACGCCCAGAGTACCTTGTGTATCTCTGGTACACAAGCTTTCTTCACCAAGTCAGGGAACTGATTTACACGAGTATCACATAGCCCAGACCTGGCTGGCAGCACCTACCACTCTCTGATTGTTTACTTCCGCACCGTAGTCTCTATATCTGACTTAATATTCCTGATGTCTTGTGTGGGTTGATTGGCAGAGGAGCTGAGTACACCAGATTTGATCCACTTTCACTTGCAAAGAGATCTGTTCCTGAGCCTTCAAGGTCCAGGCCCTTTCTGTCCTATTTCAGTCAAATGTGCCATGTGTCTGGCCAAATCATGTTGCCAAAGCATTGAATGAAAATCAGATTACACAGGACAAAAGCATTTCACAGACAATGCTTTTGTTAGGAAAAAAGTGCATTACTGAGGTCTGAAATGAAGGAAAGTCCTAGCATGTTTTTTCATATGGGGCAAAGAAAAACCCGGAAATTTATAGCAAAAATTATTCCTTTCCTTGCAAAATGCCTCATTACACCCTGTCTTATTACAGACCCATGCATCAAACCAGCAATTTCATAACAGTACATCAACTAAAAACTACCTCTAGCATCAAATCTCTGCTTCCTCTTTCTCTAAGGGAAAGAAGCCACCCTACTGATGCAAAGTTTGAATAAGCTGAATACCCCAGAAGAGAAGCTGGACCTGTTGTTTAAGAAGTATGCTGAGCTGGTGAGTACAATGTTGCTCATTTCTGTACAAACTGCCTATACAAGGAGGTATAAATAATACATGACATGCAGCATGATCAAACCTCACATACCAGTAGTGTCTGTCCTGATAAGTGAATCCCAATACAATTGCCATGGTCAGATAATTATAGGTGAAAAAGAGAAAAAAAATAAAAAGGAAGGAAAACCAGATTTAGTTCCAAAAGTTGATGAAGCAGAATATTTGTACTTAAAGGCAAATCTACCAAACTGACCCACACTGGAGACTGGTGTCTAGGCTCCTGCCTTCACCTCCTGCAAGGAGTTTTGCATGCTTCTGTTGTAGGTATTGCTTTAAATTATTCATTGGTGATTTCATAAAAATGAAAATAATACAGGACTTAGCATAAAACTTCCTATATTATGAAGCAGATAATAGACAATTGAGACTAATCATGAGAGAAGCCACAGCACAATGAAATGAAGAGTCAAAGTCCCTGCCACCATAATGTCACCCCTGTAACAATGCCACCTACCTGACTGTTCTTTCCACATTTAAGACAGGTTATTTTCAGATTAAGGGATGTTTTTCTTTGTAGTCAAAGGAGTGTATGACCATAAGCTGTGGAAATCTTACAAATGACAAGGCTGCAGCATTTTATGCTTTGTGGAGTGCTGAAAAATGTGTGAAACAGAACACTGACTTTGTAATTGGTTTTATGCACAGATGTGTCCATGTCTCATCATAATGTGAAGTGAAATTTAGCTTTCCCTTTTTTCATGTAAAATCTTCTGATTTCATGAATTGGGCTCAGGCTGTTCATAGTTTATCTCATGCTTAAAGGGACTTCATGCTCATGGATTAACTGAAATAGGTCTTCTTCCTCTTTAAAGTGCTCCCCACTGCATTCAAATGTCATTGCAGCACTGTATAACACAGGGGCCGTATTGCCAGTAGTGCGTGCAGGAGAAAGGTGCTAAAACAAAACTACTGAACGCTTGTTTCTGGCATACTGTGCAATGTCGCTAAAATAAATTATTCAGTAAATACAACAAAAACCTTGTTGGAGACAGCCTTACCCTGCTCACTCGGAGTGGCTGAGGTGATTAATGGCTTGTCAGCAGCTGGCTGTAGCTGTGACCGCTCTCCCTGCTCCCTCTTGTCCATCCCCATCACACACTTCGGATCACATCTTGCTTTTGCTGAGTTGTTTTCCAGCCAGATCAGCTCCCTGGGCTGGTGAGCCGTGTGGTGACACAAGCACTTGTTGCAGCACAGCTCAAGGGAAGGTGTAGCCATGAGACAGATGGAGCTGGGTGCTGGCAGTGGCTTCCCCTGCTTCAAGTAGTGTTGGGGCTGGCTGTAGCTGAAGAGGCCACCCAGCAATGTTTTTTCCCTGCCAGCCCATGCCCTGGCACAGTCTGTACGACTGTGGGTACACAGTGGGCTGGAGCATGGGCTGGGGAAGGTAGGAGCCATGCCAGCAGGGATGGGGAAGGGGGACGGCACAGCCATTTGGGCACAAGCTCTGCCACACTACTCGCCAACAGAGAATATTTCATTCACTCAATCCAGTGTGCTGGGTCAGTAAAGCAGACTGTGGTTTACATAGCTTTTGCTTGCAAACAGCTGTTGCAGAATTGTTTATAACTGGATTATTTTCAGAGGTTCGGTGAGTCTCACAAGTGCTGAGTGCAAGAACAATATGCTAATAAATAAATAAATATGAGCTCTGTCATTGTCTGCAGTGGGTTCAAGATAAAACTTTATTTTCATAAATGGACTGTTTCTCTAGGTCAGCTTTCAAAAATCAAAATTCCTTCTATTTGCAGTTAATTTTAGCTTCTATTTCACTAATTATTCTTAAAAATTTATCATTGGGGACCCTTTTGGCATTCCTATTTACCAGTGAATTGCCTTTTTCATTGCAAAATACCATGTCTTAGATGTTTTTGAGAACTTTGAGATATAAGTTTCTAGTGCAAGTAATATTAATGGGGAAAAAAGTGCAAAAAATGCTTGGAAGACTTCTCATGATTAAAACCGACTTTATTCTGAGCCCCCTATCTCAAGCACAGTTTGAGTGAATCACGAAATTTGGATAAATCATTATCCACTGAGCACAGGCTGTGCATGCAAAATGTGAAGCAAAAAGAACACTTTTTATGTTTTTCAGTGGAAAGGGGAAAGGGACAAAAACAAGCTTATGAAGGAAAAAGATCTCATCCTTAATTACAGAACAGAAATGTCTTTTCTACAATACTAGAAAAATTATTTCAGCTAGTGCAGCTTGATTAGATGCAAAAGCCCACATTGTGATCTACAGGAGCAAAAATAGGCAATGCACATGTTAAAAGCTGGACATAAACTGTAAATATAGTCCAAGCTGGTGAGAGCATTGTTTTGTGGTACACTTAGCTGTGATTTGATTAATAATAAACAGAGCTCTCTACTGTAAGCATAAATTACTGAACATCTGCAGAAAACAGATGAAAGTGTAAAATATGATGGTGTTGACTGTTTTGTTTGAGCTGCACATCATTTCCCCAGTGCTCACAGACCTTCCTAGTCATACTGGGGTTAATTAGTACAGGTGGTACCACATTATTAGATAATGTAGTCTTAACAGCAACTGTTATTATTAAGGTTTGCATGTTTAAGCTCATGTGCTACTGTTTTTTCAATCAGAAACATCTGGACTTCAGAAATACCTTGCAATGTATGATGCAGAGAGGAGGGTTATTGTGTGTTGGAACAGGAGGTGAAATCATTAAAAGCTTCAGAGGTGAAAGGCTTCTTTGGCCTGACTGTTCGGGTGTTAATTTACCGGACAGGAATTTTTTTCCAAACATCAAGTGATAGACACGTGTCAAAAGAAATGGCCAGGCTGTGCAGGGATTATCATTAGCAATTTTGTTGCTGGTCCTCTTTGCCCCCTCCAAATACACCCCTCTCCCTACCAGCCTTCTGGGTAAGGCAGGAGCTGTGCACTCACAGAACAGCAGGCTCTCAAGGGAGCATCAGGGACTTTTTGTGTTTTCTCCAGGAATTTTAGGGAGACAAAGAGCCTAAAAGAGGTTTGATTCACCATGACTCACCCCCATTGATAACAGGACCTCCAGAAACACAACTGACAGATGCTCTCACATGGTCCTGTGAGCCAGAGGAGCCTGGCCAGAGGAGGTGCCACATGTCATTCTGGGAAACTCTTCTCTGAAGAGAATTCTCCTCCATCAGCAACAAAGCCCCTATATTAATAGCTTTCCTGGTCTACAGCGCCTCTTCTGTTGTTTTTTCCAGCAGGTTCCTGGATATTAGGAAATTGCTTCTTTTTCAGGTAACTGTAAAATAGAATGAGCAACTACTGTATCACCTCATGATCTGGAATCTCACCACATAAAGCACTACTGACTGCTCTAGTTCCAAATGTTGAAACAAAAATAAAAACCTCACAGATGTCCTTCAGAGAAATTCAAACCAAAGAAACAAGAGCTAAAATGATGTGACAAGAATGTTAAAAATCATGTTCACCGACCCACAGTACAGCATATTTGAGATTATTGCAGCAAGCAGGCTTGGGAATCTCCAGGTTCCTCTCTCCTCTCACTTTAGTGCTGGTAAATACAAAATATTTCCTAAGCAGTTAAGAAAGTGTGAAGACGTTCCCCATACCAGAAGAGCTTGTTTTCTTTACTTTTCTATCCCTCTTTGCTTCATTTTAATCAATGTTTCCCTGTTTTAATCCCCCTTTTGCCTAGCTTGAAGAGCATCGTGCTGAGCAGAAAAAGCTGAAGTACCTACAGAAGAGACAGGCCCAGATCACGAAGGAGAAGGACCAGCTGCAGAGCGAGCACAGCCGAGCCATCCTAGCCCGCAGCAAGCTCGAGAGCCTGTGCCGAGAGCTCCAGAGGCACAACAAGAACCTCAAGGTGAGTGGGAGCCTTAGCACAGTACCCAGCAGTGGGGGAAAGATGATGCTGACCCCTTCCCATCTCCCTCTAGTACCAAATCAAAGAGACTTTTGCATCTGCGCATGCAATATATAATTGTATATACACTCTAATCTAGAGATCCACTTACACCAAGACCCCTTTATTTCTCGCTTGGAAATATCGCAGCACTTTTGGGCACTGGGTTTGCCCACACTAGCTCCAAGTCCTCCTTGCACTATTAGGGAGCTCAGTGCAGAGAAGAGCAGCAGTGCAAACAGACCAGGTCCCTCAGAGTGCAGATGCAAATGCACGTCCATGGACAGAACCACGGAACACCAGCTTGGCTCCAGTGGACTCACAGGAGGCTGGGGGGTGTTCTCATGTAATTCGAGCACTTGGACTTTTTCAAATTATTTGTGAGGGTCAGTCAATCAGGACATTTGCCTCAAGTCACCAAACCTCAAGACAGAAAGAATGACAACATTATTTGTGCAAGTTGCTTGGATTACAAGAATTGGTTAAAAGAGAGAATTTTCAGGAGTGTCGAAAGGCTGAGATCCATACACCATGTCTGCCAATTGCTTGGTGTATCACGCCATTTAAATGTGAAATTTATAATATGATTATGCTCCTTAAAAAAAGTATGTTCAAGAAGAATATTTCTGTTGTGATCATTTTTTCTCTGAGTGGTGGTGTTGTTAAAGTATACAAAAGGCCTCTGCTTTGATCTATTCAAGCCCTTTTTTTATGGGGATATAGTTATGTCGAGAATTACACATAGGAATTGTCAGCAGCTAGAATTCCACCTAATATAACCTCTATTACTGGTAATTCATTTTCATTCATTTCCACTGGCTCAGGAGTGGGCCTTCAGGGTCTTGCTCTGACTTTCATTGTGTGCTGGTAAGAATACAGCTGGGAGAGGGAATAGTCACACATACATTCAAACTGTGCCCTAGTAGAAGGATAAAAGCAGTTTAACAGATAGGGAAGCTAGAAGCAAATCTCTCTGTGCTCAGTTACAGTTGCACAGAACTGGTAGTGAAAATTAAATTTGTGCCTGTCATTTGTATTAGACATGAGCTATTCCTCAATATTGATCTACAGGGATTTACCAGGCCATCTGTGGGTAAAATCTCTCAAAAGAAATATGAGCCAGTTTTAAAGTGAATTAAGAATACAGTGTACAGTGCTTTGCATAGCCTTAAATGACATTCCTAAGCAAATCATATCAGTGGAACAAATCAGTGAGAACTGGGGCATTTAGAAATACTAATTCTATTTGGAAAACATATTTGGAACAAATTTTGATGAATTCCTCACAGTTTCCTAGCTACTTTATGCTTATTAATCTTACTACTAGAGACTATGATTTTTGCATTCTTTTTGTATATAAATACTTCCTTACACATTTCATCTTTACAATTAGGAAAGTCTCTTTCCAACATATTTTTATCTGTTGGACTGCTTTACTTTTTGACTAGGTTCTCTAAATAAACCTATAAATTTTAGACTCACTTCTTATCTTTATCCTATATCTATGCCAGGTGAGCCAGATACCTGAGATGAACTGGTATTAGGAAGAAGTGTTCAAATTTTCAGCGCTTCTTTCTAAGAATTTGGAGACCTTTTAAGAAATCCAGAATACTATCTTTCCTCTGGTTCCCATGCTATCAGTGTAGAAAAAAAAAACAAAATTAAATAAGACAGTAAGACAACATATACTTGCAGAATGCATGAGAAATAAAGTAATAAACAAAGGCATTCATTATCCTTATCCAGTTTTGTTTCTCTAAGAATTTTAGCCTAGTTCTTGGAATATTTGTCTTCATGCTTTAGCTCCTAGAAATCTGTGAATGCCCAGAAATTCATGTTCAATTTATTTAAAGAAGTGCAATTTTCTTTCACTTATTGCTGTACTGAGAGGGCCCAAAACCAGAAAATCCGTCAAATCTTATTTTTAAAATCTTATGCTTAAATATTTTTATTTTGGTTTTGGCAGGACAGAGATTCATAATTTTTCAGTGCTTGGGATTAGCAGTTCTGATTATGTTTCAAAATGTGGAAAATGGAAGCTAGGAGACTGTGTCATTTCAAGAGCAAAGGAGAAACCTGGCCTGCCCAGATCAGAAACCCCCTCTGACTTACCATGTGGTACATTATATGCACATCACGTCATGTAAATGTCATCTTCACTCATCTGGTGTGTGGAATTCCCATTAACTGCAGATCTATGCAGCCAAGTGGTGATGAATATGCAATGCAGAACTGCATTGAAAATCCACAGGGCAGATCAGAGAAGAAAAATATCTGGTTAGTATTGGATACCAGCCTCAAATTCTCACTTATGTACAGTCCAGCTTTTCTGATTATTTCCTTGCAGTTACACAGATGTTTAATTCTCCCTCCAAGAAAAGCAGAATAAAGGTTCGTGAAATAGCAGCATGTGTTCCCACTGCAATAGAGAGCAGCTCTGCTAAGAGCCACAGCACCCCATTTTTCTGCATGGAGTTCATGTTCTGCCAATTAGCTGACAGTTTGGTAGCTACTTAGCATCCTGTAGTGACATGAACATCTCAGGTCCCTCGTCCTTCCTGCCACCAGGCGTTAAGCAATGACTTTCAGACAAATGTCACAAAAGTCAAAAGCTTCAGCTGTGGGCTCAGCTCCAAACTGGCTCAGACTGTGGTGCCTGGGAAAGACGAGCACAGTTCATTGAAAAAAGGATTCCTTGCTCATATCATCTTGGCTGATATGGCTTCAGCAGATCAATAGTCTTCTGGAGGTGCCCCAGAGAGGCACGAGAACAATTCCAGTTTCAATCACACTCTTCTATTCGCAAATGATCTCACATTCCTGTGCTAAATCCCAAACTGCAAAATATCCTGTCTTAATTTTAACAAGGTTTTTACTCAATGCATTCTTACATTCTTGGCAGCAAAACATGAGAGTAAAAGCAATATTGCACTAGGACAAGAACATATGTTTGAAAGGGTGAACATGGAGTGCAAAGGTTCCCAAAGGGCAGAGAAAAGAGAACAATAGTTTATGGCTGGTCTCTGCTCAGTACTGTAGCCACACTGTTGTCCTCCTGCCCAGCCACCCTTAATCCGTGCCTGGGATCTCAAGGATATAACAAATGAGGGCTTCTGAGGAGCTCCCCAGGATGCACACCAGCCCTCATCCCCAAGCAAATGTCTTTCTCAAGTATATTTTTCTCCAAAGCAGAACAGATACAGAGAAATCCTGCACCCTGCAAATAAATGCTTGCTGGCTCAGTGTCTTTAACCACGAATCTTTGTATTGTCTCTGTGCTCTGTATTATACCATTTTTCTACCTCAGAAGAGCGGAAAATAAGATCTTCTGAGTAACACACATGCAGATGGTTGGGTTTTTTACATTTGCATGATTGGTACTCTCAGGATGTCTCATTTCACCTTGTAACAGAACTGTTTGGTGTGACATATGCACAATCCACCTTTTTTGGTTTATATATTTATGTGGACTTATTACTCTGGAGAGCTTCAAATCACATTAGTGACATGTTATAATGTTACTTGCATTGTAACAATAAAATGTTTTTGAGGAAGGATGTTTTGAAGCGATAGAGAGAAGACTTCAGACATGCAAGTTCAATTTCTCACTCTGACTTCTGAAAGTGAAACACCTGGTCACCTTTCTGCCTGCTCAGGGCTGCACCTATGTAATGGAGAACGAAGAGGCATGAGGAGTTTTTTAAACTGTGTATTAGAGATAAAATGGAATTCTGACTTAATCAAAACTACCTAGGAATTCAAGTCAAATTTGGAAAAAGTTTCAAATAAAAATAAAAAGGATGACATAAAAATACCCTTGCAAAAGAAAATTAAATGTTTACTTTTGGGAATGCTGAAGCAGTAGTTATAAAAGATCTTCTGAGCAGCATTTTTAACTCTACTTTGGAAGAGCATTCTTCTGCTTAGAGGATTTAAACAAAAAAAAACCCTACAAACAGCTCAATTGCTGGTCAAGCAAAATGTTTCAAAAACATTCTCACCAACTGAGAAAAAAAAATGGAGAGCTGCTCTTTCATTTTGCTGCAAATTTTTTGTGTGTCCAATTTCCATGCCCGGTACTGAACCAGGACCCAACCCCCAAGTCTTTTGCCCAGTTCCACATGAAATTCTCTTCTTAGGAGGGAGAGTCCTTCTGTGTTCACACTTTGTATTACTCTGTTTATGAATACACACACAGGTTCTTGTGTGAACTGCAGAGCACAGCAGGGCTCTGTGGTGATTTCTGTGCACCAGGGTATTATTATTAATGGCTCCATTGCTTTCCTCCCATCATCCAAGGCCTTGTCATCCCTATCGCTCCCCGGACAGCAAAAGGACAAACATGCCCTACCTTGAACAGCAGCTGTCCTAAATCAGGCTTGTGTTGTGCATGCTAAGCAGAAATTGGGTCATTTGGTATTCACCTTACTTTATGAGTGGGGCCTGAATCAACACCTGCTATGTCACATTCATGATACAAATTATACCTTATTAGAGTCAGCTAAGGCTTTATTCAAATATATTTGTAGAAAATATCCATATGCAGTGTTACCAGAGATTTTTATGCAAATTGCTATGCTAGTTGAAACCTTATTAGAGTATGCCATTTGCATGCTGTGGAGTGAGTTTTTAACCTATGGTCCTGGCATGATTTATAACTACAGCAGATATGGTCCTAGCCATTCTATATCAGGATTACATTCCCCAGAAGGGCAGACTGCCCTGGAAGAAAATGAGGAAAGAATAAAAATAGATTGTATTTCTGGATCCAAATCAATGGATCCAGATTCTTTCTGCATTGTCTTTTATATAAACAAATCTAAACCAGAATTCAATAATAGGGAAAAAAAAATCTGAATGTCTGCTTTGATTCTGTAGGAAACAACTTAAAAGCTTTCGTTGAATTCACTAGCTAGAAAATTAGTGTAAATGTTCATGTCAGTTTAAAAGTTAGAGAAGGAAAACTGAGAAACTGGAAGGGATTCTTCAGCAAGTGCTGGATTTCTCTTAAAAATTTAAATCCCAAAGGCAATGAATTTGATATGAAGATTCCTTGTTAAAATGAGGCATTGTAAAGGGTGATTTTTTAATTCAGTCAAAGAAAATTTTGATAGAAGACCTTTTGACTGGTTCCACTAAATATATTTTTCTGAAGCAAAAGCTGTAGTGCAGTATAATGAATCAAAATATGCATGTATGTCCTCTCCTTCAGGCTTTTTTTGACCTGAAGCTCTGCTCTACATCCATCTTTATAAATGCAAATTCGTAGTTACCCAAATTTTTCAAGGCCACTGTGTAATTTGCTCTGTAAATTTAGAATCACACTTAATGCTGGAGCAGGTGAAAGCAAGAAAATCTCCAAAGAGGAATGAAAACACGTATAATCCTTCAAAGGGAAGCCTCATGCCACTCGGAAACAGTATTTTTCTGGAACTGCTTATTATGCCTCTCACTTACTGTGTTCTCTCCCATTTAACAACAGGAGGAAACAATCCAGCGGGCACGGGAGGAAGATGAGAAGAGGAAAGAAATAACTAATCACTTCCAGGGCACACTGAGTGAAATCCAGGCTCAGATCGAGCAGCAAAGTGAGAGGAACATGAAGCTCTGCCAGGAGAACACGGAGCTGGCAGAGAAGCTGAAGAGCATCATTGACCAGTATGAGCTGCGGGAAGAGGTGAGCAGTGCCCCGGCTGCTGGCTGTCTCAGGGCAAGCTGGAAGCACTGCCAGCAGCCTGGCCATCATTCGGGTGTCCCACAGGGGTAGCAAGAGTAGCCCCACCATGCTGTGCCCTCTGTGATACACAGCACTGTGCCTGCACCCAGCCCTCCAGCCTCTGCGGGTACGGAATTGTGCGGGACAGCCTTGCCGCTGTGGGGAGAGGGGCTGCTAGGCTGCCCCAACCCCATCACAGCTCCCTCAAATCCCTGGGGACCTCCCCCAGCATCCCTTTCCTCCTTCCCACTAAGCTCCCATTGAGTACATCCCAGCTCCCATTTCTTTAGACAGCCTGATCTGCGAGAGACAGCAAATGTATTTTGTTCCCTCCGGAAGCAGGTTGCTGAGAAGGGCTCTGATGTAAACGATTTGACCCTTTCCCAAAAGCAGAAAATTAGGATGACACATAAAGGAGACCCTTTGAATTGAAATAGATTCTTTTTTTGCAAGCACAATGCTCACTGAGATCTAGCAGATAGTAGACAGATGGATAATTATTCTTTCTGTAAACATTGGAATTGGCCAGAAAATTTTGACACCAGAAAAAAATCCTCTAGTAAAATCCCAAACTACCTTTTTTTTATCATTTTATGACAAACATCAACAAATATCACAATATCACAATGGGTCTTTTTATAGTTTCTAAATACATTTACTGTGAGCCTCAGTCAGTGCAATCAGACAACATTATCGTACTGAATAAAACATAAGTTATCCGTCTTTACAATCTGGAATGACTGATACAATACCTGCTTTTCCAGATCTGTTGAATCATGCATGAAGTCCTATACTGAATGAACAAAATGTATACTCCTCTCTTGTGGTGTCTATGAGAAGAAAATGTAAACCAGAGGGACGCACTCAGAATAATCGCTCCTATGAATTTTATCTAAGTGCATTAAGAGTGAAGGCTATCAGCAACATTCATCTCCTGAAAGTCACCATGGAGGCAGATATTTTACAGGCTAGAGGAGGCCTCTGGTTTGTTTGGTCTTATCTCCAGATCCCCACTCATATCCTGTCACCCAAGCCCTCGGTTGTGCAGGTGTGGCCAGACCAAAAGGGGATGTACCGAGCTTGTATTTGCACAGAGGATGTCATGGGCTGTGCACGTGCTCCCAGGCACTGCAAGTGCAATGGGTCTACACCATCATTCACACTGTGGCTTAGATCCACTGGCCATTTAACAGCTAAAAAAACGTGTGTCCCCAGCATATTTATTATTGATGAGCAATTATTTGATCTTCAGTCATACCAAATTGTACTAATGACTTCATATGTAGATCATAGAACTGGCAAAGACGTTAAGGCTTTCTTTGTCTTAAAATAAATCAAAATTGATAATGTACACCAATTTCCCTTCCCATGCTAATTCCAGCACAGTTTGTTCTTATCAGAACTGTAATTTCTTCAGTAATTGCAATAGGTTGAGTGTCTTCTTGTTTTGCAATGATTTTGTCTTTTAAGTGTTCTAGTAAATAGCTGTACATGTATGAGCATGAAGGGCTATGCAGATAATTAAACCTGCACATTCAGCAGAATTTTTTTTTACAGCACCTTGATAAAATATTTAAACACAGAGAACTTCAGCAGAAACTGGTGGATGCCAAGTTGGAACAGTCTCAGGAAATGATGAAGGAAGCCGAGGAGCGACATCAGAAAGAAAAGGAATATGTACCTATCCTTCTAATTTGTCTGTCTTTTATCTAGCTTGAAGCCAAAACAAGCCCTGCATGTTATTTACACTAATATATCCGGGTCCAATCTGGGGTGGGGTAGCAGAGAAGTTTTTATAGCTACCATCAATGCTCAATGCAAAGGAACAGCCTCTGAAAGGCTGCTTTCATTGGCATTTACAGTTTCAGAAGCACGCTGCAGAGCAGTGGGCTAGAGCCTGCTTCAGCTAACTCACTGCTACTGAGCAGCTGGTGCATCATGATGTTGGCTCAGGTGATGCCACTGGTTTTCAATTGTCTCTGGTATTTGATACTCCATCTCCCCACACAATGAATGCACACATCTAAACCATCGAGAGGATACCAAGAACGTGGGACTGAAATGGCTGAAGGCTGCTATTCCCCCAGGTTCCAAGGCTCCTCAGGCATCCTGCCATGGATCCACTTTGCCAGTGGAAGAATCCACAGGAGCCACTTGCTCTTACAAGCCTCCCCTTCTCGGTTTCCCTCCCTATATTAGTTTGCCAGTGCCTCTTTCAGGCAGGAAGGATCTGGGTCCATTTAGCAGCTTTGTCTGCTCTTCCTCCCTTTCTGGAGGAGGGGACATCTCTATCAGGGGGTCAGGGAAAAGCAGGTCCAGGAGGGATGTCCTCTGCAGGCACAGCTGGGATGGGAGGACGGCACTCCTCCATCTGTAGTCTCACACATTTTATGACTAAAACAGACTAAAATTAATTTTCTCAGACTGCCTAGTATTTTCACAGCAACCCTCATATCTACAAAGGATCAGAGTTCAACACAGGCACATGATCCCTCTTCTCAGTGGAAACAGCAGCTCTCAGAGGGAGTGACAGGCTCTCATCAGATGGAATAATCTTTCGTTTTCACCAGTCCTCCAGGAACTCAGGAGCAGCATGAGAGATTTCTATAAAGAGAGGACATTTATCCCTTCCCCATATCTGGAAACAGATATATTAGCACAAGCATGGCTCCAACGGGTGTCTTAAAATCCTCGAAATAGATGAAAATAAGAGGCTCTAAGGCTTGTGGCTAGAGCACAAGGGAAACACAGCATATACCTCTTACCAAAACCAGCTCATAAGAGCATTTATCCTCTTTCTCTGCACTGATCTTGCAGCCGGAACACCCACTCCTGCTCAGCTTTACTCCCAGCTAAAGAGTTAGGGTGAAAAAGAGCTGGGGCTTCTCTGTGCAGATCTTCATATCACTGCATGACAATTTGTGGTCCAGCTGACTTATTCGCTTTCATTCTGAAACCCACATAAAGCCAAACCCCGAAATTTCATTAATGACCATTGATTCTTGGCAGATTTAAACTCCAGAAAACTCCAGATGTCCAAGAAATCACTTACAATAGCAAAGCAAATATGGATTTACTTTACTGATGTCACTGGGAGTTCTGCTAATGAGTACCAGATTTCAAATACTGAGGGGAAAAAAACCCCTCAGAACAGAAGATGTAAAAGACCAGGCACTGGCTCCATGGAAAACTGGCATATACAGCCTTGTGTCAGTGACCTTTTGTGCTGCACCTCTCAGAACATGAGTTTGGGGCTGCTTGTCACCTGTGACTGTCCCTGTTTTAGTCAAAACTTCTTTGTGTGTACTATCCAGAACTGGTATGCACAGTTTTGGTATTTTCATTTCTTTTAAAGCACTGAAAGACATCACTGTCTACAACTGGGAGTGGAAGATTTTCTTTTGGGCTTTGCTGTGTGTATGAAATAACAGGTTTGAAAATAAGCTACAAAACCTTTACACAGTGGGTGTATAACAGTATGCACAGTGTACAAAGAATATTTTTCCCAGTGTCCAAAAGAACACTTAAAAATCCTATTCTTGAGGCAGGCTGGTGATGTATGGCTAATATCACCTCCACGCAAGGTAGATTTAGCTGCAGAAATTAAGGCCAGAAGCCATGCAATGAGTCAAGACATAATTAGGCATGTCACGATTCATCACAGGTAGCCCAGCACCCAGAGAGTTGCCCTACCCTTGGCTCCCACCTCCACCCTATTGACGTGCTCTCAGTCCCACCCACCCAGCTATTGTACCAGTGCCTGTGGGAGTAATGTATATACATGTATGGATGAAATCAAGGTGCTTTTGATGGAGTTCTCTCACTTAGCTGTAACTCTCTCCAGCTCAGTAATGTGCAAAGTTAGAAGAGCTTTCAGAACCTTTCTCTCCATAGAATTTTCTCATTCCTGTGCATGACCTTTGCTGCAGGATTTTTCAAGTGTTCCTAAATGAAAATTATTGTATTCTTTTATCTATTTTATTACTCTTTGAAGGCTCACTTTGATGCCTCCCCCCACTTCTTCCATGTGGGAATCTTTGCCCCTATGCAAAACTTCTTTACCTCAGACAAGGAGAGATGTTCCCTCTTGTAGAGCCTGTACACCTCAAAAGGAGGTCATGTCATTGCTTGCACAGTTCACTCTACATATGCATCAAAAATGCAATTCCCTATTGATGCAGCAATGGTTCATAATGTGCGGCTTCCACAAAGGGACAACTTGACCTAAGGATGCAATTTTACCACCATGCCATAACCAGTCAGCACTACTTTTACTTCCTCTCTCCCATACCAGACATTTTTAGCATTGTAATACAAACTTTGATGTGCAATTAACTGCATTTTAAAGCATCTGTGGCTTTCAAGTACATGACTGCAAGGTATTGGTCAGATTTCTACATAATTGGAATTTACAGAGTCTGACAGCAAAAAGAGAAGCTTAATTTTCACTAAGCCAGCCCCTGTGACTGTCTGGGCCTCCAGCAGCTATCATAGTTCTAATAATAAAGTGTAACATCACCACCGTTTGCTAAAGTGCTGCTCTGTAAACACCACATGCAATATTTATTCATTTCTTGATACTTCAGCCTCCTTGTTACCACTTCATAGTCTATTAATAAATGTATCAGTTCTGATTCATTTTCTCCCAGCTTGGTGTTTGCAGATGACCTCAGGCTGCATAAGAACGTGTGCTAATTTGAGCAAGCCTCTCTGTGGCTTGCTTCCATTACAGAAGAGTTTATTAACTCTTGGATTTTTACTGACTGCACAAGTTATGTGGGTCAATAAGAGAGAGCTATTGCATTAAGAGGCAAAAGAAGCAACTTTTCTTTGCCTTCTCTGTCCATCTGTTGTGCTGTGGCTGAAGACATGGTGCAGGAGGTGGGACCTTTTCATTATTCCAGTCACACTGGGTATGGAGGCAACCCTAGCTGAGATTAAAGCAATAGTCCAGTTCTTAGAAGTAATGACTGGCCTAGGGACTGGGTAGCTCTGAAGGCTTTCAAAGCACTTTTCATTAAATCATTCAAACCTTATAAATTCTAAAAAACACTCTTAAAAAGTAGATATCAAAGAAAGGTGAAACTTAAAAATCCATATTTCATCCAAACTTTAAAAAAAAATTTTTCTCTTTATTTTTGCACATGTGAAGTGTATCCTCTTTTGAGAAAATAAATGCATGAACTGATGCTCATTTAACTCATACCAACTCTTTTTACTGGCCATGGCATAACCTATTTGAAATATTAATCAACAATGTCTGATTTGATTTATCTCCATGGAACCAAACATCAAATTAAATTCTCAAAATAAATATTCAGAGGCAGGTATAAAACAAGTACAACACAGCATTTCTTCATAATTGAGCTGTAAAACATTCTTGTCTAGGAAACTTTAGATGGCAAAAATTCAGTGAGTCCAAATCAAAAGGCCCAATGGATGGAAGAAATATTTTTCTAGAGCTAATATTTATATATGGTTATATGTGCAGCAAGTCTAATTCACAAACAGCTGGAGGCAGTCAACATTTTAGAGTTCATCCTCAGCTCTTTTACCGGGAGGTATTTGCATAGTTTACATTTATTATTTTCAATAAAATGGTTAGAATAAAAGTTTTTACTGAGGATCAAATACATTTTCTGAATGTGCTTCTACTCACCTTTCACTTCCAGTATAAGATCCACTGACATACACAGTCCTTTTAATTTTCAATATATTTTCAGAGCCCAGCTGTGCTATTTTAAATACAATTTAAAGTACAATTTAAGTACAATTTAATCCAACAGAGCAAAATCCTGTGGTAAAATAACTTCTCTATGTCTCATTTCTCAAGCTATCATTAGCATTCTTTTTCTAAAATATATTTGGCCTGGCTAATAAAACACTTTATAAATGTTTGGTAGACGACGGGACATTTCTTTAACACTCTGGTAAACATTTCCTGCTTTCAGATTAAACCAATTGCTAAAATATTACTGTATACTTTGGAAGTGCTGACTTAGAACTGTAGCTAGGAAAGGTCTCTGCACACCTCATTCATACAATTCATTCAGCCTTGTCCAATCCCCCACTTGTTTTATCTGCAGCCTGCACATCAGAATGTGATTTTGCCAAACACCTTGGAATAGGGAAGCACACCTTCTCAGAAGCCAGGAAAGAAACTGCAGTCAAGCTTCTCCTGGGCTGCCTACTTAACCTGAGACATTTATCACCCCTTGCACTGGAATTCTCCACTTGTCAGTGCAAACAGAGCCCAAAGATAACAGACAGCAGTAGATATATGACATTTACTATGCACTGGCTTTCTGAAAGCTCACAGATTTTTTGATGCAGGTCTGACTGTGACCATACCCACATGCTAACTCATGGTTATTATACGAAAGGAAGTTTGCTGTTCACTGGAGAGAAGAATTTGGCTGGAGCTGTGCTGGAATGAATGTGCCAGAAAGTATCATAACCATTCTCTAGAAGTCTGGTGAAAATGTGGTTAAATACCACTCTTTTTATAGCCCATGATACTGCATGCTTAATTCCAAGTAGGTTGTGAACTCCTATTCAAATATGCCTTTGGAACACAAATAGCCTGTCCCATGTCTCAGGATAAACTAAATAGTCTGCCTTACCTAACTGCTCTAACTGTATTCACCTGAAAGTTAGATCACTCCTTATCACAGTAATATGAGTAGCTGGAGGATGAGGGTTTCCAACTGATAATCTAGGGACCTAACAATTTTCTCTCTGTTGCCCAAAACACAGCTCCTGAACCAAGCTGCAGAATGGAAGCTCCAGGCCAAAATGTTAAAGGAGCAAGAGACTGTCCTACAGGCACAGGTGATGTAGGAGAGGTGATTGCATGGTGTGCCTTTGTTTGCCAGTTTTTAACCCATGAAGCACATCCCAGGTAAAGTATCCAAACTACTTTCTGTGTATTCCTTCTAGCTTCATTCTACATCCCATAGACTATTGCAAAGGAAGCAGGTTATTTTCAAGCCAACTGTAAGGTAATGCCCATACTGCAAATCATACTCTGACATGTGGGTTGTTGAGTCTAAAGAAGAGAAGAGAAGGCCCTTTTGCAATTTTTTTGGTATTTAAAAGAGGTTTATAAAGATGTGGAGAGATTTTTGGCCAGGGCATGTGATAAGACAAAGGGTAACAGTTTTAAAGTGAAAGAGGAGAGACTTCTTCTACGTATGAGGAAGAAAAGCTTTGCTGTGAAGATGGTGAGACACTGGAAAAGGTTGGCCAGAGAAGTTGTGGATGCCCCATCACTGATAGTGTTCAAGACTGGCTGGGTGGGGTTGAAGGAACTGGACAGTGGAAAGTGTCCCTGCCTAAGGCAGGAGGATTGCACTATGTGATCTTTAAAGGTCCCTTCTGACCCTAATCATACTACAGTGCTGATTTTATTAGTGTTTACAGTGCTCAACCACAGAACAATGTGTGTGCCTTGATTATTCACCATAACTATCCTTCAGGCAAATTTTAAATACAGCAAAGCACTGAAAGTACATACATATCAGGAAACAAGTTTTCCAAACTGGAGCTGCTGTGCCCATATGCTTTTCTGGGCTGGGGCTGCAAAGGCAGCATTTTCATTAACTTTAACAGAAATTCTAAGGGCTTGTAGAGAAGATCTCCAGGATTTCAGTGCTTAACTGTAATTTGAAATTTTCAATAAAATAAAATTACTCACCAAAATTACACCAGGAGACAAGCTGGAGTGAAAGGCAGTAAAACCAAGAAATAGGCAGAATATACTACACTTTGGGAGCAATGCAATAATCATCTTGAATAGTTGAGTGAGACCTTCAATCTATGAGTGAAAACACTAGATGATATCAAGAAGAGAGAGTATCAATAGATTTTTCTCGATTTTAGAAACAATTATGTTGATTCTTTGACCTGTCTGTGAGAAAGATTCCTTCCCTGAGGGAGGTGGTGTCAGTCTGTCAGCTCCTCTTGCAGCTGGCAATCCCCTCACCCATCAGGAAGCACTCTCCTAGTCCTTGCTCACAGTTAATTATACAGGCAAGTTGTTCCAGCCTTTTCCTTGCAGATAGTCTAATCTCTACCTGTTGAGCCATCAAGAAATGCCAGTGTTACACTGATAACCTGGAAACATGCTAAGAGGGGTTTAGTTTTTCACGTGTTTTTTTCCGAGGCTGAGATAAGCCAGTGGCACACTGAAGAACAACGTATAAACTGCTGCTGACAGTAGTTGGACAGGTCCTGCAATCAAACCTTAAAGGCCTCTAACTAAGTCTGTCCCAACTGCAAACCTGCTCCAAATTTTCTCAAAGTGGTTTTAGTTAAACTTTTATGTTCAACCAGAAGAAAAATATTTATGCAGGCAGACCTCCATAGCCAGTTTAATGAAGCTGGAGGTATTGATAAAAACTAGAACATTTGAAACAGAAAAGGTGTTTTTAGAAAATACGAGTCAAACAAGCATTGAGAATACATGTGCTCTTTGCAGACTTGTGCAGACAAAAATTAGATTATTCACTTCCTGAAATGACACATGCAGTTAAATGTGTTGCTCAAGTGTGAGCTCTCACTTACATATCAGGCTTCATTTGGAATTACTGGGATAAATAACATTATTAATAATATTTTTTAAAATGTTCATTATTTCTGGCATGGTAATACCGGAACTCATGGACCCTCATGGACCCCATGGTCCATGGTTCCCTCATGGACCAGGTGTTATCCTGCAAGATGTTGTGCAAGTGCGGAGCAGAAAGAGCATAAAGACCTCCTTGATATAAACAACACAAAGCAATAAGTAGATTCCCATCTCTGGAAGTGTTCCAGGACATGTTGGATGGGACTTTGAGCTACCTGGTCTAGTGGAAGGTGTCCCTGCCCATGGCAGGGATGGACTTTGGGGTCTCTTTTAACACAAGTCTTTCTGTGATTCTATGATTAACAGAGGAACAGCTGCATGGAAATTTATGAGAAGATGTTGGGTGAGTGAGATAGGGAGAAGCCATAATATTACCTTCACAGTGAGATATCACTCTGATGCAGAGGAGGTGGTGAACACCCACTTCTTCTTTGAGCTGGAAGGAGCTGGGGACATCATGTTCATGCCAGCCTGTCTCTGGATGGCACAATGTGCCAGAGACAGCCAAATCCAGCACTCCAAATGGTGACAGGGATCTGGCACCAGCTGAGGAGGTACACCCAAACTGTGGTGCTTCCTAGGATGCTGCATGCTCTCCCCAGGCATGATGCTTAGGCAGACTATTTTAGCTTCACGCACTGAAACAAAATAAAAAGATAGAAGCCAGTCGAGACCTTAAATTTTTGGTAGCCAGCACAGTGCAACCACTAAGCCATGGGAGCCAAGAAGAACATAATGCCAAAGGGGTGTCCCCACTTCCCAAGGCCTTGCACTCACAGCAGTGCTGCCTCCGCCCTCCCTGCCCACACAGTCCTGCTGGATGCAGCAAGGGGGTTCATCCTCCTAGGGAGTGACATCTCTCACAGCCTGTTCCCAGCCACTATGAAAACATTCATTTATTATTCAGTTCAAATTGCAGAAGCTATTCTTAGTGCTGTGGTGCTGCTTAGGGCCCCAGCTGAGGTCAGAGCTTGCCCTGTTCAAACGTGAAATGTTTTTGACCCAATTTAAAAATATGCAAAAATTGGAAGGGAAACCAGAGACAGAATTGAGGTGAGCTTTTCAAAAACAGATCTGGACTAGGAGCCTCAGTTCTCTGACTCCCACCCCTGCTCCACCACCTGGCTTTGGGACGTTCAGGCATTTCTCCTTAGAGCTGTGACATCTCTTCCAAATATCAATGTTCCACTTGGTATCAGTGTCCCACCTAGGCTGTAGAACTTGGGCTGCTAAAAGAGTTTTGTTTGTGCCTAGGTCACAGCTCTGGCTACAGCCTTGTATGAATCCAGACGTGCAAGTTTCATGTCAGCTAGCTCTGATATTGGCACCACGGAGTGCTCTGTATGGGTTACCCTTCACCCAGCTCCGAGGGGAAGGGCTGCAGCCTATACCCTCCTCTCAGCCTCTGAGACCCTTACAGCCCAGGTTATACTTGGCTGAAACCCTGTGGCTGTGGCAAGGGCACCATAACAGCTAGCTTGAACCAGCATGATACATGGTATAACCATACCTGATTTCAAAATCAGAATGAAACCCACGCCACTATTAGCAACATTTTCTAAATCTTCTTTTCCTCAGTAACTTCACGGGGAGGGGATGAGTTTGTTGGCACCACACTAAAGAAAAGCTCCTAGATAATCCTTTATCCAGCTCCCTGCTGGTATGAAACAAGAGGGCAACCACCTTCCACCCACGCACTGGAATACTGCAGGCTGCTCTTGACCCTCCCAGAGCTCTGCACCCACCCTGCCTCAGCCACCACATCACTTGTGGTGAGAGCTGCCAGGCTGCACAGATGAATGATCCTGCACAGCATCAGTGGTTGGACCAGCTCAGGTTAGTCCTTCTTGCCCATGGAGATGGGCCAGAGATCAAATCAAGGAAAATGTTTTCAGAAGTCTTAATATCTACAGAATTACTTTTCTTCTGGACACCCTGTATAGAGATACCAGAGCTGTAACATTCAGGAGAATAGGGCATCCATAACTCCCAGGTCGTTTTAAAATCACTTGCCTGGCTCTTTCTATTCTTACTCATTTAATCTTTATGCAATGGAGGAATCATAACAGTTTGCAACCATAAAAAGATGCATAGAGTTTGTGTTCCCTGATGTTTGTGTTTCATGGTCTCCAAAAAGAAGATAATTTCCATGTTCAAACACAATACTTATTATCTTTTACCAAAGTAGAAGAAGTTCACCATCCTGGATGTTCTGAAGTTACTGAGGTTTTTGGTTTTTTATCTGTTAATACAGATCACTCTCTACTCTGAAAGGTTTGAAGAATTTCAGAAAACATTGGCCAAAAGCAATGAAGTGTTTGCCACATTCAAACAGGAGATGGAAAAAGTGAGTAGGAGCTCATGCCTGAACTCTTTAATTGATACTTTCCTTTTAGATTTTGATATTTCTCACTCTAATAATTCTATCTGAGATGGGACAATCTCTGCACATTTTGAAGAATAATTTCATCAACATTCAAATAAGAGTTAGGACACACTCAGCCAAGACCAGCACAGGTTAGATTTCAGCTACTTCAAATGAAATCCATCCCTTAAGATAAATTATTACTTAGCACAGACACTACAGCCACTGGTAGCAGAGTTATGAGTAGGGCCAAAGACTGAATAAAAGGGCTCCCCTAATTTAATCTTCAGCATTGAATTTCTGTTGTGATTCAGCTTTTCTTCCTGATTCTGTAGATGACAAAGAAAATGAAGAAGTTGGAAAAGGATACTGCTACATGGAAATCCAGGTTTGAGAACTGTAACAGAGCATTACTGGACATGATTGAAGAGGTGAGCAGTCTTTCCCATCCCAAGATGCATCCTTTTCCCCATGTAAAGCTTTAACTAGGAGATGAGACAACCTGAAAATCTTAGAAGTCAGTGAAAAATCTCTTCTTGAATCTAGGCATTTTTCTTTCAAGCTACCTTGATAATTGGATGTCTTTAGAGAAAAACACAAACTCAACTGGTAGGGCTTTTAGATTGTGCAGGCATCCACTACATCCATGAGAAACTGAATTATGTAACTCTGAATTTTAAGTGCTCTAAAAATGGGTGATTCTGAATGCTCTTCCATAGAAGCAAATTGGCATTAGTTCATATCATGCTACTTTCTGCATAAGAGCAGCCACCCAGGGAATTAATGTGTTCTAGCTAATGAACTTTAAAATCAAGCCTTTCATTAAATTCCTGTGCAGTCAGACTCTAAGTATCAAAAGCAAGTACTGTGTCTCACCTTACTTTTAAATGTGCTGTCCCAGGGGCATTGCAAAGGAAGTTCATAAGCACACTGGAACTCATTCAAAGAAGATAAGAGGCTGCCTGAAGTTTCACCCCAAACGTATGGTGAACTTGGACCAGATCTTTCTGGTTAGCTTTGTAGCTCTTTGCTATTTCTTTTTTTATGGATTTCTGTATCTCTTGTTTCCTCACTGTTTGTAGAAAGTGTTCCAATTCAGGATGCTCTTACAGAACCCAGAAGCAAGATAAACAAACAAACAAAAAAAAAGCAGCTTGTTTTCCTCCAAATTCACACCCACACCCACCAAAAGTTCAAGTAGACTTTTTGTTGCTTATCTGTATGGACATTCACTGTGCTTTTCTATCTCTCCAGATCATCAGCAGGTATTCCTGTAAATATATTTGAGTGTAATTGCTCTGAATATGTATCCAGAATATTAATACACTGTAGTTACAGGGATGAATTTCCTCTTGAAGCTTTGGTCCAAAAGACAATAGCTATTGAAGAGCAGTTGATGAAATCCAGCCACTCGGCAGCATCCTCTGAGGGCTGCTTAGATTTCAAATCATTTCCTAATTGCCAGTTCCACGAATGAATTGCATGCACCCAAACTGAGCCTGTACCTTTACTTGATGTCTTTGACTACAGAAAGCCATGAGGTCCAAGGAATACGAGTGCTTCATGCTGAAAATCCAGAGACTAGAGAACCTTTGCCGTGCTCTGCAGGAAGAGAGGAATGAATTGTACAAAAAAATAAAGCAAGCACAGCTCCCAGAAGAGGTGAATGGAAATGGCATCTTAGAAGAAGAAGACGAAGAAGATGAAACTGAAACCAGCCCTTCCTCCTCTGAGCAGGCTAGCATTGACCTGCATGAGAGTGACAAGAGGATGCTGAAGCAGCTGGCTGAAGCTTTCAGGGTGTCCCACAAGGCAGAGGAGTCCCTCCCAAGCAACAGCAGCAATCCAGAGACATGTGACACTCAAACATGTAATGCTGTCCTGGTGCCAGAGCCCCCCACTCCTCTCATTCCACATTCAGAGGCTGGGAATCACTGTGAGCAGCCCAGCATCAGCACACCAACACTCAGTGAACACACACCAGCACCCACTGAAAGTACAACAGCACCCACTGAAAGTACAACAGCACCCACTGAGAACGTGTCAAAGCCCACCAAAAACACACCCTCACTTCCAGGCAGGGTGCCAACACCCACAGAAAGTGTGCCAGTGCCTCCTGAGAGTGTCCTTGTACCCACTGGGAATATGCCAATACCCACTGAAAGTATGCCAGCAACCCCTGAAAACATGCCAACACCCACACAAAACACACCTCTTTCCCTTGGGAACATGCCAGTACCCATTCAGTGTCCACCAAAAGCTGCAGAATGTGCAGGTGACCCAGCAGACAGATCTGTCCAGGGTCAGTCTGCAGGGCAAACAGGGGACACAGACATGGAAGCAGTGGATTGAAAACACTGTGTGTCCAGGCTTGTCTTCTGCAAACCAGAGCTCTGCTTTGTCCTCAAAATTGATATTCTTTTTTTTTTTTTTTTTAAGAAAAAAAGTTGGTTCCTAAAACACACTCATGTATTTGTATGCAAATGTAATGCACTTCTCTTTGCTACCACTATCCAGTAATAATGGGTCTGCAAATTTTGCAGTCCTTCATCTGCTTGAAGTATAATATTTTCTTAATGATATGAAAATACAATGAAATCACAGGATCTTTTTTTCCCAGGCGTGATGAGTCATCTCATTCAGGAAAATAATTTTAGTGTTGCACTTCCATGTTTCAAAAATCATTGCAATTCTCATGCATATACTTAAAGCCTTATAATTAATTCTATCTATTTATTTTGACATTGCATAAGAAATGGCCTACTTGGACACACTGTGATTTTAATAAATGAGGTGAAAGGAATCTGTAATTACAACATAAAATAGTGAAACCATAAATGTGATCGGCCATCTCCAAGGAGCAGTGTAACAACCAGAGGTGAATTTTTGGGCAAGGAAATGACCACTCAGCACTGTGGCCTAAACACCACAGGCTTTTAGCCTTTCCTTCCACTGGTCTTTTCTGCTCAGTGTTCTAGAATAGGTTTCGTTTTCAACCAAATTACAGAGAAAGGATCTTTTCTAGATTCACATAAAATAACTGAAAACAACAGCAATTTCCAAATTGCTGGCAATTCCCAGGGTAGGGGTCACAACTCTCTTTCTGCATCCAAGGGAAAAGTGCTACATTGTCATACTGTTTGGAATCAGAAGGCCAACAGTGGGGATCATGCCTGTTTCCAGTTCACAAATGAGGTTCAAAGTTCAGAGGTTGGTTGCAGATCCCACTTTCTAGGCAAGGAGCAGAAAGCAGAGTGGAAGGTACCAGGATGTATTCCAGCAGAATACAGAAGAATAATCCTGAGATCGTGCTTCTGGATGGTGCTGTCCCTCCCAGTTACAGCCACATGAACCACAGCTCCCTCCTGGCACTGCTGCATGTGCTCATGCTCCCAGGAGAAGGACGAGGACACTGGCCTGTCACCCCTTTCTGGAAGCAGGGCACAAGTCAGTAAGCCAGAAGCAAAGAGGAACCAGGAAAGCAGGAATTCCTCTCACAGACACCTCCAGGGGCTGGCTACATTCTCATCCCCTTTCTTGTCTAACCAGCTTTTCCCATCGGCCTGCCAACAGCTATTTCTTAATAATGTGGCCACCTTGTCAGAAACTGGTTTATTCTGGTGCCAAGAACAGAGATGAAGAAGGAAGGAGGCAAGAGAGGGTACCTACTCTTGAGACAGTCTCAAGCAAGGAGCAGGCTTTTTGAAAGAAGGTTAAACCATCCTGTGGGAGCATTCCTTGTTTCTCATCTCCTTCCTCTGAATTCCATCCAGGCCTTTCAGAGTCTGAGCTGAACAGATTAAGAATTTGAAAATGGCAGTTATACAAGATTTTAGAGGTTGGAATGTGAAATCTTACCATCAAAGAAACCCATGTCTATAGACAAATTCCAAGAAGACCCTGAAGACAAAGAGAATCATTCAAGCCAAAGTTGAAATACAGGTGAATCAAAAGGAAAGATGTCATCTTTGACACACTGGGAAACAGTGGCCATAGAGTCCTTCCAGCATGCCACCCTCCAAAAATGGAGTTTGAATCTTTGCTTACTGCCAACATGGTCTGTACCCTGGTTAAATATGTCTGTGAACTGCTTGGTCCAGCCTATTCCAGAGCTATCCCTTGGAGTATACAGAGCATAACCTGCAAAATGTGTCTGGATATGGCCTGTAGCTATTAGGACTACAGTTCTCAAATGTGAATGCCTTATGTTGGATAACAAGACCTACAGGATTTATCTCATGTCTTTAATCAGTGAAAGTAGATAATTTGAGTCTTAGTTATCTTAAGCTCCTTTTATAAACAGTGGAGAAGAAAAAGCATCTTTTGAGGACAAGTTATTCCATAATAAGACTGGCATCCAAGTCAGAAGGAATGACTTTTTCTCTGAAGATGATCTTTCTCTTCAGATTCTAGAGCCAGCCTAAGACAACTAATTTAAATTTAATATGTCTATTGTTAGGTATCTAAATTAGGCAGTGTGAATCCAATCAAATATTCAGATTGAAAGCCCTAAGTGAATGGCCATCTGAAAACCAAGCCAGTTATATGCCTGTGAAAACATTAACCTATAACAAATCCGTATCCTAAGACAAAAAGTTATACTCACCTGATACACTCCTTTTTTTAGTTTCCATTGAATTAAGTTGATAGAAATATAGTTTCCATTACAAGTTTTGTTTGCTATTAGGGTGACTTTTAAAATTAATGCAGTTATATACTTGTTAATGTTTTGGGAGTTTTAATTCTTGATCTTGTTTGATTCTGTTGCCATTTTAGTAACCACCTGCATGAAACCAACTTCTTTTTCTTTAACTACGCCCTTTTTTTCTTCAAATAGCCTTCAGTTGTTGACATTTTCTTAAACATTCAAATATTCAATGCAATAATAATGGCCTTGCAACTTTAGGTTGGTTCCATTTTGCATAATCATTATGGTCACATCTTTAATTATGTAATTGATGTCTCATACCTTCCAACTTCAGCAAGCAGGGAGACAAGGATCATGCATATAAAAACTTCCTACATAGTTATGATTTATTCTTACAGCATCATTCCTCATGAATAAATACACAGCCTTCTGGGAAAATTACTCCCACTTTATTCCACCTTCCTCATTTTTGCCCTCGAAATTCTAACACTGCACTCACATACTTGCAGCTCCTATTACTATGAGTTTCTCTCACATACTTGTTTCTTCTCTTCTTTAATACCATGTACCAACTGCATTTTATCCCAGCAGTTTCCTCCTCATTTTCAGTATGTATGCACACATACAACACTGAAAGCACAGGAGAGTGACCTCCATAGACTTTAGTTTCAGGATTTGGCTTCACTTATTTACAAGAGATGAGAATGGTAGGGGAAATTCTGGCTGAACCCAGGCTGCATAGAGGATTTAGATTCAAGCTATGCAGATGGTTTGTGTGTAATCTCATGGCCTGTAGAGCCGTGGAAAGTTGGAGTACCCTCAGTAGAAGTGGAAAATGTGCAAAATTTAACCAAGAAGTTCATCATCCACAGCATCAGACTGGAAGATTAAATCATCATCACCATCACAGATTTCTGTGAGCTAACCTACATTCTCTCATTCTTCTTCAACATTAATTCCTGGCCTCTCTTGCTTTTTTCTTCCATTGGTACCCAATATAAAACTGACTATGCATAGTGTCCTTGTGAAAGGCCTTTGGGATGGCAGTCTGCACAACAGCTCAGGTGCCTCTGCACTCAAGGCACAGAAACTCATATTTCTGTGGGTTTCAACACTCATTTGGAGGCAATAAGTGGCAGTGAGACCTGCCTCCCCAATGCTCATTATTCTACTAATCTGGCAGTCTCATCAGTCCTGGTGTGTTCTGTGGTTGTTTCCTTTAGTCTTGCTTTTATTTCACACAGTTATTCCCTTACCATCAGGCACAGGTTTGGGGGTGAGGAGAGGTGGTGATAGTACCTATTTCTTCCTTACTAAGAAGAAATATCTTTTCAAAATCATCATCTGCTGAGATTCGTTTGGTTTCTGGAATTTTTGTTTTCTCAGTTTAGGTGGTCCAGACGCCCTATAGCTGAGACCAGAAAGCTTCAGCCTGCACACTGCCAGCTAATTCAGGTTCTGAAAAACAAAGTTGAAAGCTGAACACGCCTCTAGTGTCACTGCCAATCCTGCACAGAAAAGAACCTTAAGTCCCAAGGGTCGAGTGCTGCTAGTCATCATGCTATCTCTTCCCATGTGTTTCCCACCAGTTTCCAAAGAAATTAAAATAAAATGCCATCTCTGGCAGAAACACGAGTTACAGCTTGTCCCCCTGTGCCCCCATTCAAGGCATCACTCCCACTCAGATGCTGCACCCACTGCCTTCACCAGTGTGCTGCTGCATGGCTGCATTTGAATTGGGTCACTCAACCAATTCAGGTTAAAAATACACTACCACAATCACCACGAAGAGCTAATTTTAACTCAGATCATTGCAGCGATCCCGTTGGGTTTTTGTTCTGACTGTATCTAGGGAAACATGACCTCAATTCTGGTCACCATAAATGCTAATTGAACTCCACCCATCCTTTGCTCATAAAGGAATCCACATATTTGGATGTTAACTCTGGAGTACAATGCTGTTCTCAAGAGTTAATGGTAGCCTTTCCATTGACTATTTTAACTGACATGTCCTGGACTGAACACAGAATTTGGAATATTCCATTTTAAATCTCAGTCTGACCCCCAACACAAAAGACAGGGAAGACACAATATCCAATACACATCAGTAATGACCAGCTGCAGCCTTTGGAACTGTGTGTTTCATCTTCTGCACACTAGGAAAGCTCTCACACTTCCATACAGACACCCTGGGATGTCATACAGGAGAACAGGTCAAGTGTCAGCAGCAGGGCAACCACTCAAAATTCAAGGATCACCTCTCTGGTCCCAGTCACTGTGGTAGAGGCTAATTGGCAAAATTACTCAGTAATATGCATGTACAATGTTTTCTTTTCTTTTATCTTTTTCTTTTCTTTTCTTTTCTTTTCTTTTCTTTTCTTTTCTTTTCTTTTCTTTTCTTTTCTTTTCTTTTCTTTTCTTTTCTTTTCTTTTTTCTTTTCTTTTCATTTCTTTTTTCTTTTCTTTTCTTATTAAAAGATGTTATTAAATCAATGTTTATAGACCACAGTATCCCAGAACACAAGACTGTGCTTCTGTTACACTGGAGACTGAATGTAATGTCAAAAAAATGAGGCATTTTTTTAACAGAAGGAAGAAAACCAGTGAAGTCCGTGTCATTTTTACTAGAAGCAGCCTCTCTTTGTGGGTTGGTAATGCAGTGTTAACTCCTGAAATCCAGGGTCCCATTTGAACTACATCAACTGGAAACTGGCTTCTAGACCATTGCTAGACTGGCAGACCATTGCACGAACCCACACCTTTAGCTGGTGCTATTCTGCACAGCTAGAGAGTCTGTTCAGAAAAGTCTTGGTGACAGAAATAGAGGCTTGACACAGGGTGGGAAAGAGATGGACCTGTCACCATGAGAGATGGCTTAGCAGCAGATCTCTGCACCTGCCTTGGTCAATCCATTTATCTCACCTGCCATTTTCTGCATCATTAAATGCACCCATAACACTTTAGATGAAAATACCTGCAGTTTACAAGCATGGTTCACAACAGCTTGGTATGTTCAGCTGTCTCCTCAGAAAGGTGTCATGGTTCAGCCCCAGCTGGCAATTAAATACCACGTAACCACCCCTTCATTACCCTCATCCCCACTGTAGGATGGAGAGGAAAATTAAAAGGTAGAACAGTTTAACAACTGAAATATATTAAAATACCATAATAACAACAACAACAATAATAGTAATAATAGTAGTAGTAGTAGTGAAGAAACAGGAGATAACAAAGGGCGAGAGAGGAATAAAACTGAAGAAAGATGAGTGATGCACAATTCAGTTGCTCACCATCTACTGACTGATGCCCAACCTGTCCCTGAGCAGCAATCAGCAGCTTCTGGCCAACTCCCCACAGTTCATGTATTGCACATTTCACTCTGTGGTGTGAACTAACCCTTGGGACAGTTTGTGTCAGCCATCCTGGCTATGTTCCCTCCAGGCTTCTTGTGCACCTGCTCGCTGACAGAGCATGGAAAACTGAGAATTCCTTGACTTAGAACAAGAGATACAGAGCAAAAACTAAAGCATCAATGTATTATCAACATTATTTTCATACTGAATCCAAAACACAGCACTTTACCAGCTACTAGGAAGAAAATTAACCCTATTCCAGACAAAGCTAGGACAAAAGTAGATTGAACTTCTCCTTCTGTTAAAGATTACAGTGACCTTGTGCATGCAGAACTGCAGCTGACAACCCACCCAGGACTTCCACATCTTTAGTTCATGATGTTTGCTGTTATCCATTTCTATGTCTCTGTTATACACATAACAATAAAGATTCTGAATGAAACACAGCTTAGGCCATAGTTACTGGTGAATTGACATATACCATCCTAATCATGTATTAATGTGACAGATTGAATGATGCAGGTGTTTTGTTACAGATATGCAGAGCTGTAGTAAGACATTTTAGTAGTGTAAACTTTGCAACACCACAGCTGGAGGGACACTGCTGCTCTGCTTCATGCCCTTCTACTCCAGAGAGGACCTGAGTTTTTTGCTGCACCCTGGAGAATCCCACAAGTACCAGCGGATAGCAGGGGGAGACAAAGAATGCAGATACCAGGTGGTGGTGCACCTGGAACTCCTGGAAATCTTGCATTATGGTCTCTGCTGTTGGGACCCTGTGTCGCACACAAATGAATTATCTTTGTGCTTCATACTGCTGCTTGTAAAATGTAGGTAGTGAATGTGTTTGTGTATTATTTTGAGTGCAAGTAACATTTATTGCTCAGTAAGACTAATTGCTTTCATCTAATTTAAGAAGCCATTAAAAATTATAATCACATAATATCTTTTATTGGAAGGGAACTTCAGAGATCACCTCCCTCTCCTAAGGGAAGCAGGACTGATTTCGAAGCTACATCAGGTTGCTCAAGTCCTGCCAGTTTTGAGTATTTCCAAGGACAGAGACTGCAGGTCTCTGGATACTTGTTCCCATATTTGATATTTCTTCACAGTGAATTTCTTTCCTTCTATCTAATCACCCTTGGTGCAGCCCATGTCCTTGGCCTCTCTCCTTGGCATTATGCATCACTGTCTTCTCTATAGCCTCCCATCATTAGTTTAAGGCTCCCTCCGAGCCTTTTCCAGGCTGGAAAAAAACAGCCCTTGAGATGACATGGGACATTCTCATTTTATAACAAGAGAATCTACGTACATGTTTAACTGCAGCAGTGCATTCCCTAACTGTTCACAATGCTGCTCTCCTAGCAAAGCAGCCACCACTCCCCATTCATCCACCAGTCCTTCCAGTACCTCACCATTAACTCCATCACACTGGAAACCCTCACCTATTTTTCCAGCACAGCAGCTCACGTGATCATTTTCTAACCCTACCTGGTGAAAATGCCTCAGGCAGCTTTAGATTGTAATGAAAATTCTCAAGCAAACCAAATAATTTTGAATTGGCTTTGCTCAGGGCATGACTTTGTAGGCAGCTGTGCCAGATGAGAAGATAAAAAACTGTTGGCCAACAGGTGGGTTCATCCAGGTCCAATGGGAATGAAAAATCCTCATCCCTCTGCTGCTGCAGCTCCCAAAGGATGTGTGGCACAGCAACAGCTACTTGAGCACTAACTCCCATAGGCTCAGGTTCCTGTGCTTGATAGCGTTTTTCTCCTGAGGTTTTGCCAAACTTTCTGAGTCCTCAGCAGAGCAGTAATTATTAACAATAACATTTACACAGGTGTATGAACTTTCCACACGTACTGTTCCTGCTTGCCAAACAAAATGTTACAAGGATTAAGAAGAAAAATGCAGCAGCACAAGAACTTGGTTAAAGCACACCCATGCATGCTATGTTCAAACAGAGAAAGCAAAACAAGCAAAAGTCTTTTCTAATCCTTAAAGGTTAAGAAGCTTAAGTCAGTCTTGTAAAGACATTTTGTCTTGTTGTACCAGCCTGTTACTGGGAAGCCAGACTAGAGTAGACTAGCATAGAACAGAACTGTTCAGTTGGAAGGGACCTACAATAACCATCTAGTCTGTTTGACTGCCTCAGGGATGACCAAAAATTGAAACTTTGTTAATGGCACTCTCCAAATGCCTCTTAGACACTGACAGTCTTGTGCCATCAAGCACCCCTCTAGGAAGCCTGTTCCAGTGTTTGACCACCCTCTTGCTAAAAAACAAAGCTTTCTAATGTTCAGCCTGAACCTCCTCTGTTGCATCTTTGAACCATTCTCATGCATCCTATCACTGGATTCCAGTGAGATCAGCACCTCCCTCTCTATGTCTCCTCCTCAGGCAGCTACAGAGAGCAACAAAGTGAAAATTCAGCCTCTTTTTCTCCAAACTAGACAAGCCCAAAGCCCTCAGGCTCTCCTCACAAGACATACCTTCCAGCTCTTCCACCAGCTTTGTTGCCCTCTTCTGGATGCACTCAAGGACCTTCACATCCTCCTTAAACTGTGGGCCCCAGAACTGCTCACAGTGCTCAAGATGAGGCTGGTGCTGCCGTGTCTGATGCACCCCAGGATACAGTTTTCCCTCCTGGCTGTCTGGGCACACACTGCTGACCCACACTGAGCTGCTGCCCACCAACAGCCCCAGGTCCCTCTCGGCACAGCTGTTCTGCAGACTCTCCTCTCCCAGTTCATACTTGTACCTGATGTTACTCTGTCCCAGGTGCAGAATCTGGCATTTGGACTTGTTGAATTTCATCTTATGAATCATTGCTCAGTACTCCAATCTATCTAGATCCCTCTGCAAGGCCTCTCCTCCCTCCAGAGTCATCAGCACCTACCAGTTGAGTACTTTCAGCAAACCTGCCAATGGGGCATTCAACTTCTGCATGCAGATAATTTTAGGCACATTAAACAGAAACACACTCTACAGAGCATCTCCCAGAGGTTCTCCAACCACTGAAGTCTGAACAATATATGCGTGATAACCCTTTTCAAGTCTGTTGGATGTGTATTTTTATTTTGAAAACTGCTGAAACAACCTAGCTAACAGTCATGGCTGATGAACTACATAACTGCGAGGACTTGTGAGACATCAGCTTGCTCCCAAAAGACAGGGGCAAGGTTAAGTCAGTATGATGAAGCTCTCAGATGGTCTGGGCCCTAGCACTGCTGACTCCAGGACTCAAAAAAGCCTGTCTGAAATATCTTCCCCTGTGCCACTGCAGTGTGCATCTGCAGCAGTCAGAGGGAGCAACAGTACTGCAGAGGAAAGTCAGACTTATTTTGGGGTGGTCACTGCCACACGATAGGTTTCCAAAAGTGCAATACTGACATTTCTGAGTCCTGTACATTTTCAAATTGACAGGGTCAAACCAGTGTAAGTTCCCACATGCACGTTTACCGTGTCTTGGCATCCATCAAAATAATCAGAAGAAAATGAGAGTTAACAGTTACACAGTACTTTTTCTGAAGATTATACACACCTAGTTTAAAACTTGGCTTACTCTCTCTGGCTTACGTCACAAAACTACATTTCCACGACTCAGCAGCTGAGCACAGAGGGAAGAGAGGACTCAGCAGCAATCTGAACTGGAAAGTCCAGCTGCTTTTATGTGTAGGTGTGTTTGTGCAGAGGTGGCATTTGAGTGGTCATGGTACAACAGGGCAGCCTTGCTCTCAACCCAGGAGCAGAGCAGGGCTGGGCCCTCCAGCACTCCTCTCCTGCCAGCACATTTTCATCAGAGGCCAGACATGAAGCACATCAAAATCTACACAAATAGCAGAACTCCAGTAAGGCCACTACAACACTGCAGAGGAGAATGCCAGCGTGCAGACACCATCCTCAGCAAAACCTGACTGCAACTCACAAACTCAGCAACCACGGTGCCCTTGCACTGGGCTATGACCAATGGGTGGTAACTCCCACCAGCTCTAGTGACCTTAATAACAAGACAGAGACCAGAGGAAGCCCTTTGTATTTGACAATGGTTTCTGACCAGCTAAATTTCATATTGCAAATAAAAGAAATGAGTCATCAAACAGCTTGAGTGAAGCTCTCTTAGACTTCACCAAAGTGGTAATTCCCCCTCTCCCCCAGTGTGTTGAGTCAGAACCGTTTCTCCCTCCAGCCCTGCTCTGCTGTACACAATCCAGAGAGGAACTGCAGTGTTAATTCTCCCATACCCTCTTTCATGCCTTCGGCCAAATGTCCTCACCTTGCCGTTTGAGTCGGATTTTTGATTCTTTCCTTCCTGTGAAAGGGATTTAGAGGATAAACCCTCATTAATATTATAATTCTTATTAAGAATTCCTTGCTAATGAGAGATCTGCCAAACACATGACTAGACTAATTTGTACAGAGCTTGTTCTCAGCAATACCTGTACTCTGAAGTTCTGATGTCCATCAATTATTCAAAGCACTAGTACAAATCTTCTGGCATAAACAGGCACAACCTCATTTCCAGACTTCAGGAGATAGAGGACAACTACACTGCCAAAATCCTATCTTGGCTTCCTAGATCTGCTGCAAACTCCTAATTTCTCACTTTTTCCAGCCACAAACAGGCAGCTGCTTAAACCTACTTCTATTAGGATCTTCCCACAGAGCAGAAGGATGGGTGGGCAATCCAGCTCCACCTGCTGCAGAGCTGGGCTGCTCCCTCTCCATGAGCACTAAGCAATCACACACACCATGGCAGTGACAGTGTTCTCCCACCAATGTTCTAGTGCATGACTAACAAAGCAAGGACCCTCTCCAGATGTCCCTGCATGGTGCAGGGAACTTGAGCAGGCTCACAATACTTTACGTGAAAGGTCTCACATCATTGACACACAGCAACAGGGGCAGCTAAGTGCTGCTGGTTTTTGCCTTGCTTTTCCATGACAGCCTTTTGATAAATAGTTCTCAGAAGAAGGTCACAAGCATCAGAGATGATGGAGGCAGGATGCAGAAGCAAAACAATTGAGCTCAGTCATATCCATGCTGGCCCTCTACAAGACTTCCAACCCTCCACACTGCATCTTGTACCTGCAAGCACTAAGGTGCACAGAGCCACCAGGTCAGTGGGTCTGCAAGGAGCCAGGTCCATGATCCCCCCCAGCTGTGAGCATCCCTTCAACTCCAGCAGGGGTGGGACAGCAGACGTAAAAAGTGGAACGGGGACTCTTTCAGCCAGAGGCAGAGGAAGTTAAATTCGAGAAGGCACAAAGCATTGCCAATTTTTAAGTGAAGAACTGCTTACAAAATCAACAGGAAGAATTGCTGTAAAACTTCTGACTGGAAATGGCCCTTACTCTGCACTTTTGACTCTAACCAACCTGGCTGCTGCACTGCCTGAAGCAGTGGATTACCCTTTGTGTGTTATTGTGCTCCCAACCAGTCGGTTTCCATGCTCCACCTGGCTGTATGCTGAGGTCTGCAGCCTGATCCCCTTTTGCCATCAACCTGGCAGCCCATCTAGCCATGACTGCACCAAATGGAGAGGCTGTTCAACAGCAAGGAAAGATTTCCACATAGTTCAATATATTCTTTGGCAGAAAACAGATTTAAAAGCAGGCTAAATTCAATTATTTGTATAACTGGAATATCCTTGTTACAGGACTTGTAACCATAGCAAACACTTAAACAAAGCTTTGAAGAAAATATTCCCTTGTTATTAAAATATTGATTCTAGATTCTGATTCAGTTTCTCAATCTTCCTCATTTCTGATCTCAAGAGGTGCTGTCTGCCTCCAGGTCTTATAAAATACATGGAAAAGGAAGAGCTCAGCTCACTAACAACAAGTGTCCTCTGCTAGTACTTGTGTCTTTTGCCAATAGAATGTTGCTTTTGTTGCATACAAAAGGATCAGGTTGTCATGTGGGAATTGGGAGGTTTGCAAACATTATACAAGTAATCAGCTAACAGGGATGTTCCTCAGAACAAGTCCCAGGCAATTAAACTGAGCCTACATTAATCACATTGCAAACACAAAGCATTACTTCAGTTGGAGCCAGACTCATTTAAAAGCTCAGGCATTGAAAAAAAAAAAAAAAGAAAATCAGGGGAAAAAGGCTGAAGTATTTGGCAATTGGCAAATATATATTAAGTTCCCTTGATATTATGGCTGGATTATCTTCTATCTCTACAGACTCCATTCCACAGTTATGACTCTTTTATTAGTAAGAGTCATGCAGGCATCACACAAAGGCAGCGTTGATTTGTTATTCTGTAGCTCTATCTGGATAACCAAAGAGAATTTATTTTAAAAAGATTCAGCTGGAGCCTTTTACTTTTTTCAGCTGCCTATTAAATGAGTATGTAGCCAGGAAAATGGGACACAGAAACCATAAGATGGATGTGATCTGCACACATGTTTTTCTCACAAGAAAACTAGTACAGTGCATGTTTTACAAAAGGGAGTAGCTTCAGGGTCACATTATATAATGAAGATGAATGCAAACTCTTGAATATAGAGCACCTCAGGGAGGTACATTAGGAAAGGTACAAAAAGGAAAGTATTTTCTTCATGCGAGGAAGGAGGAAATTTCTTCTTGAAGCATGGCTTGAGAGTCCCTCCTGGATGCCACTACAGTTGCTTTGGCTCTGCAAACTAGCCCATGTGAGTTTCGGATCAGATGGTTTGTGGATTAAGAAGCTACACCAGCTGCTTTAACTGCTCTCCACATCTCATTGATGTTGGTTGGACATGACTGAATAAAAATCAAACGTGCAGGAGGCTCAGTGACTAACAGACATATTTAGGGCCAAAAAATATTCATGTACCAAGTCAATGACAAAATACTGCAGCGGCAGCTGTTTTGGAAAGCAGGTTTTGTTTTATATGGTCAGGTTCAGAATAAACAGAAATTGTTTCACAGAATACTGTCAGAATAGAAATCAAATACAAATGTATCCGTGTGAAACCTGGGCATGTATTTTTAGGTGCACACACCCACACACATATGCAGCCTGAATAGTTCATTCCCCTCCTCTGACACAATCAGGGATGCCTTCAAGAAGAAAATAAGCCCAGGCATGCCCCTAACCCAATGTGGCTGTACCACCCCTATTTTAACTACATACTGTATCATGTAATAGCTTGAAAAGCTTTTTATTTCTGTGACTTTTTCCTTCCTTCACATTCTCACAATGCTCCTCAGCTTCTTTTAGCAACACAGTAACACAGCAGATCAAACCTGAAATTCTGCAGTTTAGTGCTCAGAACCCAAGACTGCAGTAATTATGCTAGGGGAACAGTCTCTCCAAAATATTAGTTCTCATTTAGTTTTCTCACATTGGCTTTAGGCTTAAACCATGACCTAAGCTCCTTTCAGCAAAATATCAATATGGAATCACTGCAGTCACTTGCACTTAGCTGATGGCAGCTTATTTACATTCCCATCCCATGAGCAGATACTCATATTTTAAGCAGCAGTTATCCAGAAGGCTTTTCACAATTAACATATAGGTTGTCAGTTTCAAGGTTATTCAAACCAGCCGTAGTATCTGCTTCCAAAATTAAACCTGCACAGCTACACTGGGCTCTTCAGAGTGTTTCCAAATCTCCAAATCCCACCCACACCTCCTGAACTGTGGCACTCCTTCCCTCCCAGCTGTACTGGCTTTACCTTTTGTATGTCCAGATGGCCTTGATCACTTGCATCCTTCCTGAACTTCTCTGTGGTAATAGATCAAGGCTGAAAAATCATGCTATAAGCATATGGAGCAAGGTTTGCTAAAATGGATGATTTCACGATTAGTTAGACTGCTGAAAAACCTTAGACAGGAAGCAAAGATTTGCAGCTGGGTTTCAGAGATGAAGTGTTCTGTCATAATGTGGGAAACCCTTTTGCCTTAGGTGCTACCCTGTTGTGTTCTCCCCTCTACAAGCTCTTCTGATATTTCTGGTATCTTTGATATTTCACAGGCACCAGAGGGTACATTTCCATTAGCAGACTCCACCAGAAGTGAAGGATTCAGCACTCTGTCCTCCATTCAGCCCCAGAGGCAGCAGCTGGCACAGCAGACCAGCATTCCTGAAACTGCTCCTGCAGGACTCACTGCACTACCAAAGGAGCATTTCTGACATCAACAAAGTGAGCAGAACTTCAGTTTGGCAAGGTGACACATCACACACCCCCCACCATTACCCCGTAGCACAACAGTCTTCAAAATGACAATAACAAAGCTTCATTTTAACTGACACCACAAACCTGGCTCTACTGTGCCCTTTAAATTTAAGGCAACTGGAGTAATTCTACGAAGAGCGAGTGTAAGAAACTACTCCAGAGAACAGGGAAAGAAGAACCCACGCCATTAGAGGTCTGGTATTTATTACTTTTTAATACAGAGAACTCACAACAAAATATTCTCTAACAACACACATAAATGATATCATAACCAATTATTTTAATTTCATCAACATTCATTTGCTATGTACATATTCTTCCATCTGCAAAAGTGCAATCCAAGAATGTCTCAACAAGAAACTTTTATGGACAAGAATATTTTTGAGGGGTTTTCTCACCAGTGGCCTTACAACATGTTTGTCCTTGGTTACTTGGTACAGTGAAATGAGGAATATATGGGAGGGGGGAAAAAAGAAAGGAAGAAAGAAAAATATTGGGCTAGATGCCTCCCTTGTAGGAATATTCCTTATTTTTCCAATTAAACTCATTATGAATACACTGCTCATTACTGGAGATGCTAATGAAAGTAGACTATAGGATAGTCTATGGTATGGCTATAAAACACTGTAGTTTAATGACTCTGCAGCATTAGACAGAACAACAGTTTCAGGCTGTTCACGTTGGTAGATGTCAAATTACACATCAGCATGTAAAAGATGTCCATTTTATTAGTTACGGTTATCAAAATTTATTTGTAGACATCTTACTGATAGATGAAATCAGTTTTACACATCCAAAATATGAAGTCTACCTAAATGCAAGCCTCTCCTATGGAAAGGACAGTTAATTACTGGAAAGAAAAGCATTTGCACATGCAACTCCTATTGCTATCACAAGGAGTACCGTGCACTTAAGAAGAGCAGAATGAACCTCTAAATCCAGAGGACTGCATTCTCATTTACAAAACGTATTTCAGGCAAACTTAATCTGACCATGGGCCAGCTTAAAAAGAACACACAGCATCAGAAAAACTGAAAGGTAATGAAGAATAAACTAGCCAAATAAGCAAAGCAAGCAGCTCCCTAGCTAGGGAGGTAATTTCCCTTATGATGCATTTGTACGCTCATGACCACTTCCAGTGCTTGTTAAGACAGAAAGCAGAGCAACTGTGGTGTATTTTAACCTCTGAAGTAGCCATTAGGTCCCAAAGAATTTGCATTTTCACTTCTACTTCTGCAAAGCCCAGGAACCTCTCATGGCCAAAGGTGAGGGCTGACTGCTTGACTAGAATCTGCATGTTACAGAAAATCAAGCATTTTGCAGTAAACCAAGAGCAGCTTTCATTACCAACAAGAAGCAGTGAAAGCCTCTACAAATTAGGGATAATTTACTTTGGAGTGAAAGTTCAGAAGACTCTCTCTGTAGCTCAGCTGGTTTTGATTAAGGATTATTTTTACAGTGCTATGCGTGCTGCTAGCCTCCAGATCAGAGAGATGTATTTTACAAGAAAATAGGTATTTCCTCAAGCAGTAGATAAGACTCAACAGCAGAATTAAAAGGAAAAGCTGGCAAAGAACTAAACTGTTTTCTTAGATAGATTTGTATGTAATTCCTTGTCAGTGTCAAGACTTTAAATGTGCTTTTCCTTTCCCATTTTCTCAGTCTGCTCCACTCCTGGTTTTGACTTGGATGTATCATATAATCTCTCATACACTTATTTTTAAAGCTGACCATATTTCTTTTATTCCATGTCTAATAATTTTTGATTGTCACACATACAGGTGTAGAGAGGCATCCAGGAATTTAAAGGGCAGAATTATAAATTAAGCTACTCCAACGGAAGCAAGTGAACAAGTATCTAGGACAACTCCAGATCCCACTTCTCCCCTACCATGTGCATTGTACAGTGACACCTCCTCTCACCACTGCACAAAAAAGTGGGCACAAAGTGCCATGTATCCTATGTGTATTGACACCCTAGACTCATGACGTGTGACTGGCACTCAAGACTGAAGCTACAGTAAGAGATGTATGCTTTAATTGTTTAATTACAGGAGCTTTGTCTTTGCTGTGTGATTTCAGGCCACTGTGACAGCCGCTGTTTTCTGTCTGGTCTGGTTCTCGCGGTACTGCCAGGCAACACAACTCCAACCTTGTCAGCCACCCTAACTCCAGCAGGTTGCTCAACACACCATCAAACCTGAAGGGCTCATCCTTCTGGAGGAGCTAATCCAAACTATAATTTGATTGTTGTTCACAAAGGAAGTCTACGCTGCACAGCTAATTAGGCTTTATCTGCAGAAGAAACCTTGTTCCTGCCCAGCTATGCCCAGGCCAGGTCCTGCTCCTATGGACACTGGGTGCAGTGCTGGTCCCACGGCAGCGGGGCTTGGTGTGGCAGGCATGACAGGACGGTGTTAGAAGCCTCTCAAAGTCCTTCCTGTAATTCTCCCAGAAGAAACAGGTTTTCCCAAAACTGTTGCGAACAGGACAACTGCACAAAACCTCAAGAACGTGCTCCAGACCCAAAACCAAGCCCAGGAACTCACACAGGAGAGGAGCACCAGTGAAGGTGACCACAGCCTGCCAACACGGCTGTTGAGACCAGCAGAGCCCCACATGAGCTGGGTGGCACCCAAGGACATTGCCACTCAAACTGTGCCAGCATAAGCGCTCTCTGCAGCTTGGGCATTTCTTGGAGGGTAGCTAATGCTAAAAGGAGCTAATTCTGCAGTGAAGGCAGCCAGAAAATAAAACTCTGAACTCAAGAATTTTTACACAAAGAAACATGGATATTCACCTTGAGTTTGATGTGCACGATAATTTCTTAATTCAGCAGAAAGAGTAATTCTCAGTCCAACACAGGAAAGAACACTATTTTGGCTTCTGACTTTTTTGTTTTCTTTCCCAGGGTGGCAGACTATCAGGGCCATTTACAAGAGTGTGATTTCAACAGATACATTCTAAAAAGACTCTAATTTGGAAAAACAAAATACTTCAGAAGAAACAAAAAATAATTCCACCATGTAAACAGAAACAAAACCCACACTGCTCCAGTGGACAAATACTTCATAAATACACTATCGAGAAAAGCAAAAAAACCAAACGTCCCTTAAATCTCAACGGATTTGAGAAACCAAGCAAAAGATTAATGGCCTATTTTTAAAAAAATTTATTTAAGGAAGGGAGAAATGGGAGTCAAGAAACAACAACTGCAGAGTCTACAGGGCCAAGCTCTCTGATACAAATTCACTGCCTAATGCAGTCTATTATGTACAGCACAGAGGCATGTAGAAAGTAAATACGCTAAGTTTGCTTTCTTAAAACATCTCCTTGTTTTTAGATCCTAGGCTGAACACAATTTTGAAAGACGAAGGTGCAGCAATTAATATTTCTAAAAAGTGATGACATGTTTTGTACTCAGTAGCTCTCAGCTCAGACAGCTCTGAGGGCCCAGATCCCACTTCACGGCTCTCCTTCCACACCAGCCACACAAGCCTGCAGCAGGCAGCCTCAGTCCCAGCAGGCACATACAATCACATCCCTGTTCAGCTCATCCATGTTCCTTCCCTAAAATGTCTGTGAAGAAACACCTTTAAAAAAAGCATTTTAAGATCTCCGGCTTGTTTTGGTATGAGCAGATGACCCAGCTGGGCCCATGACAGCCCTGTTGGAAGCAGCACTACTGCCTGCACTGTAACTCAGTGAGGGCAATGCACATCAAACACACATGGCAGGAAGACGTGATGCCAAAAGAATTCATTCAAGATTGCATTTTCTGGCACACATTTACATTCACTTGTCATGATACCTTAGTTTGCCCCGGTCGTGGGAAATCTGAAAGAAAGCCTGCTGAGGGGACTGGCAACACAAGGCCAGCTCCTGCACCCCTGGGAACCAATAAAAAGGCTGAAGGAATTCAACAGTATCAGAATCATTTCCTTCCAAGGATTTCCCATTTCCACCAAGCTGGAGGAACAACCCTATGCAATTAACCATTTACCAACTGGACATATTTCTCTGTCCTTTATGTCTCCCCACACCCTTCCTATAAACTGTATTACAACTATACAAAAAATAAACCCAAATCATTTTAGCTGAACTTTACCCCATACATGGGATATATTGAAAGGCCATTAAATTGGCTTGCCTCCAACCTTCACAGAGATCTTGTCAGGAGGATTCTGGTTTTAATAACATGTATATATACATATTAATATGTACACTGACAAAGAAGCTGCTCTTTCAGTTAGAAAAGAAATTAGATTTCATCACAGAATGAATCCTATAAAAAGATATGTAATAAAGTTGAAATACCCATAAAATAGCTATTACTAAAGCAAAGCTTTCGTCAATAAGCCTCCAAAACTTTAAATGAAGAAAATGGCTTCACAAAGTGGTAGTCTAGATTTCCACAGTGAGGACACTGCTGGACGTTGCTGTATTCAGAGAAATACTGCATGCCAATCCGCACATCTATTACTGGCTTCCCACAGTGCTTACAGTTCAGTCGAGCCTGTAAAAAACAAACAAAAACACTTTTTTGAAATAATCACACTCTCCTCAGCTTCTCATCTCTGGAAAAGAAGGCCAGAAGAGGCAGTCCCCTGTCCTCCCCAGCAGGAGAAGGGGTCAGTCAGGAAACTGGCAGTGATGGGATGTGCTGATAAGGACATTCCTCACCTGGACTGGGAACTCGCAGGCACACACCATGCCTTCCAGATTTAAGACCACCACCAAATTCTAGGGAGTGAGTCACCTCCCACTCTGACTGATAGAAGATAGAGAATATCAAGGTTTATTTTGTGCTGCTTAGTCTCTGAATCAATTCCTTATTTCCCAGCACAAGAAGTGGTGTCTCAGTGAATCATTTCTGAAGCATCGAAGTAAAGAGAAAATTTTCATATTTGTGCCATGCAATTCAACCGTTTAGGTTTACGTTTGAACATCAACTGTCTATGAAATATATCAGGATTTTAATCTTTTGGCTTAAATGTATAACTTGATCTACTTTATCAGCACAACATGGTATTGTGTCAGTTTAAGTGCCTACTTAAACATTTATAGTACATATCAGGTTATAGAAACTAAACATCACTTCAACACAAACTATTCTACAAAATCCAACTGAGAAAGAAGCAACATTAACTGAGTGGATATGAGAAATAATTCAAGGTCATAGGTGAGGACGGACAGAGCTATTAATATTCAGCTGTTACAAAAAAGTGAGACTTCAGAAGAAATCTAGCTGAGAAACACAGCCCATCTGATAAAAAGAAAGCAACAGGCAGCACGAAAGCTCAGCAAGCCCTTTGGAATACTCAAGAGAAGCAGAAAGGTTTTGAGATTGTAAAGAAGTTAAAGAGTAAAGGTGGAAAATGAGCAGCAAGGGCCTAAGCTGCACCGTAGTTTAACCTCACAGCCCAGTACACTAATGAAAGCTTCAGCTCTCCACTGAAAAGAACAAAAAGTATTGTCTAGGTCATCTTGATTTAAGGGATTTTACTGGATGAGGAGAGGAGGAAATTATTCAAGTACTATCCCTGTTGAGACTGGGCTCAAAAAGAAACAAATCAACATTTTCACTGCTACCTGCTCTGCTTGAAAAGCAGAAATTTTAATACAATCTACTAGGTTATGAATTTTTATGGAACTCTGAGCCAAAGTGTTTTCTCCTTTACTACTGTCCAGCACATCAGCTAAGAGTTAGCAATCTGACAATGGTTGCAGTTCGCTATTCAACATGCAAATTTGAGACGCAGAGTTAAATATTTTGAAGTAAGGCATGAAATTATTCAAAATAAATCCAGAAAGGCAATTTGGAATTATATTATATACCATATTTAAATGTCATTCTTCTGTATGCACAGAATCATCTGTAACAATCATGGTGAAACAATAATGCTTATTATCTAGCAATCACAGTCACTGCAGCTAATGCTTTTACAGACAGTTCTTATACCATGTACTGTCACACTGTCCATTAATCATGTAATTAAGGCTGTTGTCTAATGTGTTCTTAAATCTTTTCTTGTACATTCAACAGAAGCAATTCAGATTTAAAGCTGATGACTTTTACAAAGGTAGTAAGTCAGTATCAGTGCTTTCTTTATCTTTAAAAGTTCCTATTTTAAAAGAAAGTTACAGCCTCAAGAGACACTAAATTTGGAGGTAATATATCAGTCTGTAGTTACAATTGCTACCAACGTCACCTTAACCAGCAGCAGCAATACCACTTGTCTTTTGAGCAACACATTTTGGTAAACACGTTAAATTTAAAATAAACTCTCATTTTGCATATTGACAAAATGGGATTTCAGATGGCTTTAAAGTATGCACATTACCACGGAGTGATTCCAGTTTGAGATCTCTGCCTCTCTGCAAGGCTCCTGTCCTGACCTACTACCACCACCTGTGTGTCTAAGCATCTGGAGCAGAGCACTGAGTCATTTCCAGACAGATGGTTTTTTCACAGCTGTCTACCCCTACCTGCACAGCAGAAGTGCTCTGCCCCTCACATGGACAATTAATTCTCTGGAATGCAAACAATCCTGCTGTCTCAGGCACGAGTCTATTCTGGAGTAGCCCCAGGCCTTGGATCTTCCTCTCCTAGGTGTTTAATGAACATGAAGTTGCTTCAGGCTGTGGTGGGTGGTGGTACCATCAGGTACCAGGTGTGGTGGGGCTGTGGTACCATCACCAGGGTCAGCCACAACAAAGATTAAGGAGAGCTGAGTCATCTCCAAGCACAAAGACACTTTGGACCTTTCTGTTCCCTTGGTGCCCTTTTGCTACAATTATGATAGAACGCAATTTATGAACAAAACCCTGGAAACGTGAAATATCTGCTCAAAATGTGGAACTACACCTGACACTAGTGATGCTAGTGATGAAGCATCAGATTTAATTACCAATGCATTTAAAGAGGGCTTTATTTAAAAACATAAGTGTATTAACCACTGACCCTTGCAATGACTTTAGCCTAGCTAAAGTCCTCTTAAGGATTGTACCTCTTAAGACAAAGGGACAGAGACCCGTCAGCCCTCCTGTATTGCACTCATAGGTACAGGCAGGAAAAGAAAGATGGAAGGAGGAAAGGGAAAAGAGATACACAGCCTTGACTTTATCTAATCAGTTGGAATTTCACCTTATGTGGAGTCTTACTTATGTTTGGTACTAACCTGACAACAGGGAGATGCTGCCAGAATATCATAGGTATACATAGTTCCCAGCTGATGCCAGCTTCCATCCCATCGGGACTTGCACTTAATACAGATAATTTTGTGAACCCCTTCTAAGCAGTCTACACAAACAGCATAGAGGTGCATAAGCCTTCCTGTGGACAGAAAAGACACATCTTAAGGAGACGAAAAGAGAAGATTAAAACAGACATTTCTGCAATGGTGTATCTGACCTTTAGTGATACAAATCGCATCTTTTTCTTTTTTTTCTTTATAAAGAGTGAATGACAAAGTAAAAAGTACTTCTCTATAGGAAATACACAAGGCTTGACTGAAGCTATGCAGAACTCAGGAATTAGTCACCACCCTGCCCACTCTCCCTTACATCATTTGCTGGTAGATCTTAGCAAAATATTTTACAAAAGGAGTTGCTAAATCTCCAAGAAGACATGCCAGGTTAAGCTGTAAGATCAGCTGCTGTGTTTCCAAAATCAGACTATTGCCCTAGCATCATCCCCACCTGACATAAGAAGTGGAGAAGTGCTGAAGCTTATTTAACAAACTTGGTACAGATTTATTTAACAACTCGCTGGCATCTTCCAGCAAAGAGGGAACCAACAACCTAATAGCCCCCATAGAAAAAAAGCAACAGTCAGAAGAGCAAATTTTTTTCATGTACTTTCTTCTGACTGCTCATTAAAAACACGTGTATTTACATTATATATTGCACATACAAAGACTTTAACATGCCATTCAGAACTATGAATATATTGAACTCTATCATGACCTTAGGCTCTGTACGCACAATGACTTTGCAAACCTGAGTTACACTTATTTCCATAAAAAACAAGTGGTTCAGATTTGGAAATCAAATATTTTCACTACATACATGTGATTAAACTAACCAATACAAAATGAGACCGACTTTCACAAAAAGACAAAATTCCTACATAAATTATAAAGATCTGGCACCTAGATTATGCCTGACTTGTAGTGACTAAACTGATTTGCAATTTAATAGTTGGCTATTAGAGGTGGCCTGACACCGAGTAGTAATCCTGTAACATACCCCATTTTGCACTGCTATGCAAGACAGAGCTAAGCAGTAGTGAAGTTACAGACCAGCAACAAAACAAGACCGTGTTTAACATGTGTTCACCTTGGATTGCAATTTGTGCTCTTTAGCATCAAAGCACTGAACATGTTACAAATTATAATCCAACAGACACACATCTTGTAACTCTTCTACAAAAATGGGAACAAAATATTAATAATTTATGATTAGTCTATATCAGACATTTCTGAAATTAACAGTCTATGTTTTTACTTGTTTTGGTTTTTAAGCCAACTATTTCAGAAAACCAATAAAAATAGACTCTTCTTAAAATATACATACAAAACACATTTACTAGTGTGAGCTGGCAAAAACTGAGTTATTCTACACTTGCATATTCAGCTCTAGAAAACATGATGGAATGAAGCTAAAGTGTATATAATATACATATAATATATACAATTAGCTCTGCTACTTATAATATAAGAAACTCTGTTCCTAAAGTGAACACTTGAGATTGGTGATGTTCAAACAACTCCACGCATAGCAGTTGTGTTGAGAAGGAAGATTAATAACGTTTCCTATCTGAAGTTCTGCACTGTTTCTGCACGTTAAAATACTATGTTCCCCCACCACTTAATTTTCAGGATACTTTTTGTATAGGAAATTAGGCACCTAGTACCTTAAACATGCCTCAAGTAAAGAAAGCGATTTTCTGTACTGAAAAGAAAATAACAGCCTGGAATAGCACCTTACAGCTTATTTCATTTCAAAGAGTACTTCTGGCAATAAACCATTTTACCCAGGACAAGTAAGCAAAAATTTTAATAATTAATTATTCACAGCAACTTGTCTGAACAAGTTTTTCAGATATATCATCCAACAGTTAAGAAATAATTAAGGCAAAAAAACCTAACTTCATAGTTTCATTCTTAGGGGCAAATGTTAAACTATGAGTTTCACTATTACTAAACCAGCTTTTTGTACTGATAAAATCACAAGCACATTGTGTAACTCCCCACCAAAGCAAATAAGCAGAGTTATCTCACATATGTATGTATATTCTGTTTATCCTGGTACTTTTCTGGCTTGTACATTTGCCTATTGCTTTTTCTCCTTAAAATACATTAGGCAAGACAGAACAATAATGTTAGCATGAATACAGTTTAGTGACTTAGTGCATAGTGATTTAAGGAAAGAAAAAAAATAAAACTCGAAGTTTACTGAGCAAAGGTATGTTATATAACACATTATGACCATGCATGGAATACAATGTATTTTATTGAAAGGTGAGAAACGTTAATGTTAAAATATCTCTGATTAATACCCTACCAACACGCTTTTTCAAGATGCGATTCTATGCTTCTGACCAGCAGACTAGGAATACTTTTCTCTGACTTATTTCAGCCATGCTGGCTGCCAGCAGGCTGCAGGACAGGCACATCTAGCCATGCACCACTGTAATCACTTAAGTTTGGGCCACAGCTTTAAGGAAGAGCTAAAGCTCATGCTGACCCACATTCATTTTTTTCTCTAAGAGTTAAAAAGAACCACGTGCTGTGGTCTCAACTCATCTGAGAGCTAGGACATAAGACATAGCTCAAGCACATGCGTGTTTGGAAATAAGTCCAACTCCTCACTACTACACTGCTGCTTTAACACACCATATTAAAAGCTTACTCTTAGCAGATCCAATCTCTCCAGGCCTATGTTAACACAGACCAGACTACAGCCTTTTCCATGTTTAAGAAATAATACTTCACTATAAAACAAAACTGATAGTCTCTAGTCTGAAAGCAGATGAGGAGTACCTCACCCTCATCAGTGGTACAAACACAACTTTCACCCAGACTGCAGAACAGCATACTTAAATTGAAAAGGTTGTTTAAAAGGTTGATGTGCATCTTGGAGTAAAGTTCCTAAGAGATAAACAAGCATACGTATGCTCCAGAACAGATTGGCTGGAAAACCTGTCCATAGTCTACCTAGAAACCAGATCAGAACTTGTTTAGTTGTAAGCCCAAACACAAGGCATGGATCTTTCTAAACGGCATCTTTTTGTAATTCCTTCTAAGTGTTTCAATCACTTGAGTATTTTGGACATTACTTCAAGATTTACAGAGCTGCTTAAAAATGCAGAATCAGGATGAAAAACTCTAATGGCAGGGACAGGGCACAGAAGGCAGTTCCATCGTTTAATGAAACCTAGCATGACTGACAGACAACCTGTACCTTGAAGGTGACAGGGAACATCGTATTCAATCTCATCATGTCTTGATGGGCTAAGGAACAGGGTCCCGTCCACCAGCGGAAACTGTTCAAACACTGGCAGTGCCCTGTGGCACAGAGCACAGTTTACAACGTTCCTGTGGCTGGCACTGAGAGCAGCAAGGATGAACTTCCGAAGGTCCTCCCCTTGGCCCACCTGGGCATCATCTTCCATCCGCACATGGAAAGTATTCAATTTATGCCTGGGGATGTGAGTGAGCAGCTCCGATAGATCGAGCCTTCTCAGGAACTGCACAGGGCTATCGAAGTGTCCTGATCTATGTGCCTGCAAACCAGCCGCCCCGTAATCAAAATGTGCATTCCTGAACATGCCCCCACCGGCCATGTTCTTCTTATGGGGCTCCAGGTGAATGGCATTCTTCAAAAACTCTCCCAAGTATCGCGAGGAACGAGGGCCACTGAAATGTGTGGGGGCGAGGATGGAGTAGCCAGTGGGCGGGGACTGGCCAGGAGAGACACAAGGTGAGCGAACAGCGTAGCTGCCACCCATGACACCCTTCTCCTGGGAGTTCTGCCTGTCCATGGAGTGCCTTCGCTGGAGGTCATTACTCAAGCCTTTCTGCGGCTTGTTGGCCGGCCTGCCTTTTTTGGCCTCCTCTGCTGACTCTGTCATGGACCTTCCTGTACTCTTCTCCAACACTGATTTCTTCTTCTTGTCATCCTGCATTCGCTTCACCTGGTACCAGTCCGTGTCCTTCTTTAAATGACCCTGCCCACACCGACAGGAGCAAAACCGAAAAGCCAGGTCGTACCCCTTCTTAGTCCACATGTTTTGGCGACACTGCTTTTCGTTCCAACTCCTGGCTCTGCCAATGCAATTGAACTGGACGAGGATGCTGCTTTCCCACTCGTAGAAGCACTGAAGGTGCATCCAAGTGCTGTAGGGACAATGCTCGTTGTTGCATATAACCTTCTGGTAGTCATCCTTCTCCAGGTCCACCGGCCTTCCAAAGCTACAGATCAGTGGAGTAGCACAAGGGGCTTCTGTGAAAGGTAAAACAGATACATTAATAACTTAATGGCCCATTTATTGCACTACTTTCTTTAAACACTGTGACAAATACACGAAAGCTCTTACTAACAACCTGCATTACTGAAGGGCCACAAGCACTAGCCCTGGGTCAGTACAAAAAGCAGTATTTGCCAAAAGAGATAAGCATATGAAAGGAGGTACGGAAATACACGAATAAAGAAACAAAGTGACATCACAGTCTATTTAATATTCAAAATCAAAGCATCTCAGAAGCATTAGCTCTCCTCAAGCATTTGTGGATACCATTGCAAAGCTTCAAGAAGCAAGGAGAAAGCATTGTGAATGTTTCTGGAGGGCTGCTTTGAAGCCTGAGAGGCAACATGGGGAGAACACACAGAGATGTCTGTTTGAGAAACAAGCAAGCAACGCAAGTAAGTAAGTAAGTAAGCCCAGCTTCACAAGCATGGGGAGAGTCAGGAATAGATCTTTTCTTTAGGAGTGAGCAAGGGACAACTGCTAGGGAGAGAAGGAGGAAGTAGAGAACTTTGAAAAGCAAGACAAAGAGCTTACATTCTCAGTACAGAAAGGAGAGCCTTCAGTATATTGCCTAGGCAAATACAGACTGTATCACCACCACTGAGCTTCGGGATAGCTAAATTTTACAAACCAAACAGTTCTGCAGCAAAGACAGGTGAAAAAATCCAAATGCAACACAGTATTTTATCAGCAAAGTAGCACCTTTGCTATATCCTTGAGCAAAAAACAGTTTACTTCAATTATCTCACAGCATCGATATCAGCTTCTACACAAAAAAATGCTCTACAATAGAATGTTCTGCATTTATGAACCAATGACATTTTCCAGCTCCTCACCAAAGTACCACAGACTACATATGACTCCTATTGCTGGCTGCTCTGTTGCAGCTGGGAGGCTCCTAAGGGGTTGGAAATTTTCTACTGGAGTTCTTAGAAAAAAATTTTAGATGCTGTAGCAGGTTCATCCCACCACAGATGCTTACTCAAGTATTACAAATATTACTTCTCTGTACTTCTGTCTTCCTAATTCTTCCACTTCATCAGAAAGTACTGCTCCAACAGGGCTGTCAGGCTGTCTTTGAACCTCTGTATGGGCTGCTTTCAAATATTAGCAAGCTTATGCAGGGTCCTCCATTGTCAAGTCCTGCCTCATCCTATCTAAACCACAGTAATTAGCTTCCTGAAGTCTCAGCCAGAGCCCCAGGACTTATGGCAGAGGTGCATAGAGCCTTGAGGAGAAAGACTGCTATGACTGCCTTTTTTCCCTTAGGACTTTAAATTTCTATCTGAGGAACACCACTCTGTTGCATTGTTTTTAATCCCATTCTTATCACTGCTGGCACAAATAACACAACAAAACATGCAGTAGAATGAGAGGTTTTGTGCTGCTAGATGTACTTTGATTCTGACTCTCAGTGAGAGACACACTATCCCTCATCACCTGTCCTACAGCAGTAATACACAAATCAGACGCTCTACAACAACAGATCTTTGCTGTGTTAGTGGTCCCTTTCCCAGCAAGTTTTTGGAAAAGGCTATAAACAACCAAAATGTTCAAGGCTACCTTCAGTAAATTCAAGATTACTGTAGTTCTTAAAACTTACACCGAAGAAAGAGACACAAATAGCACAGAAAAACTTTCCTGAGCCATTTCCTGGAAGATGCCACATCCTTCACTTAATTTCTGTCTCTATTTCGAATGCCAGAAGTGGCACACTTGCAAGAAGAGTTCTTCTGCAATACCCTTCCTTCAGGGAGCAGCCTATAAATTGCAAGCAAAAGACATTCCCAAAAGAATTTTCTTCCTTCAAAGAAGAAAAAGCCTATTTCATTTCAGAATATGGAATTTTCAGTCATTAAAAACAAATTACCAAATTGGAGAGAACAGAGACAAGAGGCTTTCCCTAGAGACTCTTTAGAACTTCCTTCTATACATGTGACAAATATTTTGTTATTGCTTGTCTCGCATCTCTGAAAAGCCCACTCTTATTTTTCCACTCTTTTACTGTGCGTTATTAAGTACAATGTTGCTATTATTTACTATAATGTTGCTGGTCAAGAGCAGGAGTGATAACTTACATGCACTGAAACAAAAATCAGTCAGTTTAGCAGTTCAGAGAGTTTTCCCACCCATTCTCCCAGACTTCGATTCAAGTCACACTACCACAGCAAGCATCTCTGCAAAGCTATTCTTCGTGGTCAGTCTTTTTTTCATCATATTTAAGGTGTCAAAGTATAGTTCACAATTACAGCATCCTTACACAATTGACCTCAGAGAAGCCAGTTAAACTGAAGCCACGAAAGGCAAATTGTCAGAAGTCATATGTGAGGCAAGGTACCAGAGACACCAGTATGAACAATTCTCAGTTATGCATTTCCTTTATTCATCTCTTTTGGTACATATTCCGTTCCACCATTGCAAGAAGGCAGCAAAAAAAAAAAAAAGAACACGCCAAAAATCCACTTATGTTCTCACTGCGTTTCAGAGAGTAAATGTTCTAACAGTTGCAGGTGTAATTATAGCTGACAGCTGAGAAAGTACTACACAGACAAGTCTAGAATTTAATATAGACACCATACTTGTTCACCCATAGTTAACTGACTAAAAAAGGAAAGTGTTTCCTTGATTAGCCTTTGAACACATTTTTGAGTTTGTACGCAAAAACATATGATCTCTAGCCCCCTGAGAAGTTTAGAGACTCCTCATTATGTGGACAAAAAAATGAATTAATAAAATAAGTGACTGAAATACAAAAACCATTACCACAGCCCATGTATTCCACAGAATATGTCTGCAATTACTTAATTATGATCATGTACTGGGTGTCTGGATGCCAGAACAAAGGCAATTTTCAACAGACTTTTTTTCCCCTTTTCCTAGTCAGTCAGTGGAAGTACTTTGGAATGAGATCTTCTTCAGTTTCTCCTTAAGAACTTACAGATGCTAGATTACCTGAGGAACTTCCCACACAGTCTAACTATGGGCAAGAAAAGGCAAAGGTGCTAGTCCTGGACATCGATATGTCTTCTTCAACATTTAAGTTAATTAGATGATTACAAAGTTTTCACACATTCCCTCATCTGATCTGCTATCTACACAGTGTGAATTGGCTGGTCACATAATCACTACAGCAAAAGCTGGTCTAGATCAGCTGGAAGACAGCAAGGGAATTAATAAAAGCCTTCCATCATGCAAAACCAATGAACTGTTAAATGGTGGCACTGAGATTGCTCTGGAAAACACCATTGCTAAGAGGAGAAGCTGGTCTCTACTCACCTCTTGTGAGGACTCATCTGACATTTCACTACTGTCACTGTAGCTGCACATGAAATACTCTAGAAAACTAATGGGCCTCTCTGCCTGTCTCTCCACAGCACAGGTTATGCCATGCTAGTCAAAGCACCTGCTTTCACTAACAGAGATTTGCTTTTATCAAGTCTGCTGGTTTGGAGAAGGCCTTGATTAAAATGCTGCAGTATTTGCACAAGAGAAACTGGGAAGCCCAGCATGGGTAATTTAAGTTGTCTCAGCAGAAAGTTCTACTGCTTTCTGTAGTTTTCCTGTATTTAAGAAAGCAGAAAATTCCACTACCTGAAAAGCATACAAAAACCTCAAGCCAACATTTGGTTTTGCCACACATTTCAAATTATCTGTATAAAACAAACTGTGCAGGACCGAGCATCCCTTGCAGACTTCTCCATACCCCTGTCTCTTGCCAAACATAACCATGCCACATGTTCCTGCATAAAGAATATATGAGAAACAGAAAACAGCTAACTTTGTGCAATTTTCCCAGTTCACGCCAACAGATATGCCTTAGAAGGGAAAAAGGGTATTCAGATCAGTATGGGAGCCACATTTTAGGTAACGTGAAGAGCTCTTCCAATCAATTCACACCCTTGAAAGTCGTCTGGGTTATTTCATCACCATTTTATAAATGAGATAGAGCACTTTTTTCAGTATTAGAAAACTTTAAAATATCTTGTTATCAAGCCCTTGTACTTCTCATAATTAGAAATAAATTTTTAGATAGTCTTCAAAAAGAGCTAGAATCATTGTCCTAATGTTTTATGACGACAGTGTTAACGATTACTGTCAAGCGAGATTATGATGAGAAGTAAATAGAAATTACATGGCCAAACTGCATATCCGTACCTACAGTCACAAGCTGGTTTGTCACCCAAATATAATTTGCTTCCAAGTAGCTAACAGCTCAACAAGTTTCTGGTTTCCAAAGCTGTGAAACTGAACTTCAGGGAAAATGAAAGATTACACGGTATCAGAGCAAGATCTATTCTCCCAGCAGCCCCTTTCAAAAGAATGCCAAAATAATGATAAAAGAATTTCTATTTAACTCTCAGTTTCAAGATGGGTTTCACAGCCTAAGAGAACAAAACAAGACAGCATGCAGTTTTGTGTAGCAGAACAGCTTCAACGTAGGCTGTCAAGTTGCAACTACAAGCGCGTGCTGCTTCTTTCAAGATGTTATGTTTCCACATAGAAAAATAAATATTTTCTCATATTCCTCTGTAGTGATTTGGAACAGTGATTTTGAAAATAGTTGGAAAGAGCAGTACATAAACGTCTTCTAAAACAGAAATAACATACAATATTCCAAACACACACACATTTGTGCAAAGATAGCTCACTGTTTAAACAAGGTTGTGTTTTATGTTTGACACAGCCACCAAAAAATTAACTTTTCTTTCAAAAATGAGAATATGACAGAAGACTGCAAGGAAGCTGGATTGGTTTGTTTGGCTTTTTCTCATTTTTTCTGTTCAGGTTTATAAACATCCATAAAAGCCAGGAATAGGAATAGAAACAGAACATCTGAAAAATACCTCTTCCAACAAAGAAAATCCTCCCACATGAACTGGTTCTACCTTTTAATGAAAAAGAAAGGCAGTATATGAAGACCATCCTTCCCATCTTATGACCCATATGAAAGCAGCAGAACAACAGCTGCCGAGGAACTTCCCTCTGGTGAAGTATCTATTAAGGAGAACGTTATTTACTTCTGTTTACACACCCTTCATAAAACCAAAGATGAACCCAGCAAGCCAAATGCAATGATTCCATGGCTTCAGTTTTGTGACTGCTCCCATTTGTTCCAAGTCCTCAATGTCGATGCCTAAAGCAAAATTCGCTCTTCCCCTGCTACGCTCCCACATTATCCATTGTGTTAAGCACCAGAGTTTTTCAGTCAGTGGACAGAAACAGCTAATTATTTCCCTTACTCGTCGGCATGCATGGGTTTCAGCTCACTGCACAGATTTGCCATCTCTGGTAAAATGCAAGGGAGGTGTTAAACATGTGAGGCTGGGGGCAGGGGGAGAGGGAAGCGCGGTGGCGGCTGGACCAGACGGCCCTGCTGTCATCTTAAAACAACTGCCAGGCAACTGTAGGTTGTTGTCTATCTGGAAAAAGAAATTATCCCCCCAAAAAGGGAAAGGTCTTGGCACCAGATCGTTTGCAAGACACTTGCTATGGCTTGCTCTTGTCTACTGTTACTCTAGCATCTCTTCATCCATGCCAAGGACACGCTAGTTGCCAGCACATTACCTAGGCCAGAAGGGTTCCTGTGGGACACGTACCTTGCAAGCCAAGCACTTTAACCTCTACCCTGCTTTCCTGTGAACACTGCTCTCTTCACAACCTTACACAGCTAGGAATTGTTCACTGTGCCAGCCTGAACCAGAGCTGAGTCATTCCTAGGGAAGGCCACTCCCTACCAACCATCTGCATGAATCTTCTGAATTTCCTCTGCCATCAGCATAGCTTTATTTTAATTGAAGTCATAGAATATTACTGCACTAATACCGTAATGCAGCTGCAGAAAATAAGCCACCACCACCACAACAAAACAGACAGAAAGAGAAAATTTGAATTGTCTGATGTATTTGCTTTGTTGAACCTTCTAATACAATCTAATATTCCAAAGATTACCAAGATGTGACCAAATGGTATTGTCACTCACAACTGGTTAAATAGTACAAATAACGTGGCAATACAGAAATGATTGGCCACTTTCCTAAGAGGCTAAGTGCAGCAGAAGAATGCATTGAGAAAAGACGTTTCACAAGTTGATCCAAAAGGCAGGCTTGCATCTTCAGTGCATCAACAAGAACAAATAACAGCTGACAAACAATCTTTCAAAACAGCTCAGCTCGGGGCTTACACTGGTAACACTCACTGATGATGACTGATACTTCCTCAAAACTTCGGAGGCAATCTTTGCCAAATGATCAGGACAAAAGCTTCCAGGCGGATTCTCCATGAGGGAAGGGAAAAAAACAAGACAGCAGTACCTGCTAAGCCACTCTTGACACAGGCTTTCTTCTGTGCCCTAAGACTCCCTCACGCTCTTGGAAAGTGAAGCCAAGACAAGCAGTCCGTTCTCAGTAAGCAACAGAGAGCCACTGCAATGAGGAGGTGTCTGGAGTCAGTCTGGCTGATAGCTTTACATCTATTAGGCACCTACATATTGACATTGTCAATAGGTGCTGATCCAGAGCTCAATCCCGCCCCCAAGGACCACACACCTGGAAGCAACACCTATTCTTAGAAGGGATTTAAGGGGAACAAAGCCATAAGCAGCCCAGTTCCCTCATGTTTTACCTCACGTGCAAGATGTCACTAATTCAATTAGGTGAGTAGTAACATGAAGTGACCCCCTAGAAAAGATTCCAGGTACTTTGGAGCTGCTAAACCCTGGTTCAGATGAGAATTTAGGTGATGGGACTCCCAGAGGGCTCAGTAGCTGCTAGAAGCATATCCATGCACTGCACTTATGTTAACTTCATGACCTCCAAGGCAATTTCTTAACAATAAAAAAAAAATTAAAAAAAACCCAGCACCTAGCAACTTCACAGGAGCAGGAAAACACCACGGAAATCATGAAAGCTTAACTCATACCTGCCACATTAACATCTTCTAACTAACAGCACAGTCTGAGCTAATGCCTGTTTATGAAATCAGCAACTAGCATGTGATACAGTTATCTGCAGTTCTCATTCAACCACCCACTCCCAGCTCAACCATCACCTCACCAAAGTAAGGCAGAAAATCAAGATTGAAACTGTACAAACTAAGGAAGATAGGCACTTACATGTGCACAATAATTTTGCAGCTTGTTTACACAGCCATCTGTGCTCCAAGCTGAACCTACTGCCTACACTGCTGAAACCCAACATAAGAATTCATACGGTCTTGAAGAAATGACCGTGATCTGTACATTTATCATCTAGCCAACTTATCCAGTTTCTTTCCACTTAATATGTGTTGTCGTGTTGTCCAAATACAGAAAACAATCACAAACAAAAGCTTTGACCCTCTCTGTATAGGAAAAATCTTGCCCCAGCTTGTACTGTAACACCTGAATCCAACTCGAAATATGCACAGAGACCTAAGCCTCTACCTCTATCAGTACCAAGACAACTATGCATCCCCAATACTCCCAAGTGAACTCTGAATTGGTTTAACCAGGTCAGAAGATAATTGGTTCTCTGTGCCATGAGCAATCACACCTTAGCTAGGAAGACTCCTCAGCATCATGTGGATTTTTCTGATGACTGCTATCATGGTGAATGCAGACATTAATGACTATCTTAAGACTGGTGTGCCTTTATGTGTTTTGAATATTGGCTGTTGCTTAGTCTGCACATGAATTGACCCCACAGAAAAGCACCTGCACCATTAAATCCTCTCACTTTAGCCTTCCAAGACCTTTTAAAAACTCCAACTGCTACAGAGAACTAACACTGGTGCTTCAAGAAACAGTCATTCTAATAATAACTAAAGCAGACTCTACTGCACCTGTCCTAGCAAGTTTTCAGTGGCAAACTCCAACTCACACTGGAAATAGAGATAACTGTGGCATGCAGTAGATGCCCTAATGCCAAGCACAGATGTAAACACTGCAGGCTGGACTCACACAGACTTACAGCCAGCTAGCCACTAAACCCAATCCAAAAGTACAAGAAGGCAAGAGAGAAAAGAAAACAGGTTGAACCAAGTGGTACCAGCAACTTTCATGTTTTCAAATCTAGGGATATTTGTGTCATTGGTCTATCTTTCCCAAGTTTCAGTATGACAGACTGTATTCTATTTTCTGTGCTAAAGGCTAAAGAAGGTGGTAGAAACTGAGTGGGAAACAGGAGATGCAGTACTCAGCATCCCTTCAAGACAGCAGCTCCTGATGTAGAGCTGTTGGTTCCCACAGACATCTCCCTCGTGATGCCATGCTGGCACCCAGCCCTGTCATGGACCATCTCTGGCATCTGTGTGGCACAGAGACCTCAGCTGTACACTGCTCCTGTAGTGGTATCAGCAGCACACAACTGGAGATGGGGAGTGCCAGCACACTCAACAGCCAGGCTCCAACAGAAGCTGCCTCCTCTCCCAGCAGGCATCTCAGACAGGAACAACAGCAATATCCCTCCCAAGCCCAGGAAGGAGGACTGATGGACTGCAAGAGACAGACAGAAAGATATAAAGGTTGAAGTGAATGCTCTCAAGATAAATATCACTGAAGTCTACCAGGAAATGCCAGTACTCCACTTGAAATCCCACAAGCTTTCAAAATGGAATTAGCCACTCCAGTGACTAGATTACTGCTTCAAGAGGCCTCTTTGAAATTATTTGAATTTCTATCAAAACAGTTTAAAGAAAACCCGTGCCCTACTAAGCCTGTTACAATTTAGACACCTTGAAGATTAGCTGTACTACTTTACTCTGAGCTGAATGCAAAGTTTTCCCGGTTTTTTTTCCCCTCACACATGCTACAGGAAGAAGAGAAGAGAAGGATGGATGCCTGCCAGCCATGACAGTACTTTAATATCAAAGGATGTCTCAATATGCGAGGCTGCAAGCAAGGCTGAAGAAAACTTACAAACGTCTCCAAGGGCTAGAAATCATTTTGTCACTACTTGTTAGATCACCGGGAGTAAGATATGCAATGAGTACAGACAAAGCAAAGCAATCAGTTCAAAAACTGTATTTCCTTGTATGAAACATAACAAACATCACACCTAAGCCTTACTCATGAAAGCACAACACTTGAGCAATAACTAATCACATGAACACAGAATGCTGTCAGGGCACTGATAGTCATTTTGACAGCAAATAACTTTAAAAACCCAAACTTAAATGGGTGTGGGCTCGCTTGCATGAAAGGACAAATTTTTTTTTACTCAGTAACACCATGAATATGATTCCATTTGCAAAGATTTGCAGAACACAAACTGCATTTGCCACCAAAGTATGTAATTGCATAGTTTTAAAAATTCTAAAACTAACATAAAAGTCCTCTCAAACCTGATTTGCATTGACAGAGACAGCGAAATTTGCATTCAATTGATTTCTGCAGTTAGAAGAACACACTGGTATTATGAGGCAAAATTATTTCCCCTCACTAAATTACTAGGTATTAAATTTTGTAGTCACTGCAACAGAACAGAAACTTAATTTTCCAGGTGGTCTCACTGATACCAATGGGACTCCCTCAGGCTAAATAATCAGAAGGTGCCAATACTGAACATCACTAGAGTGCCAAACTGGAACTGGATGTTATATGCAGCAGGGAAAATCTGACAGAAAATATTAATCCAAGCTTAAATACTACAACAATTCATTCTCTGAAAGTACATTTTTAAATTAAACATTACATTGACGAATTTTCTGTCCCTATTTAACTATCCTACATCCAGGATATAATTACATTTTTTGGTAAATCTTAATTGTTGGCCAGTCACAGCGTTCAACACATTAGTCACTGTTGTGCTAACTGACTTCTCTCTCCATACACTTTTCCTACATTAGCATTTTTATTTGAAAGTAGATCACTCTTACAAATTTGTGAAACCCAAGTGAAGTGTTCAAAAGCACACAAATCTGTCAGCAGCTCCACCTGCCAACCCATCAACTCACCAGCTCTGCCACTTGTGCAGTTTAAGGGCTCACCTACGGCAGGGGGAATCTTAAAACAAGTGGCCAGTACACTGTAGGACAGTGATTTAGAGACAGTTATGCTGTGGGGTTTCTTTCAGTTTAATTTGGTTGGATTTAATGAATTCCATGTTAAAGTGAAAAGGCACAGCTAAGGACACACAGCTTTTTCTTTTCTCTAGTCTTCTCAGAGTGCTATAGAGAACATAGTGATAACAACAAGGGCATGAAGCAGCAAGATGTTAATATAGGAAGGACCAAGCCAAAGAAGAGGACTTGGCTCTACTGGACAATGAGATGAAGAATGGAAGAAAGGCAAAGAAAATGGATAGAATAAGGAATATTAAGGTCAGAAACAACTGTATGTCAAGACTAGAGCAAGACATTTAGACGATAAAGGGATAAAACAGCTGAAGCAGGGCATCTGAAAGTGTCCAGCCTCAGCAAGGCAGAGACAGAATAGGAATTTCTTCCTCAGAACCTCAGATCTAAAAGTAAACCCCATGGACTCTCCTCTTCTGATGATCGGGGTAAAGTATCCACAAAATGTTAAAGTCATTTATGTCTGCAGATAGGCTACTGCCATCAGTGGGGTAAGTGCAAAATCCTATGCAGTTACTGGTATAATTTTACATGTTAACAGCTCATATTTCTAGCTAGAAAATTAGAAAACTAAAATTTTTTTAGAAACATCATTCAATCACTCTGAAGACAGGTAATCTAAGAAATGAGGCTTTCTGTGACATCACATCTCCATTTCCCTGTGCACTGTGACATTGTTAAACTAGTCCACCTACATCCCATAACCCCCTCTCTCTATGATCTGTACATCACTTATGCAGAAAATGGATGCACTTTGGTCAAGAAAGATTAATCTACCGTACAGTCTGATGGAAGAGACAGGAATGGAGGACATAGCTAGGGAATGTGAGTCCCCCTTGCAGGCATCATCCCGATACCTGCTGAGAAACAAGAGTGCAAAGTGAGAAAAGCCATCACGCCTGGTCAGTGGTTATGCTCTCTGCCTTCCCGGCTCCCCAGTGGGAGTGTAGAACCCTTCAAGCACAATTTGAGTTCTGAATACACAAAAATTGAAACACCACCAAAAAAACATAAACAAATGCCCTCTTGGGGCAGGAGAAGAGTCTGCTGACATTTCTCAGTCATCATGCCAAAAACTCACCGATTGTTTAAAGGGAAAATTATGCAGGGATTGAGACAAAATTTATCAAAATGTAAAAGTGAACAAGAACTTTCTACGGTAAAGGGATGCTGTAATGGCAGCTCCCAATCACACGGCACAGCTAGTCAGGGCTGCACAGAGAAGCCCAGAGGAAATTAAAAATTCTATTTCATTATGCCACATGGAAAAGGGGCAGAAACAATATATGGACTACATAACCAACTGTCAAGACTTAAAAAAAAACCATATCTGAATCACTATTTCTTCATGAGCAAAGCAGGGTCCCGATATGACTGCATAATTGGACCACCACACTGACATCACGATGCAAAGCCAAGGTCTGCACAGACATTTGCAACTGTTAAATCTGCTGCCTTCATCTCTGCATACTTCTGTCTTGTGACATTAATGAAAGAAAGCAGGTTATGGCATTATGATCATCCGCTGCTTTTCCAGGATAGGAGAGCAGTGGTACCAGACACACACAAATTACACTAGAGCAATTGGTGGTGACATGCAGAAATACTACGGTGACAATGCAGAAGAGAAGAGCAAGCCCAGAGTCTCACAGGACCACTGAGCCTGGGCAGCACGAGTCACAGCATGCAGCTGCACGGTCCAAAAGCAGCACAGCTAGGAGCCTCCCTGCAACCCAGCAGACTTAATCCAAAACCCAGATAGTCTTCCACTAACAGTCAAGACTTGACTGTGCACAGCAGAACTCTATTAACCCCACCACTCACCTCAGCAGGCCACATCCTCCATAAACTGCTTAGTGATCAAGCAACCCTCAAGTGCACAGCTTCTTACAAATGTCTGGAGTCTAGTAATGGGCTAGCTGCCTCCAGGGCTGTGGCTACACTACAGAGCTTCATTTCAGATTCATTGGCTCTGAAGACTTGAGGGAATCAGTTATCATTGTCTAATCTTTTCCCTGCACATGAGCCAGATTCTCAATTCTGCAGCACAACCTGACCCAGCACTTACCAGTGAGAATACAATTTACGAAACTTGCAGCTCAGGATTATCTGATAGGCAGTAGTCAGCGTAAAATTAAGCCAGCAACCACATCTACCCTTCCAGCCTTTATGATTATCTGAAAAGAAAAGTATAACGAGGTGCAATGATCCTGTCAAGGCAAAGATCAAGTGTGCTGACCAGGCACTCTACACCAAATGTGGAAGCCAAGGTTGTAGCTCTGAGGTGAGGGAGTAAGAAAAGGGGAAGCGAAGGATTTGGTAAAAGAGTCAAGAGATGTTTCTGACCACTGAAGTCATATGGAAGCAGGGAGAGAGAGAATAAAGGAGCACCTCAGGTTAGACATCAGAAAGGCAGCCTCAGCTTCTGAGGAAGCTGGGCAGCACAAAGGAAGGATATGTCAAGCATGTGGGGGACACAGCCTTACAGCTGAAGAAGACTGATAACCTGCCCATCTAGTGAGCAGTACCACTATCAGTGCTCACTGGCATCACCTCCTGCAGCATCGGCAGATGGAACACCACCTCAGCATCCACAGGCAACACAACCACGCCAGAAACACACCACTGCTGTCACTTGTGCTTAAGCAAAACAAAACTTCCAAACATTGCTTCTCCCCATCTAAAGAAAAGCCAATGTATAAGACACCACCTGAAATGTGGAAGCTGGACACATTACATTACCATACCGAAGTCATGATAAAAATACTCTAGCAATATTCGATAGCCTGTTAATCTCTTTATTCCCCCTTGTTCACGCATTTAAAGCAAATAGGGGGAAAAAAAAAACAACCGAAGAAAACCCAAAAAGGAAATTCTAATCATTCTCTACGATTCTCTGGAGTAATACTCTTACAAAAGCAGTCTGGCAAAGACCTTGTGAGCTAAAGTGATTCGTAATTAATTGATAATATTTCCAAGGAAAAGTTTCCATTAAATAATACACGGGAATCAGACATCTTGGAAACCAAACTAACAAACTTGGAACTGCCTTTCTAACAACAGTAGGCAAAAATACCGCCACGAAGCCTAATAGCAGTTGTAGCCACCCTCCCACTTTTTGAAAAGCATGGAGAGTAAAAAGCTGAAATCCAACTTGGGACAGGAAAAAAGTGAAGAGTAGGGACTCTGCACCGCAGTTTGCAAACCTAGCAGCGGACCTAAGAGGTGGCGTTATTTGGCTTAACAAAACTGTAATAAAATCTTTGCCTGCCTTTAGTTTTAGCCTGACACATCCTTCTGCAGCAAAACAAACGCGAATAGCAATGCAAGTTTCTGCAAGACACCACCTTACCAAAACCGCTCCTAACCAAAATCCAACCCACCGACCAAAGACAGCATAAAATGGTTGATGCGAAGTGAACACGTTAACCTGACAAACCCAACTGCTGTACAACGGCAAACAAAACTGACCGAAAAGCAGGACTCCATTTTTGATCGTGATGGAATAAAGTGGGGATTTTTCAACGGAGCTCCGAATCAGCCGCCGCCGGCGAGCGCTGCGTTTCCCGCCCGCCGGGGATGCGCTCTGCCCCCGGACCGCGCTCCCGGGCCGCCCGCAGCCACGGCACCCAGGCGCCGCGGGCCCCCGCCGCTCTCAGCATCGCCGCCGGGCGGCCCCCGCCCTCCGGCGGACCACCGGGCAGGACACCCCGGTTCGCAGCCCCCGCCCCGCCGGGCGTCTCGGGGAGACCCGCCGGCGGCAGCCGCGCACGGCCCAGGCGACAACTCCCCGCCGCTCCGGGCCCCCGCCCGCGGACCTCCTCTCTCCGGGCGCGCCCCCGCCCCGCGGGTCCCCCCGCGCCGCCCCTCCAGTCTCCGCCACCGCCTGCGCCACCGCGGGAGGCCGCGGGGCCCGGCCCGCCGCTCACCGCTCTTAACGTCTCCGGGCGCCGAGCCGCCCGCGGCCGCCGCGCCGCCCGCTCCGCCGCCCGCTCCACCGCCGCCGCCCGCGGCCGCCGCTCCGGCTCCGCCGCCACCCGCGGCACCACCACCCGCCGCCGCCGCGGCTCCGCCGCCCGCCGCCGCCCCGTTCTCCTGCTCGTCGCCGCTACTGTTGGCGCGCTTGTTCTTCTTGCCCTTGCCGCCCTTCTGGTTCGGCATCGCGGGCCCGGCCGCCGCCGCGGCGGGGCAGGCGGGCGGCGGCGGCTGCGGAAGGCGCCGCCGCCGCTACCTCCGGCTCATGGCGGGGCGGCGGCGGCCGCGCTGCGCTGCGCCGCGCCCGCGGTGGGCGGCGGGGCCCGGGGGGCCGGGCCGGGGAGGGTGAAAGGCGTGTCCCCCTCGGCCGCCCGCTACCGCCGCCCCTCTTCCTCCCGGAGCAGGCGCGGGCGGCAGCGGGAGGCGGCGTGCGCGAAGAAGGGGGGCTGGGGCCGAGGCCGAGCCAGGCGCGGGTGGCGGGCGGGGCTTATCGGGAGAGGGAAAGCCCCGCTCCCTCCCGCCGGCACGGCACGGCACGGCACGGCACGGCACGGGTGGGGGCGGTCGCGGTCGCGGTCGCGTCTCCCGAGCGGGGTGGGTTGCGCTCTGCCGCCGGGAGCCGGAGCAGGAATCGGAGCTGTAGCTGGTGACCCGGGGTGCAGCCGGGGCGGGGTGACGGGCCAGAGGGGACAGGGCTCTCTGTGCGCCCAGGGCCGCGCTCCCGCCGCCACCTCCTGGGCGCTGTGAATGTCCAAACAACGGGGAACACTTGGAAAATGTCACCTGAACGTGCAGGGATAAAAAGGGGATGGAAGGAAACCAAAACAATGAAGTCTCATGGGGGAGGCGGGGGCGGGTTAGGGAGCACAAAGCCTTACAGCAGCACAGCCCTGACTTTGGATTTCGTGTGGTTCCTGATGGGTTGAAGGACAGCGGGGGCGAGCCTTCAGGATAGGAATTATTGGAAGACTCGAACTGCTGCGCCCCTCTGGAGCAGAGCTGGAAGCAGAGGCGTTGTCGAGGGGCAGCAGCCTCATCTTCTCCAGGAGTGGGAAGGCACTGCAGGAAATTGGTAACTAAAACAGCGGGATTCGTGCACCCAAGGACGCGAGATGCTGCCCGTCAGCTGCAAAGCAGCAGCACTCGTGGCATGCCTTGTCCTGGCTGACGAGCAGCAGCTCACTGCTCATAGGTGTCACCTGCCCGTCTGCTCACATTGTACCTACCAGCTTATCCAACTTGGGAATAAAAAACCGCAGCCTATCATAAGAACATTACACCAGCTCCCAGGATGAGCCGTTATTCTGAGCTTGGCAAGCTATTCCTTGCGCATAAATTAACGTTTTTTTCCTTCTCATCCAGATCCTGGAGATTAGGTTTCCATGACTTCCTTATGGAGGAAGTACACACGCATGGAAGAAATTGAGCAGTTATGTGACTGGTCTGTGTCTGGGAGGACAAGACCATGCCTGAGCTGTTTGGGCTCTAAGAGATCAAGTCAAAGTGGATGGGTCAAAGTAAGTGAGATCTCTCTGACAGGAATGTGCCACATTTTCTAAGTCACAATTTTGTGTGAAGTAACTGGGCAAACTGTTTGACTGGAACAGTTCCCAAATCTTTTTCTTTTAAAAATGACATACATTCTGGATCATCTGTAGCCAGGGCCTTATTTTCCCAAGAAAATTAGCTACTATATTTTCAAATACTCCTGAAGCAGCTATCACAACAAGTTTCGAGTCAAATAGCCCAGTTTCTTTGCCTGCAGACAGCAGCATTTCAGAGTTATTTTTTTAAAGTTCCTTGTGTTGGTGGGAATGTTCTGAAATTATGTGATTTTTCAGTGTCTTGCATTCCCATAGCTAGATGTTCTGCCTTAGTTCACAGTTTTGAAGCTTCTAAATTGCATTTCTATATAGAAACCAGAGGAATGGAGAAATTGTGGCCAGTTTCTGAGGCCACAAGTCTGGGCAAATCCTGATTTCAGCCACCTCAGTTGCAGACTTCAATCTCTTTTGACAAGAGCAAATTTTACCCCTAGTCCTGTAGGTTTACAAAGGAAAAAAAATAGAAGGATCCTTTCCGCTATTTCACAGGCATATGAAGGTGTTTGCTTGCTGTAACATGGGGTCAAACCTCCAGGAAAAACTTTTCAAGTTTTCACATTCCTATAAAATGGTGAACACTCCATGGATGTGAAATAGGGGCCTGATTCACATGTCCAAAGTAGGTGTGGAGTGTCAGACTAAATGGTTCAGTTTGAGCCAAGACAGCAGCTCCTTACTGTGAATCAGAAGAGCTGGGTACACGAGTGTAATATCTCAAGCATCACTTTTACAAAATTTAAGCTTCCTAGTTTGGAAGGTCAAATCTGGGTGCTGTCCAGTCAGACTTCACGCCCTTGCAAGGGTCATGCCTTGTATAGGGAAGACCTCAAAGTGAGATCACAGACATCAAGTGCAGAGATCAAGTAATTCATGGCAGTTTTAGTAGTCACAGAGACCTGCACACCACCACAGTAATGTTCTGGGGCTGAAAAAATACTTCCACAAGTTAGCAAATACTGTTGCAACCATGTGTGCTGCCTGATCTCCCTCGCCTGGTCCAGCAGGGGAATGAGATTGGCACGGTCCCCCTGGAACATGTCCTGCTTAGACCCATGGTTGGTTGTGGGGTAATGAAGATCCCTACACATAAGTGGTCTCCACCTGCCTTTCCACAGAGGCCCTCCCTTTCTCTGTCTCATGGAAGTGAGGTGGCTTTGCTTGGGTCTGCAAGTCGTTACTGCACATCATCAGCCAGGACTTGTCCTGGAGATGCATCTTTCTGACAAGTGCAGCAAATCTACATCAACCTGTGCTGCAAATTTTATCTCCACAATCCAATCCTTTGTAGAAGCCTTGTTTTTCATAACTCAAAAATAAGTATCTCTTTTTCATTCTGTGTATAATACACAGAGTAATTCTGACCAGTTTACTCAGAAATGAGTTATTTTAAAAATTAGGTCATTTGTTACATCATTCACACAAATTTTGGAAAAGTTAACCAGATTTTTGTACACACTTAGATCTTTTCCATATACCCTACTTCCTCAGAAGTTATTTTATTGAAACAGATATTAACTCCTTTAGTAAGTAAACAAGGAAGATATTAGCAAAATATGCCACCTTTCACTGCATTTTATTCTTGTTTGTAATTTTTTGTATTTTATTTCTTTCTCTGTACAAAGACCTAGAAAGCGGACCTTAGCATACTTGATTTGCAGCCATTCACAAATTCTTGAGTCTCACCAAATTTTGGTTTAGAACATAAAAGATACCTTAAGACACGGCTGCAATAGTGTAAACAGCATCACATTTGTATACTTCAAAAGAGCTGCACATAGAAAGACTCAAGAGGCTGAGAAAATGTATGAAGTCTGTTTTCTACGGAGAAGAAAACTTCCCCGAAGCAATATATTTTAGGTTTACAGGTATTGGCCATTATTTCATTCTTGGTGTAATCTCCTTTGAGGTTAAAAATGAGCTTGAAAACATCAATAATAAAAATAAATTACTGCACCTAATCAGAATGATGGTATAGGAACAAACAAGACTTTTTCAAGAGATACAGACTAGACACTTGTAATCAGGGTCAATCGACAAGAAATGGGAGAAGATAAAATAGTGCCATTCTACTTAAATTGCTGGCAGAGAGAGAGATATTCCACTCCATGGCTGTCAAAAAGTGTGAGAAAGAGCTAATGGCAAGATTCGTTTGTTTGTGAATCATTCTGGAATCTTCCTCTCAGAAATATTTAATACAAAAAAACCTGTATTCTAAACTTTTTATGTAGGTGTATTTATGTAAGAATAAATTTAAAAAGAAATAATTAGATTAAAATAGTGAAAACTCAGACCTCTGCAGTTCTGCAAACAATGAATGAAATAACGAATGTTCATTCATGTCCAGGCTCTAGCTGATCAAATAGAACTACCCATAATGAAGAAATAAAAGTAAAACATCCCTTGTGGGAGATAAAATGGAGTACTTTGGTTGATTTATTGCTAGCTATTACTGCCACCTCTCCAGATAAGAGATTACTCCTCACCCAGCTGCTTAAGATGACAAAAACTCACATCTGTGCTCCAGTTAGTTGCCATTCACAAATACCCACTCTGAAGGGAAATGAGTCCCTCATCCTCTCCCTCTGTCACCCCCATCTGTAATTTCCACTTGTGCCACTTTCACCTCCCATGCCCTGTTAGTAAAGCCCCTCACTGAGTGCCTAGACATATCTGTGCTGCAGCTCCCCTCTCCTCAATGGCTTTGGCCCAAACTCCAAAAGCAAGAGATGAAGTGACTTTGATTCTTCAACTCAGTCTCTGTAAGTAGTTTTGGTCCTAGAAGTCACTTACCATTTTTCCTAAGTAGTGTTTTTGAAGCCTTCCAACTTTCAAGATAATAAAAGCTGGGTTTCCTGAAGCATCTTTCTCTGTCCCTAGTCTGGAATGGTGGCAGGCAGGCTCGTTGCAGTTGGCCAGTGAAGTTTGTCAGGGAAAATGTGAGCTTCTCAGCTCAGAAGTAATTTGTGACAACTTGCCAAATGCAGACTTTTGTGAAGCCCCAAGTATTTTTCAAGTCTTGGGTGCTTTGCTTCCGGAGCAGCACATTCATAGATTTTGCAATTACTGAGGGAAAATTGGTGGAATTTCTCACCTTCACTGCTGTCGTTCAGAAGTTGGTAGGTGATGAAGCTGAAGAAAAATGTATCCATTTCACATAGTTATTGCTGAGATTACAGGCAGGGTACAGATTTTCCATGGGAATATCATGTGTCTGTGAAAAACAGCTGATTTTTGGGAGCCTGCAAAACACAAAATTATCCGTAACCTGGAAATTTTCCATTCCTCCATGAGTGTTTACTACAAAGCATTTGTTAGTTAGCATTTCTTCCTGCCATTTCTTAAAGAAAATAAAAAAGGAAAAACAGCATATAATATGTCAGCTGTTACTCATTCTTTGAATAATGGATGCTATTTTCTGCAAAAGCTCCAAGCCACACATGGGCAAGTTTTCTCTGCAACTGTAGGAAGGTGATATAGCAACAGTTGTTGAAGGAGAAGGGATGAGAAAGTCTTTATTTCAATTTTGTGGTGTTTACTTTTGAAAAACTCAATTGAGTTTCCAAAAATCCGGTGAGGAAACGTTTGCCATCCCTGGGATGAGCAACAGGCAGGGGATTAGTCTCTCCTGCTATCACTAATTATGTGTAAACGCATGGGTTTGGGGATTTATAATGAGATCTCAGGAGATGAGTTCTGCTATTACTAATTGCTACTACTCAATTGACTGGGAAGATTGGTTTAGATATCTGTGATAGGGATGCTGCCAAGCACTGCAGTGCTGTACAAGAAATTAGAGAAAGTGGTACTGTATGTAGTCTCTTGAACTCAAGGGAGTTTGAGAACTTGTGATCAAAGGTGAAGGTCCTAAGTCCAAACCAAAGCATGAGCATGATAATCTCCTTGTGCTGAAACTCAGTCCCACTGACCTAGACCTTATTGCCTGGTGATGGGATCAGGGCAGCAGCAGCACAGGAACAAGGTTTCTTTCTCCAGCCTCCTAAGCACAGCCAGTACAGCAAGCTTACCTGTCCCTTCCCAGTCACCAGGCAAAGCCCTTTGCAGTATAAGAGTCAGCTATTCCACATTCCATGTCTGAAAACGTCACTGAGGTTTGTAGCAGTTGTGTATGCCTGCCACTGCAAGCAGCGGGGCAGGCTGAGCTCAGTGCTTACCGTTCTCCCACCATCCTCCACCATTCTTATAAACAGATGGGCCTCCTGTACAAGTCGTGTCTCAATTGCATTTAGCTAACAAAAGCAACAATCGAAATCGCCACTGCACTCGCAAAGAATAATGAGGATTAGAGTCTCGTCCAGTGTGCCGGGAGGCTCATTTGCATTCCTGGTCTGGCGATTCCCTTCTTTTCCATTTTGTGAAAAGACCCTCTCCCCAAGGTCTTTCTGTTCCTAAGGCAAGAGAACTAAAAATCTTCCATTGATGTGGAGAAGTGGACCATCTTGTTCATCACATCTCATTTATACCTAATTCCTACACATCATACACTTCTGCCACAATTATCATTTAATTCATTTCTCTCCAGAAAAATACATCAATCGTCTCTGTGTCTGCCCTGTTTATCGTCTCCGGCTGTGGGAGCTGGTACCGGCCAGGTGCAGGGACAATGGCTGGCTATTCATTTCTCTGCACCAGCTGTTACCCTCAGCATGCACCCAGTCTGGGTCCTGCTGGTAACAACCCTGTTATGACTGCTGCTGCAACTTTAATTTTATTTCAAGCGCTAATCCTGAATGATTGTTCTGAGAACATGCCTAAGTATAGTGAGAGGTAAGTATATTTTATGGAAAGACATGTTCCAGGCTTTAAATCTGTCACAGAATAGCTAATTGGTCTGTGTGAACTTTTAGGGTTTTTTCCCTTTTTTTCCCCTCCAGACTCGTGGGAGATGCTCACTGGTACAGTCAGATAACGCCTGGTAGTGAATCATTCCCCTGCTATCGGCATCCACCAAAATCTGTGCTCCAGCATATAGGTCAAACTGTGACTGAAGGCACCAGCAATAGCCAGTGCCCAATAAAAAATGTGTGGATGTCAAAGAGGAGCTCACAGTATATTTCAGCCCTACAAAGATCCTGGGGACAGCGGGGAAGCCCATTCCATTGGGTCTTCTTGTGACCACAGGAATTGGTCTGCACCAGACACCTTAGAGGTTGTCTGAGGGCAATGCTGATTCTGGGTTTTTACTACATGGATGAGGAGAGAGAGGAGAGGAGAGGAGAGGAGAGGAGAGGAGAGGAGAGGAGAGGAGAGGAGAGGAGAGGAGAGGAGAGGAGAGGAGAGGAGAGGAGAGGAGAGGAGAGGAGAGGAGAGGAGAGGAGAGGAGAGGAGAGGAGAGGAGAGGAGAGGAGAGGAGAGGAGAGGAGAGGAGAGGAGAGGAGAGGAGAGGAGAGGAGAGGAGAGGAGAGGAGAGGAGAGGAGAGGAGAGGAGAGGAGAGGAGAGGTTCATAATGAACTGATGGCATAGGAAAGAAGAGAAAATTTGCAAACTAAATGTCATACCTCTGAAGCCTGGGCTGAGGATCTAGGTCCCAGTCATGTGCTTTCAGAAGCCATTTCCCATTTAAAAAGCAAACAAGAACATCTGGGTTTTCAGGGAAATTCTAATTCTGGTTTCAAGTCCTACTGTTCATCAAAACATTAACTGTGAAGTTTTTTTAAATGGCTTTGAACAAGATGTGTTGTAGCAAAAGAAGAGATATAATTTGCAACTGTATGAAAACAATGTAGAAAAAAGAGAATTTAAACTCAAAATATTTTCTTAACCTTGATGATGTCATTCACAGATCTCTTCCAACTAATTGTCTCTAAATTAATAATTTTCAACTAATTGCTATACCTTCAAACCTTTTTCATTATTATTAAATAGAGACAAAACCTACTCATAGCTACGTCTGCTACATTTTCCTTAAATTGATTGGATTTTCCTCCTCCACACTCTCAGCTCAGTCTGTTATATTATTAGTCAAAATTCCACACTGAAGAATGTACTTTCCGCCTCTGAGATTTCTGCTCACTTCCTTCCAGATGAGAGAAGGAATTTGCCGGTACTTTGACCTTTTACTTTCTACTAATCCAACTTGAATTGGTAGATGCCAAAGGCAGCTTAGTTTTTTTATATTTTTCCAGTTTTATATGCCAATAGGGCATCATTTTTTGTACAGACTCAGGTCTGAAGTAGTACATTTTGTTCTTTTACCCGCCAACAGAACAAGACAAATGAGATGCTGTAAACACAGAACTAAAATTCCTGAATAAATGAAAGTGTAAGCTTTGAGAGAGGTCATTCAGAAATAGCTTCAATTCCAATAGGCTCTATTAGTGACTCAAAATTATGTACATAGCCATTACAATTAAACCATCAGTTCATGCTGAGATCCAGGGAGACTGCTGGATATGTTTTGTGAATTATTGACTTTTCTTACAGGAGATCTGCCTTCTCTTCCCAGCAAATCCACACATTTATGGTATGATGTTGAACAACTCATCCTCTCTAGTTTAAAATCTCACATTCCTTAGAATAAGGGCCATAATATGGATGTTCATGGTAAAGTTCCTTGAAATCCATGGCTAAAATCAAGCACTTACACTGAAAAATCAATGGCATTACGCATTTACAGAGGAACTACTTAGAATGCTATCCTGAAATTATACAAAATGTATACAGTAATTCAGGAGTGTTCTAGTTAGATGAAGATGTCTGAAAAGGTCCTATTCCCAGTTCAAAGAAAATTTGATTTTTTTCTTTTTCATTTTCAGCTTCAGCCCAAATTATATCAAACTCAGAAATCATTAGTATTTCCCACAAATGGCAAGTTTCAGGGGAAAAAATAATCAGAAATAACAAGGAAGGATGGCTTCCAAGAGAAATTACATTCCCAAGTGAATCCTGAATTATAGACAATGGGTGCCTCAGGCAGGGGGTAAGGAGGAAAAGAAAATTAGTTTTGCAGGATGCCTGAAGAGACCCAAGCAAACCTTGTGTATTTAAATTAGTACTTCTTTTTGTGTTTTAACCTCAGTGCCTAGCCAAAATTCAAGGTTCTATAGTAATTTTCTGGTAAGAAGAGTAATGATAAGAGAAGCGGGTGTTTTTGACACAGCTCCATTTGTTTACAAACAATGTACAAAACTTTACTTCCTTGAACAAGGCAAAACCAGCAAGCTGGAGACAGCTTCTCAGGAGGGGGTCTGCCATGGCCACCCGCCAGCACTTGGAACAGCGAGATCCCAGGAGATTTTCCCAGCACCATCTTCCCTGTCCTTTCCATACCGTAACTTATTCTTAGCTTGACCTCCTTCCTCTTTGGTCCCCCTGTGCTGCTTGCATGGAGATACAATCCAGGCAGTGGGTGTTGCAAACTGAGGTCTCTCTCAAAGACCCTGCTGCTGGGCACAGCTTTAAAATAAAAGAGGCCACTGCAGGTAATTTCGGTGAAAAGTTGAACAAAACTTGCATGGCAACCTGAAAAACTCCAAAAGGAGAAGATAAGAGAACGCCCACTGTACTTGCTTTGCCACAGAAAAATACCCTTAATATGAGGATATTCATTACTTTGGGCCTGGTTGCTGCTTTGAACATCTGAAGTTTTTGATTTTCAGGAGCAGACTCCATTAGGAAACAATTCAGTACCTTTCTGCCACAAGAAATATTTGGGACGGCTTGGGCAGGAAGAGGATGGGTAAAAGTCATGTATAACACAAAGGTGGTACACAAATGCCTTCAGCATCCCCACTTGGCACAGCCATCGCTGCTCTGTCACAGGCTGAAAGGTCTCTCTTTCTGTAAGAAGTCTTTTTCAACTTCCAAAAGAAAAGTGTGTTGGATATCACAGAGTTTCACGCCAGGGAACATGCATGAACTCACTGTAAATTATAATAATGAAATTGTAGAATAAATGTAATTTCCAGCAGAAAAAATCTCCTACCAACCAGAAAGGAGAAACTCTAAAACAAATGGAGATGTCTTTTTCATTCTCTAATTTACCATCATTCCTTGATACCTAAGTAAGACTGGGGGCTCTGGAGCAGATAAATCATTTAGGCTCCTTCAGGCTCCTTCTCTCTTTTCTGTAATATAGGCCTCTGCATTACAGAAAGGAAAAGCTGGTATTGGAAGCACAGTCTCTAGCAACTCTAGTGAATCCATATGAAATTTCTGGAGTTTAGCTCCAAGCACATGATGAAAAGGGTGGAAAGTGTGAAGGTGATATTTAGTCTTTGGAAACACTGAGAAGAGATGAGGAGTCTTGGAAGAGCTGAGCATTTTTTCCCCTAAATTCCATTATCTCTAATCAGAGAGAGTAGGTCTCTCAGGTATTGAGTTTAAATTTAGATTGCAGTGTTATGGAAGTCAGACAGATTTAATGTCCAGACCTGTAAATCCTTTGCAGTGAAGCAGGGAAAAATAATGAAGTCACAAAACGAACAGCAGTTAATGGAAGTGTATGGATGAATGGCTTGTGGGGTGTTCCCATTGACTGCTGTGCTGATTTATATTGCTGTCATCACAAACTTCTTGTATCATTTCTCATTGTACCCAAAGAATACTGTTACAATTAGAGTGAAATTTGTCTTAATGGGCAGTATTGCTCTGGCAGAAGGATGAGGATGACATTCCTGGGCAATCTGTAGTACAATTGGCCCCTTAAGACTGCCAGCTGACATCCACTGGGTCCTCATCACCATGTATAGGGCCAGCCCAGAAGTTGGGGAATGGTTAACCACGGGATTTCAAAACACCCATACCTGCACTAAGCCTTCAGATAAAAGACAAACAACCACCTTCGTGTGGAACCAAGGAAGGGAAAGTCCAGGCACCTCCCTCCATGGTTGAGGAGGAGTTGAAAGCAGCTCCTCTTGCTAAGGGCCACGCTCATGCTGCTGGGGGTGATGTGTGCACACATTGCAACTAATCACACTCTGTACATCAGACTGCAAAAACCAAGACAATTTAATCATCATTTCACCTTGCCAAGTAAGTAAATACTAAAACATTCATCTTGCATACAGGAAAAATGAGTCATCAAGCCATCACAGAAGGAGCTGGGGACAGTGCCAGGACCAGGAAACAGCTATCCAAGCTCTCCAGTGCACTAGCTTTCATCCTTCTCCCCTCAGGCAAAACAACTGATCTCCATCAGAGTTAAAATCAAGCTAGCTCCTCTGAACAGGGGAAGGTGGCAGCCCACCTGTCATGGTATCCTTTGGACCCTCTCTGTGAGGAGCACATCACACTTCCTAACTTTTGGACACTTGTAACTTGTTCTTTGATGAGATGAAATGAGGAGGCCTATGAAGTGTTCTAGGGGGTTCTGATTGCATCTGTAGTGGCGAAAAAGCAACCACAAAGAATAACAGTGACAAGCTTTGAAGACCAGCTAATGTTTCATTTCCATTTAATCTTCAAAATTTCCTATGTGTGCATCCAAAACACAGAAGATTAAAATCTTCCCATTAAAAAATAAAATCAACAACCTGGACTTTCCTTCATCTCAGATCACGGTGAGATCTTCACAGATCCCATAGCTGACTATTTTTTTCAAAGGCAGGGCAACAGAGACTTCTTGCTCCTGTTTTTATAGCTCAGTTCATCCTACAGACTCTCAGCTTGTAGGACCATAAGATTGCCTGTCTTGATATACTCATGCAGGTATGGTTCAGTTTGCACGCTTTTCCTCTCCCTACAGGACAAAGAAAGACTATATCATAAATAAAAAAATAATTTTTAAAACCTCCAAACTTAGCAGAGAAAATAAGATGCTTGGACAAACCTAGTGCTCTGGGGGAGTTGACATTTGATTTTCCCCACTAACACATCAGTAATTCTCTGTGCTACAAAAAAAACGATGTGGTTCAGCTTGTTTACTCTCAGGGTTGTTGCTGAAATCCCCTTGCCACATACTCAGGAAGGAATCCTTTTATCAAGAATCTTTGCACTTTGCACTACAGGTATTGCATGTGGCTGATACTGCCCTTCATTATAGCCTTGAGTGGGACTGACTGTAGTGATGTGGGAGTGATGTGCTGACAACTGAATTTAGCTCCAGTCTGATGGGATAAGGCAAATAGACAGATTTTGGCACTTCCATTCAGGAGGGCTAATAGCAAGAGCTAACACAAAAAAAGTATGGTAAAGCAAAAGGAATATAAGGAAGAGCAAATAATTTGAACCGACTGGAAGAGTCAATTTCCAAGACAGAACCAGCATGAGTGAAGGCTATATTTATGTGCATAAGGATAGAGGGGACAGATTTTGTGTGTGCTCAAAGCTAGTTAGGGAAGGCAATAAGCTCTGCCCTTTCCTTTCCAGAAAGTGAAAGGATAACTTGTTCTGCATGAAAAAAAACCCCAAAACCCCCAAAAACAAAAAATAAAAAAACCCAAAGCAAAACAAACAAAAAAAACCCCAAAAAAACTCAGAAAAAAACCCCAAAAAACACCGGGAGAATTGCCACAGTAGACTGTTCTTACTCCACCTGTGCAAATACTTTTGTATCCACTGGAAACAAATCTGGAAGGTCCATGTACTTCTAGCATACATGTCAACACCCACTGATCGCACCTCATATGCACTTATTCTGTGTCCCCTCATTTTACCTGATCATTGAAAGGGAGGAGGAGGGAGAAATCCAGTGGATTTACTCTAATCCTTGAATGCAGCTTTGGATCTGCTTTGTATTGCCTCAGAGCCATCCCCTTGCCTATATAAACAATACCCTATGCTGAACAGGAGATTCTCTATAGCCCATGAAGAAGAAAAAGGAGAGAAGAAAAAGTAGTGAGAAACAGTATTTAGCTTAGGGAAATATAATGTAATAGTGGCAGAGTTTGCATTTTATGCCAAAAGAAATCCCACCAGTTTTCTCGGCTTTTTTAATGAGAACTTGCTGAAGTTGAGAGGCGGAGTGTAGTTTTACAGACTCTGACACATTTAGCTGACTAGCAGAGCAAAAAAGCTTAGGAAATACCTTTCACGTTCAGAGGTACAAAACAATTCCTCTTTTGGTTAGGTATCAACCTGGTTTTCTCCATGCCTAGGATTTAAATGTAAATCTCTGCCAAGCATAAGGAGTTTTTAAGAGTGTTAATCACCTAACCCTTTTTATAGTGTGTGAAGTGATTTGAAATCATTGGGGAACATTAATGCTTTGTGGAGAGAGTTCCAGGATAGAAGACTGCAGTTTGCAGCACTGCTAAGACATATAAATCACTTCAGCTGCGGTGAAATGTGATGATTTGAAGCCACTGGGTTTGGAAATGGAAAAAAGACATGATCTTGAAAGATTCAAACCGCTTTGAATATACTGAGCCCAGTCTTACAGCTCTGATTGAGACATTTTCAATAAACATCAAAGTACAAGCTGCAAAATCAAATACTTTCTTCTGGAAAACTTCCAATAAAACTTACCCTTTCTAGCTCAGCATATGTTTAGAAATACTGGGTGTAATCATACAGCAGTTTGTACTTGATGTAATCACCTGCTGTTGTGCAAACTGAGCTCAAACACCTTTTCTGATCTAGTAATATTGTACATCATTTTGCCATCTGTGTGAAATGCAAAGCCACAGTGGAGGAATGCTTTGTTCTGCAAGGGGAAAGAAGCTGGAGAGACAACATTCTTGCTTCCACAAGACTGCCCTGCCATAATAAGCAGAAAAAAAAAAAGATGGAAAGATGAAGGACACTTACAAAATTGTGTAACTTACATAAAATGGAAGTGGAAAAAAAGTGGGAGCACAGCACAGCATTCCTATAAGCAACATCAGCCAGAGTGTAGCAAAACTATCATCTTCACCATCTCGTCCTCTAACCTTGCTCATAGGCAGTCTTGAGGACTGGAAGGAAAACACATTTTGCATCGAGTTTATGTATTATTTATGCAAGTCTTGCACTGTCTGAGATCTTGTACTGTGCTAATAGGAAATGCTAAGAAAGGAAATCTCTAAAAAAGGATTTAGGACAAACAGCTGTCAACTGGGGATGGTCAGTAAGATGTTATTAATGACACGAAAACAGACTGTGTGTGTTTAAAGATTACACTTGCTTCTAAAAGCCATTGTGTATCCGCAGAAATAAAGGAATAAAACACATTTCTAAGTTTACCAAATATTAAGCACACCAAAATCATTCTTCTGAAGAAGTTTCCCTGCTGTTTGCCATGACTTATTTTAACAGAAAGAATGACATGAGAGAGCAAACTGAACTTGTATATGCTGGTTGTGAAGAGTTACATATTTAGCTTGATTAGCTTTTATTGTTGCAAAAGATATCTGACCTTTTCTGGAGGAGCTCTGTTGCTACCTCTGCCTCGTAGCAGGCCTTTGCAAGTCTGGAGCTGGGAGTGATGACTTGGGTGCTGCCTGGCCTCTCATGGAGCTCCAGTCAAGCTTGGATGAGAAGCATTTTTCAGGTTGCCACAGTCCTTTGGCCATCTGCATTTGCCCCATCAATACCCTGCCAAAATAATGGAGCACAAGCCTTTGTGAAGGGTTGGGACAGAGTGTGCTACCAACAACTCATACACAGATCCAAAGTGAGACCCTGCTTTCCATCTTCCTCATGAAGGATTTGTATGTAGAAATGCTTATCAATATGGACATAATGCGTATCAATGAGTATATAAGTTCATCATACAGCAGTTAGATGTTATGCTTTAGAATGAGGTTAAACCCTCTAGAGTTATAAAAGGCATCTTCCACAGAGTCTTAATTTGGATCCTAGTGTATGTGCAACAGAAGATAACCTGTAAATAAATGTTTGTTTGGTTGGTTGGGTTTTTGTTTGTTTTTTTCTACAGGGATCTTGTCATATAGGGAGAACAGTGATAAGAAAAAGAAGCAAGATTGGGAATTAATGAGGCTCCATGCTTCACTTGTTCCACCATGTAGGAAATGAAATTTCTGCAAAAAATAAAGGCAGGAAACTAAAGGAGAGAGCATGTCTTTTGGAATAAAGCAAGTGAATATTACAAAAGGAAGCCCTGCCACTACTGTACACTTCCTCACTGACTGTAACCACAGCTCCCTTAGTCTGGTCCAGGGGTGGTGAATTGACTGCTTAGACACAACAGGGTGGAGGAGAAGTGTCTGGGTTGGTATAAAATGGCCAACATTAGAGTACCTGACAGCTCTGGAAATCAGAAAAGACCAAATTTTTTCAAGAAGAAGGTCCAGAAAGAGCACATGACACCAAGTAAGATTAGGTACATTTTAATGTCCTAAATCTATGTGATACAATGTAGTTTTTACATTATAGAATATGTGTATTTGGCAAAATTCTCATTGGGACAATTTTTAAAGTCCATTCCAACACATGAAACACTCAAGTTCTCACGAAAACCAGTTACTCTACTTGAAAACAACATTAGAATGTACTTCCCCAGTTTCTCTTCCCATTTCTCTGGTGCATTAAATGACTTCATTTCAGAAGTGAGACAAGGAGGAGTGTTAGAAGTAATCAACTAAAATTCATCTGTGTAATGATCCAGACCAGGAAGCTGCTGTTCACCAAGGAATCAATCACCCTCCACAGTGAACCTGAGCAGTCCCAGGCCTGTGCTGTGCCACCATGCACATCCAGCATGGCCTTCTGCCATGTCAGCAAAGCTGACTTTGCTGCACAGATTGACCCCTCCACAATGGGACAAACTCGGCCACCTCATTATTCAGAGAGGAGCCTGCAGGCAGCTTGCCCTTGGTACCAGCAATTAAACCATCCCATTTGGCCTTGGCCTCATCTGAAAATGCTGTGAGAAGCTCACGTGAAAACATCCTTCAGGAAAAGAGTTGGGTTTTTAATAAGAAAATTATTCACTAGCTCAAAGGACCATTAAGGAAGACCTTTCCTTGGAAGGTTCTGCCCTGAGAAAATACATATGGGGCCTGTCTGATGCTGTGGGGACGTAAGAATTACTTACTATGTATCTCTCCTAAAATGGCTATTTTATTAGTCTACTTGTTGTCAGCCATTCTTTCTGAAATCCAGGAAGAGCCCTGCACTGTATTTCTCTCCATCTCTCTCTCTCTTACCTTACCACCAACTCAGTACAAAACAATGTCTTACATGGATTTTTAAAAAGCTTTTTGCTGTTATAGTGGAAAAAGAGTCTGACAAGAAAAATATTTGGAAAGCAACTAAATGAAAGTCTAGATGATACTGTCATTTGCACCATTACATCAGTAAAACAGATGTTCCAGTCAGGACTAGCTCTGTGGTGTGTAATTGGGCAAATTGAAAGGAACAATACTTACTTGAGATTTTCCACCAAAAAGCCCTGGTGCTACCAGAAAGCCATAGAGATAGGATGTGTGATCAGATGCCTTAATGAAAACATCTTCTGGGATTTCTGGGCTAGGAATTCAGAAGGTTGTTTTGTCTACCATTAGGCAAAGATGGAGATATTTTGCAGTATAACAGGTACGGTTATGTTGCTTGGTCATACCCTTCAGATACAAACTAAAACAAAAGAGAGTAGATACCTGTAAAATGAACTGCTGGTGTTGTAGAGGCACAAACTCACACTTTACCTTCTCCAAAAAAGGGCAGAGATAGTCACCCAATTGGATAATCACCCAAAAGGCACATCTCAGGGGTGGGCAGTGGAGGTGTCATGCCCACCTCTCAGACTATGGACCTCCAGGTGAGGAGGAGCTACATGGCTGTATCCATAATAAAGACAACAGTGTCTCTGGAGTAGACCCTCCTCTCATAGCCATGGGCAGAGCACCCAGTGGAACCTCAGGTTTTCTCAGAAGTTTCATCCTGGGTTTCTCCCCCAGGCTTGCTGCCTTCCAGCAGCCAGGTGACCAGATCACCCAGCAACCTTCGCAGTTGTACCACCCCAGTGAACCTCTAAACTTGAAACACATCTCATGCCAGGTATAATTTTTTAAAAAGCAATGGTAATGAGCTAAGCTGGTAATATAAACCATTCTCATGAGACAGATGTGCCTAGAGTATGATTTTATGTCCAAGCTGTGGCCTTGGTACCATCTGGTTTAATGGTATGGTAGTCCCAAGTACTGTGGTTGTGAAGCCACAGGATTATGTTGTAACTCATGAGTGTCTCACATGCTACCTGTGCTGAGGATGGGAACGTGCATAGATAGTGAGTGCACTAATGAAACTCCTGATTTTCACACTGATTGCTTCTTTGCTTCTATAACCACAACCTAATACATGGCTTGATCTCATGTGATCTGCCCCACTGACTTCTAGATGTTTGCAAAAATAAAGATGCTATAAAACACAGAAGCATTCTTAAAAATTTGATGCAAAAAATGTATATTTTGTGGCCTCAGCCATACAATATCCTCAAGATTTTAAATTTAATGAAAACATTACTCTTGTACTGCAAACAGTAGCTTGGAAATATGACCAGAAAAGTAAAGAAGGCAAAGAAGAAGCACCTCAAGCATTCTTTAAAAAAGGACTTTGCAAAATCTAATTTTTGCATCAGCCTTTTGATATTCTTACAGCCTGACTCATAAAATGCTGAGTGTGTGTGGGAGAGGCAGAGAAGGAGAGAAGGGATGGCGCTGCCATTTAAAAAATTATTGTAAATTGATAAAATGCCAGCTGTCTGCATTTTACCCTCAAGACATCATTAACTGGCCAATATTATTGCCATCATCTGTAACTAACAATGCAAAGATGATTAGTTTTGTTTCTTAAATTGAAAGGGGACTGTCATGAGACTTGACAGCAACACATTCTACTTGCAAGGAGCAGCTCAAGTCAAGAGTTTTCTAGACAGTTTTAGTGATGCTTCTTTTTTTGTTCAAAACATAGCGATTTAAAATGTGCTTGCGTGATCACGAGTAGCCTGGATTGCCATAAAGCAAAAATTTGCAGTATCATTTAGTTTGCTGTGTTTATACCGTTTACTCCCTCTTGCTTCTGCTGACACGAACTGGTTTTGTTTTCTTTTCTGCAGAAGGGTTTCACCCCTGGCTGTCACCCACCACAACATCCTGCTGGTGCGCGGGCTGCAGACCGCAGAGAGGAAGGTTTGACTTTTACATCCAAATGCAAACCCTGCTGTCTTTGGCAGCTTTCAAAATGTAGGGGAAGCACGTTGTGTACAGGCCTAAACTTAGCAAAGGCAGTGGGACTGTGGTATGGCCGTGTTTTAACCCTTCATCCTCTGGGCCACATATTGTTATATTTTTAAGACAAGATGTGTTCAGTAATGTCAGCAAAGCTGTCGAGACCTGTACTAGGGTGCACATCTATGAATGCGGTCCCAAGCATGACTGGGAGCTCTTTTTCTCACTATGCAAGGTGTCTGAGAGGGATCCAAGCCATGTGTGCTACAAGTTTATGAGTGCCTTCCAACTTGAAATATTCTATGACTTTATAAACTGCCAAAAGTGTTCATAGAGAAGAAAATAATTCTGAGAAGTCCCACTACATCAGTTCCCTGCTATCAGGCCAGCTGGCTGGACATGCTTGAGTGGAACACCATGCAAATATAAGCACACAGAGAGACCTTGTTTTCCGGACACAAAGACGCAGGTTAGTGAATCTCACTTGGCTCTGAGCAAACCGTTCAACCTCAGTGTTGCTTGACACAGAAGTACAGACCACTTCCCAAGGAACCTGAGGCACAGCTTTTCACACAGCAATTTCTCTTCGCCTGCTGACCTTTTTTGGCACACCAGGTGCCATGCAGGGGCCTGGCAGCAACCTGCACCCACCCACTGCTGATGCTCCCACTCCCTTCAGGCCAGAACCAATTCATCAGTATAATGAAAGGTATCTGAGTGGGTGCTTAAGGAGAAAATTACAGATATTTTTGTACAAAGCTAAGGACTACTCAGTGTCCCTGCTTCCCAGCACACATCCTTGGTTCACTTTAGGCATATATGTCTTGATTCCCTGTGGTCATCATTCTGAGACAGGCACTTTGTGTTGCAGGTAACTTCAGTGGCACTGGAACATTTAAATTCAAGTACGTGACATCTGCAAGGTACTCTGGTAGCTCCAAGTCCACAGACACCCAAGGTTTCACTGAAAACTTTGTTGGGAAGCTAAAATCATGCAAACCTTCCTCTAACTAGAGGCATTGCCACCTTCTCTCCACTGAACACCAGTTATTTCCATGTTTGTATCTTGAATTCTGTGTGAACTACTTCATGGTGCTGACGTCCTGAGGAATGGTGGTGAGTGTCTTCAGCTGATGTTGACTTCCTTTTTTTTCCCCCTAAGAAAATTGAAACCAGATTTCCAAGATGATCAATCATACGGTGCCCCAAAATAGAATTTCATAAAGGAAGCTTTTTAGAACATCAGCTGTAGAGATGGACCAAGGCCTCTTGACTAAGAAAGACCTGGCAGTAATATGTCTTCTATTACCAAAACTTTGCAAAAGACCTAATTCTGGAAGATACAGACTATCATTTTTGCTAACATGATCTCCTGTGGCATTCAGCAGACTTAGCAAAGACCAGGAAATGCAGATCATTATATTCCCGTTCAAACATAATTATCATTTTACTGCATGTTTAAAAAAAATCAGGTTTTGAGTACTTGTTGTATCAATAAGTATGCATAGTATGCATATAGAATTACATGGTACATACCATTGTCCTCTCTGAAGAAGAGCTTTAAGTGTGGCAAGGCAGCAGCAAAACCTTTAGTGTCATTCAGCTTTCAGTGGTTGTGCAGGAAGAAGCTCCAAAAAGGAACATAATGATGTTATATTTGTTAAAATGCTGTACTGGAAAATGCTCAGGTCTGACTCTAAGCATTTGTCTGAAAGGAGTTTTGATCTGGCTCTGATCTGACAAGAACTCAGGAGAGCATTTGTAGGTCGAATGACTCCCTCTCTAGGTTACCAGGCTGATATTTGAGTCACTCAGGTGCTCTGGCAGAGATAAGCATAATCTGCAATGACATCTAGGCTACACCAGAAGACAATGCTGCTCTGGTGTATTATTCAAATATGTGCCAGCAGACTGGCTTCCACTGCTTAAATACACACTGCAGTGCATTTGTGGTTAAAGCTGCACTCAGAATGGCAGAACTAAACTGAACTGCCACCCTCAGGAAAACTTTATTAGAATAATTTCACATTAGGCAGTTTATGTAACTAGATGTTAAAAACACTGCTTTCTAGAAACACTGTCAAGCACTTACTCTCGAATAACCCATTCAACTTATTATTTATCCAGAGGTACCTGGAAATGCCGACCATACAGATTCCTGGAAATCGTTGCACTGGAACAACTCTTCAACTTACTCTTGACTTACTTTGGGAATGCCATTTCAGATCAAAATGATGAGGATATCTGGCATTGAAAATCAAATAGTTAGGAGATCTAAACTGGTATGGGTTTTGATGCACAGAGAAAAGGCAGATCACATGAACTTTGCAAAATTACTGACTTTGCCAGTTTCCAAAAGAAATATATTGTGCTTTTTTCTCTAAGTCCTTGAAAGCATGGTTCCCATCATATAGTTATCAGACAGAGGATTTTCATTAATGCTGAACATAACTTATGCTGCAGACTGTGGAACAAACTTCTAGGACTGTTTTTTATACTAGGTGGAGATGATACAAAGATATCATTAAGGGTTAGTGTTTTGGTATGGAGCCATAAGGTCAGTCCTGTTACAATCATGTGGTGTCACTTCAGCAAAGGCTCTGAAATTGTTTAAATATACTTAATATTTTGTGCTGCCAGAGTAGAGGAGAATCTCAGCCTATTTCTAAAACATCCAACTAATTTAAAATAAAACCACTAAGTATCAGTAGCAATATAATAAGTTTTCAGTATGTAAGAACTTCTTGCTTCTCTTCCTCTTGTTCTTTCCTTCAAGGTTTTTTTTTTGTGGCAAAGCTTTATGCAGGAATGAATGGCAAAAGTGACATTGCTGTCATCAAGAGAAATCCCTTGGAGCAGAAAGAATACCTCCAGCATAGCTTTGGAGGGAACATGAGGAATGAGAAAAACAACATGCATTTTCAAAATTCTTTCCAACATGAGAGGCACATAAAATATAGCATGCATATATTTCAATCGTTGCTTTGCTTATGCTCCCAGAATAAAAACAAAACAAAACTAACAACTAAAAAAACTATGCTCACAAGAGAAATAGCTGCAAAGTTTAAGATGTCTCCATCCCTCACAAGAGGTTATGCAGACTTGCACCTCAGCACCTTCACAGCTTAGTTAAAACTCCTTTGAAAAGTACATTTACCTCCAGTCACTGGATTTTGTACGGAAATAGCTGAGATGAGTGAATGCAAGTGCACACACTCCACTGCATCAGCTACTCTAACAGTCCCAGCTGAAGACATGCACTGGTGAGATCTTAAATTATATCAGTTAGATCTGCCTAGAGCTCATCCAACCTCTCTTCAAGTTTCCACCATGTTCTTAGATCTTATGGAGACTGAATTAGCCAAGCTACACTTTCGCTAATTTCCCAGCATTCTTGCAGACAGGTAACAGCTACCGACAGCTCTTATGCTGTTGTCAAAAATCTCTGATTCTTCCTGCTTCCCCACAGTCAGAATTATTTTCTGTTTGAATGACTGGTGCTCCTGGCTGACCTGCAAACTTTCTTCAGATCAATAGCCGGCAAGATCACGAACCCATCGCAGAGGAGTGCTGATTGTGCTACTGTTTATAGAAATAGGTAATTCCTCCCCCCAGCTTTCTATTATTGTGTCAAGTGCTCCAGGAACTACATCTCATGTCCAGACCATTTGCTGTGGGAATTATTTCCCCAACAGAAATGCGTCCCATGCATGGGAATAAATGTTAGTATTTTATTTTCTCTGGGGAAACAAAATAGATTAGAAAATCAACAGTGTTTGTATATATCTTGAAGTGAAAATCCTACACAATTCTGAGGTCAGAATATACTGGATTAAACTTTGCACTGGAGGCAAATTCTTGGATATACATCCTTGTTCCTGTTCCTCTCCTGCTTTCAGAAGCAGAGAGAAAATGAAACTCAACTGCCTCAGGCAGTACACAAGTCACATTCTTCTCTGATTGTTACAGATTTATTTTAATTCCAAGTTTCTCTGCCTCTTTCTACATGGTGTTCCCAGGAGCCCTGAGCACTTTTATTAGTATTGTTAAGATAAATCTAAAATAAGAGAGACATAAAGGTCTCTTCATAGTCCTGTCTCAGCTCCAACTCAGCACTGAGCCTTACATTTACTGGTTTGGTTTTTACTTAATTTTCAAGGCTGAGCCCTTCAGTGCTTAAACAGCTGTCACGAGCTTGAACAGAGAACTACTTCCTGGCTGGGAGAGGTTGGTACTCTCTGTACCAAAACTGGCATCTCAGAGAATCACAAAGCACTTGGTATCTGTCAGCACACTCAGCCTATTCTGTGAATCCAGACAATCCAGACTCAGACTTGCAGCAAAATAGAAGCAGAAGAAAAACCAGCTGTAGTTATCTGGCAACACACAGCTGTCTGGTCTCACCCCTCTGGCAGATGGCCTGGGTCTCTGTCCCCCTTCTTTCTGCCTAGGGAGCACAGGGGTGCTGGCACTTGGCAGCTCAGGTCTGGAAGCAGAAAAGCTGCACCAGAGTGACAGAGCCCTGGAGCCAGTAAGCTGTGCTGAGCTCCTGCTCTGCTCCTCCACTCCAGCTGGCTTGGACCCACACAGCTCAAGTTTCTCTGCCTATCACTTCCCTGCTCTCCAGATTCTGGGGCCAGCACAAGCAGAGGCAGCCCAGATCTGTTTGCACACAGGATCTAAGTTGTTTTCCTGTTGCACAAAGCAGAGCAAAACAAGATGAAAGGAGTAGCAGCTGGAACTACAAAGCTTTGTAGAGATTCTGTAACGATGCACATATTTGCTGGATCTGTAAATGAGGAGACGCTTTTCAAACATTTTGCACTTGTAAAAGGCTGCTAAGGGAAATTCACCCATCCTGCAACTTTAAGAGCTGCAGCTGTGGAGTGTAAGCACAGAGCAGTAAGCAGTTTGCTTGCCCACGGCTGCTTTCCTCATGCAGCATCTCTTTCTCCCTATTGGAGGGTGCACTTCTGATAAAAAGAATTGGCAGTAAGCTAGAAAACAATCAAAACGTTTTTTTTTTCTTCCCCTCCCGTGCCACCTTCTGCCTGGGGAGATTTAGAGAAAGTAGGACTCTATGAGGAAAAGAATGACAGCCTGAAGCTGCTGTACTAACTTCCGGTTAACACTGCATGAAAGCATTCAGGGAGCTCCTCATCCACTTCCTCCTCAAGTCCAGAGGACAAGAAAACGAAAGCATATGACCCTGCCACAGATGAATGAGGCACCCTTTTGTCAATCCGAAGGGCAGTCATTCTTCTATTGAATCACACTGCAAAATTATTTCTATCTCACTGTCGTGCTTTCAAACAGTTGCCTAAACAGTTGCAGGAATTCAGTTTGCTTTCATTTCAGATTGCAAATAAAAACAGAAACCAAAGCAGTAAGAATAACACAAATGTAAGTATGTGCTTTTATTTTGTACTTTCATGGCACATTTTCATTTGTAAACATTAAATTACCAGTCCTCTTCTTCATATGTTGAAAATAACCACCAGACATTTGAGAGAATTACCTGAGATTTAAAAAAAAAAAAAAAAAGACAAAAAAAGAGAGAGGAAAAAGATCTGGCATCTTTTATATTACTCACATACAGTACCATTTTAGGAAGACTTACAAAAGGGAATGTTTTTCAAAATAGGACACTTTTCTTTTGACTATAAAGATATACAAAATACATCAAAATGCATTGGAATGATCAGCCTTATTAAGAGTATGTGGCAAATCAAACAATTGTTTGATTGATCCAATTGTTTCAAACAATTCCATTAATGCATAGCTGAAATACTGCATCAGTCCTGCAGCAGCATGATGTCCACATTGTCATGAACACCTTGTAAAAGCAGCTCTCCTTGGTAAGTGATGATCTTCCGTCGTTTTGCTGCCTTAAGCGTTCCCACCAGGGCTTCAAAGAGGTTGGCACACTTCTCATCAGCAAACAGCACACCAAATTTCACACTCACTTGTCCATCAGCATCTAAATCAAAGACATAATGTAGATTTCCTTCAAATTGGGAGATTACTGGGGAGATAAGGTGACACAAAGAACATTGAAAGTAAACCCCACTGTGTTTCCCAATTTATTTGGGATCATATTATAAATGCTGATGATAAACAGTAGGCATTAGTCCTGCCTAATTTAACTTTGCCATTGCTTCCAGAGGCTTACATCAAGGACCATATATCTGCTCTGTTTACTTTTATTGATGACTTTCTGAAACCTATGACAGGCACAGGCTATTGAACCTCTTCACTGTGTTTGGAGGAAATTCGTTTTAAATAACTAAAATCCTAGAATATCTCAAATTGAGGGAGACCCATAAGGATCAAGTCTAACACCCTGCTCCTCCAACCTAAATCTAAACCATACATTAAAATATTTTTTCACATTTTTTTCACTCATTAATATTTGAGGGTCACATTGAAAAGGCTTCAATGTGAATTTTCACACAAAGCAAAAACTTAAAAATATACATTAAAGTTATGTTATTCCTACAAAGCAGATGCAGTCATGCAAAATTCAAGATGTACATATGTGTTTAGGTTTTGAAAAAAGAAGTGGCCAGAACTGACATATAGGAGCAGGTAGCACATCCACACACTACATAAATATTTGTAAAGAAAGAGGAGTTTTAGCAATGAAAAACTATCTTAAGAGGAAATGGTACCTTCTAAGCAAGTTTAAGGAAGTTTGGAAGTACACATATAACTCCTGGATTAGTTTTAGGCATTTAGACCAATTTCTTCCAAATAATAATCCCATGAACAGAATTGAAATGCACGAATTCTGAAGTAAAAAGGTTACCAAGGAAGGAGCTGGAAGGAGAAGGTGCAACTATCTTCTGTGCTGACTGTAGCAAGTATTGAAAGCCTAAAGAAAAGGTGACTCTTGCAGCTGATTCAGAATTCAGGGAGCAGGATTTCAGGCCTACATCCTCTCTGCTGCAGAAGCTTAAATGTTCAACTTTATAACAGAACTGCTTTAAAAGGATGGAACACAGGCAGTACCGTAGAGCCCAGCATTAAGTGCATATGCAGGTTTTCACGTTACCTGCTTATTTGAATTTGCCAAGTTCTTAGTTTGATATAAGACAACTTCATCTGTGTGACATGCATGCATGGTGATATGTATGTACATACACGCATCTATAACATGATTACATCCATGCAGAGACACTACAATACTTACTTTTGGTTCCCAGCCGCCGAATCTCCTCAACTAGGAGGCTAATTTCATGTTCCACATTCATTGTGGTCTAAAAGGAAAAAAAAATTTACAAGTTATTAGGAATCCTGTAAATCCTTTACATCCTTCTGGTGTGTTCTCAGTTCTTTAGGAATGTCACAACACTTCATAAATCCTAGAAGCCTGGAGATGCATGAGTACAGGATAATCTAGGATTTTAGTTTTGAACAGATAAAGAGCCTCTGCACCTCCACATTTGCAGGGAAAGGAACAGAGGTTACAATCTTGTTACATTCTATTCACAAATATGAGGAGCCAATCACAAAATATGACAGATGTGGGAAGGTCAAGGAAGAGGAGGGTTGTTTGTTTTAAACAATGAGCTTAAGCTTCCACAGAATTAGAGGTCTTCAGGGGCTTTGCAACATTTTATCAATGGCCTCAATTAAAATGGAACGTCTGCCTTTAAATTTCTCTCTGGGATATGTGGTAGATTTGGTTTCTTAAACCACACCACAGCTTTCTACATATGCTGGGAAGATATTGCAGACACTTATTGCTGGTTACAGACACATATGGTGTCTGAAAGGACAGCAGTTCCTGCACACCTGCTACTGAGAGCAGAACTGATCCAAACTATGCAAGTGACTTAAGGCAGTCAACATTTTTGCCATTCAAAGTGATCCCCAGAATCTACTACACTGCCAAAGGTATCCTGGGCTCCTCTTGGTGAAAGGCAGCAATTTGCACCCATGTGTGCCGATGCCTTGCAACAGTTTAGCCATATGTGGCACAGCATATGGCAACACTACAGTCACACACAGCACTTCTGTCCACAGCACAAAGCGCCCAAGGTTAACAACTGCAGACCCCTGAACGCTGTTTTATGGCCTATACTGTGCAAAGCAGCTTCAACACAATGAAACCTTTAGATATTTAACTCCTTAAGCAAAAACCGGCACTGAGGCAAGCACAAGAAACTGGGCATCACAGACAAAGCAAAGCATCAAATGCAGCTTCCACGGATGCCAACAATGCAGCCTGGAACAAAAGCCACTGAGAGCTTCTGGAGCTGAGCATTAGATAAAAAGGGCTCAGTGAGCACTGAGACCCCTTCTTTTGTTCAAGAAACCGGGATTTCTGCACTAGTATGAAAGTGGAGTTTAAAAAAAAGACATCTGAATGCATCATAAACTCTTCCTAGGAGAAAAGCTTCCCCTCCTTTCTTTTTTTATTGAGTTAAAATAGGTAAGAGTGACATAGTTCCACTTCCTGACCCCTTATGACTTACCCAAGCAGCAAAAAAACCTTGCAGCAAAGTATGATTTTTAGATCCAAAATTCACATGCAAAAAAAAAAAAATGTTTCTTTTTAACATGCAAAACTGAGCAAGGTTAATTATCAGCATGGGTTTCAGGCAAAGCCCCAGCCAAAGCACAGGTTCATCCCCAGCGCACGGTAACAGCAGCACTGCAGCGGATATCAGCAGACAGACAGGTGACATTGAAACTGGATGTGCTGCCGTGGGACCAGCGCTGCAAAGGGCAGGGCAGCAAGGCTGCACAGCTGCAGCTACCTTAGTTTGAATTCCACAAACTTCCGGATTTTTTTTTGACTCGGCATTAAATGGATCAAGTCAGCAATGAAAATATGACCCATCTCTTAGAAAGCTTACACTCCCATTATTTTTCAGGCTGCCAGTTTTGATACTGGTCATCACAACGGCATAATCACCTCTTTAAAGATGTTCTTCTCACTTTAAAGGCTCTTTTTTACTTTCAACTCTTTAAATTCACGTTGATTTCTAATTATTTTCATACATGTACACCATTAATATAAACAGCAGTATTTAGAATTTTTAAAAGTTAATTCTACATTATTAGGCAAGGCTTTTGAGATCAGAGAAGTATGGCTGAGCAAGTAGTAGGGATGCTCGGTATTTCAAAACTTAAATATTTGCTTTATACTGTAGATGTTCAACACACCAACTATCAAAAGTGCACGCCAGCTACTAGACTCAATATTCCTGATCCCAATACACCGCTGCAAGGCGGTACGTGGTATGGAAATTTAACTTCTCCTTATTTGGCAGAAACGCGCCGAACGGCTGCGAGCGCGCACACACACACGCACATCTGTCACCCACCGCGCCCACCTGTCCCCCTGCGGGCACTGCTGGCCCCTCGGCAGGACCGCGCCGGGCGGCAGAGCGCGGTTCCCTTCCCACACGGCGGCGGGATCCCAGTCCCTCCGCCGCCTGCGCGGGGAGCACCGGGAAGCGGGGAGCACCGGGAAGCGGGGAGCACCGGGAAGCGGGGAGCACCGGGAAGCGGGCCCCGCCGGCCGAGCGGCAGCCGCTCCCTGCCCGGGCAGCGCCTCCGCCCCCGGCGCGGACCGAGGGAGGGAGGGAGGGAGGGAGGGAGGGAAGGAAGGGCTCCCCGGGTAGGACCGAGGGAATGAAGGAGGGCTCCCCGGGCCGGAGGGAGGGAAGGATAGACGCACGGCTGTCCCCGACCCACTCCCTCCCGCTCGCCACCACTCACCGCTGCTGGCGCCGCCGCTGTGGCCGCTCGGAGCCGGCGGAGCCGCGGGGCAGCGCCGGGCGGGGCCGGGGCCGGGGCGGGCGAGGGGCGGGCGGAGGCGGCTCTGCCCCGTCGGGGCGGGCGAGGGGCGGGCGGAGATGACTCTGCCCCTCCGGGGTCGCACCGCCTCCCTCGCTGAGCTCCCACCGCCCCGGGGCGGTGCTCCCGGATATCTTGGCTTGCTCTGGCCGTGGGGGATGATCTGGGAGCGGGCTGGTGCTGCCCGGCCTGATCCCTCTCCCATTGCTGTTCCAGGGTTACGTTGTGCCCGCGGCACGGCCCCCTAGTGAGTTTGTTAGGTAAAACGCCTTCCAAGGGCAGCCCTTCAGCAGCTCTCCCTCTTCCAGTGGGTCAGCTTTCTGTAATTCACCCTATTGCTTCGGTCACTCTCCGTCACCGTCCCGTGCCCCATAAGCCCCATCTCCGCTTCCCCGGGTGACATCATGTCACATTCCTTAGTAGCCCCCCCCCCCCCTTTATTTTCTCCTAGAAAACCAGTTCTCCTTCCAAAGAAAATAAACGAGCTATGTTAACACCATTTACCCTCGATAAAGTTGTGTTGCAGTGTGTCTGTGTTTCCATTCAGCACCCATATCCTCGCACCCTATGCTGCAGAAAGAATGCAGTGTAATTTTTTCTGTCTTGTGTCATGGTATTCACTGCTACTCTTGTTTCTCTTTCTTCCTCTTCACCTCACAGAAGCGTTTATGTCCTCTCTCAGTGACTCAGGGGTTTAAGCTGAGAGCTGCATTAACTCCTACAAACCAATGAAGCTGCCACCAAACCCCCTGTCAGAGTCAAGGCTCGCACCGAGACTGTCCCAAAAATTCTCACTCCCACAGCTGAAGGCATTGGCGTTCCCGGCTGTCTTTCCCACCTCCTCATCAGGCATGACTGCCCCTAAAGCAGAGTTGATAAAATAAACTATTTCCAGCCCTCGCTAATCACAGTTTTCATGCACTAGTATCTGAAGGTGAGGCTGAGATTCTTTCCCAGACTGTGAGCTGTGCTAGTTGGGGCTGGGCCCTTCCTACATTCTCCCATCCCGGGTTGAGGAGGAATAAATAGGTGATGGCACCTCAAACCACTGCAGCAAGCTCTGCTAGGGCTCAAATCTGCAGCTAGATAAATTGATTTGCACACTGGAAATGATACCAAGAAGATCAAGCCCACTGCTTTTCCAAGGGATTTTTTGGATGGTGTTTTCATTAAAAGATTAACTTTTCCTTTGAATAATCACTATTTATCAATCAGTTACAGAATCTTTTGTAGTTTATAAAAAACCAAAAACATACTGCTTTCTAGTATTGATATGCTATCAAAATATTTTCCAGAACAGATTAGATGTATTTTACATCAATAAGGGGTGCTCTTTGCAAAAAAAAAAACCTTGATAGTTCGGAACAAGATTAAAAGGGCTACATTCCTAAGATGCTAATGAAATAAATGAAATTTAAATCTCTCTGAATTGAATTAAAAGACAGTGAAAATTCCCAGGAGAATGTAGTATCTGAAGAGCACTGATGTTCTGTGCATACGATGTCATATGTGCGTACTGCTTTTCTAAGGTTTTTGTTATATTGGCTGACAAAATGCTAAATACTACAGTCAAAAAGGTAGTTTTTTAAGGTAGATCTGAGGTAAAGCTTTTTAAAATGAATCTGATTAGTATGTTAGCAAATACATCGAAGATTCCAGTTATTTAGCAGTACAGAATAAACGTACTTGTCTTCTGGTTTTATTGTTAACAACATGCTTTCAGTTGCATATAATCTAGATTTCCTAATCATCAGAAAACCTCATTACATTTGCACAAATAATGTAGGCCTTTTCATAATGTGATTGTTATTATGGATAATTTATGTTTGATCAAGTAATAGTTTGTGACTTTTCAGACTAAATGTATTATTATTACGTTGATGATGGAATCTATGTTAAAAATTCTTTCCAGTTTTGATTAAAAAAACCTAATTTATAAGAAGCATCAACTATATATCTGAGAAAGATGAACAGAGCTCTGTAATTCCCCATCTTATTTTCTTTTAACACATTTTTTTGAGTAAGCCTAATATAATTTTTTTATTATTCTGGCTTTTGAAAAGGAAGTGTTATACCCAAGTATTTGTCTCCAGGCATCAGATTATTGAAACACTTTTGTTACTATTTCTTTCATGGCCCTTCCTAGTCATGTAATATTAAAATAGGTTAATAAGAAATCAAAACCATCTGTTACCAGGACAATTAAGGTAACAGATACTGACAAAGTACAAAAATTAGCTGGGCAGCATCAGAACTGAATGACTGATTATGTCCTTACAGGGGCAGCATCAGTGAGCAGGAAACATGATAATTATGGAGATGATGATTTCCTATCATTCTGTTTCCACAAATTGATGCTGTTTTAACAATGAAGGAAGTGCAAAATTGTCCTTTACAAGCTCACAGGACAGACATGGAAATATTGTTCACACATATTTCATATAACTAGTGAAGGTCATCATCAGACTCATAATTCATTATGCAGTTTAGCTGCATAAGAGTGCTCCCTAAAACTCATGAGATTCTGCCTTAAAACAGACTATTCTGATTGACCTTCCTTGGCATCTCACTTTATTGTTGCTGTCCTCCCAGATGCCCATGAAGGCAGCCAAACAGAGGAATTATGTACAATGCAAAAACATTGCTTGAGAACAACACAGTAGACATATTGCATCTGATCAAACCATCAATTTAACTGGACATTTTGCCTCCAGCAGGGACCAAGAGCAGGCATTTGGAAAACAGTGCAATCAATGAAAACTATTGGTTTTCTCCTGGCTCCTGGCACTGGAGCAAGCAATTATTCTATCCTCTCCTTTCCCCATCACATTCCCTAATTTAATCTCATATAAGATGAATGTCTCTCCATGTTGCTGATCCTTCTTGTTTCTCATTATAATTTTTCAAACAATTTTGTGTTAGTTTCTGTGATTGAAGTAGCAGAACAGTCAGTATTACTCAGCATGTGGGTACAGTATATACAAAAGACATAAGGATGTTTTCTGTTTTGTTCTCACTCCCAGTAATAAAAATTCCAACATTTTACTTGACTTTTTGATAAGTTCTAAGTGCTATGCATAATGGTTTCAAAAACTATTTCCAAAGTTGTAGTAATTAGTTGTTCTGTTATAGATAATTAGGATCACTCTCCTCCCAGTACAATACTTTGCATTTCTCAGTAGCGTCAGGTATTATTCTGCATAATTTAAAATAGAATCACACAAACTTCATCACCTCTTCACCCATGTCTTCAATGACAATTGAATGCTTTGAACAGCACAGGAGGTCCAAACAGAAATGGTACTAAGAGCACATTAATAATCTCTCTCAGTCACGACTATCAGTTGACTACCAGCTTTACCTCTTTGCCTCCTCCTACCTTTCAGCTGTTCATTGATTCTGAATGAAATCTGAATATCTTCTCATCCCATGAGAAATTAGTTTTATAAAAGTACTTAATGTTTACAGTAAACACTTTGTAAACACATTTGTTGTTACAGGTTTCTCCAGAGGCAGACACATAATACAATTAGGGCCGAGCCCGAAAAATTTAGGGAAAAGCTACAAGGTTGTTTGCTAGGTAATGGCCATTTATATTGTTTTCCAGCATAACTAGACATTCTCACTTTACTAGTATATGCTGATAACCCATGCTGGTTTTTTTTCGTATAATACTGTTCTTTTTAATTTATGTCATATTACATGTGTTTATGCATGGGCAGGCATATGCATCAAATGTGCATACACAGAGTTTTCTGTTGAGATCCTCCCCAGCTAAAAACCATTAGAACTGACACCATGATTTGCAGATTTCACTGTTAGGTAATTTTAACAGCCTTCATAAGTAATCCAGGTCTTACTTTTGTCTTAAAACACATTTTTGTTTGACATGTTGATTTAGTAGAGATATCAGTTCCTGCTGCATGTCCTGTGTCCCATCCCCTTGCTTTAACACTGGTAACTTGTACCTGTTCCAAGTGCCAGATTCTCCTTACTGTCCCCAAAGCTGGATGGAAGCTGTGGTGCTGTGATTCAAACAGGAGTGTGTGGATGTGTCTTGCCTTAGCCCAGCCCCATCAGGTGTCTGTGCCATCAGCCTGCCCTGAGTCACTTCTCACCATGGGTGTATTGCACTCATTGTGCAGGTGTGCTGTAGGGTTATGACTCAACGTGACTCAACATGAACTCGTAAAGCCACGTCAGCCCAGGCTAAAACAGGTTGAAAAGTCTTCATATGATTTAAAGATTTCAAGTGGTAGAGGATCTACTATGTTCCTTATTCTTGTGGACTTTGTAACACCACAGAAAATGTAAGATATCTTTTTCTAGAACACGATATGGTCCTTGGGTACAATGAGAAATTAAAATTCAAGTCAATGCTATTATAGATAGCTGAGGGGATAAGTAATATTCAGAGTGTATGAACATTAGGGGCAGTCAGAAGAATAGCTGTATTTTTTGAGACAAGCCAATCAATGAGGAAAACAGCACTCCATATCCAAAGCATCTTCATAGTTTTTGGTCCAATCATTGTCTTCCTCGGCCACTCTCTCTGTCTTAAGTCAGCAGTTGTTTCAAGGGAGAAAATAATTTAACCAAAATGATGTGATGCTTTGGAAAACTTTCCATGAATTTGAATGTAGAGCCACATTCAAAAATATTAATTTTATGGGCTCTTAACTTTACTTTTCCTATAAAGACCAAAAAAGGCCAAACCAAAAGAGAACAACAGAAAAAAACCCAACATTTTCTCTTTTTTAATCTCTCAGTGAATTGAAAAAGTAACTTAGCAAAACATAATCATTTCTTTTACTGTAAAAGCAAATATGCCAGACCAGCCTCAGAACAAGAGAGACTACAAATACAGACACAGTGACTGCTGACAGTGTTGGTTCTTGAATGAGCACTTCAATTGAGGTGGATGGAATGATTCACTTAAGCTCAGCAGTGTCTGTCCAGGATAGAGGACTTATTTCAGGAATGGCCTCAGTGCATCACAGCCTTCTTATTATTCACTAGGTGCCTCAAACAGTATAATGATGCTGCTTCCTAAATTTAGCATGTCAACCTTTACTACAGTGGAATAGAAAAGAGGAGTATTTAAATTCTTGAAGTGAATCACTGAAATTACCTGCTCCACCCCTAAGCCAAGGGTAAACCTCTGCATGAAATGACAGAAAGATGCTGCATCAATACGAGCTAAAAGACAGGACCCATAACATTAGTTATACAGCACACCATGTGTCTGAGAGCAATTACTTGAAAACTCTAAGATTGAACCCAAAGCCTTTCCCAACAGGCACAAAGTCAAAATTAAGCAGGGGGTGATGTTTTTCTACACAAAAGGATGTGAAGTAAAGAGGATGTGCATGAATGTTTTGAGAGAGCAGAGCATCAAACAGTGTTTGGAGACAGCTTACAAAGAGGAAAAAAGTGCATGAATAGCTGATTGTATGTAATGTGTTTTAGATTGTTCTTTGTTATAAGAGCTGAATATTTGAGAGAGAGCAACACAAAGACTAAATACTTTCTCATATTCCTGATGTCAAAAGATCTTGTGTGGCAAGGAAACAGCAGTACATCTCCTGATCTCCAGACAGCATGGGATCAGCTGAATCATCCAGTCCCTCTGTCCTCTTGTTTGGTATCATGAAAAAAAAACACCTACCTTTCTGCTTTCCCTCTACACATATACATACACATACTGATATTTTGAGGAGTTTTTCAGAAAACCAAAAATACAGGCTTTGCATAGAAGATGTCAAATAATGGTAGCAAAGATGACAGTTACATTAATATGGAATTACTATTCACATCCATATTAAATACAGTTGTAGGTGTAATATCTTTATTTGTTGGTTTCATATAAATTTCCTTCCTAAAGCTCAGGCATTTATCATGAGTCATGAGAGAAGTACATCAAATCTTTTCCTAAAGGAAATCTTATTGAAATGGAACTGTGGATTTGCATTTGTCAGAATGCATTTACTTAGCATATGAAATCATGTAATGGCAGAAGTCATCACAGTAGTTTTTTTTAATTGGTGAAATCTCAAGACCTACTGACCATGCAATCATGGTTCACAAAAGTTTACAGTTTTAAAATTTTGTCTGTAATTTTGCTTTTCTGCATTCCAGGTTCTTAGCTGGAAAACAGTGTTTATGGTGCATATCACACCATTTGAATCTGATAATATTTGCAGTTGCACTGAATTTATATTTTTAAGCCACAGAGAGAAACACCTTATTGTTTCCTGCATATGGGGAAATGTATTTTTTAGGGTAAGATCTATATACAAACTGCCTTTTAGGAACTCTTTTCTGGCTTCAAGATACAATGCCAGCACTGAAATCCAAATGAGGTTCAAATTCACGTGTCATCAGATTTTATATTAATTTCACTGGCACTGCGACCACAAAGTCATTTGATCCTAAATAATTTGATTTCATGCTGTGTGAAGCTGCGAGAGAGAGCAATAATCAGACTCCCAGCATAGCTTCCACTTCCCGTGGAGTGCTGGCAGTGGTCTCACATATTGACCTAACAGCCTAGGATGATTTCTGTCATGGTAAAGAAGGTCAAACTGTGTGTTGATTTCAGAGAGAAGACAAATATCTACCAGAAAAGTACTATGAGAATATCAAAATAATTTGTGCTTTTAACTATGCCACATGGTTTGATTACAAACAGGACAATTTTCTCATGCACCTAACACCTAAATTTTATTAATTTTTCATCTGCAAAGTGAATTACAATTTGTGATAAGTCTTATCCTTTCTTATTTTTCCCTGGGGAAATAATGTCCAAGGATATCTGACATGTTGGAGAAACTTAGATTTAAAAACATAGTTAAGAAAAATATATGACCATCCTTTTGTTTGGTTTATAGTTATCCTATATGATTGTGTTATATGTATATGAATAACATTTGCCTCTGAAGGTATTGTGATGTCATATTTTGAAGCCAATATTATTTGTTCTCTGTCACACAAATAACACAGATGGATCCCACTTTCTTTATGTTTACTGAAAGAAGCACGAAGCTGTCTTGCATGCAGGCAAGTGTTTTCTCTGTAAACAGTTACAGAAACTTCCCAATGCACTTCCTCTGAATCCAAGTCTTCCTTTAGTAAGTTTACACCAACTTGTTTTTACAGTTTCCTGCCTCCTTCTTTCACAATGCATCATTCAAAAAAGCAAGTGTTTACCACTTTGAGTGCATCATCACTATGTAGTGTATTAGGAACCAGCATATTACTCCACTGTAAAGAGTTAATCTCCATTTTGGTTTTAACTGAATCTTGTAAGACAGTATTAGACGACATGAAAGTAGGCTTCTGCTGATCTGCAAATTTGGCAGAAATTATGAGGGTGAGGAAGGGGTTGATGATTCTAGAATTTGTGTATCTATTTCTGCTCTAAAATCCAGAAATAACTCTAATTACAGAGCTAACAGGAAACAGAAATTGGAGAGGTAGTTTTATTTTTTTTTTCAAACAATCAATTGTATCACAGACCAAGCAAAGTAAGTCAGTGTTAACTAATAATTAGTTAACAGTGTTAACAAATAGAAAGGCTCAGTATTAACAGCTTCTCATATAGCAAATAGAAATCAATAAAGACTTGCTACATTGGTTAACTGGTTACTACTGATCAAAATGTTTCCATCACAGAGGCAAGCAGAAGGCTTGAGACTAGTATCTCGCACCAGAAGAAATGAAGGCGTTGTTTTGTTTACTCACTTTCTAAGGAATACATATCCTTTATTTCATTACTGGGAAATAGAGCTTGTATGTGTTCCCAAGCTAAAACTGACTGCACAGGCTATTTTTCTCACAGGTCAGATGTGAGGAAACAGAACTATTTCACTTCCTTCATAATCTCTATATAAAGAGAAGAGGAAAATGGGACCAGACCTATTGTTCTTACAGTTTCCTGCATCCTTTTCCACTATGCCTCATTCAAAAAAGTAATGGTTTGCCACTTTGAGTGCATCATCTCAGTTTAGTGTATTTGGATATCTAATAATATATATATGACTTTCCCAGTACATTGACAATATCAGAAAAGCCCTTATTGATAAAAAGGTTGTACGTGAAAGGTAGCTTCTGAGTTTGTGGGAGGGGGTTTCATGTAAAATATTGTAGCTCTGCATTAAAAATGTTCTGTTTCTTTCAAGTTAAATAAGGTCAAACTACAAAAATAAATAAGCTGACCAAAAAAATCTCAATAAACTATTTTTGGGTTTCCTTTTATCAGCTGATTTTCCTAAGTCTTCAGTCAATTGAGGCTAGAGTATTACGATCAAATACAAACAAGAGAAAGGTTTGCCTTATAGAATTATAGAATAATTTAGGTTGAAAAAGACATCTAAGTTCATCAAGTCCATCATTACAAAACACATTTGGTGCACTCTTGACCACCCTAGTCCCAGGGTTGCAACAACTCTTATTGAAATGGACTGGGAAATGAGACAACAAATTTCTGTTCTCACTCATCAATGAGCTGTAGAGGGAGATGTGTAGAAGCAAGCATGAGCCCACTGCATGCTCCTGGCAAGCCCTGCTCTGCTCTCCAGTGCTATTCCTTCTATCTCTACAACATCCTCTACAAATTAATTGCAGGGATCATGCCTGAGGCTTACCCTCACTCTCTCTCAGCCATTTGTAAGTCACCTATGAAAAGAAGCACAACCCAGACATTTCCCATAAAGAAACCTCCTAATACATCAGTCCATGGGTCAGGAGAGGACAAAGAAGCTGAGATAGCCTGCAACCTTTTGGTTCCTGTTCAGGCTAAGAGATCTAGGCTGCTACCTTAGCCAGGTAGCAGCAGTGCTTAGGTTCTTGCAAAGAATTAGCATTGCCTTTTATCACAACTGGGTTTTGATCTACTGGGGAGAACAGATGAGGTTAGAATTCAGAACAGAATTCAGTCAGAAAGGTGACAGTATATTCTAATAGTTTCCTGATTAAATTATTTTCTACAAGAGAGTCAAACTGCTCTTAGACTGAAAGAAAAGGCATATGGGAAGAGTAATGATGCAAAGTGCTGCTTTTCTTCGCCTTTTCTTTCATATTCCAGTATAAGAGAGGTATGTGCTTCATGCACTCAAGAGTATTCTCTCTCCTCTATCAAAGACACTAATACTGGAAAATTACTTCGGTGGAAAGCACACACAAGTTGACAGTTCCATGAAAAGATGCAATCATCTCTCTGTATTTATGCACATATATCAATTCCTCCTGCCAGTCTATAACACACTCATTTTATGATTAATTTAAAGAACTAAGATCTGAACTTTTTTTTTTCCTAAAAGAACAGGGAGAAATAAAGTACTTGGCAGTGATTCCACTTAAATTCAGAAAGTTGTAGCACTATGTAGGCTTAGCCCAAATTTTACCAAATATAGCCCCGCTAAAATGACTGGAACAGAACATGATGTTTCAAAAATAAAGAAATTACATTTATTTAGAACACTTGAATGTGTGTTAATTGAGAGTATTTCCACTCTGCTCAAATCATGGGTTTAGTTCAAATAACTTTTATTGATTTTACATTACAGGACTGTCATTAGCATTTGCTAACTGAGTCAATTTCCAACGGTGATAGCTTTTCTTCAGGAATTATTTATACTCTGACAAGAAAACTACATCCTTCTTCTCTGACATCTTGATACTCTCAATGCAAAGAGAAGAAGTTTCAGTTCTGCATACATTTTATGTGTCTTACTGTCAAATTCAGAAAATGGGGTCTGTGAACGGTTTCTGTGAGTAGAAATGGTTGTACAATGAAAATACTACTGTGTTTTGAAATCAAGTTCTGCTGTCAAGTATACTGAAGTAAGTACAAAGTTATGCTCCTCAGTGTGATGGAATTATCCTAGCTTTTATAAGAATACATGTGAGCTAGGGACGTGTTGGTGAGGTTCAATGATCAAAGGAGATGGGGATTTGGCTGTGGGGGTCTGGGTCAGCTGCAAAGCAGCTGCTGGAGGGGCAGCCACAGCCAGGGCTAGCCTTGTCCCAAGGGAGCTGCCTTCATCCCAGGTTCTGCTGCAGGGCCTGGCCAGAGCTGCAGCCCCACTGCATTGCTGCCCTGAGTGTTCCTGGCTGTGGGCTGCTAGTCCAGACCACACAGCCCTGCCTGCTGCCCGGGGCCAGCAAAAGATGGCCACTGCCTGTCTTGTGATCTTGCACAGATCTCGGCTTCCCTTGCTAATCCCTCACAATAAATGTGGATAAAGAGATGCAGTTGGAAATGGATCTTCAAAATAAGTCAAGATGGTCAGAAAGGAAAAAAGAAAAATAGAATTTTTCTTAAAAGACAGGGGACAGAAAAAAATAACATAAAAATTAGAAAGTGTGAAGATATGAGAGTCTGTAAAACATATTAAAGCAAATCTATATATAGAGAGGAACACCTTTAATTATCAGACTTCTTCCTAGAGCCACCACAGATGGAACACACAGCATCTTAATATCCCTCCTATACCTGACTGAAACATAAGAGAAATGTCACAACAGTGTTGTATTTAGCGAATGAAGCATATTTGAAAGCACATGGGGGTGTTTTTGCTCTAGAGGAATTTAAGAGAAAGAAATAAACTAGATTATTGCTATCTTAAAAAAATAAAAGACACAGAGAGGGTTTTATATTTTATTTATCTTAACATATGAAGAACATCACTGTGGACAAAAAAAAAAAAGGAATGAATTAAAATTCTTGGGAAACTAATATTAATGGAAAACAGCTAAAAGAACCAGCTGGGTCAAATTCTGACCAAGAGGGAGAATTGCTCTGTGAAATAACAAACCCATGAATCCAGAACAGAGAAGGTACCAAAGCACAAGGAAAAGGCAAGCTGGAATACAAACCCCATTACTATAAATATATTGTGCAGGATTGTATTGCTGTCTGTGAGGAAAAAATACACAGAAAGAAAGGTTAAAGGTAGAAATGAAAAACCTTGCATAACTGATCATAACTGAAAACCCTTTAGGTAAAAAATAGTAAGATGGAATCTAAAATGTAAGTGAAGTAATGTAACTATAAGGAAAAGGACAGATGCATTTATATACACAGCTAAAAGCAGGGAATATAAAAAGAAGGGAGGATTGAGTATGTGTGTAATATGGGAGAGATGTGAAATTTTGCTTTCAGCACTTCTTCCCACCTCGTAACCAATTTCTGGCAAATTCGGTAATGTGCCAGAAGTTTCCTGAAGTAGCTATTAACAACCCTCCCAGATGGAGATCATTATTCAGTGGAATAATAAGGAATAATCAGGAAGGAATAATGAAGAATAATCCCATCAGGAAGGAATAACATCCTATTTAATCATCAAGTTACACTGCACTTCCACATTCAGGGAGCAAGAGGAAAGAGTGAAAGGTAGGAGAACAATGAGAACTGCTCAAGAATCCAGGATGACGGAAGCTGAATAAATAAAGGTAATAGAGGTTAAGACTGTTTTCAGACTAGCTGTGAATTCAATAATGAAAATTCTAGAGCTTCAAAAGAAAAAAATACATTGAAGAACTACAAAGGCAGAAAAAAAGTAATGTGAATGTAGCCTTATAATACTTCAAGGCAGTTGTTAACAATATATAAATAATTTTATGAATACACAGGTACGTTAGCGTCAAAAAGTACAAAGAAAAGTTAATCATATCCCTCCTGACTCTACAAAATTATAGAGAATATATTTATAAAAGAGGATGTAAACATTGTTATGAATAAACTGTAAATAAATATGGAAGGAAGACCAGATGAATTTACAGTTAAATATTGTAAGGACTAAAAGAAGTTCTAATTTCAGTAAGAGACTTATTTGATAGTATCATGCAAGCAAGAGACATTTTTTTCTTTTGGAAGAAACAAAGATAGTTTTAAAATCTAAAGAGAGGTGGTATTCAAGCAGCTGCTCAGGTAGGTAAATATAAAAAATCACTCTGCCTTCAATATATTCTGCAAAGGAATGCCTCTCTGAAAGCTACCAAACACATGTAGCTCTGGCAGGGCATGGGTAGGGCCCCCCACTTTTGAGATGCAGAGATGAAATCTCCTGTAGAAATCTGCCAAAATCATAAGGAGTAAAGGTTGCTCCCTTCCGGTATCTTCCATTTGATTGCTTTAACTGAAACTCTTTCCTTTAAAGGCTATCATTTGACTGCTTGCTCTTTTCAATCAGTTCAAGTATTTGGGTGAAAGAGAAAAGGATTCAGTTTTCTAAATATGGGCAACTTTTACAAGGACCCTGATAGACTTATACAAATTAAATGTTTAAAGGGGAGACTGGGGAAAAGTGCTGCAATAATGAACGATATGGAAAGGACACTATTCATTCTGCACTGAGGAGGCTTAGAGACAGTAGATTTCTTCAGCCAGGATCCCATACATATTTCAGTGCTGACACAACACGCTAGGGAGGCTGATGAGAAAGAAGTAATTATTTTCCCTTCTAGGATGTGCCTGCACAGATGTGAGTAACCATTTTTTGGTGAGTAACCAAAAAATTGCTTTAGATTCACTGTTTACATGACAAATGCTCCTTGCAAAGGTGCTCTCCTTGTATAGAAGGAAAAGAACAAACTCCCATTGTTGTTACTGTCTACCTGGCTCTGTGTGGAAAGGATTTTTACATCCATGGAGAATCTCATAGTATTAAGTGTAGGATGTCCTTTTGATGGAGAAACAATCCCAACAGGACTAGTAGAACTGGTAGGTTTTTTGAAATATGGATGCCCCTTCATAGAAGGTAAAGAACAGCACATGACGAAGTTGCAAAAATGTAAGTTTGGAAAGAGGTTATAAATTGTAACACAGAACATACATGCAGAAACTTACAAAAGTATGTAAAATTTACAAAAATGTCTGTAAAATGGCTATATTCCTACTAAAATGTTGCTTCTATACACAGAAAATATATATGCTTTTAGAAAAGCAGAAAAGGAACTTCTTTCATTCATAATTGTTAACACTGTTCTCAAAATCTTCTTCTGTCTGGAATAAAGTACCTTATGTCTAAAGGTATCTTCTTTTTTGAAAAAAATCAGGCAGGAACAACAAACCAGTTCTAAAGTCTGAGACAGCAAATATTTTCAAACATCTCCTTTTTATTTCTAGACCTAATCTACTTGTCTTTACACTAAAGAATCAGGATAGAACAAGTTCCCAGAACTCCTGATGAGCTGCAAGTAAAGGAGTATATTGACAGACATTGTAAAACCTGCTCCACAGCATTAGATATGCGGAAGAATTTAAAAAGGCAATGACAAATAACCCCAGGGCCATTTTTCTAAATTTGGAGAATCAGATGCAAAATGGAAACTGGACTTGAATACATGCTTTATAAGTCTGAAAGTTACTTGAAGGTGTTTTAATGTAAAAAAATATGTGAGCATATATCTTACTTTAGTGCAAATAAGGTGGTGTGTGAGACCCACTAACTGTAATAACAACATCAAAAGCAGGTAGACTGTAGACATGGCACACTCCCATCACCTGGTGAATGCCAGACCCTGCATCTGTTTTTAGAAATTAGTCTCAACATGTCTAACAGCTAGTTTTCAGAAAACAATAATAAGTTCAGAATCACAATATGGAATTTAGCCGTGGAGGAGGGGTCACAATCATTTTACTTGCAGAAATACTGATGTGACAATAGCTCCAAGTAAATGACTGATGATGCTAAATTTGCCTTATCTAAGTCTATAAAATCATAATAATTAGATATAATACTTTTAAAGAGTTATTTCTTTAATATAGGCTATTTTGAGGAATTTTAGCTGAAAATGTGATAGATCTGTTTGGTTTCATCATTAGTGTCATTGGAGTTGCAAAAGTTTGATAATGGTACATTTTTGGGAAGAACCTTTTGTCTGTTATTTTGACTATAAGCTAACATATCTGTGGTTTTCAGAAACTTGTGTTAGCAGAAAACTTTAGTTAACTGTGTATTTGAAATAGCAAGAAAGATGAACATCTAAATTCAAAATGTAACTATCTTAAGAGGCAGAAAGGATGAGGTGCTTAAGGGAAGTAGAGCAGTCAGCAACAGCTGTTTCTCTGGAAAGAGAAACATTGGAAGAGCTGCGAAGCAAGGTGAAGTGGAAAAAGAAAAGAAACATAAATTAAGAATGACAGAAATATATGAAGTAGTGGACTGCCAACTCAGCAGGATTTAAATCAGACCAGGTAGTCAAAAGGTCAGGCAGGAGACCATGGCATTTGTCATGCGCCCTCCAGAAGCCAAAGTAGCTTGGAGGCAACTTTGTTAGTGTACTGTAGGAAAAGCATAGATCTACCAGAGGGACCTAATTGCATCCTTCCAGTATCTGAAGGGAGCCTACAAGAAATATGGAGAGTGACTATTTATGAGGGCATATAGTGACAGGACAAGAGGAATAGCTTCAAGCTGAAAGAGAGTAGGTTTAGATAAAAGGAAGAAATTCTTTACTGTGGGGGTGGTCAGGCTCTGGAGCAGATAGCCCAGAAAAGCTGTGGATGCCCATCCATGGAAATGGTCAATGCCAGGTTCGATGGGGCTTTGAGCAACATGGTTTAGTGGATAATGCCTCTGTTCATAGCAGGAGGGGTAGAACTACATGATCTTTAATGTTACTTCCAACCCAAACCATTCGACAATTCTACCCGTGGAAATACACAGAAGCTAGGAAAACACAGCCAAGAGAGACACACAGAGCAAGAGCTCTTGATATGGAGATAGATGAACTCTTGCCAATTCTTACTTGCAAGGCTGATGTATGGAGCTACTCTCCAGGCCACTTATTGTGTGCTATGTGGTGTTGATGCACACAGCAGTGATGGTGGGAAGAGGAAGCATACAGAGGAGGACAACCACTTAGAGTTAGTTATTATGCCAGATAGGCCATCCTTCACCAGTTATCAGCAGAACCTGCACTGAGGATGATGTCAAGTCCCCCAAGCCCCACAGAAGTGATTATTCCCCTGTACTCAGCACTGGTGATGCCACATCTCGAGTCCTGTGTCCAAGTGCTGGGTCCTTCAATGCAGGACAGACATTGAGGTGCTGCAGCGAGTCCAGAGATGGGCATGAGGAGCAGCTGAGGGAGCTGGGCGTATTTAGCCTGGAGGATGCTCAGGGGAGACCTTATCACTCTTATCAACTGCCTGAAAGGAGGGTGTGGGCAGCTGCGGGTCATCTCCCAGGCAACCACCGATAGGACAGAGGACATTGTTTCAAGATGCACCAGTGAAGGTACAAGAGAGACATTAGGAGGAATTTCTTTACAGAAAGGGTGATCAGACATTGGAATGGGCTGCCCGTGGAGGTGGTGGCATCACTGTCCCTAGAGGTATGTAAGGAAAGCCTGGACGTGGCACAGAGTGCCGTGGTCTAGCTGACACGGTGGTGTTCAGTCATAGGTTGGACTCGGTGATCCCAGAGATCTTTTCCAACCTAATCGTTTCTGTGATTCTGTGAAGGGAAGCTCGGGAAGCCGGGCAGCTGAACAACCCCTGGTTTATTGGGCAGCTTCCCCGGAGTCCCGGCCGAGCCAGAGAGCGAGACGCCTCCGCACCGGGGTCCGAGCGCCCGCGCCCCGCGGAGCTCTGGCGTGCGCCGCCCTCCCCGCGCCGCCACACCCACAGGGGGCGCCGCGGAGCAGGGTCGGGCGGGGGCGACCGGGAGCTCCGCCGGGCCTGAGCCCCGCTAGCCCCGCCCCTGGGCCCGGCGCTTCCGCCGCCGGCGCCGGCGCGGAGGGGGCGGGCTGTCCGCGGCGCTGGGCGCTCCCCACGCCTCCCTTTCCGGGCGGCGGCGCGCGCAGGCGCGGGGGAGGCGCGCAGGCGCGCGGCCGCGTGGGCGGGCGGCGGGGGGAAGGTGCGAGCAGCCGCCCGCGCGCGGCCGCCGGCGGCGCGTGTGTCCCGTGTGTGCCCCCCCTCCCAGCGCCGCCGCACCGCCGCCTCCCCCCGGCCCCGCCGCCGGATGCGGATGGTCCGCGGCGCCGAAAGATGGAGGGGGTGACGCTGAGCGAGGCGGAGCAGCGCTACTACTGCGACCTCTTCTCCTACTGCGACACCGAGAGCACCAAGAAGGTGGCGTCCAACGGGCGCGTCCTGGAGCTCTTCCGCGCCGCGCAGCTGCCCAACGACGTGGTCATGCAGGTACGGCCGCCGCCGCGGGGCCCCCGGGGGTCGGCGGGCCCGGGCACCGCCCCGCCGTGCCGAGATGGCCCCGGCCCGGCCCTTCCCCTCCGCCCGGCCCGCAGCCCCTGAGCGGGGGTCGTCCCGCCGGTGGGGACTCGGGGATCACAGAATCTCTGGGATTGGAAGGGACCCGTGGAGATTATCTCGTACGACCCCTGCCGAGGCAGGGTCACCTGGAGCAGGTGGCACAGGAACACGTCCAGGTGGGGTTTGAGTGTCTCCAGCGAGACTCCACGGCCTCCCTGGGTAGCCTCTTCCAGTGCTCTGCCGTCCTCAGTGTAAGGAGGCTCTGCCTCGTGTGAAGGTGAAACTTACTGTGATTCAGTTTATGGCCATTGCTCCTTATTCTGTCTGAAAAAGAGTCTGGCACCATCCCCTTTGAGATATTTATGTGCATTAATGAGATCCTCTCTCAGTCTTCTTTAGACGAAACAAGTCCAACTTCGTCAGTGTGCCCTGATCAGAGAGCTCCAGACCCCTGATCACCTTCGTGTCCCTCTGCTGGACCCTCTGTTAGCTCGACATTCCTGAGCTGAGGAGCCCAGGACTGGACACAGTAGGACGGAGCTGTTGTCCTGCTGCAAGGGAAGGGTACAGGGCACAGCGAGTTGGGCACGGTGCACCCTGTGCCAGCTCCCCCTTCCCTAATGTACCTCCGACTGCAGGGCTGGGAAGGAGCCGGTGATGTCTTTGCTGGCAGCGTCCAGCAACTGGTAGGAAAATATTCCGTGCCGACAGAGGCAATCCACAGCGTGAAAACCCCGGAGTGTTTTGGGGAAATGAGTGAGATTGTCCCCACGATCTGCTGATGAAGAGCAGCACAGAAGGAAATCTGGTTTTGTGTCGTTGAGAGCTACTGACACTGGTCCACTTTACCTAAGCCATGCAGCCTTTTTTGGACATCACTTGCCAGCAGGAATTAACTTACCTGTAGTCAGTCAAATGTTTCTAACAACGAAAAATGTGGTGTTAAGACTGATGCGGGCCCATACTTGCAGTATGTATGTGCACAGTTTTAGCACTTCCTTGGCCAGGTTATGTCTAAAACGTGTAGCAGTATTGCAGACCTACCAGCATAAGAAAGGGAAAGTCTGCTCTAGTGTGCATATGTGATTATTTGAGGAATGTATTTCCAGTGAACAGCTATTTGTAATAATTCGCTGCTTCTGCAGTTCCCTGTGCCATTGTTCAGTGCTTTAAAGTTACGTAGTCTTTTAAGCTGCTGTGGGTAAAGCTGTATTTAGAAAGCTGTGCCGCCTTTTATGCGGTTTCATCCTCAGCCTAGTGAGATAAGCAGCCCTTTTAACAAAGTATTAAACCTACTGTTGCTAGAAACACAAATTGCAGGATGCTGAAATTCAGTGCCAGGAGAGCACTTACTGCCTAGGGTGACTGTTGGTGTGTTTTGGGCTTCCCAGCTTGGTTAGTTGAAATGAGCTTAAGACAACAAAGTGGAAGAGGGCTGAATAAGAAATGGTTCTTCCTGGTAAAACCAGTAATCTCTTATTTGATGACTTGTTAGACTGGACTTAATGGTAGGAGAGTCTGCATGCTCAATATTATGAGTAAGGTTTCTCGAGGGCCACCCACGGCTGCTTTTTGTGTGTGGCCAACCAGTTTCAGAAAAATCATCCCAGGGAAAGTGAATGTTTACATCTTCGCTGTACTTAGAAATTTCTTTTACATAAAGCTTCTCTGAATCAGTGTATAGTAAGCTAATGCTGGAGGTTTTATTTTATGCAGGAATTTAGTTTGAGAACTTGGAAAGACCTGGAATTTTGAAAACAAGTGTCCACAGATTATATCCTTATCTTTTGTAGAGGAGGTCAGATATTTTCCTGCAAAGTAAACTGCATCTGAAGAAGAGAGACTACTTGGACGTCATTCCATGGGTCCTAAATAAATTAACTCAAGAAGCAGACCTGGCTTATCACTGTAGTGATCTCCAGGAGAACCTTGCAGTTAAAATGGCAAACAAGATATTAGATTGCCTGAGGAATGAGACTGTAAATAGTACAAAGAAAGTTGAAATGCCCTTAGCAGTTTGACCCATTATGAGTATCGTGTGCAATCACAATTGGTCACCTGTAAAGAACCTTGTACTTTGAAAAGAATTTAGTTGTCTAATTTTTTTGTGTTCTTCTTAAGGTATGGCTCTACCCTAGGTTAACACAGGCATGAATGTATTGTACTTGGGTTCTTCAAAGGGAAATTGCATTTGATGGTTTGGAAGCTGAGACTATGTAACTTAAACCTCAAGATTAAATAGTTTAAGAAATAAAGAAACCCTGTGAAGGAGATGGAATTTTCTTCTGACCACATGGGTGCTGTGTTTTCACCTGTTCATTTGAAGCACCTGATGCTTGTGGGGAAATGAACTTAGTTCAGTTACCCAATCCTTACATAATCCTGGAATGCAAGTGTAGTGCTGGTCACATGAATGCTAAGCACGTTTGTAGGTGTGCAAAACACAGTGTAAAATTGTCACTCTTCAAGCTCAAGGGGACCACATAGTCCTGAGGAACTACTTCAGAGTTTTTCCTTTTCAATACTACGGGTTGGTAGGTACCTCTGAATAGTTCAGAACTGATTCCATTGGAAATAAAAATGTCTGACAGTTGCATTCTTAGACTCATAACTTGTTTTACTTGCAAGTCTGTTGTCTGAAGGCTGGCTATATGTGCGCCGTTTTTGCAAAGACTTGCATCCTTGTGAGAGAGCTGTCTCACAGGAGCAAAAGTTAATATGTGTGTCTCATTGTTCCTAATCAAATTAATTTCTCCCTCTGAGGGACACTGTCAGCTGCCTGTTTAGTGGGGATAAATGAATATATAGAAGGCTGAAACAGTTATGGGTGTTGTGTACTAAGCTACAGTGTCCTGGAAAAGAAAAGCTAGATGTCTATTTTGTACACATCTACAGAAGGACAGCTTTATTATCAGAATAAAAATACCATGCCAAAAATGCATGTGTCAGAATACCAGTCTCTGTGAGCCCACATTTCTTCTTTTTTATGCACATCCCTGAAATGAACATTAAGGTAGAAGACTTGCATAAAAGAGCGAATGAAAGTGTGTGTGTTGGGGTAAGAAGTCCTGCTACTTCACAGCAGTTATGAGTCTTCAGATCACTCAGGGTGTGGTTTCACACTGCAGCTGACAAAAATCTAATGGTTAGTTGGCACTGAAGAAGGTGCTCCTGTCTTCCCTCAGCCATATGTTCCTTCTTGCAAAGACATTCGTACCTGTCCAGTGGTGTTGTACGCTGGCATCAGGGGCTATGTAGGCAGAAAATTAATCACAGCTTTTTGTTGGTTATAACTCTGTATCAGGTGACAGTGGGGTTGAATGAATGTCAGTGCTAGCACAAGAAAGGAGACAGAAAAACTCTTTGACAGAGGGGAAGCAGAGACCTTTCTTTGTTCTAGGTCAGCTGGATATTTTAGTTGTAACCTGGCATGGGGTTTGCGTTAGCTTAAACCACTGGAAGATGGAGCTGGCTCTGACTTTACTTTGAACAGATAGTCCAGCTGGTCCAGGGAGCTTGTTCAGCTAAAAGTTAGAAGGTTTTATCAAATGTAGTTTTCACTTGCCTCAGCTTGTGGCTTATTTGCATGTGCATTGGTGTTTGTGTGTGTAAGCAGTGTGACACAATGCGAGTGATCCTGAGGAGCTGGCATCCACCATATTTATGTACTTCAGGAGCTTCCCGTTGCTAGAGTTCCAGCCTGGTCCTGTGCACTGAGTGTTTAGCTGGCATTCATTGTGTGCTGTCCTAGGGTGTATCTTCTAGGTTAGCTTGATACAAAACAAACATAGTTGCCTGTTCTGGAGTGGCTGAGTGGAGGAGTGTGCCCGGGGAAATTGGCTTCGAAGGCATGTTTTACATCTGACCTAAAACGCTCACATGTGTGCTAATAAAGCCAGTTTTTGGTGTCTCTGCAGTGGTGGGGAAGTTGCTTGTAAAAGCTACAGTTAGCCAAAAAATGTATTTTGAAACTCATTACTTATGCATGGAACGAATATAGTGCTGTTCCATTTGTTTGATTTGTAGAATTCTTACTTAGGTGAGTTAATCGTAGAATGTTTTCTGAATTTGTACTCTTGATTATGAATCACACAAACTTCATCAGACAAGAGGCAAGTCAGTGGTGCATATGATACTAATCTGAAATTAATGAGTCAAAGCATCTTGCTTTAAAATACAACATTACTATAAGACTACAAGTATGTGGGTATTGGCATGTATCTTCTCTAAAATGAATGAACTGTCGTCTTCAGTGCTGGCATTGTAGAGCAGTGTTACTTGACTTCTAATTTAGTGTTAGAAAGTCTTTGACAGATGAATCGAACAATTATGCCCAGTTACTTCAGTTACAGTAGGCTTCCATTAGTCCAGTAAATACATAGTGTAAAGCTATTTTTTGGCTCTTGTTAGTCACTTTCAAGCTTTTAATTTATTTCTTAAGGAGTCTTTACAGACATTGGTTTTGCTTGTTCTTGTTTCATTGATGGAAAAAATTATGCTCTGGTTGTCTACCTCAACTCTCTGTCTGAGTTTGCTGCCCTCACATCAAAAGCTGTAAGAAAGTGTGTACCTGTGATGCAGCTGCTTCGTTGAGAAGTCCAGACTCTGAGATGCAGGCATATGCTGCCTTCTGTTGTTCTTGAGGTGGTAGTTTTTGGCAGATAGAGGGAACAGAAGATGCACTGGTAGTTTTCCCAAATGCCAGAGCTCATCTGCTGTCAGGCAGCACAATTATAAATGGAATTACAATCCATAGGCAGAACATGGCAAAATTAAAGTGCAGGTTCTTGATTTAAAATACTGGCTTTTTTTGTTGGAAAATGGATGTAGAGAGAAAGGGACCTAAGAAAATAACAGCTTGTTCGCAATTATCGTGTTGTTGCAGTTACTGTGTCAGTGAATTTTCCTACAGAAAGAGTACCTGTTTGTCAAATCAGTAGAGTCTACTAAATGCCAACTTTGAATGGAAGCTGAGCCAGGGCATGCTTAGGATTGCCTGTGTGGTAGAGACATGCAGAAGACTCAGACTCCTTCCGGTTAATTTGCTGAATTTATTATTCTTTCAGAACTGATGGGGTAAGAAATTAGAATTCCTTATACATGGCAAATCTCATGCCTTCCTTTCAGTCATATGAATTTGGAGTATATTTAACTAATAGCACTTTTAGATCTTTAAAAAATGTACACTGTATGAAAAGCTTTTTTCTCTAATATTGACCTATAGCTAGTCTGTAACAAGCCCGAATGAAAAAAAAAAATTCACTTTGTTTAATCCAACTCATGTTTTGTTTGGGGTTTTTTAAATTATTTTGAGTCTTATATTAAAATGTCACATAGAAAAGATTTAAAAGTGGTTTAGATTTCTTCTGAGGCAATGTTTGCAACAGGTCATTATCAAGGTATTCTTCTAGTGTAGATACCTCAAACTATGGCAATTTTCTTACTAATCTGTAGTTCTTTTTTCACCGGAGCAGCGTAAAATTGATTATTATAATTACCTAATTCACATATAATTTGTAGATGTTTGTATATTTTCGTATAAAAGATGTTTGCACACATATATTATTCTGTATTCCAGCCCTCGTTTAGTAAACAAGAGTTGTTATAAGCCTGTTGTATGTGCCTGGATCTGCAGTTAAAAATATCTAATTTGTGAATCACCTATTTTTTCCTTCAAATGTCACTGTTCTAGAGTATTCTCCTTTCAGCTGAGCAGTAGATTAGCTTTAATTCCTTGTATTGATGAGATACTAAGAGTGTAGTTTCTGTTAGTGTCAGGAATGGCTTTTAATCTACTCTTTATCCTATGAATTATGCTTTGACTTTCTGGTAAAAATATTTAAGTGATGTTACTTTCAGAGAGACTATAGTGGGCTGAAAATTAATTTCTTTTTACAGTTAATTATTTGGAGTGGTCTCATATTTCAGCAGTATTTAGGAGGAGCATTTAGGAGTTTTTTGAAACAAAAATGGCAAAACTTTAGGACATTAGATTGAGTCTATTAGACTTATATTTGTTTGTAGTGGATTTCTTGGTGTAATTGCTTTTGAGCCTTTGAAATTGGTATTCATACTGTACAGTTACTTACATAGTAAATAATTCCTTCATAATTCTGTATGCCAACACAGCACTCAGATAATTTAAAGTATCACAGCTCAGCTTAGTTTGAAAGCAGTTTATTCTTTTCTTTTTAAACGTGCTGTTAGATGACAGCAGGGGTGATTAATATCCTTTCTGACATAACTGGATAGAATTCTAGAATCAGAAATATCAGGGCCTTTAGAAAATGCAGCTGTCTTAGAATCAAGTTGGCTGTACAAAATTATGGATTGTAAATTTGATCTTTTATTGGTAAAAGTGATTCTTTTTTGTTAGAAGTTTTAAGTACTTCACTGACTGTGGAAAATGGCAAACATGCTTTCATCTTAGTCTAATCTTCAGTAAATGTTACTGCAGATACTGTGAAATTACAGGACTTTGCTGGCAGTTTCTTTGACTTTCCAGTTGTATTTACTAGCTTTCAAAATAATAGTCATTGCAGACAAGTTTCCTACCTATTTGGTCATGAGTATTTGCTGTTTTAGGTTCGTCCTTCTTGTAGAGTTCCTAGATGTCAGATTGGAGCTCTCCTGTTTGTTTAAAGGGGTTTGAAGTCATAAGTGAGTGTGGGAGAAATATGTTGACTATCAGATTTTTCTCACTGGAGTTCCAATAATTATTAATATAAGAATATATTTCCCTATTCTCTTTCCTTTGGCATTTCTATTGACCATAAGGATATTCTTAAGCCAGTAATGTCATTCTTTCTAAATTAGTGTATAAAGTTAGTGATCATGTTCATGACTTGCTTGTTTTTCCACCTGGGGTTAGTGTCTGAAGAATTAAATAATCCCTACACTTGTTATACAAAAAATACAACATAATTTAGGCATGTCTGACTGTGTATAGGAACTGTGTTTTGAGAGGTTAAAAGACTTGGAAAAGATGACAGTCTGACCTGAATTTCTGGAATGATTGACTTCTGACATCTAAAATGCTTCTGAAGTATGGTAACAGAGCAAATGAGTAGGCTCAGTTTTGAATATATCTTTCAACTTCAATAATCCCCAAAAAAGGATGACCAGGACTGAGCTGTGTAAAATTTAGCATTAGGTGCTGACATACTCTTGCTGCAGACCAGTAGTTGGGAATTTCGTTTAAAAGTCTGTTATTATTACAATAGTGTGAATTACTTGGTTTTTTTCTGATTTGAAGCATCTTAAATAATTTAAGACCTAATGTTAACAATGCAGTTTCAAGTGTAGCTCTGTAAATGTGCAGGTTTTAGAACTTTAACCAAGGTTTGTTTAAATTTTGATAGACACATTGTTAAGGTTTCTTGGCCTTAGTGGGAGAAGGAGAGCTGTGCAAAGCTAAGTAACCAATTAACAGTGCTCAGATTGATGCTCAGAGGAAAAAAGACTGGGATGGGAAAGGAGTAAAGTAATGGACACAGTAGTTTCATGTAAACTTACATGGATGTGCTCAGGAATAACAGGAACAGACTAGGACAGTCTTATTTGTCCAGGCCACAGCATGACCACTAAATCTGGGATCAGAGAATGCCTTAATCTTCGTTTTACATTAGGAAAAAATCCAGAAGCTTGTGCTCATTCTTCGAGGTTTTTCTCTGTTAGTATTGTTCTGGTATAATAATGGAAGGTGATGTGTGGGGAAAATGTTAAAAATGAAATGAAAAAGAAAAAAATAATTACTAGCAAAGAGTATCAATCACTGGAATGCTTCAATTATAGAGAAGGTGTGAAAAGAATGAAAATGTCTGTATAAATGCTTCTCTCTTCAACTTTTAGTATTATGGGAAAAATATTCCATCTAATGCTGCATGATAAGAGTATTCACAATTAGAATATCTATGAAGTATCTCTCCAATGCCTGCTGAAGCTAGATGCTTTCTTGAAAATTATATGCAAGTAATTCCATTAATTTGTTTATGCTAAGGGAGATAAATTACATTTTGAAGATTGGTTCAGAAGAGCTTCAGAAGTTATTTACTCACATAAATTCAAGAACACACGTAAGAACAAGGAAACAGCACATAAAGTTAGGGCAAACATGGTTAGTCTTCATAAGTATTCAGCTGGACTTCTAATTATTGCAAGAATAAGACCAAGTGCCGCAAAAGATTACAGACGAAGAATGACATTCCATGTGTGCCAGCTAGGGCTTGTTTGCCATTTCTGCTTCAGGCTTTGCTTGTCAAAAACATAAACTGCAAACCTGAAAACAAGTTCTAGCTATCTGGTGGTGACCAGTGAGAGATGTATGCTATAAGATTCATTGCAGTTTGCTCCAAAAAATTTGTACTTTTTCTATTGCAAATAAAGCCTGTGAGTAAATAGCTTCTGAAGCTCTGCTGAGGTGTTTGTTGGTTGTACAGTAGACAGATTCAGTTTAATAAAAGAGAAAATAACTAACACAGTAACTTTGTTGGCTTACTGAGTGGAGTAATCACATTGTGTGACTATAAGCAGCAGTTACTGCTCAGGAATGGGGAACTGCAGCTGAGAGGAGGGAGGAGCTATTTAGGTTAAGCAGTAATGTAAAATTACATAGTAAGAGAACACAGGTATGTGGAATATCTCACTTTAAAAGAGCCTCTCTTTATGCATCAGAAATGAGAAATGGTTCTTGTAGTTCCCCAGGCTGTCTTTTGCTGTTGCAGATTTTTTTTTTAATTTCCAGTTCTTCTGGCTTCTTTTTTACCATTTCTGCTTGTAAAGTGTCTTTCTCATGAACATCTACTCTGCCAAAAAAAACAGCAGTAGAGAAAGTCTTAATACAAGCAAAGAGCAGCTCCGCCTTGAGGTCTTCCAGGTGTGACTTTTTGTTTGGGAGGATGATAGTTGCTTTCTAGGTGAGTGTTCATCTGGCTATCTGTATTTTCCTTTGTTGGTGCTACTGAACATATCAGAATGATGTACAATTCTTCTGCCCTGTTTTTGAGGGTATATGGCAATATTTTCTTTGGGTTGTAGTCAAGTAGGGCAGTTTGTTACTTTAGATATTTGGAAAAGTGGCTCCTCGAAGTCAGGGTCTTGTAGTTGCATGTAGGGTGCATCTGCCTCATCTTTGTGGGTTGGTGGGTGGTGGTTGCCATGTACTACCAGATCAGAAGGAAATTGCTGACCTCTGGAGAGCCACGGAGCTCTGCATGAGAGCTTGTAGCAGCTTTTGCAGAAGCTGTTAGTAAGGCCACAAACTTTGATTGCAAATGGAAAAATCAAAAAAGCTATTACTGCATTAGGAAGTGTCTTTTATAAATGAGGCTAATGCACTGTGAATCTTCGTGCTACAAGGAACAGCAAGAAGTGTTGCAGACCACTTTTGCAATGAGTCAAGTTCAGGAATTACCTAAAGTACAACTGTTTCAAAAAGCACCACCAGTAGTAAAAGTTCTATGAGGTCTCTGTGTGTGTGTTTTAAATTTCCAGTGCTTTTTGCTCCTTTTCTATTAATAAAGTGAAAGCATGACTCCAAATCTGACAACCCCATGCTCAGGGAATGGGCATGCTTGTAGAAATGATCCCAAAGTACAGGGGCAGAATAATTCCTCTGAGCCTTAAAATACTGGGTCATTTTTTGAACAGCTAATTATTTCTGATGTGATTAATTCTGAAATTTCATTTAACTGAAACAGATGTATGTTTGACCCTGAAATGACCTGTGGAATGGGAAATCTTAGTTCTAAGTATCTGTAGAGAATTAATTGTCCAAGCTCACAAGTAGCTTTTTCTTCTTGATGGCATTTTAGCACTCTGCTTCCACTGTCGATCTGTGCAGTGTGAAAATCAAGGGCAGAGAAGTATTAGGAGAAGCTCAGACAGTAATAGACTCTAAATAGTTCACTGCCAGAGAGCGTGTGTTGTCTTGGAAGTCCTCCAGCACTGTTGGTTTTATTTCTTTCAAAGCCTGTGTTCTGAAGCTGAAGACTGAGAAGCATCTTCATGGAACAATCAGTAAAACCTTACTATTTGTTATGCAACAGAGAACAGCAATGTCCTAAATATACCCCATGCCTTGGAATTCTTGGTATCAACTGATTAACTATATTTACTGCAATGCCTAAGTACCTAATAAGATAAATGTATATATTAGAGATAATTTTACACTTGCTGTTCAGCAGTACATGAACATTTTCTGGTTCACACCGACTAAATATTAAATATAGCAGTATTTGTTATCATTCATAGATGCATTTTGCAAATCATCTTTGGATAGGTGTAAGACTGTTTAAATGTTTGCAATGTGCTGAAACATAGAATTCAGAGCAATGCTTGGATTGTTTCTCTTAGTGGCATTCTTTTTTTATCTGTCTACAATTGTTTTTTTCATTTGTGTCCCACCTTGTGCCAAGCTTTGTGGAGCCATGTGAAAAACTGGGTCAGAGACTTGACTTGGTTAAAAATAACTCATCAAAAGAAGGATCTTTGTCAGTTCTCTGTCTTGCTCCTGTTGCACAATGCAACAACGGTTACATCTGTGAGGCTACCTGTCAAGCAAGATTTTTGAAGAGAAGTTAAAAATTTAACTAATATTAGCAGACTAATCAGTATTGCTTTGTCTGGTTGACAATAGGTGAGAGACTGTAGTTGGAAAACTTTGCCAGGCTGTGGTCAGCAGTAGATTAGAAGATAATGAATTGGGTAGACTGAGATCAATGAAGTGACAGGAATTGATCTAACAGCAGTTGCAGAATAATGTGATTAGAAGATAATGAATTGGGAGGAAAGAAATGTATTCAAGCTAGGAAGAAACGAGTGAGGGCAATTTTCATAGTTCCTCAGTGTGTAGGGATAGTCGGGGGTTTTTTTCTGCTACAATAGCAATGATTAGGAAACATTTTTTCAACTTACATTACATATGTCTGAATTACATTAGAGATGTGGCTAATTTTTGTTGTAGCTGAGGTGAGTGGAGTACATGACTTCAGAAGAGCATCATTGTAGGACATTATGTTCTAGAACCCAATTTGAGGTTGTACTCTAATAAACTTTTAAATTGGACAGCATTCTGTCATATGTTTTAGTTTGCAGAAAGCTTTAGAATTCTCATCAATGAGCTACTGCACATGACATACAGAAATAAGATGGTTGGTAGGTTACATTTTTAAATTTTAAACTGTGAATTAAAATCAATCCATAATCTGTTACGTTTTTATTAACTAGCAAAACTGAAGGAACTTACTATATTTATTTTTTTATATTTTTGTATCTTAAGTAAACAACTTTATAATGTAATGGTTGTTTTTCATTTGAAAGTTATTGCTAATATGCACAGTAAAACTCAAAATCATTTTCTAAATATTGAAGCACAAATATATTTATATGGTTTTATTTAACTCACGTTTGTGTGAAATATATATTGTATAATGAATGTGAAAACTTGTTTTGTATTTCTGGTGCATGGTTTACATGGTATTGTTCATGGTCTTTGTTAAATTTAAACATAAGAGAAACCTTTGTTACTGTAAAGGTGATCACTCAAAGAGGTTGTCTAGAGAGGCTGTAGAGTTTCCCTACTTGGATATATACACTTAAAATCCTAACTGGACACAGTCCAAAGCAACATGCTGAGCCTGCTTGGAGCAGGGGGAGTGGAGCAAATTATCTCTAGAGGACCTTTCCAAGTTGAACTATTCTGTGATTCTGTGTAGGGTTTCTTTGTGTTTAACAATTTGCATGTTTATATTCTTGGTGCAAGACTTCTTTTTTTAATTAACAATGCCCTAGTTTGGATGAGACGATAGAAAAGGTCCTCCTCTAAGTTTGTTCACTCCCCCTCCCGTTAGCACACAGCATGTGTTGTAACTTCCAGCCTGCTAAAGTTGTCTTCAGGTTTTCCCTCTTGCCACTCTCTCCTATGGAACAGTAGCTACTTAAGTAACTCCCTTCAAGTAGATGAAATATTTTTATCTTTACTGTGTAGGTGGCATGCATGTTGCTTCATTTATTGTTTTAGCATTGAAGTCGTCCCTGTTTAAATACTATTGTACTTTTGCATGAATAATATTTACAGATAATGGGCTTCATTTGCCTTGTAGAAGAACCTGGGGGCAGGGAGACTGTGATATTCTGGAAGACTCTCCCAGAGAGATTTCCCAAGTTCTGGGAAGTGTGTTTCACTGCATTTGATAGAGAAATGATTTGTTCCACTTGACCTGGAATTTGTAAAGGTTTGCATACCTCTCCAAGTTCAAGGGCCTCTTATTTGAAACCTGTAAAGGTTCTAGAATGTATATGCGTGAAACTGCCCTTTGACAACATGCTGCTTTCCCAGCCACGTCTAGTTTCTACCCAAGCTTCTGGTGTTTCTGATGCTGTTGTTACATCTTTGCAGTGTGATGACTGAGCATGCAATTTAGTAATTCACAGATACAGAACAGAGATTTACAGAGGTGGGGGGGTTTGCTTGTTTGTTTGGGGGTTAGTGTTTTTTGTATCAGGGACTTTGAATAATTCTGGAGCTTCACCCAGTTGTTTGCCTTACGCTAGTAAATTGCAGTAGTGTGACCTCAGGTTCTTCATATCTAAGGAGATTAAAACAATTGTGATGCATTTTGTCTTGAAGATGGCTCTGCATTCCTTGAAGAGTTTAGGGAAATTCCTTATCCTCTCGTCTTAAGCAGATGAAAGCCCTAAACCTAAATCTCAGAGAAGCAATCCTTTGATTATTTTTTATTATTATTCTCCCATTCAGTATAGCTTATTACCTGTTTCATGTTCGAGTCCTTCTTCAGGGATTTTCCAGGTACACTGTTTTGAATATGTTTGGGCATGATGTCACTCAGTAGAGGAGTTTCTACTAGATGTTTGCATCTAATGATTTTCCTCAACCTTCATTGGTGTTTCTAATTAGGTTATATTCTGTATTTGAAACAGAGGACTCCTTTAGCTAGCTATAAGTGGATTTGATGCCTCTTGTTCAGGAGCAGAAGAGCATTTTTGGGGGAGGGGGATTGTTTTCTTTTTGGTTTTTTGGGTTTTTTTTTTGTATCCTTAGCTTTTTACTTTTCTTGATACCTGTATCTGGTGTACTTAAATATATATTTACTTTGAATCCATGCTTGCCTTTCCTTTCTCATAGCTGTCACTGTAGCTTAGTTATTAACTCAGTTTTTAACTAAAGTTTTTTTTCTATCTGGCAATACTGACAAGCTCCAACAAAAGGTAATTTGTAGTTCAGCAGTGGCTTTGAAATTGTACAAAGCCATTACTGCCTAATGATTCCATAAGCTCAAAATGTCTCTATCGTTGCTTCTTTTCATAACACTCATAAGAGTCTGGTTAACTCATCTGTTGGTGCTAGGTCACTGAATCCACAAGCTTTTTCTATTTTACTTGTAGTCAAGTATGTGGATGTTCCATCAATCTTCCAGCATACAGTGCTTTAAAAAAAAATTGCTTTTGCTGTCACACTGGTTTTGATTCCTAGCTGTCTCTTGAATCTCCACTACTTTAGCTCTGCTAGTTATTTAAACTCAGTATAATTATTTTTGGCATTAGATTGAGTAAAGGTTTAGATGTCGATGCCTCCGTTTTTATTGAATTGTCATCTGTCAATTTACACTGCCACTTCTTTCCTGGTGACACTTTTTGTAGTCCAACCAACTTGTTGAAATTAATGTGTTGCTTTCAACAATTATTTTTTTAGTCAATGGATTTTGGAAAACACCCTGTGATCCCCTGACTTATCTCCAGACATCATGTTGCAGAAATACTGAAGTGGGAAAATACAAATAACAGAGGAGCTGTGACGCAATGTGTGAAGTGTGATGCAGACACAGACAACTGTTTTAATGCCGTAGTTTTTGTCCAGCAGGATTTGAGCTGCATGTACAGCCATAAACCTGCTGATTCTCTTGTGACTTTTCTGAAACTAAGAGTTTGTCAATTTTCCGCACCTTCCTGCGAGGGGTTTTACAGCAGCTTATTTTCACGACGTTCCAGAATCCTGGTGCATGACGAAGAAATAACCAAGTAATTTTTTGTTGAGCTGTATCTGACTCAGTTGTAGTTGATAAACTCACCTGAGCCATTGGATGGAGTTACTGAAGTCTGTTTTCTGATCTGGTGGTGCTGAAACATACAGGCTAACAGCTTATGCGTCAGGTGGCTCAGTTATTGCTGTGTGAAAATGTAATTCACTTTTTCAGCTGGAACTTGCCGCAAATAGGGCTCCTCTGCACTCAGAACTGTGTCCTCTGAAAGCTGGGAAACCTTTCAGGACAGCTTTCTCTAAGTCCAGTAGTAGTACAGCCCAATAGTTAGTAAAATGAGCAGATGTGATCAGAGACCAGCTTGCCAACAAGGGAACATGACTGAGCTCAGGTGGAAAGGGTGAGGACAGAAATTAATGCCCATGGATGTAAATTAGTCTGAGATTCTCTGCACTGATGGTCACAGACTGGGTCTCGTGGATTTATGTGCCCGAGATGAGATGGAAAGAGAGAAACTAGTAGTATTACAAAAAGATTGAGCCTCTAGAGAAATATCCAATCCATGGTATTAGTTGGGATCCTTCTGAGCATGTAGAGAGAGGTAGCTAATGTTGCAAGCCATCTTTCTCTTTGAATAGTTGTGGAGATGAGGGTTTTGTTTCAAAGACTGGAGAAAGATGTTACAGTCATTTTCAGGAATGTAAGGGAAGATTTATTTGGGGAACTGCATGCTCATCAGCTGCAGTTTGGTCCCTGAGGAATTGTGGAGCTGGTGTGTTTAGAAGCCGTTTCTAGGCATATGAAGGTGAAAACAGTAATTAGGATTGCCAAGAGTACTTGTCCAGCAGATTCTCTGGAGCTGTGGTTGAGGAGAGAAGTAGTGATGCCATCTACATTGACTTCAACAAGTGTTTCACTGTGGTATTCCAAGAGCATCCTTGTGTCTCATTTGGAGCATTGCAGTCTAGATGAGACTGCTCAGTAGATAAAAAGGCAGTCTGGATCATTTAGGTCTGAGAGTCTGATTTGGAATGTGTCACGCTTAGTATCTTATCAGTGACACAGCACAAGCTGCAATGCCCTTCAATAAGATTGCAGGTCATCATTGTGGAGTGGGATGCAGTCAGTATGTTTGAAAACATAGCATGCTACTCTGAAATGTATGAAATCTGTATAGCAGTTGTGTTTAAAATTTCTTTCTATAAGTAAATGTGTTTCCTTTCAGATTATGGAGCTCTGTGGTGCAACAAGACTTGGCTATTTTGGAAGAAGTCAATTTTACATTGCTTTGAAACTTGTTGCTGTGGCCCAATCTGGTCTCCCTCTAAGAGTGGAAAGCTTAAATACAGGTAAATCACAGGATCGGGGAAGTGGGGTTTGAGTTGCTGAGTGCAATTATTGGTAGTTGGCTTACATGTTCTTACAGAGTAACCTTGTAAATTAGTGTGATATGTCTCTATACATGCTGCTAAATTTAAAATGTGGAGAGAGTGTTTTCTTACTGTGCAGTAAATAAGAATTGAAATACCTTACTCATTGAATAAGCATTGCATTCACCGTAGGACGAATTAACAACTTGTACCTACTATGTAGGAGCAAGTTAATTCTATAGATTACTGATATGAGAAATTGTGTGCTGTGTCCTCTGAGTCAAGTACTAAGAGGAGTAATGTAAACTGGAAGGAGAAGAAGAATGCAGCATTTGAAGCCTTTTGTAGCTGCTGGGTTTCCAAAGCCTTGATTGTGACAAACGGAAGCTTATTTTTTCTAACATTACATTTCTTTGCACTTGGTTTGACAGTTTTTTCCCTTCTAAGAGCAAATACGAAGATTAGTTTGAGATTTTTTTGTTAGTGAAAAACCTGACCTGTAAAAGATCTTTGAAGTCTGTTACCAGCCAAATCACCTGTTACCCTGCTTTCCAAAGGTCAGCTGTTTACAGCTGCAGGAAGAGCTTTGATGTGAGGCTCTCCTGTAGCCTTCTAGATAGGTTGATCCATGGCCTTGTTGTTTTGTAAGATGAAAAGAGACATAGGAAGATGAAGTAATGAGTTTTAAGTCACTATAGCCCTTGCATTATAGAATACAACACTAAATTTAAAATATCTTTGGAGCATAGTTTTGCCTTAGAGTGACTTTATTAGTAGATTTCATGCCTGTAGAATAATGTTATGATTTTTATATGCTAGTAAATAAAAGAAGTTGTAGGAGGTTTTTGTGTCTAAAGGATATAGATTAAACAGCAGTTAAGGAGACTGTTAAAAACAGTCTGATGTGATTGAAGTATTTGACAAAGTGATAAAAAATAAAGGAATCACTGTCTATACTTTCACAGTTATGTTTACTCTAGGCTCATACAAACTGTTTATACTGCTTTCATAGAGTTTTGTAGCTTTTTGGAAAAGTGCATTATTTTACTCAATGTTTTGCTATTATTCAAGTTCCTTTCTGTTTATAAGCCACTGTGTGTTTGTAAACTATTACCCTAGTTTTCCTGATGTGTTCCCTAATCTAAAGCTTTAGCAAGTTGTAGCAGAATGCCCTAAAATCAGAAAGCTGGAAAAAAAACCTTCATCTTCTAAAACTGATAAGACTGGAACTTGATAAAAAATGGAATTTCTCATCAAATGGCCGTTGGAGAAAGGAAATACAAATCTGTATATAGGCTTTCTACAGGGATTTTATAAGCTTGGCTTTATTTTAATGCAAGGTGCCTTAACCAGAAGAAGTGTTTCTATTTAAAAAAATGAGAAATCACAAGAATTTTGAAGGAAATAATTAAATGAACGTACAGAGTTAATTTCAAAATATAAAATATGTTGCTATAAAGTTAACAGCAATTGGAACTTTAATTTCACATTGTTAATTTCCTTGATTCGTGACAATATTAGAAATACTTGTGATGATTTCTGAACTTCTAGGAAAATTTTCTGTAACTGGTTCCAAGCCTACAAAATGCATCAAGTACAATAGAGAGAACATTTATTTTTACCCTAACTGTTTTTAGCTATGGTCTGTTGCCTTGGTTGCAGTGGTTCCAGTCCTATCTATGAATTTCCTGCTTCTAGAATGATTCAAGTGTTGTTGTAACAGCTAACTCAACAACTAAAATGCAGCAGGCTGATAAAATGATTCTGAGCTTTGCAAATTTAGTTCTACCCACATTCCATCTCCAAGATGTCTTGAAGATGAACTGTTAGAGCCATCTGAAACTAAGCTGTATACTCTTTCTCTCTTTAGACATTTTAAATTAGTTAAAGCTTATATTTTTGGACATCTACTTTTTAGTTCTCCATTTTATATGCATTTCATTCATTTTTCTTAATTTTCTTCTTTCTTTTGTCTTGGAAATTTCTTTCACCTTCCTACTTGTTCCTTTTGCTTTTTGGTGTGTGTCTTGTCAGTAGACAAGAAATCTGTTTTATCTGAGTTGCTGAGTGGAAACTCAGTCAAATTTTTAACACTAAGTCTAACATAAGTGTGGTCCAACTGATTCTTAAGTGCTCTTTTGATTACTCAGATGGACAGTAGAGTAAGAATACTGGCATTAGTTATTATACTGCAAGCCTCCAAAGCTGTTGTTCTTTTGTCCCAGAAAATTTTCCTTCCAGGAAGCTAAAAATTGAGACATGAATGAGCAGTGTCTATTTCAAAGCAATATTTATTTTTTAAGTAAGGAATGCAGGTTTTGGTGGAAGAAAATATTAAGAGGGATGTGGGCATAAAAAGTACAGAGAACTCTTTAATATATTCAGTATCAAGGTTAGTTCCATTCATGACAGCTCCCACATATATAATTGAGGGATTTCTGAATGGTAACAAATATTTGCATTGAAATGAGATTTTTCTGCTGTTACTGGAAAAAGTCAGAGAGGAGAGAGGTAAAAATAGCAAGTTAGTCACATAGGAACTCAGTAGAGCTAAACAAACCTATATTTATCTAGTCTTGCTTTTAAAGAAGACAGCAGGGTATTTTGTGTTTCTTTTGAGTCCTCTTATTATTTAGTGACTCGTGCTGGTACAGCTGATTGCACAGACTTGCCCTGTGTCAGTTGGATCATCTGGTGTCTGTATTTTCTTGGTTTTGCAGACATACACATTTTCACTTGTATGTAATGGCTTTTTCACTTTTTGGCTGGCTGTGGTTTGCTGTTTAGTTATGTTACTTTCCTGCTGCAGCATGGGGTACAATGCTGATGTAATAACCAGTATGCAATTTCATGTTGTATTTTAATATAGTTGTAGTACCACTGACTCATTCTCAGTAGCAGAAGCAATTTACGTAGGCAGTCAGCAAGAGAAATTAAATTTGAGCCATGCTTGTAATTTTGTTTTGTGTTGGAGACATAATTTCCAAGTAAGCTGTACAGCAAATTCACAATTTGTGTTTATTCAAAGTGGAGCGCTAAGAAGATTGCAGTTGGGATAAAAATGGTAGAAATCTTGCAATGGGTAATTGAAGGTTTGCATAGTCTCATTTCTATGTTGTGCTACTCTGAACCATGGTACATAAAGCTAATGGGTTTCCTAGCATTTTGTAGAAACTTTGCATTTTAGTTGCTCATGTCAAAGTGAGGTGACATTGGAATATTTCCAGTTGTAGTTCCAGTATTCCCAATCAGTTAATTTAGCTTTTGTTGTAGAAAAGTATGCATAAATGTTTTTAAGCAATAGTCATACTCTGTGATATGGCAAGATTATATTATCTGTTGTAAATATGAGAACATGACATTAGCTCACTGAAAGATGATGCTAAATACACTGCAGTATTTTGGCACTTGTTTTGCTGATGAACCATTCTATGTGAAGAGACTCTACTTCTTTGTATGCGCTAGAAATGGTAGATAAATTTTGAAAATCATGCTTCAGTAATGAAATGTTGACAAAAGGAACAAAAAATTATATAGATCCAGGTTATCTGGTTGCTGCTGCATTTAATGCACAGTTGTGGTGTAAAGCTGTGATGGAGCAGTGTGAAGTCGTCTTTGTGTACCAAAGTCACAACTTGGGTAGCAAAATCTTGACGTCTAATGCAGAATAGGTATTCGCTTTTTCCAGCTGCCAGATGTTGGCTTGACTGTAGCAGCAGTCTCAGTGTGTAAGGAATTGAGTCACATGTGAAATTTGAACTTCAAAATAGAACAGTGTTTCTATTTTTAGTCATAATACTTATGTATAGTAAATGTCCTGCTTTATTTTTTTAACAGTAAAGGACCTCCCTCTTCCCAGATTTGTTGTGTCAAAGAATGAACAAGAGTCAAGACACACAGCCTTGTATTCTTCAGATGCTGATAACCCAGCCTCATATTCAGGCGTGATTCCTCCTCCTCCACCTGGCAGGATACAAGTCAAAAAAGGCTCTGTGAGCCATGATGCAGTTCAGCAGCGTACATCAACTGATCAACAGGTAAATTAACTTAAAATATTAAATGTGATCCTTAGTCAGTACTTTGCTGTGTAGATGTCAATTTGATAGGGCTTCTAAGCTAGGTTACTTTCAATATTGTTTTTTTTAAAAACTGTATACTGATATATTTTGTACACAAAGAGCATATCTTCCTCTGAAATACTTGCATGTAGGATTTAATATACACATTTTCATGAAGTGTTAAAGTCTGTGTTTAAAATATTTGCAGTAATGGACAAAGACTTGAGACAGAAAAATTCAGTGTGTAAGTTAGGCATGGCAAATATATAGTTGTAGTTATTATGGTATTAATAGGTAATTTATTAACTGGTTCCCATCAGTTTCCTGGTCATTGAAACAGTGATACTGAGTGCCGTGGAAGACTGAATTTCTAGTCCTTCAACATGCTCCAATAAGTGTAAATCTGAAATATTGTCTTTAGAAAAAGTTCTGTAAATTTTCACAGTTGCTTTTTCTGCCTCACATTTTATTGTTCAGCAGTTTAACTGTGAAGGAGAGACATTGAGAACCAGGAAAACAGACCAAAGTTTTCAAATAGCTTTTTCTCATGTTTTAATAATGAGAAAACTGATTACTTTTTGTTCACTGGTTCTTTCATCCTAAGTGACAAGATGTCTGAATTAATGAAACCTGTAAAGACTTACAACTGTGCTTTCTCATACATAATTCCTTGGGTTTACAGTCTTGATGCTCTTTTTCCATGGGGAAGTACTTTCTGATTGTCTTTTCTACAAACAAGAGCTGAGTACAAATGCTAAATTTTGCTGGGTATATGTATTGAATAACCTGTTTTCTTCCCTGTGGTATGTTTTTTTCTGGGCTTATTTTGTAAAGAATCGAGGAACTTGCAAATGTCTCATAGTCACTGTGGGAATCAAGGAATCACTCATAAACATTTATTAGTCTCTATGGAAATAGCCCAGAGTGATCCAATATAAAGAAAAAGTAAATTAGCAGAGGAAATCCATAATCAGTGTTTGGCTGCCACTTCCTTTCATTCAAAGGGAGGATGGGGAATATAATGCAAAAAGATCTAGCAGTAGGTCTCAAGATAGCTTTTTGCTGTCTAGTTTTGAGTAGGTGTGTTTGAGAGAGCTACCAAGTACTTTGCACATGGCAGATTTCCTAAATCTGTTTGTGAGGTTTTAGTTGGGTTGAAACTGTGATTTATATGCTTCCATCATGATGTTGAGTTTATTTAGTGAACAGTTGTAATTTGATACAGGAATCTGTAGTAGCATAATGTTAAAATAACAAAAAGAAAAGTAAATCTGATATTTGAGGTCTTCAAGTTAAGAATAAAGAAGCCACGTATTCACAAAAGTGTGTGTGCATCCCAATTTCATTTCTCTGTCTTGACTGATAAAAGCAACTTGGTATCTCTCTTTTACACAAGTCTGTCTGAGATCATCAGAATAAAAAAAAAAACTCTGTAAGTCTTTGAGAGATCTGGCCCAGAAAACAGATGTGGAACAAATGTAACAGACAACACAGTGTTGATTCCAGCAGTTTTAAGTTGTATTCATGGTCTAGAACATTGGGGAAGTATTGTCTAATTTTGCACCCTGTTGTAAAACTGAATGTTCTGTGGCTGATGCTACATTTCTGACTGTACAATGAACCCATTCAAGCAGCCTTCTTGTCCCAGTAGAATACTTAGTGATTCAGATACCAGGTTAGAAATAAACTGAGAAAGGGGCTTGAGCCCAGATTTCTCACTTAACCATATAAATATTCTAATCGGGTTATTTTGTAAAAGATAAGTTCAGCTTTTATCCATGTTTTCATGGGAATTACTGATATAGTTGTCTTCATCTGGAGATACCATTCAGGTTTATAAAATCTAGAAAGATTTTCAGGTTCTGAATTCTCATTCCACCTTTTGACTGATGAGTATTTGAAGAGATGAAGTCTGACAAGAAATCACAACGTGTCATCTTTGTAGGGATCACTCTTCTTTCTGGAGGAATATGTCAGTTAAAATTGGATATTTCACTCATGGAGCTTATCTTGTACTTGTTAGATACTCCATTAGCAAATCTGATTTTGTTTTTTCTTCAACTGTTTGTGGCTTGGAGAATATGACCAGCACTTGAAAATACAATGATTTCTTTAAATGCTATGGCTGAAATATTTGTATGAAATCATGAGGTATCTTCATCTATAAAAACTGGTTCATTTATAGGCAGCTTTCCATATTTTTGAGATTTGTCATGCATAGTATAACGTCTCCTAATCACAAGTAATTTATGTAGAAGAATTTTGCTCAGTGTATTGTCTACTGAAATGTCCTAGCTAAAACTATTTGTTTATCAATGTATTATTTCAGCAGTTCCCTCAATGAGCTTTACTTTGAGGCAGGGAATCAGGAAATAGCAGTCAGGTTGTGTTTCCGAAGAGTAGCTATAAATTATTTTGTGGTAGCTTTTGTAGTTAATAAATATAGCACTGGGCAGAAGTTTGTCTTTTTAATATTGTTGGAAGATGACTGAAGTCATGCCCAGCTGTCATGGAAGCTGCAGAACTGATTTTAGGAGTCTAGCTGAGTAATGCAAGATGGCATCACGCACTGGATAGCATGTTAGCTGCACGTCCTAGTGGAGATCAAACACGGTGAAAATATTTTTTTTTCTTCTGACAGAATTTCTTTTTCCTATGAAATAGAGGCTAAGTAGATTTGAGCACTTCTGCTGGCAGTGTGACATCAATACCAGCACTGTAGTGACTTAAGTAGGCTACCACAGTGTAACTGAAAACCTTCTTAGAAGAAGCAACAATATTGAGATGAGGAGGAACTTTGTGTCTTCTGAAAGTAGCTGACGAGTGACTAAATATTCTCAGTGTTGCAGATGGTTTTTGGCTTTAACAGCAAAACACAAAACTAAATACTTTTTTCAGTTGTGTTAAGTGTGATACAATGTTGATTAGGTACTGCTTTAGGATACTTTCACCTCTTTTCTGGGAAAGGAGGTATCTAGCTTCAATAGATTTTGCGACTTTAACATATGAAAAACACGTGTCTGATAAATGCTTACAGGCTGAACCTTGCTGTATCCAGGCGAAAATAAAAGGTGAAGCAGGTACTCCCCTGCCTATGGGTGCATTAAGCATATTACTGGCACTCCAGATCATACTGATTTAGTGCTGTCACTGCAGCCTTAGGAGGAGAAGTTCAAATTTGGTACCTGTAGTAGGCAGAATTTGATCATTTCAATTCTTTCAACTGTATGAAAACTAGTATGACCTTATTTTAAAGTTTTGCCAGTAGTTCATCTCTGTGCACTTCTGTTTGTAGACTGAACAGGTAATTTTAGATAAAATATGTATTAAATGGTTTACAAGCACAGGGCTGGAAAAGATCTCATATGTCATTGCATCTAGCTTTTTATTATTATAAGAAATTTTATTGGATGAGTTTTTTAAAAGATCAGGGTTCTCTCTTGAAACTGTGAAGCCTGTTTTTCCACACTGCCTTTGTTGGGGAAAACTATTCCAGGGCCTTAGGAATATTCATGGAAATATGGTGGGAATTCCCACTTAGCTCAGCCTGTTCATTTAACAACTTTGTCATTAGTATTTGCTGCAGGGCACTACCAGTATTTACTGGAAAACTATTGCATTCCACTTTAGCTCTGTTTTGCTTGACAAAACAATCCATAGTCTCGGTTACATTTCATAAAGCAGTTACCAGTAATCCTTAATCCTTCTCTATCTGTGATCCAATTTGAATTCAAGTTTATTGAAAATATTTTGCTACATTTCTTGTTCCAAGTGATATTTCAGCAGTATTAGTACTATTTTCTGGGGTTCTTTCCGGTTTTTGTTTGATATATCTCGTCTCGTATACCTTGGCAGCTGTGAAAAAAGCAAATCTGTCATACCTAACATACTGTAGGGATCTGATAGTTGACCTGTGCATCCAGTCTTCTCTTTATGGCCTTTGGTGTTAACATTCATTATGCAAGAAAAACTGTATTTTACATTTTAAAATTTGATTGCTGACTGTTCCTTATGTCCTGAAAAGGACCCATCTGTCTGCTGCGTTACCTTTGTTGTCAAAATTAGTAAGCGTGCTATGTAGTGTGCATGATCAGTTACCTTAAGTATCAAACTAGGTTATTGTCCAAATCAGTCATTCAAGAACATTAGTAGAAACTTCCCTTCAATCTTGTAATTCCCATTCTAACACAATCCAGCTTTGCCCCTTCTATAGCCAGTTCTTTTGCACCTTAGATCCTTGTATTAATTTCCACATTGTTGGAACTATCTTGTATGACACCTCACTGAGTTATGCTTAGTTTCAGGTTAAATGTAGTGCAGTTCATTTGTTGAGGGAATCACAAAAATACCAGTATCATTTCTCATGCTGTTACTGATCCCTTTTTAATTTGTCTGTGGTTTAATTATTATTTTCCTCAACTGGCTGAACCACACATCCCACCTTGAAAAATGTGGTGTGCTGCAAGTGGAGAAGTTCTCACTGAACCTTGGGTCATTTTCTTCTTTGGTATGATGGCCATACATATTTGTGTGTGTATATATAAATGTTTTTAAAAAACAGCTGAGGGTTTTAGCTGTCTTAAGATTCTAGTGAGCTAGGTGAAGGAATGCCATGAGTGGTATTTGAGTGACTAGGATTGCACAAGGGAAAGATGGTGCTGCAGTAATGCTGTCTAAACTGGGTTTAAACTGGCTTGGGAATGTGTGCCTCATGATGACAGTAAAGCTAAAAATGTGGATTGTCCCCCTTCCAGAAGTTTTTTTACATCAGAGCTGGTGACATGCTTTTGCTGTTTAATAATTTTGGAGTCTCTAAGCTCCAAATCAGTTGTGGGAAATGTGTAAATGTTCAGAATTCTGATATAATGGTTTTTTGTACACTGAGAACAAAGTTAATTATTTCCTATGTTTGTGCTTCTGATGATCTGATTACTGTTACTCCATGCTGTACAGAATCACATGAACCACGTGTAAAGTAAAGATTTAGAAGACTTGAAGTTGGGGATCATTTTTACAATTTCTTCCTCTGCCAGCTGTTAGGCAGAGGCTTACTGAAGAGTCACAGTTCTCAGCCTAGGGCAGGACTGCTTCATGATGACTTTGTTGTGAAGTTCTAATGTTCACATGCAGTTACTAGGAATAGTGAGTAGTTTCCTCTAGGTAGACTACCATACATTTCTCTGCCTCAGATTTTCTTCTGTGTCTTTCTGGACCATCTGATTTGTAAAAATACTGGATTAAATGAATAACATCTGAGTTCAAGCATAGCTTTATCTGTTTACTCCATGATGTTTTGTCTAAAAAATTCAAAAATCCTTCAAATCTTGTTTGCTAAAAGGTGACTTATATAAAAACCAATGGAACAGTATGCTTTTAATTTATTTAAATGATGCAGTGTCATGGTTTTCCTATCACCTGTTGCACAATGCTAAGCACAGTAGCCATTCAATTTCAGTTCCATTTTCCAGCCTGCAAGTGGCACTCAGGAAACCCTGACTCCTTGCCTCCGTGTACCAGTGAGGATAAGAATGTCCTGCCATTGCAAATGAATATTAGGCAAAGTAAATCGGTTTGGGTAATTTTGGGGAAGCCTACATTCAGTCTGTTGGTACTGATAGTACATTAACGCCTATTTACATAGAGTACCAAACTTTCTGTGTACTGCTGAAACAGATTCTGAGGGTTTTGGCTTTGTTATTACTTTTCAGGGTATTTGGAGTTCAAGTTTTACTTTCTTTTACTTGTTTTCCACTAATACCGTTCAGTTTAAATTGGGAGAACTGACAAACAAGAATTTCAAAAGATAAAGATATAGGGAAGAAATTGCTTTCTACTACATGAATACTTTGTACAATATAAAATATTTTTCCATTTTATTTGAAATGAAGTGGTAATCTGAATGTTTTATGAGAATTGATTCCATGTAGAAATTGCACATGTGATTCTCTTTTTTCCCATCTGTTCAGGAAGAATATAGTACAGTATGGGATTAAAGAGAAGTGTGAGCCTTACCATCATGGCAACATTGCCTTGTACAGCGGAGAAGTATATCCTAGCTGACATAATTATTTTTTAAAACTTGTATCTGTGTTTTTGCATATTTAAAAACAAAATGTCCTATTTGGTGATTTTTTTTTCACCAATCCTTAGTTCTGATTTGTTTTAAATGAAAATAAATAACTGTGAATCATTTGATTAACATTGGGTATGATAATAAATTGCACAGTAAGTATTTCTTTTGAGACCTGGTTTCAAATGTAACTTTTATCACAAGTGAAAGTGAGCTCCAAAGGAAACTAGATTATTAAACTAAGTTACTTAACCCACCATTGATGTTGTTTTAAGAACGCCAAGTTAAAAATATGTTCGATTACAGTTTGATGTAAATGTGTTCAGTCCTAATTATACTGTACCTGACTTCTTCTGTTTTCTCATTTTAATAAGTACTAAAATTTTCCCTCTCTGAAATAAGGTTTAACTGCAGTGATAATTGTTTCTAGAAATAATGGTTTTAGATAGGCTTTTATGTATTTAGTTATGTAGTAAAAAACTTAAAAGATTCCTTTGTTTTATTAGGAGTCCACATCTCCAGTTGTTTCACCACAGCAATCCCCACCAACCTCTCCACATACATGGAGGAAGCACAACCGCCATCCCAGCGGAGGGAATAATGAGCGACCTCTGGCTGGACCTTTTTGGGCTCCATTTAGTGAAGTACAACCAGGTATAAATGTCTTGTTAAGCTTCAGTGGTAACCCAGAGTTGTGGAATTCTTAAACTGTCTTAAGCTCATTTATTATACTTATTTATCTTTGTGTTTCCAGTCTGGAAATTTCCTTGCAGATTCAAGTGTCTGTGTTGATAGCAGCACTGTGAAATCTGTGGTCTTGCATATGGCAGATCCATTTAATAGTGTCACATGGGAAATGCTAAGTGTTTGGAGGGAGGGAAAAAGAGTGTTTAAGTTTTCCAGTGGAAAGTTTTTAAAACAAAACTGATAATCCTGTTGAAATTGTGCAGAAGCTGTCAGTATACCTGAGAATGTGGGGGCCTCAAGGGAAGGCAGTAGATAATATATTATTTGCTTGTATTTCTGGTAGAATTATATTTCTGGTAGATTAGCTGAATTGCCAGAACAATTAATTTGATTTCTTTAAAGTTTATGTAAATAACTGAGGCTTCTGCATTTCCAATCTGTCAAGGTAGAACCACTTTTTTCAGTGAAGCTTTTCATCCTTCAATGTTCTTCATTTAACATGAAGACCCTCCCTGCTATTGTATCACTATATTCAGACTTAAAAGCTTTTCCCCTTAATATGCTTTATTTTAAAAAGTTATGTTTTATTTTCTGATACCTGGTAGTATTAATAAATTTAGGAACAATTGTAATTCAGGTTTTGATTTTGATGGTACTGCTAAAGAATGTTGCATTTTGTAGGCTGTAGTTTGAGATTGAACTGTGATTGCTTGGTTTATTTCAGTTATGATATTCCAAAATCTATCTGTTACCTTTCAGTTATTGTCATTCTGTAATTCTAAGCATCCGTGGAGTAACAGGGATTCTATTAGAATTGATTGGATAAGAAGATAAAACTTTAGAAGTGGAATGAGTTGTATACAGAGGCTTATGCCAGTGTACTGAATGTTGTTTGCTATTAAGTTCCAGTCAATTTACAATTAAAAATTGCTTATATAATCCCTTCTAAGGGCTCAGTCCAAGCACTGTCAGCACTCAACTTCTCAACCTTTTTTCTCCTGTAGTTCAGTTGACTTGTGTTTCTCTGAAGGTGATTTCTAACTTAAAAAGTCACGGAGTCCAGGACAGTATGCAAACTCTTCCTAGTGTTGAAAAATTCGATATTTTTATCTTAAAAATAAAGTTGTAATGTCATGTTAATATCTCAGTTTAATGATTTCCCTGTGATGTTTAATGGGTAAATTTTTCAGAAGTTCTCTGAGGATATTTGTGAACTAGCTCAGTATTCCTTGATTTTATATTCCATACTGGAACACATTCATAGTTTATTTAAAGTAATTCTAAGATGCTATTATAGAAAGATTGTCTGTTCTGGCAATGCTAAAGATAAAGTGACTTTTCATATATTACTTTGAGAAAAATTGTCAGTATCATTTACTGTAGATGATCCTTTTGCACTGCAGATGATTGATTATTGCTTTGTATTTCAGCTGTTCAAGGCAGTTCATAGCTTCCCCCTCCTTGATCCTACGTTTTAAGGACAGTGTTTATAGAAAAATTATGTTCTCGTGACATTTAGATAGAACCAGATAGGTTGTTGGTTAGTTTTCTTAAGATTAGCACTACAAACTTATCTTGATTCTACTGCAAGATGTTTTTGAGAAACCACGTGAAGTGTCATAGTTTCAGTAGTGCTGTGCCATTTCACTTGTGATCCAAGCAAAATGAGAACCCGGTCTCTCTGCATGTTGTTCACTTTGTTCTCAAACATTATTTCACGTAATGAGGTTGTCAGCTGTAATCATGGAACCTCAAGTGTGAAAATGTTTCTGGTGGGTCAGATAATAAACAGCGTGTTGCTTAAACCAGAAGGGCAAAAATCTATCTTTTTTGTTGGATAAAGATGTATTTAAAAACTCCCACTATGAGCAAAGTTAAACAGTGATTTCTCTATTGAATTGGACTGCAGAATAATTATTAGATAATAACTCAGTTGTTGGTTTTAAAAATCTTACACGTTGTCTTGCATTAGAAATCTAAAGCATAACTTATGGCTGTAGTTATCAATTTCTTGGGGAAAAAAGGGAAGAAAACCTGTTATCATCTCAACAGAGCAAAAGAATTTGGATTTTGCAATTTTTTGTCACTGTGTTGTCCAGTAATTCAGTTAGGATTGTGCTAATGCTTCGTATGTATATTACTGGCTTCTGAGGCACTGTCACACTAGCTCAGTGTGCTTACAAATATGAAATGAGAAGCCAAGGCTTGTTACCATTTCTCTTCAAGAATTTCTGTAAAGAGAGCCCCGAAGGATGCGTTTATTTTACTTTAATATTAGGAATTAAAATTCAGTGACAGACATTGATTTACATGAAAGATAGTGTAGACTATTTATAGTTATGTCAGATCTCATCCTGAAATGTCAGAGTGAAGTCTGTTAAAACCTGAGTCTCTGAAGTCTTTCAGGTGCTTTTGATTTAGCAGTTTAAGATAAGATCTTGATTTTTTTAACAGTTTTATGTCCTTGCTCTGGCTTAAATCTCCAGCCTGGAAAAGTCTTCACAGACTAATCCAGTGGGTGACTGGACACCTTGTAGGAAACAGAATTGTATATGAGATGTGAGCTAATGTAGTTACAAGAGAGCAAAAACGAATGGTCCATACTTTTACCTTTTAATCTCATTTTGCACTACAGCTCCAGCTGCAAGAATGTTGCTGACATTGACAAACTTGAGAAAGAGCCCTTCCCTACTTCAAATGATAGTTGAGTGGCATGTCAGAATGTGAAAACTATTTTTTTATTACCTTGTAGTCTGTTGGGACTGTAAGCAAAGCAGAATATTTATGTTGGTAGTATCCAAATAATGATCTAAAACAAATTTTTAAAATCTGAGCTCTTCTGTTCTGTCCTAGGATATTTGTTAGCTTTCTTTGGCATGACATCAGAGTTTTGTGTTGATATCTGAATATGTATAAGAAAATGCAGTCCTAAGCCATGCTTTTCTCTTTGGGAGGGATTTTGTAGCATTTTGTGAACACTTCAGGGACAGAAGTGTGACATGTCTACTGTGCTAATAGTTCCTTGCATCTTCAGGGCCCTAAGATAATTACTGGGCTTACAGGAGACTGAATAGTCCTTTGTCCCCTAGTTAATGCTTCATTAACTGTTGATAATTGGCCTTGTTACAAGCAGTGGAATACTCTTACCTGAGCATAAGAGCTCTCCAGCATTTTATCTTAATGAAAGAATTGTATTGAGCTTCTGGTTTTGTTTCACCACAGATTGATAAGGAAAACTCTTCTTAGTTTACAGAGTTAGTTGAAAATTTAGTTCTAGTAAACCCATATTTGTCTAGTTACTGAAAAGTACATGTAAATAGATAGAACATTACTTACATTTCCTTTTTTATCTCAAAGTAAAGGGGGTAGCTTTTATTGCACAGGAAATAATTTTCCATAAGTTATCAATGTGTTGGTAAGATATTCAAGCTAAAGGAAGAATAGAGCAGCTACAGGAATTTTTTAAGTCTTCATACTAAGCCTAGAGCATTAGACTTCACCATCTTGTTCAAATCTGCTAATTGGTCTTAGACATATTTTCCATTTAAAGTGGTGTTGCATGTGTTTTTACTGATATAGATGCACAGAGACCACTGAAGGTTTTCTTCATTGGGTTACAACGAAGACAGATCATAAAATTAAAATAGACTGATGGCTTTGAGTCTTCTCTGTGACCCAGTTTTCTTCCAGTTTCTCTTCCACCTCCCTGTTTCTGATTTGGTTTTGTCAAATTGAGTTATTGGCTGGTGGCAATCCATGAGTATGTGTGTAGATCCAGGTCTCCATGGTTACTAGTAACCTTTCTCCAGTGTTCCCCAGCTATCCCATCCTGTGTCCTAAAACATTGTACTGGAGAGTAAATAACAAGAACAGTAAAGCAAGAATGTTCTTGCTGGTATTATTCGAACAAGGGAGAAAGGAAACTGCATCACCTGTAAAGTACTCTGAAGGTATCAGTTTGGTGCTACAGGCATTTCCATGGCTGTCAAAGTACTGCTTTGGAACAGATACTGTGATAAGTGGGGATATTAAGTGAATTGTACCAAGATAAGTAGTTGAGAGAATTGAAGGATGAGTAAACATAAATAAGATAAATGGTAATAACGTCAGTGTCTGAGAGGCAGAGAACGGGAAAGTCAATGTATCACAAATAAAATTTGAGTGTTGCATATTAAAAGGAGTGATGGTAAGATGTTGTCTGCCTCTGTCTGTTAGTCCTGAAAGAGACGAGGTGGAAAGAGACTGAGTCTTTCTCTTCAGTTTCTTCCTAGCATTTGAGAGTTAGGTGAACTACTAAAGAAGAACCTCAAAGCAAATAAAGCATTGTCAGGTGCCTTGCCTTTATTCTCAGCATTTCTGGATAAAGTCGTTAGAAGCTCCAGACCACATAAGGAGCTTCCACAAGTGGAGGATGAATTTCAGACAAAATTATTAGTTAATAGTGCCTTTTCAGCATATTAAAGCTAACTTAGAAAAAATCCTCCACAAAAAATGATTAAATTAATTTCTCCTCCTGCAAATACTACTTTTATTCAATGTAATACAAGATTAAATGTGTTCTGCACAATTATGACTACTGTATGTAAGAAAAGAGCAAAGATAAACTGCTTCTAGGCTTTCTTCTTATTACTTTTCGTTTATGGAATGAAAGAGTAATTGCATGTTGCCAGATATTAAATAGCAGTATTGTATACTAACAGTTGTACTGTCACTTAAGATGTTAGTCCTCAATGTGCTTCACGGATTCTCATATTTCCTTCATTCTGTTTACTGCAGTGTAGTGTCATAAAGCCTTCAAGAATCTGAAACTGTTCATGTTTGTCAGCTTCATAAATTGATTACCTGTACGTGAATGCACTTGTCATAGCAGGTTTCTTTTTAGTCAGCATCATGACAAGAAATTCTTGGAGTTCATTGTTTGAAATTAAATATTGCTAGCAGGATTAAATTCATGACATCAATGTCCTATTTCTTGTTGTGTGGAGGGCTTACAGAAAGAAGAAGCTGACTTGTCTTTTAAAAGGAAGCCTGTTTCTACATACGAGGCAAAAATTCTTATCAGAGTTCGACTTTATTTGGCATATTTGAAGAGAAAGCATTTACTTGTGCAAGAACAGTAGATTCATCAGTTTCACAAATGTTGTTTAGACTTAAGGAGTTCATAATTCCTTTCAGGAATCAAAGAGTAGAATGGAGTCCTGAGATTCTTCTAGATTTGTTCTAAATGGATTGTTTTCTGTCTGATCCAAGTTCCTTAAATTTTTAATTTGCAACTGCAGTTTCACGGAATTTTGATGTTTTTGTAAGTAGAACAGTGGATGGCCATATCTGTCTGTAGTTACTTCATTGTTATTTTAATATTAAGATATTGAACACTGGCAGTTCTTCAGAAGTAGATTATAGCAGAGCATTGGGTGAATCTCACCTATCGTGTTCCAGATAGTTATTAGAGAGCAGATATCAGCATTCTATATGGATGCTTTTTATTATTCTTGTCCTGTTTTTAAGCAACTGAGTTAAGTTAGTGTAGAAATGATGTGGAGGAAAAGAATTGTCTGTACCAAAACTCCCAATTCTTAAAAGGAATTTCCAAGGCTGTTCTTTGAATGGCAAACTAGAACATAAAAAAGAAGAACTGATAATGAAGTTGAATGATATCATATGCCGCTTTTAAATAGTATTTGTCCATAGAGGGGCTTACTTCAATTAAATGAAAATGTGGAGTGTTTATTAACTCATTCAAAACCCATTAAACGGGTAAAATCCAGTTTACATTTTACATGTGTTCAATAAGCTCATTCCTCAGTTCTGTCTTTTTAGCACAGATGGAAGCTAACATAATGTAAAAATCTACAGGAGTGAGGTATCAGGAGATGTCAGGTGAACTTTGTCACCTTGGTACACTTTGGTTTTCATTTTTCTCATCATTCTATAGTATATCTCCCTGACAGGAGATATTTCCATATCCACAGTTCTTTCTCACTTTTCAAGGTTGTCTTTTGAAAAAGAAATGTTTCTTCTAATTTCAGGCTCATCTACTTCTAGTGATCCCATATGGTCTGGCCATTCACCACCACCCCATCAAGAAAATTGGGTCAGTTTTGCAGATACCCCACCAACCAGTGCTCTTTTAGCCATGCATCCTGCTTCTGTCCAGGTGTGACACTTTATTGGTATTTGATTTGCCTCATTCAGATTGATGTTGCAATCCTTGCGGTTGTTTTTTTTTCTTCATAATTTTCATTGCAGATGTTTACTGTGTATCTGTGCTGTAGTCTGTTTAGTGCTATTTGCCCAACAGATACTTGTTCTGTTGAGTTGCCTTAATTTGGAATGATTAAATGAAAGCTACTAATTTTTAAAATGTCAACAATTACGACTTTAAAACATTTGTATTTAGCTTTTTATGCATATGTGCCATACTTTTTTTTTCTGCTTACATACCTGCGGTCATTCCATATTGTATCAGTGTGCAAAAATACCCTGTCATTATCCTGGAGATGCCATCTGCTGATGGTTTCCTGCAGTTCTGAAACTACTGTGAGTTTTAACTATGCTTTATATTTTGAAGGCAAGAAGTTGAGGATTCGTAGAAGCATTTTAGGTAGATAATACTGAGGAAAAATATTTCATTTCAGGACCAGACAACAGTACGAACTGTAGCATCAGCTACAACAGCAAATGAAATTCGTAGGCAATCAAGTAGTTATGATGACCCCTGGAAAATAACTGATGAACAAAGGCAGTATTATGTTAATCAGTTTAAAACCATTCAACCTGATCTAAATGGATTCATACCAGGTAAGTTATTCTTTACAAAATATAATTGTGGGTGCATCAATTCTGTTACAAAGACTTTATTTTGTGTTTAAGCTTGCATACTATTTTGAACGAAGTTCTGCATTTTGCTGATAAATTCTACTATTGTTCAGTGTAATTCAAGAAAGACTAGAAACTAATTTGCCTTTTTCCTTCATTTAACCCTAGTAATTAGTGCCGTTTTTCCCAGAACCGTTGCTAAATAACTCATCAGCTTTACAGTAGGTCTGAATCTTCTAATGATTTCATTTGCCTTAAATATTAAAAATTATTGTTGCAATTTTTAGGATCTGCAGCTAAAGAATTTTTCACTAAGTCAAAACTACCTATTCTTGAACTTTCTCATATTTGGTAAGTGTGATGATTATTTAAAATAATTATTAATAATAAATGTTTAGAAAGATGACAGCTATCTGGTAGACATCTAGTAATTACTTACTAGAAAGTGTTAAGTAAAATTTCAGTACTACATTAGTATGCTCAGTTCTGCTCTTATTTATGCCAGTAGTACTTTCGTGGGTTTTAATGGGTCTGGGCTGGTAATATTTACAAGGCACTTTGAGAAAATGTCAAACTCTTCAGAGTCAAAAGCAATTTATTTGAGGTTTTTATTGTTAAAAATGCATTTAAATTTAAATAATTCCTAATCTGTATTTATTTATTCATTTATGTCTAAGTAAATTTAAACGAAATGTGTACATTCACATTTTTAAATCCAGTTTTTGGTACATGATGACAAATTCAGCTTTGAGTTTGTGCAAATCTTCAATATCTTTGTATTCTGGAATTTGTAGTGCATCATTGCATGCTATCATTAAATGACTTACCTTGGCAAGTGCTATCTTTCTTTCAGTGTAATGGTTTCTATTTCAGATATTTTCACATTTAAAATAAATCATATTGCCTCAGCACTATAATTTCAGTAGTATACTTTGCCAAAAATCTGAGGCCAATAATACTGTGTAGTACTGTCTTAAATGGGCTAAAAACCAGGAGAGATAAAAGTGACTTTAAATTATCTGTAAGCTGTTAGGAATGAAGACTCATCATCTTGAAGAGTAAAGCATGTGTAATGCTAATATAAAATGCTTAGTAGGATAAAGTGAATGATAAACTTTGCTCATCCAAGTAGCTAAATGGAAGCCTGTCTCTTGGAAATAAAATAGCCTTTGGAAATTGTATTTATACTAAGTTTTTCTTCTTAGGGAACTGTCAGATTTTGATAAAGATGGTGCACTGACACTGGACGAGTTCTGTGCTGCATTTCATCTGGTAGTTGCTAGGAAAAATGGGTATGATTTGCCAGAAAAGTTACCTGAAAGTTTAATGCCCAAACTGATTGATTTGGAAGACTCAGCAGGTAAGATACAGGTTCAACACAAATGTCAGTATTTTAAAATTATGGTTTAATTGTTACAGCAGATACTTGTTTGTATGAGCAGAAAGCATTTGCCGATATGAACTAAAGCATTGTGCAATTTTTAGAAGTCTTATTGCTCAAAGCAATAATCTTTTTTGAGCATGTACATATTTCTGTAGAGGGCAGTTATTTAGGAACAGTACACACACACACTATTACATTTGGAAATACTGTGTCCTTTAAAGGTTGAGAAAAACAAAATTGTCACACTATAGATTTTATTCATGACCAGCTGTTGTATTTCGGTTTCCCAATCTAGCTATGCTTTAGACTCACTTTTAAATGAGTATGCTTTCTGTTCACCCTCATTTGGCACGAGTTTCTAAGTATGAAAGGTACTTGAAAAATATTCCCAGATTCAATACTAAGGGCAGGATAGGTGTTTAAAAATGCAGGATTAGTACCAGAGACCTTTTTCTTTTTTCTTTTTTTTTTTAAATTCACCTCCTGCCTTCAAAGCAGATTTATCCTTCATTGTGTTGGCACCTAGTTGTTCTGTGCATTGCCCTTTATCTTTTGGTACTCACAGAAGAGCCACTGAATGTGAGTTGTGCTTGTTAATATGTGCCAAAAACTCAGTCCCATAACTGAAAAACAAACTCCTGTTCCATGTTAAAGTGGTGTTTGAAAACAGGATGTCTGTGGCCATCTTATTTTTTCTATTTTAAAATAGATAAGGAAAACTGAGTATTTTAAAGCTGCTTTAGATTACTTTCTAATAAGCAGTCTTTGCTTGGAAAGTCAGGTTATATTCTGAGTCCACAAGTACTAGAATTTGCTAGAATTTTATTTATTTTTCTCTCAGTACTTCAGGAGACTCTCTTCTTACTATGTTTGTAGGTTGTCACAGACTATAATCTCAAAATTATTGATGAGTTCTTAAACTAGATACTGTGTGTCTTATCTCTGCTTTAATAATGAACCCATTTTCTGTAGGAGTAGGTTGGCTTTTCAAAGATCTGTTGCTGAAGTGTTTTCAGTATGAGTAAGCATTTTGCTATGATGAAGGCATTGGTAAGAAATAGCTACCAATGTCTTAATTGGGCTAATACCTAGCGAATGTCTAAAACCTTCCCATTCTTTCCATTTTTGTGTTAAAGAAGTGATCAAGCAAAAATCTTGATAGGAAGTGAAATAACATTTATTTATATAAACCATTGTTACTGGGAAAAAAAACGCTATGAAACCCCCAAAAACTCCGTACCCAACAGCTATATTTGTCTTGATTTTCTATTGCCATTATTGGTGGTAGATTTCAGCTGAAGTTGTCTGGAAATGTTATACATCAGACACTAAGCCTAGAAGTGGTACATGTATGTTTATTCTTCTCATTTTACAGGCAACTTTGTTAATATAAAACTTCTGACTTACTTTCATGATGTACGAAGTGGTCTTTAAATTTGAAGCAAAATTGCTTTTATTAAGCAGTTTTTTAATTAATTTGAAGCAGAACTGCTTCCTCTGGTATTAAAGGGAAGTTATCCTGTTCTAATGAATGTTAAAAGATTACCTTGCTATGTCAGCTGTGCCTAAAAATTAGGCAAATCTGATTGATACCTTGTTCTGCAGTTATGAAGAGTTACAATGAAAAATTCAAGTTCTTCCCAACTTGTGGGGTTTTATCCAATTAGCTTTATTTTATTTATATATTTATTTATTTGTGTCAGTGGCATTGGAAATAGCTAATCTTATCTAGCACATAACATGATTTATTGCCAAAAGTTCTATGGTAAATAAAATACTTTAGATTATGTTATTGATGTTGCTATAGTTTTATGTTTAGTTAGAGCAGTCCACATCTCCAGCATACATTTACTAATTTAAAAGTTATTGATAGATTTGTCTATTGGACATGATGAATTACAGTTGTTCATCTTAAGAACTGTAAATCAGCCTAGAAAGATGAATTAGTTAAATTTTGGTAATAATTTTCCATTTCAATTCCTCTAAAAGTTGTATTTCAATAAAGCTTTCTTCCAAAATTGTCTTAAGAGATAGAAACTATAAAGTATGACACCAGAGTGTCTTTTTGAGTGCAGTTTTTGCATGAGATAAAACTTTCTCAGAGAACGAGTTTATGATCTTCTGCTGACATGCCTCAGTATGAATGAAGTACAGTCAAACTGTTGAAGAGGATGAATTGCTTGAATGTCTTTTAAAGCAATGTGCAAGATAGCAAACTTTATTTCAAAAGCATTAACAGCGCCATTATTAATCCTGTTCTTTTGTTAGAAAGTTTCCCATTAATCTTCTGCACTTCTCTGCACTTGAAAAGTGCTGCTTTTTTTCCATTTTGACTTCTGAACTAGTGACCATCAGAAGGAGGAGTAACAGAGGGCTCCTTGCACCCTCTGCCTGTGTTCAGACAGGAAAGGAAGAAGTCTGTCAGCCTCTCCCTCATCAGCCCCTGTGCATCCAGCTGCAGATGTTCCAAACTTTTTTGAGATATGGTCTTGCTTGCTATCTGGTTTCATTACTAGAGATATGTATTTCTCTCACATGGCACAGACTTACTGTATAATTAAGCAGTTGTATAGTAAGCGTTTTTCTGGTACAGCAGGACATCTCTACAGGATTGTAATTTCTTCAAATTCAATTTTATCTCAGTTAGTAAAAGCTACCAACCTTTACAAAAGTTGAAAAGCAAGTTTTGCTTTTCTATGAATTTTTGTTTGGGTTGGTACCACAATGCCATTTCTTTGTAAGAACAAGACTCTGCCATGCCTTATGTCTTACACAATTACTTTAACCCTTAACATTTTCCGTGGAATGTCATATGAATGTTTCATGTAGGTATTCGCAGAATTCTTTGAATTGCAGGTAGCTATGTAGTCTATCCATAATAATTTTCAGCTTTATCTTTTGACTTAGTGTTTAACACTGAAAGTTAGTTCAGTTATTAGAGTACTGTCAGTGAAATGAGAATTTTGAGTTTTTTAACTTAATAGAAATTTTTTATTCTTATTACATTTCAGACCAATTAACATGGAATATGTATTTCCCAAATATTGCCACTGGCATATTTAGGACTTAGTATATTATTTTGTTTACAATTACCATGGCATGTCAGCTTGACTACTTGGTGATATTGACACCTCAATGTAACCTATTTTTATTGATTTCCCTGAAGGAAAACAATTCGAGATGCTAGGTGCTGGAAGTTTCAGAAACATTATGGAAACAGCCTCATGTCTGGCTATTTAAAGGAAGTTTGAAACTCTGAGTTACTGGTTTCTGCGTGTGGTTTTTTTTCATGTTAGTAGCACCTCAGTTGCCCCTAACCTCAAGGTGGCACAATTAGTTTCTTTTTGGACTTCAGCGTTTTGACTGTGCATTTTGCTGTCCCTGGCAGCTCTTTGGAGACAGTAATGAGTTGTTACTTTTCAGAGGTACCGGTACACCACTGACTGTTCAAGTATTCAAGTGTTTTCAGTTAAGTTTGACATTGGATTTGTTATTAGCTGCTTCTAAATGAAAACTAGCAGGCAGAATATTGACTTGTCTTAGCAGAAGAGAAGGCTGCAGAATTCAGCTCTTTAGGAACCTGAAATCAGTCCATTTTATCAATTTCGAGCAAGTTTTGGTGCAACATACTCTTGTGGCAGTCATCTTCAATCACATACCCATGAAGCAGTCCTTTTTTATGGTAATTTAATTAAACCTTTCTGTTTGTTTGTTTTGTATAGTATTTTGTCTTGTTCAGAGTTTTAATTCTTTGGACTGCTGACATGATGTTAGTATGTCTAGCTACTTATCACTACTTATCAGTCTCTTTTTCAACTGTTCCTGTTACTTATACACTGTGCAGTTGTAATCTGAACTTTCAGGGGTTCTGAGGCTCTTAATGCCTGGCTTTAACTTACATTGTGATATCTAGAATAGGAGACATTGTAAGCAGGATTTTACTGTGTTAGACAGAATGTTTGATCTGCTGTTCAGATTTACTTCAAAAGAAAACTAAACAGTGCCAAAGGACAGTTGCCATGTGACAGCTACTAGACGTACTCAATTTGCAAAATGTAAATGGAAACACTTCTGTTTTAGTAGGGAGGCTTGAAACGAATGTTCTTTGGGGACTAATCTAAGGGAATGGTTTTCTTAACCTGTTGTCTTTTTTTTGTTTGCATTGAGATACTGGTTTTGCTCTGACCTTGTATAAAAGGAGGTATTTTATTCTCTAAGATGAAAGGCTCAGTGTAGGATATGATGTAATAAACACTAGTGTGGAATGATTTTCTCATACTGTAAGAAAAACTGCTTAATTCTATATGTAATCAAAATCTGAAAAAGCTACTTAAAGGCTAAGCACTGGGAAGATAGGATGGTAGAGAGTAATCTTCAAACCAATTTTCAGAAACATCCTTAAAATAAGAGTAGTACCTGATGAACAGTATATTTAATTTAATGAAAGTTCTTGGGTTTTTTGGGTTTTGTCTGCTGCCAAATATTTGAAGAAGATGAAAAGAAAGAGTACTTTGCACTTTCCATGAGATGTGAGCAGCTCTTCTAAAAATAAACTGAAAGCAATTTATGATTTTTGTTCATAGTGATTCCTGTCGTTTCAGAAGTTGGGGAACAGACTGGTGAGGTAGGTTACTCCGGCTCTCCAGCAGAAGCACCTCCAAGCAAGTCTCCATCAATGCCATCCCTAAACCAGACCTGGCCAGAATTGAATCAGAGCAGTGAGGTTAGCGCTTTTATATAAGTGTTATTTCACTGCCAGTCAATAAGTAAATTTTGAATGCATCCATAATTTGTCATAAGTGAATTGCTGATCACAAATCATGAAACAGTTAGCAGGACAATAGACGCAAGAAGGTTCTGTGTTAAAATGCAGAAAAATAATACTTCGTTCTGGATTTTCTATCTCATTATGAGATATTTCGAATGTTGTCATTAATGGTAATTACGCTTTATATAAATCACAAAATGTATCTCATAGCGTGTTTTGGAAAAATTGAATTAATTACTGATTTTTTTCATTTAGGGCATATTTTTGGTTGGAGTTTTTTGTTACCTCTGAAGAACTTTTTTAGCAGACACTTTTGCTGAACTACAGAATAAGTTTCTGGGCAGATCTGGACATTGAAATTTACTTCTGGAGGTGATTTTAGCCTGAAATATCACCAGTAACATAGAGAAGTCATGACCTTGTTTCAAAAGCAGAGACTCAGAGTTGAATCTGAAGCCAGCCATTGGCTAAATTTATTTAAATCTTAAACTTTTACTGTTCTGTATTTCTGCCTCATCCTCCTTAAGCATATATATTTGCTATATAAGCAGCTTTCTGCAGTAGAGCTGTATTTTGTGACAATGTGAGAGTGAAGTTAGCAAGTAGTATTTTTAATATTTTTTCCCCCACAAATGTCCTTTGCTTAAAAGGCCTGTAGGGATTGATTCCTAGATTTTTCTTTTTACTCTGTTTTAACATTTTTGCCTCTGACTTAGAATAAACCAATGCTTTAAGAGCTACTTCAGATCCCCAAATGAGTTTCTGACTGCAGCCATATACAAAGCTGATTTAGGCTTACTTTTCATTATGAGAGGGGGAAAAAAGGAAAAAAAATAATGACATTATTTTTGGAAAATTATTTTTTATTATCTAGGACTCAATTGAAAACTTTCTTTAACATGCAAGATATTTCTGTCAGTAGCTGACTATTGCCTTCTATTGAAAGAGCTTTTTGTAGTTATTTTTCTTTCTTTGTTAGACTTCAAGTGAATAGAAAATTGATAGTAAAAGATGTAGACAAACCGAAGGAAAGTCAGCATGAAGCAGAAAATAATCACATTTTTAGGATTCAAGTTGGGAGCAAAGGAAACTTCCTTCATTTCTCCAGGGGGAAGAACTTTTTAAAGTCTGCTATTCTTTGTAAGGGCAAATGCTAGCCTCATAGTCACATCCTTATCAAATTAAAAAATGTTGGAAATTATTTAGTGATTCTTAGTTGTTCTGTTTGACAGAGTGACTCAGACTGCTGGTAGGAAGCTGTGTTTTAAGGGGGAAGTGGAACATATATTCATTCAGTAGTTGCTAAGAAGCTGTAAATGTCTGCATGTGTATTAAAATTTGCTCAGACATATTCCCTTGTGTTTTCAATAAAGATTTAATAAGCTAATCATTTGGTAACCAGCATCATAATTGAACACATTCCTTCAGTGTCTAATGCAACTCAAACCAATTGAATAGGGTAATTACAACTCTGTCAGCCAGAATCTTAACTTATGAAACTGACTGTCCATTCACATAAGGTGGCAGTTTCTTTTTCAAAGTCTACTAAAGCTTAAGAGGTTTGGAAAAGTTCTCACAGTAGCTATACTACTGGATACTAACTATACTAAAATAAGAGTTGAACTAAATGTCTAGTTTTTTGTTCTAACACAAAGGAATTTCTGATTTTTCAGATATGTTGCTGTGCATGTTTCTTTCTTCTCAGCATTTTCTTTTCAGCATGAGTTAGATCAAAGTCCTCAAAGTTTTAATTCTGTGAAAAAATTTCTGGTAATGCTGCAGGCACCAGTCTAATTGTTTCCTCTTTCAACCTCTTATAAGTGTCATCAACAAATGAATTGCTTGTAAAAGCTCTGCGTCTTTGTATTATCTGTCATTCCAGGCAGTCTCATCCTGTTAGTCTCAAAGCTGTTGGTTACTCTGTTTTTTCTAGCTCAGAGCTGATTTGTAGAATGCAGTTGCCAGGCCCAATTACTGGAGGCTCCCAAATATAGACCAAGGCATCAATTTAAAACTTCAGAATAAAGAGCACCATGAAAATCTACCCAACTTTGGATGCACTACATGCTTCACATTCTCATCTCTTCACTCATGACTTCTTTCTCACTTCGGATGTCTTTTCCATCCAAGTGTCAAGGCTGAGCACTTCGTTTTTGAAGCTTAAAATAATAGAAGTGCCTACTACAGTTTTTTTGGTTAAAAACTGTTTGATGTCTTGCATTTGTCATACTAGCTTTAACATAGATATGGAGATTTACTTTTAAATTCACAACTGTTACACCTTGTTTCAAATGTCTTGGTTTTCTATTCATAATGCTTGAGGTTGCTGTGAGTTTTAGTTTCTAGTGATTAACCTTCTGAAAGCAATTTTAAAACATCTTTGCAGATCTTCCAGACAAATACTTCAGCTTTAGCTAGTGTGAGTTTTACCCAGTCAATGCTTTTAAATTTTGCAGAGTTTGAGATGCAGTCCAGTAGATTCTTAAATATATTTAACTTTCTGTTAACTGGGGAATTAGCAGTAGCTGGCTTCTGGTAGTATTTCAGGATGGAGCACAGCAGCATATTTCCTGGAGTAGTCAGGAAGTGTTGGCGTTTATCTGTTGTGTTTAGCTGGCGAGCCCAAGGACAAGTAGTCAAGGTATCTGCAATTTGGCTTCAGAGCAGTAAAATACATTAAGCATCCATCTGTAACAAATAATATTTTAGCATTTATCTTAACTGTAACATAAGTGCTGTGTGCCCTATGGAATTTTTGGAAAGATTAACAAGATTTCTGTAACCAAATGGTCTGTTTGCCAGTCTCACTAGTAACTGGGAAGCCACTGGCCAAATCAAGTTTAAAAAGGTTGTGGTAAACCTAAAATAATATTAATATGTTTCATGAAAATGAGCAGCTGTGCAAATGCAGGAGGCCAAATCAGGAGAAAGGCTGGCAGAACTTGGCAGTTAAATTTCTGACTTAGTAAAAACTGGCTCACTAACAGGTTTGTATAGCTCCAAACTTCTTGCAATGCTGCCTCTTCATGATGGGGGGTAGTGACAGAGAGATGAACTTTTTAATACAGGGAGTGTTAAACAGGAACAGAGCAGTTAGGAAGCCTTACTAAAAAGGTTTTGTTCAATTCTAGCCATGAAGAGGGTAGTTTTCTGTGTTAAAAACAAATACAAACAAACAAAACCCTCAAACCAACAGAAAACCACAGCAAAGAAACAAGAAAATATACCCACCCCCATATGAATAGAGTTCCGTAATGTTTCCTCTCATTTAAAGTTTGAAATGAGGAGATAAGACTCTCTCTCTACAAGAAGTTTTACCACACATGGCAGCAATTACAAATTTAGTTAATATTTTTCTGAATTTCATTTCATTGATTGTAAACAATTTAGGAATTCCTTAAGAAGTTATTTCTGAAAGAACTGTTTTAGACTTGGTTGACACACAGGCTATTCACTGAATATAGTTTGGTGTAGAGGAAAACACACACGGTTAGGTTGACTAACACCAAATAGTTTGTCCTATGACTTCTGGGATCATTTAGATTGATTTACCTATAAAGATGGCCCAGCAATATCACACACAGAATATTCTGAGTTGGAAAGGACCCACAAGGGTCAGAGAGTCCAACACCCAAGTTGTTTCCACAACTGTAACAAACATAATTTTTTGTCAAATTTTCTGAGCACTAAAAATTTTATATTTTTGATTTTTGAAACTTGTATGTGTAGTGCTTGAAACTTGCTAAATATTTACTTGTTATTTTACCAAAATATAACAAGTTTAGCATTCTTCTTGTGATTTTTTTTATCTGATTTCCAGATCACAGACTAATTTTATGTACTTCGATGCTTTGTTGATCCCGTTGTGGCTGATTGAGCTTGCATGAGGATTTTTGACAGCCGTGTGTTGATAGAGCATGCGCATATCTTACAAAATTGTTCAGAGATTGACTTATTTGCTTTTAGCAATCAACAGTATATTTCAAATTAATTCTTTGCCTTGTCAGTAATTTAGAGTTGTGAAAATGCTCTTTTACAGTGTAGAACCACTTCTCGGGGGTTGCACTGGCAAGCTAAAGTGGTGTGATTGGAGTACTCTGCACAGTGTTCATTTGTCTGGGATTTTGTAAGAAAATCAGCATTTACTTAAATAAGTTTGAAACTTGGCAGCTACAAAGCTGAGGAACCTTTCTGTGGATTTTATGGCTACAAATGCACACAACGTGTCTCTGATTTTTTTTTTTCCTTATTTTTATCTTTATATGAATGGCTTAACCAGTTCTTTTACATGTATGATGTTCATTGGCAAGTGTGAACTCTGAAGGTACTTCTGGGTTGCCTGTGCACCTGTATCTTCATTATAAAATGTGAATATAAAGGTTAATATTGACAGAAAACAGACTTGGTTCCGCAACAATCTCAGACTGAAATAGAAATACTTAATGTATATTAGTGTGCTTCCCAAGTGCAGTACTCATCTGTGCAAATATAGTTCTTTCCAGTGCAACCTCTGAACTACTATGCTAAATCTCCTCAGTGATCTTTTACTCTCATCTTCCTCATCATGCTGACTTCTCTCCTCTGTCTGTTCAGCAGTGGGAGACATTTAGCGAACGCTCTTCAAGCTCACAAACTCTGACCCAATTTGATTCTAACATTGCACCAGCTGATCCTGTAAGTCAATCACTTAGCTTGCTTGTTTGAAATTAATTTTATTAACACTGAATTTCCATTCATTGTATTTAGCTATTATGCATGATTCCATGGTCTGCTTTTTGGGGAATGGTGGCAAATAGCTTGTTTGCTTATTTTCAGAATACGAATCTTCTAGTACTGCTCATGTTTAATCTCTGATTGCAAAGAATTCCTTTTTCTTGTTGATTTTGACCTAATACAACACTTCTGTCAAAATCTGTCATATACAAAGCATTTAAACATAATGTTATTTTGAAAAAATGTGTAAGTTGATACAAGGACCATTCCCTACGATAAACAAGTTCTGTTGTAGATTTTGTCTTCGGTATTGCTTTGGGTTTTTTTAAGTTGCAGAGCCTGATTTGCACAAAAACAGTGCCAACTTCTGTGAAAAAAAGCTACTGGGCTTTAATGGGTGTGGTATTTCATATTCCAAATGTTTTTACCAACTTACTTTTTAATAAGGCTTTTAGTATCTCTCCAACTAAACCTGTGGTGTTCTAAGGCTTTACTCGGTGAGGAGTGCTCTTAAGGATTATGTAGTTAAATATCTTGCCAAGTTTGGGAGCCAGAAATACACTACAGTGTTTCGAGTTCTGCTGGTTTTAAGCTTTACAGCATGTGACATTAAAGCAGTTCTGAAATGCATTAGAAATGTGGTATTTAGCTGCTGCTTTCATCCTGCTTTTTTTTACAGACTTAATTAGCACCAAGTGTCCATTTTAATTTAAATAATTACAGTGTTGGTGTCCATTTGATTGTGTAATAAAAAATAATAGGTGCACATAATACACATTTAACTGATTTTAGTATTAAACCTGTCACTTCTGAAAATATATAGTACATAAATATATATGTATTTTCAATACATCAGCGTTCTAGTCTCAAACTTAACACTGATGTTCATGTAGAAATAGCATATCTACATGCTGAAAGTTAGAATTCAAACTGCACTGTTCCCCATGCAAAGAATTAACCTTTAATAAACATTCAAAACAAGTGAAAATGTCCTACATAAAGCAAAAACCAGTCCTCTTTCATCTGAGATTGTTTTTGTTTTAAATATACTGTATTTTTATGCTTTAATGAGGTAAACATGATGTAAATTAGTTTATAGTTGTTACTTGCTGTGTATAATTGCTTGACAGTGAAGAGCTATCACTGTCTTGTTTCCGCAATAAGACAGTAATTTATTTTCACACATAATTAGCAGATGACAGAAGTCTGAAGTTTGAATTTGTTTGTTGATAATCTAAAAAGTAGAGCAGTGATGGTATATGAAAAACTCTTAGATAGAATATATGTTTGTGTCTATGAATAAAGAGAAATTCACTGGGAATGCAAAATTATTTTTATGACTGATCACATTCTTCAGTCTTTTTCTTGAAATGCTTATAGGTTTAGAAAAGAATGGTGAGCGTCTTTGATACTTGCTAAGGTAACAGGCTTTGGGGTTAGAGTCTCTGTTTTCCATGTTAAAATAAGAACAAATGATGACAAGTTTTCAGTTTGCTGAAGGCAGACTTTTTGTTTTAGCTGTTTCAGTAGTGATGCATATGAATGATTTATGGAACAACTGGTTCCCCAGAGGAGAGAAAATCAGCTTTCTTGAGCAGTTGTTAATAACTATCTAAAGAGTAAATTCACAGACCAGTTCTTTTTTAGTTGGAAAAGCAGCTGCTTTGGGAGGTAAAACATAAGTGGAAAGAATAAAACAGTAAGTCTATCCCTTAGTATGGGAGTATAATATGCTTTTTGTAAGTCAAAGTTGGTTGTTTTATGCAAAATTAGGTTAATGATGTAAATTAATGCATTATATAAAATCCATTTAACTATTTGAGGCATGACTTCTGTACAGCTGCACATTAGAGTACAGCAGAGGTCTGAAGCACCCACAGTAAAAGTGCTCTTTGCATGATAATCTCATTACAGAGGGAAGAAAAAGCAGTATATTTTAAAGTGGTAACTATTCCTAAAAGCTTCCTGCAACAAGAATGTTTGAGCTGTGACTAGAAAGTGGTTTTGCTTGCATTGAAATGGTTTCAGAAAATACTAATGTAGATGTATTACACCAAGTGAAATTGATCTACTTGAGTAGTCAGAACAGATTAAATTTCTGATACAAAGGTATTTTTGAAATTTCTTGTTATTTCTAGGATAGAATACAATATTATCTGGAGGTGTTCTTGTGCTGTCATTGGCTCACTCATTCATATATTCTGAATATGGATGACAGTAAAAAAACCTCATACAACTATGTCCATATTTTTAGGTTGCTTCTGAGTTTTGGTTTATTTTTTTAAGCTGTGCACAGTCAGTCTCCAAAACAGTGGAAAGGATTGTCTATAAAGTAGTTTAAATGGAGCCCCTTGTCTGAATGACTAATGCCTAAGTGTAAGGCCAATGCCTGCCTAGAGGTATATCTCATAGGGCTTATTCTGCTGAAGTTTAGAGGATTTTTGCTATTTTAAAGACTCCAGAAAATACCTGAAATTACTAAAGAGCACTTATTTCAAGAGGCCATTATTTTCTGAGGCATTATAAGTAAAGCTGAGGAGTCAGGGTTTAAATTGTAATTTTTTTTTTTTTTTGGAAGATGTGCTCAAAGTACCAGATGTCCTACTTGCAGTTATCTATAGAAACATATTCTAGTGTCCTTTTAGCTAAGTTAACATTACAGAGACTACAGCTTAGAGAACTTTGGTTTTCTGGATACATTCAATTCCCTGGAACTGTGTAAATAAAGAAAATCTGTGAAATTTTGTTTAGAATTCACATTGCACATGGTGTCAGAGACTCTTATTTTAAGAGTGATTTTTACTAGGTTAACGTAACTGTGATCTCTTCTACAGGACACTGCAATTGTGCACCCAGTTCCTATAAGAATGACTCCAAGCAAAATTCACATGCAGGAAATGGAGCTTAAAAGAACTGGAAGTGGTAGGATATTTTCTCTTGCTAATTTGGGAAGTTTCATGCAGTTAGAATTGGCCTTACTTCCTTGAACATCCTTACTTTTTTCCTTCACTAAGGATGAATAAATCTGGAGTTGTAATGAGCACGATTTCTGAGTTAAGAATTGCTGTTCAGTTAAGTGCAGAGCTTGAATTGGCCGTTTGCTACAGTGGGGATTTTACCATCTCTAGCACAATGTTTCTTGGAGAGTAGTTCAGAGACATTGAGATGAAGATGGGATTTGGACCTGCAGGTGAATGTCTGGGTATCTTTGTTAAATACTGAAGGAAACTGAACATGGAAATCATAACCTGCATTCATAAAGCTTGTTCTTCTGTGGTCAGAAATACTGCATTTATTATTTTGAAACTTGAAAGCATTTGGGAATATTGGCAGGTCTTTTTTTAACACTGGTCAATAATAAGCAAAGTGGCTTGATAAATTTTCTTAAAGGAATAGAGAGGTCTTAGTTTTCAGTTGCGTGCCAGTATTTCCTAAAGTCATGGAACTCATGCAGAGTCTTCAGCATAGGAAAATAAATAGTACCAACAGCACATTTCTTTTAAAATTTCTTTGGCCTTGTAAATAGCTGAAAATTCACAGCTCTTAATGCTGAATAATTGGTGTTTTACATTGTAATAGTGTTATTTCTGAGTTGAAATACACCAATTTTATTCTTGAGTGCAGCACTTAGATAAGGGCAGAAAACCAATGTAAAACTTTCGTGCCAGAAATAAAGTCTAGTTGGAATAAGTTAATTTATCTAGATTTGTTTTTCCATCTAGATCATGCTAACCCTACTAGTCCACTACTTGTGAAACCCTCAGATCTCCCAGAAGAAAACAAAATGAGTTCATCGGTAAAATTTACATCTGGGAATACAGTTAGTAAGTATAAAAGTGCTTTCTGGTCTCATTTCTTACACTACACAAAATGTGGATCTGATCCGTCAGTGAATGAAAACTGGCTGGATAGTAGCAGCTCTAAAATGAGATTAACTTACCCTGAGAACAGAAACATTTCTGCTATAAAGTATGTGTTAGAAGTAGTAATTAAGAACGTTCTACTGATGTCACTAGAGTTGTTTTCCTACCCTACGTGCCCAAGAAAGTTCATTTTTGTCAGCTGTTTTCTATCTTCCTGTTTTCTCTTGTAATCCTAGAATGAAAAATTCAATGTACATAATGTGGAATTCACTGATTGTTCTTCCTCAGTACCATGTAACATGTTTTCTAAAGAGTGAAAATGTGTTGACCACAAAATTTCCAGGCAATTCTCATCTGGGTTATCTACTAAGAAAATGCAACGGACTTCTACATTCCATTTTTAGTACAGCTTTTCAACTGTTTATTTCCTTCTAATAGCCTTTTCAATTTCCAGTATCTCTTGTGTCCTAAGCATGTTGCATTATTTTGATTTGATTAGTCCTCTTGTCTAATATTGAGAGAGGTCCAAGATTATATGTAGCCTGAATGAATCTCTGGAGTCTTTCTGAGATTCTTTTTTTTTTTTTTTTTTTTTTGTTCAAGTTGGGAACTTTTCTTCAGTAAAAATTAAAGTTTAAGGAACTCATTATTTTAAATCCTTTGCATTATTAAGACCAGAAGTATTTTGATTTGTAATACAGGAGGAATTCAGAAAGTACCAGCTTGCAATGTGTTTTGCTTTTGTTGTGAACTCTGTCAAACGAGAGTGGCATTCTTGATTCAGACCAGTGTCCTGACCATGTCTGAGTTTTGCTTTTCAAGCAGTTATGTTTTTACTAAGAAGTTTTCTAATGCAAAAGAATGAGCAAACATCATCTTTTAATGTGGAACTACTACTGTATGCAGGATCTAAGTTAAAGAGCCTTTTGGTGCTCCCTTTTCCTTATCTGAGTGTAGCTTAACCTTTTGATAAAGTGTTTTGCTCTCAGTTGAAGAACATAGAGAAACCACAAAACAAACCACATTGCCGTGCAAGATATAAGCACTGTGTAGTACCCTGCAGTGTTAAGGAGAAGAGATATAAAAAATGTAACAGGTAAGAATGTGCTTTGCTGATCAGCAAAGTCATATCTGCAGGATTCTCATTTCTGAGGCTGATGTGCCTTACCACTTTTGAAAACTTCAGTGTCCTAGGACGTTAAAGTAATCCTTTGAGAGTGGGTAATTCAGAAAAAATTTAATGTTTTTGAGTAGGATTTTCCTCTTCATTGGTAACAAATGAACTGGGTCCCTTTGCTCCACTGACTTCCACCCTGAACTTCGATTTACAAGGTGCTCTAGAATACTCCTTTGTGATAAATTATCCTGAGGCCCAGTTTTCTATCTACATTCATTCCATATAAGTCTTGTGATTTTTGTGAGGCTCCTCATTTCTGGATAAAAAACCCCTCAAGCTTTGCAAAGCTTCTAAGGGTAGGGGTGTCCTTAAGAATCTGTGATGCTTTAATAGAATCTTACGTTTCTGTAGGTTTCTGTAATCAAAAGCAGAAAGTTTTAAAAAATATTTAGACCAAAACAAGGTTGACCACCAGCCTTGGAATTACAGAAGTTACAGTAGTAGCAAAGCGACTGTGTTGATCTGTGTACTGTACATGCCCTTTCCTTTTTCTGGTTTCTAAGGTTGGTGACAATCCTTCAGCACTTATAAAATCAGGCATGTCCTACCCCTTCCTTTTTTTCCTTTCGATGTCCCTTACTCTTGTTCACTAGATTGTTGAAGTGATGGAATGTCAAGTGTTTAAAAACATGTTGCTGTTTATAGAACTCAGGTTTTGTCTTTTAAATACAACATTACTGTCATTGTTTGTTCTTCAGTACATGCCACTAGTAACCAACAACTGATAGTGTCAGGTGAGTGGAGTTGGTTTGTATTGCATCCTTTGATTATTCTGACTCGAGGATTTTGAATCCTGACCAGGTGATACCTTACAGGGAAGCAATTCAAGGACATAGACTTTTTTTTAAACGAAAGAAATTGGATATTTGAAATTATTCATTACTTCTGTCTGTTAGGGTATATTAATGATGCGAAGCAAATATGAAACTGTGCTTTCTTTTCCCAGCAGATGGTTACAGCAGTTCGGACTCTTACACTTCAGATGCAGAGCAAATCGGAAATGCTGTAACACGACAACGGTCAGTAGAGTAGTAACTGAAAAAAACAAGTAAAAGGTGTTTAAAGAAGCCTGTTCTCAGCTCCTGGTTATTTGACAACTAGCTTATGAAATGGTGGCAAAATAGGTTCCTAACTTTAACACTCAGGAATCTGAAACAGTCTGTTTTCTAATGCATTAACAATGTATGTTGCTTTTGTTAGTGTGTAAAGTGAAAATTAAAAACGGAAAGCTGTCTAAAACTTTGTTTGAAATTGGCCAACCAAGTGTTCCATATGAAGCTCTATGTTCAGTTGGAATCTTAATACTTTCCCTTTAAACACAAGGGAATGTAAGCACATGAGACCATGCCGTTACTTGAAACCAATTTTTTGTATTTTTAAAAATATCCATTAGATGTTATTGGAAAACACTTATGACACTGTAGCCTAAAAGAAGAATTAAGCACAAATGAGGAATACCATGGCAGTAACTCAATTTCTTTTAATAATGAATATATATAAAATAAAGGGCAGTCATAGGCCCAGCATAAATTAAGGGTTTGGAGAAACCTATGCAAGCACAAAACCAACAACTGCATCATTTCACATAAGAGAATGTGCTGTACTAGCTGGTGCTAATTGTTCCCATTAAATCTGCTTGAATAGGATTAAAACCAGCTATGCCATTAACCATATTACAATCAGTTTCAGAGGTAAGTTTTGAAACAAAAGTAATTAGGATTACTTCAATAGCAAAGAAAGATTTCCATTTGCCTGTCATTATAGCAACTTGAAAGATTTCTTTCTTCCATTGTTACTTAATGGAAAATGTGATTCTGTCATCCTTTTATGTTTGTTTTTGCATTATCAACATGATGGTTTTAACGTTCTTTTACTCTTTGAGTTTGGGTTAGGTTCTCTTGCTGAACTTGTGTAGATGAGCGAAGCTTTCTGATGAGTGCCCACATTATGGCGCAGGGAGCTTCTGCCCATGACCTCGTAGTTGTGACAGTATGCACACAGGAAATTTCTTGTCCCACTTACTCTTTTACTTCCTTCCACTGGCATCTCTTTACCAATTTCTGCTTTTTATAGAGATGATATTGTCATTAATCCTATCGTTAGTCAAGACTATATTTTTGTATTTTCAAAAAGCAAAAACTGACAAGGCTTTGTCAGATAATGATACTTTGGAATTCTCCTTAAATTGCTTTCTCCCATTTTTAATTCTGCTTGTGGATTTTTTTATTATACTAGCTAGAGGGATGACCCAAGGAGTCAGTAGAATTACATTTTAATTTCATCTGCTGGAGAGTTACACACTGTTACAGAAGGATTACCGTAGAGAATATATTAACTATAACTAACTTATAAACTTTTCTATTGTGATAACTCAGTTTTCTCTCTGGACTTAAACATTCAGGAATTCCAGGTTTCGTGTGAAACTTGAGTACCCTTTACCTCTCCTAGCTTACATCTCACGATAGTTACAGAAGAATGTTGCAGAGGTCAGTCATAGAAAAGATTTTATCATGAGTTGAATAAAAAGCAGCTGTATTCATGTCAGTGATTCAGTAAATCTGTCGTGTTCAAATTAGACTAGTTAGGAAGCTTCTGCAAACTGGTTTTAAAAGGAAGTTGTACAAAAATTCTATATACAATAAATCCCACTTAAACAGCACTTAGTGCAGTAATTTATCCTTCTGCATGTGTTTCTCCATGAATTTGCAACAGGTATCCACTAGATGGTGATCCTGTCTAAGAATGAGTCAAAATTTCTGAAGATTCTGCCAAGTGTATAGATTTGGAACATTTCACGTGGAGAATTAAATATTTCACTTGAGCTCGATATACATAGAGACAGGTCCAACAGAAACCCAATATTCTTCTTTAATGAAATTGAACTTACCCCATTTAATCTAAACAGGATGTTGACTACGTCTTAAAAATTATAGTGGCTACCACCTGGATGGAATTACCATATTTAGCATTCTCTATTCCTGAAAGCTATTTATTATTTGGAATATTCATCAAGCTGTTCATTTCCCAAAGATAATTGCATGTGATAATACAAGGATAATTTGAATAAGGGGTATTTAAGTAAATGGGAATATTAAAAAAATTGTAAAATCAAAGAATACCAGAAATCTTGAAAATCAATGGCAATCAGGGTTTTTTGGCTCTATCAAACTTGGTTTTTTAATTGCATGCTTTGAAGAACTTTTGATTTTTAGTTCTATTGTAACCACCTAAAATCACTACAGAAACTTACGTATTTTGCAGATCACATTCAGGAACATCTCCAGATAACACTGCACCACCACCCCCCCCTCCAAGGCCTCATGCTTCTCATTCTCGGTCGTCATCTTTAGATATGAACAGATCCTTTTCAGTTACCCCAGGTAGATATGCTTTGTTCTGACCATATATTATTTTTCAGCACCTGTATTCCTGAAGCAGACAATGCTTTTTCTCTTAAGGAACGATTTAGAGTGTTGGTTTTTATAGCACCACTTCTGAATTAAAAAAAGTTGTAAATGTTGTCATTCTTACTGAATTGTTTATATTAAAATTTATATTGCACTTTTCTTAAGTAGCTGATTTAAAAGTAAATTCTGAATTCTGCTTTGTAGTTTTTTGGATTAATGTGGGAAGCAGAGTCAGGAAAGAATATTTTGGTTGTATACCCTTGTCCAATGAATTGCATCTACCAATAAATTTTCAAGGGTAGTCCTTTTGGAATCACATGTATTAAAGATGGGTATTTAGTTTTTGACTTCAGAGGAAATTATTAAAGGTCATTTCTGCTGCTCTGCTTAAGGAGTTCTCTTGGACTTTTGACTTGTCAGTACTTTTAAATTCAAGATCACAAATAATGAGAAAATGCTAAAAGCTTATAATGAGTGTAAAAAAACCCAAAGACTAAGGTATTAAAACCAGAAGAGTATGACCGTGTCTGTACAAGATCCATGTCCTGATTAATCCTGATTTTATCTGTTTGTGAGTTTGAAAGGAGGTGGCATTAGAATTATGAGCCCAAATATGACAGCTTAATATATGGCAAAATGCAGCATTTGTTCATGTTGACAGTTAAGAAAATTTGATAGCACTAAAAAGTACAAAGTAACAATCTTGGCCAAATGTGATGTGTCTTTTACAGGACAGCAACAGGCTGGAGTTGTTGCCTATCCCCCTGCAGTGCCTCCAAGACCACAGCCTTCACAGGTGATGTCACTTCTGAAAAATCTTACTCTAACTCAGTGCATTATTTTTATATACTGAATTTTGATATATCTCTAAAATGAGTATCATTGCTTGATATATTTTTGAAAGCACCAGGATGCGAATGATGGCAAAACCTAGACTATAGCTAAATGTTAGCATTTCCTGAATAAAAAAGTGCTTCTAGTGGAACCATGGGAGGGGATTAAGGTGGATATTAAGAAGGAATGAGTGTTTCTGGAGCTCTGAATTGTGGGAAAGAGAGAAAAGTTATCCTTTCACATTTCATTATCTATTCCTGTGCATAGGCATAACAAAGGCTGCAAGAGCCATTTTCCAAAGTTCTGCAAAATAAGGGTTTGTCTTCTATTTGTCTGGCACATAATATGCCTGCCCTCAAAAGGAGTGATTCCATTTCTTCACATGTCACAGACATGGTGGTCTTTGCAGTTGCAGTCTGAGTGATATCAGTTAGCTGCTTTGGTAGAAAGCACATCTTGAAAAAGTTTTTTCTTTGTCTCAGGCAACTGAATCCTTCAACTGCTGTGCAGATTTGACATGGGACACATAAAATTGTATTTCAGTTGTTTCTCACCAGCAGCTACTTGCTAGAATCTGAGTTACCAGCAGTTGAAGTCAGTCAGTGATTCAGAAATCATCTACAAGGATTCAGAAATTATCTGAAGGGATGAAGGGAGCATACAGGGACAGACATATTCCACACAGTGATTACATAATCATGTTTCCCTACGAAACTAGACTAAAAGTCTGTATCAAGTCCCCAGAGCCCAAGTGGTTTTGTCACAGCAGAAATATTTATTGTTCAATGCGTCTAGCTAGTGCTACATTACATCCCTGGAGGGTCCTATTCCCTGGATAATAGCATATCTGAACTTCCTTTCTCTTAACTATTTCTGCATGCATGTCTTGCATGAGATGCATGTTGTCCTACTGATAGGATATAAATTTTTGTCCACTAAAAAGGCAAATAATCCATAACATTCTGTCCCTAAATATTTTTGTTATTTCATGGCAGGGCACAGGTCCTCATGTGCATCGCTCAGTGGATGCTGATGGCCTAATAGCTCATACCAGTACCTCACCTCAACAAATACCAGAACAGCCAAATTTTGCAGACTTCAGCCAGTTTGAGGCATTTGCTGTTTCAGGTGTAAACAAAGAGGAAGAAGATGAAATTGAAACACACTCAGAAGTCTTGCAGGTTAGTAGAAAGAAAGATTTTTGTCAATTGCTTTTAATACCACCAACACTTACGAGGCTTAGTTAAAACCTATTTCTGCTATTCTCTGTTAGTGGTGTGTTGTTTGCTGGGTTTTTTTGTTCTGTTTTGGTTTTTTATTATTTCTCAATCCATTGCTAGAAAGCAATTACGTTGCACCGTGCTGCACTTATTTAGTAATTGCCAAACGTATAGGCAGAAGGAATTCTTATCGTCTCAGCTCATGATTGTAAGTTAAAATATTTTTGTGCTTATTAGCATACGTGGGCACAAACGTAATTGTGTTGGTGCATTGAGACTTGGCACAGGCAAAACCTTTCTTCTGCTCATTCTTGCCAGCATTCTAAATGACTTGCTGGTAATTTTTAAATCATATCTTAAAAAAGATATGCCTTAATAAAGGAGATGACTGTCATGTATTGTAAACATCTGCTAAAATTCCATTAATTTGCTTTTCTTCAAAGTCATTGGACAAACAGCTGATGTGAATAAAGCTCTGGCATCCTTCTATCATTAAAGATGTTTACAAAAACTTGTTTCCTACTACAGACATAGTACTTGAAAGTTTGGAAGCTTCAGTATTAATGTCATACCTAGATGTCATTGCAGAAACTACTTCTTGTTCTCCTTTGATAATTTGTAGCTTTTATCCAGATTGTAAGTTCTCTGGGACACTTCTGCATCCTCACTTGCGGAAGTCCCTGTGGTGCTTTAAAGTTCTCCCAGCTGCCAGCAGCATGGTCTTGCTTCACTTGTTCAGGAAGGTCAGTGACATAGACCCATTTGAGCACTCTCCATGTACCTCATTGCAAAACCAGCTATGGTGGCCTAAGCTGCCACTAAAAACTGCTTAAATTAAGCTTGCTGATAGTTTTGCATTGACGTGGATGAGGAGCAGTCACATTGTGTTCCACTGGAGGGATTAACCTTTGGCAGTGACAAATAGATAATGGTGGTACTGTAATAGCAGAAACAGCTGTAGGGGTTTGTGATCAGGCCACGATCTCTTTTGTGCTCTACAGTGCCTCATGACATTGGACTTCTGTTTCTAAATGAGAATTGAACTAGAATTTTAGGTGTTAACAGTATTCATGGATCAGAACACAGCATACTTGTTTTTATTCCAGTTGTTGCCAAATGAAGTAATGTTAAGAAGTAGATTTCTAAATACAGTTTATATTCCTTTAGGTGGAAAAGCCCTCTGATTCTGCAAGTTCTCTTAGAGTTGCCAAAGCAGATGGAAGAGTTGAAGACAAAGCACCTGCAAATGTCCCCAGTAGTGCGGTATGCAAAGTACCCTTGGAACAAAGTGCAGTTGTCTGATGTCTATGAAATTAAATGTTTGTTTTGATTTGCAACAGCGGCTCTGTATGTGTCCACTTGAACCCAGTTTTCTTAGGCCTAATAGGTGCTTTGAATAGGTATGTGTATGGTGAATTTTTGCAGCAGATGATAATTAGATTTATTCTTGAGACATCATAAAAGATACATGTAAGTTTTCAAATTTTTGAAACATATCAAAATGTTTAGTGCAGAATTTTATTAACAGTAGCTTTTTATTTGGTTACAGATGTATAATTACTGGGGGAATCGTGCTCAGCATTGCTGTGAGCTTACAGTACTCAGTTGTACTGTGGCATTTCTACTTGCACAGTTCTTTGTCAGCGTGTAGCAACTTACTAGCCTTTCACCATGTGGTAGGATTTAGTACTTCAGGCTTTTTCCAGATGAGAATGCAGCTATCTGTCCATCAGAAAATACCTGATGGGTTGTAAATTCAGTTGTCTCAGTAACTGAATATGAAACACAAGCTTCCAGGTTATAATCCAAATAAAATGTCGTTTCAGAGAATTAATAGACTGTTTTCTCCTCTTCAGGGTAAAGGCACTACCCCACTTGCTCCACCACCGAAGCCTATTCGTAGAAGATTAAAATCAGAAGATGAGCTAAGACCTGAAGCTGAGGAACATACACAGAAAACAGGTGTCATAGCTGCTGTTCTTGCTTCACAGCCATCTATTCCTAGGTAACCCAAGAAGTATATAAATACATCTGTTATTGGAAAGTTTACATTTAAACAGCATACACACTTTCTGTTCCAGGAGTTGCAAACTATTTCGATGTGTTTAATTTAGATTAATTCAACAATTTAAGAAGTTTTTGGTTTTTAAAGAAGGTCATTCCAAAGCCTCTAGTACTGGGAGACTTTTAAGAGACTTTGAATTTTGGAGTCTGAACTCTTTTTAACTTCTGCAAGTATGTTGGACATAAGTGGTGGAAGTATTGAGATGTAGTGTTTAATTTTAAATGGTTGCTATGAACAGTCCAAAATGTGCAGTCTGTGTGTCCTAGCATGAAAGTAGTCTATTGCAGTGTCACTTTGAGGTGAATGAATGTGGTTCACTGTGTTGGGCCTTCAGAAAGTTGATAATGACAAGTTTTTAAAATGTGCTCTTTGATTGAAACCAACTATGTGTGCATATATGAAACGTATATATGTGTGTTTCCATGCAAACAAATGTGGTTAATCAAGCCAGAAGTGGGGAAAATAAACAATGTAACAAGTAAAAAAAAATTTGAAAAGAGGATTCTGCTCACTTAAAGAAGGGGGACTGTGAGATGTTCAGCTAAGTGGCCAGATTACTTATTACAGTACTTCTAATATATTCTCAGATCAGTGGGGAAAGATAAGAAGGCAATTCAGGCATCAATCAGACGTAACAAGGAAACCAACACTGTTTTGGCCAGATTGAACAGTGAACTACAGCAGCAACTAAAGGTAATTCCTTAGTCTTTGTATAAGAGAAGAGCTTCAGAGAGCAAGATGTTAGTGATGCACAGTAACAGGCATTTCTGCAATCCAGTGATAAATGTAGTAGAGGATATTGATATGAAATATTTACCCATTTTTGTAGATCATTGAATATACCTATTTGTGACAAGCTTTGTGAAATTACAAATCACGCTTTTGCTACTACAATGCACATTTTCCAATGTATTGATTCACTTTTAGCTACAGTAAAATTTTACCTCATATTGTTAATACTAAGTTACCTGTTGTAGTCATCACATACTTCAAAAGCAGTATGGAGAAGAGCAGCTGAAGTGGTTTGTTTTCTTCTGATGGAAAAAGCAAGCCTTAAAGCCTCAATAAAATTATTAATTATAAATATTTTTAAACAAATGCAATAATCTGAAATACAAAATTTGCAGTTTAATAATTAGTGCAACAATAGTAATTTATTTATCTAGGTCAGCTATTGTTTTGGAGCTATCTGTAGGCATCAGCTTAATGTCTTTTGCCTGCCATCTTTCTTACATATCTAATTTTAACTACATGAGAGGAAAAACTGAGGAAAAAAATCGTGAGTTTTCAATACTCTTAATTCAGGTGAGGGCTTACCCCCTTAACATTTTAGGCTTCATTTGAAAATATTATAGTTGGGTTTGCATCTAGTTAGAAATTTGGGTTTGGGTGATTTGGAAGAAAGGAAAAAAATAGTAAATGGCATCACCTTGGAGCAAAGTACTGATTTTCAATGATAAGGAATTGCCAGCCAATCTTCTATTCAGTTTCTGAGAGGAGCTACCAAGATCCTAGAATATAAGTTAGTTCTCAAACTGAAGCAGATTTTGATTGCATGAAGACGTTTTCAGTACTCATTCTCTGTGGACTGTGAGTAGAAAATCTTTCTTTTGTAGGATGTTCTTGAAGAGAGAATCTCCCTGGAAGTCCAACTGGAACAACTTCGACCCTTCTCTCACCTTTAAGCCTACTGCCGTTAACTGTGAATTTACTAATTTTGAAAGGGGTATTGGTTTCAAGGCCTATTTAAATATCCATGCATCTAGCTCAGTGCACTCTAGTCTACATTAAATGTTGTGGTTCTGTTTTGTCAATTTGTTCACTTTTGTATTTTAAGTATTTTAATTTCAGTACAGAGAGAAAAAAAAAAAACAAACTACTTTTTCCTTGAATGTGACACTGCCTCTCACATCTTTTTCTGTGGGCATCCATGATCTTTGTTGCACTTGAGTTTGCAGAGTTTGTCGCCAAAATTACCAACTGGAATTTTTTCGTGGTTTTTTTTCTTTTTTCCTGTTGAAACATCTTTGCAGAAGAGGGTTGCTAATCAGTCGATTTTAACCTTTAAGCACATAAACTCTTCATTCACTATGGCATTTATTTTATTGTGCCAGAAAAGAGACAAACTACTAATCTATCATCAGCCAATGTTACTTCCCAAGCTGCCTTTTACAATTGGAAAGTTGTTCACAATTCTGGAAAGCCTGCCTCTTTGCAATTCCCCAGTTTACTCAGGTTGGGAGAGTTCTTGCAGGCTGTTTGCCATATCAACTGGATTGGATTTTGTGATTTTTGTTGCATACATTATAGAGTATGTAACCACAGATTGCCAGGTGTTCACATTTTATCCATTCACGGTCCTGATTCAGCCGCATGTGTAGAAACATGGCACAATTGGTAGTCTGTCAAACAGGTCTTCTTTAGTTCTCCCTTTTGTGAAAAGAGTTGGGTGTAGGTCCTATTAATTGCACATTGTCTAAGCACCACCTGCATGTCTCACACGTTACCTTTTAATAGCAGATCACATCCACCAGTCTTCACTATAACAAATTGTATTGTCAAGTAATGTGTCAATACCTCTATAAACTTCTAATTCCCAGCAAAAAAAAAAATATAAAACAAAAATTGAACAGTTTTGCTTCTTAGGAATTCTGGGGTACCTTCTGTCATCTTGTTTCCAGGCCTTACTTCTCTGGCATATAGACAGGCTTCACTATTAACAGAGTTCCTTGAGTGTATCTTGCTCTTCAGGTTGATGTACTGTATTAGGATTTGTTGTATATTGTACGATACACACATTTTGATCTCATATGTAAATTTGCATTAATTGCTGACTAACAGCAGATATTCTATTTAATGGCTTCTTCTGGCTGTGGGATCATAGATGTATAACTGCATGGATGTATCTCTGCAGAATCAGAACTAGCAATTGTGTGATTTTTACACCAATAAAACAGCACAATATTTTAATTTTGTTGATTCATCTTTACCTGGGAATTGAAACTCATTCAAATAAGGGGGAGGGTTTTATTACAGGTTTGCAGGTAATTTTTTGTAATTTTGTGGCATGTACAAGAAGTGATTGATTGTGATCTTTTCTGGCCATTTTCTTCCCTCATTTTTAGCTGTTGATCAGAAGTGGTTCTCTTGGTAATCTGTGGCTATACTCCTTTTGTATCCTCCTATAAGCAAATTTAATACAAATGTAATTTCTAAGAAGTAAATGTTAGTATTGACTTGGGTCAAATATATTTATAGATCTTTAGGCTTAATATCTGGTTTGATTTGCTCAAAAATTCCTTTAAAAACTGAAGATAAATCATCCTCTGTTAGCAGTCCTTAACATCACTGTCTCACTTGTGTGCATAAATGAAATTCTCTTAACATCAGCTTCCCTTCCAAAAGGATAGGTCAAGTCAGGTTTACCACTGGTTATGCTGTTACAGTGAAAAACAAGTATTTCTCTTTTTGGTTATCATAAACAGACCGGATAATTGTGGTGAATTTTTACTACTATAAGTATTCCAGCATTTTTTCAAATGTCATGGAAGTGTTGCAGATGGATTATATATATAATCCAAGGCAAAATTCTCTGGTATGAAAGGGTGTCACAGCTGCATGAAAGATGGTAATTTCTATTTGCATGTAAAGGGATTAAGAAATGATAGCTAAATGGGCACAAAGTTGACGTATAAATTATATATAAAGTGCAAGGCTTTCACTTCAGAAAACTATATATGAGTAGAGAAATGTGAAGAAAAACCCAGCAAAACAATTTAGGCCCTCAAAGTAAAGTAAAAGAACTTTCAAGTTGATGGACCGATCACTTCTATTATAACTGACAAGTAGCAGGTACAGAGTGGGAAAAAGTTCTTCCCTTTTTTAAAAAGTGGGAAAAGTGAGTCACTGCAGTTAAAGAATGTTGATCTTTTGAACCAACTGTATCTTGTCCATAGTTTATTTTAAAGTTTAAAATACATTTTAAAAATAGCACTATTTTCATATTAATATTTAAGTATTAAGCCTATGTTAATTGCAGCAGGATTCTTAAATCAGAATTTAACATTTTAAGCTTAAATGTAAAAAGCCTTTTACATTCAAATGTTACATGTACATATGAATTTCTGTAACATCCATATCTTCCTGGTAGAATGACAAGTTAGTGTCTCAAGTGAAGAACTTCAGCAGTCTGAACCTTTTTGTGTTTTGCCAACAAGTCTATTTTTAAGAGATTTTGTGGATTACTTTTAATGCATCATTCTGTACATTTTAAACCAGTTTTTCATGATCAGAAGATCTTCTAACTGAAAAACTACTTAATGTCTTAAGAACATCACTGCTAATGATGTTCAGAAGTTACCTCACTTAGTAATGTAACCCAACTTTAATCCCTTATAAAATTCTCTCCCTGTCTTCTCAATTTCTTTGATCTTGTTCCAGCTACTTGATGCATTCTTTTTTATGAATTTAGATTGTAAGCTCTTTGGGGCAAGGAATTATGTACAGTACAAAAGAGGTGCTCTCTCTATTGCAAATATAAATGTAGACTACTAAATAGTATGGAGTGTGATTCATGAACCCAGCTGGGATGGATGGACAGCAACAGGCCTCTCTGAAACACCTGGAAAACGTTATTCTTTGGACTTTGTCATTGGAAGAGCGTCTCTTCTTGTTTGATTTGCATTTCTTTTGTGTCTCCTAATAATGTGCCTCTTTCTTCATTCCACCTGCTTTGGAGTTGCTTTTTTCTCCATTCACTGCCTATCTTTTGACTGCAGACAAGATTTCCAAAATGCAAAGGTAAAAAGCTGAAAAGCCGCTTTGTTTTGAGCATTATTCCAAGTCTATTCAATGTAAGCAAGTATTTTCAAGTTTTTTGTACTTCACATGCACCTCATTTTCCTTGCAATTGTGATGAACTAGATGATCTCGTATTACTGAAAATGTCTTATGTGGGATAAACGAAGTTGAGGTTATAAAAACTTAAAACTAAAGAAAATAAATTTGCAGCATTGTTTCTTGTGTGACATGTCTCTGTCCCTTATGGATGGGGTGTGCTGTATTTCTCTACATTTAGGGCAGAGTTGAGAATTACTCTTCTGGTTTCAGCTGTGCAGTTTGTGTCTAAATGTCACTTTATGGGTGGCCTAGCCTTAATCACTTTTCCCTAAAACAGTAAAAAATGGTAAATCATTGTGTCCTGACTCCCAGCTCATTCTAGTCTTAGTTTCTAGTGGAATGTAGTTTCATGAAATTGTAATGTGTTGCAAAAGCACATTACTTCCAAGTGAGTAATAACAATGCAGTTCCTACTCTGTGGGGAAGGTGAAAAGAAAACTTGTGTATTTTGAATATTTGCATGCTTATGCAGCCTGATTGTCTTGCCATGCATCTTGATGTTCTAATAATTTATCATACAGATATGCCCATATTTATCATACAGATATGCTGCCTAGAGGAAAACACATGAAAACCAAGGATTTTATTATCTAATAACAAAAAAAAAAATTAATGCTAAGTTCTCTTAATAGTCTTAACAATGAACTAGGAATTGCATAGGAAAGATGTTAATGTGTATATACCAGTAACCAAATGATACAATACAGGGTTGTCCTGATAGGTAGTACACAAGCAAAATATAAACTTCACAGGAGTCTTTGAATTAATTGCTTTTGTTTGGGGATGTGGAGAAGGGAAGTTGAATACTGTGTAATTTCCTTTCAGTAATATTTCTTTTAATTGGCAAAATGGGCTTTAAAGGTGCAATTTCTGCTTTAAAAGTAGATTGTACATTATGTGTACCTAAAGTGTATACTGATTATACACTAGTTGTACCAGGTTGTACATTATTTGTGTTTCAAAGTGATTGTATGGACAGTACTTTTTTCCAGCCTACTGGTATATAGGTATACAATATCTTGCATTTAAATTATTGTCCGAAACAGCCTTTGTTTAGTTATAATACTAAAAAATTGGAATTGTGATTCTATGAAATATGAAGTTTGTGGTCTTACAACTTAAATCCAAAGCTTTAAGAAGACTCTTAGTACTGTTTATCACACTTCACCAGCATACTGGGCAACAGAAATCTAGATGAAATCTACTAGATCTCTGGTAGAATATATTCTTACAGATACCTCTTACAGATATTGATGCATTTAATCTGGAAGCAGCTGAAATTACTCCATTGTTTTGACTGGTCTTGTTTATGACAGGCCTACGAAATTAACAAAACATTATGAATAGTAAAAGCAATTTAAGTTTTGAGTGGTATGTTGATGGAAACCCAAATTTTGGCAATACTGTTGTTGAACCATATGTGGCTGTATTTTTTCCCCGTCTGTGGAGGAGCTCATGGAGCTGGGAGGTCCATCACACTCTGTAATGCACCTACATTCCTTGGTGTATCCCTTAGAGCTGCAGTGGTGCCTTTTGGTTCCTGTCACTTAACCTCAGAGGTTTGACTGCTTTTCTTTCTTTGGCTCAAGTAAGGCTGCATTTAAACTGACAAAGGAAGGGAATGGTCCATGGGGTGGGACCCCCTCTGTGAACACTCACCTAAGGGCTTCTGAAGGCCTAGCATCCCTGACTGGCTATGTCACACTTAGCAAGAAATTTATGTATAGTAAGGAGCTTCAGCAATACATGATTTCTCTGCAGAAGTGAAAGGAAATACTTTGGGAATCCCTTTGTTAACTTAGGTGTGTGTGTGTCATTAAAATGCTGTGAAATTCAGCATTCTACTAAGTGTTTTTTTGCTTTATTTTGCACAGCTTGAGCTGATAGAAAGCTTGGAGTTAGTCAAGGTATGGAAATAAAGGAATTTTGTAGGAAGTTGTAATTCATTGTATTCTGTCAGAAAATGCACAAGTGCCTGCCTTGAGCATGTCACTTGGTTTTTCTGTTACATATCCTGCCTTTGGAAGAAGAGTGGTTGAGTTTATAACAAACCTTTCTTCTAGAGCTTCAGTCCATTGTCTTTCACTGTCCTCATGAAGGAATCTGGTTACCTGCCATCTCATGAGAAGGAACCAAGAGATTATAGAAGAATCCAGAGGTCCTTTTGCTGTAGAAGAGTACCTAAAAGGAACATATTCCCTGGTCTACTGTACACTTTGCATTCAGGATAAAGTATAGTATTAAAGCAAGAACATTTCTGTGGAAAAGTAATTATTCATGTGTCATTTTTTTCAAAATTAAGAGGCTGGTAATTTTGACAGATTCTTTGGTTTTTACCACATTGTGCCCATAGTGAACTTGCTAACCAAAAGACGTGCTAAAATTGATAATGTCTCAGAACTTTTCATTTCAAAAGTACCAATTTTGTCAGTGTTTTTTTTATCCATTTTCCTGTAGCTTTTTAGAACATTGATTTCCTTTTAGGTTTTAAAACTTCCTTTTTGCAAATACTTTCTCTTGTGGAAAAGAATTTTTAAATATTGATTTAAGTGGGGTTGCATTTCAACTGTCCCAGCTCAAAACTGTCCTGATCTGAATTAATCCAAAGTGAGTACTGTCTAATTTGAAGTAGATGTAATTTGGATTATAAGGTAGGATTTTGGGGTTAACATTTTCATGAAGGTGGCAAAGATTTTTGTTCTAATATACACCTATTTTCTTTCACATATGCACTGCAATTTTTAGAGTTCTGTATAAATATTTCTTGTATTAGCACTTGCTTAACTGTTAGACTCTATCTGTTCTAGTGTTTTGGCTTGATGCTGCAATATTGCATTGATCAGGGTGATCAGATAATTTGCAAACTACTCATTCATTCACTCTGGTCCCAGCCTCTCAGTTTGCAGGGAATAGTTCTTGGTTATTTCATATTCTGGTTTTTGTTAGTTTAATATGATTAAAGAGCTGTAAGTTAGCGGTCTCATATTAATACTAGTATTTCTAAATAGTGGAAAAATTATAGTCTATTACAATGACAAATTTTTAAAATTCAAAATTTATATCTAACATCAATTAATAAAACCATAAGGATTTCCTTTTCTTTTGTTTTGTTTTAAACTTATGAGACACAAACTTGAATCCAGGAGGAGGTAAGGGAAAAAGAATTTAATTTCTCAATTATTTGCAATTAATGCATTTTTTGAGACTTGTAATTGCCCATGGGCTTCAAGTGACTGAAGAAAAAGGAGCTAATCCTTGTATAATTCTAAATATATATTTATGTATTATTTTATATATAAATATATATTTATAAATATATATTAATAAAATATATAAAAATATATATTCTGAACAGCTGCTTGCAAAAGGTATTAATGTCTGTCTCTCAAATTAAACGCTCTGTCCTTGCATAAATTGCTACAGAAACAAGATCAAGACATCCAATACATTTGTAAGTAATTTGAAATGTGTTTGAAACAGTAAGCCTAAGCAGTTTGATGTCAGAGCCCAAAAATGGCCAAGAGCTGCCTCTAATATAGAATATTTAAACTGAGATAAAAAGTGTTGTTTGGGACGAGTGTGCATTGCAATGCTGCAATACACTGCACTTGCTTGCACTTGCTGCAATAAGAGCTCTGCTCCTGCATCCAAGTAAGCTGCAAGAATACAATTTGTTTGTATAACTGCAGCTCTACTAAGGACTTTTGCCACACTTGGTATGAGGCTAAGAGATGCTACTTTTTTGCTGCTTGTTCAGAAGTCTGCCTAGAAACAAGGGCATAGTGCTGAAGTGAGAAGGTGCTGTGCAGAAATGGTAATTGTGCAATTATTGGTCAGAGGTGTGTGTGTGGAAAACAAACATCAATCTTGGCTTCACTTTGTGAGAAGCTTGCCGTATTCCAGTTCTTTTAAGCTGACTTTGGATTTCACAACATCACAGGTACATACCCAGCTGCAGGCAGGGACTCCTAGGCACATTTACCAGCATGCAAACTCCTAGAGAATCTTGGCAACGAAGGAGATAAATTGCATAAAGCACAAGAACAACCTAAGGGGAGTACCACTGGGATTACTGGTTTGTAAATCACAGAGATTTACGAGATAGGTGAGGCAGGGAATGTGAGGCTGAATCTGTAGCCAGAGCACTCGGTGGTGGTTAAATGATCCTTCTGTCCCCAGTGTGCTGCAGGCTTGGTACCTCACAATCCAAAACTACATCTTGTGGCTGAAGGAGCCTCTTCAAAAATGCCAAACAAAAGGAATCTTCTATTCCTTGGCCACACACCCACTCTGGGCTAACAAAAGCTTTGCACTCAGGTGGAAGGATAAAGATTCCAGTCCTTGTTCAGCAAGTGTAAAATCAGTGTGGAATCTGAATGTGTTACCTAAAAACTGAATATAAAATAAATCTAGAACCAAAGGCATGGTTTGATCTAAAACCAGCCTGATGTTACAATCATACAGATTTTTTTCCCCCTCTGTCTGTGTACAGAAAGGTGACACCAATTAATAGTAGCCTACTTACAACATCAGAGTAATTACAAAATTGAATATCCTGGATTTATTGAACAGTAACTGTTTACCCAATTTTTTAATTTCTCAGTACTTAATTTATGAAGACTCCTAGTATGCATGCTAGTTTTAATTTGGTGACATTTTATAATTATTCATAGTAATGTAAAAACATAAACTCTGCTAACAGTTGGACAATGCTAAAACTCATCGTCCTAACACAGCCAAACCAAGAGCAGCTTCTGCAAATGAAACATGTATTTAAAACTTTTCACTTTATTAACAATAAATTAATCTGTGGCATCACCAATCAACAAAACACTAAAGATATAGTGAGCAGATTGTCTATGTAATAATCAGAAAGGCAACATTATCACTACCTTCATAAAAACTGGAGAAATGTCAATGAACTTATATACATGTACCATTTGCAACCATATGAACACTAAGCAGAAGAAATGTATTTCCAACGTTCTCCAATTTTTCTGTTAAGTAAGGCAATAATAAAAAGCACAGCATCACAATTAACTACAACTCTAGGTACTGAGCCCTGATATAATGCAGTGCTCAGAGGAATGTGCAAAATAAACACCTGGATTTGCACTTTGATTCTTTGTTGTGTAAAATTAAAAAACAAACAACACAAAGTCACAACTCTTCTTGGTTCCATTGTCCAGAAAAACAAAAGCAAAGCTGGGAGAATCCAGATTGACAAAGATGTTCTCTCTCAGCCCGTAGTACCATTTGGAATATCTTGAGCATCTGCTAAATGTAGTTTTTGGCTGGAGCAGATCATTAAGGAATAACACTTTCACATACAGATAAGGCATAAACAAGACAGCAGTGTTATATGAAACTCTGCTTACTCTCAGATATGCACAATCCAGACAAACTGTTCTGGTGAGTCCTATGCTAGTTCCCCACCAGTAGGTTCATATTCAATGAGACCTGAGCATTACATACCTCCAGCATTAGCCTGTGGATGAAGGGTGATGGCAGATTATTTTTATCACTATTACATATTATTATCACATTCCACTTGTCCTCTTTATGAAGTCTGCTTTAAACAGCTTTCCACAGATATGCAGGGAATGTAGATACCAGTGCAGGATCTTAAGCCTAAAAAACTAGAGCCTCACCTCCTCAATGCATACAAAGTGTGTAACAACAGAAATAACCAGACTGCAGAGTAAACTGAGTGCTACACTCCTCCACTGTCATCCTGGCTTATCAAAAGCACAGTGTAAAAGACAAGCTGAGACATTGAGCTTTATCTTCTCTGTGGGCTAAGAGCACACATTTGTTCAGTTACCTAAGCTCTGCTGAAGTATCTGACCCTAGAAATAAAAATTAGGTCAGTTCACTCTCCACAGTCAATGATAAATGACACCATACATGTTTCTAGAAAAGGCAATAGAATTCACCTACCAGTGGAACAGATGCCTCTGAATATTGTTGAAGGAATATTACTATGCATGTTTGTTCCAGAATATCTCAATAACACCCATGTAGAAAGACCCTGCTGCTGATGGGCTTTGCTACTGACAACACATTATGGTATACAAGTGGTACATCATAGCTAAATATATCACCACATGAAAAAAACAACCTATAATTAGATGTGTTAAGATACGGTCACTTATGTATCAGGAGAACCTAAAAATCAATGCTGTATTATAGCACTAATTTAAAAGCATAGCATCACAATTAACTACAACTCTAGGTACTGAGTCCTGACATAATGCAGTGCTCAAAGGAATATGCAAAATAAACACCTGGATTTGCACTTCGATTCTTCGTTGTGTCAAATTAAAAAACAAACTACACAAAGGCATTTCTGAAGCAATCTTGATGCTTGTCAAGACATCAGTTACTAAGGAAACACACTGCAATTTGACTACAGTTCATAATGCAAAATAAACATTTTAGGGAAAGGATACATAGATGAATTTAGTTCTTCTAGCTGCAATATAAATGTAGAAATTATGAGAAATGGCACTTCTGTTAGTCAAAGAAATGCAATAATTATGCTGATATGCTGAAATAAATACATTAAAACAATGAAGGAAATAATTAATAGTTTGGGCTGAAATGTACGATTACAAATATCAAATCTACACTGAATTCTATACAATGAGCTAAGTTCCAAATTAAGTTTAAATCTGCTGATCGAAAGAAATTTTACCAGTTCTGGTTTTTATGGAAATACACTAGACAAAGTGTAGAATATACAGATCTGTATTCCTTGTTATGTGTCATTTTCCCTAGATGTAGGAGGATGGACCGCAGGGAAAGTGGTCGTAGTTCCCTTGTACATGGGCTGTCCCTAAGCAGGTTGACATGCTCAGGCAGCTTGCAGCCAACCTGCTCCCCTCCCCAAAGCAACCAGCACCTCTAACAAATGAAAACAACTCCTGTGTTTTCTCAAAACCAAGAGGAGGACAGGGCACATCTTGGTTCATTGAAGAGCTGCATTCTCCTCAGCTGTACGTCACTGCACACACAGGAGTGGTGTTTTCCTGAACCAAGCTTTGCTGTGGGCTAAGTTCCATGATTTCTGTCTTCCCAGTACTTACATCTGACAGTAGTCTATCCAGGTTGGAATCACTGGCTAGTTTTCTTTTATCTTCAGGGAGTTCTTCCATCTCCCCATAGAGCTCCAGATTGAGGCGAGCAAGTTTCTCCTGCATACTCCGCACGTGCTCCATCTGCTCTATGGAACATTCATTTCCTAAAAGGACAAACAAAAGCTTTATATAAAGAAATTCAAGAGAGAAAATTAAGATATGAAGATGCAGCTTTTTACATCAGAGAATTTAAACATCAAATTTAAACATCAAAGAACATTTGCTTTCTCGATGATTTCTCACTGTTTCCCTATCGAAGTTTCTGTCATCCCATCTGATGTTGTGCTGAATTTACAATGGCTATCCAATGTCCTAAGAGATTTTTAGAATGCAAGTGATTTTTCTATACTCCTGAATTTTTCTCTGATTCAGAAAGGCCCTGGTTTTTAACTTAAAACACAATCACAATAAACCTTCTTTCCAATTCCGATTTATCTGAGGGTTGCTTTTTTTTGGAATAGACGGTTTATGTATTATAAACGTCTCAGGTTCTTTTGTAAAATCTGTGTGGAATTGACACGCTGACCTAACAATAAACTTGCAGAAGTGCACATGCATTTTTCTACTTAGTACAGAGAAGAAAGAAAGCAAAAATGTGTAATGTTTCTTCTAAAACCTCCATCAGCTCTGAGGCTGTAAAAATACTAAGAAGCTAAGACAGAAGACTAACCTGGGTAAAATGCAGCTTGCATTGAATTTCATAAAAGTTGTTACCAATAGTCTTAAATGTTCATATGCAACAAAACTGGGTGCTAAATACAGTTACTTCTTCCTACACTATCAAAAATAAGTGGTTTTAAACTTGGTATCTTAAGGAAAGGTGCTTCTGTGCTGGAAGGAATAATGAAATGGCATATGAATAATCTCGCAACACAGACAACCTTACAATGGGACTGTAATTTAAAAATGCAGTAAGGTGTATTAATTATATTAATTTCATGTGGCAGACTCCAACTGACAGCTAGCAATCTATGCATGCAGCACACTTGTTTGCAAATGTTACCACTGTACAGCTATAAAAAACAACTATTGTACACACACAGTTCCTGCACTTACCAAATGCTTGAAGTTTGCCAGAGTGGAAGTCATTCAAGAGACTCAGAAGACCCCTTTCCATTTCCTGGACATCTGATACATCTGTGAGAAAAGAATGCTGGATTGGTGCTGCCTGTGCCCCTTTAGCTTCACCTCCTGGAGGTTTGGCTTTCTCTTTGATTATGCTAAAAAAATAAATAATGGAACAAAAATATAATTTCCTGCTTTCAGCTTCACTGTAAATTTGAAATGTAAGGAAGTGCACATCTGAGCTTTGAAAATTAAATGGGAAATATATACAGAAAATTTCAGTCACTGTTTTTAAGACAAACACTTAGCAGCTTTTCTTAAAAATAACATCACCATCTCAACATTTTGAATACTGCAAAATGAAGGGTTCCAACAATCTACTTTCCTGCTCATAATAGGAGCCATCAATGGACCACACATCTGTGATGGCCATCAAAGTAATCTGAAGTGGGCCAACATTACCCAGCAGTGACACATAGGGCATTATCACAGAAAAGACCTCTAAGATCATCAAATCCAACCATTAACCCAGCACAGCCATGTTCACCACTAACCCACGTCCCCAGGTGCCACACTCATATTTTTTTAACATTTCCAGGGATGGTGATTCCACCACTTCCCCAGGCAGATATTATCTACATAAAATCACCCAAAATGCATTTGCAAGCCAGAAAGAAACCCCCACAAAAATCATCCTCTCCTCTTGTCACAAACATCTATAGACTGCAACCCATGGGGAAAACAGCTGGTTATAAGCTATGGAAGGTGACTTTGCCTCCACATAAATTTTCATAGGGTTCTTTCTTTCAACCCAGAGATAACATCCCGATTTTGTAAATCTCACCATCAAAACCACTCTCCCACTACTCCAGTGTACCAAATTAAACTAGTCCATGCCCAAACATCAAATTGCTAAAAATTCTCTACACTCCTTCCTGCAAGAAAACCATCAAAATCCCTGGAGCCCATACACTTCTCTCTTGACATAGCATTTATTCAGAGCACCATGTGCCCGTAGAAGCTACATGTATGAAAATTAATAACCATTATAAATCCCCATGAACATATGGCCAATACAGAAACTAAACACATAGGACCAGTGAGAAGCAGCATGTTCCATCTCTGACCCAGAGACAGACAGGCTGCATCCCAATGCAGTTTAGGTAGGAGCCTGTTCTGCAGCCTTATGATGAATCTGTTTGGAACTCGATCCAGTGAAAAAAATCTCAGCCTAAAATTTTTAATTTAGAATACTGTGGGCTATTTTTTTAAAATCACAGACTTAAAATTAAGAGGCTTTATTTAATTAATGAAGATAATGGGGTTTAAAGCATAGTAAGCCCTACCCTTCCTATGCTCTGCAAGTCATAAATTCTCTCTTTCTTAATAATTCTTTGTCCAGTCCAAAAGCTTCTGTAGTCTATGAACATCATATAGACTATATGCAATAAAAATAAACACCAGTCCAACAATCATCATATCCAGTTCAACTCAGAGTAGACATCTCAATTTAGGTTCTGCTTCAATTCCAGACTTAATGGTTTGCACAACAGACAGGTCATTCTTTTTTCCCACCCAATTCTGATGTTTAGTAAAATATTCTATTAGTCTTAGGAAACTTCCTTCATTGGATTCTTGCAGATGAAGTGAAAATTAATTAAATACTTTTACTCCATTATGACAACAGTAGCTCATCCTCACTTTTATTATGTCAATTACCTCTCCTGCTTAGAAAGTTCAAACAATTGTCTGTATTAGCACTGCTTGGTAAATTTAACAATTGTGCAAGAATGGCCAGAACTTAAAGCAAAAAGGACATTTTTTTCTCCAGACAGTCTTGTGGACTGCAAGAAATTAATTTCTAGTAAGTCCTAAGAGAATATTGAGACTTGAATAGACTGTTCAGTCAACTGCAGAAGCCACCAATTTATAGCACATTAGTATTTACTAATATTTCCCTCTAAGTATTAACACAGTTTTCCTGAAAAATAATGTATAGACTTTACATTGAAGAAATTCATTATTCATCAGGCCAATACTGCAGCCTTCAAACAGACTCTGTGCTGATGCTGACAGTTCTGTATTTAATCTTGCACTAAAACTCAGAGGTCAGTAAAGTCTGCTGCCCCTCTCCAGCTAACATTTCACTTCAAAATCCCTCTTCATTTATTTATCTACTGCGTCTGCCACAGCCAAGAAACACATTTTTTAACATGGAGGTAAATTAATGTTCTCAGACTGAAACAGACATATCATCAACAAAACACAAACTATTCTGATGTGAACTGAATTCTGAGCTGAATGTCTCTCTTTACGCAAGACGCTGCCCCAACTGAGAGGTCTCCAATCACCAAACACCTGGAAATTCCAGTTCCAGCTCATCCTGTTCAATTGCTATCCTTCATTTCCTGCTATACTTGTCAGTTCCAACCTTGCAGTCATGTAATACTTCATTTGTTGCTCAGAGCTGTACAACTGGGGCTCTACTATCTCCCATACGATGCCCAAATTTGATCATCCAACTCGTGTCTTTCACCAGTCACATCAGGCTTCAGCTAAATTGTTGTCAGTATGAGTCTACAGCATTGTGTAACATTTCATTAAACTTACAAGAAGAGTGTAAAACACCTTCCTTTGCTGTAAAATAACCATTATATTGCAGTAAACACAAATCATGTTGCTGAAAGACACACCATTAAAACTTTTCACAAGTCTGAAACTTCTGTCACAGCCAGATTAAACAACCTTTAGACTGTCTTAGCATTGCCAAGTTTCTAGGTCTCAATCCCTCTAAGTCTGCAAATGCCCCGAGCTTACCGTTTTAACTTTGGTTTTTGTACTGCAGGCTGTGGGGCAGGGTTGGAAAAGGCTGTACTTTTACTGACTGGCACTGAGCTTTTCTTGGAGTTAGCAACCTGAGCAGAGTGACTGGAAGATGATTTGGGGCTCCTCCTCTTGATTTTCCTTTCTTCCATTTCTTCCAATTTACTGCATCTAGACTAATGTCTTGTCCTTCACAAGGAAGAAAGTGATAAACATCCATTAAAACTGGCATTCACAACAAAAGCAAGTGTAAAGACATCTCGTGGAAATGAAACTTGTCGTTCCTTCAGAGATGAGCAAGCACTCATTTCTGAGAAAAAGTGAATCCAGTTTTTAGGAGAAGCTGCCGGGCCTGCTTGATCAGCGAAAAGGGCAGGTACTAAAACCTCCATCAGCCAACAGATACCTCCAAATTATAGGTAGGCAAAACACAAGTGCTATGGCCCGGGGATGTTGTGACCATCCGCGCCAAAGAACCTCAGAACCTCCTCTGCTGTGGGGAAACTCAGCCGATGCCGAGCTGTTGTTACCGCTGTGCCACACTTGTTATTACTATTACAGCTCTTGGTGTTACACTCTTGTTGTTTCTGCCGTGGCACAGCTACGCGGGGGCCCTGCCCAGCTCGGCACACACAGCCCACCCTGTGTGCGGTTACCGGCGCTCACTCGCCCCCTCCTCGCCAGGGAAACGCCTCTGACACCCGTCACACCCCGGAGCCGGCCAAGGGCGCGGGCGCGGCGACACGACGCACCGGCCGCCACCTGCCGGGATGAGGAGACCCCTGGGGCAGCACGGGCAGAGCGGAGGCTCGGGGCTGTGGCCCGGGAGCAGAGGGAACAGAACGGAGCCTCCCTGCGCGACCCCTGCCCCAACCCGCAGGCCCCGCCCCCTACCTGGGGAGCCCCGCCCCCGGAGCGCGCGCGGACCCCCGCGGAAGCGGCCGGCTCGTCCCGGCGAGCGGGTCACGTGACGGCGGCGCGGCCCGGTTGCGCCGCGAGGTGCATTGTGGGAGTCCCGCCCCAAGCCACCACCTCCGCCGCGGGCGGACTACAGCTCCCAGAACCCCCCGCGGCGGGGGCGGGGCTGTGTAGTGAGCCGTGCCGGCGTGGGGTGGCCGTCACGGCCGAGGGTTGCGCCCGAATTATCTGATCCAAGTACTCACGTGATAAAACACACGGGGAAAACTACCGCACTACCGATCTGCTCCTTTTCCCAGCTGATGCCGTGCGGTAGCGCTCTGCATTCTCCTCTGCTCACTCCATCTCCTGCCCATAATTACACTCCAGCCACAATCAGCTCGATACAGAAAAGGCCTCATCTACTTCTGCTTTTTAGGACTTCACTGAGCACCGGGCACCTCAATTAATGTTTTACACTGTATGGAAAATCACAGGGTCATTAGGGTTGGAAGAAACTTCTGGAGATCATCCAGTCCCACCGCCCTGCAGGGTCACCTGGAGCAGGTGGCACAGGAACACGTCCAGGTGGGGTTTGATGTCTCCATAGAGATTCCACGGCCTCCCTGGGCAGCCTCTTCCAGTGCTCTGCCGTCCTCAGTGTAAGGAGGCTCTGCCTCGTGTGAAGGTGAAACTTCTCGTTTGACTCAGGGACCTGACTCATTTGTAGCCTTTGTGACTTGTGTTTATTAGCAAAAGTTTAGAGCCAGTTGAGCTGTGCTTATAAAGGTGGGTAACTGAGCCCGCTGGGAAATTATCCTCAGATGTTGCAAGGCATCGCCATCTCCAGATAGGTCAGCAATAGGAATTCTCTCTAAGAGGACATGCTGGAAGAATTCAGTGTATTCACATGGAGCTATATGGGCTAGGAATGCTGGAACAGCAAGTTCCAGACAAGAGGACATAGTACTAAGCTGAGCTAGGGCAAGTTTAGGTTGGACATTAGGAGGAATTTCTTTACAGGAAGGGGTGACTAGACATTGGAATGGGCTGCCCTGGAAGGCGGTGGAGTCACCGTCCCTGGAGGCTGTTAAGGCGAGACTGGACAGGGCACTGAGTGCCACGGTCCAGTTGACAAGGCGGTGTTCGGTCACAGGTTGAAGTCGATGAGCTCAGAGGTGTTTCCCAACCTAATCGTCCCTGTGATCCCGCAGCCCTGGAGGGTGAAGGCTGGGAGGAGAGCGGAGCGGTCGGCAGAGGGGCCGGGCCCGGGGCGCTCACTCGGGGCCGTGTCGGTGCCACCCGCGGTGACACGGGCGGGACGGCCCCGGCAGTGCCGGTGCCCGCCCGCAGGGGGCAGCGCCTCCCCGCGCTCCGGCCGCTCCTCTCCCGCCTCCGGCTCTCCCTGCCCCGGCGCCGCGCGTCGGGAACGGGTCTCACGCACACGGAGGACCCATCCTCATCCCCGCGGCAGATGTGCCCCGAACGGCTATCGTCCCAGCTAAACGAGGAACCCTGCTGCCACGCGGAGTTGGATGCAGCTCTCAGTGTCATTTCCGACCTGGATTTCAGTCCTGAGTCGTTGGCTTGCAGGAACTTAATTTTCAAGGCAGGCAAGTATAATTAGCAGGGTGTGCCTACCTAGCCTGAGTAATTAACGAGTTCAGCCCCACCAAGGCTATTTCCTGGCGCTGTCGCTATTGCATTTCTGGTCATCACATCTCACCCCAGTGCCCCCTGCCAATCATGGCTTTGTGGACTTGAATGATCGGCACACCTTTCCTATCCATGGCTGGTAGCCTGAGCTGTTTTCCAGATTCTCCAGTCGTACTCTGATACTGAACCTTCTTATGGACCTTGAATGAGACTTGAGACGCTATTAAATAGCAGTGTGTCGTTGTGACTTAGATGGGATATTACAGTTGTGAGACTCAGTGGCCACTTTGACACCCAAAAGGGGAGATTATCTGTCAAACGGAAATTGCATTTGAAGTGATTCTCCGGTGAATGACAGGGACCAAATGTCCACTGAAGGTGTACCTACAGTCAAAGCAATTCCTCGCAGCGGGAAGCAGTTTGGGTCTGAGGAACTGGATCAATTCTGATACATTATGGCCAGTGCTGTTGCAAGAGGTGATAGACCAGAGATACACTGACAGCTCTCTTGTGGGAATAAACGGCCTAGGGGTGTTTGCATGTAAGCAACTGAGAAGAAAGGAATTAATCTCTGTAACGCTGGAGATTACACAAAAAGGCAGTGGTATAAGACTTAAGGGACAGGTAGAGAAGCTGAAACAGTTGATTCTGAAATACAGAGGGCTTCTGATATCTGGTTTGGCATGCGTTACAGGGAAACAAGAGCTAGCAAAGTCACGTAGGCTGCGAGCCAGACACACATTCTCAGTCACAGGGCTGCCCAAGTAGAATCCTCATTTGCACACATACGTATATGTCTATGCATAAATATATAGGAGGCTACAAACAGCGGACAAATTGAGACTTACAGGCAGAGTTCTGCAGGCATTTGGGAAATTTGTATGAGATAAATACTGTTTCTGCATGGTAGCTTTGGAAATGTTTGTATTCATTCAGCTCATTTCACACGTGCTATATGAGTAAGTAAATGTACCCGCCTTGCAGTTGGTATTTAGAGGTGTGGTTTGTTTTTCCCCGTGTGATTAAAGGTGTTCTGTTTGACACTTTGGATGGAAGGTGACTGAGTGTCCATTGTTTCTACCAAAGCAGTTGAAATAGAATGACTGATGGTCTGTTCTTAAATAAAGGAGACATTTTTTCCCCACTAAGCAATTTTAAAATAAAATTACTTTCATATTCAGGGAGCAGTTGGATTCCACAGTTAACCCTGCTCCAGTTTAGTGCCTCAGTAGGAGGGATCAAATACTACAGAAAAGACAATCAATTTTAGTATGCAGGTAATATTTTGCTCCAAGTGAATTTCTTATCCCTCCACACTACACCACATTAGAATTATTATTAAGGTGCCTCTGTTATTTTTATATCTGATTTAGCAGAGCCTATAGGGGCAGATAATTGGAAAACATCAGACTTTATGTTTTCATAGAGAAAGGAATTTTATAGGGAATAATTAATTTCTTTTAAAAGATAATAGTAAGAGCAAAGAATCAAAGGTAGTGTGGTCTTGATTTGATACTAGAAATCCTATTGCAGATAACACTGTTGCCTATAATCAAATAAAGTTTGAGGGAGAAGAAAGGCATGTTTTGGACTATCTCTATCTGAGCTTTTGCATAATTTTGTATTGTGATAATGATTCATGGTCCAGAAAAGGCTTTTTTCTTCCTTTAAAAGGCTTTTTCTGACAACTCCACCATGCATTACAGTGGTAGCATTTGTATGTGCTTGTTGACTGAAATGCTCCAAGGATAACAGTGTTTTTAATGACAACAATGTTATTGTTAAAGCAGCAAATTAAAACGTTAATTGAATCTGATTTTATTTACATGTATATCTCCTTACAAACTAGAGGCCCACCTTTGAAGATGCTTTGAAGAAGAACTTCAAAGAAGTTAAGTCTGTACTTTGTATTGAGATATGCATGCAAATAAAATCAGATTCTTCTTTCTGAAAACCCTGTTCAGTTAACATGAGATCTCAAGTCAGTTCCAAAGACTTCCAAGACAGTGATGAAAGCTTCATGTTCTTTAGGTTCTATAATTAATTTCAGATGTATTTCACAGTTCAGCACCTTGTACTTGTGGAATCATGACATTGCTGTAGCATCACCTTCCGAAAAAGAGCGTGGTCTGGGACCTGTCTGCCCATAGGAAGGAAAGTAGTTATTGCTGGTTTATGAGGAGCAGCAGGGTGTGTATAACAAGGTGTGTATGTATCTATCAGCCAGATAAATGTGCAGAACAAAGCAGTAAAGTTGATATTATACATATAATTAATTACCATCAGATTAATATGGATGTAGAATTGAGTGGGTTAGACACATGTATTCTTTACAGATTGAAGACTGACATGTCCTCGAGAAATGTGACTGAAAATGTGTCAACATGTATACTTACATTGTATCTATCTCTCTCTCTCCCCACACTATCATTATGCTAAGTGAAAGAATATGATCATATATAAGTATTTAGATTTATGTGTTATTGCTGATCAGTTTCCACATCTCTAACATGAATAGTCCATTGAAATCAGTGCTGTTACACAAGAACAAGCAGTTTAAAACCTCCACCAGTACTGTGTGCTTATAAAGTGTTCTGATTGCAAAAAATCAGCTCTTAATTAGCTACCAAGACAATAAACACATGACCTGCTTGAGAAGTGAACAAATCTTTTGCCTGAATGTGGATGAAGAATAAACCACCTCCTTGGGCCAGCAGTATGGTGTTTCAGGCACCCAGGACATAGTGCCGAGGGAGGAAGGAGGGAGAACAGAAGGGACTTGCTGAATCTCTTGGAAAGCAGCAGTCACCCCAAAAACTGGCCCTCTAGGGCCCAAATGCCCCTGGACAGCCCCGACTGTCCCTCACTCCACTGCCCAGGAGTCCAGGAGCCCCACTTCAGCTCAGCCCAGCTACTTCAATTCCTGCCTAAGCTAAGCTAAGCATCTCCAGCTCTCTCTTCAGCTCCTGGATTGACACCCGGAAAATTATTTTTAAAGAATGTTATTAATACATCCACTAGTTAGTCTGGATTTCCCATTCACAGTGTCATGGAAGTAATAGTAGTTGGAAAGCATTTCTCAAGGTCAGAGCATCATGGGCTAACTCAGTTTGTAAGAGATGTCATGAGGTCCAAGTCAAAGTAGATCAACTGTGTGCCTAGACCAGATTCCCGGGTTTTATCCACTCTTGAAAAACTTTCAGGATGAAATCTGCACCAATGTTCTCTAGCACAGCCTCTTCCTCTGAGCAGGACTACTGCCACATCAGGTCAGCTGTGTCTTTGTCTGACCAGGGCTTGAAACCTTCAAGGATGGAGACTCTACAACCCCTGCAGAGAGTTTGTTCCAGTAGTGCATTACTGTCCTAGTGAAGTTTTTCCTTATGCAATGTTTAGTTGTTTAAAAACGTGCTAATATTTTGTATGTGTTCAGTAGATATAAAAGCTATTGTACAGTTACATTTACCTTCTTCTAAATATTTAAATATTTGTAATATGCATTAAGATCCCCAATGGAAAAGCACTTTAGAACTGTACTTTTGTTGTTTTAGCAATCCCCATCCTCCAGGTGGAAAAGGAAGAAGTCTATCGTTGACTCTGCTGCACAGCCAGTATTTCAGGTACAGTCCCAAACCTAATACAAATTTTCAGACTCTGTTAGGGATGTGAAACTAAGATTATCCATAAATGCAATGGTGGTTCCCTAGCGCATAATATGTTCTCCTTTAGAATTATTTCAAAATGGTTTCCATGGTTTTGGATGCTGGCAGGTTGTAAAAAGGGTAGGGTTTTCTAAAGGATAAGGATGATAGCTGATTTCCACCTCAAGGAACTGTCTTGCTTGGACAATGCTTGTTTACATGTTAAAATACATTATCATAAAATAATTCCATTTCACTAATTTTATCATAAAGAAACCTTTCTTACATGACTCAACCCATTGATAAACATGAGAAAAGGCTGGGGTATTGTGGCACCCCTCATGCATGCATGTTCAGTAGTTGACAACAATGAACTTCAGATGAGCTTTTAAAATAAATAAAAATAAATCTTCAGCAAATTCTTCCCTCTTGGGCAGCCTGATCAATTATTTTTGCAGGTACCCACTTGGCTACTCACTGTAAATGTAACAAAGTTTACAATCACTCTAAGATTAGCATCATGGTGTAAACAGAATTCTATGAAAATCAGCAAAACTGAACCCTTGTAAACCAAAATGGGGAGTAAATTCTAGAAACAAGACCAGATCAGAAAACACGTGACAAAAGCCACTTCTTCTCTACAGCTGGCCTTTTCTTAGTGCAAAGTATGGCTTCTGATGTATATTATAGAAATAATACATAGAAAGGATTGTGGATTTTATTTAAGCTAAAATTGGTACCACCTGTTCTTGGCAGGCACCTGCTCTTTTACCCTTTTAAATATTGAATAATGTTTATGATTAATTTAGTACAACAAGATAGAACATGCAGCTCATATCACAAGGAACCAGTAGGCATCCTTTGTTTTCTATAGCCTGTTTTTTAAGCTGTTCAGTAATTTATCACAAGAGGACCATAATGGAGTAAGACCTTGCAAGAAAAAAAACCTCAATAGGCTAAAGGTCACAATTGAAATAAAATACTTGCTTGGTTGTTTTCATAGTTTGGCTAAGTGCCTACAAAATTAGGTTTATTTTCTTCGCCAATGTTTACAATTCCTGCCAGTAAGGAGAAACTACTGTTCATATTGTCTCTATGAGATGCCACTGAACAGTATTACGAGTACAGAGTAACCCAGGAATGCCAGGAAAGGTTGAGTAAATAAAGTTTAACTTTTCCAAGCAATTTCAGCCTCACCTCCACTGTGCACAAACATAGGCTTCAGGACATAATCACCTGTACACACCTCTGAATGTCATGGGCAAGAGTCCCAATGGTGTGAGACTCTGTGCAAACTCACGGATCAAATAAACACAATTCCTGTGACACAAACCATAAACCAAATGGATACAACACAAAAGAGGACAAAGGATACAATTAGATAACCTGTATCTGCATGATCCACCGTGTCAAATGTTCTGTTGGCATCAAGGGCAATGATGAATTCATAGCATACAGGAAAGAATTTGTAGGTGATATTTTTTAATGGATCATTAGATTTAAAAGAAAACTGGTCAAACTTATGATTTTCTTTTTAAGCCCCACAATACAAAACTATCTCATATATGCTTCCTTTTTTTCGTTGTTGGTTTTTTTGGAGGGGGTTTTTTGGGTTCTTTTTCTTTCTGTAAGCTCCATATCCAAAATGGTAAGCCTCATTTGAAAGCTTCAGCTCAGGAAAATCCAATAATTTTTCGAAGTGAGATCTGTGAAGATTATGCCTGCAAGAACTGTGAAGGCAAGCAACTAAGTTTACTTTATTGAATGTGCTAAGAGTATGAAATACAGCTCTCATAGTTACAGTTATAGAAATAAACTTATATTCTAAAAATATAACTCAGATTATTATCTTAATATCAAAGTAGAACTGTGAGTCATTTGCAGTCTGCAATTTTTTCTGGTCAGATTTGTAGTTGGCCTCGAGTAATTTCTCTGTGTTGTTTGGAAAATTGAATTCCCTTCCCCCTCTATAGCTTGGTGGCTTAGTACAAATACAACTGCTTTGATGTTTTAAGAGCATCGAGTGACTATTTGTTTCCAATCTAGAAGATGTATTGCTGAGAAGTTCCACTGACTAAATATCTGTTCTCTGAAAACAGACATTGGAAAGCATGTTTGTAATTTCAGACTCTGTTTTGTTAGACATATACAAATGCAGAAATAAAACCAAACACAAATCCATTCCCTAAAGAGAATAAGTGTACACAGAAGTATCTTTAGAGAAAATTATTTCCAAGCAATACACTAAACAGTATTCTAATGTTTTCTTTTTAATATTATTTTACTCCAGTAACTCTAATTAGCAAAGGAAAAATAAAGCATCTGAAGCATTTTCCTTTGCATTGGAAATACTAAAGAGGAATAGCAGCTGAAGTTCTCAGCTCCAAACAGGACAACTGTGGCAGTGGGTTCCATATTGATATAGAATAAAGAGGGCCTTTGGAGAAAATTGTTTAAGGCTTAAATATGAGCTTTTAAAATAAATCAGTGATGGAATACAGTGGACATGTGAACAGCACTGTTTCACTGAAGGCAATTGTATACAGACTAATAGTTAATTACATTACAGTATGGTACAGTAGATATTTGTCAGAATAATTCTATTTTAAGGTTTTCTTAAATTAATAGTAATAGAATAATGGATTTAAATGATACCTCCTTTTAAAGGTATATTAATAAGTGCCCTACCTATTTGGAAAGCATCGTAACGAGTTATAGACTTCAGTGGAAAATTACTGACTACATGACTTCGATGTTTTGGTTGTGGATCACAACAATTGTGTTAGTATTCAAAACTGCAGTTGCAGCTGTCATTAAATGCAAAGCACAGAAAAACTGACACAGCAAAGAGACAAATTGGAATAATTGTAAAACTTTATTTGGTTTTAGTTGGGTTTTATTTCTTTTTTTTTCTGTGTATGTACAACCAGGGATTAAATATTCAAACTTCTGGAAAGAGACCACAAGGATGAGTCCTGGAAGGAAACTAAATACAATTTTTTTTTTTCCTTCTACAGAAGCTGTTCCTGAAATATACTGAGATTCTTCACACTTTCTTTCAGCTTATTTTTAAGAAAAACTAAACAGAACTTCTTTATCTGGATTTCTCTGTATTTAAAAGTTGATTCCTATGCTATTAAGCAAAGCATTAATTTTTTTTTTCTTGAACTAAAAAATTATTTTGCTAGAAATTATTAAAACTGGGCATGTTCATAGTCCGCTAAGGAATGTGTACTCTGCCAAATCTGAAAACACTTGGAAGAGAAAGAAGTTCTATCTCGCATACTGTGCTGCATTTTTTTGCTAATTTATGAACAAGACACTGATCCTTAGCTTGTACAGTTTGTTGGATCCATGCAGTGAAATAAACACAGCTGCATTTATTTCAGCGATTGCATAATCACATATTTGGTACTCCCAAACTTCTGGGAATATTCAAAGAGCAGTATGTGGTAAAAATCCTAATTTCCTTTACCCTCTCTGTTACTCTCAATTTATTTTATATTTAAGTTAAGGCTTTTGTTTGTATAAGTTAGATATTTTAATATTAATGATTCTTCAAAAACACATTTGTAAAGAGTGGTAAAGAGTTGTAAAGAGCACCAGTTGTAAAGAGTGGTACTGCCATTGCATAGCTCATAGAAAATACAAAGATGCCACTTGTCACAGGCATTGCTTTGAGTGATCCTTAGCTCAGCTGTTCCTTGTAGCATAGACTTCACTACTCAGAGTAATTTCTAGATAGCCATAATACCATCCATCTTTCAAATTATTATTTTGGAATATGAATGTATTTTATTTTATTATCAATATGCCAGTCTTTGAGAACGACTTTATATAATAAAAAAAACACCAAGCTTTGCAGCACAAACACACTGTATCACATCACAAGCAGTCATAGATGAAATTATGCAAAGGAAAATAAACAAGGCAGCCAAGACCTTTAATGATCTACCACCATGACAAAGTCTTCCCAAATGCATATTTAGAAAAAAAAACAAAATTATTTTTTTCTGGCCTCCTATAAATATCCAGAACATGGATAGTATGCTAAATATATTTAAGAAATATTTAGTCTTTTTTTAATCTGAAAATGGAGAGTTTAGACAGTGATGGAGTCAGAGATTTCTGCACACACACCCAATATAATTTCACTAGTGACTGTTTCATCCCTGGTGGAGGTCCCAGGGACAAGCCATGCTCGCTCACAAGGAAGAGAATGGGGAAATCTGTGCTGGTTGATAAAGAGTTTATCATGCCCTGCATTTTTTCACTGACCAAACTCTGCATTTTATTTATGAGGCAGAAGTTGCTGCAACTATCAAAACTCATTAATGACTGTTTGGCATACCATCCATTTGTGTTCACAACTGAAATTAAACAGGGTGCCATCTTTTTTACAAAGTGTTATATAGATAACTTAAAGAAGTATTTTGCTGCAGCTGTAGTCCCTGTTGCTGGGAAGCGAACATCTAAGGAGAAATTAAGTTCTGCTTTGGTGACCAGCACAGTCTGCATGTTTGGGATGCAATTAAGAGGCTTTTGTCCATTGGATGTATTGTTTACCCTGAGCCCTGAGGCATTCATTTGAGAAGATAATCAACTTTGTTAAAAGAATACAATTTTATCTTGTTTGATGGAATGCTTTTTTCTAATTATTTCCGATTTTTTTGTTGCAATATTTTGTTAGCGAATCAAAATGTAAACTGTGTAATTGCTTCAAAGGAGAACAAATGTAGTATAATTAGAGAAGACATAAATGTGGTCAGTGTCCTAGATAAATAAAAATTATATACAGAAATTACCAAAGCTTTTGACATGATCTGTTTTCATTAAAGCTGAGGACAGCAGCAAAAGACTTTGGTCAGCATTTATGAAATTTCCATATGTTTATTCTGATTTTCAGCTGATAATTTCTGCAGCCTTTGTTTTTCCAGATGAAGGTTTTCTTGCACAAATAATCACATCCATATTCCTGTTGTACAGTCACTTGTTGTTTGCATACCTGTAGCTATGTAACTCAGTAAAAATGAATAGTTATACATGACTTAGATTAGATATAAGGAACACTTTTTTCATGGTAAGGGTGCTGGGACACTGGGACAGGTAACTTAGAGAAGCTGTGGATGCCCCATCCCTTGAAGTGGTGAAGGTCAGGGTGGATGGGGCTTTGACAAACCTGGTCTAGTGGAAAGTGTTTCCACTTTATCAATTAAAAGAATATATCAGGAGTTTTTCTGCTATGGAGGAAGTGGAAGCACGGAGTGCACTTTGTTGGGAGACACAGAAATGCCTCAACCAAATGAAGAAAATTAGTATGGCAACTCCAGGAGTACTATTATTGACTCATTGAGATAATTTCTCAGCAACTTGGTTTCTCTTTGGGGAGATATAGGTTGGGATTGTTTCCATTCTCCAAGAATCAGAGTCTTAAAGGCAGGCTGTCTCTGAACTCAAACACAAGCATGGTGACTGGCAGTCTTTTTTGTACTCTACTCAATTGAACACCAGGACCAAAAACCTCTGATGATCACTTGAGTTCTGAAGGAGCTGTTATGCTTTAGTTGTATTTTCCTAGGCTCTATGATCTCTTGCATGTGTTTCTATTCACAGTCTCAATTGCCTCCACTGTTCAGCTCCCTGAGAATGATCCAATATACTGCTGTGTCTTGAAGTGCAAAGTATACATTTTCCTGCAATTTTTTCACAGCATGTCAGCTGCCTCTTTTTATGCAGCAGAGCTGCAGCTGCTCTACACTGATGACTTCGGATGCTTGCAGAGCAAGCTTCAGATCATGCATCTGAGAGCAGGAATGGAAGGAAGGAAGCAGGGGTGGGAGAGCTCCTCTTTCAGAGGCAAAGAGCTGTTACACATCGTTGGTGTGCAGTTGAATCATATCCTTAGGCCATCACAACTACCGCTTCCTCCATGGTGTCATTCCCACTGCAGTTAGCTTTGATTGCTCCATTGCACAACGAGTAGCATGGCTTTTATCCAAAGTCAGCTCTGTATAGATAGAAAAATGAGAAAGGGTTTGAGAGGTTATAGGCCGGCTGAACACAGCATGCTGACTCTCACACTTGTGTAGATAGGCAGAGAGCTGTCTCTCAGAACAGCTTGGGCCAGCTTGGCAGAACAATCCAAGGTCTAAACCACAAGCTGGGCAGACTTGAAGAATAAGTACCAACTTAATGTTAGGACTGAGAAAAGATCACTCGCACTGGTGCAACAAACCACTAACCTTTAAGAAAGTGCTCAAGAAAATACTGAACTTGTCTACCTTGAAAGTGTGAATACATCTACTCAGTTCTTTGAATAACAGGGATGAAGGTGTTGGCATTACACTATTGCCTTTGTGTAATGTTGACAATAACACGGTGAAGAAAATCAGAAAAAAGTGCTGCAGAATGAAACAGAAAATGCAGCTCAGTTCAGTACTTCTTCATGTAGGTACACAATCCAGGGACATGCCAGACAAGGAGAGCTTGGGGTTCACAAAAGTTGGAAATTATTAATGTTCAGGGAAACAGGGCCTTGTTAGTAACCTGTGTCAGAGAGAAAACTGTCATCGCCAGAGAAGTTCAGGTATTAGTTTTAAAAGAATATCCACAAGATTCCTTTTCTGGACAAAGAAGGTCTTTTGGGCCATGCAAGGTATGAACTCACGCACACAAAAATACCAGTTCCTGATATTGGTAAGCTGGAAGAAAAGTAAGGATTGAAAGTTCTGCTGCATAGTCAGGCAGAAGTGATCTGTGGCCTAATGTAGTAGTGTAGAAGTTTAGAGAAACCCAGCAAAGCAGCTATAATTTTTAACGGTAATTAATTTTATAATTTGATATTTATATGATGCACAAAAAATATGTAGTCATGAAGGACAGAAAAAATTATGGTGCCATTTGACTTTATTAGGAGTCATATCTACTCCTATTTGTTGCCTGTCTTATGCAGGTTTCCTTGAAAAAGGTTTACTACTAAGACAAAAGACTACATGATAATTAAAAGAGCCAAGTGACTCAGCAAGACTGAAAACATCCACATACTTTTGGTTAACCAAGAAAGAATAAAATTTCAGAGCTTTTCTTGCAGAATTGTCTCCATTTTAAGCTTACACCAAAATTCTACAGCTCAACAGCTAAAGTAAGTCAAAAATACATAAGCTGACTACGTGTCCAGGACGTTGAGATTGCTTTCTCCACTGCAAACAAGAGCTCATTAGAGCTGTTCTGAAAACAAGTTACACTGTTGTTATTTCTTCATATCCATTTTGGTTGGTTTTCCTAGCCTACACAGGCAAATAGCTTCAATCTGCGGGTTAAAATACTATGGATGAGATTGGTGATCCCAGCTGGCTACGTCTAAACTACCCTCTTGGCATGAAAGTACAATTTCAGGAAGAGGTGCCTGATGTTACATGGTTGGCCATGTGGCTTTTGTACTACCTCTCACCACTTGCTTCTGAGAGCCCAAAAGGATTGCAGAAGCAAGCCGAGGGAAGAGCAGTGTTCATTCTGCAGTGGGTGATGAGTAAATCCCACAAGACTTTTTTCTGTTTCTTGAAGTAGAACATGAAAGTTATTAGGTCTTTAATTTGGTAATTTAACTTGAGGCTTAAAATGCTGAACGATGAAAGCTACAATTCAAACATAATGAACTTTCCAGTGAACTTGAACTTTGATTGAAAATGCAATAAATATTGACTTGAAATATTTAATGAAGTCTCTGGTCTCTGCTGTCCTTTTGTCTACCTTTCTCCTTTGTCTCTCATTTTTCTATGCTCTGTTCCTCTTCTGAGAGGATCTTCCACTCCTGACCGAGGTTATTTGGAGGTGTGAGATCCAGAACACTGGGTTACAGCTCTGCAAGTGGAAGTGACTGCCTGCCTAGTGAGCTCACAGATCTCCTTCTCCAGAGGATGCAGCTACGTGGAAAGCAGCCTCTTGCTCCCACCAGTTATACATCACAATTGCCAAAAAACTGCCCTGTGTGAGTTCACAGGGTTATGATGAGCTCACCCGAGGGCAGCGTCCTGCCAGACAGCAGGGACAGCACTGGAGCAGTCACCTTCCAGCCCGTGGTGCCTGCCTTGACTCAGTGTCCCCCTGGGCCTGCAGGAATACTTAAAACGGTCAGGAGCGTCCTCACAGCTCTGCCAGAAAAGAAAACATTTCCCAGTTATAACCTCTGGAAACAGACAATGTGCATGGCTACCTGAGGGAGGTGGGGTGTCCCTAAGAAAGTCTGTACTTCTGCTGAATGTAGAAATTTTAAATGCTTCCTTTTCAGCAAGATGAATACTTTAGATTTCCAACTATAAGTATTTAAGCTTCATTTTCTTTCCTATATCCCTTCCTTTAGCACAGAAAGAAACAAGCTTTGAGACCACCCTTTACTGGTTTCAGTCAACCAATGTTCACATTTCAGTCATTCAATATTGACTTGTTTTTACACTTGTTCTCTTTTCTGAGCATTTCATGTGGTAACAACCCATCCCAGAAAAACAGACCATATAAATTAATGAGAAAAAAAGGTATTGTTCTAGAATAAACACAGAGGCTCTGAATATTTCAAGAACAACAGTGCATTTAAAATTTAGATTTATTTCTTAACTTGGTTTAACTGGCAGTCTTAAAAACACCTTATTTTTTATTATACATTATTCCCACCAGAAATATTCAAGCTGTCACAGTAGTTTATTTTATAGTTTGCAAACATATGAACCAATGCAATAGGTAGAATTCACTGGCAATGAAATCCCATTCACTCACAGTAGCTCTTTACTGCATTTAAGCATTGTCTAAAGCTTTGATTTCTAGCTATTATTCTCCCTGTGCTCAGATCTGTTCTAAGTACCCTTTTCAGATTACGGGTAAGAACATGAAAAAATATTTGCAATATCAGGATGTGATCCACATTTTCAGAAAAGAAAATTAGACTGGTAAATGTACCTTTTTGAAAGTACCTGTTACTGTACTTAAAAATTAGTAATTTCCAATCAAAAAACCACACAGCCTTATGATATCTACCCTAGCAGATGTGTTGCTGTTGGTTCTTTTCAGCTGACACTCAAACCGACCTCTTTGATCACTTTCTACTTACTGTGTTTAATACTGAAGTCCACCTCATTCGGGGTACTCCTGTAGTTTAAACAAAACATACAAAAGATCACTCCTCTCCCTTCAAATATGCCAGTGAACAGGATGAATTTTTTATCAAACTACTACCGCAAACAAACATATCTAGGGATTAATGAAAACATTACATCCCAAAAGAAAACCAGGAGAGTTCAATATGACAAAATTAGTGCTTCCCATCCTCTGATAATCAATCCCGACAGCTTCCCCATTGCAAAATTATTTATTTGGATTCCTTGTGTGCTTAAACCCCTGATTAAACACTATTTTGCCTGTTTGCACCGTGTTCGTTTCATCAGTTTCTATAAATATTGCACATGTGCCCTCAATGGTACTGTCTGTAACACAAAACCAGTGGGAGCATTCCAAGTTGCAAAGTTATCCATCGGTAACCTGTTTGGACAGAGGTGTTAAGAAAGGAGGCTTTGTTCTTTATTTTTTTAACACTAGATGGCATTGCTTCCTCCCCCTGCCCCCCAGGGAAAATTTGAAGATGAAACTTGCTTTGATTAATGCAAGAGAAGAATTAGTAACTTGCAAGTTTTGCTATGACTATCACCCTTACAAACCTTTCCTGTAAATGTTAACTCTCGAGTGTGCCACCAAGCCTTTGGTTTATATTCCTCTCCCTGCAGCCCCTATACTTCTCCCCATGCACCAAGGAATTTCTGACACACTACTGGTAAAATGGTTTTCTTCAAGTTTCCTTTAAGTAACGAAGCTAAAGCTACAGATGATACATACCATGATGCAAAATATATTGTTACATAAACTGTGTGTCCGCAAGATGCTAACGAACGTGGATATGTCCCTGGACCTTTCCATCTCCAGCTGATTCTCTTTCTTTCATCACATATATTCATCAGCTGCAGCAGGAGCCAGAACAAACTATGAGGCAGGAAGGAACTATACAACCACTTTTCCCCAGGGCTCTTTCCCACAAGAAGAGAGGGATTGGGTTCCTCTCTTTATCATATAGCAGGAGCCAGAGCCAGTAGGGCATTGTCCAATTAAAATTAAATAGCAGCTGTTGACAGTTGCTTGTGGGCTAAATTGGTTCTGTGGGGAATAGCTCATTAGAGCCGTCATCTCCATGAAGAGCTGATTGTGTCCTACGCGGGCTAAGCTCGGGGGCTTCTAAGTCCAGAACCTGCCTTCGGTCCACACCAGCATTATGTACAACGTTTGGTACTGCCACACTCGATGTCACGGGTCAGGCTTTTCTTCTCCTACCTTAGTGTCAATCTTGCTAAAAATCAACCACAGAGAACGCGCCGTTCCTAGACAGGCTGTTCTTCTTCCTCTACCTTGGAGCAGGTCCTCTGGCCTGACCCGCAGCAGGGCAGGGGAAAGGGCTGAGGCGAGACGTGTTCCCTCTCTTGCCTGGCCCCTTTGGCCGAGCAGAGGAGGCGGACGGGCCGGCTGCTCCCTGGGGAGTCCCGCTGGACCGAGCGCCGCGGGGCTGGGCCGGGAGCAGCTACCTTGGCTGGCCGGGAAGGGTGAGGCTCCAGTTCGGGGAGTCACAGGTAGGCGGCGGCCTCCTGCTTTTCCCAGGTTCGTGCAGGCTTTTCCCCCCCTCTCTTCCCTCCTCCTCTTTTTCCAGCTCTCGCTTTCCGGGTTGGGAGTTTGGTGCGTTCAGAAAAGTGCCTGCAACGGCGCGGGGTTCCCCAGGTGGAGCTGGTCCGGGCTTTCTCTCCCCTCCCCTCCTCTGGCTGGCTTTCCTCCTTTGTGGCCGCATCCAGGGCGCTTCAGTCCCCCTCCCACGCTTCCTCTTTCCCTCCCTCCCCGCCTCATCCTCACTTCGGGGAGAGAAAGCCGGGCTCTTTCCTGTCTCCCGGCCGGCCCGGGCTCTCCCCGCGCCCGCCGTGCGGCGGTGCTGCGCCCCGCTCCGCTCCCCCTGCTCTCCCCTCCCCTCCCATCCCATCCCTCCCTCCTCCCGGGGCCGCTCCCGCCTCCGGGGGCCACTCCCGCACATGGGCGCCGTGCGGGGCTCCCCCTGCGCCGAAGCGGCCGCGGCTCCCCTCCAGCCCCGCAGCGCCTAGCCCGGCCGCCCTGCCTCCCGCCCCGAGTCATCTGTTGTTGTGCTGCTCTCTCTCTCTCTCTCCCTCCCTCCCTCTTCTCTCTCTCAACTTTTGTCACCGCGGCCGCTGCGCGGATGAAGATTTTTCGCGCCAGGGACGCCTAGCTCTCCCCGCCACGCCAGCCGCTGCCGTGCCCCGCGCTGCGCCCCGTCCCCGGCCGCGATGCCGTTCCCCCTGCGGACCCTGGAGCCGCTGAAGCTGTGCAGGTTGGAAGAGGCCGGCGGGGATGGCGCGGAGCGGGGCGGCCCGGCGCCGGGGGACCACGCCGGGGCGGCGGAGGGGGGCGGCGGGCGCCGCCGCGGCGCGGTGCCGCTCTTCGGGACGCTGGAGCAGGTCAGCTCGTACGCGCTGGTGTCGCTGCTGATGCAGCTCTCCGACCTCTCCCGCTGCGCCGGCGACATCTTCGGCGGGATCCTCAGCGAGGCGGACTCCCTGTGCCACCGCAACGCCCGGCTCCAGCGCCGCCTCGGCGCCCTGGAGGAGCTCCTCGCCCGCCTCGACCACCGCAAAGTCAAGATCCGTGAGTACAGTGCCAGCCTTCCCCAGTGCTGCTGGCTCGTCCGGGACGGTGGCGGGGCGGCTCGGGGAGCGGGAGGACCGGCAGGACGGCGGCCGCCCGGTGGCGGGGCTGTTGGCGCCGTAGGCTGGGCTCTAGTTTGTGATTTATTTAAAAACAGAAAGGAAAGAGGGAAACTTAAGCATCCCCGTCTCTCTTTCACCGTGCTCGTGGCGGCGGCCGCCCCCGGTCCCGCCGCCGCTCCTGCCGGTCCCGCCGGTGCCCACGGGCTGTAGCGCGGCGCTGCTCATCCCCCTCCGGGACACCCGGGCTCCGTCCCGGCCGCTCCGGCCCTGGATGTGCGGGACGGGCGGTGTCAGCGTGCGGGACTGGGGGGCTGCCGGTGTTTCCCGGCTCTTCTGTGCGGCGGAGCCCTCGCTCACCGGGGAGAACGTGTCCGCAGGGCGGGCAGCGGGCTGGCCGGGGGCGGGGGGCCGCCAGCACCGGGAGCTGAGAGCGCTGTGATCCCGGGGGAGTTTGTTTATATGTTTATGCCGAGTTTGCGCTAGACTTGAGATCAGCCGAGCTTCTGACAGTTCAGCCCACATGCCTGATTAATTCTTTTGTATGTGCATGGGAAGACCTCAGTAAATAGAAACCTGGATGTATTTTGCAGCTGGTTTTGTGTCTCTCGGTTCTCTCGAGCTTCTGTTCTTTGTGCAGAGCTGATCTCAAACTTGAAATTTCAACTTCATACGGAGCCCAGGCAGCAAGATGCAGATTTGGCCTCAGATTCCTAAGTAGTGGCAACATGGGGAGGCTGTTCTTAAGTTTCTTTCAAAGCCGGTGAAAGTGGCCCTTAGAAGTGACTAATTGTACACCTACATAGAGCTATAGGAAAAGATTTTTTTTTTTCCTGAGCTTGGTCCAGCTTTGGAGTAAGGATCCAGTAAAAATTGCATCTGGTACATGAAGTTTTGTTTGCGCATGACCAAGCTCCCCACAGACAATGTGGGAGATGGCTTGCAACATCATCTTAGCTTTCTCAATGTGTTGGAAACATTCAGGAACCCAAAGAACTGTGTTGCAACTTCTGTGGCAGCTGTATAAGGTATAAACCAGCCTAAACAGGGTTGTTGCTCAGAGACCACTGACAGTTTTCTTTTGAATGGAAGTAGAAAGCTTACTTTCCATATGGCACACTTATTAGCAAAATTGATAAGAAAGGCCTTTCAGAAATAAGATTTAAAGGGTATGAACCCTGAATGGGTAACTTACCTGTTTCATTGCAGAATTATTCCTTATGATATACTTGAGTATGTGATTTCTCTGAAGGAGGACACCTTCATCATGCATACCAAACCTTGTGGTTTATAAGTGTGAGGCTAAAGTTTTGTGCTAACCAGTCTTACTTTTTAGGTTCTTTATAACTGAATGATAAACTGAAGGACCATTTCTTCCTCACCAAGACAAGTATAACCTTTTCTGCCAAGATAGTTAATATGCCGTGGCATGGTGCTGTCACACTTGAAATGCATGTGTGTTATTACTGGGGATACCTGCAGTATAGTGGTATATTAAATTGATTGCCTGATAGGAAGCAGTATTTATTAATCTTGGTTTAAATAGGATGCTAATGATTACCATGCACTGATGCAATGTATATAAAGACATGGGTGAAATAAGGCTACTGCTGCACCGTGCAAACCCAGAAATTTTATGTGTCAGACTCTTAGTGATTGTTTTCTTTCTTAGTCATCCTTCTGCACAAGTTCTATATTCATGAATTTTTGTTGTTGCTACAACTCAGTTCTTCGGACTAAGCCTGTTATTGCTTTTAATTTGACGGTCTTTGCTCTTGTCATTGTGATGCCCAAAACTGGATGCAATTTTTGTGTTTAAATTTCTCTGTTTGGTTTCAAATTCTTCACTAAGCGGCATCTCTGTTGTTCATTCAGTTTTGCTTTTTGAAATGTCATTGCTGATGCTGCTATATTCACTTTTCAAAGATTTCATTCATATAAGTCTGAGAGAATTAACGATTATTTAGTTCTAATTTTTGGGGGTTTTTTTTTTGTTTTCTGGTTTGGTTGTTTGATTGTTTGGTTTTTGTTGTTGTTTGTTGGTTTGGGGTTTTTTGTTTTTGTTTTGTTTGTAAAGGAAGATTATTTTTTTTGCCTATTCAGTCACTAGAAATTGATGTGTAGGCTGAGCATATTGACATGAAGTTGCACATAAAGCCATGACAATTCTTATAAGCTTTCTAGATACTGCAGTCTGGTCAAGGAGCTCAGGTAGGATGCTCTGTTGCAGTTAGTCATGAACATCTGTAATACAAGCCATCAAGGCTTGTCTGCAGATTTAATCCTGATCCTGACAAAGGAAGGTTAAAGGGAAGTATATGGAAAACAAAGAGAATGGTTTAATAATGCTGTCTTTGTTTGGGAACAGCAGCAAGGAGGATTTTTCCTTCCAGTTTTTGAAGCCTCATTGAGAAAGCTGTTTGCTGGTGCAGGACTGTAAGAACAAACAAGGATTGTATAATTGCTTTCCCATTTACTAGATTTTAACTGATCATAAGCCTTTTCTTGTGAGGCAGCTATTGTAAATTACTGCACCTTTTGTGGTGCACAAGTACACAGGTGCAACATGACGTTGTGTCAGATGACTTAAGTAATTCTTGCATTCAGGATGAGTGGGTAGGACACTGTACACCTGCTTGTCAAATCACAGGTAATTTCTACTTGAATAAATGGCTTTTATTCTCTTTGTGGGGCCCAGACAATAATTTCCTCTTGCAACTGAAGGTCCCAGAACAAATTTTCAGATCCCAGCATGACATTGTATGGGAAGGACCAGAAGAGTACTAGAAAACTTCAAATCTAGGTTACAATCACTTTTTGTGAAGTAGCTGTAGACTGGCAGCTGGTAGAAGAAGCTGGTGTGTGTCTGTGGTGCTTGGGAAAGTACGTACTTTGAAATTGTGCGGAGTTTTGTTTTGTTTTGTTTTTGTTTGTTTTTTTTGCTATCATAATTTTGTTTCAAAGTAAAGTTTACATGCAGTACCCTTCAGATAGCAGAGGTCCCTCAGTGTTTGTTCCTTGCTGAGCTTGGGCAGGGGCGTGAGGGAGGGAAAGGAGGCAGAACAAAGCTCTTTGTCCTCAGTCAGTCACTCTCTGCAGTCATTGACTGTGCTTGCTGGTCTGTCTGTAGAGTGTGTCCTTGTGTGTGTAGGATCCATATGCTCCTAGATCTGGATATAAGAGTATAAATAGGTGAATGTGTCTCAGATGATCTCTGATGTTCCTCTTCTGTTACATACTCCCTGGTATTCTGTAGTGAATCCATTAGTTCAAGGACATCCATTCACTGCTCCACACAGGAGAGAACTTCCTGATGTGGCAAACTGTTTAAGGATGTGCTGTAGTGCAGTAGGTGCTATGTCTTTGCAACCCTTACTAGGGGTAAACTTCCCCATCTCTGGAATTCTGCCTTGCCCTTCAGCTGGGAGGCTTCCTTTCCAAGGATTTTGTACTGGTGTGCCACACATACTTGCAGAATTTCATTTCATGTCTGCTTCAGGACTTTGAAGGTAGCTTTCAGCTGTATGCAGTCTTGGATCACCAAGTATCAGGTTGAGTTTTCAGGAGTTCACTAGAATGACTCAGCTTTCTCAGGTTTGATTTAGCTCTCTTTAACTTTTTGTTCAGAGTGGTAGAGAAGATTCTCGTTGTATTCCCCTTACCGGGAAACTTGTGCTTGACTTGATTTCAATACAAGGCTATTTTTAAGGCCAATTAGTAAAATGTTTTCCTGACATGTATTTGAGCTTTGCATAATGAGCAGGGTGTTGTGTCACAAGAAGGAACATCAAAATAAGGTAAGACACGGCCCTATGGGCTGATGACTGGTTTATAACTCATGGTGATGGGAGGCACTAATGGCTCAAGGTAGTTTATAAAATTCAAGTGTAGCATGCAGTACTTGTGACCTTAGTTCAGCTGCACTAGCCACGTCTAGAGAATTAATTAGATTCAGTCCTTTTTTTTAGCAGTCTTTCATCAGGTTTTCATTAAGCTTATGTGTGTTGCTGTTTTACATGATGTTTTGTCATATGTTTCCAGCATCCAGCTGCCATAATGTGTTTTATGCCACAGGACTTGCCTAACAGCTTTTTATTTTCTAGCAGTGTGCATCTGCAGCTGTGACCTAGCATCAGGTGATGTAGTTTTTCATCACTTTTGGTTCTTAAACGTCAGGGTGGGTGAGGACAAATGCCTCTTTGAAGTGATCAGAGCTCGTCAAAAGCATATGATGGCTGCAGAGAAATCTTGCATGAATTACAAGGCCAGCTCTTGGGAAACGCTGTGGGGCCTTAAACGGTCATTGTTTTTGTAGGGTATGAAGAAGGACATTTTTCCCATTAATACTTGTCTTCTGCCATGTGCTGTTATTTATGCAAAAAAATATTATTGCTGTTTTTTTTCTATAAATCCCAATGGTTTGACAGAGTGGAAGGCTGTCCCTTCCATCTTCTCTGCTATTTATTTTAAAGTCTCTCTGAAGAGATGATTTGAGAGAGATGCTGGGAGGTTAACCTAATGACAACTTCTAGTTCAGTGTCTCCAATAGCAGGGTGGGGTTTGGCCAGTCGAACCTCCTGTTTTAACAAGAAGAAACTGATTCTGTGGGAGGGAGGAAATGCTACCTCCTAATTAGTGTTGCTTAAAGTCCTTCAGTGTTTGGTTTTAAAGGCACAGCATAATAATTTGAGTTTGATGCACAATATCTATACATATGTATGTTTGTTTTTGGGGTGTTTTGTCCCCCCCTCCAAGTTTAAGAACATTAATGCTAGAGAGCTGGGGGCATGGGGAATATGGCTTTCTGTTTGTCTGCATGATGGAAGGACAATCCAGTTTACACTTCATCTCCTGCTATTTTGTTTAGTAAGTATTTTCCACTCTTTGTGTGCAAGGCAGTACTGGAGCACATTTCCTGCTTTAGCTGAACAGGAAGTTTTATTCAGCTTATTCCTAGGGAAACCCCTCCTCCATCCCAAGCCACCAAAAGTGAGCATTATTTGAGAGAGCATCAGAGTAGGCAGGAGATGAAGGGGCTGGCTGGCTTTCTATAGTTCCTGGTGTAAGGACGGAGAATACAAAATATTCATCATCCTGCAGCAACAAGAAGAAACCTTCTTTGAAAAACAGTTTAGGGATAAAGTCAAACAGCACACACCCCCACAAAAGAAAACAAAACAGACCGCAACCTAAGTCCCCAAACTAACCACCAAAACCACGGTGTGCTCATGACGAAACTTTGGTGAGAAAAGACAGGCTTTTAGGTGAAGAGCTCTGTTCTAGCACTGTTTGGGAGCTACAGTTCATCCATGATTACAGATGCTTGAGGTGACTGCACTGTGGTATTCTCTCTGTTGCTGTGCAATATGAAGATTCAACAGCAAAGTTCAACCATGTTAAACAGTTAATTCCTAAGTTCCCTCTGGGAAAGAAAAGAAGAAATTTTCTCTTTAACCCTGTTGTAATTATTCAGTTTGCTGCTCAGAAGCAATATAACTCTTGTTTTATTTAGCTAGTGTAAGACCAATTATCTGTGGAAATTCAACCTGATCCAAAGGAGATTTCATTTGAAATAAGCAGGAAGAAAGTCTGAGTTAGAAAAAGATTTCCCATGGGGATGGTGGGCCAAGTCGTTGTCCTGCTGAGTGGCAAAGCTCCAGCTGAATTCAGTTTGATGAGGGTTTGGCTTGCTGCTCTGAAAACAGTTGACACTCTTTGGCTGAAATGTGGAGCTGCTTTGTACATTGCTCGGAACCTATTATACACCACCTACGAACATTTATTTCCGTAGAACTTATGATTGGCCTGATCATTCAGGAAAACAGTGTTTAGGAGAGGTAGTTAATGAATTAAACATACTTGTATTTAGTTGTTTTCAATTAGGATCTATTTTGAAGGTTGCTAGATATTTTAGGATGCACTAAAATGTCCTCAGAAGTTTCTCTTCCTATTAGTATTGGCACAGTCCCATTTTGGTTGAGTGCAAGCTAGTAATCTCGGTCTTGTGGGCTTCTCTAAGCTAATATGAATCTCCTGCAGAAGAATAATTTTTTGGATGAGCCTATTAACAAACATAAAACAACACAGTGGAAAGCCACTGAAATTCCTCAAACCCTCTGTCCTGGAATTTAAACCAGCCTCTAATCAACAGAAAGTGGGATCAGGCTCTCAAGGGGGGTTGGGAGCAGCTTATCCCACACATGCTTGGTGTTTCCTGCATCTTCCACTGAAGTGTTTGGTGCTGGCTGCCCTCAACCATGGGGGTACTTAATTTATTGTTGCCCAGGCCAGATTCACTGTGGTGATTCCTAGCCTTTTCCTCTCTTTCTGGGTGAAGGAGCAGCAATTTCCCTTTCCTCATCTTCCTTTTTTTTCGCCTGCATGCTCAAATAAATGATAAAATAAATGATGGCCTGTTCTTTGCTTCCTGTTATCCGGAGCACTAGTGCAGCAGAAACAGAAAGGGGGATTGGGAAATAGAAGGAATTAAAAGACAGGCATTGAAAGCTTGGCAATTATGCAAAGCCCCAGTTTCTTTTGTAGTCCTAAACTAGCTATCAGCAGGCAAGATCAAAGCTGTCCACCCTAACAGTTAACAAGATCAATTAAACATGCTAATTAAATGTTGTTCTTGGCTGTAGGTTGGATAGAAAACCTGCTGGTTGGATGGCAGTCTCCAGAAAGCCTGGATGTCATGCCACTTAAGAGACTAGAAAAAAATATTTTGCTACCTGTGGGTTTAGCACAGATTAATGTGGGTGGACTTTGCAAGCTGTTTGTACTTATATCCTACCATATTTTAGTTGGGCAGGGCTGCTTCTGGCTTCAGGCTGTCATGGGTTTTTTCTCTTTGTCATTTGTAAATTATGGCGGTTTAAGTTAGGTTGTTTTTATTTATTTATTGGCCTCTTGTCCTTTAGTCAGCATTCTGCATACGAGATTTCATTTCCCATTTAGAACTAGGAGTAGTTAGAACATAAATGTTTAAGGTCCAATGAATGTGATTGAGCTTAGGGCGCTATGCAATCTGCAGGTAGTTACTCCTGCAGAGAGAGGCAGAACCAAGTAATTGCTTTGCTGTCACTCTTCTAGGTAATTACCCTGTTGAAGCCACTGGACTACACAGTTTTTAGGTTAAGACCTGATTAATCTTTTTTATTTTCTCCTCCTCATTTTCTTTAGTAGTTTGGACTCCTCACTCAGCCCAGGTGTGCTCTGAGCTGCCTCTCCCTGTTCTGAGGTGTGACAGTTTCAGTGTCTGCTCTGCACCTCACCACCCATGTCACTTGTTAAAACTCAGCATTTCGCCTTCCTCAAATGCTGCACCCTCTGCAGTCTGATAGTCGGTTGGATTGGTGAGGAGATGGGAGGCAGAGGCAGGGAAGGATGACATTTGATGGAGCTTCTGGCTTTCTCCTGACAGCCCCTCTCACCCCTCTATTTCATAACCCTTTGGTGTTAGCCCCAGTGTAAGGCCCTGCCTGGGGTTGTGGCACAGTGGATAGCCCCATAATAACTGAGCATGCCCCTTTCCTCATTTTGATTGCTTCCCTTCCAAACGTGTCCATTGCTCTGCTGTAGAAGTATAAAGCAAGCTCAAAACCATTTACACAGTTACAGTGATGGAGTGAGAATATCAAGTTATGACTTGAAATAAAAAAACCCTCAAAATAATTGACTTCAATGTGTGTCTGTGGCTGAGTTCTTATAACTTTCAAACTTGGAGGACATTTTAATGTTTCAGTAAGTTTAATTTCCCTAATGTGAGCAGCAGCTCTGTTTTAATTTGAAATTTGACATCTTGATAACAAGTAGATCTGTTAAGTTAGTTGATTGGACATTCCTTTTACTGTAATCAGACTGTAGCCTAGCTAACCAAATTTTGATTAATCTAAGATTGTAATTTTTTAATTAACTTAGCGCCTACTTTTCAGAGATTAGGACTAGAACAGCTGCCTCCTGAAATATATTGGAGCTATGGATGCTGTCTGAAGAACTGAGCCACTTAGTTTTTTCTACTAGCACTAAATGCAAATGTTAATCATAATGGAAAAAACGATAACAATTTCAAGCATATTGAATAACAATGACAATAGTGGGATTTTTTTTTTCTAGTTCAGCAACCAATTGGAAAATGAAAACAGGGCACTTCTACAGTATGTTTTAAATGATAACGTATTGTACGTGAATGCTCTTTCTTCTTGGCCCTCCCAATTATTTTTTTTTTTTGGTAGAGTCAAAATACTGGCTACAAAGAGTACTTGTCAGCTCTTAAGGGTGGGATAAATCTTGCCACTTACTGGCTTATATACATTCTCTGTGCCTGGCTGTTACACTCGCAAAGTTTCTCAAAATCTTGGGTTTGAGTAAGAAAGCAAGCCCAGTCTTTCTCCTTGCAAATGGGTATCTGTCTTTTGTTTTCTACTTTAGCATGTTTTAGCTTCGCTTACAGTTTGCTTACAGGAAGCTCAGCAGGACCCAAGATGAGTGCTTTGTGGGTTATCTCTTGTGGCACCTTTTGTTCCTGCTGTATGGAAGGGAAGAGCTCCCAAGCAAGTGGTGTTGGCTTTCCCTTCCTGTTCAGTATCTAGTTCATGGTGAGTCATTGATTCTGCTCTGAACGACTGAGAAACCAAGTGATGCTTGGCTAATGCAGTATCATTAAAAGTTGAAAAGAAAATATCAAAATGTTGTTAGCCACATTGTATTTAGAGATGCTTAAAACATTTTTAAGTAGAAAAAAGAACCCAACTACCAGGAGATAGGAACAAGCTCATACAAAACTTTTCATTAACTGTGGTATATGATCTTCAATTTAGAAGAAAGATAGCACAAGCAAAGCTTGATTGATAACACAGCCAAATCCATCACACATTATTCAGAACGTGATGCAAATAAAATCTTTTCACTCAAATTTTGAATTATTTTTCCTTCCTTCAGTATATGTCCTAGACACTGAAAAATATTTCTTTGCAGAAGTCCAAGAACGCAAGAATTTCTGAAAAGGACCACTCTGTAAGATTGAAGATATATATTCACGTGTATATGAACAATAATGCAATTAAGTACATGGTTATAGCCTCATTTATACTGTCTTGATTTGTAGTGTTGGAAACATGGAGGCCTTCTTATGTGAACTTCACCGTTGTTAAATATGAGAGAGAAATAAGATTGTTCTAAATTTGTGATGAGGAAGAAAGAACGAAAATACAGTAACGTTCACAAATATGTCTCTGTGTTTTAGTTTAGATGCAGTTTTCTAAAAGCTGTTCATTGAGCTATTTCCTTGTTCTGTTAAAATAAAGGTAGGTAGTCACTATGTGGTTCCTCCTGCTAACTGTATTTTAATAATGTGCATATGATAGAAGATTAAGTATTTTAATTTATAAATATAATTACCATGAACTCATTCTGCATGGCTGAATGCATGCCGTAGGGAATGGCTACGCTAGGAACCAGAAGGGTGATAATGGGGTTAGAAGTGAAGGGTTTTGTACCAGCTGCATACCTTGTTGGAAGCCCAGATGTGGGAAACTGGTAGGGCAGCTGATCTGGGTGGGGCCAGCACCCTTCCTGCTATCTCTGGCTGCTGGCCTCGCAGTGGGGAGCGTGTGCCGTCCTGTTGGGCAGGCTGGGGCAGCCTGAGCCCTGCAGGGAGCAACCCATGGAGGGGGGGACCCTGACCCAGCTGGGCTCGGCCCCGGTTGTGCAACGTGAGCCGAAGTGGATCTGCCTCTGCGCTCCTGAAATCCCGGGTGGCATGGCACAGGGTTTGCCTCGTCCTGGGGAGGCAAGTATGGTCATAACAAGGGTCGTTTCAATGTAAATACACTATTGCAGTTGATTTTGAAATTACTGTTGCAGTTATAATTATATAATAATTACAACATACGTAGAATTGTAATCTATAATCGTGATCTTTACCTTCAGGAAAGAGAGGAAAGCTGGAGAAAATGAGACAAGTGTGAGTCAGTTCTCTTGCCCTGCCTTGTCTTGATGGTCAGTGGTAGGATGAGGCTGCCCTTCTCCAGATCTGTGTGGAGAGGAGGGAGGCTGTGCTTGTTTATCCTGAAGGAAAGTTAAACTGCAGTGTTGGCCTGTTTGCGATAATGAATTTCCTTAAAATGTTAGGAAGCATTTACACAGTGCAGATTTAAGTGTGAGTTAGACAGCTCTTTGCCCTGAGAGAGTTTAGTCATAACACATATGAGTGAATCCAGAAGATGGTAATTTAGTTAAGTGTGGCTTAAAAAGGTCTGTTTTGAAGAACCCAAAGTTTCACAACAGTTATGGGCTTTTTTGAGGTCTAGAGGAAGAGCAGGTAATTAGAAATCCACAGAGTGTTTGCCTGAGGTGAAGAATACCACAAAAATATAGAGCCCTTGGTGCTTTTTAGTTTGTCATGTTTCAAAAGCCTCTGTTTGTCCATATCTGTTACAGAGACATTGTGTCTACTGGATGGTAATGAAGACTAAAACCATCTGCAGTGCTTATTATCTTGCCTGCTCCCACTCACTGCTGAGTTTGGCTTGAATTCTGTAATTTGTGATGTCCCCTCTGAAAAGTGTGGTATGTAACATGGGAGGGGAATGCTCTTCAAGGCGTGTTGTTTTGACCCTGCTGCTCTAACTAAGCATGTTTTCCTCTCCCACCCCTTTTTCCAACTCATAAAATACAGTAGCTTTTTCTTTACAAAACATTTTTTTACTGTTAGTAACCTTGCTGACAAATTGTGAAACTTGCTGCAGTCTGAAAAATAGCTGCAGCTTGTAAAAGGTAGGATGAAGACTGGGGAATTTAGCATTGTACATAGAGATAATGTGCTGCAGATTAACACATCAAATATTTAAATGATTTAAATGCATTGTGTAGTGCAACTGGTAGAAAAATGAATTAGGTCATGATAGACAAAAGCTTGTCTTCATTTGAGCTCCTGTCAGCTTGGCATGTTTATGCTCCACTGGTTTTATCACTAGTTATGTCTATGCACATATGGTATTTCTAATTTAGATTATTATTATTATTAGTGGCTTATAAAAATATGAATAAATTAATCCCGAAGAAAAATGGAAGCGTGGACATATCTTTGGAACTTTGAATTTATTAGGGACAACCTCAGAATATCTCAGCTTTTAACAGAAACAGCCAATTGGAAAAATGACTGACTGACAAAGGCAGATAGCCCCAAAGAGCAAGCGTGGGTGTGAACTCCGTATGTGAACACTGCAGTGAGCAGAGGCTTTCTCACTGTCAGCCTGGGAGGTTCTGTGTGGTCATGGCTAGCACAAGAGCCCAGCCTCCATTTACAGGGTGTTATAGAAGATACTTTAACTGTGTGCCATGTGCTGCATTACCTTTCTCCCCCTACCTTGGTTGCAGTTTTAGCAGGGGTACTAAATTGGAAAATGCCATTCCTAAAATGTGCCTACGTCTTAGCACATTTATTTGAAAAAGGATGGGCAAGGGAAGGTGTTAGTTAATCAAGTTATAGAGCTGAGAGCCAAAAATCACATTCTAAAAATTGAAAATAATATTTTTTATATTTACTTATTTACTTGAGGACTTCTGGCCTTGCAGTGCTTCTTGGGAAGAGCTTTAATACTCTCCATAAAAATACCTATTGTTTCTGTTGAAAGGCAAGGTAATAAACTTGATCTCAGAAAGATGGAAACTGTCTTCAGTGGAGAAAGTGGAAACTGTTTCCAGTGTCTCACCTTACAGATCCTGCTGGCAGTAATTTCTTAGGGAGTGAAAAGCATTCACTGTTTGCAGGAGGAGTCCTGAACAACCCTTCCGCATGCTTAAGAATTTCAGCAGCGGCTTCTCTTTGAAATTCTGACAAAGACCCTTGGCTGGGTTTTTGGAAACTGTCTAGGATCTAGGTTACATTACTACAGTACCCTATTTTTTGCTTGTTGATGGGAGCTGTATTAAGGAGGATGGAAAACATACCATATAGTTCTGTTCTTCATCTTGCTTGGGGCAAGTGAGCAAACCCCAATGAGAGTTACAGGAAACACCTTTTTGATCATCCACAGCAGCAGTTGATCAAATAAAGCAGTTTCTCAGTAGCCCAAGTTGCTGCTAATTAAACACATTTTCCTATCCTTCCCCTAAGTAAGCAACCCTTTAGGCTGACTTAATTGCCAGGACGGTGTAAGTGTGATGGTGCTTTAGAAGAAAGTTCTGATTTAAGGGCCAAATCAAAGCTATTGGAGAGAAATAGTTTTGTTTTATAATGTTTTTGCTAGTCTGCAGAATTATCTGGTATTTTACATAACTTACAGCTTACATGCATGGATGGCAAACTATCATTATACATTTTTTTCCCAATGCAAGTTCATAAACTCTTGTTAAAATTGTCCAAATTCACATGGAGGAAGCCAAACTGGCATTCAATACAGCTATATTTAAAGCTCTTGGCAGGACTTTTCCCATATGAAAGATGTTATATGTAAGCTCTTGGAATAAAACTCTAAGAAAGTTTTGTGATGACAATTCTGAAGACTGCCAGATCATCTAAAATTAAGAGATTTTAAATACTAGATCAGAATTCCGTGTCAGAGTTCTCTTGTCTTACACTGTCTTTCTGTTGTCCATATAAATTGATTTTTGTTACAGCACCTCTGGGAAATATCCATTGGATAAGCTCGTAATCTCAGGTATTTGGCACCTCTGTTGCTTTCTGCCATGGATTCCTGCAAAAATGGGGTTCACTGAAAAGTCTGCTCTTAAGTATTTGAGTGTAATGAATGATTTTTTTTTTTCTTCCTGTATTGTGTTTCTAAGAAGAATAGTTATAGCCTGTGGAATACATCCTGTTTTCCTGGCTGCAATGAAACCCTTGCTTTCTATTGGTAATACCTACTATTTTTCTTCTTTGTGAAGGCTGCCAACATCTGACCCAGGATTTCTTAAAGACAAAGGCTAATAGAGATGTGTTCCTTTGTTTTGTACCAGAGAGGAAAAGGTTGAGGTTTTTTCAACCAGTTAGTTTCCCTGTGGTGCTTTCAATCAAACCTTGTGTCTCTCTCAAAGAAAGAAAACAAACCCTCAAAACTAAAAAATAAAATCCCAATAGACAATAAAGAAAAAACAAACAGAAAAGCCCCTGCCAGGGAAAATTGACTTTGCCTAAAGTGTAAGAAACAAAAAATGTATCCTACATGCACATATTCTGATTTTGTTTCTCTAATCTGTATCAGCAGTAGTGTAAATTAACCCCCAGTAATTTTTAATTTGTTGGTATTCCCCAAAACACATTTTTGTATAAATAGATCATGTAGCTGAAACTTCTTTTTGCCTGTTTCTTGTTTGTGTTTAAGGTCAAGAAGACACATGGGGTGAAAGTCTGGGTTGACTTACGATTTGCATTTCCAGCATCAGTTTTGACCTTGAGTTGCTAAGTATGAACTTGGAACAAAAGAGCTTTATAGAAGTGGTTGATGGATGGGTTGTAATATTGAAGCTTTCCTCCCCCATGCTCACATCCTCGGAGCTCAGTCCATCCTTGTACTGAAACGCTGCCTTCATAGGCAAGAGTCTCCTGCTTCGGGAGACAAAAATGCTGAGGCTGGCACTTTGGGAGTCTGTTTATAATAGTGAAGATGTAGGAGAGAGAGAGAAGTCAAAAGTATGTAGGTAAGTTTTGGGGTTTTTTTTTCTTTCACTGGGGGGAGGTCTCCCAGTGTTTCCTAATGAGGTAATGTTTTAGATAAACATCTTGCCTATCTATTTCATAGGAAATGCTCTTGTATTCCTTTTGTCTTCTCTCTCCAAACAGCTTGCTTTGTGCGGATTGTGGTACATTTTAAAAAGTTTTTTTATAAAAAACCCTTTTTGAGCCCTATTCCCCTCCGGCTTTCCATTTATTTCAGTACCTCTAGCTGTCACAAGTTTTCTTTTTGTCAAATTTGTGGAGCTCCTTCTTCACTGAAATGCTATGAAAAGAGAGAGGTTGTTTTGGGAGGAGAGGGAATTAGCAGCAGTGGAAGTAGCAACCTGAGCAGTGATAAATCCAGGAACACTCTGGAGACCATATTGTGCAATACTGAAATCTGAAAACAGTTACCTCTAACTAGGGATTGCCCTTGTGTTTTTCATCAAGCTTCATTAATATTCAGTACAGAGTGTGGTGTAAGATCAGGGCTCCTGTAGAGCTGCAGCCCTGCCGTGTTGGGCTGGCACTGTGGCTCCCAGCTGGGCTTCTGCCAGCGGCCTGGGGGGTCCTGAGATCAGAAAACGGGGGGAACGTGGCTGTCTGTGCTGTCATATCATAAACTAGTCTATATTGGAAGAGACCTTTAAAGCTCATCTAGCTGCCTCCTTTGTGTTTGATTAATCTGTTTTGCTGTGGATGGAAAAGGTAAACTGGTTACGAGAACAGATGGCACAAATGGAAAGGGAGAACTGAAATGAAAAAAAATTAGCATGAGGCAGGCATCAACCCCATTGAACTAATGAAGTTCTGTCTTCTGCAGTCGTCTTGAAGTCAAGTAAGACTCTCGTGTGTGTTGTCTTAGTGTTGCCAGTGGGGGGTTGGTTTGCTTCTGAAAGAAAAATAAACATAGGAAGGGAGGGGTGTGTCACTTATTTTGCTAGAGGGGATTTTAGGGTAAAACCAAAATGAATGTGAAGAATCAACAGATGTTAAAGGGCTATGGATTAAATCTATGGATACTCTGGATGCTGAGAGTGCTCACAGTTGCTGGCATCCCTATGAGATCTCTAATTTACAGCAGTCTTGTGCTGTAATCTTGCAAGATCTCCTTTAGGATGATTGAAGCTTGTTTGAAGATCAGAGATCTTCCTCTGCAACTCTTGGTAGAGACAGATCTTGATGATGGAAGCTGGAAGTACTGAATTTGTGGGTGTAGAATAATGGGCTGATGCACAAAGAAGTGAGAAACCTCTGTATGAGAATACCACTGCCATCCTTAAATGGAAGAGCATCCCTTCCTTGAAGGCTGATGCTTCAAAGTGAGCCACAGCATAGATGGGGCTGTTGTGATGTGGCCATAGCTACAGCTGAAGAGGTTCTCACTCATAATTTTCAAAAGGGCTTTGAGGATGGCAGAATTCCCATTTTACAGTTAAACAAAGAAAACTCAAAGGTCAACTGCCACGTCCAGACAAACTAATATCAGAGCCTGCATCTCAACACTGGTGAAATAGGAGATCCCAATGGATAAAGCTGCCTTCCAGTTCATAGGTTGCTCAAGATCTGGCTGGAGTTGGCTTGCCTTCTGTTGAACTGTACTTTGATCTGTTTGGCTTTGATGCACAGGGCACTGGTGGCCAAATCTATCTACCAGATCTGAGGAGGAAGGGAGTAGGAGTGCCTGGTATTTTGCAGACTTGGGATAATTGTAATGATTAAGATGAATTTAGTGGATAAAGGAAAATAATTGCATTATTTCCTGTAACATTCCATAGACATTTAAACACAAGGCATTTATTTTTTTTACTCCAGCATTGTATGAAATTAGTGTTTCTATTACTTGGGTGCTGTAAGAAATTGCCATAAAAGTACCTTCTCTAATGATCAATATTGCAGTGACCCAAAGATGTCTTGTATTTCCTGTTCATCTGCATGGCTGCATGTGTGCCCAGAGACATGCTTGCTCCTTCAAATCCAGCTTGTCTTCTTGTTACTCTGCTATTTAATGCCTGGGCTGGAATCTTTCCTTCTGCTTTAACTGTCCTGAAAATTCCTCAAAAAATCCCTGTTTTGATTAATTATAGCAACCTCTTGCAAACAAGTAGAAAAATGGATTTACCACATAAATTGGTAAAGGATGGTGATGTACATACTAAAATTACTTTCAGGTACATCTGAGGATTTCTGTGGAAAGGCTCAAATGCTTTTTTTGACTTCGGTTAAGTAAACGTCACTGAAGATGTGTATGCAATATCCCTAGTGATGAATTGCTCTCAAATACTTGTCCCAGCTGAGTTATGTAATATGAATCTCAGAAGGATTCCCAATAAAAAGTCTGTGAATTGTAGATGTAAATGTCTGCAGTGGCTTTTGAAATTTTAGATGTGAAAAGTGCTAATGGGAAAAATATTTTACATAGCTTCTGAGATAGGGTCTAGAATTTTTTAAGGCCTTGTGTTTAACTCCCACTGACTTAAAATTTTGAGGCTTTGCTATAAATTATTCCGCATGCTTCTGTCAGAACAGTAGTTGAGTGTCTTCAAAGAAATTAGATTAAGGCTGCAAAGTGAAAAATACCAAATGGAAAGGTATGTACTTAATTCCAACTGCTGCCTGTGAAAATCTGCTATAATACACTTCAGATGGTATGATAGGGTTCCATTTCTGAGTACCTCAATAAGGATTTTTTTTTTTTTTGGCAGCAAGATGATTAACAATTTTTCTTTGTTACATGAAGTCCCAAATTTTTCAGAGTAGTTTTTGCTGGCATCTCAAAAATGGAAAATGACAAACACTGAGCAGAACATGTAGAAATTTTCTGTATATATATATAACTGAATTTCAGGATTCACAATACCTGTACTAATTAATACTTGACTATCATGAGTTTTCTTTTGCCAGCCTTTCTGAGGAGGTTGGAGGCAGGACAGGGACACCTCCTGTGCTGGAGTGCTGAGATCATCATTGTCATGGGAGTCCTGTGCCTGCTGCATGCAGGGGATGGAGAAAACAAAGTTTATCTACTTAGGTGTAAAGGAAATATCATGGAACATCTGTTGTGGTAAAGGAAAACATACTTGAACACATGAAAGTGTGAGATCTCCAATCCAGATAGGCAGACAGCCTGTGCTTATCTTGCCTGTGCCTGCTGCCTCAACAACAGGTTTCAGTGATGAGGCTGCTGATGCACTTGTCTTTTCACCTATGATGTGCACTACCACTGCCGTGTTTCCTGATGCTGGGCTTTGGCTAGCACTCCTCAGTCAACGTTTTGAGTGGTATCATGCCACCTGTGTTTTTGGACCTGTGCACATGGCAGCAGTGACTTTCAGGTCTTAATTTCCTGTGCCTGTCTGTGGCAGGAGGCATTGGAACCCATCCATGCTGTGCCAGTGGCAGCTCCCTGATGATAGCTTACAGCAGAGCCCTCACAACCCCCCAGGAAGTGTCAGTCTCCAGGCTAACCCAGCAGGCTCCTGGTGTGACCACTCTCACTTTGGTTACAGACTGCTTCCTTCTTGCTGCTGGGAAGATCTTGGTGTTGGAGTAAACATAAATAAAATCAGCCCTAATCTGTTTGTGTTGAGCTGACTAACATGACCAGTGTTAAACACAGCTGATTGATTTCCTGGTGTTTGGTTTTCCTTAGAGGGCCATAGCACAGACCTTGAGATACTAAGGTGGTGTAGCAATGGGACTTGAATAGTTGTTAAAAATGAAGAGAATTTTTGCTCACGTCAGAATGTAATGCAGCATTTTTCTGTGTTTGGCAGTTTCTGTAGGGATGCCCACATGTGCACTCTACCAAGCTGGGCAGCACTGCCCTTTCTGTTGTAGGAGGAGACTGATCTTTTCAAATGGTTCTGCAGTAGCTTCCTGTTGTAGTATCTTGCTTGCTCCATATCCGAACCTGATGATCAGATATGCAGGGAGTACTGAGAAGCAAGGAGAAAAAACACCATTGCTGGAGAGGTGAAGCAGCACTAGTAGTTCCACCAGCCTCCAGCTTTAAGTCAGGACATTACAACAGGTTTGGATTTCAAGAAAGCAAATGCTATACAGAACTGGAGTTTATGAAACTCTGGAAATCACACATAGTTCTTTTTAATGTTGAGGAAAGAGACATTAGTCCACACTTGCATTCATTTAAAAAGTCATTGACTTTGCATCCTTCTGTATTGGTATGCAGATAACAACAACAAGAGATAAAAAAGCAGCAGTGATCCCAAGCAGGTGCTCCCATAACTCCACAGAAGGATGGACAAAATCACTGGCTGGCATGGAGGCAGCATGAGACATGCATGGGGCATCTTGCAACTTGTGGTGAACTAATGGGGGGAATTATTTGAGCAAGCATGGCCAAATACTGCCCATAAATAGGAGCTAGCCCTTGGTTTTGGTGGTGCTCAAGACAGTAACATCAAACAGGAGCCAGCTGTGGTGCTGGCAGTGCCTCTTTCCACCTCTTCAATGCCAGTGGCAACATTTTCAAAAAGTATCTGATTCCAAAACAAATGTGCACATGCAGATTTCCTGAAAATTAGCACAAAGTGTGAAATGAAAACTGTTTTAGTTATTTTGCTGTAAGCTGGTATGTAGTTCAGCTCTATTTAACCACTCCCAGAGGATATAATAAATACTGGAGTGTTTAAATATAAGACTTCATATTTTCTTTAGTAAATGGTTTTGAGTAAATTGTCCTGAACTATTTTTAACTCTGTATGGCAGTTAATGGTTTAAGTATGTTTTTTCAGGGTTTTTGGTCAGCTTGTGTGTTGGTATTTTTGTTGTTTAGAGGAAAAAAAATTGCTATCTGTTTATATATGTATTAATCTAAAATAGGTTTGTTTTTTTTTTTTTTTAGTTAAATGCCATTAGGTAGTAATTTATTGTCTTTGGCATGTGATGGCGATGGTTTTTGGGTTTCTTTTCTTTTTAGAATATTGGGTTTGGGTTTCTTTTCATTTTCTTTTTAAAGTTTTCCTCACAGTCCTTAAAACAAAACATGCTTCACTCTCTTCCAAGCCCTGCCTTCCCCAAGAGAAAACATTGTAAACCATTATTTTTTTCTCAAAAGTAATTCAGAAATTACAGGTTGAGTTTTATTAACCTCTTTCCCATGCTATCTATAATCATGTGTGGCCTGATTGCCTATATGGAGTCATTAATGTTACTGCCAGGTGAAATTTGTTCTGGGTAATACAATTCCCCAAAGTAATGCTTTTTTTTATTTCTGAAACACTGAATGTCTCCTCACCAGGGGTTTGACAATCGTGGTACTTTCAACTGTATTGGTGTACTCTAGTTTACACTTATGGAATGACTCTTCATTTGTAATCTTTTGCGGCACTTGGTCTTAACTCTTGTAAGATTTAAAGTTCAACTGAATAATTATGAGGACTAACCAACCTCATCCTTATTTTATGTCTTATTTGCTTGTTTTTATGGTTGCAGTTTAAGTATTTGGCAACCAAGCCCAAACTGACATATTTCTAAGGTTAGCTAAGCGGCAATGAAAACTGTGACAGCCATCTAAGCAAGTCAGATCACAGAGTATTCTGAGCTGGAAGGGACTCCCAGGGATCATCGAGTCCAGCTCTAAAGTGAATGGCCCATGTGGGGATTCAACCCACAACGTTGGTGTTATCAGCACCATGCTCTGACCAGCTGATCCAATTGAGTAGCAACTACACTGGGTTAGAGTCACTTGAAGCCATATGTTGCATGCATTCATTCATTCATATGTGGCAGTTCCTCCACATTTGTTAAGTAGTTCTGTTCATTTGTTTACATTTTGAAGATCAGCAGAGCTCCAGGAGTTATTTCCTTATAAGCTTTATTTGCAACAGGAAAAGCACAGGCTTTTGTGAATAATTAGCAATGAATCTGTGCAATACACATTTCTCACTGGTCAACATAGATGTCTAGTACTGATTTTTTTCATCAGCTTTACTATATGCAGAGAATATCCTTAAAATTTTGGCAAAACTAGTATTGTAAGTATTGGCAATTATTAAATTCTGGAGACAAAACCTGAAACAAACCCAGACTGCTCAGGCTCATTATCATTGTACCTCCAGGTCCCACTTGATGTCTGCTGCTTTGTACTGTGTTACAGTGGGGGATGGAGGCAGAGGTTGGATTGCTCATCTCTGCCCTTCACTCAGGGGATGGGGAGTGTACAGCTCATCTGATTGTAACTAGAAACAACTGCTGAACTTTCATCTGCTAATTACCCTTTCATTGAGGACTGCACTGCTGTAGCATCTGTTAGTCATTATATCTTGTTTAAAAAGAAGCCAGTAAGAAAAAATATATAGGAGGGATAAAAACAATGAGGTATCAGTTTAGAGCACAGAATTAATAACAAATGTTCTATTTCTGGGGTTTTTTGCTGCCATAGAAGCCTTGTACCTTCATACAAATAATATAAGTATCTTTCATCACCTGTTAAATTAAGTCTGTGCCTGCTGCTTGCAGGTGCTTTGATTATTTTTAGTTTATGCATGTATCAGTAGAAAGCTTTGAAAATTCTTGGTTTTGCTTTTTCCTTCCCCTGCCTGTGATGTCATATTTTTGTTTTGTTATTTTACAGCCATGGCTGTTACCAACCTTATCAAGCTCTTCCCTAGATGGCTTTTCACTTTACTCTCTCTGTGCAGGGATGTGGGGAGCCCAGGGAGGCTCCAGTGCTGTGGCACCAGCTGCTCTCAAACACCAGGCTGGGAGCTGTCACTACATCAGTGTCAGCAGTGGCGCCTGAGCTGCCTGCAAGGTTCTAACAAGCTCGTAAGATTGAGTTGGGATTTTTAGAACAGTAATAAGGAGGATTTGTGTAGTGACTGGGAGAGGGATCTATATTCTAATTCTTACAGTTTTGGCCTAAAATATGAGTGGTATGGTTGCTGCCTGTTCCTGTACAGAATGCTTGTTTCGCACCATAATTTATGAACACTGGCGTGTGCAGTGCTTAGCTATTGGAATGATGCTCTGCATAAAGCTACAGTGCACTGCAGTCTGTGCTGATTTTTGCTTCAGACTGGCTTTGTGTCTTTTTGGTAAGTTTTATCTGTTGGAACATCAATACTGTGCCCTGGCTTAACCTGCCCAGTCATACCTAATACAGCGGGTGAGCTTGGTGCAGGGCACGTATGTGAGGTAGTGGTAATAAGGCACAATGAAATGTTTCAGGTCTCTTTCAGATGCATTATGACCCCAAGAATATGTAGAAGAATTGATGGTGGCAGCAAGCTGTTGGCAGGGCTTAGCCCACCACACCTGATCTTTGTAGCTGCAGGTTGTTGCCACCCTTAGTCCTCTCCTGCTCTTGCTGCAGGCTCCTTGGGCCAGATCCAGTGAAGGTGCAGTGCTAATTCAGCCTACTAACCCAAGGACAAGCTTTCTGGCAGAAGGGACAACAGTTTTACTATATTAGGAGTAATGTCCATGCTGGAGGTGTCATGGTTCACTCACTTCAGCAGCTCCCACCTAAACAGCTTCCATCTTCTCTCCAGTGTGCTAGATCAGCACCAAAGTGATCACAGAAATAAGCCAAGCTGAGATGAAGTCATGAAAGACCCTGGTAGGAGCTCTTCATCTGGTATTTTCTTATTATGCAATCATACATGAGCAAACCTTTTCTTGGGAGGTTGCTGGGCCTGGGAGCCTGGACTTGCTGTCCAATAACTTACTTTGCAAGGTAACCCTGAATTCCTAAACTCAGTTGATATCCTTCTCCTTGGTTTGTTAGCTTGGGTTTGCTTTTTTTTTTTTAACTTCTTTAAGGACAATGATGGGTACTTTTCCTTAAGTGATCTCTTCAGACTGAAGGCAATCAGAGTGCACGAGCTTCATTTGCTGGGCAGGTATGAAACAGGAGTCCTTTCTGTACCTCCTGCAGAAGTGAAGGTCATGGGACCAGAAAGGAAAAAAATTGGAAAAGAAGCCTTGAAGGCTTTATAGTCTGGGAGTTAGTGCTGTTGGCTGGTTTGGATTGATGTGGGTTTTGGTCTGCATTCTGGGAGTTTTTTCTGCTTTAGTACAGTTTGTTTTCTGGTTTTTTATTTCTTATTCACATCTCTGATTAATAACAAGGCAACTATTAATAATTAAAAGTTCTGTGTATCCAGATCTGTGTTCTCAAGTCCATGTAATTTATTAATCTAATTCCTTTACCTAGATGACCAAGTATTTTTGGCATGTCAAAATCAAAAACTTTGCTTCCTGTATTTCTTTTGCATACCTCCCTGCTCTCTTGCCATCTCTTGTCTTTGTCTGTAGGGACTGGAATTTTCACTTAGCTGAAATTCCTGTTTCTCTTGCACACCTTGAGTATTCATTAGTTTCCTCTATTGAAATTGATGCCAGACCAGTGTTGCTTGATCTACTGCTGCAATTAAATGCAAATTAAACCAGTTTTGCTCAGTGTTAGTCTACATTACAACTTGCTAATTAAAAATGTCTAAGTTTTGAAAAACCTGAGTCACTGAACTTCCCAGCCTGATACAACTGTCTGTAACTTGTGTTGCAGTGGCACAAGTTAATCGGTTTGGAGTTCAGGGCACAGCAGATGCCTTTCAGATACTAAATAAGTAGAAGACAGGGTATTACCCCTTTTTGTTTGCAGCTGCTTTAATAGAAATTGAAAAACTTTTTTTTAATATGGTTATTCACAATTAGTGGGTTTTGTTCAACCAGATGCTAGTGTTAGTGACCAAACAGGCAGGCCTGTGCTTGTCATGTTTTAAATTTCTTCTGTTTTGCTGGAAATTCAAGGCGTTTAGTTTGTCCCCATAATCCTGCTTTTCTGAGAGCCAGGGTGGGAGGAGTGTTCCTTCTCAGGGAATTCAACCCTGTCTGCCTCATTCAATGGTGTCTCATCTCCTTTTGCATTAAAATCAAGTTTCCTCTTCCTGCTTGTTTTCTCCACCCCTCCTCCTTTGTACATCTCTATCCTGTTTTCATTTGTTTTGTACATTTTCCTTTGGTGTTGATGCTTCCCAAAAACCTGTCCTGTTGGGACAAATTAGTGTTAGAACAAGCATGCCCTTTAATATTGTCTCTCTTCTATATAGGATGCACACGGGGCCTGATTTTGAAATTGCCCTTGGGTTGGGGAGGTTATTACTCAGCACACTTTCCCCTGACTTTGTGTAGAGGCATGGCTATATAGAGAATTTAGCTGGGAACACACTACAGGGTAACTAGTAGACATGCTGGTAGGAGTAGGGGTATTGGTGGGTAGCTACTTACTGCTCTGTGTAAATTACTGCTTAGCTGCTTTTCATTAGTTTTTAAAACTGGTTCCACCTCTATGCATGTGTTAATTTCTTAGGATAGTCTTAAACAGCTTGGGAAACTGTCTGACAATTGAGAAGCTGTTGACACTCCACAGGCTGTGTATCTGGGATGCTTTGGATTGTGGTCACTTCTTAGAACTTTGTCTCCTCAGAAGAAGACCACCAGCCTCAAAGTCATTCCCAAACTACAATCAAAACTGAAGTTTTTATTTCATTTTTAATGCCACTAATAGAAAATTGTTTATTCAAAGGAAATATTTAGTACTCAGATTGCTGAGAAATCGACAATGTTGTTTGATTTCTTGGAGTTTAGTGTGGTGTGGACTTGTGGTTTTGATACCAGTGTTGTCAAAGGACAGTAGATCTTTTTGCATGAGTTGATCAGATATTGCCTCCACAAAACAGGCTAGGTGCTTGTTACAGTGGTTTGACCACTAGTGATCTGTATTGGATGTAAACCAGTGCTCCAGTACTGATGAGCACGAGGATCAGATTCCTGGTGCTCCTTGGCTCCTGGGAAATGCATTTGTTGGTTGCCTGTGAGTACTGCTGCTGGGGGTTTCACAGTGGTGGCAATATTTAGTCTCTATTCTGTAAGTAGAGTTTTACCTATGTAAGTGCAGAACCAAAAATACAGAGAGCTCTGGTTTTGGGACTCAGGATTTTATTTTAACCTTGCCTTCCGTTGCTGCAATTTTTATCCTTCTCTGTGGCTTTTTCTGGATACAACAAAGTAAAAGAGTTGCACATTTTGTAAGCAGCAGAGCAGCATGCCATTGAAAGCTATTTTACATTTGCATATATAAGATTGTCCAGTTGGCTGAGCACTGGAGTAGACACACAAGGCTTGATCTCCTAATTCCTGCTCTATCATTAATCACTAACAGAAACAGGCATAAACTCTTCCCATGCCCTTATATTTACTAGGAAGTCTAATTCAAGTGAGCTAATAGGAAGCATGGAACAATCCAGTGAAGAGTGCATTTCTTCAGTTCTTCCTGTTGAAATCAAGACCTCTCTCTCCAGTTCCTGTTTTAGTCCTGTTACCATTAACAACCCCTCCTAAGCTGGTGCTGCAACTCACATTCCTGTGCTGTGGCTGAAGGCAAAGTTGGGATGAGGAGGAGGTTGGTGCATCCTCCACTGGGGCAATTTCCTGCCCAGCACTTCCCTTTGCCTGTTCAAGAGCAAGAGTTAAATCATGGCAAGCAGGGCAGTGGGGAAGGGTGGGGGCCACATTTTTATTCAGGAGTGCTGGATTCAGCTGGGCGTCAGCTGCTTCTCTTACTGTCCCCTATTTCATCATGCCCCGAACTGGAGTTTTAAGTGTGGTACTGCAGAAGAAATAGTAAGGCAAAAGCACGTGTCTTACATAAACACCTGTGGGCAGCACTCTGCTGGGATCTTACACCATGCAGGCAGGGAGGCTTGGCAGGAGGGTGTGATGGAGCAGAGGGAAGTTTGAAGGGAAGGAAGCCTCAAGTGACACAAAGAGATACAAGAAGGCAGGCCAGCGCTGGGGGTGCAGGAAAGGGACCTGAGGGGAAGTGATAAAAGAAATCTGATATAATTAGTAAGAGAAGGAAAAGAAGAGTATTCTTGCCTGTTTATTCTGTAACAGCCAGGTGGGACACCTGCCATGGGACGGCCTTTGTGGAGAAACAGAAGCCAAATCTTGGAGCCTGGTTAAGACTGCATGGGTGCAGCAGCTACTGTGCCTGTAAGCACGGGAACTAGTGCTTGTATTCCTCTGTACAAAACCTGATACTTACAGCAAACACCGCAGGGATTCCTGGTTTAGGCTTGGAATGTGGTATTTCAGAAAAAGCAGATGTTCTGCTGTGCATGGGTATGTCTCTTCTGCTACCGGAGTGTTTCTCTGCTGCCCTTCTTGCTCCTTGTCATGCTTGAGGTTGGTTAAGATCTTGCAGAAGAAAGTAAAACCAATATATAATTCATTCATGATGAAATGTTTGATTCCTGACCCTTCTGAAGGACTGTTTAACTTCCAAAGATTGAAATATAATTATGTTTATTTTAGCATGCTAACCTTGCTCATTGTCCTTTCCCAATAATGGTTGCTGTATGCTTTGAGATAAAAGTATTTTTTTTTTTAAGATTTGCATATTTATACTGAAATATAGGTTTCCATCTTTTCCATGAAATAATGAATGGGATTAGGGGAAAAAAAAAGAAAAGGCAATCCCTCTATTCTTCAGTACAGTGTCTGTGGAAATATCTCTGGCTTGTTTTTGCTCAAGGGTTTGCTTTTCTCCACTTTCTCCACTTTTAACTGCTATGTGAAATGTACGCTAACTTCGTAAAATCATAATAGGCCATCTCAGGGGAGGTCAAATATAGAAATTATACTTAACTGAGTCCACTTAAAAGCTAACAGAAATAGAACTCAGCCACAAATAATGTAATTCTGCAGGAGTAATAACACACTGTATTCTGGTTTGGGTTTTTCTTTTGTTTTTTTTTTTTTAAATATTCTTCCCTATGTATCGTCCCTGGTAGTTTGGTTTTGGGCATTGATCCTGTATAGCTCCAGATGGAGCATGTTCAGAAGAGCAGTGGTTTTTACCATGAGATTTTGGTGGGGCACACTTAAGAGAACACAAGGATTCATCTTCTCTCAGGTGGAAAGCTCTTGTTGGACAAAACTGATTTGACACAGTTCTTACCAAGGAAACCCAAAAAGAGTCCGTTTTAATTTCTAGAATTCCGTTTGATTAATACAGTCAATGGAAACTTTTCCAGTAAAAAGGAAGCTCTGGACTGGGTAGTTTTGCAATCATTGGACTAATACCAGCTGTATTAAGAAAATAAAGCAAAATCACGGATAAAGATCTTACAATTAAAACTAGGTATTGTAATCATGTCTGTTGTCATCATGTAAACACTGTATGGCGCAGAGGGGCATGTCTGACCACACGGTTATTAAGGGCAGGAGATTCGGGTTTGGATAATACAGAAAGTGAATGGCTGAGGGAAACACAGAATCCTATGCAATGAGTCCTGGTTTTGTATTTTATTCATGATCTACTGGCTTTCTACCATGGATCTCTAGCCCTGGTGTCTGTTGTGAAAGGAGCTTTGCATAATGTATGATTCCTTTTGAAATAGGCTTGAAACACTTCTTCAGGGTGCTGTTCTCTGTCTTGGGGGATGGACTGTAAAGAATTACAAGCACCAGCTGAAGAGCTGCAGAGGTTTCAGGGTCTTTTCTCTTGTACAGAAAATAATGTTTCTGTACAGCAACAGTGTAAGCAGAGAGTGTAGGAGGAGTTATGTCGTGTCTTCAGCTGTGGGGCAGGTTGACTGCTGAGAAGCTGCTGGGTGACAGCAAGGGCTTCCCTGGTTATTGTCAAGTTGTCTTTATTATTTACCTTATTTTTTGCTCCCATCCTGACAGTAAGGAATTTTGGTAATTCACAGTGGAGATAATTGACTGGCAAAAGAATTGGGGTCTGCGCATGATGAGGTTTGAACCCTGCATATGACATTGGATTTAACAAGAGTTTGCTTGTTGTAAATATGCTGCTGTTGGGAGCAGAAAGTGAAATTGCAGCTCTGCCAGGCAGAGGAGAAGGAGGGAGCGTCAGAACTCCAGGAAATGGTAAGCTCTTGCCCAAATGTAGATGCTGTTCTCTGCTGTGAACTTTTGTACCTGTAGTACTCTTGGATTCAGCTTTACCAGTGGGAGCAATTAGCTGCTGGTCAAGAAGCATGTTCATGAGAGCCAGGAGGAGATTTCTGGGGGAAGAGCTGCAAAGGCAATGGAAACAAATACACATTAGAAACAGATTAGATTGCTGAATCTTAGCAAATTGAAAAATAACAGGGTAACTTAGGCTTTAGAAAACCTACTGGAAATGAGCCAGAACTTTTTGAAAACTGGAATGACCTTAGCCTTTGTTAAATTGATGCTCAGTGTGAGACCACAGTTAAAACAGGGATTAAAAATGAACAGAGTTCATACTCCTACCTGCAGATCAGTAGACACTTTCCATGCCTGGTGGGAAAACAACTCAAGAATAGTATTGAGAAGACTACAGAACAAATCCAGCATGTATGAGACAAAGAATCAGAATAATAATCTTAAATTTAGAATTGTGGTGGTAAGCAGCATGGGCATGGCATGAGTAGTACTTGGGTTTTTTCAAGTTTAATCGAAGCTTTAATTTGTGGCACAGCAGCATTTGAAATGCTGACCTTACCAAGGATTGACAGTACAAGCCAGTCAGATTTATAGTGTGGATTGGAAAATATTGAACACGGCAGACAACAACTGTATTTTTTTGAAAAGTGTCTCTAAATTCATCCCCTTGGAGAAATTCTGTATCTCTTTCAATTCACATTTCAGGTTAACTGACTGAAAATCTCTGTGGTTTGACTGGTTACGAATGTTTTCATGCAAGCACATTAGCTTTTAAGTTGGTACATAAGCTGCTTTTTTAAAAAGAAAGTGAATAAGCTTGTAAAATAGTGTGTTGGAAACAAAAAAAGGCTTTTTTTCATATAGACAGATCTGATTCATCAGAGAGCATCAAGATAATTGTCACGATTTTCATTTTAAAAGGAAACCAAGAAATCTTGGCACAAGTGTAAAACTTTCTGTTGCTATACTGGCCTGTTGCCTGGAGCTAAATATTTGCCTCATGAATTTTCCTTTCCCTATCAGGAACAGGAAGCAATGTTACAGATGAAATGCATTAAGGTTTGTAAGTGATGCCTGTTGTTCAAAAAAGGAGAGATGCTTACATGTTGCATGATTTATCAACAAGATAAAACAATTTTTATTCTGACTGAAATCTGGATGGTCACTTAATTTTTGGGAGTACTTATAAGGTGGAGATTTGTATGCACTTGCTGCAAGTCTCCTAAAGAGAGAGTCAGGTTCAGTTAAACAATTCCAAATGCTGTTAATATGTATGACTAGGCACATTTCCCTCTATTTTTCCCTTAATTTTTCTTTTAATGAGCTCAACCACCAGCAATTCAGTCTCTTGCCATTGCTCAGCCTTTTGTGTTCCATGCTCTTATGGTGCCTCTTCATCTTTCCTTTGGTCCCTGAAGAGGGGCAGCTGTGGCTGGCAGCAAGCAGCTTCATTCTCTTTTCTGTATCACTCCCTCTGTGCCAGGCTCTTACCTGGAGAAAGGAAAGAGAAACCAATCCTGCCAAGAGGCTGCAAAACCTCAGAGGCCATGGAAATAAAGAAAAGGTGTTTTAAGATGCTGTTCCTTTCAGGGGCTTTGGGAAATGCTCCTACTTGTTAGGAAGACCTCACTCTGCAGCAGGAAAACCCAGCATCCCCATCAGTGTACCTGCTGACATCCATGGTCAAGTATCACCATGACCTAGGGTACCTTTTGTATTTTGTCAAATACAATAAGCATGACAATCAACTCACCTTTTCCTACTGCTTGGGACGAGGTAGAGTGTGAGCAATTGATTCATGGCCTATTCTTAGTCATAAGGGATTTCAAAGCCACCACACTACATTTTGTAGCTGATAACATGGTGAAGGGCTCTCTGAGACTGCAGTAGCAAGGTTTTCCTCCAACTTGAATTGAGACAATAAAGATGATAGTGCTGACTTTGATTGTCAGGAAAGACTGATGAAGGGCTTTTTCCTGTAACTGTATCCTACAAAATCTACTCTGTGTGTGGAAGATAATAGTGATGTTTAACAATAATAATTCATTCAATTTGTATCTCTATTGAATCTGCAAGGGCCTCAGTGCTCTATTTTTCTGCTCTTTAAATAACAGTTGCCATCTTTATGGTGTTAAAGGATAAATTTTAAATGGCGAAATAAACTAGCCAAAATGCAGAGATTCAATTTTTTGCTACTTTCTGTTTATGTGTTTTTGAAGTTAGGCAAGTTGTTTTTCCCCAGTGTTTTTCCAGGGATATCATGTTATCTGCTGTTAAATTATTTCCCTTTCATTGTGTATTGTAGAGTAAGATTTCCGATCTCCAGCACAGACTTGCATATTTTATTCTCTTTATAGGTAATTTTGAAAAGTTTTCCTTTCATTTTGCCCTTTTTATGCACCTGTTAAAGGGCTTCCTTCTTAGCTAAGCATACCTGACGTTAAATATTCACTGTGTGTATTATTGTTACACATTTATAGTTTGTGAATTAAGCTAGCTTGAATGAGAGTTTGGCACACAATGGAGTTTTTCCATCTATTCTGGAAAAGCTTTGCATGGTAATCAGCCTTGCAGTTAGCTGAAGTACTCTTGTTTCCTAATGGAATGTTTCTTTAGACTCTTGAGGAATTGAGTGAGAGCACTATGGTAGCTGTGGTTTGTATCTATCTGTGCATTATCATATACCCTTGCATGAAGTAGCCAGAAGAGTTCTAGAAAATATCTGTACTGTCTTTAATGTTTACATTTTTAATTTTATGGCCTTTCAACAATTTCAGGTACTAATGAAAACTCCAGTCCTAGATGGGACTTATCTTCTGGTCTTGCAATGTATTGATTTTGCTGGGCAGGCATTTGTCTTTGTAAAATGTATTGTTCTATGCTTCCAGTTCCTGATGCGTGTCAGAAACAATTTCTTACATTGATGGTTTTCTGTTTAATTTCCTCAGTTTTTTTGCATAAAATCATGGAGGTATAAAATAGTTTTTTGTCAGTCAATTATGGTTGTGTTAAAAAAATTTATATGTGTATGGTGTCACTGCTCTGGATAAATCTTTAGTGTGTAAGAACTGCCCTTCATTCAGATGGCTTACAAAAAAAATATAGAGAGAGAAATTAGAGCCAAACTGATACAGCTCAACCCCCCAAAAAACCATATTGATTGCCAGAATTGGAATGACCCGCATTAGAGGCTTCAAATGGAGAGCTGGAAAAGAGGGAGAAGAGAAGGCAGGGTGTTTAGGCAAGAGAAAGATGATGAATAACTTAAAACACTGAAGGAAAGGTCAGGAAGTCTGGAGCTCAGCCTAGACAAAGCTCAAGGTATGTGGCATTGGGATTGTGCCCTGTGTCACTGGTTTTGAGCAGCCAGCAAAGGGAGCGTCCCTCTCCTTTCTAATCCCTCATGCACACAGGGACACTGGGGGTTGCTATGAAAACTTTCAAGCTCTCATTGCAAATTCTCTCTAGCTACAGCAAATTATCACACACAGAGATTTTGTCTGGCTGTTCTAATGCAAATGGGCAACACTTGGTCTTCTGTTGCAAAAAAGTGATATTGAGCAAACCATCTGCATGGGTGTTTTGCCTGGTACAATTGCTGGGAATATAGCTGTTTCACTCTACCATGCTTTCATTTAGAGTCAATTTAAAAGTACTGTTTTTATCTGTGCCTTTCAAACTGTGACAACTTTGACTCCTGTTTTGTTTCTAAAAAATATTTACTAATGAGGAGCTGATGTCATTTGTTTTGGAGGACAGGCTCTTTTATACACAGAGTTGTATGAATTGAGATACAATCTCTGATAAACGTGGACAAAATTAATGGGCCTTTACAAATGGCCAGGATGATATTTGTTTGCAAGTTGTGTTAACTCGTGGCCATCCCTTGACAAACCGGGGGAATGGCCTGTTGTGATTTGCAGCTGCCTGTGCCACAGAATGCGCTTACTAGAGCTTTCCACCCGCTATTCAGCTTGCTGTTGCCTGCTTGTTTTCTGTTTTAAAAAGTGTTTTCATTGTCAAACTGCATCCAAACTATTCAGTGGAAGCAGCCCATTTGCTGGTGCTCCGAGACGCTTCGCTTTGTCCCTGCTGATCCTGATGATGGACACGGAATATTCTGAGCCAAATGGTAAATATGAGTCTTCTAATTATGCCACTCTTCTTAGAGATATTGATTTTATTCGGGTCCAGCACATGTTTTATGACTCTGATTGTATGAGGATGAGGTCACAGCTCTGTCCAGAGCTCTGGATACCAGCAAAATCCCATGGATGTTAATTAATAAAGAGAGAACTGCATAGGGGGAAAAACCCCATGTTTGCAGAATAGTGCTGTGATAATAAAGGAAGATTTTTTGTTTCTGTTATTTCTGAGAACATAAAATTCCTACATAAACGTGTAGGATAATAACAACATCTGATAGTGTAAAAGGGTCGTCTGTGAACTCTGACTTTAGAGGCACTACAAAGCTAAATAGCATAAACTGAGGAGGAGCTACCAAAAAAAGGGCATTTGGAATGCCTGCCTTGGTGAAATAGGAAAAAAAATGTAGGAAGGCCTGAAATTATGGGTACAAACGGAGTGCTGAGTTTTGGGAGAAGATTGCACAAAAATCTGCAGATATTGATAAAAAAAGGTGTATAAAAGTCTGTGCACTGTATCTTCCATTCCTTGCACTTCTAATTTATGAAAGGTTTTTCTGCTCAGTTAGTGCCATATCAAATACTGAAATTTGATAAGAGTGCTCCAAAGGAACTCTTCTGATTTGTTTCTAAAATCCTTGTTTGTATTTTAGGAATTAATACAGTTCTTACAGAACAGTTCCACAGATATGTATATTTTGTTTTCTTGCACCACCAAAAAAGTGGTGCTCATGTGGTCAATCAAATGCATAAGCCTTTGCAGAATTAAATCTTAAAAAAGCTCTCAAAAATATTTTTTATGCATTTAAACGTTTTTAAGATAAATAGGCAGTAGATTTTTAGTGTTTTATCTCAGGCATGTATCTGCATAATTTCTAAGGTGGAAAACCCCAACATCTCTTCCTTTTTGTTTCTCTGTCTTTTATATGCTCACTCTCTCTCTTTGCTTTTTAACTCAACAAACCAAAGGATACTTTTAAAAATTACTTGCTTCTAAAAATCTGGAGGTGCTACAATGATATCATACTTTTAAAAAAAGAAAAAAGAAGTTTTCATTTTGATGTTGGAACTTTTGTTCCTCATCCTACTGTGCAAGTGTTTATATTTTATGTTTTTAAGGAAATTAATTTCAAATGTTTTCTGATTAGTGGCTTGGCCCTGCTTCATTGTCATGCTGATTTTCATATGGTTCTCTTAAAAATAAAATATCAGCAAGGCAGACATGGTAACAAGGGAGAATCAGCAGTTCTGGATATTTCTGGACATTTTAATGTGGGAAAGCCTGTGAGGGAAGAGGTGGAACTGGGCAGCCAGGTCCCGAGCTGAGTGTCCCAGGCAGAGATGAGGGAATGTGAGGTGAGGAGGGATGCAGCAGTTAGAGCAGCATGGAGAGGGACAGCTGGAGAGAGCACAGTAAGAATGCCGTGTCTTTTTCTCCCAAATCAGGGAAATCTAACGTGTGGCATCACATAGTGGACTAGAACAAAGGGAGTGTGACTGGGAGCAGAGATGCAGAATGTCACAAGAGTGAGATGCTGAGGGGAAAAGCTGTGTTGTGGCTCTGGATGCAGCCAGAGGTGCTGCTGGCTGCGGGGTGGCAGCTCCTGGATGAGCGAGTGAGGCTGACAGCTGTGCCAGCCCAGCACTCTTGTGCTGCAATAAACAGAGAATTGGAGCAATGTCCTGGTACCCAGCTGAAAGGTCTGTGCTGCCAAATCACTGCTGATCGAGGTGAGACTGTCAGCACTGCAACCTGACCTTTAAATCCTTGCCCCTTGTACTGGGAGGTGCCTGGTTTCCCTGCAGAATGTCACGGATTCAGGTTATTCCCTACCGCTACTGGAATGTCCACATCTCAGAGATGTGTGTGATTCCTGCAGCTCCAGCATTCATTGCTTTCATTTGTCACCTTGAAATATGTGAACGCCTGGTACACAGAAGTGCTCTGTACATAGCTGGAGATGTGTAAAGGATTGGAGGGGAAAAGCACAAATAAATTAATTTTCACAGCACATTTAATTTTTTGGTTTGCTTACATGTGGAAGACGTAGTTAAATTAATAAAACTTCAGTTACTAAAGAATTACTAAGTTTCTTCATGGCTACGCAGTCAGTACCTCTAAATTTACCCTCTTACTGCTGGCCAGGTGAATTTTAGACTTGTTTAAGCTGATGAAATTGGGCTACTTCTTTGTCACCATGAAAAATGTGTTTCCTTAATCCTCCTAGGAAACTGTAAATCGGAGGGTCACAGTTTACAGGTATTCTCGTCCATTTTTTGCTCTTTTTCCCTTGGCACCACTAGATGGTGAGCAGCCTGGTGCCGTGGCACATGTCCACCATAGCAGCCAATGATTAAGCCCATCATCCCGTGCTGGTGTCTCTCTTCCTCCTAGGTTCTATAAAAACTGTTATTTTATTATTATCTGGTAAAGAATTGTGTGTGCTACATTCCATCCTGGGTGTTTGCTTCTTTGTGTCAGGTTTTTTTAATCTTGCCAGGATAAATACGAAAACCACAGTGAAGAGTTTAGTATAAGGGAAGGCTTCAATGTTAACATGCTTTCATTTATGTCCTGTGATATGTAAATCTGCTCTGGTTTTGTCTGCCATATTTTAAGGTGCTTGTTGCATCTTTGTCTCTAATGTTAATGGTGTGAAGAGCAGGACTGCAGCCTTAGCACAGAGGAGGCAATCAGGGCAGAGATGAAAACTACTCTTCGATTTCACATTAGTCCTCCACCTAATTTTTTTTTTTTCCTGACAGTGACTGTACCTGTTTTTTTAGCTGGCAGAAATCTGTCAGCCTGGCACTTTGATCCTAAACTCAGAAATACATTGTGATTGGATCATGATGTTGCTCTTTCCCTTTGCTGAAGCTTGCAGTAGCTGCTCGGGAGGAACACAATGCCCTGCTAACTCCGCTGTGTCAGTGTTGGCTTCGTCGGGACACCAGAAACATCTTTTGTTCACTGCTAGTTTATAAAGCTTTTCCTGATTGTTTTTTAATTGATGCTACCCACTGGGAGAAGTTATAGGTGGTTATTTTTTTTGGAAAAGCATAAATGCACAAATGTGCCTCTACTCACTGTGTGTCAGTAAAAATCTGAACAATTTTGAGGAAAAGAACACCATTATTTGATGTTAGTAGATTTGATAGTAAGAGGGTTTTTTTCCCTATTTAATTATCTTTTTATTTTTTAACTGAAGACAATAAATTCGTATACTGCCCAGAGGTGCTGAATTTGTAGGCAACAGATGATAGAGGAACTGAAGTCACTGAGAAATTACATTTAAAGATGCTGCTCATATGGTTATAGAACTCAAAAGTAAACTGCAGTCAAGTTGTTTATGTAATTGTTCATAGACATTTTAATTCAATAGTTAAATAATTTTTACATATTTTTGTCTCTTTCTTCCAAAAAATTTAGGCAAAGGGAAAGCACTGTAAACTAAGAATATTACAAGGTTAAACTGAACTACAAAGTCGTATTTAGACATTTTATCAACTGTGTTCATCCCATCTATTTGTGTTTGGGTTAGGACAGGCCAGAGCTGAAACTGAGATTTCTATATTTCAGATGCTCCTAATCTGGCTGTCAGTAATTCAGAAGCAGCATCCCTTGAGGACCTCATGCCTGACCCTCTCTGTGATTTATGTGAAACAACCATGCTGGCCAGTTGGCCAAAATGAAGTTCTGTTTTCTCTTAATTACTGTCAAATTACTGTTGTGGTTTTATTTCTTCAAAACTTGTGGGAAGCCCAAATGAAATTACCTTTTTTGTTGTTTGAACTTGATTTTGTTACTTTTGCAGTGTCACCGTTTTGCAAACTCTTGATCTTCTAGGCTAGACAGGATCTGCATTTCTAATAGAAAAATTCAGGTGCTTTGCAGATCTAACTGAAACAAAAATAGACAAGTTTCTCCAGTGTTATTAACCTGACGCCTTCTCATGAGCACTAATTTTACTCAAAACTGACACATCAATTGCAGCAATTTTCCTTAAAATGTGAAACACTGTAATATTCACAAATTTTATGGGTTATTAAAAAATGCATCTCCAGTAAAACTCGAGAATTAAATTCTGGTAGCTTTAATATAAAATTTGCCTTTGTAGAGTAGATGTTTGCCAAATAGAAAATACATGTTCAAAATACAAAGGCTGTTCAGGACACAGGGTCATCATGTTAGTGGGTGAAACATGAAGTGAAATAGGATATTTTGTTACAGTAGGGTGCATTAAAAATATTTTAAGAGTTACATTTGCTGAATTTTTTTCAGTATTTCACTATATTAAAAAAATCCAAGTGTGCTAATACCTTGTCAGTATTTTCTTTTCCACTGTCTCCAACTAAATTGAAGCCCAGCTCCAATAACGATTTTCTTTCCAACCTATCCTCTTTATTCCTAGTCTGTGAGAGTATAATTTGAGAAACACACCTATTCCCTGGGCAAGAACTAACAAAGTGTGACTTGTTCTACTAGATGAGTTCTTTGACCAAAATAAAATGCTCCCAAATTAGAGCTGGGGTTGGGTTGATGAAAACAAAAAACTGAAGATTGAGAGCTTGCCAATATTCACATTTCCCCATACCAGACTTACTATTTGTCAGGTGTGTCATCATATGTCCTGCCATCATTCACCAAAATAAATGCCATTGGAATAAGTGCCAGTTTGGCCTAAATCTTAAACATAAGTAGCAATAAACATAGGAAAATTGTGGTGATGTTTTTGGCAAATGCTAAATTTTGGTGTGGTGTCTAATTTGTGGTAAGATTTCTGGAAGACCATCACTGGAATAGACATCCTTTGGTGTTCATAGTCCATACAGACAGGTTGGCTTGGGAAGAACAATGGAAGTTGCTTTCATGGTAACAAATAATTTGGAAGCTGGTTTTGGCTATAGAATTTTACTTACAACTGGTTGTTTCGTATAATTGTGTTGTTCACAGCTCTTGTCTAGTTAGAAGTTTCCTTCACATTTTTCCTGCTAGGGTAATTTTGACTGTGTGTCTTTAGATCTAAAATAAAACATTAATGTTAATCCATAACATTTTTTGAATGTTGCACTAACACAAGCTATTATGTGAGCAGATTCAAAGTGTGAATTAACTGCAATAAAAGAAAATTTAGTAGGAGGTGTCATGTTGAAAGCAGAGCAATGGGGCATTGGAGCCATAGTAGAATATATTTTTAAAGTTAAGGTTACAGTTTTAGCAGGTTATTCTTCAAGTCTAAAGATGGTCCTTTGGTTGGGCACTTCCTTGTGCTGAGTTGTGGGATAAAGCAGCAAGGAGCAGTTGGCAGCAATCTGTGCATCCAGAACCTGGTTTGAGGAGTATATTCATATCTTGTTCATTCTTGGGCTTGCTGGAGCCATTTCCCAGTGGGGTTGTCTGGCTCTTGTGATGGGAAATGGTATGGAAGCTGAAAAGAGGGTTTCAGGGAGAGACTACAACTGGCAAGCAATTCCACTTGCTCCTATGTGGAAATCTACACATTTTACCTGGGCATATACCAAGGTAAACAAACAGACTGTGGTTCCTGGGAGGAAAACTACATTTGTTCCCAAGCTGCTCCATGTGCAGACTGGGAACCTTTGCCTTGGGACAGGGTGTGTGGGTGGAGATAGTAGCTACTTTACTTGTCTGACTTTTACCAACTGCTGCAAATCTGTCAGAGACCTGATGTGAGTTCTGGTATCTGAGGAAGGAACTCCCACAGAGTTTAGGGAGTTCCTGCCATGAGCTCTCAGCTGCAGGTTAGTGCCCTGACAGCAAGATTTTTCCAAAGCTTATCTATCAAGTGCTGTTTTATCATGAAACTTCTTTAAAAGTGCCCTCAATCTACTTTTAGGTTTCACTATGATAAAGATGTAAATAAGGCAGAACATTTTTGTTCTCATTTTATAAATTCAGGAATAGTTTACTTCTCTGTAACCTGCTCCAATTTTTACACAAATTCTTAATCACAGTTTATTATATTAAATGGCAAGAGAGTAAAAATTCGAGCCAGATATTACGTGACTCTTGGAATTTGCCCTTTCCACAGGGTATCTGATTTCCTTAAAAGCATTAAACCTGTCCATATTGCTATATTTCTATTTCATAATTAGTGTGTGACTAAACTTTTGCAGTTTGGACTGCTTTGCTACACTGTGCAGGTACTTTAATGTTTTTGCATGCTTAGATTTCATAGAATGGGTTAGGCTGGGAGTGACCTTAAGGGCACCATCTAGTTCCAACCCTCCTGCCATGGGCAGGGACACCTTACATTAGACCAGGGTGCTCAGAGCCCCATCCAGCCTGGCCTTGAACACCTCCAGGGATGGGACATCCACAGCTTCACTGGACACCTGTTGCCTCACCACCCTCACAGTAAAGAATTTCTTCCCAATGCCTGGAATCTAAACCTGCCCTCTTTCAGTCTAAACCCATTTACCCCTTGTTCTATCACTGCATGCTCTTGTAAAAAAATTCCACTTCACTTCCATCAAGATGAATATCCAGCAAGTTTTTGGTAATATTAGAGAGACAAGCATTCTAAAAAGAGTGAGCTTTGGCTAGATGTTTTCTGGTTCACTGTCTGCTGTGCTTTTGCCTTATATTCCTTTTTGTCTGTGCTGTTTCCTTGCAGCCCCTGCTGTGGAGCTGGCAGGCCGGGGGAGAGGGAAGCAGCCAACCATAGCTCCTTGCACAGCAGTGCTCCTGCCACCACTGCTCTTCAGCAGGAAGCAGTAGCCATGTCAAGCACAGTCTTTACAATTATTTGCTATTATCTTGTTTTTCCAGTCTTTGCTGCCTTCTGAGGCACAAGAAGTTTGTCCCACCTTGTCAGTATTGTGTATTAGCTCTACTTGTTGGTGCAGGGATTGCTTCACTGTTGTCTTTGCCAGGTGTGATGCTTAGTCATTGAATGTCTTTCCTGACTTGTTTGTTGCTTCATTTTTCTTTCATGTCATATAGAATGCATGAACTTTTGCTGAATGATATATGCAGAATTATTCATCATTTTAATATACAAAGGCATACCTTGATGCATACCTGAGTCTAATGAGTAAGGAAATAGTTGCTTAAGTTGCAGTATTTAATTTATATTTTGTAGCTCAAAATAAACAGTACAAATCCATAGGCTTCTTTCCAATTAATCATGTTTATAATACTACTTTGAAGCTGTGTGTCTTCTTTTCTCTCTTTCTGTTCCTTCTGTCCATCAACCTCACCATTTGTTTACCCCCATTTGTTTTACCTTCTCTCAAGGCTTTAAATTACTTTGAGAAAAGGTCTTTTATTGGGTGTACAGCTCGAGTTGGAATCTCTTAGTGTAGGCAGTGGGAGTTTTCCATGGGAGTGACACAGGTGAGAGACGGCAGTTCTGGCACCAACATTAAAGTGAAGAGGTAGGGCCAGTTTTAGGATGAGCATAAGCTCCAAATTATGATCTGGGTGCAAAATTGGAGCAGCCTGTTTCTCTGTTCTGCTCAAGTCTCTAGCTTCATACCAAGCTTTTACAGAGCAATGCTTAGTCAGACCTGCACAGCTGATGGAATTTTATCCAATAATCTTTCTACTAGGCTCAGTAATGCGTGTCTGAGCTGATCATCTCTCTTTGAATATGTTTGGCAACTAAAAATTATAAAAAACAAAAATATTTTTCATCCGAAAAGAGAAATATCCAGAAGGTATCCTTTGAAGTCTGTTCCTCTTCCCTAAGAATTTGTACTCTGCGATATATTTGAGAAATACAAGTTAAAGTTCTTTTCAGTAGAGAAAAAATAACTACAAGATATTTGAACGTGAGTAATATTTTTTTTTAGTAAGTCTCAGTTGTCCTTGCATTCCTTATATAATCCTATGTGTATGGAAATGTTGAGTTTGCAATTTATTTGCATCATTTCAAGAGACAGCACTAGAAGGACCTACAGAGGCCACATACTCAGCCAAAACTTAATGCAGAAAGAAAACTGAGTGTCTTTAGCTCCAAAGCTGGAAATAGTGGCTTTATCAATGTGTATCTGTCTTGACCAAACTTTTGGAGTTTGCACCCTCACAATAGAGAATTTTCTAGTGCTAACACTTTTTACCAAATAGGCCGGACTTCCTTAGAGGTGGCGCTTTGTCAGCCCATGGTATCTTAGGAGCAGGAGAAAAATAACCTTATTGTTACATTCCTTTTGTTTTCCAACTGATACAGTCTGTTAGTTTTGTTAGATGTACATCAAATGCTTCTTTCTAGGAAAGCACAGGAACTGCTCTGAACATGGTATGTGCCGTACACTTTGAGAACATTTCATGAGCAGCAGAAGTTTCTTGCAGCACTCACAATGTATTTTTGTGCTGGTGTGATTTCAGGGAGCCAAAAGTTCTCTCACCATTGTCAGAGCTGGAAAAAAATGCAGTATTAAAAACTTATAATCTTCTTTTTGGGAATTTTAATGAAATATTCAAATAAGAAGAAAATAGTTGTTAAATAGAAGTAAATGTAAACCTGGGGAGGGTAGCTGGGGAGAACTGATAAAATGCATTTTGTACAAGTTTGACTACTTGCACCAGTTTTCATATAAATAAATATCATTAGGATGTGCTTCCAAATCTTGATGAATTTTTTTTCAGCTGTGTACCATGCTGTAGTGCCAGAGACCTGAAGAGCTATAAATCAGAACTTTGCAATTTAATTTCTCTGTGAGCTGAAAGCTTCTGTGTGTTAGTTCTAGCCTGGGTTAAGACACTTCTTGGAGTTGCTCTTTGGTTAAATTTTCATGTCTATATATTTTCCAAATTAGTAATTTATAAAAGTAAGTGGAATATGGATTACAGGGATACTGGGATTATGCATGGAATATGGATTATACGGTTTACATAGATCTGGGAATACAAGCCATAAAATACCTTTTCTTGTTTAAGTAAATTGTGAGGCTTGCTGGGATGGAGTGGGGGCAAAAAATGAGCCCTGCTACCTTTTTCAAGCTGTTTGTTATTCAGTGTATGTAGGTTTTCTACATGGTTATTTGATTCTCCAAAATTTATCTGTGCAAGTCAAACCAATGACTCTTGCTACTTTTCTCCTCTGCATTGTTGCATGTGTGATTTTTACTGCACATAAGGCTTCTTTTACATTCCACAGACGCCTGCTAGGATTTTCCGTTCTGTTTCAAAGCAAGATTCGCATCTATGTGTTTTCTCACTCTAGTGGTGGGAAAGGTCTGTTGGAGTGTGCTGTGATAACTCTGCAGAGAGTTAAAACTCAGGGGAACAGGAATCAAGCATTTGAAAAGGTGGAAAGGTATTTTTATTTTAATGAAAGGGATGAGCATTTGATTTTCCTTGGGTATGAATGTTGTTTGCCTTGCAAATGAGAATTCAGCTTCTCGAATCAAAGATCATTTCAGCAGTTATGAATGTATGAGTGAAACAAAACGTAGAGATTGTGAAAGTAATGCAAATGAGTGAGGAATTTTATCTTTTCAAAGGTGGAAGTAAATTGAGTTGAGGGGATTTGAAACTGATATGTAATAAAAGAAAGAGGCATTTAGCTGTCTGCACTCAGAACCCTGCTTGCAATGCAGGTATTTTAGCAGCTGCATTTCCCCTGTAAAATCAGAGCTCTGTTTGAACGCAGGTGTTACCTGCACTAGAACACAAGAGCTTTGGGGTTTGCAAGTAAAGCTTTTCTATGTGCATTTTCTTGCATGTGCCTGTTCAGGAGCACAGGTGACAACCCTTGGACAGTTGCCTCTCTTGGACGGCATGTCACAGTTTGTCCTTTTGTAACCTAAAACTGGGGCTGCAGCCTGGGCGTGCCAGGCACAGGTAATCCCTTCAGCAGGTGGCTCATGTCCTGCACTCTGTAGGGGACTCCCTTCTGCAGTCTAGAGACAGCAGACATTGACAGTAACAGGGAGCCAGCCTCTTTGGAACACAGTGTTATTTATTCGTCCCCTGAAAGTGTCTGGGATACACAGTACGGTAATGCACGAGATGTAGCTTTGTCTCCAAAAAGACTTACGTGGATAGGTTTTACTTGCTCATTTATAAATTCTTCCAAGCCTAGATAAGTCTGGCAGGGAGAGCAGGCTCTAACTGTGTATTTACGAGATGAATTCACATCGCCTGTTTCAGCCCCGTGCACACATGCACACCGGTTGTTCTGGCACAGCCATACGGCTCTCATGTGACCCAGAGCAGGGACTGCATCTGGCTGCAAAATGCAGAAAAACCCGACGTGATTTGTGGCTTTTGTTTTGCGTGGGGAAGCCAGATGTGATTCTCAGCATGGCTGTGTAAACAGGCGTGCTGGCATCGCTGCAGGCAGCGGTGTTTCAGTCAGGCACTGCCGTGGGAGGCTCTCGTGGATGAAATCATACAGTGAGCTACATCACGTCTGAGTGGGGGTCAGCCTGTGCTCCTCTCACTGGCACAGTCATGCTGATTTTTGGTTCTCTTTCCCTCCTTCATTCAGACTCTTCCTCTTTTCTTGAAGTATGAAATAGCCTTTGATTCAGTCGTAAGCTTTGGGAAAATTAACACATTCAAATATGGATGGATTTATGCAGGCAGTCTCCCCAGTTAATGGTGTTGGCACTGTCAGTTCCTTTTGAAGCTGTGTCTTTGAGACATTTACCTGCTTGCTTATTTTCCTTTATTTTTTTCTGCTTCGAAGCTTGGCAGCCCCTTTATAGCTCACTTTCTTCTTCACCAAGGAAGCAGACTTAAAAGTTGAAGAGCATATCTGACAGCACTGATCAAAAATAAGCATTTTTCTACTGCTTTCCGTTTCTACTTCTACCCTAACCTCTATCTTCCCTCACGTTACTCTTTAAAACTTCCAGTGTAGTAATTGACCAAAATAGTTAAATTTAAATATTTGGGAGACACCTCCATGTTCCTTCTTCCTGACTTCCATTTTCTCCTGTGGGCTGATATACTGGCTTGTTATCTCTCTTTGCTCATGGGGTTGGTTGCAGATATATCTCTACTGTGAGAAGATGGCAGAAGCTGCCACTGTTATTATTGGGTTTTGAATATGTTGTAGTCTGGTGTTTTCCTGCTTCTAGAGCCCTTTGAAGAGCCTGAGAACCAGTTGTGTGTGCTTTTTGAAGTTCTTCCTCTTGAGTGAGGCAAGAATCCCAGCTGGCTGTTCCTGCTGATAGATGAACCCAAGAGTTTTCCTTAGGACTGCATCCTGAAAAATGAATGTGGTGATATAATGGCCATTCTGGTTTTTTATCCTTTTCCTTCATTCCTTCTCCTCCTCCCAGTTCACTGAGGAGAGGCACATAGAAACCATGTAGAGATACCTGCAGCATTGCTAGGACTGGCATGCAAGAGAAATTGCAGGTTGTCTGTGTTTGTTTGCTGGGGAGGCAGTCTGATTGTTACTGCAATTCAGGTTTCAGTGCTTGAAACCATGAAACTGTATGAAGTTGTATGTAGTAATTTGAATGAAACAAGATAAAATCAAGAGGAAGGGAAGCAACCGAAGGTCCTTTAGCATGCCATTATGGAGACTGTAACCAAAATACATGTAGAATTTAGAATTAAAAACCATGTCTGCTTTTACACTTCTCATCTGAATATTACAGTTTAAAAGGGGAGGGATTATTTTGACTCATTAGTTAACAGAGGAAAGAGATGAGAGGTGGAAAAATGTCTGATTCACCAGTTAGTACGCATCCAAAATTGTCATGTTAGGCTTTGGCTTATTTTGTATATGCATGATTGCAATTTCCCCTGTGCTTAATGCACAGAGATCAAGCATTTCAGGAGACCTGCTCAAAAGGCTGGGACGTGTGCTGTGTGCTGACAGGGAGCCACTGCCAGTCCTTGCCTGCACCGTGGCTGATGCCTGCACTGGTTCATCCTCGTCCTTCTGGCCACTGCAGCTGGGTGGTGGGCTCTGGGACAAGCATGGGAGGAACCACCTGTGGGCATGGCCTGCTGGGCTGCTCTGCTTTGATGCACTGGCTTTCAAGGCATTTCAAAAGCACGTGTGAGTTTGTGATAGATAAAATGGTTGTCGTTGATGTAGTTGGTTGGAATGTTTTAATGGAGAGATATAAGCTGTAATTTTTTCAGCAATGTGCCGTGCTCTACTCTTACCTCCATCCCTTCCTCCTTCCACGATTTCATTTCATTATTTTTCAGAAACACAGGTATTCAGACCCCAATATGTTTTGAGACTGAGGTCAGGAACACAACTGCTGTGGATATTCACTTTCTCCAGGCCATTGTTCTACAGTTGCAACAAATTGTACACAGACTGTTATGAACAGAGCAAAGACTTTGCCTTATGCATTGCCAGCCCTTAAGTGTAGTCAGGTTCATCTCCACACCTGAGTCTGCACAGCTTAAGAAAGTCTGTTTCTTTATACATACAAATAGAGAACATAAAAGTGACGTAGGAAGGAATCCACATTTAGTCAGTTTGATGCAGTTTCCCCATAATGTGTCACAGTCTTGCAGTCCTTGCATTACCAGTAGCATTGCTATTCAGGATGCTCTCCATAGGACAGTTCTGCAGTGATCAGTGGTCCCAGCTGTGACACCCTGTAACAGAGGCACCTCACAGCCACTTAGTTGGTGGCCACTTTGTCTGGTCTGATTGAATTAAGATTCTTTGAACAGGGACTGTGATCAGGAGTAGTCTATGGGCAATGTGGAGTATAGTTTGAAGAGCAAAGCAGGGTGCTCAGCTCAAAACCAAGAGATAGCTCTCGGAGTGAAATTGCTGTCTAGGTTGATACTGCTGGCATTGAATATTCAGTGTTTTGAAGAAGAGATACCAGTTGGATGGGTGTGTATTTTGTGTGTTGTGGTATACCAAGCTGATATGCAGAATTGATTTACTAGATGTTCGTCTCATATGGGAGGTGGAGCTCAAAAAGAACAGCCATTTAGTCCTCAGTTTCTTCCCTGCTTATTTTCCTTTATTGTCTTTCTGCATTTTATTCTAGCTGCCAAAGAGTATGTTCCTCTAATAGAGTAGAAGATGGTGACATATGTATATGTAACTGAAATCCCAATGCAATTACCAGGGTAATAAAAATAGGTGATTGAGTAACTTTCCTTCAAAGCTGTAAACAAACGATGACATGAAGGATCTGCTGGAGGTGATAATTTTCCATGAGGAGATTGCTGGTCCTGTGCACACATGCGGAAGCTGCGGAGCTCCCAAGCCCTGCTTCTGGCCCTGGCAGCGACTGCTCTGGTGGTGAGAGAGTTGCATCACTTCTCCCCGGCTTCCGTGCTAAATAGTTTCCTCTATTAACTGGCCGAATGGTTTGTTTCCTCTGGAGCACTTCATCAGGGAGCTGCCAAACCTGACACACAGTGGATCCTGTCTTATTCTTTGCCGAGTCTCACTGAAGCCAGTGGGTGTGCTTGTTAGGCCATAATTAGACTTTGTTATGAGTAAGCAGCATCAGGCTATAAACTTAATATCCTTCTGAGGTGAGTGCTGCTTAAATAATAAGTAGTCTTCTGTTCTGTCTATCCAGTCTAATTTAAGTCCAGTAAGCTTTCAAAATTAAACACTATATTGTATGGCTCTAATAATGTCCTGTAAATAGCAGCTATTTCATACTGCATTTAGAGCTGCCTTATATTTGATAGAAATGCATGATGTGACCCTTACTTACTAATATGCACTTTCTAATTCAAATATCTTTCTTTTGCAAATGAGTTCTTCCTGGTGTCTCTTGGCCTCAGCACTAATACTCATCTTGCATACTACTGTTCCTTCTAAAGCAATTATTGCTTACATGCTGTGCTGTACTTGCTGTACCAAACATTTTCATATGGCATATAAAATAAAATAGACCTAGATATTTCAAACTTTGCATTAACTAGAACTGCCTAGGAAGTTCTAAGGAAGCAGAACAAACTGCTTTAGAAGAAACAGTTCTTCAATTCTTCCTTTTGCTTCCCATGTTTTACCTATGAAAGCCACAGAGTCTGAATACTTTTGGAATAATATGACAGGCTTAGGAGGTAGGTGATGACACTCAGTGATACAAATGGATGAACTCACAGAGAACATGCTCCTGTTGGTAGAAATCCAGCCTCCATTATTTTAAATTAGTAAGTCAGCTTCAGAAATTCCACTTGTCAATGCACAACCCTTGAAATCTCTGGGCTATGTAGAGCCATGGGAGAGGCATGATGGGATAGCACATGTTAAGCTGCCTATATAGCCAAAAAATCATGTAATTGTGGTAATTTCAAATGTGTTGGCTGTGCTTCCCTTGCCACCTGCTGTCCCTTCATCTGGCACATCCTTTTGTCTCATGGCCATGTGGTCTCACACTGTGGGTTGGCCATGCCATTGCAGCTCTGTAAGCTGTGCATCTCTCCTGTGAGCTGAAGTGTAAGCTGGCGTGGAAAAGGAAAAAAGGAAAAGGATCAGGTTTTTTTAGCAGCATCACATCCTTGCTGGGTACAGCCAGTGGTGAGGAATGGCAATTGTTCAGCCCAAGTGCTGCTCTCACTCTGAGTGGTGGGGCCATGAATATGGTTGATTTAATGTCTATTCATCATGTATTTGGGACTGCTCAGGACCACATGAGGTTGGTGACCAGCTCTCTGCTATAACAGGTTGCAACTTTTGAAGAGAAGAGGCACGAGACAGAAACCGCTTCCCATGTGTGGTCCCTGAGGAGCCACCATGCCACCTCCTCCTGGGATGGCATCTTCCTGGCCTGGGTGGGTTTCTTTAGGGATGAAAATAGGAAGAAGTATGCAAGGGCAGGTCTTGGTGGAATGGTTACCAAGAAGGGGGAATAAAGCATAAGGAGGGTAGGGGCTCTCCCTGAGGCATTCAGGCTGTGCTTGTGGTGTATCAGACCATTGGTGCTCTTCAGCACTAGGGGAGACTTATGGCAGCTCCAGGAGGCACCACAAGAAGGGACGGGTAGGGAAGGTATATTTTGTGTGGATTTTGATTTTCCCCTCAAGCTCTTTCTAAGCAAAACAGGAAGAACAAAACCTTTTCCCAAAAATGTTTCTTCATAGAAGGTGTAAAAACAACCACCAATCCCTTTGTGTTATGCAGATAATTCAGAGGGCACCTTAAACACCAAATTCAGTTGTTTGAAGTTATTTTTTGTTAAAGTTGTATGTGTGCCTCTAAAATTTCTAGGTGATTAGATGTTTGTTTAACAAAAGAGCTTGTTTTCTTTTAAGCTAAACTAAATACCCAGGATTTGAAAGGCCTTCTTAGGCAAAAGAGCCACCTTCTCATCCCAAGGACTAATTACTGAGTCCTTCTGTTTTCTCAGGAGTCTCATCCTCTTAGAATACATATTGCATTTTCAGAGCACATTTCCTTGCTCTGAGTTTCTCTTGTTGGGATTAGCTATTGTAGTGCTGTCACTACCCTGCAGGGTTGCTCCTGCTTGGCTGCACGGGAGAGAAAAAGGGGAAATTACTGCAGCTCACAAAGATGCTTTGCCCTAATTATGATTCTTACATTGAGGAGCAATGGTCCACCCCAGTGCTGACCATGGGAAAGCACACATTTGCCAAGTGTGCACTCCTGGCAGTCCAGGACAAGCAATGACCTCTATTCAGGTACAAAGAAAATGTCTAATTCAGGTACTCCAGGTGTGAGTTTGATCAATTAGTTTCTCTTTTTTTGTGGGTTTTTTGTTTGTTTTATTTTCTCTTGCAAGTATATATGTTTTTTAAGGGAGGTAGGTGTTATTCCTTACAGCATTAAAGGACTTAAGTTTCTTTTTATTTGGTTAAATAAAAATAGGATGTCAGTACATGTACAGGCTACTTTTGAGGCAGTCAGAATGGCACACACTACGTGGTCTTGATCACCCTAAGGGAACAGAAGGACTCTGTTTTTTAATTTTCACAATTGAAGCACACTAAAATGCTGTCAAAAAAGGTCCATCAAGATCCTGTAAGTTTGATGAGGCCGTTTTCTTCTGTTATTTTTCCTTGCTAAGCTGCTTGGTCTTCCAGTGGCCTCCAAACTTTTACATGCTGTGAAGTAACGAAGCAGAACATTAAATCTTTTAAATCCTAAGAGTGCCAGCAATCTACTGAGCATTTCACAGTGCTGTTATCTGTGAAGAATGCTTGTGTGTATTCTTTACATTGTAATCCCCTGAGTGTGAAATTAGATCTGGTACCAGCTTATTTTTCTCTTCTTTAATTCTTTTTCATATCAAATATTAAATGTACTGTAATTGCCCTATCTGTTTCTGGGTATATAAAGCAAAGGATTGCCCTTTTGGGAAGTAGGTTTCCAACTTTTTTTTTTTTTTAGCAGCACAGCTTAATAGTAGAATTTAAATGGAATAAAAGATTGTGTGAAGAATTATAGGCTTTTCCCCCCCCTTTATTTTTACGTGTAGGCTCCTTTTGAATGTTTATTAATGTGGGTCCTATGCATGTCTCTTTATATTTTGAAAATCAGTTTTAGTAGTATATGGCCTTTTTGTGATCAAATTTGCGCTTAATGAGTGCTTTCAAAACATCACTTTGCTAAACATAATGATAGTATTGTATTAACTTCAAGTTTCAGTAGTACAGTACTAACAATGTCTTAAATAGTTCTCATCCTTTACTCTGTTAACAGATCACAAGTGCTAACTCGCGAGTCTTTTTTTTTCCCCCTCAGTTTAATCAAGTCAGAACATTTTTTTATACCTGTGTCTTCAGCTGTGAAATGAGACTAATGCTTACCTGGCACATCGTGGAGTAATGTGAAACTAGCTAGTGTCTGAGATTTAGAGAGGGGCCAGGGGAGCAGGGAAAGTGTGAGAGTGACTGATACTTAGTAGTTGGCATGGATGCACAGTTATCAGCAAGGATAAAAATACTGAAAAGACACGAATGAGACTGAATTGGATTAGTTTGAACAAAGAAATCCAGTGGTACAGATGGCTTAAACAGCTGAAATTGCACTGTGCTCACCAGCATGATGAAATCCTTTCTTGTGATATGGGAAGCCCCTGTGCTGTAAAGAATGGGAAAAGTTCAGATTCCTTTATGGAGAACTGAGCTACTTAGGAGATGTTCCTCCAAGAAGACAGCAGGTCTTTTTGTAAATGTGGTTTGAGTTTGCAAATCTCTTGTGAGTTAATCTGGAGAGAGAGTGGATAATGAAAGGGAAGCAACTAGGGCCATTTCTGGATGCATGAACTAGTTGGGGAAATAAATAATTTTATTTCTATGTAAAACAGATTTCTAGACCCTCCTTACTGCAAGTAAATTTAAATATGGGATTGTATTTTTTGCCTTTAGTTGACAAAAGAGAAGAAAGTACTTGCTTTCATGATTGTAAAAAAACAAGTAGACCTTGCTGTTGAGAATACTGTTGCTCTTCATTTGAAAATGAAGCTAATTTAAAACAATTGTCTAACCATACACAATGCATAAGGTCTGCTGCTGTAGAGAAATATGTGTATTCTTTGTTTTAAGTGAATAAATTTATTCACTGATTTATCTTCAGTCGGGACTGTAATGTGGTGAAGTTGTGAGGGACTTTGTTGTAATGAATTCTGGGACAGGATTCATTGCCCTACTTAAAAGAGTCAGGTAAGACTGTGGAAAACTTTAAACTTCCTTATCCTGATAAGCTCACAGGAGGTACAGACTAAGACTAGCAAAGAATGAAGATTCTTTTTTCTTTAAAGCTGATTTGCAAAAATATTTTCATGCCTTTTAAAATAGTAAATAAGAGCTTTGAGCATTCACATATATATTTGCTATACTCTCCTTGTTTGAGACCAATCTAAACTGCTTTTGTGCTTGAAGTCTTCTGTAATTCTGTTTTGTCATTGAGGGTAGGTCAGAAACAACGTTTGTTCAGGTTACATACTTTGCCTTCCTGTGGCCTTACATGTTTTTAGTGAAAAGTATGAACACTTGAAATGTTGGAATTTCCTTTAAGCATCAGCACTCTAGGCTTTTGCTTCTATTTTCTTTAACCAGGGTGAGTATGTCTGAAAAACTATGCTGACATGGCAGTTATTGTCCACATGACAAATGTTTACATTGTGCTGCAAAATCAAGGAAAGCTCATGCAAAAATTTCATTGTTTGAGATTTATTTGACATACAGGTGTGTGTAGTTTCAGGATGCTGTTGCATCCCTTGTTTCCTGGAGAACCCTCTGATATAACAATCGTGGCATTTTTCTCCTGTGTGAAACTTGCTGCTGTTAGCTATGCTTTTCTGGCTTCTAGAGGTGTTTAGCGAAGCCTTCTCTTTAAAATCCTGTGAGAGGTATAGCCAGATCAGAGTGGAGCAGACCCTCCTGTTTATCACTCTCCTTGCAGGGAGGGTCATTCAGCTGCTGTGCTGAATCCTTCCCCACTGCCTGGTGTGGCTCATAGCAGTTCATTTGCCTGTGACCTTCCCTGTGAGAGCTGCTGTACTCTCATGTTGGTCAGTGTAGCTCTTGCTCACACTTAATAAAGGCAACTCCTTTTGATGCTGTTGGCACAATTCTGCATGCAACGCCCTTGGCTGCAATGATTTGGTCACAGTTAAAGCATAACGAAATCATGCATGTTTGCTCATTTTCTGCCCAAAAGGCTTGGTGAGAACTTGTCTATGCCTTTGTGTTAGGCATATCCATATCCAGGATATAACTTTTGTTCTAAAATTGAGCAAGGAAGTATGGTGGAACCTATCTTTCATGACTTTTAGGATGTGTTTGTTTCAGTGGGACACTATGTAGAGAAAAATTCATTATTCAAAAAAAAACCCTGGGTCAGCCAAGTGCAAAAAAATTCTGTCTGTCATGGCTTATAATCTAAGCAATTTCATGTTAAGAACTTGATCTAAAGACTCTGAAAAGCTTTCCTTCGTCCATTTTGAGGTAATTAATGATTTTTTTCAGTGAATACAGCAATAAGCTTGTTGACTGGATGAATCTTCCAAATCTCGTTACAGTACTATTTTAATTGGAAAATGAAGGAAAAGCTGTTATAACCAGGGGCAAAAGCAAATATGAAAGAAGTGAGAATCCTCAGAGGAACTCCATCCCTTGCTGGAGTGGCCATTGGTATTCATTTTAGCAACACATTTAAATTATTCATACAAAAAATTTCAATTTAACTAATAACCATTCAGTGCTTTTTCAATAATGTTTTTTCTGAAGAACAGAAACTTTTAAAAATCTGGTAGATTTTGAGACGAGGTTTTTAAGATTTAAAAAGAAATACTGCTCTTAGATAGATGTATTCTCCTGGTTAATAACATCAAGAACTCAGTTGTGTCTTCCAGTGATAACAACTGCTTTATAAACACTTAGTCTAGTCTTCTTTCTGTTAAAAATAATGAGAGTTTTGCCACAGGCTTCAGTTGGAAGCAGGCTATGTCTCTAATTATTTGAGCTTTGCTTCACTGAAGTTTGCTAGTAATTGTGAATTTAAAGCACAGACATGGAGTTAGAGACCAGAGGAAAATCCTGGCCCCATGGAAATGCACTGTTTTCCATTGTGGGTTTCCTCACAGAGCTTTATAATAACCTATTCGTCTGAGATAACTGCTGTTGTGTAGTTTTCTCTGTTTGTAAAGTGAGGAAATAATATCACAAATCACGAGGTGGTCATGGGGCTTCATTTATTAATAATCTCTAATGGAGTGTTGATTGTCTTGGTTGAAGCACGATGTGGTTGTGCAGACAGATTGAGTCTCTTGTAAATAATAAAGTTGTCTCCTCCCCACATACTAATTCACTAGTGGAAATGCAGCAGAAAGAAATCTCCTTTATTAAACAAAGGCATATTTATACAGGTACCAATTAATTCTTTTAAGGTATCTGCAGCTGGATGGTGATTTCAGACAAGGGCGTCTCCTCCTTGATGATCTTAATGGTGTTTTTCTTTTGTATTTTTTTCCACCTACTGCAGGAAATTAAAGCATCGCGGCCTTGCCTTCATAGCATGTTCACAGAGTAGTACATGCTGTGTTTCTTTGTGGAAAATGCCACACAAAATGTCCCGTGCAAACGCTGACAGGTTGTGCCGGCTGTGTTGCATCACATCTGTCCTGCTGAAGAAGATCCACGCAGATGCTGAGGCATAGCCGTGGTTATCCCGGCAGGGGTGCACTGCGGGGAATCTGAGGCTCAGGAGTGGCAGTGTACCCTGCCCCTTGCTCAGTGCCCGGCCTGGGAGCTCCACTGAGCTTCCGTGGCAGTCCTGGGAGTTTGAGTGAGCCTGCAAATGTTGGGCTTCAGTCAGGACTTCCCTCGACCTGTAGTGAGACGCCACTCCACCCCATGTCTCACCGCAGCCTTTCTCTGTGGCTTTGAAGAGGGCACTTTGGAGGAAGTCCTGACTGATTTTTGCTTTACAGAGCTGGGATTTAGTATGCAAGGTATGAGACCTGTGGGAATCATCAGCCAGCCCTTGTATCCCTTTGATGACTTGCTGTGGCAGCATTGTGGAGCAGTCCTGTAGTGAGACCTGTATATTCCACAGTCCTGAAAGACATAAGAAGTATTTTCAACCGCTCTTTAATGTACAGCCTATGAGCAAAGGCAAAGCTAAATTAGTAGTATGGGTGATGCCAAGGTTTGTGGCAATGCTGAGTTATATCTAAAAGAAGACAGTAGGAATTGCTGCAAAGTGATTTAATGTGAGTTGTAGGTGAGCAGCAGCCTAAGAAAATCTATCTGTGAACTGAATGGTGTCTCCTCCACTAGTGGGTCCCACTCTCCATTCTTTGCCGAGCCATTTCAGTAAGCAGAGAGAAACAAAACCCATGGGATGACCCAACAGGAAAAAAGAAAGATAATTTTCTGTGGGGTAATGGGCTCAGGATCGGAGGGCTGGGATGCCGGCAGACAGCAATTAGATGGGCTTAAGCTGCACGAAATTGGGGCCTCGGGGCTTCCTTCTGCTTCATGTCCCGGCTGTCCCTGGCTGGTCCCCGCTGCCGCCGCAGCGAGGTTTGCAGCAGGGCTGGGCTGGGCTGGGCTGGGGGTCCGTGCCAGCGCAGCCCCGGAGTGCTACAGCGGCAGCTATGCCTCTGCAGTCGCTCTGCGGTCCTGTTCTTCTCTTGCTGGGCTTCGCTGGGAAATGACGAGAATCTGGGGCTGTTCTGAGCAGAACCTTGCCCCCCGTGCCCTCCTTGCGCTGTGTTTGTGACCGCACGGAGGATCAGACGGCGGCGGACAGGATGGAAACTTGCCCACAGAAGGTTGGATTTGCTTGACTTGACTTTGCCAGGTGATTTCTCAGCTCCTGGGGCCGGGTGCGTGCGGGGACAGCAGTGTCCCTTGCCCGGCTGGAGCAGGGAGAGCTGCGGGCAGGGGCAGCGCTCAAACCGCAGACACCAAGGCACAGCTCCGGGGTGCCCTGCCTGCTCTCATAGCCGGTGTCATTTGTTTGGGCTTCCCTAGAGAAAGCCATTTGTTACGAAAACTTAAATGTAACAACGTGGCTTGACTAATTCCTCCCTCGATAACCGTGTGATGTGCCACAGAGAGCTGTGTGATTCCATTTTACCCCAAGAACGCTGAATTTCAGCAACCTGTGCTAATGCTATGTCTCTATTGTAGTAGCCTGGACCGACGCATTTATTGAAGTTGTAAAGATATGTTCATTTCCAGTAAATTTTTCAGCTTTGCACTTTAATAAGAATACTTATATATTTTAAGTACTTTGAACTGATCTTGATGGGACTCAGATTTATCATTTTGTTAAAACTCAGTGTTGCTCATAAAATGCAAGTTGCTTTTAAAAAGTTAGTATCTCCTGTTATTTTTAAAGCAAATGTCTTCATTTAGTTGTAGATAAATGGTAGATTTAGTATTTTTTAAAATACATGTATAAAGCAAAAAAAGAGGGAAGAAACACATAAATATATTGAGTTGCCCTGTAGTTGCTTACTACGAACACATTTATGCCTTAGACATCACTAAGTGAAATACCTTCCTTTCACAAGTGCACTTGTTATTATCTCTTCATGTTGACATAAATGAGTCAGATTGAAGTTCAGTGGTAACTATTTTCGCTGGAAAATTTAAACAATATTAGTCTTAATGTTTCCCCTTATAATTATGGGAAATACATGACCTTATTTGTGGTACTGGTTGGCTACCCATACATCTAATAACTGTAATTGTTACTTAGAAGTAAAACAGAAACATGGGATTTTCTGATCGTACATAAATTTCTTCAGAGCTTGGTAACAATTGCAATGAACATGCATTTTTGAAGAAGATTAAGTAAACAAACAAAAAAATAAAAAGGTCAGCTGGCAGGCTGACAACTTGCTAGAGTTTCTGCTGACTCCGCTGAGTTTCCACTGTGATCACCTTCCTCTGAAAACAGGACGAACGGGTTCAAATTTATCTGGCTGTGCTGTCTAAATTGGCTGCTTTTCACTGTCACAGTAAATGAATTTTGATTAAAGAGATGCTTTAAGCAAAGGTGGTGACAGATTTATGCTGTGCAAAGCTTTACCTGGTGACCCGAGTGTCTAGGCCTGGCATTAGTCTGTACTTAGAAGGGGACAATTGACTACAGCAGGAGCAACTGAAGTTTTTTGTTAAAACAGTGCAGCATTTATAATTATGCAGCTAAAGGCCATATTTTGGTTTATGGATGAAAACTTGACAATTTATTTTGGTGTATATAAAAGGTCAGAGTACAAGTGCACAGATTCTAATCTAAGTGTTCGTCATTTTGAGTGCACAGTACATTTTAAACCAAGTGTAAATAACAACAGAGAATGATGCTGAGTAAACCTATACCACTGAACTGCTTTAGTAAAGTAAATAATAAAAAAAAGGCAAAGACTCTCAACTCGTCGCTTTTTAAGCAATACAGGTGAACTGAATCTTTACCGGGAGGATGTCAAAATTCAGATTGCCAATACAATCAAATGAGTGTCAGTGTTCTCATACTGCCTCACTCCAGATGGGGGAGATTTATAAATTGAAGCGTAACTAAGAACGCCTTTTAAAATGGGATTTAATATTTCACATGTACCAGGAGCAGCATCTCTTTTTGGATTACCTTTTTGTTAGCTGCTTTGTATTTGGGACTTTAGCTATTGAGTAGATTTAAATAATCTGCAATATTTAAAAGGAATGTGTGTATAAATAGATATAAGCAGATGTCTGATGTGAGTAATTTCCTGCAGAGGGAAGATGCATACTGAATGCACTCCATTCTTGTACCTGGATTTTTTTGCCTTTTTTTTTTTCTTCTTTGTATGTATGTGCTTGTGTGTGTTTTATAGAACTTCAAAAGCCTTTATTGAACTCATCTGTCTATTGATAGCTTTCATATAAATTTAGAATGTTAAAGAACTTACCATCAATTACAGGAATTGTAAGGTGCCCATAGTATTTCCTTTCTCAGTGGTAGTTAAAGCAGTTTAATTTATATTAGTAAAATTGTTCAATTTTAGGTTCCTTATCTGTTGTTAATAACTGTTTCACTTGATGTTTTTGTTTGGAGTAAACCTGAGTTTTGGGGTTTATTTTAGGGCCTCAAAATGAAATGCTTCTCTTAGTTCTCCAGCCAGGAGGTTTTAGGCACTAGACTGTAGATTTCAACTGGCTTAGGTCACCTTATATGCAAAGACTATTTTAAAGCAGGAAATTGATACATTTGGGAATTTTAAAATATTGTGTTCCTTTCAGGACTAGTTCAACACTCATGAAAGTTTGGATGAATGTATGGGTAGAGAGAATTGTTGTGCAGTTTGTGCAGGTACTGTGTGCGTTTGCTGCCTTGGTAACACTGATATCAGACCAGGTAAGGGCCAGAAGAGATGTCAGGGATGGAAAGAAGGCAGTGTGCCTGCATTGACTCTGGCTGGAGAGGCAGCCTAGTGGACCATCCCGTGGGGAGACTGGCTTCCACAGCCCTAGGAGAGGTACTTGCTTCCCATTCAGAGTTCACAAGCAGATCCTGTGTTTCTATTACAGTCTGTCCAGATTTAAAATCCCTGGAGTTCCTCAAGCCCATTATTCGGTAAGAGGACAGACTATTTTTACATGCAGTGTGGAAGGCCAATAGTACACAGTCCAAGAGTATTACAAGAAAGTGTTGGTATGTGTAAAAAAAACCCCAAAACATATGATTGAGTTTATATTAATGCCTTTATGTGAAAAGTTGTTTTTGAAAAAGTGTTCATATTGCATCAAATCCAGGTTTAAATAATGAAGTCCAAGATTCTCCAGTTACTGATGAGTTTTGTACATGGTGCTATTGTAATTTTTGGAAGAGACACAGGAGTGACTTCATTTGAATCAAGGGGTATGGCTTTTTTCCACCATCTCCTGGAACTGGTCTGAGAGAAACACATGTACTCTGTATCCTTCCACAGAACTACCAAGGGTCCACATTTACAAAGCCCTCATTAAAATGTGCTAGTCCTTCTCAAATCAGTAAAAACAAGAAATGAATTCCCAAGTTTATAAAACTATATGCTCTGCTCAACAACACTGTCTTTCTCTTTAGCATGATATATTTTAAAAAAAAAGCAGCGAGTCTGGCTGACAGTTTCTAGGAATATTCCAGGCCCTAGTACCAGAAATCTGTTCATTCTATTTACATTAGCTTCCCCAAAGGAGAAGAAACATGCAGCACAGTGCTTTGTTAGAGTAGCCATGCTTTCTTGTGCTCCTGCAGGTTGCAGCAGTAATTCTCCTGCTTATGGTCTCTGTAGAAAATGTGTTGATAACATGAGTGATGACCTTCAGGAAAAGTAACAGGTGACAGGGAACAGTGGTGGCAGAATGGAGGGAATGGCTGCTTTCAAGAAACAACTGGCAGGTGGTAAAATGGAATTTGTTTGGGAGAATTTTTGATCCAGCTGTGAGGAGGCTGGTGCAAGGGAAGTTTCTGAGGGGGACAGGTTGAAGGACGAAGGGTGATGGACAGAGTGCAGTTGGCTCAGAAAAGCAATGATGTGTTTGGCCTCCAATATATTCTCTTGCATATGTTTTTCCCTCCTTGCTGCATCAAGTGGGCTCAAGACATGTCAGCCTTGGAGACAGTAGATGTCTGAGAATATCAGCTTTGTTTGCAATGGCTCTCTGCTGGAGAGTGGATTTTATCTCCACGAAAACTTGATTTTAGCATCATGTTTGTGTTGCTTTGTGTGGACTTGAACATTTTGCTGGAGGCTAGCTGTGTTCGGGGAGCAGGCTGCTGGCTGCACTGGTGGCACAAGAGGAATGCTGACAAAATCTGTATCACTTCAGGTTCATTTATAGGCAAGGGCTTGTTGGTGGCTGTGGCAGGTAAATTAAACTGTGCAGCATCTTCCTTAGCTTGTGACAGGGAGCCCTTGGACCCTGGGGCACTGTGAGCATCTTTCACTGCAAATGTGCCCCCTGTGCTGGCAAAGCAACATCAAGCTGTTTCTGAGAGGCAGAGGTAGGGCCCTGCTGCTGAGAATTTAGCAAATGGAATATAATAAAAACCAGGCTGAAATGACATCATTCTTTTCTGTTTCATAAGCACGCGCTGCATGTGTGGACAGTGCGCAGATGTTTCACTTTGATGACTTGCTGCGTTGGTTTATGGCCCTGGAATGCTGATAACTAAAGAGGTTGGTTTTATTTTGAACTGCATTAAATTCTGTGGAAGCACATATCAAACTTTAAGTTACATGCCTGCAATTTTTAGGGTGTTTTAATCATAAAAATGGAATCCTTTACTACTTAGAGTTTTAAGGGTTTTTAAAATTTTTATTACTCTTCCTCTTCCATTTTTCAGTTGCTAATTGTTTCCAGACATTTTTTCACTATGATGAAGACCTCTGTCAATGTTTTACTTTTATTTAATTTTTTTCTTTCTTTTTCCTTTTTTTAAAGTGCAACGTGTAGGGAGGTGTTTTGATTCCATCCTCTTGTTAAAAAGTCAGAGCTTTGAACTCATGATGTTTCTTGCCATCAGGATTTCCTGCCACTGGTATCTGAAAAAAAAAAAAAGAAAAAAAGAAAAAAAAAGAAGAAATCTCTGGAGAATTTTCTAATAGTTTGTCTTAGTTTATGCTAGTATTTCAGACTAGACTCTATTGTGTCTAAGAGCAGGATTGATACAGGCTGCCTGAAACTGCTGATTGCTAGGGAACAGCTTTGCTAGATGAACATAACACATTCCATAGGTTTCTCCCTTTTATGGTCTCTGTTACAAATACTTTTTTTTTTAGCTCTAGTATATTTCAGTGAAGTATTCTGCTTTTAAATAGACATTCAACATATGTGTGTCTGCTTTAACAAAGGGCCAGCAAGCTATACATCAGATCAAAAAATCATTTTTCAGTTTGACTATATAATCCTGCTAAATGGAGTTTATTTTTCCTTGTATGTCTTTTCTCTTGTTTGCCAAAGTTCCTGTTCCTTAATATTACCCCCACGTTTCCTGAGAACTTCCCAATTCCCAAGACCAGGACCCTATTTTGGTCTTTTGTGTTGATGATTCAGAAATGCCATAAATTGAGAAGAGGAAATTAAGCAGTAATATATAGATACAGTGGAGATGGTAGCAGACTGCTTCAGCTGTGGACCATCAGATTGACAGTAGAGCATAGCTGGTGTTTCTTTAGCCATGACTTGTGTTTCAGAGCACTGAAAGGGATCAATAAAATGGAAGAGTATATTTTCATTTTATATTATATGATGGTTGTACTGAGTTCTCAAAAACCCCTCATCAACAACAAAACAAACAAAAAAAACCCCTTATTCAAAACAAAAAAAAAAAAATTAAAAAATCATGAAACAAGACCAACTCATGTTCAAATGCCCCACACTTGTAAAATCTTTGAAGGCAATGAAGCTTTAGGTCAGATGCCTTACATTGATGAGGGAAATACTTCTCTCTTCTGTCCCCAAATTGTGTCATTTTTCTTGTGGGCAGGGGATCATCTTCATCCTTCTGATGGAAACACAAGCTCTTGTTCTGCTGATAATCCTTTTTTCTTTCGAATCTTTATTAGCAGATTCCTATGTTGTCCAGCACTCTCATCATCCTCTTCCTTTGCATGGCATAAACGTGATTTTTTTGGGGTAAATGTTCTAAACTATTGTTGAGTTCTATTTCCAATGCATTATTTCAGTTTAAAAGAATTATAATTTGTTTTGAGTAACGGACTCTTCTGCACTACTTATCTCTTGCCAGCTGTCTGTTCATTTGATCACAACAGAAAAGTTATCTGGGCTACACCTCTTGTTTTCAAGGCAAACCTATCAATTAATGGCTTCGTTTATTAAATGTCAAATAAAATCTTTTCAGTATACCCTGATTTATATAGTCAGTCATTAATGCTTCTTCTTTCTCATCCCTCAGTATATATTGGCTTAATTTTCCCTAAGAAAAGACAAAAGAAAATGTTGGTGTATAGCAAACAAACGTCACTTGACTAAATTTGTAGGCATGTTTCATCTTCAGATATGAAGGGTTAAATATTGAATTTAGTCCCTTCTTTTTTCTATAGGACTTTACTGTTTAATCTTTCACATCATGCAATATAAAAATTGGTAAACTCATTGGTAAATTGACTTGAGTGGGTGTCAGTGATTGAATTTTTAGTCTTGTGTTTTTGTCCTAAATTCACTGCTGATACAGGAAAAATGAAATGGGAGAGGCAGAAAATAGATGAAGTACAAATCTTGTGACAGTAATTGATAGCTAGGTGGAGGCATCCATCCAGAACTGCCTGCTCGCCTTTATACACACCCAGTTTAGTGTGATTGAGAAAGAGATTTTATACAGAGCTGGTAAAGAAAAGGAGGGAGGTGGACTTGCTAGTGACAGTCCCACTCTGGTCATCTCAGATGTTACTTGCTTTGTGCTTAAAAAAAACAACTGTGGAATCACTCTTTTCGGAATGAGAGCTTTTTAAAGTTTGGGGTTTTTTTAAAGTCTGAAAAAAATCTGAGTGTACTCAATGATGAAACTTTTTAAAAATTGAGATCAGATTTTCAGTAAACTCTGAGTAAAATAAGCATTGTAGGATAAGATTTTAAGTTTCATTAATTACTGATCGAAATCATTTTAATCACTTGTGCTAATTTTTGCCTGTGTTTTTTTGGGACGAGTGTATATTATTGGTTTGTACTGGCTAAAGCATTTACAGGCATACAGGAAAGATTTCTTTCATACAGCTTCAGTTCTTGCTTCTCTTCTAACCCTTGGGATCTTGCAGTATTTTTGTTAAGTGTGCTTGTTCTCACTACTTGGAGGTGAGTTAACTACTTAACAAGCTACTTTCACTACTAAGGGTGTGCATCCAATTATCCAATAATGAAAAGCCTGTGTTTTTTCTTGCTTCCACCCTGATGGGGCATTACCTCGACAGGAGTTAAAATTATTGTATGCAAGCATTCAGCACCCTCCCCAGAAAAGCATCCCTTGTCCTGCTCTAGCTGCATTCCTGCAGTCTAACTCATTCCATCGCAGAGAATCTGGCTAAGATTTTCCCACCTGTAGAAAGAAGTGGGTTTAAGCAAAGCACTCAGGCTCTTGAGCTTACCCCCCCAAAAAATCCTGAAATATGGAAACAAAAAAGATTTTTAATACCTCTTGGAATTCGAACTTTTTGTGTGAATTTCTGTATCCCTCAAATTAAATTTTGAAATTTTCACTTTGAAGATAAAAGACATGACTCTTGCCCAGATACATGATTCTCAAGAACTGGGATGTGGGAAGAAGCAGCACAAATATGATTCACCCTGAATTTTGCAGAAATTGGCAGTGCTGTGAAAGGCGTTGAGGGAATGAATGATGCCCATGGGTGCTGCTTCCCCCCACACCCTGCGTGCAGAGTGGCTCTGTGGCTGCTCTGTGCTATCTTGCCTTCCTTGGCTTAGTTTCCCACTTGCACTATCCTGGGAAGCTGCGTAGGGAGAGGGAGTGATATTGGAGAGAACGTTTGATGAAGTGAAAGATATTTTCTCACGTGTCAGTTTGTGGCTCTGACTAACAGTGTCCATGACTGGAGAAGAAAGCAGTCATTATGGAGAAGCTGTGGGATGAGAAGGGAAGGTAGGAGGAGGCCAGCCTCCCTGCAAGGAGACGGCAGACCCAGTTTTACAGGCAGAACCTGTAGGACAACTGCAGATGAACCTCTAGTGAAGACATGCAAAGGCAAGAGCCCTCTCTAAGCTTAAAACCAGCTGGTAGTGCCTAAAGGGCGAGTGTCTGCCCAGTGGACCGGCTGCTGAAGGCAGGGAGGGTATTTTAGGATGCATCTTGAGCTGTTTTTCCGAGAAGGGGCATATGCATGTTCTGTGCTTTGGTTGAGGAGTGGGCTTGTGTGCACACCTCAGCTGCAAGGCAGTGGCATCTCTTTTCCATCAGGGCTGGAATGCCAGGGGTGCTTGTCCTACCCTCACTCACATGACTGACTTGTCTTCTTGGGTTTTTCTCTCCGTGCTCACCACTCCAGCACAGAAATGTATTTTTGTCCTGTCTTGTACTGGCTTTCTGCAGTACAGTCTGAAGCTGAAGGTTTCCATGAAAAATCAAAAGAAGTGTTGAAAGCCAAATAGCAGGCAACAGCATTGTCAACAAGGCCTGGAGTTAAAAAATTTCTAAGGGAAACAAGTTTCTCTGGAATTAAGGTGGAAATACACTTCCACTTAATTTCAACAGGTGAACAAATTGTAATGTTTATAGTTGGCTGACAATGTAGAAATAACTCATGAACCAAAAGAAAAGTTTACTTCGGAAGACAGCTCTCAAATTATTTACCTTGGCTTCATCCTTCCCTGAACTGGGGAGAACATAATAATGTTCCCCTCTCTTGATCTCTCTCTTGGCTAGTTGCTGAGATGCTTTTGGATATAATTCTTAGCATAGGAGGGAACTTCCAACATAGCAAAACTGATTGCCAAACCTAAAAAAAGAGTCTGCATTCAGTAATGACACTCTGGAGATCCTGGATGCCATATTCCTTTTCTGCCATCTCAGTGAATTTTCCACAAATTTTTATGAAGCATTTTGAGTCTATTTTGGTGATATAATTCACATGAATGTTTTGAGTGCTCTCTTTGCTCAACCCTGACCTCACTCTTATGGAGATTTTTTTTATTTTTTCCTGTATTGAAAACTGCCAAAGACTTCAGACATCATTTTCCCACACACAGTGGAAATAAAGCACTTTAAAAAATAAAAAAAATCTATACCCAAGAAACACCACTCCAAACAGATTTTTTCCCCCAAAAGAAGAGTTCCTTTTGAAAATCAAAATGGTTGTTAGGTTTGGGTTTTTGTGGGTTTTTTTGTGGGTTTTTGTGAGGTTTTTTTGTTTGGTTTTTTTTGTTTGTTTGTTTTTTTGGTTTTCTGGTTTTTTTTTACTTTGAAGCACAAGCTGAACAGATATCCAGGGAAGATATTATTTATCAATACCCTGAATTTGCTCACCAGAGAACTGGAGAGTTTGCAGAACTCCTGGACAGCTGTAGCCTTGGGGCTACAGCAGCTTAACCTGCCGCACCCTGTTCTAGAAGGATCTCCCTGTTCTTTTAGGGCCATGTCCACCCTTCTCCTTCAGGGTTCAATGTCCTTGGCTGTGCTGGCACAGCTGGTTTGGGGCCATGAGTTGGCTCGCTGCAGTGATTTAGATTCAGAAATCCCAGCATTTCTGGGGATTGCCACAGTGTGCGGGGCAGTGCCTGGAGCAGGATGAGCCCGGCTGAGGTGCACCCAGAGGGCTGGGGAGGAGGGAGCTTGCTTGCCTGGTTTTACTGGAGAGCAAGAGAAAAGGTGCCTCGTAATGCCCTCACCTCAGGGCAGATCCCATTGACTACCCTGCCTGCAGGAGAGAGGGCTGCAAACACTCCTGGTGAATGTTGTAAGGGGGTGTTTTTTGAGATGCTCACAGTGACCCCTAGAGCACCCAGAATTCGGGAGCCATAAAGTAACTTCATTGTCATTTAGTTTCTTTATTAAGTGTCTAAAAAGTGGCACATTCTTTCTTTTTTTTTTTTTTTTAAGACAAACCTTGTAGGATACTAAGTTGGCAGTCAAACTGAATTTTAAGATGTCTTTTAAGCATTGCTGAATGATGATGGCAGGTACCAAATATTTTAGCCAGTATGTGATATTATTTATTTATTAATTCCCTTCCTGAGTGATGTTTAAAGCTGTCAATCTGGTGCATTTTGCTGGCCCTAAACTAAGCAGAATAACTCGGGATACTGTAACCAGAGCAGCTCTTCATAAATTAAGGTCAGTTGGGTGCAGCACTGTAACAACAGCCTGTAGAAACAGCCTCAGACCAAGGCATCTTTTGTTAACCAGAGGAATATTAACTACACTGGGAGTTCCTGAAAGTGGGTGGCTTCTACTGCCAAGCTCAGCAACGCTTTGTCATAATGAAAAAACAATACTGTCTGCAAGTAGGGATTGAAAGCGTCTCCTCACATCTGTTTGTCTAAGCTTGGGAAAAGGTGCCATTGGATGAGAGTAGCAAATCCTGCTGTGACTGTGCTTGGGCTTGAAGGGAAAGCCTTAAATGCCAGCAAATAGCCAGGCATCTTTCATGAAGCTAGTTTTAATTTATTTTTAGACTTGATTAATAGTTGCCTTGCACATTTTTAAATGGAACGCTTAAAAAAAAACTTATTTAATATGTGATCCATTCTGTGTAGTTGTGCTCTCATACAATGTCTTTGGTGAGAATGAACTAGCAGAGTTTTACCCAGAATTGTTTGGAAGATACCAGTGTGGAAAGCAGAGATGACTCACAGTGCCTTGGAGGAAGAAGAGCTAGCAGTTAACCACAGAGCATGGCATTATCTCCGTGCCAAAGCTGGCTGAGAGAGCCGTGTATTTTCCACTTCACTATGTCGGGGGAATAAAGTACTCCAGAGGAATATTGGCTCTCTAAGCAATCTTGATAATCTCATCAACTTGATGAGTTTAGAACAGCTGTAACATGGGAGGCATGTGAATCAAAAGAAGGTGGTAGTTCCCATCCAGAAACCATTGTTATTTTTATTTGATGAATAAATACCTATGAAGCATTCTCATTTTTGCTGGATTCCCCTGGGTGAATAAACTTGGTTGCACAACAAGAATGTGGTATGTAATGGATAGAGCACATGATTAGATAATAAATATTTCTGCATAAATTTATTTTGTATCTAATCCCATGTGTCTGTATTCTTATTTCTTTAGGAATATCTACATGGCATCTCTTTCTATTGCAGGCAATTTGCCAGATGTCTGTAAATAAGAAATGTCTACTGCAAGTGAAATAATAAGTATCTCTTACTTCTCAATGTAATTTGTTTGCCATTTGCATTTAGTGATATAGCGTTCTTGTTGAGGAAGGTGGCTTGAATTTACAGGCAGAATTACATTAAAAACACAGGAGTTAAATCTTTGTTTTGATTTCATTACAATAAAAAAATCTATCTTTTACAGTGTAGAGTTGAATATTTTCTTTTGGGGGAGGTGTTTCATTTAAATTAATTTGGCATATCTTGTTATGTCTAGTGGCCTTTACTTGCACAGAAAATACAGTAATAAAGGGGTTGGATTTCATTTTGGGTCCTTCTTTTTCTCACCAATCACCTTCTGAAAGATGTAAAGACATATCATTGCTGTGGTGCTGTGCTGCCCTGGGACCCTGGGCATGTTCTCCTGCACATTTAATGCTCCACTTCTTTTTGTGTCAGTGTCGAAGCTTGGGTATCCAGCTCTAGCCATGTTCCTTATTTCTGCTAAGAATAAGTTAAAAGACCTCATGAAGTACTGGATTTAGCATGTGGACTGCCAGTTGTGCAAAAAAAAAATAAAATAAAAAACCAATGGTGCAGATGAGAGCAGTATTTTGGCATTGGCCATAGGAGACGACGAGCTGAAGGATACATCAGGACTGATACGTGGTTTCCAAGCATCTGAAAAGGAAGGCATTGAAGAACCTGGATGATGAGTACCTTAGAGATGCTTTCAGGCTCGCAGGGTAATCCAAGCAGATTGTCTTGTGGGCAGGCAAAACCACTAAGTGAAGACTAAAGCTGTAATTTAGTCCACTGGTTAATAGTGAAATGTCTGAATGGCTTCATTTAACAATGACTATCAAGGTGTGAATCTTTTTTGCCCTGATGAAATCACCTGAAATAGTGATTGGTGGTTGGCATTGGCTGTGAGAAGGCAGTGAGTCTACTTTCTAAATTCTCCTGCTTGGGAGAAATGGGTTTGGAGTGTTACTATTGTGGGAGACATCCACTGGGTTCTCAACAGATTAGTATCTGATGAACAAACATTTTTTACACCTGTAATTTCAATAGTATGTGACTTCTCTTTCACTTTCTACCCCTCCCACCGTGTATTTCAGTGAGTGCCAGAAGATGAGCTTTCTTTAGATATGTAAACAAGATGATGTGGTGCAAATTACAGAAGACTGCAAAGCCTTGATTTAGTTTCTCTGTGCTGTGATTTAAGAATTGATACTCCTGGGTTTTTAACTGTGACTAAGCAACTGTTTTGTTGAGGCTGATTATTTCACATGCCAGTGGTTGAGAGGTAGCATCAGATTATTCCTGCTGCTAGCGTGAACGTCCTTATTTATCCCATCTTCTACTGAGGATAACTTGGATTTTTAATTCTACCTCCTGTTCTCACCTTATTTTCGCAGCTGATAAATGTGAACACTTCCATGTCTCAGATATTTTATCTGGGGGGGGCACAGGCCTCTGCAGTATCGACCCTGCACACTATTCTTCTGTATTATTAGGTTTTTTCCACCTAGCAACTTCTGTTGGTAGGGGAAAATATTTAAGTGTTTCAGATTGAAAAAAAAACACCAATAAAGATCAAAGTTGATTTCAGACCTGTATATGGCAGAAGGGGAAATTGCAGGGAGGGAGAAAATTTTTCTTGTTGGTCACGGTGCTCCTGCTGAATATGTCGATGTGTACATATGGAGTGAGCACATGCACAGGCACTTCATACAGAGAGAGCACATAAATAGGCCATATGTTCATTATTTTAGAATTTTCCTTTTCTCTTGCATTTTCATCAAGATTTAACAGAGCTATTTTAATTGGAATTAAATATGACTATGTAGAACAGTAACTGAGACACAAATTCAGTGTTTTCCTTCTCACCCTCTGCCTGTCAGGACCATTCCTTGTGCTCATCCTCCGCCTAGAAATGAGTTTCTTTTAACCTAGGGCCTGTTGTCAGGAAGAGAGGAGATTGCAGCATTCTTCCAGGCGTGGTGGGGCTGAGTTTCATTTACAAATTTTGTCCAGAGTTGCAACACAACTCTGTACTTACCATGTGCCAGGCTTAGCTGGCATGTAAACACAGCAATAAACTGAAAAAGCACTGCTGCAGTCCTATACCTGTGCACACACATGCAAATGTGAGCTCTTTTTCTGTCTTCTGAAGCTCAGTATTTATGCATGGTTTACAAAAACAGTGCATGCTTAGATTGGTTCCTAGAAGAGACTTACATACAGTTTCTGTAAGGTAAATAATTTTGCTGGTTTGGCTGTGAAGTAATTTTGAAATGTCTTTTAAAAGATACAGGACTCAAGAAAAAACATGTGCACAAACATCATTTGTATCTATAGGAAGAAATATTTTCCTGTGGTTTATACATCAAACGGTGAAACCTGTTTTTAACACTCACATGAACTGTGTATTCAGTGCTTGAATTGTCAGGTCTGCCCAAGTGTCTCACAGGGTTCCAAAGTTCCTTTTTAGCATTTTATTATTGCAAATACCTAGTAAGCTTTATTAAAAATCCGTATTTTGTAATTAAAAATTAAATTCAGAGAATATGTAAATACAAACAGGAAAAAAAGTAAAGAAAATGAAGAATAAGGATTTCTGAGATGCTGATGGTTCTTCTCTGCTTTTTCTTTAGCTACTGCCTCCTTTCTTTTTCTTTGTGGTTCTCTTATCTACAAAAACATTTAGATTAGTGCGCTAATTAGTTTATGTTAACCAGCAGAGGGCTTCCACCTCAAAGCAAACAGCCTTATCCCTTCTGCAGTTTCCCTGGTATCCTCTTGGTCAGAGAAGCTGGAAATAGACATTTATTTAGAGTACTTTCCTGCTGGCAGGACAATCTTCAATTACACGTTAACTAATTTTCTTATGAAGTTTGTTTTTAACTGACTTCCAGTTACTTTCAATACAGCCATCAGCATTTTCACAGGAAACTTGGATGATTCCATAGAAGTTTCTTATGCTTCACCGAAGTCTCCTATTTCTAAATTTCTAATGTAACTGGTGTGTTGCAAAGTTTCTGAGCAGTCAGGTATTAAAAGTGTTTTAAGTCCTTTCTTAGTATGAACACAGCATATGCTGAATAAATTAGTAGGAGAATCTAAATTGATCTTACAATTTAGATTAAAGCAGTGCAAGTTGAGTTCATAAACCCGTGTTCATTGTAGTGTTCCAGAGCAAAGAGGAGTACCTGTGGATACAGGATACTACAGAAGCACACAGCTTTCCTGGGAGATAGGAGTCGCCCTGTGACACACGGGGTGGTTTCATTTGGAGCATCCTTCGTGCCAGCTGTGCCAGCGGCTTGGAGGGGTGGCTGCTGCTGGAGTAAGGGTCAGTGCAGTGTGGCAGAGGGGTGCTGAGTGGTGCTGGAAAACCTCTCCAGTTTCCCTCCCAGACTCTCTAAGTGACTCCCGTGTTGATCTGCTGAACTGCTGTTGATAACTTTTGGTGATTCAGCGAACAGATGAGTGCCTGGGGGAAAAAAACCCACAATCTTCAGACCGAAAACTTACTCTGTCCGCAAAAGTTCCATACTTAGATAGTTAATCTTCCCAGTCTATCAGCACTCGGGATGTGTTGGCTAACACTTGTGAGCAGTGTGTTTTTCCAGTTTTTCCCTGGCCTAAGCCTCGGCTGTGGAAAGGAGGTGACCCTACGGTTAGGGGATTTTTAAAAGTATTTTGTGTTAAGAAAGCAAGAGCCCCACAACCTAGGAGAACGTGTGTAGGAATCGAGGCGATGATTACAGTTAGTGGGAGCTTTTAGCAGAGCTGTTTAATTAGTGAGTTGTCATGCCCGAATGAAAAACCACTGAAATTGTTAATTACCTTTCAAGCAGAGATAATAACAGCTTACTCCAGGCAAACTGTTGAACGATAAGTCACTGCCGTGTGTCACCGTACCTTGTCTCTGCTGAGGTCTCCCGGCTGGATCCCGGCTGGATCCCTGCTGCCACCTCCCGGCCGGGCTCGGTCCCGGTCCGGCGCTGTCCTGCGCTGCTGGTCGGGAGGGCTGCCCGTGAGCGACCCAAATATTCGCACATTGCCCGAAGTCACCAAAGCCCTGTTACTCGTCCCCGTACGTAGCACGACAGCAACAAACCTCACGCAGGAAAAGCTCGTCTGTGTGTAGGCAAGGCTGAAACTTCGCGCAGTTCAAGCCCTTTCCTCCTGCATCCCTCATAATATCAGAATCATTTCACTTGGAAAGAGCTCCAAGATCATTGAGTTCAACTGTTAGCCCAGCACTGCCATGTCTACCGCTGAACCATGTCCCCAGGTGTCACACCTGCACCCTTACCTGGCAAAATTCAGTACTTGAAACTGCTCCTGCCATCAGTAATTGCCCTACTCCTTGCACACTTGCCAGCACATTTTCTATGAAATTTGAGGTTTGCATCAGTTCTGGAATTACGCTGATGAAGAGAGCCAAAAGCTTGTGAATGCATTTGTATGCAGTTGAAGCAGATGAGTGTCTCTATGTGCAGTTAACTTGCCTGCTCTTTTGGCATCAAAGCATTTAAGAGAAAAACAGTATTATTTTTCTGGGCAATTCTGGCACTGGTTCTACCCCTCTTACAAATACCTTTTTGGCTAACAGCCAGCTGGTTCTGTTCGTGTTCCTTGCTCGATTTCTGTCTCTCAGTAAGAGCCTTCATTATCCCTACATACAGCTGCTGTGGAGGGGTGAAGCATCTCCAGGTTAGCCTAGCGCTTTATAGAAACTATACTCCCGTTTTTACAGAATTTCCCTATCAAAGCAAGTGCAGCTGTTGAATCAGGGAAAACATTGCCCTGATGCAGTGAATCCTTCTGGGATAAAGAAGCTGAAAGGAGGAAGAGAGACTGGTGGCAGGTGCATCATACCGACCTGTTCAAAAGTTGGTTTATACTCTGTAGGACAAAATAGTTGTCTGCAGTTGTCTGTTTTTGTTTTTTGGGTTTTTTTTCTTTCCCTTGTGGACCTAATGAAGTTGGAAATGTGGACGGGTTGCTCGGAAGCAGTCCTACAGTATAAAAATTCCTCCTCCTTTAGTTTTGGTATGGTGTATTTTTAAATTGAAAAAAAAAAACAAAACCAAAAGGGTAAAAACAGAAAGGGAGTTTTTCTTTGTAATTAGGGCATTCAAAGGCTCTCTAAGGGTTGTGATAGAAACAATTAATAGGCATTGCTTTTGTGTGAGACAGGGCCTACTTAAGTAGGTTGCAAGGCTGGTAGCCAGGAGACCTACTTTCTTTTCTTAGCTTTGCTGCTTATCTTTTCTGTGATCTTGGGCAAGTAACTTCATTTTTCTTCCTTTATTTCTTTACTATTTTTTCCCCTCACAGGTCCATTCACACTGGGAGGAAAAGAGTTTCTCACTTATGTGCCCTGCACATAAAAAGGGACTTAACCTTAACTGGAAGTTTGAGGCCCTCTTATAGCGAAATGCTCTCTGTGGCTGCTTTGCTGTTAATAATCATGCAGGGATATGGGTTACTTTGTGAGTTTGCTATGCCAGCATTTCATAGGGTACCTGTAAAAGAACAGGCGCAGTGTAGATAAAGACCTCCAATGGAGATCAGATTGACAGGGTTTCAAAACTGACCGAAATTCCCACACAACTGCCTGGAGAGGATGAGTGCACTGGGGAGGTGACCATACATGGCTGATCTGGTGGTGTTGGGGCAGTTTCTGGGATGGAGGGGTTCTCAGGCTGCAGCAAGAGCTTTGTAAGGATGAGATGAGACTGCAGGGAAGGTGTTTCCAATGGGCTTTTGCGGGTGCTTAATCCCAATGGCTTTATGACTGGCTGATGATAAGTTGTTGCCACCTGAAGGAAAACACCCAGGAAGCCTGAGAGAGAGGTGTCCTCTCAGCTGTTGGAGCGTGTTGGAGCTATCCCAGCAAGCTGCAATTGTGAATCACCCATGTTACTGTCTTGTTGACTCATGAGAAATGATAGACTAGGAAATGTAGGAATTAAATTCACATGTGGATTGTGCCAAAAGCCAAATCCGGAGCATGTCTATGGCGTTTTGGGGTTTCTGTCTTTTTGCTTTGTTGATTTTTTACACTGACCCAAAACCTTTTTTATGAATTTTTTTTGGGCTGTTTTTTCTGCCCTTAGGGGAACCCAGTGGCTGTGAACCATGAACGTGTGTTTGCTTAACAACCTTTAGAGAATTCTTAAACGATTACGTTGTGATACATGGTAAAAATCCTGATAGTACGTGTGACTATGCTTATTTGGTCTCGTTCACCTCTAAAAATAAATGAATAAAGGCAGAGGATGGAACCAGTTTAGCTTTCTACTTCAAGCCCTGTGTTTCTTCTGTGATTCCTTCATGTTTTTTACTGAGATGGATTTGTATTAAAAAAGTAGCAAAAATAATGCCTTAATCTTTATGTACATAACCTGGAAAATATGAAGCCTATGTACTTGTGTTAATAAGGGAGAAAATAGGTAGGAAAATTAGTGTAGCTTATTAGACGTGTACCCTGTTTCTTTTATATGGCTTTGTAGTGTTTTACATAATTAAATTTAAGCCTGCCTCTACAGTGTTTCAGATTCTAAAATTTCCAACTCCTTGGCCTTGTGTTTGGCTAGTGATTAAAGAATGGCTTAACTTGCAACAGTTAATATGTATTGTTTTTCAAATGGTAATTGCTGTTTTCTCTGGATCTTGGGACATTTATTTTCGATCCACATGTATAGGGATGTATGCTGATACTAAGTTTGTCACCTAGATATAAGAAGTATTCTGTGATGGTACACGTGTTGAAGTGTATAGCAATGGATGTTTTTCTTTAATGAAATCGAATGATACCAAACTGAGCAAAACATTGCACTACTGTGTTTACAGTAACAATGGAAATGTTATGGTCAGTCACGGTGCTTTTGCCCTTGCATCACCAAGTTGTGACTCAGCACTGTGTTAAAAAGGCAGAGGTACAGACAGGTCAGGAAAATTCCTGAAATTAAATTGCTGCCTAGATTCTGGACAGGCCTCTGGGATTTACCCTGGCATTTTGGGTTAACCTGAAAGATTCCTTCGTGTTGGTTTCTCTGATCTTCTGTTTCTAAGTAGTACAGTGGAGAGGAGATGACTGTGATTCTGCAGTTCCTACCAGGGTTTTTATACATCTGGCTCTGTATAATTTAGCCAGTAATAGCTGTGGTAGTTTACAGTTCTCTGTACTTTTCAGTACTGGCAATTCCAAATGTTTGCTCTTTGTCAAAAGAACTAAGTTGACTTTAAGCATGGTCTTTGATTTTTTTATTTTTATATTAAATCCTGCCTATTTGTACATAAGCTGCTCCAAAAAGGAAATTTCAGCGCTTGGGTTTCTAGGGGTATCTCACTCCACATTCTCATGTCTTCTAGTAAGCAAAAGGAAGAAAAACAAAGGAAACCTCCCAACCCTACACGGGTCTTTTGTCTCATCAAGGATGGGGAGTGGTGTCTGTTATCAAAGACAAAAACCTCCAAACTAGAAGGAGTTGATGATACAGTGAGAAAAGCGAGTGTTAGCAGTGTGTGAGCTCCCACTCACACTCACTTAGCACACACTCAGCGTGCACCCCCTGCAGCCCCTCCCTCCACAACCCCACCAACTTTGGGAAGTGGTGGGAGACCTGTGTATGTACATATACATTACCTCGTTGGAGTGAGGTCAGTTTAAAAGCAGCCTATTAAATTATTTACAGAAGACAGTTGGCCAACTCATTGTGCTGTGTTAGAGGGAGCCAAAGGTCACTTTGGTGTGCTTGGTTGATTCATAGGGTAATCTGATACAGTACTTAGCTTTTTGCCTCCCAGTCAGTGGGTTAAACCTTATCCTCTTATTATGAGTCAGAGAGCCATAAGTTTCAGAAAAAGCCAGAGCCTTTGTTTTTAATGGTTTTGAAGAGGCTGTGCAGCAGAATCCAGAGGGCTGCGGTAGCATCTGCTAAGGGGTTGGGGCGTGTTCTGTAATAGTGTAAATCTGAGTGGCAGCTTGGGAGCCGGAAGACTGCACCCTTGTTTTCTTACGATCCTTGTCCTTTTGATAACATCATCTGCAGCCGTTAGGATGTTAAGACATTAATGTTTGTTCTTCAGATAAAGGATATGGTTTTGTGTTCCTTTTCTCCCCCCCTCCACCCCCCCCGATTCCTCTCTATCACCATCTCCTTGAGGATTCACCTGGCTGATCTTACTGCCTATCTCCCACATTCAGGTCTAATTTTTTTGCTGCAATATAGAAACTTGCAGAGTTTTTTTGGCAACTATTATCTTGGTGACCAATTCCAGCAAAATCCATGGGTATTGAGGTGCTTTGGTATAACTAACTCCTGTCTGCTTTAAAATGTTCCCTTTGCCTCTCCATTTTGCAGGCTTATTCCCTTCTGGGAGCAGCATTGGCATGCAGGGCAAGCACTGCAGCTTTCAGTAGTGCCTGACTTAAAAACTTTCACACTGTGAAGTGCTCTTCCTAGCTGCTAGTTTAAAGAGAAGGCAGCAGAATGTAACAGCTGGGAATGAAACCTGTTTTATGAGCTGTGGTGACCCCAGTGAGAGCCTGATCACTAAGTATCTGCTCAGATTTTGTTTATGTCTGTGCACTTTTATTTTGTTTCTTTTCAAATGTACCACCAGTTGCAGGGGCACTAATGTTTTCAGCACACTGTTCAGGATGCTTTTGGTGTGGAAAAGCTCCAGGATTTTATTTTCCCTCTCTCCAAGTCCACAGAGGTGCGCAAGTGCTTTCCTGTTTTTGCACACAGAGTTCAGAAGTTTTGTGCTGCCACTGAGCTGGCTGAGGAAAGGAGGAGTTTTGCTTTTAGGAGAGCGAGCCTATCATATTTCACTCTAATCCTAAGCGATAGCCACGCAGTCGGTTTTATTGTTAGAAGAGCCTTCCTGGAGCTCCTTCACCAGGCTTTTCTCTAAGGGAGAGCAGGGAAACCGGAACGAGGCGGCAGAAGTGTAGTGGCTTTATTGTCCCTCGTGTGCTGTGCCATGCCCGGCCGTGATCCCTGCCCGCTCTTCCCTGCTCGTGGGCTGTTTGCGATGAGCCAGAAGGGAGGGCTGCATTGCCTGCACGCTCCTGGCCACCGATGCCAGGGAGAAGAGTGGAGCTACAGCTTTCGCTGTTGAGTGGAGAATGGGGAAAACACTTGCCTCAGTGATATCCTCTGCTCAGTCCCTACATGCTCCGCTGAGCTGCTGCAAGGTGCCACTTTCTGCTGCTTTTCTCCCCTTTGTTTTCTTTGGCAGCTCCCCGAGTGCTGTATCCAAACAGCTTCAGGGGAGCTGCGCTGGCACAGCCACCTACGTCCATACTGGTGCTGGGTTAAAGGCAGCGAGAAGAAACCTGGACTGAAGTCGGATTGAGTTTGTTCAGCCTCCCGCGAAAACCGCTGAGAAAGAGGACACGAACAATTTCAGAGAGGTCTCTTTGGAAGCGGCGCCCGTGGCTGGCTGGAAAGAAGATGAAAAAGGAGTGTGTTTCGAGATCTTTCAAACTCAAACAAAACCCAGGCTCCCTCTCGCGTGCTGTCAGCTGGATAAATTTCTCGTCCTTGTCAAGGCAGACAAAGAGATTGTTCCGCAGCGATGGGGAACTCTCCTCCATGTGCGTGCAGCAGGTAGACGAGGATGACGAGACCTGGACCTACCGGAGCCGGCAGAGGAAAGGTGACTTGCTTTCTCTTTAACCCTTGCGATTGCTGCTGAAGTGTCAGCCCCGCTCCACATGGCTCTGTCCAGCTGCTCGGGTCCCACCGCGGGCCAGGAGCCGCAGGTGGGGGAGGAGGAGGAGGAGGAAGGCAGCACAAAAGTCGAGGTGCAGCACTGCCTTGCCAAGTTTTTTGGGGGGTTAAAACTGTGAAAGCTTATAGTAATTAACAGGAAAAACCTTAATTTCCCATCTGGGTACTGATTGTGTGGGTATAGGTAAATTTTGTTTATACTTCTTGTAGCCAAAGTCTTTGGGCAGGTGCTGCAAGAATCTCTCTTCAAAATGTGGAGCCAAAAGCCATTTAAGACTCCACTTCTGAATGACTGGGTGGCTTTTCTTGGATGACTGCCTCATGGTCCTGCTGGGAAAAATTTACTTGTATTTTATTTTATGAGGGCAGACTGAGAAGAGGTCCCAGATGCAAAATAAAAGAGATGATGAGAAAGTGATGAGAACTGCTCCACAGAGAGGAGGGACATCTAGGATACGAGATAAGCAGCTCTGGCTAAGCCCATGAAATATTCAGATCTGGAGTATATTTTATATGAGACTTCTAAAAAGTACTTTTATTTTTTGCGTTCTGCTTTTGAATGAAGTTTGTCAGGTCACTAAATAACCAATTACCAATCAAAAAAAAAAAAATTCATAAGTTTGCTCATGTGAGTTGGTGAGCCACAGTTACCAGTAGCTGGCTGGCAGGCAGTGGGGTGTGTGTGCATGCAAGGTTAAAAATACTCAGTAAAGTGACTTGGTTGTAATTTCTCTAGCACTGCCAGAGCAGTAGTTTGTTAATAGAAAGTGTAAGGTTGACTCAGTTGTGCTGTAAGGTCACTTCTGTAAGAGCAGGAAGGCTCTCTAAGGGCATTTGATCTTCAAAGGGCCTTTTATTTCTTTTCATTTCTGGGAGCAGTTAATAGCTATTTGATCAGAATTTCACTTCCGTGTCAGAACAGATTGTGGCTTTAGTAAATGGTTTGTATGCAGGAACACTAACACAGGATGTATATGCTTGTGCTTTGCTGTCTGCACGCTAGGACACAACTTTAATCTGTGCTTTGAAGATTGTTTTTAACCTATTTCACTGCTGAAAAACTTCTAAAAAGGGAGTTTTTATTTGCAACCAGTAATTTCTCTTTTGACTGTTGGTATATTGATATTGTACAGCGATGCCAGATTAGCTTCTAACACTGTGGGATGGGATCTTGGACGGATCAGAAAAACCACTGAGCCCTGCTGCTGGATTCTATGTAACTTCCATAAAGCTTCTCCTGCTGCCTTCCTTAGCCTGTGCTCACGCCACAGGGCAGAGATGGGAAAGGAAGCTTTACTGATGGATTAATGGTGTATTAATTTTTCTGAGTGATTTACATAAAGAGCCCATTGTACAGGCTGGAGGGGGAGGGCAGAATTCCTCCTGTAATTGGGCAGTAGGCTATGAAAACCTCCCTGCCTGCCTATAGAGGAGATGACAGTATGTAATTTTTGAAGGGAAGGTGTGGGGAGGTGTAGATTATGCATGGTTTATTTCCTCTTTGAAGGGAACAATTTGACTCAACTTGTAAAATCTGCCTGGATCATAAATCTAACTGTGCATTTCTGTCTGACCCTCTGCCAGACTGACAGGGATTGCCAGGGCTGAAGGGAGTGCGGGGTTATATACTTGGGCAGGACAAACTTGTCACATCTGCAAGTCTTTTACCCTGGGCTGCAAGTAAGGCTTGCATGGTGTTGGAAGAGTTTGAGAATCCATACCTAACAGAGTTGTCATCTTAGATTTGTGTTCAGAGGCAAAACTGTGTGTGATAAATGGCCACTTGTGTTCTCGAATTAATTTGCTCCACTGCTCTGTTGCATTACTGCTTGCCAGACTTTGTAAAACTGAGGGCTCAAAACAGTATTGTCTTTGGTGCTCAAATTAACTACATCACTAAATTAACACAAACTAAAAAGCAATGAGAGGCACAGCAGACATAGCAAGTGTTATATAGAAAACCAGACCATTTTAAGTTAGATGAAATTTTAATAGTTTTTCAGCTATTAGAATAGTTTTCCCTCCAGTTCTTGCTTAGGTAAATTGGTAAAAAAAAGTAAGTCTGACAAATCACAGGCTCTCCTTCTCCTAACTCTACGTGCAGAGGCAAGAGTGTTAATAACAGAAGCTGGAAATGAAGGAATTGCTGTTCTTCCTGAGCTGTTTCTCTTCCTGTCTTTTTAAACCTCTTCTTTTGCCGCTCCATTGCCCCTCCAGGCTCAGATTGCATTCCCACGAGGCTGCTGGGTGACAGGCACAAGGCAGCATGTGTTGCGTGGTATTTCACCAGCAAAGTGGCTAATCTGCCTTGGCTGCAAACCGGAGCTTGCACACAGTAGCGAGCACAGAGATTGGTTGGATTTGCCAGTTTGAAATGAGCAAGGAGAACGAAAGTAAACATTCGCTAACTGCGAGCCTGGGGCACACCCCGATGTCCTGTGAGGCTGATAACCTGCCTATGTGGAAGCCAGGGGCTGCTACTTCTTTTTCAAATGTACACAGTAGTGCAGAATGTTTTGGAGCTGGCAGCACCGATCAGACTTCACATTTGATAAAGCTCTTAGTAGAAGAGATGGTAAAAATTGACAGTAAAATAAAGGTTTGTTTTTTTAAGCATTTCTTGCTCTGCCCTCTTCATTCTCAGTCAGCTGGAGGCCCTTTGAAATGAGGTCACACTGCAACTCTCATATTTCTTCTTTAATCAGACTTTTTAGTTCAGATGTTTTACTTTCTGGGTAGCATGTATTTTCAGGCTGAAGCTCAGAGCTCTTTTTTTTTCCCGTTAAAAACCACTTTATTGGAAAAAGATTGAGAGGGGTATTCTTCGAAATGAAAGTGCTCAGTTGTGTTGCAAAGGGTTTCTGATGGGTGGAAGAATGGGACAGTGGTTCGTGTGTGCCTGTGCTGTTTATCACGAGTATGACATAGCAAGTAACTTTGAATAGAGATAACACATGAGTTAGTTCATGGCACAGGTTTCACCATATTTATTTAATTTTTTCGGAAAGGAAATGAGTCACATGGCAGCATCAGAACATCTTGACCGAGCCAGGTGCTGGAGAAGCACAACTAGCAGTCAGGTTTGGCCATAGGTGGCAATGCATCAGAAGCAGCTCTTACACAATGAGGTTTTCCAAGCTCTCCCCCAGCTCCTGTCCCTGCTTATTGCTCTGATGTTTTACCTACTCCCTCCATTTCACTTGGTTGTTTTCCAGTCTTTCTGCATCAAGGAAGTCTTGGCTGCTTTTTACTGCAGGTTATATTACCTGGAAAACTTATTTAGAGTCATTACAGAAACCTTGTTTCTCAGGTAACTGCTGTGTTTTAATGACCGATCAAACCCAGTTCAGAAGTTAGCAGCCACCGGTTTTCTCCTGTTTGCTGGCCAAGTCTCAGTCTTTAATACCAAAGCATGTGAAATGCCCATTTTTTTCCTTGCAAAACCAGTCTAAATGTGAGAAAATTTTTTAATGCTAAAAGTAATTTAAATTAATGAATAACTCCTTGTGGGCTGAGCTTTTTGTGTCCTTGCAGTGTGTCTGATGGAAGTAATCCTATCATCCTGATGACAACTCCGACCAAAGCTGTCAGTTAACTTCCTAATGACTTACCATGGTCTGAGAACATCACACTTACCACGGGGTCAGATTTCCATAAGCTGAAAAATTACTGAGTTGTCACAGTAGCATTATTGATGCTGCCTTATTATGCCAATAAAGATGATGCTCTTTAGTTATGCCTATACTCCCTACGGTTGGTTAAATGTGCATCATGTAAGTTTAATACTAACATATGAGTTTTTATTCATGTTCCAGAGGCAGACTTGAGACTCAAGACATTTTGGTTTTTGGAGCTTGTATTTTCAGTGTTTTCTGTAGAAACTCAGGGTAGAGATAGGCAATTCTGATCTCACCTAACTGCAGCACCAGAGCATCACCCCAGTCTTTAGTCAAAATAATTTTTAAATTCTAGGTTTTTAAGTCAGAAATGTAGTATACAAGTGGGTTTCAGGAATAGACAAGTAATCACATTCTTTTAGTAATGAGATGTAAGAGTACCAATAACTATTAAGTTTCCATAAGCAAGATTACCAAATCCAGAATTCTTGTTGCTATTCCAGTGTAAAATAATTTTATTGGGTTTTTTTCCTGTATGTTTTTGCACAAGATCTTATGTTCAAAGTGGGAAAAAGTCATGTCAGTTACTACATAGATAAAGACCCATAAACCCAAAGGGAGCTGTTAACATTTGTAGAAGCCATAACATGTGATGGATTGTAGTATTGGGGCGTGTGTGTCTGTGAAAAGGATTCTTGAAGCTTTGGGCAAGTCCATAAATAATCATTTATGGAAACCTCAAAAAGCATTTGTGTAAGAGACTGGAATAAGTCCAAAACAAATACTATATGCTTTATATACCTTTTTGTGAAAGACTTGGGGGTTTTTCTGTTCTGGTTGTGGTTTTTGTTTGTTTTTGTTTTGTATGTTTTCTGGGAGGATTCTTTTTTTAATAAATTAACATTTATTTAGTAAGTATAAGCATACATATGCAAATCTGAATGTTTGAAAGGAAGAAATAATGAGAGATTTGATACAAAAACCTATTTTCTTTCTTCTACTACCTTTTACATGCTGTAGGTTCTGTGTGCAAAGATAAAATTGGATATAGTCCTATGCATTTGTAACAATTGGTCAAGTTTATATCAAATTTTTGTGTTTGGACTGTTGGATGCTGTGCTTTTATGGAAGCACAGCTGGGAGCAGAGGAACTACTTAAATTACTGATGTATGTACTATTTGTCTTAGCATATTTTTATCATGGCACAGCAGAGCATTCTGTAAAACTTTAATGATATACAGTGGTAAACAAAAGTTTTCACGCTGGTAAAACAGCTGGGGACAGTCACAAGAACTGCATTTAGCTATAACTTGAAGTACCAACTTTTGGGTGCTTATACATAAAGACAAATTTAATCAAAACTTTGCTTTGTCTTTCCTATGTCTTCTGGCAAATATTGCCACAGATGTGAATCTGAAAATAGGTTTGCTAAGCAAAAATTTGTAACTTACAGAAACAAGTTTAAGTGAGAATTGGTATCACAGAATATCTGCATTGGTATCACAGAACCATTTGTTTAAACCCACACCTCTACTTCTGCTTTATCAAAAAACATGGATCCAGACATCATGGTTATTTATTCTACAAAAACCTTGCCAAATTCCAATTCATTACTATTTCAAAAGTGCAAACATATTTTATGTAAAAAGCACTAAATTTTTTTTGTCTGATCAAAAGTGTTCCAGGTAAAAATAGAAATGAAAAAAAAAATTATAATCATATAAACTTGCTGCAGTCCTTTCTTTTTTCCCAGCTGCTATCCCAGCATGTCTGTGACTCTCCAGGAGAACAGCAGTCTGTGCTAAAGGACATTCCCAGTAGATTTTTTAATGAAGAGTTGTGGCTGGTTTCACTGCCTACTCCAAGAGCCATAACTAATGTAAGTTAACTGTGTTGAAGAGTCTTAATCTCTCAGAGGATTGTGGAATGCTTTTTGTTAGGATGGAAGAGCTGAAGGGAAGAGCAGGCTTGTGTGGTGTTGCTGAATCCCTGTGTTAGAGCTGCTGTGAGAAGTTAACCCCTGGTGTTTGAGAACTCCTGGGGCAGATCCCAGCTCCTTCTGGGCAGCTCTGTGCTGCTGCCAGGTGAGACCCTGACTGTCCTTGCCTTCAGCTGGACACCTTGAACTTCAGGTGCAGAGTAGCTCCAGCTGGAGTTCTCTTGGCTGCTTGCAGCGTAGAAGACCACAGTGGTAGGAAACACAAACAGATTGAGTAGCACCTGACTAAACCCTGTGTTTCCAATGTTGCAGTTCCAAATTTGTCTTGCAGTTTCTGTGCTGTTTGGATTAGCAGGGTCGCTGGTGCAGCGCTCCTTTGCAGCCATGAAGGAACACACGAGGTGCTGTGGTTTTCCTTCTGGGAGTGTATTGCTTTGAAAGATTTCCAGTTTTGCTTCATGATATATAAACTTCTCTATACTTTTATACACTTTATACACTTTTCCTTGTTCTCAGGGTCCCCTCTAATGTCCAGTTTATCCTCAGGCTGAAAACTTGGGGCAAATGTTTCTCCCTCACTAGGGGTCAAAACTGATGCCTCCTGACCTTCATATTTTACCCTGAAGTAGCTATATTTTATAAAGCAGACTGGATGCTTTCCAGTGATTGGATTTACTCTTTGAGCTGAAACAGTGTGCTGTATGTGCTTTCCCATGCACTGCTCATCGAGTAACAGAGTACATGAAAAATTCTGTTTCTATGCAGTTGTTAGCCAACTTTTCATGAATTGTCCTCTAAAACTGAGGGGACCTTTATCTCCAGCATGGTCATAGCTCACCATTCTGGCAGAACATTGCAAATATAACAACTTCTTGTTTTTCCTCCAATCTGTTACAAATGAAAAGAAAGTGAAGCTGAGGTTAAGAATGTGACTAAATAACTAAAGCTGATGAATTCTGAAAGACTGTATTTAGCTTCTATTATAATATTTGGAACAATTAAATAGGGTGGATTTGACAGTTTGTGATTTAAACTGTGAAAAAAATTTTCTTCTTGTCTCTTAGCTGCAGAAATTCAATAAAAATAAAGAAATTAAACTCTAGGTTTGCCATCCACCTCGTTTGTTGGGGGTTGGTTTGGGTGTTTGTTTTTGCTTATATTTATCTACTAATATAATTTATCTACCAGCCTCTCCCATTTGTAAGTGGAAACCTCTGTTGTTTTTTTTTTTTTTTTGTGGGTTTGTTTTGTTTTGGGTTATTTTTTCTTTTGTTTGTTTTGTTTTTGTTTTTTTTCCCCTGGAGAATTGAAGCTTAAATGCTGTTACAACTTGAATCTGTAGCTTGTTGTTCCAAAGCCTGAGCTGAAGTGGGTAAAATGTAAGGCCTAGGTGCTTTTGATACCTAAGCAAGGTGTATTTTCAGCATGTGAGTGTGTATGTTGGACACTTCAGAGAATGGCATATTTTCCATCCATATTTTCCATAATATGTACACCCTCTGCTTCTTCTAGAACTTACTTTACATATGGCATGGCAGCTTCTGCCTGGCACTTTACCTCCCTGGAGCAGGTAGGTTCCCTGACCATTGAATCCTGGTGAACTTGTAGTGTTTGGAAGGCAATTATGGGCTGTGAATTAGGTGCTTTGCGACTGGTGAATCACTCACCCATTCACTCCAACATAAGAGGTCTGAGAAGCACTAGAAAGTTTTCATATAGAGCTGCTCAGAAGTTGTCAGATCAAACACCTAAGCAGAAGGAGTGACAGGGCTGCATTTTGCTTGAGGTGGGGATGTTAAATAGAAGTTATCCCATGTCACACTTTCTCCAGGGTAACACAGGTCCATAGTAACAGTGCACCAGTGTATATTGTGGATATTGGAGGGGACAGGGGTGGTTTCTGCCCACACCTCTTCTCACTTGCTTGAGCTGGGGGCCATGTCCAGGTATCATGGTACAGGAAGCTGTGCTTGCCAGCTAGCAGGTCAGGTTTGATAGGAGCAGTTCTTGGAGCGAGGCACAGCTTTGCCTCCTGACTGCTTTGGAGGGGCACCTGTCCTCCATGCACTCTGTACCTGGGTTCGTGCAGCATGTCCCCATCAGTCACGTCCCATCACACCTGCTCCTGTCACCTGCTGCCTCTCTTTCCTTTTGCTTGTTTGCATGTCTGAATTTTATTTTTCTTCTTCCCCATGGCTTTGTTTTGCATATGCAGGTGTTTGCTCCCTAATGCAGTGGAGATGCTCACAGTTTATGTATTAGGCTTAATACTCTGAATCATACTCTTGTAGGTACCTTGCTAATGACTGCATTAATTAAAGAGGGACTTTTGGTAGAAACAGGCTCTTAATTTTGATTCTGTCATCCATGTCTAATTTTAATGTCTGAAATAGGGACAGAAACTAATGAATAGTGGAGGCTGTTGCCTTTTAGAAACTGAAATTTGTTTGTACTTGCTTGTAATTTCCATGGAGTCCTTTGTATCTTTTTCTCCCTTATAATCCAGACTGCCAAAAAGGTGATGAGTAAGGGTGGCTGATTATAGCTTACCGTACACTTACATGGAAACTCTCATCCAGGAGTTACTAACTCAATTTTATTAACCTTGAGTCAGGCATGTAATGCCATATATGGTAAATACGCATTTGCATTTCAGAATGAAATGAGGTATTGTGACATGCAGTGACAGAATCAGGTATTAAATTCTGTGTTCGATATGTAACCAGCTTGACCTGGTTTTGCAAAGGGAGAAGATGCCCTGCACTCAGCCCCACAGCTCCTTTCCCCCCAGGGTGCTGGCTGGCTCTGACAGTGGAGCTGTCAATAGCAAGGGGGCTGCAGCTCTTCCACGGTCTCTGCCAGACTGTCATTCAGCTGGGACTGCGAGCAAGGCAGCAAATCTATTAAATTAATCAGGTCAAATAAGAAATAACCCATTTTGTTCTGGCTGCTCTGTGCTGACGCTTCTCACACACCGGGATCTCCGGGAAGAAGCAACTGTGTTCCTGCCCCAGGGACAATGGCAGAAAACTCCTCGAGGCTGCCTCAGGTTTGTAGCAAGGAAGGAATGAGAACAGGTGGGAATGCAGAAATAGCTCCCATTGCACTACTCGTGTGAAGCTACAAATGGCTCTGTCACGCTGCCCTAGCACGCTTACTGATAAGTATACTGGCTCAATTTGCTGCCCAAGGACAGCTCATGTTAAAGTGCCAATTCTTGTAATTCTTTATCAAGGACTTGAGTGTATTTTAGCCTATAGCTTTAAATCACAAGAGAACTGCCTAAAGTGCTGCTGGTTTTACCTTAATTTTTCAGTGAACTGTTTCTTGTTAGCTCAGCATTGTGATGGTGTGAATGAAGACACCTCCCCAAGTACTACGGATGGTGTGTCTGCACACTTATACACCTCTAGGGCAGAAGACAAAATGATTTTTCTCTTTGCTGCTTTGTGTCGGTCTGGCATTTGTTTCAGCCTTGTAGAGTTTTGTTTGTTTTGATAGTTTTTTTTAATAAAGGATCATTGCTCTGTTCGGTTACAGCATGCTGTAATTGTGCATATTTCAGGAAACAACCTGTTCTTTTCTCCTCATCCTTGTAGGACAGCGCAGCTGTCTTTGGATGCCAGGATGATAGTGAGGGAATTCATGTGTTCCTCCCGCTGCCTGTGGTTTTGGTATTTTTGATTACCCAAAGGTGGCCTCAGAACATTCCCCAGTGGCTTGTTGTTACCAGGGTTAGTGAAACACTGACGACATCAATCTGAGGGAACAAGCCCTTGCCAACCTGTGGCAATTTTCTGGAGCAATGCACAGATGACTGGGTAAATGAAAGTGCCCGCGAGGGGCATTTTTGTTTTGTTTTTATAGTTAACAATATCAATAAAGCCCTGTTGCATCCATTAATCAAAGCTCATTTGGCACACAACCCTTGCAAAACAATTTTTTTTTATTGAGAAGCAGGTCTTTTTGCAGCAGATTGAAATTACAGGATTGCTTGTTGTTTTCCCAGGCTTTTTCTTAAGAATTTCTGCTCTAGCCTCTCTTTAAATTTAGGACCATCAGCCACTGTTTCCATATAATTAGTGGTGCTCTTCTGGTCATGTGTTAAGGCTCTATACACTCTGGTCCTACCCGCACAATTAGGAATGCCCTCTTTGTTCAAATTCTGTGGCAAAGAAATTCCTGAATGAATTTGGAGAAGTTGGTTACAGATTCCTTTCTTGACCTACAGCAGCTCTTTAAAAGATTTTGCCCTTTCTGTGCCCTTTGTCTGAAGAGTAAGGCAAACAAAAGATAAGGCGAACTAATTCATGACTTCATTGCGTTTGTTTTCTTCCTCACTTAAGGCAGAAGGCAGCCCATTCCTAAAACAATTTATTTTATTAATTTTAAGGCCAAGCACTTTGTGTCTGCACCTGCAAACACTGCTGGGTTTATTACTGAAGAACTTTTTGTTTGCAATAATCAGAAACCACAGGATTTCACAAATGCTGTCTGCAGTATCTGATTGAAAATGCCACCAGTATAGCTGTAGCTAGGGTAGGAATAAAAAAAAAGGTTTTTCAATGAAAGTCATTTTTTAATGGAAAAAAGACACACCGATAAAGGATTTTACTTTGGCTCCTGAGTTTATATAGGATCAGAGTTGGAACTGTGTCACTCCTTCAAGTAAAAGGTCATTGCTTTAGATCTAATTCTCTAGGAAAACAATTTCAAGTCGTGTCAGAAGTTTTATTGGAAGAAAGTCGTTCTAATTATGGGCATGCGTTTTTTTCCCCCAAAATGTTTATACTGGTTCTGTTCATTCCTGCTTCTTAAAGGTATGAAAAACTCCATTTTTTTCTTCTACGTTCAACAGTTTGGAAAATTCTGTTTCTCATGCCAGTCTTGAAGGCTGGAACAAGGCCCTGTAGCTGCAAATCTGGAGTGTGAGAGTAGCTCTATACTAGCTGTTTCACTGATAATTTTAGAAAGATCCATTCATCACAAGTCACCTGCCTCGATGACATTTTGCAGGACAGGATACAGTTTTTTAGCTAGCAGGAGCTATGGTGAATACTTAGCAATTTGAGTTACTTTGAGTTACTGCCTTAAAGGACATACTTTCTGCCTGATCTTTTGAGTAAGTTACTTGCTTCATTGTGTTTGCTGTGACTTTCCTCAAATGATTTTCTTAGTCTTAAATAATTTTTGAAATACTTCTTTCCTTCCTCACTGTATGAGGAAACTCCACCCTCAGTCCTCAAGCAGAATAGGTAATATAATATGTGCTATCAACTGCAAGAGATAATAGCAAAATATTATTCTTTTGCTTCAGAGTTGTAAGAGTATTTGGTTTCACTTATCAAAATAATGGCTAATATTTTTTTTCCAGTGCTTGGTGTCCGAGTCAATGCTGACTCTATAAAGATAATGCTGGGGCTGACCTAACCTCTCTTTATCTCCCAGCTCTTATCACCAGTGGGAGCACAGGGCTTGGTAGGTTCTGGGTCTGGCTTTCCTTAGTGCTTGAACTGCCTGCAGACTAGAGAGTGTGGTTTGTGTCAACCCTCAGATTGAAAATTTTATTTTTACTCCAGCTGTTTTCTTTGGATAGCTTTTCAGGGTGGATTTTTTTTTTTTCTCCTTGTTTGGGGTTTTTGATTTGTTCTGTTGCTTTTGATTTTGTGTTATGCACAGCTTGAAAGACAAACATGTAAGAAGAATTCAGGCTGTAGAAAAATGATAGTTGGCACCCATCCAGAGTATCAGAAATTGACATCTCCAAGGATTGCTTTAGTTCTAAAAGGAAACAGGGCTTAATTAGACATCCTAACAGCCCTGCTAGCTGGCAGTCAAATTGGGATGCACCTTGATTTGCAGCAACACGTGAAGTGTCATTTTTCTCTGTGAGCTGCGTAGATCTGAGCTGGATTTTCTTTCATGCTCATTTTAATGGTACAGTCTTTAGTATCCAAAAAATGATGCAAGTATGTACATATTTTTCTTGAATTTATATCCCTCCCATCATGTTGCATTTTCAGATTAGGGCAGCTAAGAGAAATGGCACTACCAATGTTATGTTTCAACAAGGGAAAAATAACACTGCAGCTTTTCTTCTAGTTGTGCTCAGAGAGCTGATAGACATTTCAATGAGTTGAGGATAAGGGAGAGTATGAAAGATGTGATTTGGTGTTTCAAAATTCCTGACTTCATGTGGTTAAAACATTTCTATTTAAAAGATCATGACCATTCCTTATTAAACACGGATATATATGCACAGTTCTCCGTGTCAGTTGTGGTCTCCTCTATGGAGCCAGCCTATTTAGCATCCATTTGGTGGGAGCAGTGTCCCCTGAGAGGTGGCAATGGCAGATGGCATTATGGCAGCTGGGAGAGGCACTTCTCCTGTCATGGGATAGATGTGGTAGGCTATGTTCTTTCACTTTTGTAGCTGTCTCTTGGTATCAAGCACAATATGTAATGCTTTGCAGAGTCAGCATACTTTGTAATATGGATATTGGAAGATATTTCCATGTTATTTCCACAGAGTTCACCCGGGTATGATGGGGAAATTTGCTTCCCTAGACTCACAGAGTGCAAAATGAGATGCAGGGTGTAGGAGCACTGGTTCCCTGATGGGAATTTGATTTCATACTTTAAATGGCTAGGCAAGAGAAGAGCTGGGGCAAGGAGCTGCCAGCTTCCTAGATGGCAAGGTCCACTACCTTTTAGGTAGTTAGGGATATCAGGCCTCTTGGTTTTGCTGCTTTAAAGTTGCACATGACCTTGGATCACTCACAGAGTCCTGACACACTAAAAAAAAAAAAATAGATGCTGAATTGCTTTAGGCTGTCTGGGAGTTGATAATTCTATCCTCTTCCAAAATATGTGAATTTTTATTTCACTTCTGTTTTAAGCATTCCCTTTTTCCCAATGGACATCAGGAAAGTGGGGATCCCCTTGACGCTTGTTGCTCTACTCCTGCTGAGGGTGGAAGGGGAAGCTGGTGAACAGAACAGAGTGTATCCCCTGAGGAAGATACACTCCCCCAAGGCCCCAAACCTTCCCAGAGGAGTATGTGGCACTGGTGTTATGGCCCAGAGGAAATCGACTTTTCAACAATTATCTCTAAGCTGTGTCTAATTTCTCAGACACTATTATTGTTCTGCAGCTGGCTTCCTCCTCCTTGTTTTATTGACACAGTTTTCCCCATTGCCCATGTGCAGAACAAACTGCTGGGTTTTGTGTGTGTGTGTGTGTTTGGTTTTTTTTAAATTAAATTTATTTCTTTTTGTATTTTTGGTATTTTCTGCTTGTGTTTGTGATTCCCCTAGAATCTGCTGTGTCCTTTCTTAGTCCCCAGTGGAGGTTGGCAGCTGCTCTCAGTCCCCGGTGATTATCACTGATGCGCTTCTTACTTCCCCTTCCAGGTAATTAATGAGTAGATTTAACAAGATTGGACCTTAAAATCCCTCTGGTATCCAAGTAACCTTCCTCCAGTTACAATATGGTTTTGTTTATTTTGCCTGCATAAACTGTTTATTCCCAGAGCCCGCTGAAAAGTTAGGGTAGGAAAGAGCACATGCACACCTGGAGCACCAGAAAACGGAATTAAGGTCCCTTAGCTTCTCAGAGCATAAGGAAATCTTGACGTTAGTCTGTACCCTTTCTATCAGGATTTGAAAGAGAAAAGGCAGGCTAAGCTATATAAATATTCTTCTTTGATTTCAAGTTATTCCAATGTAATCTCTCCATTTTTCTGCCACCACAGCCTGCTCATAGTCCACTCTAAAGCGAAGTAACTTCTCACACATGAGCTTCAACATACTTGAAATATTATTCTTTAATACTGAAGCCCAGCTAATGGTAGTCCGCATCTCATTAACACTGCTTCATCTGGGATGTGAATTGCTGTTTTCAAGGTGTCTGGCCCAGGGTTTTTTTCTGGAGATCCACCTAAAGATAACATGCGTTTGCACGTGTTCTTTATTTTCATTTGGCTTGACATGGAGGATTTTAGGACTTGTGCTTTTGGAGACAGTTGCAATTCTTGTTTGTTCAGCAAGATAGGCTACCCTGACCCTTACCTTGTTCCCTGATTCTTGTATTCTTTGCTGTACGAGGCCAAGCCCTACAAAAGTTAGTCAACAGCTTAATTTAGACCCAAATACCATGGCTAAGCACAGTGCTGGTGGCAGTTCTTTATGACCCTTATAAAATAAAATGCTTACAAGGTTGTGTCCTTCTATTACTGAATGTCTCCTCTGCAGAAACAGGGAATAATATAAGAAATCTTTTTAGCCACAACATCTCTGGTGCTGCGTGGAGGAATCATAGAATTGCTTGTGCTGGAAGGGACCTTAGAGATCGTGTAGTTCCAAGCCCCCTGCTCTGGCCAGGAATACCTTCCAGTAGGTTCCTCAAAGCCCCATCCAGCCTTGCCTTTGAACATTCCCAGAGATGGGGCATCCATCCACCAGCAGTCTTAAAGCACGCAGGCATATACAGTATTACAAAATAAACGTTTTCTCTAGCTTGACTGCTCAGATACACTTAGAAGATTTTGGGCTATGAACAAACCCTATATTTACAGAAGAAGTAGAAAACTGCTCAGAGCACTTTCTGGAGAGAGACCAGACACGGGGGGAGGACCGCAAAGAGCCGAGTCAGTAATTTGTAAGGAACGGGCGGGCTGGATTACAGTGACTTCCTTCCCTAGCGCTGACCCCGGGATGCAGGAGGGCAGTGACAAATGCTGACAGATGATCGGGACCGACCCTGCCCAGGAGCTGTCCCGGCGCTGGCCGCGCTCGCTCGCCCGCGTTTCTTTCCCCGCGGGCCGGGCTGAGCGGGCGGAGGGAGGGAAGGAGGGGAAGGAAGGGAAGGAGGCCGGGCCCCGCCTCGCCGCTGCCCGCCGGCCGCACGATGTTCTGCCTGAAAGGTGAGGGTGCTGCGCCGGAGGAGAGTGCCCGGCCGGGGGCACAGCGCGTGGATTCGTGGCTCCCTTTGTGGCAGCGATCCTGCGGGAAGGTGCGGGCAGGCCGGCAGACAAAAGGCTGGCGCGGGGCGAGGGCAGGAGCGCGGCCGGCGGGAGCGCCGCCAGGCTTCGCGTATGGAGCCGCGCTCCTGGTGACACGCAGAATTCCAGGGGCGGATTCGCCTTCATTTGGCTTTGCCCCCGTACGGGTGAGGTGTCACGGAGCACCCGGAGGAGAGCAGAGGGGTGGATGTGCTGTGTTACTGCAGGTGCTCGATGGAAACTGCGCTGCTCTGCTGGGTGATGCTTCCTCTCGTTCAGAGATGGGGCAGCGTGTAGAAACAACAGGAGTTTTTGCGTCCAATGAGATAGTCTTATTTTATCTTTTTAATTGAACTTCTTCAGCACGTGGTTCTGAAAGAAAGTAAAAGACTGGGAAAAGCTTATGGGCTTTGTTTCACGCCCATATTTCTGTTTTTATTGAAAATTGATATTACTGCTACTTTTGTTACTGGTGTAAGGTGAAAGCTGACACCGGAGAGCCGTTGTAAGGAAGGGTTTAGGAGTTTTTATAAAAAAACAATTTCCCTGGGAAAGAATAACAATTACATTAATTACCTAAGTGCTTATCAGCGCTTGCTCAGAGTGTTTTTCTAAGCTAGTTAGGGACATGGTTTAGTGGTGGACTTGGCAGTGCTGAGTTAATAGTTGGATTCCATGATCTGAGAGGTCTTTTCCAAACTAAACAGTTCTGTGATTCTATAAACCATTGACTACTTTTATTATTCTCCTAATAGCTTCTATTTATGCAAAGTTCCCACTAAAGGATCTTGGTACAACCATCCATTTAAAAAGACAATAAAAATAATTCCTTTCCTGCAAATTTCAGAGTAGTGATCCAGCATTCCTAGAGAAAACCTTAACGAATTGCATGACACAATTTGCTATGCAGTGACTTATCTTAATTAAAATCGTTCTTGTGTACAAAAGACCTGCACATTTTAAAATTTTTAACTCCCCAACAAGAGGTTTTCAATTCACAATAATTCAGCAGATCACTGGAATTACAAAATTATAAAAGATGAAACTTCAGCTGCAGCATTAATGTTACAATACAGAAATGTTTAAATGAAGATTACAATAGGTAAAAGGTTTTCAGGCCTGTTGAGGCAGCTAAAAAGACTGAAACTTTGGAATCTAGATCACCTGGCTGAAAATGAACCAAGGAGTGAAGTTGTCAGAGATTGACCTATGTGCAGCAAATGAGCTTGTACAGAAGCAGAGTATTTTGCCTTGCGTAATTAAATAGAATTGCGTTAGCTTTTTTCTTTTAAATCCTAAGTTGGATGCATAGGAAAAGACTTTTCACCATTTTCAGGTTTTATTTGTGAATGAGTTGCTAGTTCCAAGATACGAAAGCCCATCTAAGGGCTTCTCTTAAAAGCAGTGAAGGTACTGAATAGTTGTGCTGCATAGCAGTCTATTTTGGTGTGTTTTGATTCTTGCCTCTTTGCATGCACTCTGTGCTTTGCTCTATTTTGATAGCTTGGAGTAGACTTGTCCTTACCTTCAGGAGCAGCAGCTGCTGTGTATTACACTATGGTGCACTGAAAATCAGGATCCTGAAATAATCAGCTGGAGTGTCACTACTGATAACCTCAACATGCAAAGGAGAAATGTTGTGACACATCCATCCTTTTTACTGGCTCGATGATAGCCTGTGTAGGGAGAAGGTCTCTTAAGCATCAGGGCACATCTGCCTTTCAGGTGCTGCTGGCTTGTTGGGGCTCTCAGGGCTCAGGGAGAGGAAGTGTGGTTGTTTAGGCGCTGCCCTGGCTGCCAGCCCCCAGAGTTGGCTCAGTTTGATTTGTCAAGCACACTCAATCTGATAAATAAATCCCAGGTCTGAGTCAGTGTAGTCTATGGGCATGGGTCTGCGTGGGCTGGGTGATAAAATCCCCCCACTCTAAAACTCCATGAGCTCTAGAGGTCTGCTGCCTTTAATTCTTTTCCTTTTTGCAGGGGGAAATTAGGCGCTCAGAGCTGCGGGTGTCTGCCTGCAGATAGCAGGTGACCCAGTGTCTCCAGGCACCAGTCTGTGGCAGCTCTCAGCTCTTCAGCACAGCCTTCAGATGCCCCCATCTCCTAAAACATGTTGAAGTTTGAACTAAGTTGGGCACCTGCAGCAGAGGTGCTAGTTACTGATTTTTGGGACTGAAGGAGTACAGATGGAATATTTCAATAAATTTCCCTGGTAAAGAATTAATTCTTAGAAATGTCATGAGCTGTTCATTGGCATGTGGTGAAAAATGAGCTCACGTTTCTGTGATACATTCCTGGAGTTTCTCTTTCCTTCATAGCTTTTGTAAAGGGAGAAAGAGTAGTGCCAAGAAATGCTGTAAAGTAGGTGTGTGTGCTTATTGCTTTGCCTGCACTTGGGCAGTATTTTCCGTCCTTGCTTGTCTTACAGCTGTGCATTTGAGAGGGAAGTCTTTTATACTAATAATAGGAAGAAGTTATGATAGAAGCTATCCATGAAAAATCCCAGGCATGTGCTGCTTGCTCTCTGGAGAAGAGTTCCATGGTAGAAGTGCAATTTTTTTGTAAAAGATCACAGGGCTGCTCACCAGTTGTCTCATGTGTTGTGTGTATGTAAGGACATTCCTTGGATTCCTTTGTTGGCAATTTTCTCGTGAAATATCCAATGTTTGAAATCAGAAACAGATTTTCTCTGTCTTTAAATAAATGTGTTTTCCAAGTTGAACTAGACAAGAAAAAAAATTGTAGTAGTTGCTTTATTTTTTCTTTCTGTTTAAAGTTCTACTTTTTTGTGTGTATAACAGCAGGCCAAAATGAGGAACGGGACTTAAAATAATCTCAATGAAGGAATCTTAGCAAAGTGAAGATTTGATCCTGGCAGAATTAAATGAATTTAGGTTAAGCCTAGATTGATCTTGTGGAATTTCTTCCTCTGTATTAATTTCACTTTTTTTAAATTTCTGTTTCAATTATGCATAATCACAATGGGATCCATTCTTTTTGTAGTTGCTTTTTATATCATGTGCATTATTTTATTAGGGTAACTTTGAGGACACTTAATATCTGCAGTTCTTCGATAGATAAAAACAGTTTGAACTAACACAGAATAAGTACAGACATTTAAGTATCAGGCATATGACTATAAGTTAAAAAAAGAAACTCTATTTCTCAGTTCCACCTGTGTGAACCTTGGACATCCCAGGATGTCCCTGTCAGCACCACCACCAAGAGCTCTGTCAGACAACGTTGTGTTCTCATGCTGTGGGGGAAAAAAAAATCAGTTTCTACTTAGCTGCTAGCGAGATTTTACTGTTTAAGACTGCATAAAGTTTGAAGGTTTTGTTCATTAAATGACAGCTTTATTAATTCCCACTGGAGGAAGGAGAGGAATGGAGGTGGGGAAGGATATATCTCCATGGTTGAGTGTTGATAAGAGCATCAGGTACAGGACCAGGCTTTCTCTGTCAGGTGGCAGTGAACGGGAGTGGCATCTTACTGTGCCTGGAAGTATGGAATGAAATTGAACATAACAAAAGGAAGATTATAGGTCTGGGTAATAGCATTCTTGCTGAAGTTAGTCCATGCTCAGAAATACAGGATATATACTTCTGCTTTTAAGTATCATTTAAGTCCTTCACCATTGGCTACAGTCCTATCGTTTAATGTACTTGCACACCAAAAAAATGCTGTTTCTGCTTGGATTCATTTACAGCTTAAATGCATTAGAAGAGGGCAGTGTATATAAAACCAAAGTGAATTTTCAAAGGTAGTGGAATGTCTGGGTGGCAGAGCTGCAGCCCTGCCTGTGGTACCTGCCCTGCTTGTTTCTTGGCTGTGTTTGTATCAGAGATGGAAACCCTAGGGAGTATTTGTGCCATGCTGTCCCACTGGGGGAGAGTAGAGTACCCCAGCTCTTGATTCTGCAATTCAGAGGTTGCCTGTAAATACATTTAATCACCATATTGTGGGAGCATGTTGTTCCACTCCTTGGAGCTTTTCGTTTGACCGCCTTTGAGGAGACCACCAAATGGCACGGGTACAGAACCTGCAAAATGAATGCCTATTGTTTGCTCTGGTTTTGCTTTGCTTTTTCTTGGTTACAGAACAGGGTGTGGGTGCCTATTTTTTCCGTTAAATTTTTAAGAAGGTCAGTGGCAGTGGGTGAAGCAGAGTGAACATATTCAGGCATTAGATAAAAATCTCTTCTGGCAGGTACAGCAGCCTTTCCCAGGGCACATGGGCTTTCACCCTGGAGTGGTATGGTGACAATGCAAGCCAGATAGATTCAACTGCCAAATCAGTTGGTATTAATGCTCTCCATTAGTAAATCTTTAGGTGATGATTGGAAATGTGGAGTCAGGGCAGACTGCTGTATGTGCCTGGCCCTCAGTACTTGAATTCGGCTTGTGCTTTATATTGCAGAGTATAAACACACACGGACAAAAATACTTGCTGTTTGTAGTCCATTTGTTGATTCAGGTGGTACTATTCTTAAGACTATGGAAACTGACTCCTGTCACAACTGTATGATTAAGACACAGCTTTTCCTTTACGTGTGCATTGAACGCACACTCTGCCTTTCTGCTCCACATCTGGGTCTTTACTGCAGGCTGCAACAGGAGCCATTTGCACAATTCACACAGCACTGCAGTCCTGAGGAGGGTCTGTTGGTAAATGAATCGTAGGCAGAAAGATCATCTGCTGTTTTCCTTGACCTGCTAATATTTGCTTTTAAGCAATATCTGTTAACCCCTTCCATTGTCTGGAAGGCTGCAGTACAATGGATTTGGCCCTTGCTGTGCAAAGCAATAGTAGAGGGCAGTGAATTTCTGTCAAATTGCAGGAAGAAGCCAGCACTTAAAATTAAGCAGTAAAACACTTGCAGGCTAGAGAACATTAAACTAGATATAAAAGTAGCATGCACAGTTGATTGGATTCATAAGCAGTGAAAGAATTCCATGTTGAAGTGGTCTTTGAGGCAGCATACACATACTCGAAATCTATTAATATCTTCATGAATTTTTCAGTGCTTTAAGCATAGTAATGATGGCACGTTGTGTAAGTATTGTGTTACCAGATTTGTATTCTCTGTGCTTGTCATTCTTCTACATTGGCTTTCTCCCCTAGCCCCATCCCCCCCAAGAGCATTTTTGCAGAAAGCTGCTGTTACTTCCAGAGAAATGCCATAAACCTTTGTCAGATGGGAGACCTGTTCCCTGTGAAAGCACTTTGTCTGGTATTAAGATATGGAAATTTTGTTAATTCTTTCATTCTGAGTCCTTTCACAGCTGTGATCTTGCCTGTGGTTAATGGCTGGCAAAACAGTCTATAATTACCTCAGGCATCTCTTTCTAATGCTTTCCCAGTCATCCAGAGCATCCCACTTTTTTCTAGCTCTATTTAAAAAAAAATTCAGAAAATGTTTTTGGCATTTGAAGTTCTTGTATAATTTATCTGGACTTTTAGACTTCAGAATATTTTAAACTTAACTGCTGGTCATATGTAGAGGGATTATAAAAGCATAGCTTATTTAGTCTAGCTGGTAGTTTGGGAGGTAAATACCGCAAGGAGGGAGGAAACCTGTTGAAGTCCAAGGAGAGTATTGGCACAAGATAAATGGTTATGCCTGTGTTCTGAATTAATTGAAGTTAGACATTAAAAGGTTCAAAACTGTCTGAGGAGGGAAGTTGTGAAACAGACATCCAAACAGGATAATGTGGACAAAGAATGTTTTTCAGATGGTTCTTGATAATGTTGTGGAGAGTTTTAAGTTAGAGTTTCTGAAGCTGGTAAGGGAAGTTTGTGACAGAGGGCTACATGGAAACTTGGGGATAGGAGTGCATCTTCACTTTGCATACATTGTAGTTGTCCCATGCTTAAGTGCTTCTGTTGGTCCTCCTGTGAAGACCAGGAAGAATTATCCCTTTAAATATGTAATTGCATCTTCTGAAGTTTCTCTATGTTCTGCTTCACTGGAGGCTGGCTACAGAAAAAGGCCGGGTGAGGAGCAGGGTGTGCTGCGGGTTCTCATGGCATCAAACCATCTCACAGATGTGCCCTACTAACCCCATTCTTTCCTTTAGACTCAGATACAGGTACTGCTGAGATGGAAATGTCTCCAAAAGCTCAGCCTGGCCAGGATTGCTGGACTTTTCCTGTTCTTTTCTAGTACAAGGTGTGCTGCACTTTGTTTAGAAGTTTAATCTTATGGATCTCCTACCTTCAAAGTCTCCCAACCTTGCTGACGCCTTTCAGCTTTCTCTTGCTCTTTTCCTGTGACACACTGTTTTTACTTATGTTGTGAGATACTGCTATGTCTCACTTAAGGCTGCTTGTTATAAGGTCTTTCTTGAAACCTTTAAATCCAGAGACGCATTGAAAATCTGCTCCTTGCAGCATAGCATCCTGGCCCCGTTCTCTTTCTGACTTTTAATCCCTCTCCACTTCAACAGTAGTGCTGAAACAGAAATACGAGACAGGAATTTTAGTCACATCCCACAGTTAAGGACTAATACCTGTAGTGCTCAAGCAGAGGCATCTCTAGCGTCGGCAGATCCTGCTTTTCAGGAGAGATGTGCTTTTTGTCTGCATCTCTGCATCTCAGCCACAAAGTCTTGGATTTTTTTGTGGGACTTTTAGCCTTAAGAAAATTGCTGCATCTTTTACATGCTTATGTGGGATAAATAAGACATGATACCTAAGTAATGAGGAAAACCCAGCTTTTTCCTCCCTTCATTATGAAGGCCAACAAATTGCCAACTCTTGCCTGAAGGCTCAATTTTTAGGGAAGCTTGTGTTAAAATAGGATAAAATCTTTCCACCATCTCAGTGCACAAATGAACGCTTCTTTGGTCTCATTCAGGTTTTGTTGTCGTAGTTTCATACTTCAGATGAATCTGAGATCACAAGGAGGTTTTTGTAGTTGTGAGGAACCAGGAGCCATCGTTTGTGCAGCACCTCTTAGAGAGGTACCCTTCCTCGTGCAAACCATGCTGGAAAACAGAAGATGGGAAAAAAGGTTAGTGTTAACTTCTCTCCTTACAGGCAGAAAGCTGGAGTAGATGTGGCAGACAAACTAGGAGAACAGAAAGAAAATGCAAAGCTGTGTTTCCTACCTAATGGGTATTTGAAAGACAGTTTTTGATTCTTTTTCAAAGCCTTTTTTTCCTCAATCTTCAGTGTGTCCATGTGTATTGTCATGAGTCAGTTCATGCTCTGGAGTAGTATTGCTGATTAGGCAGTGGTCCAGGAGATTGCTGTGGTGAGAGACATGCCACTCTGTCAGGTCATAGAGCTTGCAGCTTCACTCTGAAGATCTTGAAGGATTTCTCATGTTGTTCTCCCATGCAGAGGTTGCTCTCATCTTACTGCTTCTTGTCTTAAAGGATTGTTTTCAAGTCAGTTAAAAATAATTTAACTTTTCTGCTAAAATATTAAAAACTGTTCTTGAATTATCATGCTGAGTTGTGTGGCTTTACTCTCATTTTTTAAAAAAAGTCTAATGCATAATATATATAAAGACTGAATGACTTTTTAAGAACAGAAAGTTTATAGTATCAGCTTCAAATTTTTCTTGATTCAGTGGTCTATAGTCTATCTAAATATGGAATTTTAGGAATACATGATTCTGAAATTAACTGAAGCACAGACTTGAAGAATTATGTAAATTTTTAATGTCTTAGTTTGTGGCTTTGATATGGGCCTTGTCATAACCAAGGCATATGGAATTGCTCAGTCAGAGTCGTTGCAGAGAAGAGCCGTCTCTAACAGAAAGTTGGCATATAGGGAGGATAATCAGAAAGGAGACCTATTTTCAAGAATATTCCTTGGAAATTCAGAATTAATTTAATTTTTTTTTACCAGTAAACGGACTGAAAATGAAACCCATAGACAAGTGGGTCTATTAATTTGTGGACTTGTATACAGATGGCTGCTCTTTCCAGTTTGTTTTGTGAAGCTCAACCATTTGTCTTTTTTAATAGAGCAGCAACTCCAGATACAAGAAAGAACAGCCTGATGGGCTGCGTACCAGTAGCATCTGCATTCAGTTGTTTCGTTGGAAAATCAGTTGTGAGAATGGCTGACTGTTGGCTTGGTAACTTCATATTCCACGTGAAAAAGCAGTCCAGCAAGTTTGTTGTTAAAGACACAAAAATGACAAGTCAATATGAATTTTCTGTAAAAAACATCAAGACTGTAATTGATAGTAAAAAGTTCACACATGATACAGATATATTATTGACTGGGACTTGACACGAATGCTCTTCCTAGGGCATTTTGGATTGAAATACTGCTAATTTGTACTGCTCCTCATTAGCTTAATCTTTTCTTTGGCAAGGGGTGCATATTTTTGTCATTATTCTTTCTAATGGAATTTGATGCATTCCTCTAGCCTGATCTGTAAACCCAAGAGTTTACTTACTCTTTTTAGAAAGCCTTTATGTGACCTGTTGGAAAGTATGTGGGCTGTATTTAGAGTTCATAAGAAGCTAGTGCTAACTGTCTTATCTTGCATAGATATGATGTTCAAGTAAATGTGACACTTCAGATTAAAAATTTACTACTGGACCATTCCAAGTTAATGGGATTATATTTGATACAAAGTTTTACTTTAGTTATTTTAATGTAATAATTCTCTTTGCTGAGTTATGACTATTCCTTAGGTTGCTGACAGAAGCATGTGAAAAGGTTATTTTATTTAGTTGGTTGTGCTTTTAAAAATAATAGAACTATTTTATCGTGAGCACATGCAATGATTATGAGAAGCTATGTGTACATTGGCAAGTTACCATGATAGGAGAGGGGTCTGTATCATGGAGTAGGTGTGACATCCTTGTGCCTGCAATGCAAACCAATGGCATGGGATGTGGAAGAGCATCGCTGGGTGGAACCAACGTGTGGCTGAAATGTGCACCTATAGGCAGGAAAACCCCTTTAGGTTGAAAATTGAAAAACCTGACTATTTAATTTCTAACTTTAGGCAATTAGGTTTGCCATTCTTGCTCTTTCACTGATGTTTTAATATTGTTGCATTCTATTGTAGTGTGCCTAATGTATTAGCTGCTGCTCTGTTGTCTGAAAAACAGTGAATGAATGCTCTGCTCAGCAGAGCTGAATGATGCTCTTCAGTATTGAATGTTGTGCCCCACAGAATGGAAAATCCTGTCCTTGTGGGGCTGAGTATTACCTACCAGTTTCTATTTAAAATGGATGAGCAAAAGATGAGCTCATCTTTTGACATCCTGAGATTTTCTTTTTTACTATATACTGAAGGACCTCTCTATTAATAAAACGGAGTTTTGCTTTTTTTCCTTGCCTAGATTAATAGAATCATTTAGGTTGGGAAGGACCATTAAAATAATTCAGTCCAGTGTTAACCCAGCACTGCCAAGGGCCGAGTCCATCACTGAACCATGTCCCCAAAAGCCACAGTCTTTTAAATACTTTCAGTGATAAGGATTCAACCACTTCCCTGGACAGCATGTTCAAATGTTTCACAACCTTTTAAGTGAATAATTTTTTTCTAATATTCAATCTAAATCTCCCCAGTGCAACTTGAGGGCATTTCCTCTTGTCCTGTCACTTGTTCCCCGGGAGAAGAGGCTGACCCTCACTTGGCTACACCCTCCTTTCAAGGGGCTCTGGAGACCAGTCAGGTCTTCCCTGAGCCTCCTTTTCTCCAGGCTAAACACCCCCAGCTCCCTCAGCTGCTCATCATGGCTTGTGCTCCAGCCCCTTCACCAGCTTTGTTGTCCTTCTCTGGGCTTCAGGACTGAGGTCCTTCTCCAGGACCTCAGTGACTTTATTGTGGTGAGGACTCCTCATCAGTGCTGAGTACAGGGGGACAATCGCTGCCCTGGACCTGCTGTTCCTTATACAGGCGAGGACGCCACTGGCTGCCTTGGCCACCCAGGCACACGCTGGATCAAGTGCTGTTGGCCAGCACTTCCAGGTCCTTCTCTGCCAGGTGTCTTTCCAGCTGGTCTTTCCCCTAGTGCCTCGGGCTGTTGTGACCAATGACAAGACCTGGCACTTGGTATTGTTGAACTTCTCAGTTGTCCTTGGCCCGCTGATCCAGCCTGTCCAGATCCCTCTGCAGAGCCTTCCTGCCCTCCAGCAGATCAACAGTGCTGCCCAGCTTGGTCTGTGCAAACTTACCGAGGGTGCTCTTGATCCCCTGGATCACTGATAAAGATATTAAACAGGACTGGCCTCAACACTGATCCCTGGGGAGCGCCACTAGCAGCCAGCTGGATGTGACTCCGTTCACCACCACTCTCTGGGCTCAGCCATCCAGCCAGGTTTCTATCCAGCCGATTATGGGCTGCCCAGGAGAATGCTGTGGGGAATTCTCAAAGGCTTTACTAAAGTCCGAGTAGACAACACCTGCAGCCTTTCCCTCATCTTACACAAAGTTTACACAAAACCAGTTATTTATGGGGTACTTACTGGAACACTGACCATGTTAAACCAAAATGTTGTAGAAGTACTCACTAAAAATAATGAATTATCTCAATACAGATTTGCATTCATTTTACCATTTTTGTTGTTTTAATCTTGAAAGCCTTCCTGACTCTGCATGGCACACCTGGCCAAAGCAGACCTTCCTGGGAACGTCATGTCCAGGAGGTGGCACTGCGTTTTTGACAGCAGTGATGGTGTACGTGAACAGAAGGCAGCGTCGGCAGACCATTTCCTCCAGAAGGAGGAGGGTGAGGAGGCTGCAGCCTTCTGACTGAAGGCTGTTTTCTATCCGTGGCTTTTATCAAGTAGTGTAGATTGCTTTGGTTTTTGATTTGAAAACCCCACTGTGTGTGAACTCTTCCAGTGAGCTGTGCGGGTGGCAGAGAGGTCACTGGTTCTCTGTATCAGGAAGGTGCTTCCCTCTTTGGGCTTTTAAATCCACTAAAAAGAATTGTGCAAGATAATAGGAGTGGGGAGATGACTTCTTTCTCTTCCTGTTACCATGGTAATAAGTTTAATGAGCAGACCTGAACCGAGTAATCCTACCCAACCCTGTCTGCATTGCCATTTAATATGAACTGTAAAACAAGCTGGTAGAATGTGACTCCTTTGCTCACAGAGTGTGTGGGTGTACCAGCGTTGCTGATACTGCCGTCCATTGTGGCCCCAGACTGGAAACCACCTTCTCCTCCTGCTTCTGGCAGCATCATCTTTTGTTCTGTGTTTTCACAGATCAGAGTTTTTTGGGACTCAACTGCTAGAGCAAGGCAGTAAGAATAGCTTGTTTCAACTATCAGTAGTAGTATCTAACTGCTCCTGTTTTACTAACAGCCCTATCCTCTGTCCCGAACATGTGTCATCCCCTTCCCAAAGGTGGTCCAGTTCACAGCATGCACTGACCAAAGGACTTGGCCTTTCTTTTTGTATGGCAGCAGAACTAAACCAGAAAGGCACAGGAAGGCTTTTCTGAGATACCTGCTGCTTATACAGCTGGCTTTAATTGCTTTCTCGTTTAAATACTGCAAAACAGTGATCAAGAGTTAATATCAAACATACAGTATTGCTTGTTGCTCTTAAGAAGGCTTTCTAATTGAAAATACAGATGAATAATTAGAACACAGAAGTGTATTTTAAAATATTTTACGACTGCCAATAATGCAATACAAAGTATGTTTTTCTCGTTTAGTGTCTTATGTGGTGTATATCAAAATACTTATTGAATTAAAAGTAATTGCAGAGGGTTATTACATAACAGCAAAGGAAAAATTAAATTAAGATATGAAAGAGATGGTAATGGGCATGTTCAGAATTGGTGCAGCAGAGGAAATACAGGCATGCAGTTTCCTAATGATCCTTGAACATTATATTTGGTTTTATTGTTGTTGGTTTTTGTTGTGCTTTACAGGTGCCCGCTATACAATGATTTGCAGATTTGGTGTCCTTGCAGAGGGCTGAGGTTGCCTAGGGATGCACCTTGAATCTGGCTATGTAGGTACCAGGAATTAAGCTAGCCAAATGACCCATCATTTAGGGATTTGCCTCCAGTTTGCTGGGTACACAGTTGCCAGTGACATTTGCCATAGGTTTTTACAAAGCATATTTGCTTGTTAGGACTGCTTTTAGCTGCTATGCCAGTCAAGCTCTTTAAGCTGCACATGACCTACTACTTACATCCTTAAAAAAAAAAAAAAAAATCTCATAGATGCTGCATGATCATAAGCATACTGATAAAAATACATCCATGAAAGTAGTAGGGGGCAGAGCTAATGCTGGAGAGCTAATGCTGAGTGTGGCCAAATGGACAGAGCTTCTTGGAACATCACAAAGCTTTGTGTGCACCTCTACCACCTTGGGTCCCTTTAATTTCCCTTGCACCCTGTTGTCTGTTGGTATTGTAGAAGCTCCTCGAATGCTGGGCTTGCTTTAAACACTGTAAAGCTGATACCTTCTGCTTGCTTCCTGTTTGAGAGATTCATATTCCGTTAAAAAGCAGATTTACAATACCCCAAGGTGGGTTTTTTTTCCTCTTTGTTTTGAAATTCTTTAGCTTTTGTCTGCTGTATTTGTGTTTAAGGAATATGAGTTAAGACTCCACACACATTATGTGTACAGGAAAGAGGAAAGTACATGCACAGGAGAGCAGGACATCCCATGTCCAGTGTGGCCATTTCCAGTTGCAAAGAATGCTGGGGTGCTCCACCATGATGGACATATCCTGATTCTTGCTGTGTCTTGAGTTGTCCATCTGTAAAAGGAGGATACTTCTCTCTGAGAGTTTTGTTTTATGGCTTAGTTAATGCTATATGGTCCAATGAAATATGTTTAATATAGAATTTTTCCCCGTTTGTTTTAAAAATAACTATATAAGTACAATTTAAAAGCTCCAGTTGCTCATCTAAAAATCCCAGAGCACATCAATTCATCACTGCTAAAAATAGAATCCATGTCTAATTAGGGCAAAGTTTATCCCTGTGGATTTCTATGGGCTATCTTTAATTTCCAGTTTGGCTGCTGGGAATTACTTAATTTGATGATTTTGTTGTGCAAGGTGCCCATAAAAGTGCTGTTACTTCATGACACGGTGCATATTTCCTTCTATCCAGAGGATCTACGAATCGTACATAAAGACTGGTTATTCCTTATGTAGCATATTTATAAAGATTATCTTAATGCCAGAGTAGGGCTGACATGACAATACCCTTTGTGATTCTATATGCCCTGAGTTCCCAATAGATGTATCCTATATATTTTTAAAACTCCAACGTCTAATATTCATCAGTATCATTGCTGTTCTCAGAGCTCAGGACCATATATGCTTGTCAAATAAAAGGGGTAATATTTTCTTTGGTTGCTTTTTCTTTATAATTTTGTTTCTTGTAATCCCTGAGTTAGTCACAGTTTTGTGAGTGTAACTCTTAATGATCTTTTTTGTTTAACCAAACATTTCCAATATAATGTGATATTGATTGCATTTTTTGTAATTATTCCTAATTATTCAAGCTCTCTCTAATAGAGCCTGAGTGTAAGGAGCTGGTTTAGCAAAAATCAAATAATGCTGGTAAAGATTAATAAACATGTGTAACAGCCTGCTCAGAGCATTCATACTAGCATTACTAATAGTTCTGTTTTTAAAAGGCATGAAAAAGAATAATAAAGGAAATAAAATACTGCTTTTGGGAAATTTTATATAAATGATAGCTCAAGGCTGAGAAAGATGAACAGCTTCACTTTTGTGTATTTGAAAAAATAAAGCTGCGCTACAGCTTCAGTAGAATAAGTGAAGATTAATCAAAAGTTTTGTGATAAAATTTTGACTTTATCAAACTTAGAGAGGTTCTTGCTCCATATAGATATAGCATAAAGAAATTGGGTTATTTTGTAGGATTTTTGGAGGGAGATGAAGAAGCAGGGTAGCAGTGTCTTTCTCACATGATAATGGTACATCTTGGCAGCTATTCATGGTTTTACATTTGCTAATATCCAAGACTATCACCAAATCTTTTATAATTTATTTTACCAAGGTCTTCCAGGCTTCAGGGAAGAACAGATTTATTCTTCAAGTAAAAAACTTGTGGGGACATTAATGCCTACCATATGGTAAATATACTTGTTAAACTGGATTTCAGCCATGATCCCATTATTGTGCATCAGCCTTACTTCGTGAGCATGCATTGGAAACATGGATAATTGAGTACGTCTGTACTCCAGAGAAGTGCATGGTAAATGTCATGGGGACTCCAGGGCAATATGTTATCCTGTGTCATTTTGATAAGTATTTGGGAGCATGGGAGTCTGCTGAACTGCTGAATTGTTGGTGTCCCCTGTCTTCTTGCTCCTGTGTTTGTACTGCCTATTACCTAATAATACTGGCTTGGTGTGTAGATTGACACTGAAATTTTATGTCAGATAACATGATTGTATAGAGATAGAAAGACTGCATGCAAACATCAGCCAGTATCCTTTAGAAAATGTAATTTCATAGTGTGATTTGGGGTTGTTAAAATAAAAAACAAACACAACTGAAATCCACCTGCATTCTTACGTAATAAAAGATATGTTCCTCTCTGCAGGACAAATAAATGCAAATTCCAGTATACACTTTTATCAGAAAATCACTGGTGATGCTGTGAAGTTTTGTGCATCACATCTCTGGCAGTGACTCTTCCCAGGGCCCTGATAATCACATGGAATTGGAATGGTGAGACAGCAGGGATGGTGGCTAGACAAGCTGGTACCTGCAGAGGTTCTGTCCCATTAGGGAGGTGGTGACAGGGCCTCCTTATGAGCTGGTTCACATAGCGCTCTTGGGGTTTCATTCCACTCAGGAGGACTGTCTAGACATTCATTTATTCTGGCAGACACAGGAGTATCAGTGTGGTTGATGAGTGAATTGAGCTCTCCTAATGTTAATCACAGTTTGTCTTTCTCATAGTCTGATGAGTAAATGTACTTGACTTTGTAAATTTGTATTTGCCTCAAAGGCCTGTTTGCCAGTGTTCAGTGTTTGCCAGTGAGTTTCTGCTATCTATACAGACAAGCCAGTGGCACCAACAGCTATTGCTCTTGCTGTTGGCACATTTTCCTCTTTCCATCCATATTTTTGCAGATACTCGAAATTGTTGTCAAAAAATGTAAAACTGCAGTCAGGGATTGTTTAATCCCTCTTTATTAAAGGTATTTGGCACAGTTCGTTATAAGATCTGTTTGCAAGTTTGCTGAGATTCAGTCACGTGAGATGTGTATGAAAGGCTTTATAGTGAAAAGTATTTGCTCAGACTGCTGTGCAAAGTAACAGGACGTTAAACGGAAACACCCAAACAAACAACCTGCCCCCGCCAAACCAGCCAGTTTTTCATAACCTTTCTACGCTTTGCCAGCAGTGTTGAGTCAGCGTTGCCGGCAGTTTGTGCTGGATGCTGGTGTCTCTGTGTTGTGTGTGTGTCTGGAGGCTGCTGCAGTGCCCGTGGGCAGCTGCTGTGTGCGCCCTGCTCCCAGGCTGCGCCTGCCTGCGCCGAGGCAGCCGGAGATTCGTGCCTGTGCCAGGGGCAAAAGAGGAGATGTGCATCTGTGGTGGTGGTGTTAAACAGTGGGCTTGGTTTGTGTTTTCTTCCTGGCCAAAAGTTTATTGTAGCTCTCAACCAAACAGCACACAAAGACTTTTAAAATATGTGTCAATACTTATATTTGCTGCTGTGCTCCTATATATAGAGCAGCCGCTTCCATGGGCTGCAACCAAAGCATTTACAAAGAGCAGTTAAGAAAGCAGACTAAGAATTGCTCTTTGTTATGCTTTATTCAGGGTTTTGACATCTTCCCATTTTTAAAACAAATATTCTCCATTGTAATCTTTCAAACAACACAGAACTTTTAAAAATGCTCAAGACAGGGGTTCATGCAGAGTGCTCTCTTCATGTGATATTTTCCTTGCTGTCCCAATCTCACTGTGCTGTCACAGCCAATTTAAAAGCCTAGGAAGGGCACGCTTCCTGAATCCCAGAGAAGAACAGTATGGGAGATTAGGGTTGACACTGTTAGCAGCATGGAAACTCTCTTAGTAGTGCAGTATTTGGGAGAGGTGCCATGGTCTAGTGACTTGTGGATGAGGCTAAAGAACTGAGAATACCTCGACTTTAATCCTGGCTTTTCCACTCTGTGGGCAGATTACTAAATCCCTTTGAGACTATGTCTTCATTTTTAAATAAGAATAATATACCCTCTAGAGCATTGTAAGGATGTATATATTTATGCAGTACTGCTGGCAAGCTGATGATAACTGCTTATGCTTTGTGTTCAGCATCAATCCAGTTGTAGTCTAACCTGGAAGATGCTGTCTTCTTTTGGTATCAATCGTTATGGTTCTAACTTTGAAGGGGAGCTGCTTTAATAAAATCCAAATACTGAAATCATGACACTTTGCTATTTTTTCTTTAGTCTGTATGTTTTTTTGCTGCTTTTGCATTCTAGAAGAAGGTATAAGTTCTTGCTCTTGGCAGGTTCTGTAGCTGCCAGTGTCACAGCAATACTTAGCTTTAAATAAGCTTCTTGGATGGGGCCATCTGTGTGTGGCTGTAGTACCTGTTGTTAAGAGAGTGGTGAATAATCGGGGATAAGGATTAAGAGAAGGCACAGGCTGGAGAAGAAGCAGAAAGGGAATAGGCCAAGGTCTGCGGCAGGTGACCGGGTTTCCCAGCCCTGTTTCTGTTTGCCTGCTCGTGGCTGGGAGCCGCGGGCGGGAGGAGGGCAGGAGCAGGGCACCCAGTACCTGCTTAACCAGGTGCTTGGTTTTTTGTCGTTGTTTTCCTGCTTTTTCAAGGACTTTGGAATCCTATTCCAGTTTTCGGGATATCCAAGTAGCTTAGCTTGCCTAAGCGAGAAGGAGGAGAAAATCTTTTCTTCCACAGCCTTTTGAATGCGTGCGCTCAAGGGTTATAAGCAGGCCACTCCCTTCTGCTCGGAGCTGGCCATTGGGGACAGCGGGGACATCCTTGAGAGCCGCATCTCACAATGATCGCCTATGTGCACTGCCTGCCCGCCGAGCCCATGGTCGGGTGCCTCGGCAGGAGCAAGTGGCAGCCCAGCTGCAGCCATGAGGAGGAGGAGGAGGAACTCATCCCGCTGTATTCCAGCAAAATGGGCAACGCTCACCCCACGCTGCCCGGGCGCCTCAAGAAAAAGTTTCTGAGCAAAGACGACAGCTCCTTCTGGCCAAGTAAGATCAGCTCCTGTTCCTTAGCTATTTTGGTCATTTCGTATTGTGTTGTCGTTATTGAGGAAATAAATAAACAGAACAAACACAAACAAGGAAAACACTCTTATTTCTCTTTCAGAGGATGAAGGCATTGGGAACAATTTTCTTACAGAAATGATGTATTTCCCTTTCAAGACAGTGTATGCAAATATTGTATCTGATGGGGCTGCTGAGTTGATACAGGATGGTACTGTTTTGTGCATGTGATATGTCTGTGTTTGAGAGGTCTTGAGCACTCGCTTTCAGTTCAATAATGCTCCTTTTCAGCAAAATGATTGTTTTAGATGAGTGGAGCTGTTGACGTAGCACTCTAATTGAAAGCCATAGGAACAATCATTGGATGAAAAGGCCAGGAAAAATAAGAAAAAGGTCTAACAGACTCAAAAGGTGCTTAATGCAGTTGATGAGTACTTACTTTAAAAAACAGTCTGCTTTTGAATTGCCTTAGGTCTAAGGTTATTTTTCCTCTGAATGTGAGAAGAAAGAATTCCTGAATTGTGATTACTCTCCTTTTTTAATCTGAATAGTTTCAAGTTTCACTGGCAAATACAGATGGGAAATAAGGAGAGAAGAGGACAGACAATGGTAATGTTCAGCTGTTTTGTTTTTAGCCTTAATGCTTGCCTTCTTTTCTTACCACCTAAGCAAAGGCACCCAGCTGTTTGTGGAATGGTTGCTCAGAAAAGTCTATTTCAGGGTGATTGGGGAGAAATTTCACAAGACAAAGAAAGCTTTTCCTGCAAAAGTCATCAGGCTGGCTATCTTGTGCCAGGTCTTTTGGAGAAAAAAAAAAAAGATACATGAGTGTATTTACAACTGTATTGATTTTTCTTTTCCTCGTTAGTCTCACACTGACTATCTGACAATGGCTCGTTATTGCCGTGAATTGAAAAATCCCTGTCTTGCCACATGATGCTAATTAACACCGATTAGCAAAATCACCTGTATTTTGTTTTCTGAATTACCATATTGTCCATTCATTACTAAGCAAGTTTCATTTGATGTCCCCTCCTGTAGGAGGAGTGTGATTTACTACATGATAGTTTCAGGCCTTTTTCAAGAGGAAGTAATATTTTATACTGCATCTTCTGCTGATTTGACCAGAGTCAATTCTGGTTCATTCAGAGGGAAAATGAAAATTCTTCTTTTATGTAAAATATATAGTCATTGTCAGAGCTCGGGAAGCCATGAAGAGGTTAGGGACTAGGAAGCAGCTTCCAGGGGTGCTCTTAGGAAGAGGATATGGCCCTTCCTGCCCCAGACAGTCGGGGTGTGTGTATGTGTATTTTGGGATTTGTCTCTCTTGCTGGATGACAGGTTAGTTCATTCCTACAAAGTTGTGATGCTGACTTCAACAAGCAGTTGAATTCTTTGACTTGTGATCTAACAAAGCTATTTAATGCAGTTTTTGGTCCTTAGCAATGGACTTTCACATGTTTCAGACCAAGTTTGTTGCTGTAGTCCTTACATTGAGTTTCCCTGATATCTGGTATGACCCCGTACATTTTATTAGTTCTTTCGGAATTCCAAGTCATCAGAGTCCAAATGAATTTTTTTCATTAAAACAGTGAATGGCAAAAATCAGTCACCCTGCGTTCTGGCCTGACTTTTCCGAGGAAAACCTTAAGTGCCTCGGTGGTGTCTCACCTCAGTACAAGTGTGTACATGTGGGACACCAGCTCTGCCTTCCTGCCTCCTTTCCTATGGACTCATTCCCGGTCCACAGAAACAAAAGAATAGCAGAGTAATTAAGCCATCAGTTAAAAGTGTTATGGGTGGGACAGGTACTATTTGTCTCTTTGACATAGTGAGACTCTGTCACTTTAAACTCTGTTAATGTTTATTTTAAGGAACAAAAGTGTTTAAGAGTGGAAGTGCTTTCTGGGACCAGGTCAAGTGATAACTGCAGAGCACAGCAGGGGATTATTGGCTGGGCTTTATCTCTGTTGATAAAGGCCTCCCTTTGGGGTCCTTATCCAGCATCATGAGAACTGCACTTGGAGAGGTTTCACAGTGCTGATACACTCCACAGAAAATGCTCCCAGTAGTGTTAGGGTTGTTTGAAAACATAATACAGTCAAATTATTTGAACTTCCTCACGGCCTGGGGGGGGTATCCTCACTGAGGAGATCTCAGTAGTTCGCAGCAGTAGTCCTTGCACTCCTGCTACCAAATAATCAATAATCAAAATACTTGTGGTGTGATGTAGCTGCCATAATAATCAGGTTACCATTTTAGGGTTTGATGGGTTTTTTTTAAGCTGTAGCAATTATTCTGATAAAACTGTTAAATTAGTCATATTGTGAAAGTTCTGCATTACCAGCTCAGCCTTATTCCAGCATCTGTGATGCTGTTCTGCTGTTCTTTTCTGCCAGACTGAGTGCAAGTAGACAACATAGGATTAAAATCAGCCAGAGTGCAGCAGTACATCCTTTAACAACCTGTCTGCCTGCCAGAAAAGCAGTGTTACAGTGGTATCAGGGCTGTCACATGTTCATTCACAGTTACAAACTCTGGAGCTGAGTGTTTGGTAACTGGTTTTCCTGCAGCAAAGTTAAACTGAGATACTCCACTGACCAAGTTTGGCAGAAAAGTCAGGGACTTGGTTTAGTTTGGTTTAAATGCCTGCTGGATTGAAACACGAGGCAATGAGACACTGCTGGCAGTGACTGCTGCTGTGAGAGCCTGTCACCTCCTCCTGGCTAGAGCATCACCTTGTAGTTCCTTCCCACTGCCACTTGATATTTTATTGAATTTGCAAAGTTTAAAGGTGTAGTATGCTCTTGCCAGCTTTTTGTGATGATAAAGTTTTGATAAGGATTTTGGGAGTTTTTTCTTTCTCTTACAGATGCAGGAGCAAGCCAGTGGCACTGTCAGATTACTTTTAATATTTGTTAAACAGTAGCTTCAGTTGTTGGGATTTTTTCTTAGTGTTTTGTTGCCTGCTAGCTCATGAAAGAATGCTTTCTTCTTCTTTATTCATATCTGTAAAGCTGACACCTCTCTGTGTGATTTGTGTTTTCTGAAAAACATAAAATTTGAAATGATAACTAAATTGATTTATACAGTAATAAGATGTTGTGAACCAACTTGAGTATTTTATTATCCGCTGTTCGCTATGGCTTTTTCCAGGTTTCTCTTCCAATAGCTATGAGATTTAAATTTCCCAATATAAGGATGTTATACTAAAAAAAAAAAAAGAGATACCAGAATCCTTGCAAACTGGGAGGATTCATTCTTTGCTTTTCTCATTTAGCAGTGTGAAACAAAGGCTGAATTGCTTTCCATCTCTGCAAATTCTGGGCTGTGTGGAGCACTGAGCAGGCCTTTGTGGCCTTTCGTGCCCTAAGTGACACAAGGACTCAGTCTATGTGGTGAATGGCTGGGACAGCTACTTACAGAGCCTTGTGCAAGTGACTGGCCACCCTCACCCCCAATTTTATCTCCTGCGTCCAGCTCATACCATAAGAGCCAACATATCAGATTGTGCCAGATAAAGCCAGGAACTGGTTTGTTTTGAAAAGAAAAAGTAAATTGGATATCATTTTTATTGCATGTCTAAAAAATGGGGAAATTCCCCTCTCCCTCCCCCCTTTTTCTCTGTGTGTTTTTAATGTCTTGTCATTTGGCTGAGCTTTTTGGAGGTTTTGTTCATTTGGCTAAAATGAGCCACGGTAATGTTACAAAGCAGGGGAACTTCTCCATTCGGACAAAATTATTTCAGGTCTTGAATAAATAGCAGCTCTTCTGGTGTGTGTTTCTCTTTCTGTATTCCATTTCTTACTCACTTTGCTGCACGTTCTCTCCATGTTCCATAGGAAACAAGCCTCCCTGCCTGTCCCCTTCTGGATGGGCCATGGAAGTCCTGCACTTGGCCTCCTGTGCCTTTTCATGCATCAAATGCCAAGCGATGTGGATGTAGGGAGGGAGGGATGAAGAACTTGGAATATGATGGGTCAAAATATGTTAATATTGGGTTGTTGTAAGACACTAAAGTGAATCACTAACATGAATATGAAGGTCTTCCTGAGTTTTCTTGCTAAGAGAAAACACTTTGCTAGCCTGGCTGCTCATTGTTAGGTGTGAATCTGAGCTTGCTGTTGCAAGGAGGTGCTGGTGGTGGCTATTTCATTCCTTTCTACCTGTGATCAGAAGCCATGTGTGGTGCTCAGGAGCACAAGGAAGAGGTGGTGAGGTTTTGGTATGGAGCTCATTAACACCACTCAAGTGCATCTGGAGGAGTGTGAAAAAATAAAGAGTTCAGAGAAATTTTTTTTTTTTTAATGTAGTGTTTTCTGTGATTGAGGCAAGGGAGCATCTGTAGTTAAGGAGGTAGAGCAACATAAGTGCAAATCCACATGTGAAACAAGTAAGATTGGAAAGCCTGTGGCTGAGGATAGTGGTTAATGGTACACTGAATAGGTTCTTCAGTGCTTAATTAGATGAAAGCTTCTGGGGTTTATGGATGGTAGGTACAGTATGTTTGCAGGTCTTACTGGAAGTTGCTTGTGAAGTCAAGAAATGGCTCTGGGTGCTGTAAGAAAATCAGATCAGATTATAGCGGAAACATTTTAATAAGAATGTGAAACTCCACAGAAAGGGCACGCTTTAAAGGAAATTATTATTAAAAGTCTGATAGATTACAACAGATTTTTAGCCCTCTATTATTTCCCTGCCCTAGTCCAGTGACTCATCATTGACAAATGCCTGTGTTGCTTAATTTTCAAGGTTTTCAAACCTCTGCTTACACAGTTGTAGATCAGCTCTGCTTTTTTCACCCATCCAGAGCCACATGCTCCATCCTGTGAGCTATGATACTTAAAATACTTTCATGCTCTGAAATACATCAATTCTCCTCTACTCTTAGTAGCTTGTGCAAGCATCTCGGAGGTAAAGCAAACTCACACTTTGCTGGCATTGGAGCTGTTAGCATATAGATCTCGTTGATTCATACCTTGTAGTGTTAATAAAAAAGACATGTTTAAAATAATCCCAAATGCCAATAGGCTTAGTGACATTTAAGCATGAGCGATGCTGTCAGTCCATCTGCAAACAAAAGTGGTATGTCTTAATTTGTGTAATTACACTCTAACATGCAGGCCAGCTGCTGCTGTGAACAAAAGCAGTTGATCACACCATTTTATTAATTGCATATTAATTGCCACATTCATGTTAACCATATGGGAGACAGTGGAGTAGAGTGAAGGCTACTTAGTGATAGAAAAAGAGAAAATGAACTGCAGAGTGGTGTCTGCAGAGGACAAGTCTTAGAATGATAGGGTGCCTGGGGCTTGTGGATGTGATCTGATTTTTACAATAAATCTGGGGGTTTTTTCACCCATCTAAATTACTGCATTTAAAAGTGAGGATTTGAGTAGAAAGGATTGCATCTTGCATGGTGACTGTGTATTTGTGAAAATAGTACTGTGCAAGTCGGTATTGAATTTGTTTGGTAATTCGCAAAAGGCAGCCCTGCTGGCACGTGGCCATCTGCCTCTGCCTGCTGTGCCGATGGATGCCCCTGCGCTGCCTGGAATCGCTTCTCACAGGAGCAAGGCTGGGAGATCCAAGAGGAGGACAAAATTTGCTAGGTTTTATATTTTATGCAATCTTGCTCCAAGTTTGTAGTCTTTTTAGATAATGGTAGTAAGTTTTGAATAGAACTGGATTTCTTAGAGTGAAAAATAAAAACCTTGACATAAGTGGATTAGCTGGTGTAAAATAACCTACAGCAAAAAGCAAACAGTAAAGACATGGCCCACTGTGTTTATCTGGCATCAGATACCTAGTAGGATATTCAATGATATTTAATTTATCTTCTTGAAAGTGAGACTTGAGAAAAATACCCTCAACTTATTTTTTTCTCTTACTTTTTGCTGTGTGGAGGCAGCAGCCACTCTCAGCATATGCACAGCCATTCTGTAGGGCAGCAGGTGCAGGCTGGAGCAGACATGAAGTGATTTCTGTCCTGTCACCCCCAGACTGACATTATCACGGTCTGTGGAGCATCTCCTTCAGCAGGGCTGTGGGGTGGCTCCCAGCAGCTCTGTCCCACAGACAGGTATGTGCAGAAGGGACAAATTATAGGATATATGCAAAGAAAGCTTACTGGACGGAGAGCTAAAAAAGTCTCAAGGTCTACCTTGAGTTTATTTTCTCTGCCTTCCCCTTCATTTCTCTTTAGAAAGGAGAGCAAAGACCCATGTTACAATTTGTATGCCAAAGGGGCAGCAGATTTGGTAGGAGGAAGGCCCAAGGGCAGCTCTTTGCTTCCTTAGAAAAGAAGTAATGAGTTAATGGCAGATCAAGTAGAGATATGTCTGCTGTGTAAGAAAGTGCAGGACTGGACCTGGAATCTACAGTGATTTAGAGAACTCAGTCTTGTCAGTTGATTAAATAATTTACCTTGGCTTTTCTAAAACGAGTATTTCAATGTTAAAGGCTTAGTCCCACCTCATTGCCAACGGGTGGCATTTTGCTTTCGTTTCCTACATCTCTCAGAAGAGGTGGGATTGAGAAAGATTAGTTTAAAGAAAGGGAGAGAGTCAGAGCCTTTGTTTTAATTAACATATTATGCCAAAAAACCTCCCTAAAAAGCATTTTTCAAACTATATTGGAAGGCACAAAAGGATACACAAAGAGTTGCACAGCTAAGAAATCGCTAATAAGCAGTTGAGAGGTAGACTGGATCTGATCTGTTCTAAGAACATGCAGTGCAAACCAAACAATAATGGTGACCTTCTTTTGCTAAACAGAAATTGGGGCAGAGCGGTTGTTGTGGGGATTTTTTAATAAGAAAAAATGCTTTAGGTGGCTCATCACAATTATGTCTCAATTGGTGCTGTAATACACGGCAGTGTAGAGTCGGGATTATAAAGCATGATTGGAAAGGCACAGCTTGAATTTTGGATTGCAAGCAGTGCCTGCCAGTACAGCAGTTAGAGAAACAGCATCTGCCTGACGTGTGAGCTGACCAGTTTTGACTTGGAGTCATTGGAAAAGAATAAATGTGAAACCCCATGATGCCACCTCTCCAGTCCCAGCAATTGGTACTTAATCAGCCTCCCCATGTCTTCTCTACTCGGGCAGCCAAGCTGGGGCCTGACAATAACTAATTTAAAGTCTGAATTCTCCCAATACACTGCTTGTGGCTGTTAGGCTGCAGCTACTGGCATTTGCTTGGGAACTGTCTCTGTACTGGGGACTGACTGGATGACCAGTGAGAGCTGATCCCACCAGCTGAGCATGAACTGGTGTCGCTGGAGAAGATACAAAACACTTGTAAATGCAGTGGTTCAAAGACAAGTTATCTGTCTGTGATGCCTTTTTCATGGCAATGCTCAGCCAGCCGTTCAGTGTGGCATCAATGGCCATGTGCTGCTCATCCCAAAGGTCTCATCCCCTGTCTGACTGATTTCTGATTTGAGCCACAATGACTGTGGGGCAACGTTTCCTCCTCCGGCTTCGTGCTGTCATTTGTTCATTGTCATTTATGTGGTTTGACAAAGAATTTAAGAACAATGAAGTTTCCCACATGAGGATTGCAGAGCACATTTGTCATTGCCCAAAGGCATCAACAGAAGTTTATAAAACCATTTCTGTGCGGTTTTGTGAAGTGTTCCAGGAAGGGCTAATTAAACTTGGAGCTGGGTAGCATCTCCAAAGCAGGTTTGGCACACCTCCTAACTGAATGATTGCTCATAGTTGTCCTCTGTGTCTTTTAACCAACCTGGCCCTCCTTCTGTTTGTCAGACATTTGCCACAAACACGATGCTATGGCTAGACTGGGAACAGTGGGCTGCTGTTTGGGGGACACAAACAGGTCCCCAAGCAGATGCTGGTGGCTATGTTAGGGTAAATAATTAATAGCATCAAAGGAAAAGGCACTCCTTTATGTGCAATAGCTGAAGGTGAGCACAGTTTTTTTCCTGGCTGTGATGCTAACCTCTTCCTGATAGGTTTAATTAATCCAAAGAGAAGAAAAATGCTAATTATTACCCTGTTTTAAAAAGGATTATTTTCAGAGCCTTATAAGAATGCAGTGTTTGAATTTATTTGTTCCTGTAGCCGGGTATGTGGTATGTGCTTCGTACAGAATATTAGATGTTGTGGATGTGTCAGGTACTTCTAATGGCTGTAGTTTCAAGTACGTTCTTCAAACCAGCTAGAGTTGAAAAACAAAGATGTAAATTGACTTCTAGTGTGCATCAGCTTGGACAATTCCTTGTATGATGGCAAAGCAGGGATCCTTTTAGGTGGTGCTTGTGTCTAACTCAGGTGAATTGGGATTGAAGTTTTTAATGCTGCATTAAAGCATCCTAAATGGGTGCCAAAGTCAAGACTATGTGTTTCATTATCCATCAGGAGGGGGAAAAGGAAAAGCCTTTTCAAGCACATTGTGCACCAATTTTGGGAAAATACTGCTGTGGTTTTATTGACTAGTTTTCCTGAAGGTTTATCACACTGACCGTGATCTCCTACCTCCTTTACATTTAAACGGAATCTTCTGCTCCAGGGCTCAGCCCTGCCCTGGAGCTGGTGTAGAATTTCACACCAGATTTTTCCAGACTTCAAATACCATGCTTCTTCTCTTTTCTGACTTACTAATAATGAAAAATGCCCTCCTTTTTCAATTCTGTAATAGCACATATGTCAGTAATTAACAGTCTCTTGAACCAATCTGTACCCCAAGGTTGAATTTGGAATGTTGTGCACAGTGTTAAAATGCAGCTGCTGGGATACACAGTAGTTTTCATCAATTATCTTGGGATGGCAGGGTTGTTTGCTTAGTAGTACTTAACTACTGATATTTCTTTGCCTTAATATATCTATCTTAACAGCTACTGAAAAGTTTAAGGAATGAAACTTACTCGGCTTATTTTCTGTGTGGGAAAACCCCTGATATTTCTACACAGATCTTTTTTTTTTTACAGTCTGTGTAGCTTTCTCTGTATTTATTTGTGTATTGTCTTCAGTTAAGTGTTGGAAATCTGATTTGTAGTGCACCTTCTATTAGTGGGATGATACATTCAGAAGCTCTTCCAAAAATAACTTGGCAGTTTTAGTTTAAGTGATGCTGATCTGAATTGTGGATGCATGCTTGCATTTCAGTTGTCTTCAAGTGAGACTTCAGCACTGGGAGCAAGTTACCCTGAAGACATGATGTCAGGTTACACAGCCTATGGTCTGCTCAGAGCTGAAGTGTTGGTGATGGTGCTACAGCTGCCCACTTTAAAAGGTTTCCAGATACAAATAGTGAAAGAATTACTCAGAGAAATAATTTTAAAACTATCCTCAGCTGTCTCAAGTTTTATATTTACACTTCTTCTACTTCAGCTCTTTCAACAAAATGCAAACTTTACTGCAGTTTATATTTTGTGCTTAGTGGGGAAACCAAAGATACCAAAAGAGACATTTTTGCAATTTAGAATGGTATCTTTCATTTTAAATAGTGTTATGTTAAACTCCTGTATTACGGGGTAAGCTTTTCTGTTTGGTTGGTTTTATGAAGCACACAAGGATTAACACAGCAAGGAACAACTAGTTTTTCTAAAACAAGAAAAATTGTAGGTATCTGCAGTGGGGATCCTGAAGGCGAAGCAAAGAGTCTACTTCTTTTCTGTGTGGCAGGAAATGGAGGCAGAAATTGAAGACTGAAAGTAGGAGGGGAGAAAATCTGCATTTTTTAATATTTTGTGGATTACATTTTGATGAAGGTTGTGATTCCTGTTGTTTGCCTATTGCCCCCACATATTTATAGAAACCATTGCCACAATACTAAAATGCACAATAGACAATGTGCTCAGTAGTGCTTTCTGAAGATGTTTGGTGGCAAGGCACCTTTATCACTTTAGCATCACTTAAACTGTTAGATGCATTTTGCTAGCTACCCAAAGAAAAAGAACTATTATTCAGTAGTCAGTGCTGATCGACCATGGCATGTTGTGAGATTCGGGCCTCTAGATTGTGTATGATTAATAACAGGCCTCTGAAACTTTTAAATCAGACCAGTGCTAAAAAAATTATAGGTTGGTATTCACATTATACATTTTGAAAGTTCAACCAATTAACAGTATTAGTCCTTTTATTTTGTTTTATTGCGGACTTGTGATAAGAAGATGCTGACCACACAAATATAATCTTAAAAATAGTTTTCAAAGTCTGTTGGTATTTGATCATGTCTGAGATCCATGTTCCCGTGGTCAGCCAAAGACATTCTCTGGAGATTCTGTGGTACAGATGTTGGTGCGATTGTTTCCCTATATGTTGCTGAATCCTGCAGTAATATAATTATTAGGTCACTGTTACAGGAACTCGATGCCTTACTTTAGTTTGGAGATTTTTATTTCAGGGCAATTATGTGTTTATTTGGAACACACCCAGATTTTTAGATTTTGTCATAAGTCTTAGGGCTTTAGGAGCAATAGCAGATGTCCATTTATTATTTGTGAGCCTTTGCTTTTACTCATCATTTTAGTATTGTGTTGTGCAGATAACATTTTTCAGGTAAAGTTTTTGAAAGTTTCTGATGAACAAAACTTGTTTTCAAGTTGGTGTGGAAGACAGTAAATGGATGCTTGATGCTTGATTTTGGCATGAACAGTTGTATGATTCTGTGCAGGTTGGTATTTCCCAAGGAGCTTAACTTTTTTCATTTATAAGTTGTAAAAGTTCCTAGGAAACTAGAGAATGTACTTGCCTAATTTTAAGAGTGTCCCTCCAAGCTTAAATGAGACCCACCCAGAATTTATTTGGAGTCATCAGAAAGACAAAAAAAAAGAGAAGAATTTGTAACCCCTCATACCGGGGTGATCTCTATATAAATAAAAGTATGCCAAAGAGCAGTGTTGGATAGGGAGGCCAAGATAGCTACAAAAATTCTTTCTGTGACCTTTAAATAAGTGAAATGAGTAGGGAGAATGTCCCCTTCAGGACACCCATAAGGAGAATGCAGACTGAGATTAGTTGAAGATGTCTGTTGGATATTAGTGTGGATGCCCAAGAGCGCAGCTGCCAAAGATGGAATTACAGGGAGATTGTTCGGGACAGAAGTTCAGAAATGGAATTTTTGCAGTCTGGTTTTGTTGGTTTTGCTCCTCATCCTACAGGATGATTCTAGTGAGAAGACTTGCAGACTTGTCTGCCTGGTATTTTTTCTATCACTAATTCAGAAGAGAAGGATTTTCTAAGGATTTTTTAATGTTGTGCTTTATTAGGGCAAGTAAGAGTCAAGATTTTGTAGACTAATTTACTTGCCCCAGCCAGTTTTGATCAGTTCGTTAGGATAAACTAAAGCACAGGAGCATTCAGGGGGATTTGGAATTTAAATTGAGAACATTTCCTGGTGACATCCTAAAAGGTTATTGTTCTCCAGGGAATGAGAAAACTTCTTCTCTGGGAGCTGAAGTTGCCTTAAATGGGGTTCAGAAATGGCCGAAGGAAAAAGGATTGTGCCCTGCAATTTAAAAAAAAAACAAAATTACACATTCACAAAACGTTTTATGTTCTCTTGACTGCCATTACTGTGTGGGGAGATTCTCTAACCAAAAGAAACTGCTGCTTTGTCTGCCAGCAGCCCTGCCCAAATGCTGCCTTTTCTCTCTGCCGATGTGTTTGCATGATAGAGGATCCTGTGGAAAGATGTTTTGAATTGTTAAAGGAATGAATTAGCTTTATTGTGCTGTGACCTAAATAGGATCATCAGATCAATCAGTCTGCTGCTTTTCTGTCCTGGCTGGCTTAGGTTGTGTTGTTTCTCCTCATCTTGCTCCCTCTTCCCTCTGCCCCTGCCGGGCATCCTCTTTCCCAGAGCCTGCAGGCGTAATCCGTGATGATCTTGGATAAAGGAGGGCACAGCCGGGTACCCTCTTTCCGAGCAGTACCTGCCCCGTAATATCCTGCACAGCCCAGACACAGCCCTGGATCAGCCCTGACTCCTCTGCCCCTGCGCTGGGGCATGGGCCCTTCTTGCTCTGTTGGTGTGGGGGCTTTAGGATAAAACACTTTTTCTTCTTTGTTCCCTCTCCCCTGTGCATTCTCCTGCTCCTCTTCCTCCTGATCCCAGGTTTAATGAATTGTAATTTCTCAGTAGCCGGGGCAGTATCGCGCTTCCCCAAGGCTGAGGTTGCCTTGAAAGAGGCCATTGTGAGGAGGGGAGCTGGGACTGGAGGGCAGCTGAATGCGGTGCCGCCTGGGACAGCCTTTGTGCAGGGAACACTTTTGTTCTCCTGAAAGATGCCAGGAGAGAGCCAGCCGGGATGGGATTCAGGGAGGGAGAAACCCATTCTGACCATAAATTATTGACTCCTGTGCTCTGTGCAAGGAGTCCGTTTAGGCACCAGCGTTGGTTAACAGCATGGGTGAAGGTGGCCACAGCAGGCACAAAGTTTGGGCGTGAGTTTTGAAAATACTTGAGGCATTTGGCCTTTCTGATGTTTCTTCATGATGGAAGTCTCACCTAGAAGTAAAAGTAGTGCTTTCAAAGCTGGGTGGTGGCATTCAGAATTTCATACGAGATATAATGCCATTGAAATTTTAATTGTATCAGGGTGCTCTTGGTCTGAGGCAGGCAGGAGCCTTGTGACCTGCAGGGAGGAGTTTAATAGCCCTCCTCAGTTTCTTGCCCTGCGGATGCCTGGGTGCTCTGTGCAGCCTGGGGAGGGGGTGCGTGGGGGCCACTTCCATAGCTGCACCCCTCTGGACCCCACAGCTGCTCCGAGTGGGTGGATGGGGGTGGCAGGGAGCAATCCCGAGCATGTCCTGTACACATTCCTGCAGACCCGCTGGAAACAACTGTCCTTCCACAGCTTCTTCCCTGCCAGCTGCTGTAGGATGGCACAGTGGAAACTTATTTAGAGTGACCGAATGACGTGTCTGTAAAAGCAGTGGCATCGATTTAATTGTTTTGAGTACGTCTGCTTGCCAGCATTTCCACTTTCCCTTTTGTACGTTGAACAGAGACTCGCTGGAAGAGCTCTCACAATGCAGTTACTTCCCAGCTCAGTTGGACGGTTTTACTTTTTCTTTCCTCTTAAAAATGTCATAAATGATATACAATTGTTTAATGGAGGATTTTTCCATTGTCAAGATAAAGTTGCTAAGGCCTGCAACTTGAAGTTTAGGTTTTGAGATGATGGTACATTTTAGAAGTTTGATGTATCATTCCTTTAATGAACTTGATATATCCTCTGTTGGGCTTACCTCTCCGTCATGAAAATAAAGTGGTAAAATTTGTTTTCATTTGTGAGAGGGAGCTGGAAAGCATTGCTTTAGCTATTCTTGTGTTTTATTTGTTGGTTTTTTTAAACTTAAATAATTCCAAAATTTTGTACTGCATATAGGCATGGGTTGGTGATTAGGAAGAGAGTGCTGATTGTCACTCATTCCAGTATCCCTGTGGACAGCTGTCCTTGGGGCTGCTGCTGGGCAGCCTCTCTGGCTGTGGTTACCAACGGCACAAGAACGTCACTTTTCAACATTTGCCTTTTTATAAAGCTTCAGCTTTTTCAGTGGATTTTGTGCATTGGTGCTAAGGTTCAGGGCACTGGGCTGTGAATGGGGGCTAGACACAAGAGCGCCTCTCCCCCAGGGGCTGGCTGGAAATATTTCCGTGGAAGCTGAATATTTCCAGATTGTTTCACAGGCGCCGATGTTTTATGCTGCTGTGAATGTGGAGGGGTGGCTGTCCCAGATGGCTGTGGTGGAGCAGGTCAGCTGGAAAGCCCCTCCAAAGAGGGGATAGAGCAGGGAGGGCTACAGCGTTTCAGGCATGCCATATGCAAGCAGCCACTTCCCTTCTGTGTGAATGTGGTGGCCTCTACTAGAAAGTTAGAATCACTTTAACCACTCAGGGATTAAAAACTATTATAGTTGAACTAAAAAAAGCGTTTTGCTAATGAGTTCATTTCACCGTTGTGATTCTGAGGATGCTGTTTGACACTGCAACTTGCATCTCTCAGTTCCTTTGCTCCAGTCCCTGACTTTTTAGGAAGTAGATTCTTCTGAGCCAAACTTTGTGACCAATCCCATCCAGTATGAAGTGAAAATTAGTATTCATTGAATGTCTTCTCCATGTTTTCTGTATTCCTTGTGATATTCCTGATTACTCTGTATTTCTGTGATTCTTGGGTGTGATCCCTGCTTCTAAGGATGTGGTTAACGCAAGGCTCTGGGTTAATATTAACTTGTCCAAGGTGGAGTAGCAAATGTGTCACAGAGCAAGGTCTCCCCTTAGTAGCAAGTCTGCTCCTTGTCTCTGAGTTACTTGCATCTAAAGAACTGATATCACAGTGTGCACACGTACTGTTCATGCTGGGTTTATCTAGCTTTAACAAGCTTTTAAATTTTATTCCATCAAGTTAATTTTAGGTGGGTTTTTTTTGATCTTGTTGTTTAGTGGGGATTTTTGTGAGTTTGTCTGCTGGATTGGCGATGTTTGAGCCTCAAGTCCTTTAGCAGTTTGTGTAGTGGCTACAATAGAAATTTTCTCAAACTGCCCCATCTTTTCCTTCTCTTCTCAACGCAGGGAGGCAAGTGCAGAGAAGCCACAGGCATTTCATGCTTTAAGTTCTCAGAGAATTGCTATTAGATGACAGTTTCTTGAGACACGAAAAGTGTTTACAGAAAGTTGGGTTGAGACAACGTGATTAATTTTATGGAAGTCAGTGGGTTTTCTCAGGTGGGGAAGAGGTTTTGTTTGTTGTTGGACTAGTTCAGACTATCAGAGGTGCAGATAGGAGTAGCCAGACGCTGTTTCCTTTAGAGTAGTCCCTTATGATAGCCATTTTTGATGTCTGACCTCTTTAACAGCATGACCTGAGGGTAGGTAGATGCAAGGTCGGGCTGGGGAGGGGGATGAAAGGCAGACATCAATTTAGGTATTGTTGTTGCTGCATTTGCATGTCTGCCTCAGTGCTGAGATCAGGGGTAGAGGACGGTGGTCAGTTGCTTGTTTTCTGGCAGGAGAAATGCTCCAGGGTGGGTTGAGGATCCAATAACAAAAAGCACAGTGCACTTGGCACACATCGTAGCCTGGGGTGAAATGAAAAGGATTCCAAGCAACCCCAAGTACCCAGGATCATGTTGATTCACAGTGGCTTGACCATGAAAAGGTAACAGTCTTGCTTCCCGGGGCTTGCAAGGCTCTTTTGAGGTTCCATAATGACCTTTGGAAGAGACTGTCTCACTTCCGGCAGTCCAGACTCCATCATTTTATAGCTTAAAATTGTCTCCTTTCCCTGTGCTCCCCTTCCTACATTTGCAGGAAGAGGCACTTCCTACATGCTAAAAGAGATAGACGCCACACTAGAAAAGGAGTCACCATCTCCTTGTTTTGCTTTCAGATGGCAGTGTAGCTGGAGTTAGAAATGGAGTCACTCTAAACTCACTTCCAGTGTGTGTGTCCAGCAAGCACACACACCACCAAGCATTTTGTGGTTTGTGGATGTATAGGTAATGGCAAATGTATAACAGGGATATTACTGTGTATTTAATTCAGAACCAGCACTAAATAGTTACCTTGCTTATCAGAGTTCGATGCCAGAGTCATTTTTTTGTGTAAGGTGCTTGATGGAAATCAGTGCAAAAAGAAGAGGTGCCTTCCTTGCCGTTGCTGCCATGGCACCGTGGCCTTCTGTCCCTTTGGCCAGTCAAAACGCCTTTTGGACCAGCAGCTGCTGGAGTGACCTGCTGCTTATGATAGTTTTGATGTCAAGCCCATGATTGCAAAATCTCTGGATTTGGAAAATACTGATAAAATGTTGGTGATGATGTGTTCAGACAATGATGAACAGATTTTGTTTACAGTCTGTTCTTCGCAGGGCTGAGTCTCAACTGTTTGGTGAAACTTAGAAGTTCCTATGGAGCATCTGCTTTTTACATGCTGTGCTTCAGAGGCTGGATCCTGCTGCAGCTTTGGGGTCAGCCTGAGCCCCCCGCTGTTGGCATTTTTCTTTTTCCTGAGGAAAAAAATCCTTTTCATTGTTAACCCGAGGGGGTTTCCTAAGCTTGCTTTGTGCGGGAGGGCTTGCTTCTTGAGCCTGAACATTGTGCTAAGGGCATGCCCTGCTGAGCACATTCATTTGCTGCTTAGAATTTTCTCTTTAACTTCTGCAAAATTGCAGTTCATTCCTGGAAGGAAGGTTGGCTGTGGACCTCTGTACAGATACATTTTTGTAAGACACGAGGATATAATGTGCATCTTAAAAAGCTGGGCTATTTCATCTCCATGCACAAGTTTCGTTTGATGAATAACAGAATCTCTATTAGCCAGAAATAACTCGATTTTGTTTTCCATGTATCTGGTCTGAGATGACGCTAATAAGAATAAATTAGGAGTGTAAGTGAATAAAATTCAATATGTAAAATTAGTGTGCTGATGTCTCGGGCAATGGCAGTGACTACGGGGGGAGCAGTGGGACTGGAAGGGGAGGCAGTGCACAGCCGAGACTGCGTGTTGCAGCCAGCTAAGGCGCAGCTCTGGATTCTTAATAAAGTGGGAGCAAGAGGGTGAAAATAGGAAAAAAAAAAAAGGGGTGGTGGGGGGAGATGGGGGAAGGATGGGAGCGGTGGGAAAGCGGAGCATCCTGATTAGCACGAAAATACAGCACTCATTTGCAACTGGAAGGAGGCCGGGGCTGGCTGGCCCCCGCGGCGGCGGCACCGGGGAGGTGCGGCGGGAGGGGGCGGGGGCACGGAAGGTGCCGGGATCTCCTGCTGCTCCGCCCGCACAGCCGGCTGGAGACATGGGAAGGAGAGCAAGCACCTGCCAGCTCGGGACCTTCTGGAGCAGCCAAACTTGGAGAGCGGAGGGAAGGAGGAGAACAAGAGCGGAGTAGCTGCTGTGGACAGCAAGAAAGCCTTTTTCGTCCTGTGCCAAGGAGAATAACAGCTGGGGCTCTTTTTTCTCCTGTTTTGCTTGTTGGAAGTGGCTGTTAAATGCGAGGATGAGAAATTCAGGCTAAAGAATTGTAAATTTTTTCATCTATCAGAAAAATCTAGAAATATTTAAAGTAATTTCAGAGAAAAAAAAAAGGCAGAGGAGAGAAACGTATAGAAGAGAAATTTGGTGTGCAGAGTTTGAGCAGGTTCAGTCTGGCAGTCACCTTTCTACAACTTCTCCTTTCTATGGGATTTCAACTCCAGGATCGCAGTTCAGCGCCTTGAAAATGGTGGTTTTCATCAACACAAAGCTTAAATCTCTGATGAAACTTTTCAAGAGAAAGAGTAAGTATAGTTACTGTCCTTTCAGGAGGCAGCCCAGTTCTGAAGGAAAGTGCAGGTTCCTCCGGCTTCACTTCTGCTTCCTGCAGCCCCTTTTTAAGTTTATCCCACTCTTTTAACCGTTTGTCGTTGTGGAGTGTGTGGAGGCAGCCTTGCGAGGGTCTTTGGGACCTCTGCTTTGGGACACCGTGCCTTTGGAAGTGCTTTGTCACGGTGATTTTGAAGGAGCCAAAGTTCTCGGTGTGGAATGGGCAACTCGGTGACAAGGCAGGGTGTGCCAGTGTGTTCTGGTGCCCTCCATGATCTGTCAGACATCTGTCTCTGCTTATGCAGCTTGTGTCGCTGAGGTGTCTGCATAAAGTTCGTTCTGAGCCAAAGTTTGTTTTTAAAGATGATTCAGAGTGGCTTTTAAAGTCAGGTTGATCTTCCTTAAGTCGTGAAGGACAGACAAATCGCACTAGAGAGAGTAGTTGGCAAATACACACACACCCCACTTCTTTTGATTATAGTTTTGATTATTATTGCTCTGACGAGCAAAAAACCTTAGTTTTGGTATGGCAGGACTGCAGGCAGACAGTGGACTTGGCTGCAGGTGTTTCCCTCCTCCTGTTCCTCCTCCAGCCTTACCCCACTCCCCATCCTCCGGTTCAGCCAGGGAATGGCGTGGGTGCCTTTCACTGACTTTCAGTGTCACGTTTTCTGTTAGAAGGGGTGATTGATGCTGTAACCGGGTAGGTGCTGACTTCGCCTTTTTTTGTGATTTAGGTTTGAGTGCTGGTTAGCAAGAACGGGAAGAATGCACACTGGCTGAATGGGTGTCTGTCTTGTTGCAACCAGTGTGTCTTGGGAGAGGGGGTGGGATGCAGGACCAAGACACAGACATGAGGACATCCACTGAAAGTATTTTAAAACCTTTTTCGAGGTCTGAAATTAATTTAAAATATGTGACAGGAGGCAGATAAGAATTCCCCCCCCCCTCAAGTCCTTTTAGGAAAGAGCAGGCCCTGAGCATTAGTCTGTAGCTATGTTTTGAAGCAAAAGGCATAGCTTATATGCCTTATGAATACCAATTGTTTCCATCTGAAATTATCTCAGCAGTAGTAGATCACAGCAGTGTTAAGGAATGGGTAATTTTTCAGGTGACAGGAGGCTGTTGCATCCTTTTTGCTTCTCAGTTTTAAATATCTCCTCTCCTACCACAAGAGCATCAGGCAAACCACAGGCAGTGCAGCAGCAAAGGGAAAATGCAGGGCTGACAGTGAGGCTGAGGCAGTGGAGCTGTGGCAGCAGGGCAGGTGCTTGGGAGGCAGCACATCTGTAGTGGCTTTTTCTGCTTTGGAGAGCTATAAAGCAAGGATGTGCAGCATACTGGCTGAAGGGCCAAAGGGTGCCTGGGGGATCATAAAACATGACCCCCAACTGCCCTTTTTCTGTTTACAGCAGGGTGGAGGGATAAAGCTGTTCAACTGTAGAAGTTTTTATTGATGATAAACTTGAAACAATAGGCAGTGGCTGTCTCTTGGGAAGCATAAATGATAAACAAATGCTGGCAGTATGTGCTTTGGCTGTTTTCATTGCTTGACTGTCTGAACTTGAACAAGGTTTATGTTTTATTTTCACATTTGTGTTGACTGCAAAGAGGTGGCCAGAGATAGCACTCTTTAGTGCTGTTGTGCTCTGAGCAGTATTTGTCCGTGGAGGTGCTTTTGTTTATATCTGCTTTCCACTCACGACAGAAGAAAGTACCTAATTTATTTGCTTCATTGGAATCTTGTTTCTGGTGCGAGGAAGCAGAAGGTCAGACAAGGTTGTTTCCCAATACAAATGAACCTGTTGTCATCTCTCATGGAAGCTGTCATATTCCCAGGGGCATCTTTCAGCCGAGCTATTCTGCACTGCACAGCACCTGCCATGATCAGAGAATGGAAAACTGATTCCTTTGTGAAGAGTGAGAGCTAGAGGGGGGGAAAAAAGAGTTTCAAGTTTAGCATAAGTAAAACAGCAAGTATAAAAATGGGAAGAGCAAAAAGTGTTTTTTACAGAACGTAATTTTAGAGTAGAAATGAAAGGGTTTTTTTAACTGTTATGGAAGTGAGGTTCTAAGGAGTGTTTTAATGGGTCTACAATGGCAAACAAAATGCTTCTTTCAGTTTTGGATGACGTGTGGGAAACTTACACGTGGGATTTTGTGATAGAGCTATCTGCAATAGCATCTGATTTTCTTGTTATTGTGTCTCTCTGCAGCTGTTTCCAACCTAGATGAAGAGAGTAGATGGACTGTGCACTACACTGCCCCATGGCACCAGCAGGAAAATGTCTTCCTACCCTCCTCAAGACCACCTTGTGTGGAGGACCTGCACCGACAAGCCAAGTTGAACCTCAAGTCAGTGCTGAGAGGTAAGATGCTGCTACTGACATAGATGTGTCCTAAAACAACAGTACTTGTTCCAGTCTTTGCAAACCCAGATTGCAGGCTTTGGAAGAAGTTTACTTGTTCTTCTGTACCGCATGTAGAACATTAGTGGGATTTTCCCACTCAGATGAAGGGACAGGGGAAAATTACTTTGCTATGAAGAGATGAGTAAATGCGTTACCTAACGGAGCACTCTAAAATAGAAAAGTGTCTCTTGGCCGTTTTCATTTAGTCTTTGGAGTGTTTCCAGAATGGTTCCTTCAGTTTCAATAAGTTGTGAATTAGTCCATTTGTGGATTACAAAACACATGAGAGGTGTTTCATTCTGCTGTTTTACAGTGTCATTTCTAGAGTTGTGGCTACTTGTGAGAAGCTGGAAAAGGTGCTGAGGGCAGAAAAGGGAAATGAGGAACAGGGCACGCACAAGGAGTCTTCCAGTAATAAAAGTGCCTTCTTGCAGAAGTGTTCAGCATATTTTTACAGCCCAGTTTTTACCCATAATACCTTCACTGAGGTTGTACCTGTGCAGTCTGTCATGGGAGGCATTGTGTTGTATCAGTGCAGCCATGACAACAAAGACATGCAGCCAGCAAGGAGGCCTGCAAAATGTCTGTCCCTGGGCCAGACATAAAGTTTAAAATAACACTATAATGTTCACGTTCTGGAAACAGTTAACCTAGATTTTTCTTTACTCTGGCTGTTTAACAAAGGGGGTTACCCTGCAAAGAGCCAACTTGTTCAAGTCCCTTTTTGTTTCAGCAGGAACTGAAGGTACTTGATATCTTGCAAAGTTAACCTGATGTAAAAGAGTATTTTATTTTTTATTTGATTAACATGACATATCTGCTTTTTAGACTTGAAGGAAACTTGATTTTGTATGTCTGAATAGAGAAGTGTTTGACCACCATATTTTAGTTCTCTTGCCATTTCCCCAGTTAATTGATTTTCACTGTCTCTTACTAGGTGCTTTTTGTTATCATTTAATAGGGAAGTCTTGACAGCCAGTGTAATTGTCTTCTGCATGGCTCAGCAGATAGCCTGTGCGCCCTCTATACTTATTACTGGATTAATACATTTATGCAGTTCCTTAGCCTTGAAACATTTATTGTTTTCTTAATGGCACACTCTTACCAGTCCTTTACAAAATAAAAATATTTGCTTGCTTTAGATTAAAAAAAAACACTGATTGCTGCTAGCTTTTTGTGAACATTAACCAGTTATTCTAGTATTTTTTCCTGTTCTCTGTTTCGGACTGTTATTAAAAAAAAAAAAAAACCAACCTTCACAGACTGGCTGAAATGCACTGATTTTTTTGAGTTTTATCAGAAATGTATCAACTGCAGTTTCATGTTCTATTTAAACAAATTTATATCTAATATATTTGTGTGAAACCAAGTAATATATGCTGTTTCCCCTCTTACACATCTGAAGTTGTTTTGGTCTGGTGGGATTTTTCTCTGGAGGTGCACCTCATTATAAAACATAAGCTATTTATTACTACTACAATTTGCGAGTTGGCCATTGGGTTAAATGGTGTTGAATGTAGGACAGCTTGGTAAGGAAGTGAGTTTCAGTTTAATGCTTTCAGGGTAGTAACTGAGAGGAGAAATTGTGATGATACCTTCATCAGACTTCATTCTGCTGACATAGTGAACATAACACTGTTATCTATTTATTTACTTACTTATTTAACCTCAAGATCTTTCCTTGAGCCATGTTTTTTTTCCCCTAAGTGCTGTTTTAAAATAATTCCTTGCTGTTGCCTGGAACTGTCCCGAGAAGCTACAGCATGAGTAGTAGTAAGAGAGGTACTGACTAAAGTTCTGCAAGGTTTGCTGTGCTGCTGCTTCAACCAGCAGTGTGAAATCAGGAAGGCGCTGGTGCTTCTGATCGTACTTGGAGATTTGAGTTAAAAGTTCTGTATCCAGAGTAGAGTTTCATTCGGTAGAAAGGCATTGTTGGAATTGTAACATAATTTTGACAACTGCTGAACTGCTTTTCCACCTGTTTCGTTAGAAAAGACAAAAAAAAAAAGCTGCTTAAATTCTAAAGCTTCTTAATAGGTAGAAAGGAATTATGTGACTGTAACACTGAAGAGCTTGAAGTAGTCTTATGAGAAGCACCATTGGGCTGGCATGGGGACTTCAGTTCTGCATGTCTTGGCCTCATGACAAAGTTTGCAGTTTGCCATCCTTTTGGTGTTTCAGATTCTTTGGTTGAGGTAAACTGTGGAGCAGTAGGACAGCTATGTATGACCTGATACGCTGTATCAGTGGTGGGGAAAGAATAACACTGGGTGACAAAATGCACTGTGTTCTGTGCAGAAAGTGGGATGAATCACTTCTGTCTCCAAAAAATGGTGACAACAAAGGGAAAATGGAAGGAAGTGGAACTCAAGCCAAGTCCTCTTGAGCCTGATAGTGAGGTCTTGAAGACTAAGTTAGCAGCTATTGTTCAGATCATCAAAAAACATGTTTGAAAGTTTTCCAGTCCTGTTCTTGTTGATGTTATGAGAGCTGATGTTGTTGGTACATAGCAGCTATAGCAGCTTGATTGAAGATTATTAATTTGTTTCTACACAGGTAGCTCCCCTGTGAGTGGAAAAGGAAGTATAAAACTTAGCGAACAAATAGTAATTCACGTGTAGAGCACATTTAAAACCACCTGTCAAAGTAGCAAATGTATAAAATCTTTCAAAATAATTCAAGCAAAGTATTTCTATCAAGGTATTTTCACCCATCTAATAGTAACCAGATGGGAATCCTGGCTAGCTTTAAAGACAGTCAGTGCAAGGGAAAACTGTTTGTTCTGGTATGATTTTAACAGCAAATTCTTTACAGTGTGGGTCTAATTTAAAAAAAAATCTAGTGAAATAAATAAGAAGCTGTTATTTAGAAAAAACTTTTAAGTATCACTTAAGCAGAAGTTAGTATTGCATCTTAAATTGGTTTAAGAAGAAAAAGTTACAGATATTAAAATAAATAGTATCTTACATGTCTTGAGAGAAATAAGTATGCTGATCTCTGCATACTTTTTCAGAAAGCAGTGTTGTGTTTGGAGGAGGAAGAGATCTTCATTAGTTTTTGTGCAGTTGATTATTTTACTTTGTGTATTATATATTGGTATGTTCCCTGCTTATCAGCACTATGGAAATGGATGCAGTATGTGGTAGTAGATGTTGCATAGGGAGATATTTTAGGTTTTTACCTTTGAACTAGGCTTTTATCCTTCTGAAATTACAGAGAAATACTGTGCTTTTCCTTTATGAAGCTACTTTCAAGTATAAGTGGTGAGATCTTGCATTCAAATGTGTTCATAACTGAGGTAAAGCTATTTACCCTTTAAGCATGTAGGTGCTCTGCTGTCCTCTGAAGTTTTAAAAAGCAGTATTGTCCAGTAATCTGAATTAGAAAATGAAGCACCTGGAACCTGGAAAGCTTGTGATGCATAGTCTGTCTGTTCTTGAGAACTGAAGTTGCTTTATGTAACCTATACTAAAATTTAAAGTTGTTATTGACTAAAACCAGTGGCTTGATATATTAAACCCAGGCTGTGTTACTTCATTTTAAATGAAAGGTCTCAGTGGCTCAGTGTGATGGCTAGGGAAGAAGAGTAACTTCAGCTGCACCTCACTGTCTTGGTACCATTGCAATTTTATCTAAATGTTTAGAAAATAATGCAGTTCTTGGGTTGTGGTGATAGATACTGTATTTCTTCTTAGTGTTTAGTTTGCATTGGATAAAGCAGACCCTCCTTTTCTTTGAGGAAGGAGCCAGGGCCTCGGAGTGCCTGCTGAACAAGATGGGGTGACACATGCCATGCAAGGTGCATATTTGTGCCATGCAAGGGGCATGTTTTCTTACCCTCAGGGCCAAGCTGCTGGCCTTTCCTGAAAGCCTGTCCTATATGGCCTCTTCCTAATGTTTTCATGGTCACTTCCTGAAAGGTGTTTCCCAGAATACAGGTGTTCAGATAAAAACAAAACAGTATTAACCACTGAGGAGTCTTGATGTGACTCTGTGCTTCGTGTCACTGTTGTGTCCTAGGATGTCATACAAACAGGAGATGAAGACGACAGATGGGAAGGAAGAGCTGAGGCTCTGCATGGGGCCAGGATCGTCAAATCAGTCCTGTTCCCTTGCTGTGTTCTGCTCCTAGGCTGAAGGACTATGAGACTTGGCTAGTCTCATGTTGCTAATGTCTGCTGAGTGTCTGGACTAGCACGTAGAGTCTGGTCTGGGCAGTAGCAGAGCTGTGAGTCTGATGTTGTTCAGAGTGGCATTGTTTCTTAAGGCAGGCTGTCATCTGTGTTGAGGGGCCCAGTGCCACATACTGCAGTGCTTCCTGTAGTCCTCTTGGTCCATAAGGCCAGGAGGTTCAGTGGGTGTTCATCCAGAGTCTGGGTGGCACTGTAAAACAGCTCCATCTCTGACCGTGCACGCAGACCTGGCTCATTGCATGGTCCTGTTTGAAAAACCGCTATCTGAGGAAGTCTCTGAAGTACAGTGGTCTTCAGCTGGGAGCACAGACAGAACAGCTGTAGTATGTAGCCATGGCACAAATATTTGGCGGTAAAAGTAAATTTAGACTAATCCTCATTTTGTGAATTGCGGTATGCTCTAAAATTGACAAGCAGTAAGGCCTGAGGAGAAGACACAGCACTGTTTTAAGTGTTGCTTTGCTTAACTGCTTGGGTTGTATTGTAAGTGTACCTGTTTACCTTCTGAGCAGGTTTGAAAGATTAAGTGTGTTACAGGTGTCCAATGTCCTAAAAGGAAAGCCTAAAGTTTAATCTGGAATGCATTGGCCTCAGATAATCTTGCAAGCTATGATGAAGTGAAGGAAGAGCAAAAAGACTTTTTACCATGTACCTGAACTCTTTTTTGAACTATTCTAAATTGTCCCTCAAATGTGGATATATGTCAGTTGCAGTGATGGCAACCAGAGCAGGGCATGTATAGTGGAATTTCCAAGGGACACTTGTCTTCTAGTTCCTACAATTAGCAATGTAGAACACTTCTGATTTAAAAAAAAAAATAATAAAAAAAATGGGGGAGTGCAATCTCCATCGATGTGTGTTGTCATTTTTTCATGAGTTGAGAGACGACAGGCATAAAGCACAGGAATTGAATGTATTAATTTTAAAGGTCAAACACAGCCAGACTGAAATGATTCCAGGCTGTTAGGAGATATGCAGCTCCTGAAGAGTGTTGTGGACATTCTCTGCACTGTTGAAGTTGCAGATGAGGGGCAGTGTCTTGTAACACACTGCTGGTCACTGCCCAGACTGGTTGTCCTTTCCAGCAGATAACAACGTGTTGGATAGGCACTGAGGAAGGTGTTGCTGTAAATAGTGGGGACAGTCCACAGGCTGACTTTCATACCCCTTTTCAGTCTATAACTGCTGAAACTTCCTGCACGACTGCCTGTACTTTGTGCCCTCCCCCAAGGGTAATTGTGTTGATTCAAACTACGTACATAATATAGGGCTTGTTGTTCAATGTCTGCAATGATTCATTTATTATCTCATCTTCAGAAGAGCTGGATTTGGCTGACTCTAGCTTCTGTTTAGCTTTGTTGGCCAAATTCAAGGAATGTATTTAAGCAGCAGTGATTGAAACAGTTGATTTGTTTTCCAGAAGACATCTGGTTAGCATTGTCAAATAAAACAGGATTTAAGTAGTTAGTCATAAAACCTCTATTATGTCTTGCTGCAAGACCTTCCAGACAGGTATGTGTTTAGCCTTTGTTTTCTCAGTGCATCTGCCAGATCACTGTTCAGATGAGCAATATTAAGGTCAGACCTACTAGTTGATAATCCTGCTGAGAAGATTATGGACTTAAAATAATCTTATGTTTCATTAAAGAGCTGCAAAATAGGGGAAACCACTTCATATTGATAATAGCTCTGGTTCATGTTCAGAGAGATGTCAAAATGTGAACTCCTTACCAACTGGAAACCTTAATGAAGTAAAAGGCCATTAAAGGCTAGGGGTAGACCATATGTTCCTGAAAGGCCTTGGAGCTATAAAATCAAAAAATAGAAATCAACTAATTTTTCATTACTTTAGTTTCAATTGTCAAGTTACTTTCAGAGCTTCTGCTCATGTATCCTGCTTTTTTTACTGTTACTGAATTAATTCACTGTACATCTGTTGATGGTTTTGGCCAAGTTCCATACTCCAACTGCCCTTTCTAATAAGAAATTTCAAAAAGCAAATACTCAAATGAAACAAACCAGAATTTGACCAAGAGGCTACACTGCATGTGTTTGAAAGCTGGTCTTGTGCTGCAAAATTGAGCGACTTGGAAGCATCTAGGTTGCCTATTTTTAGGTTTGGTTTATATAGTGCAGTGCTGAGTGTAAAAACATAAAGAGTGGTTATATGTAGATTGATTGCATGATATACATATGAGCAGTGAAAGCAATTCCAGTGAAAGCATTTAAAGAAGATAAAATTTGTTTCAAAATAATACTGGGGATTTTTTCTTAAACTAGATGAATGTGTTTTTTAGGAACCTGTACCTGAAGGATTATTGAACCCATTTCAGATCAATGCCTTTAGTAGACAGAATACACTGAAACCGCTGTCTGTAGCATTGTTATTTAAGTGCTAGGTAAAGCAACTTCCATCACAAGGAATATTGAACTTTCAGTTTATTTCCTTTTTGCTTTTTTGCCTCCTTACTGTCTTAGAGTTAGGATGTCATGTGCTTGTTGGCAGCATTTGAGAAAGTTTTACATTTAAAAAATCCTAGGAGAAAAAACAATGAAAAATGTCTTCATATTTTTACATTAGCTGTGTTCAGTTGTCTAAGAAACAACAAACACCCATAAAAATGCTAGAGAAAAAGCAGGGAATGTTATTTTAATGCAAGCATCAAAGATAGAAAAGGAAGCAAATACACTGTTATACTTAAGACATCTTGTCACCACTAAATGCAGGCGTATAAGGCACTTGCAGAAATTTAAATTAACTTGAGACAAACGGTGATAATTATTTTGAGCACTCCCTGGTGACAGCTTGTTAACAAATATAATTTGTAATGGCTGTTGCATTTTGGTGCCATTCGAAAGGTTTTCTGTATCGCTAAATCATGTAGGGCACCTGGGGAATTAAAGGTTGGTATTAAATGTATTTGTTCTTTAAAAGCTCCAAGAAGAGAAGGGAATGATCAACACGTTTACATTTACTTGACCCTACTTAACAGTATTTTGACATTTAAGAGTTCTTTTTAATTTGGATCCTTCTTAAACACTCCTATCTGATACAGACCTTGAAAATAAATCTGTGGGATTGCTTTCCTTTAATGTTGCACTTCCATGCCCCATCCTTGTGCTGCTGTAAGTGTCTGCACAGCTGAGCCCTGAAGCTACTTTGAAGGGTGGGCTTCCCAGCCGGACTGGCCTCCAGTTACCATGGCAGGACAACATTTGTGTGTGTGGGAAAATAGACCTAACATAAATACATTTGTTCGCTTTCAGTAAGACTTCTTTGAAGTTGACCCATGCAACATACTTCTCTGTCAGACCTGTGTTAGGATTACCTTGATCCCCGTGGAGCCCAAGACATTTTGTTTCTGGGTAACTGTACAGCATCTGTCCTTAAAAGCTACCTGTGTGGTTGGGTGTGGCTACTTATTAATGAGAGAGAAAATGCAAAATAGTCTTTTAAAAAGTCTAATGGACCTTTCAGCTACTTACTCATCAAGTAATACAGCTTTGAAGCAAACAACTATGTTTTACTGCTGACTTCTTTGTTTATTTTGCCACTTGCCACTTCAAATGGTGCTTATGGAAGAAATAGATTGGTACCTGTGTTCACTGTCTCTGGGCTTGTCTTGGGCTTTTCTGTATGTACTGATAAAAGATAGAAATATCAGTATAAAACTGTATTTTGGGGCAAGGGATGGGAATAATAAGGAAGTTGGCTGGATTGACAAAGCAGCTAGATTGAGCAGAAGTTTTTTCAGCTGGGTGGCAACAGTACTCCATCTGTTGAAATCCCTGACCCGTTTAACTGGGAATCTGAACAAAATGGTGCACTGAGTATATCACAGCTGAAGTTCATGAACTTGCTTTGCAGTCAGCATTGGTTACAGTTCAGTTGTTACACAAGTGCATCATTGCTGTGGCTTTACAACATATTTTAAAGCTTTGATATAGAAGCAGTCTCTGTGATAGTCAAGTTCTACAGATGATACGGGGATTTATGCATTAAAGAAAATGGGACATGATCCAAGCTGAGTGAATTTTTGGGAGGAATGTAAAGTGGTAGAGGCAAGCTGTCTGCTGCATATTTAGATCCAGGGACAAAAATAGGTGCTGTGTTGGAGTTAAATTGAGCTGCGTTTTTTTGAAGTCATATTTAACTTGAGATATTTGTGAGAAACAAGATTGCCTTTGTACAGCTGAGCTTTTATATAGTCTGTCTCATCTACACACAGAGAACTGTGCATTCCTAACTCCAGTTTACAAATGAGGGAACTATAAAGGGGCACAGAGTGAAGGGTAGTAATTTCAGTTAGATTTACTAACCAAAGAAACCTTTGAACTAGGGTGTCTGTTTTAATTATGGTCCCAGACGTAATCATTCTCAACAAGCTCTTTATCTTGAAAAGTTACCTCCCTGAAATTCCCCAGTTAACTGCATAGTCAAGTGTTACCTTGGTTTTATCCACAGTGCTGTGAGCAAGCAGAGAGGCAGCCATGCCCTTTGGGGAGGTTCTGGTTTGGTGCTCAGAGTGTGTTTCGGTACTTAGCACCAGATCATATGACAGTCTCAAACTAAGCACGACTCTGGCTGTTACAGGTGACAACATTTTGCTTAGTGTTCTGAATACACCATTAGTAAGCTGGAGGTTTAGCTTGTGCTCACCTTGTCTGTAAGGAACTTAAATTTGTATCTAAATGAAAAATACTTTTGGCTTGCAAAAGCACATCATCCATAGAAGCAAAGATATTGATATCCCTTGTTAGATTCTTTTGCCCCTCATGAGAAGGGCCTGCAGCACTGGACCCAGCACCAGCCATTACTGGTGTGGTAATGATAAGAGTTAAGGCATATCAGGTTCTTCCTTAGTTGGATTTATCCTGACACCCATTTCTGTGTGTCCATACGCTGCAGGTAGTGCATACATAACTGTTTGGACTCTGAATTTAGGAGGCACATATGTGAAATTTAGATCATGCCTTGTCTGTCTGCAAGGATGTAAGTCCTTGGCTGGATCTAATACACCACGATTTGCTCGAATGCAGCAGTGCTGGCTCAGAAATCCAGGTCTCTGACACCCACGCCTGTCTGTCACAAGCCCACAAGATCTTAGTTGACTCAATTCAACTGGAAAAACAAATTCAAAGTCTATCAAAGTCTCTATAAATTAAAATTATATGCAGTTACTTACCAGTGGTGAAAGTAATTTCTTCTAAAACCAAAAGCAGTAATACATTGATTATTAAAGTGCAGTGTCACCTCTAAAGTAAGAGGTAATTTTAAACAGTTTGCATTTACAAGACAAATGAATACTATACTACAGTCTGTCTGGTTTTAGGTGAAATTTTGAAAAGCTACTTGTAAGACAGTGTTTGTAGTTGTGACTTAGGGGAGGAACATGGTTTGGGCATATTTACAGAAGTTAACTACAATGTTTAAAGACTGAAAAAAAAGAGATTTCTGACCCTGGGAGTAGAGTGGTTTTCCAGTGATATGCGCAGTGAATGGATTAATGTGTTTTAATATAGTAGTCAGCAGATTTATTTCTGTAGTTGACAGTTTAGCTGACTTGAGCAGTTAATAGCCTCTCTGAAGTAAAAAAAAGAAAAAGGAAAAAATAAGAAAAATAGGAAAATGCAAGTTATAACATGAAAGGCTCTGCCAAGAAGTCATCCAGACTTCAGCTGAGATAGGTTTTCAGGCATGCAGATGAAGCTGTCAGCTTGTCACATGTCCCTTCTTGCTGACAAGGAGCCAGCAAGAGGGGGTATGAAAGTAAGTGATGTGTGTGCTGGTCTTTCCCCTTTCTACCTCTGTACCTGGGAATTTTTGTTTCAGCAGCTCAGGGCAGCTCTGCCAGGTGGGCAGCACATCTGGTCCTGGTCCGACTTAGATTTTCTCTTTGGATTTTAACAATTAGTTTTGAGTTCAAAGTCCTGCTCTTGCATACAGGGAAAACTCAGATGTTTCCAGGATATGACTTTCCTGTCTTTTCATTGCTTGACCCATGCAATGAGATGGGTAGTTGTTCCAAGCTAATGGGAGCTATTTAGATGTCTGAATAATTTTGATGCTAAGTTTCTAAGTTTATACTTGTCAGCATCATGGTAGTTTAATTCTTTAGCCAGTGCCTTTTCTGGTTTCTAATAAATATTTAGAAACGTGGATTTTAATTTTGTAATATTAGACTCTTCAATATCTGCTTGTGAGAGTGTGCCTGAGTGTGTACACGTGGATGTAGACAGCTACAGAGCTTTAGGCCTGATCCTGCAATAGTCTTGTGAGCAGTGTTTGCTTACAGGAGTAATCTGAGTAATCTCATTAGGACTAAGTTAGTGAGTGATGGGTGCACTTTCAGGCCTGAGATGTGAAGGACTGGTCCAAGGTGTTGGCATAAAGCTGTGGCTGTGTGCTCATGCTGGGGCTTTGCCTTAGGGAGAGGTCTCAGGCTCTAGCCCTGGAAACCAGCACCTGCAGGCTTTCTCCCTGCAGAGAAGTGTATATGGGGCGCCTTAATACTGACAAGCAAAATAATCGTTTTATGAAGAAGCTTGTTAAAAGTAACACTTGTGCACAGTTTATTTGCAATAAGAGAAAAACAAAGCACAACTTCTGCAAATAGCTGAATCCATGTCCTTCTGATCAGTTCTGCTTCTGACAAGGTAATGCATTTTCCTTCATATAAATTTCAAGACACAGCAACGAGTTTCATGGGTAGGAAGCTCAGCAGGTACAAAACATTACCAAAGTTGGCTAAGGAGAGGAAAAGAGCCAGTGCATCCGGTCCCCTCCCAGCAAACCCAGCCTTCCATCTGTCGTGGCACGGTGCGGCGTGCAGGTCCAACAAGGTAAACCTTAATCCTGCTTTACCATGGTAATACCATGTCAGACGAATTACTGAGGTATCAGTGCTGTGCCTTCTGTTCACTCCCGTGATTCGTGGCTCAAATTACCATGCGAGAATATGGTTTCAGTTGTTGGAAAAGCAGCAAATTACCTCTGTGTTTGAGACTCACTACTGTGTGTTACCGACTTGGGCGCATGCAAGTTCCTTGTATGAAACAGAGAGATCTGAGCTGAGAGGCCTCGGAGCTATTTTCATACACTTGGCCTGACAGTCTGTCAAAAAGACCACAAGCTTTCATATGGAGAGGTTGAGTTATTCACAGCAGTGCTGAATTCAGCGCCTGTGGCTCAAAACTCTGGTGCAGAATTGCACATGGTTGGTTGACTTTGCTCTCAGTTTGCTGCTGCAGGTACCTGCCTGTTCCCCAGCTTGTTCGGCAGGAGGGAAGAGAGCAGAGATGGGTGATGCACAGGACATGTCCCCAGCGTGCTTCTGTCTGATGCCAAGGTTTAGCAAAGGCTGCAGTATTGCAATCCTGAGCAAATATTCGTGTGTCTGGGTACATGGCAGAGATTTGGGCATGATTGTGTTGGGCACTGACAGCTTTAACATATTTGCTTTGGTTGTGTTTCCCAAGCCTGTTCTAATAACTGTGGAAATTATGAGGGGTCCATTAAAAGGGCTTTGACTGCATTTTCCACGCACTTCCTTCACAGTTAACTAAAACCACCCTGTGAACAGCAAAACACAAGGAAAAATTTCATTTTTTTAGGGAGGATTTCACTTGTACCACGGAAATAAATTATAATAGAATCTAATGACAGTAATTTTTAAACAGTGCTTCTAATACCGAGGAGGTTCTGAAATTTAACATATCACTAGTGTAGAAGGAAAACAGGAACTAATCTATGGTTTCACCTATCCAGAAAAGCACTTGCAGGATGGCAGAAGGTGACAGGCAATGTCCTTGTGCAGTTAGCCCCAGAAGCAGTCAGGAAGGAGAGGTAGCTTCAGACTCTTGAGTTGTGGCACTACCCCATGGAGCCACCAATTGCAATTGCCAAAGCAATAACACTTTCCTGATTGTCCTGGAATTAATGTTAGTGTGAGCAAAATTGGTTTATCTGGGGCATAATCATATTGTTGCACATTTCAGATTAGATTTACATGAAAATTATGACTTTGAGCTTGTCTGCAGCATGTGCTGCAGATTTGGACTGGCAAGTGCATCCTCAGGAGTGGGTGTTTGTGTCTTTGGGTTCAACCTGGCAGTTTTTGGCGGAAATACGGAAATGCTATGCACAGTTTTGCATGTTGTATAATGTGAGACATGGCAGCCAAGAGTGTGTAAGTCCCTGATTCAGCTGGTGCTAATGTATTGTCATTCTTTAAAATGAAGATTTTTAATAACTGGAACTGGATGGATCCTTCTCTTGCCTTGTCAGCTTCAGTACAGACATCTCTGAAATAACATGCATAACTAAGAACTTTTTTTACTTAGTGTGTAGTGCTCTTTTCTGTTTGGGGTTGTCAGACTTAGGACAACATAGTGCTCCTCTGGGAAGAAGGGAGTCTTTCCAAAACTAAGTATCTGGAGTATTTCCTAGAGTGAGTATCTCTAGCTTCTTCATCAGTATCTTTTTACAAAAATAAAACCCCTATATCTAAAAAATATGAACCTGATCACTTACAGAAGACTGTGTGCACCTCTAATAAGAGTAAGGAGATGGAGGGGAGGAGCCTCCAGCTTGAACAGTTTTTAAACAGCTGTTGCCACCCTTGGTTTGGCAGTGACAGCACCTCCAGTCAGTGCAATGTTTGACCTTGTGTTGTGCTTGTAGGCCACATGAAATAAAAGATACCTACCTGCCTAAGGCCTCTGGGGAGGTTTGCTGGACTTGGGTGCCATGTGCTGCAATATGTACAGTTACAGTACATAAATAGGACAGCTGTTCTTGGGGACAAACCACCTTTTTCTTGGTTTCACCTAGCAGTTTTTGGCAATTTTGGCTTCATCAGCAATGTTTCTGCAATAACTTCTGAAGTTACACGGATTTTGTGTTGTGAACAGTGGGAGGCTGTGAGCTTGATAAGCTGACGGGTTGTTACTGACAATCCACTTGAACTTGTGGTGGACTTGAGACCTTCAGTGTTGATTCCATTAAGTTTTTGGAGCTTTTCTGGCCTTCACGAGGTGCACTATTCATCGTGTTCACCTTCTTGGGTAGGAAAATAAGTAAGGTCCAACAGTTAATATCAGAGCGTTCATCTACCACGCTCCAGAAGAGCCTGTCGCCTCTGGAAGAGTTCCTGTGACTCCATGGGAAGCCCCCACTGGAGCACGCTCCTGGCAGGCCCTGGGAATCCACGGATAGAGAAGCCCGAGCAAGAGCAGATTTGCTGGCAGGACTTCTGACCCTGTGGGGAGCCCACACTGAAGCAGACTGTTCCTGAAGGACTGCACCCATGGGACAACCACTGCTGGAGCAGTTTGTGGAGAATTGTAGTGCATGGGAAGGGCTCACGTTGGAGAATTTTTAGACGACTGTCTCCCATGGAAGGAACTGCACACTGAAGCAAGGGAATGACCTCCCTGAAGAAGAAGTAGCAGCAGGAGCAACATGATGAACTGACCATAGCCCCATTTGCCTGCACTGCTGTGTGGGGAAGAGTTAGAGAATTGGGAATAAAGTTAAGCATGGGAATGAGGGGAGGAGTGGGTGGAGTGTGTTTTTTAGGATTTGCTTTACCTCTCATTATCATGCTCTTACTTTGATTGGTAATAAATTCAACTAAGTCCCCTAAATCAAGACTGTTTTGCCTGTGGTTTTACCTGGTGAGTGATCTCTCCTTGTCCTTTTCTCAGCTCATGAGCCTTTTGTTGTATTTCCTCTCTCCTGCCCAGCTCTCTTCAGAGGAAGAGAGTGATAGAGCAGCTTTGGTGGGCATCTGGCATCTAGCCCAGGTCAAATCACCACAGGCTTTTTTCTGGTGGTGTGCCATGATGTCTGATGTTGGAAAGTTGCGGCTGCGAGTGGCCAGCAAAGACACTAGCCTTAGCCCAAAAATGGGAGGAAAAATAACTGCATTCTTATGCTCCCCTTAGGTTATATTCACTTTTGTTTGCAGTGATTAATGATTCCTCTGAAGGTAAAAGTTGCAGTGTCTAAGTTGACAACTTAGCGTGTTAACCTGTGCTACAAGTTGATTCAAGTCTTTGGAGCTGTCTTGTTCTGCCACAGTCCCCTTACCCTGCTCATTTGTAGCTCAAACCAGCAAATAACCCATCAGGGTGCTCACATCTGTGAGTGTTATGTGCTGAATCTGGCTGGATCCAGTACTAAATTTGGAATGGTGGTGGAGGAATTTGCTTTGCTGTGGTTGATGACAGTCATTTTTCACCCCCCTCCTGAAGTATAGCAACAGTTTGCCAGATGTGCACAGTGTCAGCGTGCTTACACATGTGGAATGCATAAACAGGGTTACCAGCCTTCTGCTTCTGAGATAACAGCCATTGATTTGGATCTCAAAACCCACACTGCCCCTGTTGGTCCTTGAATTGAGAGAGAAGGAAAGGTTCCTGCCATACTGCCCTTTTTGACGCCTTAGGGATACGTAGGCAAGGATACATAGGCAAGCTGGCGCTGATGGAAATGGCTGCTTGTCAGAGTGTATGCTTGCCTCTTCAGTGTTCATGTGCAGATACAGTGGAGTCCTTAGTGATTTAATCCTCACGGATCTGTGGTTGCTGTAGGTCAGTTAACCTGTCAGCACAAGTCCTCCAGACCTCGGTCCCAGAAGCATCTGGGCATAATAAAGGACAAGTATGCTGGAGTTGCACATTGTAACTCCACCTAATCATTTGCCAGGCAAAAGCCTTTCTAAAGCCTTGCCCTTGGTATAAGCATTGCATCTTTTCTATTTTAAGGAGTATTCAGAAGATAGGCAGACAGATGATATCATCACAGAAAGGCATTCTCCAGCAAGTGACAATAAAACTGCTTTGTGTTGTGATAATGACTGTGTATTGTGTAGAAATTTCAGTTCCTTAAATGGAAGTATACCAAATACTTAATTTCATCTTGCTTTCATCATCTTTCAAAAGATTCAGATATCTGTCTTTGGAAATGTAAAGCTAACTGGTCTGATGAGTTTGGTTGCTGCATCTTGAACATTTAATTTTTCCTTATGCTCTGGCGTCTGTTATTCTTTAGCACAATCACACTGAATATCAATTAGGAGGCAGGAAGATGATTGTGGAAAAACTTGATGAGGGGGATGCAGTGCTGACTGGAATTTTGGCTATTGTGAGTGGGGATGCATGTCTGCTCTGAGTTCTTTCTGAACTTTAGAAACTCTGTAGTATTGCACTACATGTGCTGTACAGCAGCACGAGATTTTGAGATCCCTGTGATTTGTATTCCTCTCTCCAAAATCACAGTAAATGGTCTCTTCCACGGACAGGAAGACAAGACAAGTGGTCAGTGCCAAAGTTATTTAGCAGATGGTGCTCGAGTAGTGAGCAACATCATCATCATTTCAAGTGTAAGGCATATAATAGATGTCTACCGGCCTGGCAAATGAGACCCCTGGAGTTACTCGCGTGCATCCATCTCCCATCCTGCAAGATGCTGCCATCTGTCAAGACACCCAGCCAGGCCTCAAATAAATAAAGAAATCTATTTCCCTCTTCTTTCCAAAGCATTGCCATTGCCTGGGTTAATACGCTATGTGTGGGCTTACGTATGTCACACATGTGAGGGAGGAGGAATTATAGATACAGATATGAGGAACGCGCCCTTGGGTTTTGTCACTTGGGGCAGCAGACAATGTTAATGCACGGTAAACATTTTCAGAAGAGCATTCAGTACTTGAATGCCATTGAACAAGCATAAACAGTAATGGCTCTTGCCATGGTTTCACCTCCTGTTTCTCTTTCTTTCGGCAGAGTGTGACAAGCTGCGGCGGGATGGCTACCGGAGCTCCCAGTATTACTCTCAGGGCCCCACCTTCTCCTCGTCCTCCAGTGCAATCTGTGGAAGTTACCAGGATGATTATGAAGAAATTGAACAAAAGGTAATGGTGGGGGGCAAAGTACTGGAAAAAAAATACTTTAATTAAGACTTAATTTAGCTTAATTGCCCGCCATAACACTGTTCAAATAAAGCAGGATTTTTAGAGGATCACAAAGATGTTTATTTCTTTGAATTGCAGTGATAGTAGTTCATCTGACTTTCATGATCTCTTAAAACTCCCAATTCCACCCATATAGTTTTATAAAATTCCTACTGGCATGTTCAGAGTGTGAAAGCAGGAAGGCCTTGGTAATATTCTGGAGGGAAGATCCCAGCAAGGGTAGCTGCTAACTGGAGGGAAGATCCCAGCAAGGGTAGCTGCTAAGTGTTTACCTTCAAGTAGCAGGAAGAGCTATTCAGCAGCCATCAGCTTCCTTAAATTGTAACTTGGGTAGGTGCCCATTTTGCATTGCTAATACAGGCAGTTACTCAGATAGGGGTTTTGTCCTAATGCATCTCAGCTGTTTGGTAAAGACATCCAGAAAATGAAGATTGTCCACTAAGTTGGGTTCATTGCCTTTCAGTTTACTTCATGATTTTCATGCTTATAGTCCGACATCTCAACTCCCAGTGTACTTAGCTTAGAATCTAGAAATAAATTAAAGAGAAGGAACTGTTGATCACAAGTTTTAAGAAAGTTATGAAGCCGTATTGCTTCATACATCAATTTATATAGATTTCAGTTGCAGAACTAGTAAGTTGTGTTATTGTTCTGAAGAAGAAAAATTCTCCTCTCCTGTCTTTATCCTGTTGTGCCTGTGGACTCTGAAGGAAAGGCTGATTGTGGTGTAGTGGTTTAGGATGTTACTGCTGGGGTGGATAGTGAGATCCACTGGAGCGTGCCTGTAAAGCTGAAGTGCCATAGCTCATGGCATTTCCAAGACAGATAGTCTAGAATACTTTGCCAAAACCAGCTCTTGCTTCGAGAGCAGGAGGACATCCTTGATTGTAATACAGTTTAATTTCTTTGAATTGTTGCTAAACCATATGTCCCTCTGTAGTATGGATCAAATAACTCTTATCAGTAAAACTTGCAGACCCTGAGAATGTGTTTTAAAGAGTACAGTGTTTTCAGTTTTATCCTTCATGAGCTTTAGTCACATAATAAAAGACGTTGTGGAATATGTAGAGTCTCTCTTCCAGGTGGTGATTGCATTTTATCTGTATATTGGCAGGGAATGTCAGAGCATCTTGTTTAGCTGTGTGTGGTATGTACTGGCAGTGAGCCGAGAATGTAAAGCACATTCATACTGTGGAATGCATTATAATGGTAATTTGCAAAACCTTGCTGAAACCAATGGAATTATTATTTCCACTGGGGAAAGTATTAACACCTTGTTTGTTGCTATTAATGTACTGCACATAAATGCATACGTTTATGTCATCGACTTGTCCTGGCCAGTGCTGTGCAGCATATAACCATCTGCACATATAAAACTAACATAACATTTAAAAAACATAAATACACTTCTCTTTAAACAATTTGCATGAAAGTATATAAGCATGGGTGAGGATTCTTGGAGACTAAGAGCTGTCATCCTTTCTTGGTTAAGGGTTTTTTGAGTGTTAACATAATGTGTTACTAACAATTTCTGTGCATTCTGGAGAAAATTAATGCAACTAAGTATGCTTTAAATATAGGACATCACTCCCATTTCAGATTGGAATAGGTTTCTTTAAATGTTATAGCTGAAAGAATGATTCAGAGCTGTGGAGAAAGATAGCTGCCAAACTGACAGTCTTGGCTGTTACTGATTATCTCGGAACCTTAGCCTTAGCCCTACCACTCCTATTTCCATCTCACAAAGACATAAATTTCTTGTAAACTGTAGCATGATTCTCCATTCATATTGTATAACTTTCTTTTGTGGAATTTTTTGACCAGTATCTCTGTTTATTGGTGCTTTTTCTTTAATGCTGTAAATGTTTAATCTTTCTTTAAATTAATGTTTACCACAACAGATTTCTGAACTTGAATTATTATCCTACTGGTAAAGAGCCAAGTAATTCTAATAAGTCTTATGCCTTGAGGGAATCATATTTCAGCTGTCAGGAGAGTTCTTCAGTAACAATGTGGAACTGGGGTCACCAAAAATCCTGTGGTTCAAAATGTGAACTCCTTGCCACTAAATGAAAGCCTTATAGCTTTGTTGTCTATTCAAAGCAAAAAAGCCAACATTTAAATTCTGTGCATGCAGTATTAAATAATTAAAATTCAAAAACAGCAAAATAATGATGGGTGGATGGATACCTATTTAGTGTTCATAAACTTCTTAGCTGAGATAATTGCCAACTTGTAGCAAATAAGAGTGTGTGATATCAAAAAGGAAACCAGTTTTCCCTGTTATTTTTAATCTGCTTCTAAAAATAAAAATCATAGCCAGATATTTGTCTTGTCTATCTACAATGGAGACAATATGAAACAATGGCTAGGTGTCGATCCACAAGCATTTTCAGGTTTTGTGGAGATGGATGTCTGTCAGCAGAGGGTAATACACCACCAAGCACGTTGGTTCAGCATTTTAGGAAATGTCTAAGATAAGCAGAATATAAGCCGTTCCAAAGGAAAACCACTAAGGAGAAGCAGGCCCAACTCAAAAATGAATAAACAAAATTAGAAAACATAGAAAGCTGGAGTCTCTTGAGTGGAAGGTGATATAAAATTGTTTGGATCTGCCCTTTTAATGTTGATTCTTACAAGTTAGATTAATGAAGCACAGGCCAAGCCCCAGTGTAGTACTAATCCTAATTGAGTTTGTTGGTGATTAAATTGGTTTACCTGGATTTTACATCTCAGTACTGTGACCAGTCTTCTCCATTCTTGTATCTTACATGCTGCTGTTGGTGACACAACTTAGGAGCTATTCCTGTCCTTCAGTATTACTCTGTTGTACCAGTGTAAAAGATGTTTTGAAATGTCATGTTCAAACTCCAGTTCTCCTTATGTTCTGAAATGTATGCATGTGTATATTAACTGTATTTGTCTTTTGTGTGGTTCTTTTTCTTACTCCTTTTTCTTTCCCTTTTTACCACTCATTCTCTTTGTTTCTTTTTGTCTCACTCAACAGTCTAGTCTGTTAGACTGCATCTCTCAGTCTTGCATTAGCGCCTGCTGTAACTTGGTTCCCTGGAATAACAAGGTACTTTGCCCACAAGTGGGACCATCCAGCTGCCGTATCTGCAGCTTGATGTTACATGTAGCATTTAGTGTATGTGCAGTCTTATTCTGCTCTTAGCCTTCAGTCACTACCTGCTGCTTTTTTCTGCTTAGAAAAAAAGAGCAATTAAAAAAAGAAGAGTCCCATGCCAGGTTTGTTTCTTTTATGTTCCTCTGTTCTCCTTTTTGTCTGCAGTATAGCATCCTGTATTGACTTGGTTCACAGAATTTTTTATTCCCTTTTTTGTCTATTAATATTTGCCTCCTTTGAAACCCCTCCCCCAATGGACACTGTGTTTTATTTAATTGGCTGCTTCATTGGTTTTTAATCAGTCAAAGAAAAATTCTACTAATTTGGAGGCATGTATCTTTCTTGAATGATAAATGTGAACTACAGAGAGTACCTGCTCCCAAGCATGCAGTATTGCATATATATATTATTTCTTTATTCCATTTATGAAAATGTCGGTGCGCCCAAAACTCATGGTGTTTTTCCCTACATCATGTCATTTGGCTTATGAACTTTGCTTTTAACAGTTATGCTTTGGATGAAAAAACACTTCCCTTATGTGGGGGGTGGCATGGGGGAAGAGTATATTTTTGCCACTGTGATCATCTAAACTGTTAATTATCTCTCCAATATCTGCCCAAAACTGTTTGATATCTTAAGTGAAAACAAGTACACTAACTGTAAATTCATTTGAGGAAGTTTAATGCAAAACTTTACTTGGTGTTAAGAGGAGGTAAAGTTGGGCACTTCAGTTTTGGAGGTGGGAATGCCTAAAAAGCCCCGAGGCATAAGGTCTGGCAGAGTTGAGGATACCTCTAGGTGGTGGTGTCCTCAGGTGGCCTCTCTTACCCTTCTGCTGCAGTTGCACAGCACTGCTCTTGTAAGCAGCACATGCATTTTATACCATTTACAGGGGTTTGGTTTTTTTTAAATACTGTACCATTTTCTGAGCTGAAACAGCATCTCATAATACATGAAATGTCAAAGCATAAGGAAGCGAGTACAGAAAATCTTTGAACAAAGAAAAGAGGGTAATTCTTCATTCATTGCATACCCAGACTGTGCAGCTGCTGTGGGAATTGTGGATGCTGAAAGTTTACACGGGTTTAGAAAGCAACTGGGTACATTCTTGAAGGGTGAGGACTCCATCCTATCTGAGAGAATATTCAGGAAAAGGTATCTGCTCTATGTATCCTTGGATTTAAATTTTACCTTGATACAATTCATTGGCCTTTATCTTAAGGCAGATGCTAGATACGCCTTTAGAGCACTGTAAGTACAGATCTTCTTGTTTTTTATCCCGTTACAACAGAGTAGAGGAAGAAGAAAAGAACATTTCTGCAGTTTGTTAAGGTTATAATTTGCTTGATAGTCAGTAATTTCATTGACAAAATGTTCTTACCTTACTGAGACACAATGAAGGTTATGAAGTGAAGAATTTAGTGGGATAGCAGTGCTGGCTAGTGCAACTGGAGATCTGTGTGTAGAAGTAATAAAATGGACTATTCTGTGAAAACTGTGGGAACTAGACTGATGACCTTGGTCTAGAGGATACCAAAGAGTCTAACGACTAATTCATCTAAAATGTAAATTCATGTAAATTTATAATGTGGCAGTGTTCCATGAGACAGTGTGAAACCCCACGGGTTGAATTAGGCATGTGAAGTGCCATTCTCAGTTGGCTAGGTTTGGATCTTGGATTTCTTTTCCCTGTTACTGATTGTTTTGATCCCTTTGTGTTGGGAAAATAGTTCTTGAAGCCATCAAACCTAGTATAAGTCACTGGAGGCAGAAATAGGATGTTGGTTAGAATAGAATAGAATAGAATAGAATAGAATAGAATAGAATAGAATAGAATAGAATAGAATAGAATAGAATAGAATATATAATAGCTGAACTCTATGGCTGCTGTCTGCAACACTTGATTTTTTTTTTCATCTATTTTGTTTTTCTGATAAATTATGATTTTAGAAGTGATTTTAGTAGACAGTAGGGTAAATGGCATGACTAGAAATTTGAAGTCTCTGCTGAAATGTAAAATTTGTATGGATTGGGTTTTCCTCCTGGAGGTTCTATCTTTTTTTAAATACTGTAGTATGAACCCCTGTTATATAAAAAGGATTTAGAATAAACAGATTATTTAGCCAGAGAGTGCTGTGAGATACATAGCATAAACTCATTTGTCATCTGGGACCTCTCAAATAGCATGAAAGTGCTGAGATAGTGAAACTCTTTTGTTGTATCTCAGCAGCTGAGTTGGCTGGGGGACAATATGTCAACAAGGCGTCGGAGAGGCTCCAGCTTACTGAGCCATATAGCATGTCTATAGGATATTTATAGGCCATTTTTCTCCTGGATTCTTATTTTAACTCCTATTCGAAAGTTCATGCTTTCCCCCCCCCTAGTACATGTTTGTGGAAACACTGCAAGATCCAAGGCTGCTGCTTTCCCATTCCACCTTTACCCCTTCCCATGTCCATGAAAAAGAGCGAATTCCAAAATATTTTCCTGTGGAGATGAGTGTAACAGCCCATTTCAGAGATTTGGGCATTTGACTAGCAGTGAAGTTACTATGGCTCAGAGAGGCTTTAAAAATGGGACAAGTACTTCTTTTATGAGAATAGAGTTTATGATCAGTTGTGCCTCGTTCTGCTTCAGGTATAACAGACCTGACTGGAGAAGACACTCCTGTCACACAGCAGCAATTCATTGCATATTCCAGTGAGCTTCCCTGCTGTAAATCTGGGAATGTTTGCTAAAAATATGTAAAGCCCATTTTCATCCTAATTATATAGGTGTGAATAATTTCTGTCTGAAGAAGGCTGAAAGATGAGTTGCTGCATTCCTCTATGTGTAAATAAAGCTTTGTCATGCATATACCATTATCACTGAGAGTACTTTGGAAAAAAGGATGTAAGTAAAGACACTCATGTTTCTACAGGATCCATGGAAAATGTACCTACAGTTGAAATGTGAACACTTATTCTTATACCCAAAACCACCTCCAACTCTTCTGCAGAATTATTTTGTAGAAGCACATGTGTCCTGTGGCAGGAGGTTGTTCTCACTGACACTGCTTTGAACTCAACTGCACCATTGGCTTTTCAGTTGCTTCTCTTTGATTATATGCTCACATAACCTGATTCATTTCTGTCTGTCTTACTCCATCTGTCCCCAATTTTCTCAGCTTCTAATTCTGCAAAATTTCTGATTGATGTTTCACATTCTTTGGTTAATTAGGATTCCCTTCTAGCAGGTGCTTCATTTCTTCAGTTTTTCTGTTCGTATACTGTAACAAAAACCTTTTTCTTCTTGGATTTGGTAATTTCTTTGAAAAGGAAGGATGGCTTTGTAACCAGTATCTCTGCCACTTGATGTACTGGAGTAGCCCTTAGAGACTGCTATGTGGCAGCTGAGACCTGGCACTGCAGTGCAGTCTGAAGGTGACACTTACTGATGCTGACAGTATCAAGCAAGCAGAGTATTTGAAGGTCACTGGTGCTCATCCTCACCCCAAACAAACTGCAAAACTATGCTTGAGGTGTCTCCCTTGGTCTCCCTGATTCAGAAGAGGAGAGAGAGTGGAGAAAAGCTCATTATAGAACAGGGAAAACAGTATTTCTTTGCCTTAGAAATTGATTACTTCTTAAAGAAAAGAAAAGCTTCTTAAAGAAAAGCTCCCACGTTTTGAAGTGTGGTTCCAAACCACAGAATGGTATAAGTAATCGTTTCATTGCCTGAAATGTTTTTCTAGTGTTGCTTGAAGAGGTTTTACTTTTCTTTTACTTTTTGCCTGGAAGTTGCTTTAGTTTTTATTTTCTGTTTAATAAAATGTTGGACTCTATCCTAAAGGATGTAGAGTCAAAGCATAACAGAATCAATAAATGGTTATTTATTTATAAACAGTGGGAACTCCTCGTAGTAACAGGAAGAAAATTAAAATCAGAAATGATAAACAGTAGTTGTAGCACAGTGTTTGGTCATGTCTTTTGTATAGCACTCAGCTTCAAGAGAAAACAGATCGCTTAGAACTGAACACCCACAATAATAAAAAATCCATCTGTTATAAAAAGCTGTGATGTCTCCTTCCATGCCTGTGTGCAGGAATGAGGGGGGAAGAGGCAGTGGTCCAGTGCTGACAACCCTGTTTTGAGTAGTATTTGACTTTCCAAAGGGAGAGAGTAATAAAGAAAAGAGAGGGATAGTTCTGGTCGGGTGGTAGGGAGGAAGGTCCAAAGCAAACTCCTCTGAAGCAGAGGAGTTGACAGGTTGCAGAGAAATCTCTGCAAGTGCTGCAAATGCTAGGGAGCTCCTTTTCCATGTCATCTTGTCTCTTTTGTTTTGACTGGGGGCAGGAGACTGTGGTTGATTTTCCTCCAGGTCTTCCTTCCTCTCCTGCTTCTGGGATTCCCTGGTGGAGTGCCTTGGTGGCAGGAGTAGGGAGGAGGGAGGGCCACCTCTCTCAGATTCACTTGTGTTTGTGACCACCTGCTAGAAGCCCCAGTGATGGACAAGTACTGTCCTGTCAATAAAAAGCTGCTCTATGGCTTTCTCTGCCTTTACTGGCATGAAAGTGAAGACCTTGTAATGAAAACAGATTTGCTCCCCGAAAGGAAATTTTTTTTTTGGCTTTTAACTTCGGTGGAGGGATTTGCACAAGCTGTTGCAGCCTCTTTCTCTCGTGCAGAAAGGTTTTTGTTTTATTGGTTGAATTTCTTGTCTTTTTTTTTAAGTAAAACACTTCATGAAATTGAGTGCTGCTCAAAGTGCCACTTTGAGAAGAACTGACTTTTAAAATTCCCACTCTGTGACTACTAATAATATTAAGTGCTTTACCCCTGCAGAATGAGTAACCCCTTGGGCCTGTGGCATGGGTTTCTCCAAGACCAAAGCCAAGTTACTTGCTTACTCCACTGATCCATGGCTGATGATTCTGTGGAGTGTGCTGATTGTTTTTTTACTGAGCTCTACTAAAATCTGTCTTTTGATAATGGGATTCTTGCTGAGACCTTATGCATTCATACAGCCTAGTGCAGCTGGAGCAAAGCAGTGCTTAAATCTCACCTTCTAATAGGGCATGGGGAGGTGAGTGGGGAAGGGAAGACAAACCTTGGTGCAGGGAGAGGGGGGTTAATTGCTGCAGGAACTTTGTCAGTGTATAAGGTGTGCTTTGCTATGCTCAACACCACTCTTTCCTCCTTCGTTGGTGTATATTCCTTAGACTAATAAAATGTCTTTAAAAAATACCAACTAGATGTTTTGTTGTGCATTTTTTTTAGTGTATTTTTAAAACTGCTCTCTGTGTAGGTCGAAGTGTGATATTTATGAGGGTGTGTTTTGCTTCATAAGCAGTCAATGCTGATTACAGCAACAGCACCTTAGTAATACCCTAGTCATACCTCTATTTTTTTTTAGTAGTAAACTCACATTGTTGTATGTATTTCTGTTTGTAGTGTCCTGTCTCTTCCCCTGAAGAAGAAAAGCTTATTACCATCAAAAGGCCTAAAAGTCCAGCTACAAATGATTTATCAGATATCAACACCCAAACCAACTGGACTAAATCTCTCCCACTGCCAACACCAGAAGAGAAAATGCGACAACAAGCACAAGCCGTCCAAACAGATGTGGTTCCTATTAATGTGACTGGTAGGCTTTTAATTTCAGTAATTGCATTACACTGATGCGGGAGGGCAGAGATGAAAGGGGATCCATACAGTTGGCTAGTATTCAGATACTCATATATTCAATGCATGGGTTTTAAATTACTTACCACACCTTTCTATGAAAACCATTTTGTGTGTAATAGTCTAAATCTGAACTTAATTAAAAAATATCAACCCTTAAAATTATCATTAATAGAGATAATGGTTAAAATATGTGGGCTTGAAACAGCATTAGATATTCATGAAGTGCAAGAAGAGGACTGATAAATAGCAGTGTTTTGCTGTGGACTGCACTGAGGATGTGTAGTTGAAAATCATGTTTTATCCAATGTTGATTATATTTTAAGATTTTCTTCTAGGAATTTTATTTAAGGAAGGTTGTCAGGAACTTCTTTGTTCCAAAGACTAAATGTTACAAAAATCAAGAAAAAAAGCTCTAGGGTCCAATTTTTATCAGCAACAAAAGGTTTAGATGTCAAGGAGAGTAGGGTTAGAACAGCAAAAGTTAATGAGGCTACGCCTTTGAGCAGTACTCTAGGTAAGACACTCCACTTACATAACCATAGTCTACATCTTCTTGTTATGAACGGTGTGTTAACTCTTCCTTTTGAAAATGCTCTTTGATTTTACAGTTGCAGAACTCTCACTCTCTGAAAGTTAAATTATGTTAAAGCCCGATGCTGAATAGATACTTTGTTGTGCGTAAAATAGAATTTCTGTCAAAGATGGAATTATCACTTCAATTTAATAACCCCTTTTTTTCTGCACAGTATCAAGATTGCCTCTTATTAGTTAATTCAAATAACTGACTGCTTGCCTGCCAAAGCCAGGATAATATTCAATATCCAATTTATTTCAAATGCCATATGGCGTGCTCTGACTCCATGCTTACTCTGACAATCAATAGCTTGCAATGTTTGGTTTTGTTTTGAAAGTAAATTAGGTTCTCTTTCCCTGCATGACTACCAATGTTTTTTTACCTGTATTTTTATAACCTAGTATTTTAATCAGCATTATTTAATAGTATTTAAATATTCTAGTAGTGTAGGAGCAGGACAGCTGCAACAAACATCAGCAAGCTCTGAGAAATCAACGAGAAATTGTTCCTTAAATAGCAGAAAATATTTGAAGTAAACAGATGAAGACAACATGAAAAGATGAACACCCCACCTCTGGAAAACTAATAGAAGGAAAATGCACGCAATGCTGAAATGTTACTAGGCCAGTTGGCATTATCTAGGGAATTTAGGGTACAGATGCAGAAGGCCAAGTTATGGGAACAACGGATAATCTGACATAATCAATAAACTTGAGTAGGGCTTAGATACTGTGACAGCAGGAACACAGTATACTTAGAGAAGCAGTAATCTGTTGTTTGATTTAATGACCTTGCATACTGCAAAAGATAGGGGAGAAGTAAACAGATGGAAAGAAAAATGAGGTAAAGGGATCAAATAACTCAGAATTAATTCAGCATCCTGTGGAACATTACTTTGTTTGGATAAATTATGTTTGTGACTTCAACCTGCATAATTTGATCGGTGTAGCAAAGCTTGTCTCCCCTGAGTTGTTTAGTCAAGACTCAGAAAACTCAGCAATTCTCAACTTCTGTGATTGAAATGATGTGCATGCATATTATATCTTGCTTTTCTAGAGTGTGTGGTTGAGCACTTACTCCCTTATAAACATGGTAATTGGAAGAGGTAGAAAGGGAGGGCATTAAAGGAAGGCTGCCGTTGTACCATGTGATCTGGTCTCTAGGATCTGCCATTCCCTTTCCCTTGAAATAATTTTATTGCTACTATGAAACAAGGCAAGCATGTAAGCCACACACAACATACAAAAAAAGCTGCTGTCCTTGTTCCTTTTAAAAAGTCACAATCTGCTCCCCTCCTCTGCTCTCCCACACACCAAGTAATTTTATTTTGTGAAGTTCCTTATGTTACTGCACGAGGCAGGAAAAAAACTGACAAGAAATCCGGTGCTGTTTGTTCAACATAACACGGAATAAACCATTGAGGATTTTTATTTTGGTTTGGCTTTTCCCTTCACACACTCTCTTTCTTACTCTCTCTGAAGAGAGGTCAAAAAACTTCCATTTTATTACTCCTGGCATGGGATGAAAGGTTAACCTCTGAAGAGGCTGCTGGCAATTGATAACATTTTCAGCAGTGCATTAGTGGTGATTCTCCTACAAAGGCCTCTCACGTGGCTGTGCAATAAATGCTCCATGAGTTCAGCTTTCAGGCCTCTTTGGTGAACAGATTGTAACTAATACAGTAGTCATAAAAATCTGTTGGATAGCCTGAAGGTGCAGGGGCATTGCATTAGGCTGACAAGCTGCTGACTAGACATCCAGATTTGGAAGCAGTTTTGGTCTCAAAGTGCCTGGGCTGAGCTTTTTTCTGGAAGGGGTTGGACTGAATTTTCCAGTGGTGGCCAGTCTTTGCATTTGCATTTCCTGTGGGTTAAAAGATTTACATATAATAGTGTCTGTTCTCATGGGTTTTCCAGAACTAACTTTCTTTCCAGATGGAGGAGTCTGGTAATGGTGGAGGTGATCAGTGCCAGGCTAGATCCTGCAAAATATTTAAGCATTTGCTTTAGTCCAACTTGACTGACTTCAGTGAGATTTAAGTGCATACTGAAGTATTTTCTGTGAATCCAAGGAAACTGAGTATACTGCATGAGGAACAACTGAGTAAAGTATATAAGGAATACCTAGACGGTTTATTACAAATCTGTAAGAGAAGGAGAAAAGTATTCTTAAATCTGTAAAACATACTTACCATTGACATCAATGGTTTCTAAAATGAAAAAGATGACAGTGAAGAAAGAAAAAAGACTGACACATTCTGATTTTGCTTGTTGGATTTCACTGAAGTTGCTATTTTGAAATTCTACAGATTTGCATAGTGGCCTTTGTGTATCAAAAGCCATTAAAGATGGATTGTTGAGTTAGCTTTTAGGTAGCTCATTTGGAACAAGTTACTGTGTATCAGTTGACGCAGTAATATTTCCCCATAGCCATCCTGTTTGTGCTGTCTGAGGCTTCGTGTAAAAGACTCTCTCTTTGTTTGCACCCTCTGCTTACCACTTACATTTTATTCCAGGGCTTTATTCAAAGCTACATTACAATTTTCTTGCAACTCACTATCTCAGGCATGATTATTTGCCTTGGAGTGGATAAAGATATGTTCAGAGATGCAAAACATTCTCCTTCCAATCTGTTGGATTTGTGTAATGTGTCTAGAATTATTTTAATCATCCTGCAGGACAGGATAACCCAATGTCCTGACTTTTGCCCTGTAAGGGTCCTAACATCCTGATAGTGGTGCTGCCTGGGACAGTGGATAGTCTGACTCAATATTTCAGGACTTCTACTAAGCCAGTGGGATCCATAGCTCTCAATTTTATAGTTCCCATGGGCTTCCCCTCCTCCCTTAATCTGACTTCAGTCAATCCAAAAGTTGGATGAAACTGGCATTTTGTAACTGCAAGGATTCCACTCAGCAGAAGTGCAGCCCGTGGTCCAGGCTCCAGTCAAACAGAGTCAGAGTCTTTATATTTACAACATGGTGAATGAAAATGCTACATTTTTCCCTTGCATTTTCACAAGTCCACATGCTGTACTTTAATATATGACTGTATCTTTAACTGTTATAGAGGTAATGAGGTTTTCTATGCTACTCTCACGACACGCATCGTACTGATGTGCAGTCAGCCGGGGGAATTTTTGTGATGTATTCGTTACCGTGCATTAATCACTTTTTAGAGGTAAATAATTTGGTCATCAATTTTCAAAAAAAGTGTACAGTGGAAAAAAAAACATGTACAATGTATATCGAGGTTTTTCTGCCTTTGAGTTTTAAAGCGAGTCATCTGAAGGACATTGAGCAGTGCTTTAAAATGCTTAAACTTCTAAAAAGGGAATTTACATGTAAGTTACGGGGGGTAGCTGTTAAATTTTTAGAAGTGGCAGAGAATTAGCTCATGATCTATAGGGCAATCTTTATCTTACTATTAGTGAAATGGCCAAATTATAAACCTCTAAACAAAAGTGAATTCCTAAAGAAAAGCTGCTTTATAATAGTGGTGCTTCTGGGTCCCATTATGATACAGCACATGGTCATCATAAGGCTTTGTCTGGCAAAGTGCACGTGGGCATTTTTTTTAGCTCTTGCCGTTGTATATTTTTATAATCATCTGTAAAGTTTCAATTTTAAGCAGCTTTCACTCTGAAATATTTATGAGTCCATGAGATCAGTTTGATCTCTGCGTGCTCTGTAGTTCTTATTTGTATTTGTGTTAAAAGATCAACACCAGAAATGTGGTGCACTTGACAGGTTCAGAGCAACTTGGAATGAGAAAGAAGGGCCTCATGCGAGTTAATGATGGAGCCGTGCAAAGGCATTGTAATAGCTGTTGCCAATAGCAGTGTCTGTTCCTGCATAAACCGTTGTGATCTTTCATTTTCATGAGCAGATTTGCTTTTTCTGCAGCTCATTACTTAAAAATAAATGAACAAAACCACAGAAAAATCTATGAAGGGCCAAATTAAAGCAAGGATTCTCTTTGCTTGTGGAATTAGACCTGCTCTCACCAAATAGGAGCTGGGCTCAGGAAGTCAAAATTCCTTTAAAAACATGCAGTACTGCGTAATGGATATTTGTGTCTAAAGCCTTACTGTGACAATGTGCTGTACCTTCCTTCATTGTAAACCCTCATTGTAGGACCAAGCTAACACCATTTATTAATGCCTTTTTTTCCATTTCTCCAACAAAACTAGTGGAAGAAAGTGCATGATGTCAGTGTGCTTGGAAGTAATGTTGCTTTGCTTGTTCTACCATGTATTAGGGGAGAATTTCGACCGCCAAGCCAGCATTCGGCGGTCTCTAATTTACACAGACACGGTGGTAAGACGGCCGAAGAAAGTCAAAAGGAGAAAGACTATTACAGGAATCCCTGACAACATACAAAAGGAGCTAGGTATGGCTCATCAGAACTGTATTACATCCACTGTTCATTGTCACTGCTTATCATTACTAGACTAATAACATTACCAGTGCTCATGAAACCAAATACAGTCTGATAGCCTATTTCAGTTCCAAATATGCGTGTGCCTCCTTGCCACCTCTTGCATTGGGAAGTTGGGACCTTTAATCTGTTGGCTTCCATCTGTTAAGGGGAACAGGGTGTTTGGAAAATGGTGTACTGGTACAATGAAAATCTGCAGGGATGTAAGGTTTCTGGACTTCAATGCTTTCCTTCAGATTTGATCATCTTCTTCAGGATGTTCACCAAAGCAAAACTGAAGTGGGCAGACTTGTGGCTTGTGAGCAATTACTTAGTGGAGTAAATCAATTCATGGATGCCTTCCTGAATCTGCCAAGGATTGCATCAAGAGTGAAAAACCTGTTTTCCAGTTCAGTTTTGGCAACCCCTTAAGTATCTGTTATTTGATCGGCAGTAGCTTAGCTGGGTTTATTAGCTATTCCATATATTCTAAAGGAAACTTACCTATTCAGTAACATTTACACTACCTCAGGCAGTCCTTCTCACTTTGTAGTTGATATGAATTTGAAACTGATAAAGCAATCTGAATTTTGGCAGACCTTTCAGACACTTCTTGTAGAATTCTTTGATTTAAATGGTGTTATTTTAGTTTATTTTTTAAAATATTATTTCAGTTTCTCCCAGGTTATAACTTCACAGATAAAAGTGTGCCCCCCCCCACCCCTTTTTTTCCTCAGTAGAGGAAGAATATGTTTTAAAATAATCTGGCAGAACTTAATTTTGGTGCTTTATATGTGAAATCGTCTCCTACTGATGATTTCAGTAAGTTCTACTACCTTGCATGTTGCATCTCTTTCTTTTTTAATTAATTGTTTTCAGTTCTTGATTATTTTTATGGATATTTCAGAAACAGAAGCAAAAATCTGTAGCTTGTCTGGATGGGTTTGAAATGAGCTAGCAGGTCAGGCACAGAGAAAGCCAAGAAATAGACAATTAAATGCAGAGAAGTCTGCGAGTGGAACTGTGCTCCTTCAGCATCTGTAATGAAACAGTGCCCTGCCATGGGAACCTCTCCCTCAAGAAAGCATTTACAAAATGCAGAGGTTACATTTGTGGCCACTTCAGAAAGATATTTCATGCTTGAAAACATCAGCTGTAGTTTTATTTGGTGGAGTAAGCTGAGAATGCAGTTGGCATCTATCCTAAAAAGAATTCTTCAGTTAATACCTTAAAAGAAGTTTATAACTTTTGTCAGTCTGTTCCCTAAGGGTGACAGGTTTTTACCTTGATTTTCGTCTTTCATCTCTGTGCTGAGCACAATTCATGTTGCGCTGCTTGAAGGTTTTCCTTGGCTTCTATTTTAAGTTGTGGGCTGGCAGTATCCCACTGTAGGAGCTCTCTTTGGATGGTTCCCTGGTCCACAACCTGCAGGCACATGAGGCTTCAGCCATCTGCCCTATGGCAGAAGTTGTCTGAGGAGCTCCATGTTGCTTCAGTGGTGGTTGTATCTCTTCCAGGGAGCAAATTGTGTGCCAGGAGAACTCTGTGATGGCAGTGCCCATCCTCTTAGTGTATTGGTTTCCATCACGAGATACAAGGTGCACTTGGAAAGAGTGATAGTGTCTTCATCTTATGCCTGGAGAAACCAGACATGCTGCAGTGAAGTGACTTAGCCACTCAGCCACCAGGCTGCTGGCAAGGCTGGGAATAACTGCAAGTCTCCCCCATCCCTGTTCAGTGCTCCTTCTGCCTTTTCTCCCCTGTCACTCCCCAAATATTTCTGTAGCAGTCCATTCCCTATTTCTCTTACACTGTCCCAAAACAAATAACAAGTTGTTTTAAAACATTCCACAGTTCATTTGATCGGAAGAAGTATCCGGACTAAACTCCAAATCAAGCAATTATATTATGCCTATTGACATTCTCCCTGTGGTTTCAGCTGAATAAATCTCTTTGTTTCTCCCCTAAAGCATTGCTGTGAATGGCTATAATATTTACACAGAGATTAAAATCCCTTGGTACACTAGAGTTGCTGCGTGCAGGCTAAATAACCAACATATACAGCAGATTCTTGTAACCTCTTGTTTATCCTTCAGAAGGAAGCAGAAACTTGAGAGAACCTCAAAGCTTCATCCAGGCTTGGACTATTTTCCTTTCTTGTGAGAGAGCCTGGAAGAACTTTTGTCAGGCCACGCTGCTGGGGTTCTTCCCTGGCTGCTTTGGGTCCTTTGGAGCAGAGGAGACCAAGCAGAGGAGAAAGCCTGCACTGGCTGCTGACCTGAGCTCAGCGGATGTGGTACCCTCATAGAGCTTAGCCAGACATACTGAAAGGAAACATTAACTGCACCCATGTGCTCAAAGTATCTTTAAACATTCCTGCTTTTTAGCATTGAAAGGCTGTTGTGTTTTCACAGGTGTCTTCCAGCAATGAACCAGTCTCTCTGTGTAGACTGGAAAATTCTGCATTAAAAATTCTGCATAAATAAAATGCAACATGATAGGTGGGATTCTGAGATACAGTAAGAATGTGAGGCGTCTGCCAGTTTAGAGGTGGCAGTTACTTTTTGGAGTTGTTTTTATCTGCAGCACCCTCTCAGTACTGTTTAGCAGAGTGACACCGAAGTAACAGGAGAAGGCAAAGCATTCTTCTCTCTGCCAAACACAGCAATGAAAAAAAATTAGTTCTGCATATTTCTGAATTACCTTCCTTGTCTTATAGAACATAAATAATACATACATATTTAATGGGAGTCAGTGTTGGGTCAGAACTGCAGAAAGAGCAAGAAACTTTGAGATGTTTTACTTCAAGGGCTCTTGGTTTCTCTGCTCTGTGTTGCCATTATCCATTGTCTCTGGATGTCTTCTTCAGATGGTACCTTATATGCAAACCTGTATGCCCCCGTCAGACAAGAAGATGATTTTCAAACAGAAGTTTGGTAGAGATGAACACCTCTCAGGAAGAGCCTGTCACTAGCCTTGCTCATTTCTTGGCTCTTGGTTATCATCAGCTCCCTTCACACTTTCCAACTCTCCTGATGAAGTAAAGGCAGCAAAATGCTTTCCACCTTTTCATAGTCCCTCCTTTGTGTCAGTGCTCTAGGGTCTGGCTCAGACTAACTTTCTTTCTGTGGAGCTTCCAAGTTACCTGGTTGTGTTTCTCCAGAGCTATGCACCAGTGCAGTCCCGGACTCCCTCTCTGTCTTGCAGGAGGCACAGCTCTCAGACCTGACTGTCAGTTCCACCACAGTTCCTAATAAACATACCCCACCGAAACAGTGGAGAGGAAAACATCTTCAGCTTTTCCACCTTTTGATTCCTCCTTCTCCTGTCAGGCATTTTGATGGTTTTTTTCTAATTCAACAGAAAGTTTTTGTCCTCTTGGTTTCCAAAAATATCTTCTAATTTTATGCTTTGTGTGTACTTCCTTTGGATTATTTAAATCCTTTTTTTCCATCTTACAGATGCAATTCATGAACTTTTTGGCTCTGTGATTTTTTTTGTCCCGTGTATTTTTTCCCCTTTTTTGACGTAAGGGTTCAAAGGGTCAGAATTACCTCATACTGTTTTTTCAGCTTACTTTCCTACCTCACTTTTTCAGTAGCTCACTGTCACCTGTAAGATCTCATTGGGATGGGAATGACTGACACCTCATCTGTAGTCCTTCATTTGCTTTCTTGCTGTGCAGCTCAGACCCCTTGTGGTACCAGTTGGTGTCTCAGGTATCATTTGGGACTGTTGAAGCTCTCTGCTGACATGCCTGAGAGGAAGCAATTCCATCTCAGCAACGTGGGGGCAAATGAGTCCTTTTGATTTCTGGAAACTCAGCTATTCTATTAAAAACGTCTCTGAATTGATACTCTTCTCCAGTTAGTTCCCTCTAGGGCTCACAATCACTCAGGTTACAGGTCTCATGGATAAGAAGAGTCCCAGATACCCCTTGGTCCTTCAGAAATGCCACACAAATACCCAGCTTTTCCAGCCAAGTAATTCTGCACCTGCTTCTATTTGCAACTTTAGCAGTCTTTGGAGAGAATATCTCTGTTTCAGAGTTACTGTGCGTTTTGACTAATACTTGGTTTATACCTGTAGCTTTTCACCATTGTATGTTTCCAGCACTATCCGTCTATAGATCAGGTGTTAGAAAGCAGATATAATTTGCTTTCTGGTACTGAGAGGATGAAAAACACAGATGCCAAGAATACAAACCTCCCCAGAGGCTGTTAGGTTAGAGAAATGAACAGAATGAAAAAAACTTGAATTCCCAATATTTACATCAGAATTCTCCCTCTCAGGGTGGCAGTGATATGTGCAAGTATTCAGGGGATATTTTTAGCTGGCAGTACTGAAATGTTTCACTGCAATATTTTTCTTCCCCTCTGAGCGATTACAGATGCTTCGTGGAGCACAGTGAAAATTCCTTAAAATTGCTATAAGCCCAATGTACTTGTCTGTTTCTTGTTGAGTGTCTGTTAAAATCACTCAGTTTGTAAGTGCTGGGGTAAAGCAGATTAAGAATCTCTGGGGTTTTTTTGTAAACTAAATTGTGATGCCTGCAGAGTGACTTAGCCAGTTTACCAGGTTTGCAGGAGGATTGCTAGGTGGGGCATGAGGAGGCAGTGAGAGCAACACACCTTAGGAATGTGCCTGTGGCATAAGAGACAAATGCTTGCATTGGAAATGGTTAGTCAGAAGGTAAGAGAGACTACTTCTTTGTTCTCGTTGAAACAAGCATGTACTTCGTGACACCAACACACACTATTTATCGTTTCAAACCCTCAGTTTTCCATGCAGAGGACTTCTCATGTGATTCTCTGCAACGAGCTGCTGGTGCCACCACCTCAGCTGGAATCACAAAGGGGCTGATAGTAGCTAGTACCTGGCCCCAGGGATTATATACAGACATGCTTTTTTCCCCATCAGATTTGCCAAATTTGTCATTCTCAATCCCTGTCCTCTCCAATGAGCGACACCAGTGGCTACTAGAGTCCAGAGAATGGGGGTTCTTTATTTGCTGCTGGAGCCTGCACTAAACAAGCCCATGAGTGAAATCATTTGCCCAAAAAGAAATTTTCAGCATAGTCGGGTAAAAAAGAAGAAAAGAACATAGATACAGATACTTCTGACTTCATAATGTTCAGCATCTGTAACCTGATGTCTGGTTCTGCTACATTTTTTGCTGCTGTCTGCTCACACGTTGTCCCTGCAATTAGATGGACTTATAAATGGTATTCTTTAAAAGATCTGATTCTGTTCAAGAATTTTGGTGTTGCAGATATCTTCTGACTGCTATTTATTTAAGTAGGTGTTTTCTGACAAACTTAGCATTATCAGTGTAGTAGTTAAAAGGTTTGAGCTGTCCCTTAGGATGGGATTTTCTTCTAGCTGCAGTACCAACAAAGATTTTAAGGTGGATTAAAAATCCTTAATTTCCAGTATTACACTGGAAGTGAATGAGGGTTTTACACTACATTTGTAAATTGCAAATAAAATACACCTTGCTACTCTTCTCTGAACTTCACCAAAATTGTGAACACCTCAGCATTTTACCAGTATACCTGAGTCTTAAATGTTCCTCTAGTTGGTTTTTTGAACCATTTTCCCTGCAGATTTCTGTTGTCCCTCTTCAGAAAACAGAACTATTGAAAAGAGTAAATTCTTACAGCTTTACATGAGATTGTACATACATGTAAAGCCAAAACTAAAGCTGAAACAGTTTCAGAATATGCTGCATTTCTACAAAAAAAATTTCAAAACTCAAAAATTATGTTCCTGTAATAGTAACACCAGTGAAAAGCTGGACTGTAAATGACATCTATGATGGTAATAAACCCAGGGTAAACACTGGTTCTCAGCAGCATCCTGCAGCTGGTTGTTGATGCTGCCCTCTTGTTAGTGTGCTGCTCTGGCTGGGGCAGCCAGCAGTTCCTTGGCTCTGTGTGCCAAGGGACAGGGCAGGAGCTGCTGCCCCAGGCATTTTGGTGTAGCCATCACTGGCCTCCTTTATTCACTAGCCTCTTTTATTCAGTGCCATCAGTTTTCTTTTTCTGACATCACTGTGCATTTACCATGAACAGTATGTCCCAATAAATGTATTCTAACACTCCTTGTTTTGGAAGGAGAAGATGAGGTTAGCAAGTCCAGCATTGGTCCTCTTCACCATTTACCTTCTCTAGCAGTAACATTTTGAACAGAAATAAAACACTGATCTGCATTATACTACTTGTGAAAGAGAGTGGATTTAGCTTCTTCTGTGAATACAATACAGACATACCACATACTGAAATGAAGTGCTCTCAGCCACAGGTCACTGTGTGACAGTATTAGATACTTGCTGTGGTGCTGACAGCTTCATTCTCCACCAGCACCATCCTTGTGTTTCATCTGCGTGCCTGTTTGTGTGCGTGTGTGGCTTTCACAGTGGCAGAAGAAGAAAAATACCCCATCTCTTTGGTTATTTACATATCTTGACATGCAGATTTTAGTTACCAGGTATTTTTAATTGACCAGCAGTTAAAATTGGTGATGTCATGGTTCCAGAAACATTCTTCGATGTTTTTCTCTGTCTTTACCAAAGGGTGCACTGATTCCATAGAAAAAATATACCTGGAAAGGAAGATTATTTTTCTTACTGTACAGTTCTTAATAACTGTATACGGAATATGCAAATCCCTCTCTTGGTTGGCTGTAGTAGTCCATCTGTTCTGACAGTATCTTGTATTAGATTATCCAAGACATTTGCCAGCATCTGAGTATTTAGCTTTGCAGCAAACCTCTACCAGAAGCAGAAAGAGGCTGCATTTTTATGAGAGCAAGAGAATTTACACAAAGCAAGCTAACTAGGCTTCAAGCTGCTGAAAGACTACTTACATGCCTGAGGAAAAGAAGTAAACAATCTTTTTTGTGTGTGCTGCTTTAACTGTAGCCTTTTCAGAGCCCTCTTTTCCTTAGCCTAAATGCCTCTTTTGCCTGCCAAGAATCAGGATGATTAAATGTCCTTTGAGTAGTGTTTAAAGCTGCATGATAAGAATACCTATCCTCCCGATGCAGTTTCATGTAGTAAATATGAAAGGAGAACATTCCTTTCAGGCATGCTACCTCATTGCTCCTGAGACTCGCTTAAGGCAGAGATTTGAAATAACCCATTTTCTCCCACGGTGACATATGTGTAGCGTCCTTACCAGCATCTCCAGCAACATGCCTGCCTCTCTCTTGCTATTTATACAGCAGTGCAACTGAATTCAAAAGCAACAGCCTTACACAGACTAATTTTAAAGCAGTCCTCTGGTTTGTGGTTTTAAAAGGCGGCTACCAATAAAATTACAAATTTAAAAGAGCCCTAGAATCCTTTCTGTTGACCCAGTGTTAACGGTATTTTGAACTAAAACTGATTTTCCATTGTCCTCAAACTTGGGGGTGGGGGGAGAGTTATGCCAATATGTGATTATTCCTTCTTTTAGAAAAAGTGATTATTTTTTTATTTCCTGATGATGCTGAGGATGAGACAACCATCAATACCAGCTGTTTCTTTTCCCCAGTTCTTAGAGTTTTTCCTTTATGATATATAGAAAGTGGTTGTATGGAGAAATGTTATCTAATGGTTTTCTTTGCTGTTGGATAATGCTTATATGAATGCTGTTAGAGCACATGTATTATTTGTGGTAAAACAATGCATGTTTCCATGTGTTAGCATTCATTCAGACAAACTGCAGGACTTGGGGAGCTATCTGTGTCTCCTGAAATATTTTTTTCTAAGTGTATTGCTTGTAAAAAGCAGATCCTTTTATTCATATTAGTCTCCAGATTTCCTTCCCCTTTTCTTTATTGCACGAGGCATTAGCATGGGAACACACTTCACGTTTCTCAGGCTTTTGTCTGTTCCTGCTGCGTTGCCTACTGGAAGTCAAACAGTACTACTTGGTTTCTGACACAACTGATTACTATGGAAATTATTACCATGTCATAAACAGAGGATTTCATGTGTCGAATGTGCAGCAGGAACGCAGATGATTCTGTAAGCAGAAGGTTCCTGGTAATAAGGAAAAAGGGAAGAGAAATGCAGAAAACAGACGATGCCTCTGCAAAATCCATTGTTGCCGATTCTTCTTCAGAAGGCATAGCCTGCCAGGAGCATGGGAATCGAGCAGTTTGCTGGGTTGCTGGTTTTTTTTTTTAATGAGTGAGAAGATAAATGTGAATTTTTGCTTCAAGAAATAATTATTTTATTTTGACTCCAGCAGTTGGTACTGGCCAAAGTGATTTCCGAGGGCATTCGATGTATGTCCCAGATCACTGTTCCACGCTAGGGAGACTAGACAGCTATCGCTCTGCTATGCAGCGCTCTGAAACCAAGGACACCAGCTGCCAGACGGAGGAAGTTAAAGTTGTGCCCCCTTCAATGAGAAGAATACGAGCGCAGAAAGGACAAGGCATTGCAGCCCAGATGTCTCAGTTCTCCAGCTCATCTGGAAACATGTCCGTGATGAGTGATTCTGCTGCAGTTATATTTGCTTCTCGCCAAAATAACGACATAGGTTTTCACAGCTTGCCTCGGGTTGGTGCAAGAGTGTCTCTGCAATCCCTAGATCAGACGCAGAGCATGATGTCGAGGCAGACAGAAGACATTGCTGACACTTTACCCCACCAGATAAGCAAATTGCAAGTGGATGATAGTGTTGTACATCTGAGGAATAATCCCACGATGGGGACCCTGTCGAGGCCGAAGTCCCAAGAGGTGAGAAGCTGTGACAGCGAGAAGCCCTCAAGCCCAGCATGTGTGGTCTCTCCTCATGCCACTTACTCGACGAGCATCATACCCAATGCAACACTGTCATCCTCCTCGGAAGTTATCCTTATTCACGCTGCCCAGAGTGTTGGATCATTGGATAGTAAAATTTCCAGCTCCGCTGCCTTTCCAAATCCAAGAGACAATCCTGCTGCCAGCAGTGCAATAAGTGGGAAAGAAGATCACCATTCTTCAAGTGGTAACTGGAGTGAGAGTAGCTCCACACGTCACTCACAGACCTCAGATACCATCCCATCTAACACTGTCATGATGCTTTCTCTTGGTGACTCTGCTGTCTCTCTAAGCACTCCTGGGAATGCAGAGTCTGGGCCTCAGAGCATGAGCTACAGCTCTAGGAACACTGCAGCTTTAGCAAGCCCATCCCAGGACAGCGACGGTCGGAGTGAATCCAGCTATTCTGGGGAGCGAGCACAGGCAGCAGTGAGCAGCCCAGAGCATTGGTTGTACAAGTCTTCAGAAGGCAGCGAGACCCCTTCTCGCAAGGTGGTTTGTACCACACCAGGCTGTGCCACGCCCGGCAGCAACCTGAGCAGCAGCAGCCTGGAGAGGACATCAGTCAGGGATGATTCTACTTCCCTGTATTCTGTGGACCACGATGGCTATTACGGCTCCATGCATGTGGACTCCGGACTGAAGTCAGACATGCCGTGCAGCAGTACTAATGGTTTTGAGAACCCCAGAGACAGCGTGATAAATGTCTTTGAAGGAAAGGAGAAGAAACATCAGGATGACCACTCAGGCCAAGGTGACAAGTCCCTTGCAAGAAACATCTCGCTGAAAAAGGCAAAAAAGCCACCTTTGCCACCATCCAGAACAGACTCACTCAGAAGGATGCCTAAGAAAAAAACCCAATCCAATGGACAGGTACTTGATGAAACCCTCATTGCCACCCTCCAGCATTCTCTGCAGCTGAATCTCAAGTGCAAAAACGGCAGCTCCCCTTCCCAGAGCCCCTGCAGTGATTACGAGGATCCCTGGGTGCTGCGCTCCCGCAGCCAAAGCTCGGTCAGTGCGAGCAGCAGCATGATGTCCACCACTGCTCCAAACCTGTACTCCATCTGCACAGTCACCCCGTCCCAGAGTGAAACAAGTAGCATAAAGTCGGAGTATGCTGACCAGTGGGGTTACTACAGCGACTATGCCGCGGTGGCAGATGACCAGGTGAAATCTCCAGTGACCCATTCTGCCAGTACATCATCTGCTCTCAGCGATTACAGCATCAGCCACTTCAGTGATGGCTCAAGGGCTTCTGTGCCACAAGTGCCCAGTGGACTGGCCAAACCAAAGAGTGCTTCTCCAGAGAAATCCCACCGAGTCACATCGCCATCGAGTGGGTACTCTAGCCAGTCCAATACACCCACTGCGCTTACTCCAGTGCCTGTACTTGTACGGTCTGCATCATCAGGAAATGGCAAATCCAAGCTGAAGCCTAAAGTGCCTGAAAGGAAGTCCTCTCTTCTGTCTTCAGTCTCCATGTCTTCATCATCCACTTCTCTTTCTTCAAATACATCTACTGAAGGGAGTGTGAGTGTGAAGAAACTGGACCCTGCCCTGAGCCCTCCTGTGGATTCTGGTGCACCTCCTCCAGCACATCCTCTTCCAACACCTCCACATTGCCCTGAACTTTCTCCTCCTCCTCCTCCTCCTCCAGCAGAAGTCATGGATCTGTCACCATTGTCAGCCTCTCCCACGTTCCCCCCTCCTCCGCCAGAAGCCAGTGTAAATTCTACCTTCGCTCAGACTGTCCCATGGTTTCCACAAGAAGCCTCCATCAGTTCATTCTCTTCCCCTGTTCCTCCTCCCCCTTCTTGCCCCTTAGCTGTCCCACCACCTGCACCACCGCTTGATCCCAAAATAACAAAAGGTGCAACAGTATACCCGCAGTATTCTTTTAAGAAACGAAACCAGGAGGATTCTTGCTATAGTCCAGTGAAACAGCCACTCCACAAGCAAGATTCATCGAGACCTGTGATGCCATTAGTAACCACCAAAGCACTGCAAATGGTGCAGTTGAGGTCCGTGAAAAAATCAACAGAAAGTGAACCATCAACTGAATCTGCTTCTGAAACCACCTCTCAGGAAAAGAGTACTGCTAATTCATCGGCACAGTCTTTGCTAAAGCCATCTCTCTCACTAAAATTGAGTTCCAGCTTAGGCGATGGGGAAATGAAAACTCAAGGCACTTCATTTAAAAATGCAGTTCAAACACTGTCTCGGGGTTCTCCTCTCATTCTTTCTGATAACACACCTGTAATTGATAGTGATCAAAAGCCTGTGAGTGCAGTAGATCTGAAGAAATCTTCTGAAGCCAATGCTCTGGGGTCAGCCTCTGATGACACACCTGAGTCCTCAGTGCAGAGTGAAGACGTCCCTTCTGGCATGTCACTTCAGGGGTCACCAGCATCTCCTGACAAGACTCAGGTTGTGTTGCCAAGCAAGAAACCACCTCCTATTTCAAAGAAACCCAAACTGTTCCTTCTGGTACCACCTCCACAGTTAGACCTTACAGTGGAGAAAGCAGCTGAAGTGAGTGATACTGCCAGAAGCCCAACTAAGAGAGACGCTGTGCTTGCACACTCAGAGGAGACGAGAAATTGTCTTACAGATGGACTCGGTTCTAGCGAGATGGACTCTGGCAGCCTGGTTCCTGAGGGAGGAGCTGCTGGATTCACCTTCTCTGAGACAGTGGGAGCAAATGCCTTTGTGGTACAGCCTGCTGCATCACCAGTTCAAGAAGAACCCAGGCAGGAGGAGCAGTCTGCTTTTGATGAAGGAAGCAGTTCGGGCAGCAGCCAGGACAGTGGCAGTAACGCTGACGGGCACCTATCTCAGGAGAACGAAAGCGGTGAGTCTCTCTTCTCTGACTAATTCAGATGCAGCAGTAGCTATTTTGAAGAAGGTGGGGAGTGAGAATAGCCATCCTAGCATTGAGGTGGCATTCTGTAGAGGGCAGAGAGCCTCTAGTGATTGTTACGACTGAAAAAAAGTTGCCGGGATCTGATTAATACTTTATGACATTTCATTCAATTGCTTTGTGGCTTCTCATTGTTGCAGACACGAAAAGAAAATGATGCTTTATTTAACCATGCTGGTATTAAAACATGCTATGAAAGCAGTTAATTTGTTACTACTAATTTTGCATTTTAGTGGAAACCTTACAGATTTTCTTTTGTTTTCTTTTCTTGTGTGAGCAAGCATAGGCATTTATTTCATGCGCTGCAGTTCCCATAGCAAGCGTTGAGCTGAAATCACAGTAATGACAGCGCTGCACTCAGTCCATCGGGTGCTTCTCCTTGGAGGCAGCAAGGGCTGTTTTCAGGGCTATGTGCCCATGGGGCTCACACAACAGACTGACTGTGTTGTTCATTCTTTTTGCATAGTGGAGGTGTTTGAATCAGACACAGCCAATAGTTCATTCCTGCCAAGCAGTAGTTATGGGGAAGAGACGGATGGAGTGGCAACACCAGCAAGACCAAGGACTACTGAGGATCTTTTTGCAGCCATTCACAGGTACTGCAGAAACTGCCATTCCTGTACTGTCGGGTCCGGTAGGTCTCTCAGAAATAAATTCAACATTGTTTTATGAAACACCCAATTACAACAGTCACGGCTTTAACAGAAAGCACATATTTCTCAACTTTCTACTAAGGCTATATGTGAAAAAGATTAGGAAAATAACTTGAATTTTATTGTTTTATAAATGTATTTAATCCATTCTGAACTAAAACCTACCAGATTAAATGGATGTAGATTACATTATAAATACCTTGCCCTTTAAAATACCAAGTTACGTCTAGTATTTATTGTACTGTTCTCAATCTGCCATATTAACTCTACTGTTGCTTTTTCTGTGTATCTTTTTGTTTTCATTCTTGTTCTTCTCCATCTCTTTTTACTCTCTTCGCTGCTTATATGGTGCAGTTTGGGACAGAGGCTCAACGCTAATGCTTCATGGCAAGCGTGGCTGAAACTGGCAAGTAACACAACATGTCAGTCATATGGCAAAACATATGGCAAACGCTGGATTATAGTTTGCCATAATCCAGCCTGAGGTCGGGTGTTTTGTGTCAAACTGGTTCATGAATGAAATGTGCAATACTGGCTCTATTATTAATGACATTATTCATTTCCCTTGAAAACAAAATCATCCCGAATGGCAGCTAGATTTACATGCTGTTCACATAAGGTGCTCAGGAAGAAGAAAACCCAAGGAAACCCAAGGGCAGAGCAGGGAAGGCGGGCTCCCTTGGAGCGGCGCTCCCTTGGAGCGGCCGGAGCCGCCCCGGGCCCGGCTGGGCGTGGCGCCAGCGCCATCGCGTGGCTGCGCCGCGCACTGCAGGGCGCAGAGGGGCCGCCTCCCTGCCGGGGAGCGGGGATTATCCAGGTGTTCATCTGTTTGCACATCTGTGCATCGGGAATGAGGGACGGGGAGAGAGTGGCTGGAAGGCTACAGCATTTTGGATGCAAATGCTATTTTTCTATTCATTTTTTGAAACAAGTCCTTTCCAGACATTACAAAAAATACAAATATATGATACTGACTTTTTATCATTTACTGTTGCCACTTAGGACTTGGCCTGTATAAGCCATTCTGAGAATGGCCTGTTGCATTCATGTTGCATGGCGCTCTCTAAAACTGTGTCAAATCTGGCTTTAGAATGAGATATTCTGGCCAGTAGCCATTCTCTTTCATGTATGCAGACAGAGAGTGGATTTCTGTGTATATGCACATACCTGTAATTCATGAATTTGTGGGGAAATGGACAATGGAACTGGATGTGACATACTTAGAACTGCTTGACACATATTTTATTAAGACCTTGCTTTTGCTGGCTTTGGACTTGAACCACTTTCTTCCTTGGTTGCTAATTAATTAAAAAGGTTCATGTTTTCCCCCCGCTCTTTCTGAGAGGTATTATTTCAGTAATTGGCACTCTTGAAGATATTCTTTGGAGCAAGACAGGAAATTTAGTGGTATGTGCATTAGAACACAGGAAGAACAGTCTGAAGTTTTAAGTGATAGTTTTGTTTGAACATATACCCTATCTGTGTCTGAAAAGCCACCAAAACCAAATTTGGTTCTTAATTTCAAGTTTCTTCCATGATTCATACATACTGAGAAAAGCTGGCTAGGTGCTGACAGCAAACTGACTGCTCTGTGCTGCATCCACAGCCTTACCAGATCACTCCAGGCTAGGGCAACAAAATCTTTCCCTGCAGATCTTTGCAGCTGATTTTTTTTTCATTCAATTTGAGGTTTAATTTAATTTAATCTGGGTAACAGTACAACCTCAGCATTGCAGTGTTTAAGGATATCCATAGGCATCCAAAACCCTAATGAAGGAATGTATTTTCCCTGTAACAAATGCACACACATGTTCACACAGACTCGTGGAGCATCCAAGCACCAAAATCATCTGTTGCCCACAGCACTAATGCACAGTTAAATCTAGATGAGGTTCCTACACTGGCTGCTCCTGAAGTCGTCATTATATCTCTTTGCTGTCTTCTGTGTCCATTCATCCTCAGGCTGAATGGACATAAGTATTACATTCTTATTCCAGAAAGACAGGTGGAGGCAGCAGCAGCTGCTGAAACTAACAGCTGGTACAGCTGCCTTTAGGGGTACCACAAGTGAGCTATGCATGAATTTCACCACTCAGGAGAGACAGGATCACGCCAAAGTCTTGGCACAGCGTATAGCAATGTCTCTTGCTGCAACCTACTCAGCTGATGGATCCTACTTCTTTGTTTTCAGGGGGTTTTTAAATTACTAATGGGCTATGATGCATGAACACATTTGAACTTGTCTTGGCAAAATCTCAAGGCTTTTAAGAAAGTAAAGTTCACATTAAGTAGAAATCTATTTTAAAAGGGGAATGGTCTGGATTGAACACATGCTTGATAAAAATTAATATGGAGTTTTATAGCATGATAATTTTATATCTCTAAGAAGTCTGTTGACTTTTATAAACTTCTGCCAAAATACCAGATTTAAAATTAGGCTTTATACAATCTTCTTTAATTAATTCTTGCTCGGTCAGCAAAGAAACAGAGCAGCTGTGCTACAGATACCAGGCATGTACGTTTTTTTAAAGATTTCTAGTAATGTGAAAATGAGGCAATGAAAGTCCAGTTTCCACATATTCCCAGTTCCATGGTTATGTCTTAATTTTTTTTTTTTTGGTGTGTTGTCCCTGCACTTCACATTTAAATAGACAAACACTCTGCTCTTTCATTTGGAAAGATAACTTTCTTGTCAGGAAGTTGGTCTCTCCTTCATTTAGTTGAAAATTGCAATGACAGAGCACCAACATAACTGAATTTTGTCTTTATATCATGAGAGGAGCTGGAAAAGTTTTTTCTGTATTTATTTAATATTTGGATTAGGGAGGGGTTTTTTTTAAAATCATTTAATCAAGAATTGTTACATGTGGCTCCCTTTTCTCCATCTTCAGCAGCAGTGCATTGCTGTGTCCTTTTTTCTGAAGGAAAGTGCACTAAACTACACCTCTAATTCTCCAGAGAGTGTCAAATGAAATCATAAAATGAAACAAAACAACCCATATACTCTAGATGACATATTTTGAATCAAGTCCCCAAATTAACGGGGAAACAGCATGGAGTATAAATCTTCATAGCACATTAATCTGAGCACTTGAATACTGACTCCAAAAAATCCGATTCACTAAATTTGCTAAAGTATTTTGAACATCAGTATTGCCAGTTTTAGTAGTTTCGTTGTTCCAGATTTGCAGAAAAAGAGTAATGAACTTATCTTATACCTCCAATGCCTGCATTTGTGCCTGTACAGTTCTGGTGGTGTTCTTACTCATGCTTTAGATTTAGATCACTTCTCCCTTCTCCCTGTCTCTGCTTTAGCTTAATTCATTGTCATCCCTCTAAAATCTAAACTGAGTTTAATTAGAGGAGGTAAAATGTTTCATTTTTGTGTCATCCTCTTCTCTTTTGTGTGTGTTTCAAACTCAGATCCAAAAGGAAAGTCCTTGGCCGTAAAGATTCTGAAGACGACCGTACCCGCAACCATTCTCCGTCGCCCCCCGTAACTCCCACTGGTGCTTCCCCAAATTTAGCTACCCTCAAACAAGCTGGATCTATTCAGAGAAGCGTTCGCAAGAGCAGCACCAGCAATGACAATTTCAAAGCCCTGCTGCTGAAGAAAGGGAGCCGCTGTGACACCAGTTCCCGCATGTCCGCCGCAGAGATGTTGAAGAACACGGACCCGCGGTTCCACCGGACGAGGACTGACGCCTCCCCTGACCTTTCCGACAGCCCTGCCAGCTGCTCACCCAGCAAGAGCAAACGGGCCCAGGAAGAGTGGGCCAAGAGTGAGGGCGTGATGCCAAGGAGCATGTCCTTCTCTGGCACGAGGTACGGCCGGTCACGGACACCCCCGTCTGCTGCCAGCAGCAAGTACAACGTCCGCAACCGCATCCAGAGCAGCCCCATGACTGTCATTAGTGAAGGAGATGGGGAAGTGGTGGAACAGTCCGAGGGCAGGGTCCGGAGGACTTTGGAGGAGCAGCAAGAGGGGCAGCTCGATATGTTTAACAGTGATGAAATGGACATGAATGACTTTCCGTATGCTGAGGAGGCAGGCTGCAAGGAGACCTTAGATCCAGCCCATGTAGACTTAATGACTCAACCAGGTGCTTCAAGGAAGTGTCTAAACTCTTCAGCTGAAGAAAGTTAAAAGGCAGTGTGACAAAAGGCTTTGGATATTAGTCTAGAAAATCACAGGGACTAGATTCCAGAAGAAAGCCCAGACCAGGACAAGGTTACTTTGCTGAGCATTTATTCCACGAACTGCATGTGTACGTTTAAATGCTGAAGCGATGATGGTTCTGCATGGTTAGGTTGGGGTGGGGAGCACTTGCTTTGAATGAGTGGTCTGTGGCTTGAAGAAAGTTAACAGTTGAATTTTTTGTGTAAAGCCTTAGAAGTCCTCTTGTGGGATAGGGTGGGGAAGTTTTCTCAGAATCTGTAGGGGTGTGAAGTTTTTCTTTTTCTTGAGACTGCAATTGTGCAAGCAAAATTTAGGAGTAAGCCTGAAATGGGAAGGCTCTTGTGGTACAAGCTGGACATTTGGTTCAAAAGCATTGTAGTGATGCAACGTAGTGCATTTGTTAAACAGAGGGAGACACAATGAGGCACATTCACCTCTGAGAGAAGGTAGCAGGGTTGGTGCTGGGGTTACATGGCTCCTTAGTGGGTATGGCCCAGCCTTCGATGAAGTGTGTCCTGCTCAAGCAGTGAGCTCACCAGGTTATAGATTGGTCCAGGGTACTGTACTTTTAATTCTTTTTCCTGAGGGAAAATGAACTGTGTAGTTATCGTGGAAAAGGGAGCTGATTTTATAACACACTACTGGCTGCTATGCAGCCACACACATTCACTTGGTGAAACAAACATTTCCAGGTGAATTGCTTCCTTGACTGGAGTATTCCCTTAGAGAACTAGAACAGCTGGATGTGTGCAGAGGGTGCAAGCAGACACCAGGAAAGCGGGAGATGAATGAAGCAGAATTTGGAAGGGTTACTGTCAGGGTTTAGGTATTCCCCAATTTATTGTTCCCACAGAAACACTCCGAACCATGCACTGCTTACTCCCCTCTCCTCTTACCTCTGTGAGTGGTTGGAGAGGAGAATTGGAGGCACAAAAGGTGCAGATTGGGGCCTGATAAAAGAAAAATCTGGAAACAACAATGAAGTAAGAAAATGGACAGTAACAGCAATAATACTTAGAGTGCACACAGAAGAGGTGAATGGCTCACAGGTGACTGCTCATCATGCGGAGCCTGGTAATGTGTGACCTGCTGCCCCACTTCCTTGTCCCCAGCGGTGTGGTGAGGTAGTGTAGCACAACCTCTGTGTCCTGGCCACAGCCCCTCCTGGCTACTGCAAAAAAATAAACCCTGTCCTGGCCGGAACCAGGACAGCTGTGTTTCTGAATTAGAAAGAGAAATTTGACTTGCACTACAAAGCTGTAGGTGGAGCCTGTCTTTCAAAACTGAAACTTGGGAGTTGTGTTTTGCCAGAAATCTGTCTTTCATTTGTCAAAATGGGGAGACTTTTCATCACTTGAAATACAGATACTTGCTAACTTTTGGTTACCAAAGAATAAGTTACAGTTACTTTCCTTTTTGATTTGCCTGCAGTATTGCTTTTCTTTTTTAACCTTAATAATTTAGTGAGGTTCGTTTTTATTGTATATTTTACAGATAATAAGAACATTTAACGGTTTTCCAATTGTAAAGAAGACCATTAATTAAAACTGAAATATTGGCTGGAGTTTTTGGTTCTTGGTAGGAATGAAGCTTTTAATTTTTAATAAGAATTTTGCATCATTTGATGGCATGCGCAGTTTTTGTATTGTTTGTAAATATTGAAAGTTGTTAAAATATCTTTTGATCTCCTTACTGTAGAATTTTTACATTTTTAGATTGCTTTTAAGAAGAAAAAGCACTCTTTGTAGATTATTTATTTTAGAGAAATATGCTTGTAATCTCTTTCTTCAATCCTTTACTTGTTAGTTCTGTAAATTTCAGGGGCCTTCATTTAACTCTTCCCTTCACAAGAGGGGAATAGTGCTGAAAATGCTGTGACTTCGCTTCAATAAAGAAAAAGCCTGCCAGTTGCCATATTGTCTTTTGAGTCGATTAAAATCTCCTTCAAAAGATGTGTCCCACAGCGTATGGCAACCCACTGAATGCCATAATCCATGCATCCAGCTACTAATCTCCAGTTTTCCTTGCAAAATTTACTAATTCACTTTAGAGACAACTAAAGTGTACTCACACATCCATCCCATTTCGGTATCTCAATTCTGAGACTAAAAAAAATCAAATAATCCTAAGATTTTTCCAGTGTCATGTGAGAGTTTCTACTACTTCTCTCCTACTTGCAACCTGTCCCAGAAAACTAAAATTCTTGGAGAACCAGATTATAAGCAGAGTGAGTAAGAAGTGAAATGGACAAGTTGAATCCAGCTGCGCTCAGTCGAACAAGGCTGGTATTCACTGGTGTGCAGCAAACTTTCTACCATTTTTATATGCTAACTATATTGAAAGAACCATTGGATTTTTAAAATGAAAATAAAGCCTAATTGGATAAAGTAGATTGTTTCAGACATTATTAATACTGATCTGAACTACATTCTGTTACAAAGAGGTAGCAGTGGCAGAATGTTTTGCACTAAACATCTTGCGGATGTTGCTTTGGTCTGTCTCCCGCAGCTGATCACGTGGAATATGAAAGGACCAAGTCCTTTTCACAGCAGGTGTGTCCCTTTGAAAGCCATGCTAAATGCTACCCAGTCCTTAAGCCACCATCCTGACAGGATAACGTGTAATAAATAATACTCAGGCTTTGTTTTATTGTTTACAGATGGGAAAAACATCTAAGTGAAAAATGGATGCACTGGGCGAAATTTTAGCTCTGGAGCCTGAAGCTTCTGCAGCCTTTTGCACCAAGTGCCTGTAGGAGGGAGCATAGCCAGCTTGTTCCCTGGTGATGGCCAGCTGATGCTGCCAGTTGTTTTTATGGGCTATGTGGGGAGCTCTCTGGAAAAGCCTGGCTTAAATGCACGCCATCTTTTCAGTGCAGGTAGATGAGATTAAACTTAAATGTAGCACAGGCTGAATTTCCTCTCTGGCCACAGGTAGCCTTGATGCTCCTCTAAAACTCATGTCTGGTGAACTTGGCTGAAGCTCATGCTTTGGCTAACATTCAGAAGGCAGTGTTTATGCAGCCCTACTGATCTTGCTGCATGACTACATTTTACACAGTACAAAGTGTAGTAAAATATCTTAAGCGTGCTGAAATATGTTTAATGGTACTTAGGCCATTTTCTTAGGTAGCTGATGTAACTTTCTTACAGAGGTGTCACCGTGTCATCTCCCTGCAGACAAAACTGGTTAATTATTTTGTCATGCTTACAACTTCAAAGTTACTTTCTTAGACGATAAGGTTCCTCATAGGGAGGTTTTGCAGTTGAGGTTTTATTGGTCTACAACCGTAGATTAAGTTCAGCAAACCTTTGCTAAAGACATCCAGAGCAGAAGGAGAAGGAGGCACAAATGCAAACTTGCCTGTGCTGAAGAAAAAAGCAGACTTGACATCCTGATGCTTAATGCATCATACTGTCACAGGGCTTGCTCAGAGTTTACAGCTGGTCTAGAGTTTGCCTCTAAACCAAGAATCTTTATTGAAGCTGGATGTGAGATTAATTTCTGGTTTCTGTTTTACTGGGAATGGTTTTCAGCTTCAGTCTTTTCCTAAATTTTGCCCTGTATTAACTCATTTCATGTTTTGTTCCTTTGCTTTCAAAGTTCTACTGTCAGATGTAGACAGCCTCAATAACCCTGTGAATCAGAGTCCTCCAGTTACTCTGTTAATACATTCACAGGGTTCAAAGGGACATTCACAGACCTTCACTAGTTAGTATACTAGAAAGGAGAACTTACTACCTTAATTGAAATGATGGAGGTTATGCAAGGAGCAATAGCTTGTGAGAGGAGGTTTGGAAGGCTACTGGATATCAGTTACAAGAATTGGGAAAGAAGTGGGTTTGATGAAGACAGGATTTTGAGAAACCAGGATTAGGACGCTGGTTCCTGCATAAAGCTTGGCCTGAAAGAGGGCGCTGGCAGAAAAGTTGAAGCGAGGAGATTACTGTGAAGTACAGTGAATGCACAGATTAAGGTATGGAGTGGGCAGGCTAGTGCAGATTCTAGATGATAAAGAAGTTTCAGCAAGTACAGAAGAGAGAAAAAAGCAAAGGAACAATGGAATAGCCACAACAAGGAGGAAGAAAAATTTTAGCCTGTGTGTTTTGTCCTAATTCAAAGTGTGTAGAAGGCCAGAGTCAGTCAAACATGGGGAAAAAAAATCAAAACAAAACCAAATCCCCTAGCAATTTAGAAGAGGAAAATGGGCAAAATTGGGTGAGCTTAGGCAAGCAGTACTATAGACGGAAGTGAGGACTGCTCTAGGAGACCTCAGGCAACACTGAGTAGGTGGCTCGAGCACAACTCTTGGGAGGAATTTATAGAACCACCGTGCCTGAACTCTGGAAAGAATTAAGGGGATTGGGAAGAAGAAAGCTCAGATTGGTCTTGTCTAATTTCTACCACCAGCTGTGCATCCAGTGGTTCCAATGGACTGGGTACGGGTCTCCAGACACTTGCATTGGGATAACTTGCTAAACCTTCAGTCATTTCCTGAAGCAAAGAGAGGCCACTCATGCGTGCAGCACAGGGATGAATGTGTTAATACTATTGCAAGCAAACAGATCTGATTTGGTATTCTTTGGGTACCACAAAGTTCTGGAAAAATCATTTATAGCAGCAGTCAGTGTTCAAACAAAGCCATTGCCACAATACATGTGAGTGATTCAAAATGATGCATTGTTTGCTTTTATAGGAGGGAATTGAAAGGATGGACTTCAGCAGTAAAACAAAGTGTTACATAACTTACAGTGGCAATGAGGATTCATTTTATCTGTTTTATTTAAAATAACTTCAGTACTCACAAAAGGGAACACAATAGCTTTATAATGCCCTTGGTAGCTTTCTGAGTTCCCCCCTTATACTTAATTTTCTAAATAACTTTCAGAAGTGATTTCTTGCACGGTTAAGACTAGAAAAGTCTTCTGGCGAAACTGATAACTTTCTTGGCTCTAAAGGGGTGTTATCAATTTAAATCAGTGTGCAGCATTAAAATCTTGCAACTACTCAGTGCTGGATTGTGACTGTGGCTATACTGGTGAGAATTAATAAACACTCAACAGAGTAAAATATAGAAATGTTTGAGAAAGATGTGCTGTGTCATATATTATCCTGAAAAACTGGGTAAAAGCCTTCCTCAGCAGAATGTTGGGTACATTTTATGTTGCAAATTTAGCTCTTTGCAGTTGGGTTCTTCCACATAATGTGCAGCCAACCTTTTAAGAGCCAATCAATGCTTTTCCCAACAATGCTAATGGAAAATGTCATTGATTTTTAGTAGGAAATTGTTTGTTAATAGTGAATCCAAATGTTTGTGTATAAGCATGTGGGGAGGTATATAGAGAAGAAGTAGCCAATGTACCTGAGTTGCTTCTGTCTGTACACTGATATATTTGTGCATCAACCTTCAGTATGAAACCAGAATTGTTAGCTACTGAAGGGGAAAAAAAAAATCTGTCCAGATGCATAAGGTAGCAGAAGTTTCTGCATTTTCACTACCTCTAGGAAAAAAAAACAGTAAAAATTTAAGTTCTGTGTTTAGATGGTAAAAACTAATTTGTGAGGAAAAAAAATGTAAATTATGAAAACAAAAACAAACTCGAAAACATTAAAAAAAATCCAAAACACCACAAGATTAAATCCTGCAAACAAGAAATACAAGAAACTAAATGAACTATCTGCTATCTGAAGAGGAATGTTTTTCATGTGCATCTTCTTTAAAAATTAAATATCTGTTCAGTTTACTTTTTCCAGAAGAAATTACAGGCCGTTTCTAACAGTCTTTTCACACTAGGTTGCAGAAAATGGACACAGAAATTTCTGCCTTTAGGAGTTAAATTTGGGAAAAATCCCTGATTTCTAGGTCAGTTTAAAACAGGTGAAAGAGCATTACAGAATTCAGTGTCCAGTGCAGCATCACCAGCTGAGAAGCTGCCTTAATAAAAGATAGTCCCATCCTTTTTGCCTTTAATCAGGGTGTTGTAGTGTGCTGCCTGGAAATGGTGATTTGCAAACTGCTGTGCCAGCTGGGAGCTGCAGTGTAGTCCAAAGGACTTAAAAAGCAAAGTAGTCAGCACAGAAGTCACAGACTGGGGAATGATAATGATTTTAATGTATTTACTTTTTTATAGAGTCCTGATACAAAAGAAAAGTACGTTTCAGAAAGGGGATCATAAGGAGAATGGGTGCACAGGGAGCATGTGGCTGTGAGCAGAGGTCATGCAGTTGCACAGAAATCCAGGTTTGGGTCTAAGGTAGCTTAGGCAAGGTAGCAAGCCATGGATGGACAGTGTCAAACCTCTAATGATCCCAAATGAGATTGGCATATTCCCATACACAGCACACTTGGATCTTTTAGGGCAAAGATCACACAAACCTAAATTCCACAGAAAGGTCTCTTGTGATGTGATACACAGTGAAAAAACTTGTACTTCAATGTAATATTCAAGAGACAGCCCTTTATTTATTCCAACATGTAACATTGTCTGATTTCTTCATTTACTAATGCATTTTTTTGCAAAACTTGTCAGAATTTAAGATTGTGGCATGTAGAAACATGGAAAGTAGTTGATAGTTTATTTCTGAGTTTAAAAAAACACAAGCAGTACTCTCGTTTTAGTCTGTTAAGCACAACCCAAGGCATACGAGCTGTGTAACATAAAAACTTTTTTTGAAGTGTAGCTTTGAAGTCCAGGACTGACAGCAACAAATTGGTCATCAAATGCATGGGATGAGTTTCTTACGTGATTTGACAACCTCATGTGGAACCATGTTGGATTTTGCGAGCGAATCTAAAAATTACTTCCTGTGCCACAAACTTGCTTTTTCAAATGATCAACAGTATCTGGGAAGTTCTGACCTCTCTGAACTGAAAGTGCATATGAGAAATTATCTGAAATACTTGCTGAGAAAAGAGGGAAGAAAGTGTCTTGACAATAAACTGAAATGCCTTTCTCAAAAGTCATTCTGGTTGTTACTCGTTTGTTGGACTTTTCCTTCTTTGATAAACCAAATCTCATGTCATCTGTTAATTCTTGTAGAGTGCTTTAGCAGTACTCTTTCAACAGGTATTTCCTCATCCTGCTTGAAACATTTTGCTAGCATCAAGAGTCTTTGTGATACTGGTATGTCTTTTTGGAAGGCCTGCCAAGAACAATAAATATGAAGGGAGTCTAAGCTTGATTGTCCTTTATGCCCTCGTCTATAGACCATGGGCTTCCCAAAGTTACCTGTCTGGGAAAATGCCATCAGGGGCAGCAACTCCTGCTTCTGTGCCAGTCCAGGTGCATGCCTGACAGCACAGGGGCCTGCAGCCTTGTTGGCTCTTCAGTTGGTACAGACACTCTTTGCTACACTCCAGATCCAGAGAAGAGTTTCTTACTCCCACCTTTTCTAACGAGACCTGCCCAGCCTTTGAGATGCCTCTTGGCATCTGCTGCCCTTAATCCCAGCCCCAGATGCCACCTCTTCATTCTGTTCCAGCAGAGCTCCAGAGACTGGCACTGACCTCCAAGCTCTCACTGAGTGTCCCATTGCACACCCAGCTCCCACAAACAGGAAGCTCAGCTCTGTGTCCTCAGCCACTCCAGCTCCTCCTGGCAGCCACGGCACCGCTCCAGCAGCACCAGGACAGGCAGGACAGGCAGGACAGGCAGTACAGGAATACAGGCAATACAGGCAATACGGGCAGGCTCTCCTGGTGTGCACTCGTGGTCAGGGAGGTGTCTCTGTCCTCAGCACCCAACATCCAGGTGTGGTTTGGCCTCTCCCACAGTCTGTTAGCCTACACCTTGCGAGACTGTCACCTACAGTTTGTTTTACTGGGCTTTCCTCACCTGCAAATGTTTGGGTTTCCTAAATGCCTGTGAAGAGAGGTGGCCCTTAGGACAGAAGACAGTACATATTAATCAACTTTTCAATGAACAGAGTGGCAAGATAAATCGGTAAGATAACTGGCTGCAGATCTTGATTTGCATTTCTTAAGAACCTGATGTCCTGAGAGACTCTACCTCAAAAGTAGAATTCCACCAAATAGGGCCTAATTGGGAACACTAGATATTAATCTTAATTTTACCTTGTATCTTCAATTCCACTTTTTAGCAGTCTGTAACTCTGAGAAGATACTGGAATGTGGAATTCAGTTTGTTTCCTTCACATTTGCAAACCGTTCAAGTTTTTCCCTCTCCTCCCTAGCTCCTGCTGGCACAATGTTTTTATTGTGATATGAACAACCAATGTGGGATAATAGCAGAAGACTGGTGAGGAGGATTATAAACAGGCTGAAGTGACTTGCAGCTGGGGTGTAGAAAAACACATACATCATGCTAATTGTTGTTTAGCCCTGTGTGTTTGACAAGTAGAACATCTGTGTTTAGATAACATAAGCCTGTGAGAGACTCAGAGGCACCCTATCACACATGCTTGAGATTCCTGCTCTGCTTCAGGAAAGATCAAAGCACAGTGGTAAAATACCTGTGTGAATCCCTGATAAACAGGCCAGGACAGCAGGTTTGGTGATCCTCTGGCATGGACCAAGCTCTGTGGTGCCTGTGTCCCGTTTGTGTGCCTCTGCCTGGGTGCTGCTTTGGGGATCCCCAGGTTGGTTAGGTAAGGGAAATAAATTCATCTTTGTGCTTTTGTGGTTGTTCCTGTGTCCTGCCTGTGCTGACTCACACAACCAAGCAGGGAAAATATGTGATTATAGAAAGTAATACGTAATCTGATGAGACACAATCTACATAAATTGTGGCCTTGGTCAGATTTAAAGAAAAGAAAAGTGTGAGATTTTTGTGTGAGAATTACTCCAGTGAATACCTGTCATAGGAGGATAATGACTATTGTTGTACTACAGGCTAATTCAGACCAGATTTTGTCTCTAAGCAACACATGATTTAGTTGATGAAAATTAAAAATTAGTTCCCTAATCAGGAAAGTAGGTACTTTATCCAAGTTTATTATTCTGGAGGTTGCCTTTGGATTACAGGGACACAAACCATTTGACAGCACCACACAAATTAATCCACACCTGGCAGACCCACATGTTTCTCCTCTTTCTTCAGCAAAGATATCTAATTCCAGGAGATTAATTCCATTATTCTGGTGTTTGAGTGCCATTAAAATAAGACTGCAAAGGTGAGTGCAGGTTGGATGTGCACCAGGCTCACTGGGGCACCATCAATATTGTCATTCCTTCAGAAGATGAGGTGAGTAAAAACAGCTCAATGGTACATAGAAACTCAGGCAGATCAGCTAAAGACCATGGAGTTCAAGAAAGCATCTGTCTCGGTGGCTTGTTCAAAGTCTGCATTTGCTCCTTTAATTCTGGAAATAAATCTAATATAACTTCATTGTTCTGCTGTAGTTCTGAGGGCAACAAAATACAAACACCAGTTTTTCTGTACATTTTTGACTTGTTGGATTCTCTGCTGCATCACAGAGGGCCCACTACAATAACATTTTCACCATATTTATGGAGCCTTCCTTCTACATGGGGTTTTCTCAGTGTCTAACGAGAGGTGAATACTAGAGTCCTTCCCATAGTGAGGTCACTGTTGTAGTCACTTTCACTGAAATCTGAGTTTCCATGAAACTGAAAGAAACTTCATACTTTTGAAATTACCTGATTTCGTACAGACTTCACAGAGAGGCCATAACAGGGTGAAAAACCCAGTAAGAGAACAGACTCAGATTCCATGCAGCATGATCACATTACATTGGACTAGTGTTCTGAGGAAACCTTGCTACCCAGCACACCCTTTTTCCTGCTTAGTAGGCTCCTTGTGACCCGGGGAAGTACATCTGAAGGACCATTACAAATCCTGAATGCTGTTTTGCAGCAAGCCTGTTGTTAGGAATAGGGGCACCTCTCTTTGCAGTTTGAAAGACCTGACAAAACAAATGTTCCTATCCCTAAGCAGTCTTCATTCAACTCAGTTGTTTTCTCCACGCTGAGAACTGGAAAGCATTAATTTTACTCACCAATGGGCACAAGAAAAGAACACAGGATTGGTAATACTAGGCCAGGTTGCAGCAGACAAGTCAAAGTCTGGAGCAGCACTAGCACCTAATTGAAACTAGCCAGACTAACCAAGAAAGTTAAATTTTGGTTGCATAATGATTGCTTAGGGTTTCCTTTAAGTCCTGAGAACCCCTTGACTGCTCTGCAGAAAACAAGCCACAGGTGAAATCTGTTTGCAAGTTAAAGTTAATTTGCAAGGGAGCTTGGAAAAGCAGGATGAAGAAGGTATCTGTAATGCTGCATCTTGTTTTCTCATGGCTTACCAACACTGTTTCCTACAGGTACTTTTAAGTACTTTTAAATTTGTTGAGTTGTGAGATTTATTGATGTTTTATTGACTATGACATAGAACAGAAGTAATTCCCTCTGTTGTAAGTATCCTTGCCTTCATAATACCATATCAGGAAAAATTTGTTGTTCAGGGAGCTTATCAAAGCTGAAGAAAGCCTGTGTATGGAATAGAAAGCAGCTATTTAAATCCTCTCAAACTGGTTGTAATCAAGTATGTAGGTCAAATGTTCAAGTTGCCTTAAACACTATAGGAATTGCCCTATCATTTTTTTTCTTTGATACAAATTGCATTGAATCTGAAATTGCAACTTTTCAAGTGATGTGAACGCTGAAAGTTTTGTGTCCTCTGGTTCCAGGTTTCTTCAAGAGGAAAAAATTAGAAATTAGAAAGAGCTGTGTAAAACACTTCTGGTGAAGAGGGTGTGATTTTAAAGCCTTTGCTTTTCATTCTTGTCCTTAAGATGACTGCTGCTACCCATTAGCTTCTGTGCCCTTGAGTGAACCAGCAGCTAGATTAAGGGTTCCCTGACTGGCAGATGTATGGAGGCTGTGGGTTAAAACTGAGCAGCAGCAGATGTTATGTTTGCCAATTACCTCTCTCTGCAAGGCTCTAAAGCCAGAACTGTGAATCTCCTTCTGGTTTGCTGCAGTTTTGTGTCTGGTGAATTAAGGTAATCTGTGCTGATGGATCCTCGTGGCTGAGCAGCAACCTTTGTAATTCAGCAGGTGACCCTTTCTAGGATACTGTTGAAATGTCCAGGCTCTTCCCTTGGTGTTGGAAAAAACACTCTTGATCCTGCTATGTATACTGTACTCACCTTTTGCCATCTATAAGGCCTTGTACCTGCTCAGGCTGTTTCCTTGTCAGGGTGTTTGCCAGTCACAGACCCCCTGAGGAAGGTGTGCAGGTAGGGGACACTGGAGCAAACACTGATGGGGCTTGGAGGCCATCTGTCCCCTCTGTGCAGAGTGCCTAGGGAAGGAAACTGAGACAAAAATGAGTAAGTGCTGGTCTGCTGCTAGCAGACTATCTGGTATTAAATATTTACAACTGTGCTGATTTGCCAGACACTTAATGGTTCAATACCGAGATGTTCAACTGCCACTGGGGTCTCTGGATGAAGCTGCCACATGGTCCAGCACTACTGTGTTGTACCCCTGGTGCTCCTGGGTGGCTATGGCAGTTCCCTCTCATTTCCAGAAATGTGGAGGATGCAGGAAAGCATCTCCTGACAGCCTCCATTGGAAGCTCTGGTGCCATCCAGGGAAGCTGATTGCATACCAGCCCAAGGAGCCAGTCATTATTTAGCCACTGTTATATTTAGCAGCTGTTTTGCTGCTTTGGGCAGGCATGAACAGAAAGGGACCTTTGCTGTGTAGCTGTCACAAACTGGGAGTGAGGCTATTGGGAGCTAGTGTTAAGAATAATATATATTTTATTAAAATTTATGTTTCAAAACAGTGTTAGCTAGAAAAATACAACTTGGAGTAGTCTGTGTTGTTGGGTACTATTGTGGTCATTTATGAGAAGTACTAAATAAAGGCATACAACTTTAAATGGGGCTGGTACAGCACTGGGGACAAGGGGCTGGGTGAACAGGAGTCACTGGAAACTCTCTAAGGCCCATTAGCAGTGAAATCCAACCTCCCTCAGAGTAGCTGTTGGATGTGGTGGTGTCCAGTTTCACCAAACAAGCCGAGTCCTGGAAAAAATGGGAATTTAATCTTGTTGTCTGTTAAACACGATGGCAAGCTATCTTATGGAGAGAAGGCTTTGCCAAGCTCCCCTCATCTGGTATCTGGGAGTGGTGCCCAGCATAACTTGGGTCAGGGAGCAGGTTGTCATTATAATGAAAATGTCTTTTCAGCTTTTTAAAAATCAGTATAATTGCTCTAGATGCAAGCCATTCTGAAAATGTTCTTTGTCTTGTAACAAAAGTAGAAAATGGTATTTATTAGAAGTGAATGCATGTAGTGTAAATATTTCCTGGCACTCAGTCCCAGATAATGCAGAAAATCTGTTAATAAATAAAACTGGACAAACCAAAGTCATAAATGCCTCCAACAGCTGTGTGGGTAGTTGGCAGCTGGACTGGGCATTTGGAAGGAGTCTAGATGACAGTGAAAATATACAGGGGGTGATAATTTTTTGAAGTGATGTTAGCTAAAGAGAGAGAGCTGTCCATGTGGAGCTCTCAGATACAGTATCCAGGCATGCTTCATGCTTGTAGTTTACCTTGCCTGCCATCCCTACAGTATCTATTTACCTTATTTAAAATAAGATATGCATAAGCTAGAGAAAGAATAATAGATTAGAAAATAAACCCTCTGACTTACAGGATGATCTACAAAATATAAAATGCAATATCAAACCGTGGTTCTTTCCTTGCACTCTAGTTTATATTAGGTCCTGTTTTTAGATAAAGAAAATAGAATTTACTGTACATCTGTTTTATAGAGTCTGCCATAATAGCTGGCATGGAGGTCTGGATGTTACCAGTGTATTAACTTGCTACTTTTGTAATAAAAATATGCTCTAAGGGTCTAAAAGTTGATTTATTTTGTTTGCAGTAGAGCTCTCACTGTGCAGGTTGAGCCCATCCTTTCCTTCCTGCGGGTGGGAGTGGCAGGGCTGGGGCTGCTGGAGAGGTGCACAGGAGGGAGAGGGAGGTGCAGGACCCCGTGGTGGAGCGTGGCACCACTGGGCACATGGGTGCCAATGCCTCAGGTGTCACCAGCCATGTGTCAGGGACACCACGCTCCTCTGTCATGCTGCACCGTGCTCTTTCTCCAGGTGATGATTTCTGGTGATATGCTGTGGAAAAGAACCACTGGGAAAGTCTCAGAACTCTGCTAGACAGGACTGTACTTACATGGCTTCTTCTGTCTCCAAATTAATGCCCTCTGCTTTGATCTTTGTGATGCAGCCAAACACTGATGGGTTGTGCTAATGGATCTGATGGTTTTTTTTTCCCCTTCATTGCATGACAGCAGCATTTTTAGTTTGTGATGACCACAATGTTCTGCTGCTAGAAACCACTAGAAATCAGTCTTTTATAGGAATGTTTAGGTTCTGCATCATTAACAGAAGTGAAAAAGGGGTGAGTGTTAGTTGAAGATAGGGTTTATAACCAAGCTAATTCTCATTAAGTTTACTTTTTTTTTCCCTAAAACATAAGGGTACAGTCTTTCTGAAGAATCTTAGGTCATTCTAACATCTGAGGATGTTGTCAACTGTGAGTTTTCCAAACTGGAAGAAAAAGAGAAAAAGTGCCACAGAAATGAAACACATACTGAGTTTTTAATGGTGCTGTTTAAATAATTTGGCATGTTGCTGGTACACAGAAATATGTTTGAATTTGTCTGGTTTACCTGTAGTGGAAACTGACTTTGTGCAAAGCATTTTATAATCACAAACACGTATTTGTGATTATAAACAAACAGATATTCCAGATTACTAGTAGAACATAACACATGACACTTAGCTTTGCTCTCTACAGCTGTGGGTTAGTCTGTGGAGGTAGTTTTTCTTTCTGTGTTGTCTTTTATAAAGTTGGCAGAAAATTAAAATTAAGCCAAAGGAGAGATAAGTGAAAAATAGGAAATCAGGGAGGAGAAAGCAATTTTGTGAGAGGCTTATTTCTGGATGGGAATGTCTCTTACTTTTTTTCATCCTGATTTGTGATCTTTTTCACATTCTCTTTAGGATGCTTGATAGGGTAGGTCAGGAAGATTTTGGCTTTCCTTCCTGTCCTTTGTGCTTGAAAAGCCACTAAAGGAATTAAGTTCATTAGTATTCAAAGAACTAAAAAAAATGCATTCAGTATCTTAGTTTGAACCTGGAAAAAAGCAAAACAAGAAGCTAAAACATTATAAAAAAAAAGACAGACCCATAAGGTGCTTGACATGACTGGAGAGGATTGCTTGTCCAGGCTCTCTTGCTTTGAAGTATTTATTTATGGCACAGATGGAGATGTCTGAAAAGTTCTAATGTAAGCATTCAAGAAAAAAAGAACAAGAATAAGCATTCAAGAATAAAATAATGCTGATATTGTAGGGACAAATGAATATAGAAGGGGCTGGGTAAGACAACATTCTATTTATAGCACAACTTGTTTGAAAAGATGTTCGTTGTGAGAAAGGGGGTTAGCCTCTTCTCCCAGGTAAGAAATGACAAGAAGAGAAGAAAAATTGCACCAAGAAAGGTTTAAATTGGATATTAGGAAAAGTTTCTTCACGAAAATGTTATCAAGCATTGAAACAGGCTGTCCAGGAAAGTGGTGGTGTCACCATCCCTGGAAGTGTTTAGAAAAAATATAGATGTGTCACTTGCATGGTTTAGCAGTGAACACGGCAATGCTGGGCTAAAAGTTGGACTTGATCTTACAGGCCTTTTCCAACCTCAATGATTCTATGATTTCTTTCTATGAAATTCTGAGTACTACAGTTTTGATTTCTGTTTATTCCTTAAACTTAATTTCTGACAGTAAGAGACCTGATATTCCTGTGAATAATCAGAAGTAAAACTACAGATGGAGACAAACTCACAGACAAGTTTGATTCTTTCATACCCTCAACAATCATGGAAGACATTGGCATTTTTTTTACCTTTTTGATGAAAAGCTTGATAAAGTGCAAACGTACATTTACACTGCTGTCAGCCTAGTCATGTACCCAAGAGTTTTCAATGAGGTTTTGCTGTCTACATCAACACCCATGTGCCTGCAGCACTGATTTATTAGCTGTGCCCAGCCTTGCCAGCCATACCACTAGAATGGCAGGTTGTCTTTATTACACAGGACACCTTCCTGAGGCCCCACACTCACATGCCTTTCCTGTTCTGCAGAAGACCTCATTATCCATTAATGATAATAATAATCCATTAGCGATTAATAGAATTCCTTTGTAATGAAAGTCATGACATGACATGATTATTTACTAACAGACTGAAATTAAGACATTTCATTATTAAAAATTCATAGCTTTTCACTTATGACAGTTTTTGAGAGAAGAGCCAGTGAATAATTTATTTGCCATAAGCATTCAGCTCATCCTTATCTGATCTTTTTGTGCAATGTTTATTCTTGAAAATCTGTAAAAAAAAAAACCAGCAAAAAGCAACAACAAGAAAACCCACACCCAAATAAAATTACCCTCCTAACCAAAATAAGACTGCCCACTCACTTTCTCCTATTGATAAAACCTACGTTTGTAAGAGGTTTTTTAACTGGAGCACATAGAGTTCATGCCAGCACAGTTTGTACAGAGTTTGTAGCAAAAGGAGTTGAGTGTCTGTATTTGGAGGCTTTGCTGCCAAAAGAACCCAAGTGAAATCCTTTGAAGTGTGGATTAAGCATAGAGTTTTATTTTGGGAGCAGTTCTTTCTTGACCACTGTGATATTATTGAATTATCATAAAGATGTGCTGTCAAGGTTTGTTTGTTTTTCAAAATGTTTGTTTTCAAAATGTTTTCCACTTCAGTTGGATTTCTACATTTCTAGTAAATATACTTGTTATAGGTGAACTGAAATGTATGCACTGAAATTCTTATTCTGCCTTTCCTAGACCAAGAGTTACTTCATAAGGCCAAGCAGTGACTGTTCTGTTTTGAAAATCACATTTTATCGTTGGCAAGTACAAACCAATAAGTCACGGGTTAGTTTTAAGTTCAGCAAAGATCAGATACTCAACCTATGCAGAAGCATGCACCAATTTTATCCAAGATGATAGTTTCTGAGATCCCACAGTGGTTGCAAAGAGCTGGGTCATCTTTTCTTCCTTTGGCTAAAACGAGACAGGCAAGATATTCTATTCGTATGAAACTACTGTGGCATTAGTGGAGATGGGTGCTGAATTCTTTCTGTGACTATCTAGAAGAACTATTTTGTATAAATTACCTGTGTTGTTTTCCATTAAATGCCTTTTGATCAAGAATCTGCCACGTATGCCAGATGTGTATTCATCCTGGTCTGCAGAACAATGGACCCATGTCAGTGAGGGACTCTGGCAGCTCTCACTGGGAAAACAAGCACAGAGATTGCCCTCTAAGCCCCCTTAATGAAAGGGCCTGTATTGTTCCATAGTTTCCTACTAAATATGAACAAGGGGTTTAGTCTCATAATAATTAATCTCATCATGGTTCCTTAGTATTTTCATAATAGAAAAATTAATTACAATTACCTTCACATCAAGGTGAGTTCATAATTTTTCTGTGTACTAGAAATAAAATTTAAACAAAAAAAGAAAAATAACCTTGTGGCTATAAAGTACAATGCCAATGTTACAGTGATTTCTGGATGCACATGAAATCTCATAATATGAAATTTTCAAAGAAACAACCATCTGATTTCATACAATTTAGAAACAAGGAACAAAAGTTACTTTGATGTAACTTTAGGGCATAGGAACAGGAAAGGACACAGAGAAGACATCTAATCCATTCTCTGCTCTAACCAGGAGCCTTCATCATTCTGGACAGAGGTTTGTCTACCTTCTTAATGTGTCCAGAGATGGTGCTGCCATTGCTTCACTGCACTTTTAGACTACACTTCACTTTTAGAGATTTCTAATTTAATCTTGCTTCAGTTTAAAATCACTAGTACCAGTTTGGATTGGTGCAGGCATGCAGGGTCCCTATTTTACTTTATTTGAAGTTACTTTTTGAATAATTGAAAACTTAATGTCTCTCCTCAGTCTTTTTGTTTACGGTCCCAATTCGAACATCTTTATTTTAGATGGGGTGCTCTAAACCTTTCCCTTTCAGATTACTGTAGCTAAAACCATGAAAGATCTTCCCATTGCACTTATGGTTGCTCCTATGGCCAGGCACGAATTCCTTTCAGGTCATGAGCTCTCTGCTTTGATGCACAAGGTGTTTGCCCAGAGAACCTGATAGCTGCTCCACAACCCGCAGCAGTAACATCAGTAACACAGTGGCTGCTGAGATGTGTGTCACCACACACATCAGAGATGGGATCAGAGGCAGCTTCTGGACAATGGAGATTTAATTTCAGTATGTTTGCATGAGAAACATTCTTTCTTTTTGGTGGGCGTTCTCTTTGCGGTGGAGATTTAAGAGTAGAGAAGCCAGTTATGTTGAAACCTGCTAGGGTTTCATACAAGACTAACATACAAGACTAGGCAAATGTGTGTTGGAATGAGATAAGGGAAACCAATTCCAGATGGAATAAAAAGCAGTTTACTAGAAAGAAGAATTTAAGTCATGGCAGTGTTTCTGTCAGTATGGATTTGAGCAAGTATCTGTTTTTAATTGTCTTTAGCAATGTTAACTATCAGAAGCTATTTGTCTAAATCAGGATTTGAGAGTTGTCCAATAAATACCATGTGAAACACAATCACTCTATATTCTTGCAGAGAATAGCAATTCTCAACTAGTTATAGAAGTAAATCAGTCTTGGCCACAAGAAATACCAGTCAAAATTTTTTCTTAACTATAACTAAGGCAACTGGAGAGCAGTTAGGAACGATGAGCCCAGAGGCTGAGTATCAGGCTAGAGCCTGGTACCAAGTTCAGAGTAAACAAGAGATCATGCTGAAGAACAGCATAACTCATTTCAGAATACAGCAGATCTCTTCAGGTAAAATACATTCAACTTGATATGGCAGTGTGTGAGTTTTCAAGCATATCCATACAATTCCACTGAAGTTAGTGGAATATACAAACACCAGAGGCAGAAGTGGTTTATCTTTGAACCTCAAACCTTTGCATCTTTCCAAATTGTTGTTCGGGGCTCTTGTATTTTTCCAGCTCTCCTCAGAAACAAATGCATGTACCAAATATAAAGGAAGCAAAGAAAATGTGAGGAGGCAGTAGAATATGGTACTTTCAAACATGTCAGCAAATACCGGGAACTATTCCCAGATATGGTCTTAAAAGAAAAATGGTTGATTGAATTTGGAGTTTTCCAAAACATCTGCTGCTTCAGCTTGATGGCCTAAATGGAACATTAGAAAAAGAATGGTCTCAAATTTATAGCTCAAGAAAATAACCCCATTTTTCTAAATAAAAACAGCATATTTTTTCCTTGTTGTAAGAGAAACGTGTGAGTAGGAACATCAGTTTTGATATGGACTATTTGATTACTGTGATTGTGTCACTGCTGACGTGACACGGAATTCCACCACCTTGCAGCTCTAAAGTGCCTTTCTTCTGCTGTGCAGTGAGGATTTTTTCCTCCCTTATTACGTTGTTGTTTTTGTTGGGTTTTTTTAAGGAATGTGCTAAGTTTGTAAAGCAGGATTGGCTGTTACAGACACCCCCTGACAGATGCTGAAATCACCAAGTGCAAGTTTTGGGTTTGTAAGTTATACCAAGACTGCACAAGCTGCTAGGACAGTTTCTTCCTTGCAGGTGTCAGCTATTCCATGACACTGCATTTGTCTGTGGCTTGCCAACATAACTTTTGAGCCTGTCAGGTTCTGTAGTAACCACCTTCTGTAACAAGAGCATCTATCAACTTAGTGAAAATGCTATCCTGTAAGAAAGTATTAAAGATAACATACATCATTTTCTGAAGGCATATGCATTTGCAAACCCTCTAAACCACTGCTACCAACACACTTGAATTAGCCTCACTCTGCCCTAGTGATGAAGGGGAAGGGATTATAATGCTGTTTTGAAATACAGACCAGGGCTTTTTTGGTGCATTTGATTTTATTAATTTTTCCCCATCTCCTTTACACACTGCACCAAGTTAATCACATGGTTTATTATTTTAGACTTGAAAAATAAGTCAACTGAGTAGTCTGGAATGTTGGGACCTTGCAGACCTTGGCAAGCAGCTTGCAGCAACAGAGTGAGTGTGCTCTTTCATGGAGTCTTCCTCACCCATAACAATCTGGACTTCTCCGGTTATCCTCATTGTTCAACTTTGAGAAAAGACAGCTTTTATTCACAGTGCACATTTGAACCTTTGGGGACAGTTACTGGAAATTTTGTAGAGGTTATATATTTATTTTCTTTCCTGAGAGCTGTTGCGATCATTCCAGAGCACTGCAGAATGATGTGATGTAAACACACACAGACTGACTCAGCTTGTCAAAAACTCATTTAAATATAAATGCATAAAATAGAAAAGAAAAACCCCAAACTGGAATATGTATATCCTAAAAGCCCTTTTTGTGATTGCTGAATCTATAGCCTTATTGACATTTTGTTGTAGCTGAGGGATTACAGAGGAAGTGCTTCCCAGCTTTCCTTAAGTTTAATCCTTGCATGACATGTTTGTTAACTAGAATCCCCACGTTACCAGTCTGGATTGGATTTGGTGCTACACCATGTGTACGCTTGCCACAGATGGAAGGTAGAGAATCCTAGGATGAGGTGAAGAGAAGCATTCCCTGTTACTTCAAGTTTCTTCCTTCATAAATTCATTGTTTTTGTGCCTCGTTTGGAATATTTTCACAAATTTTAAAGGCCATAGCAGTTCTACCTTTGTGCTGCATGCTTCAGATAAGGTGCTTCCGTAGGAAGTTTATTTGGTGCTGCTGGCCTGCAGCGTGCTCTCTTCGTAGGGAGGCACTGGGTCTGGAGAGGGCTCAATGTGAGCCTCTTCCATGGAAGTCTTCATGGTGGCCTCCTCGTAGGACGGAGGCAAACACACCGAGAGGAACGTGGCGTCAGGGAGCAGCGTGGAGTAGTGGAAGCTCTGTTCGCTGCTCCAGGGCAGGGCAGAGAGGAAATTGGACACGTCGTGCTCAGGCACAGCCTCGGGAAGGTCGATGCTGAAGATCTGGCCCTGCTGAGTGGGGCGCTGGCAACGGCGGTACAGGAAGAGCAGCAGGAATGCCAGGAAGAGCATCATGGTGGCAGGCAATATGATACACAGAAATGGCTCTATGTCGTCTTTGGTTGAACTTGTCTGTTGTCTGCTCTGTAACCAAAGCAAATAGGAAGGGTGTTGGATTCCTGGAGATCTCTTAATCAGAGAGCAAAACCACATTCCCCATCCCCACCTTATGACATAGCAGTTACTTTTCCAAAATTCTTTCTGCACTAGTATCGTTCAAGCAGTATGTTTTGCAGACTCATGAATTCTATTTACTAGGCAATTCAAGCAAATAACAACCAGAGACAAAATAACCCAGAGAAGCTGCAAGGAGTATTGGGTTTTTAGAAAACCCTGTCTCCAATAGCGAAAAAACCCCAACAGCTTGAAAGTATATGCAATTTTGTATGATGTTTTATTACTCTTGGATTACAGTGGGACCAGTCAACTTTGCAGGAGATGGGTTGAGCTTTTAAAATTTAGGCACAGAATTGCAGATGAATAAGGCTGGTGATCCACCATCTGCTGTTGCTTCTTTGTGTTTGGAAAACTGTTTAAAGAACAACTATTATGACAACTAGCCCTTTTAAACAGGGCCCATTGCCTACACTACCTGCTCTTTGTCCTAACCTCACAGGCCAGTTCCAAATAAAACACAGTGTTTTTACTGGACAGGACAGCCTGGATTCAACCTCTTGAGCTTGTTCTGCCAACAATCCAAGAATCATTTTTGCTTGTATAGAACTATGGAAAAAGAACTTCTGGTGTAAGAGAAATAACAGTTGTGTCAGCTTTGTTTTCTGCAAAATGTGGCACAAAAGATCTCTGTCCCAAGCTTTTGAATTGTGATGTAGTGTTAACTGGAGTCATAAGCTATAAGAAAAACCAACAAAGCCGCTTGTGTTCTTGAGTTGCATTAGCTTTAGTTTTAAAATTTAGTATATCTTGTTTCCAGTCTGATTCCATCTTCTAATAATTGGGTCTCATCGAGAGTCTAGTCTAGGGCAGAGAGAAAACCCAAACCCTATAATGCTGTTTATCAAGTCATTCCCTTTGTAAGATCTTGATGAATGCTATGAGGTGGCTTTTTCACATTTGCATGGTGAGACTAAAGAGGTCAATGGATCAGGTTTCCTTTATTTTGAGAGAAGGCACCCCATCAGGCTAGGAGAACTTGAGTGATTCTTTCCTCAAAGGGTTTGGAAGCAGGAATGCAAACTGGCCATTTGCAGTAATGGCTCTGTGAAAAGAAAAGTAACTCCAGTGTCTCCTTCTTAGTCTACAAAAACTTTCAGGAATCACAGTCATTCTTCTAGCTACAAAATCACACTATAATCTACATTCAACTGATTATCTACCAGGCATATGCAACCTCTTTGCTTTGCTGTAATGTTTTGAAATTATTATTATGTGGTCATGCCTAAGAAAAATAAAGTAAATAGGCATTGACTCCTAATGAATAATGTAGGGGAGATTACTACTTTTCTATTTTTTCTTAAGGTATTGTGGGTATGAAGCTCAATGCATTTATGTAATTTTAAAATACACTGGAACCTTTGCAGATTAGCTATTAAGCTTTTTTCCCCAATGGTGTTTTACCCCCCAAAAACGCATATTAAAGAATTATTTTGTTTTTATTGATAATTTTTACTAAAGAATTTCTGTCTGTACAAATTGTTGTCTAACCTGACCATTCAATGAGTAACAGGAAAGAGCAGAATGGGAAGAACTTGTTCCTGCTGTTCCTCTAATGCAGAAGTTATTAAATAACTTCCTAAACATGGGGGGACTTTTAAAAAAAGTTTGTTAATGCTTTTTTTAGTGTGTCTTGTGAGGTACATAAAACATTTCAAGAGAAAATGAGAAAAAAGCATTCAGTATTATGTTAGTGCACTATTTATGTGGAGACTCATTGATACTGATCTGTTACCAATATTCTTACAGTAAATATTGAGAAGAACTGAGCTTATAATTCATGATCAGTGAAAAGCTTGTTTTTAAAATCCAAGTCTAAGTTTTGAGTTTAATTTGTAGGGAGCAGGCTTTCATCCAGGTTAGGATCTGTGAGTTGCACAGTATTCTGGTGGTTTGTGAGGGCACAGAGTGAGATTGCCAGTGTTTCCTGCATGAGATTAGTAAAAGGTATAAAGTGCCAATTGTCATTTCAACTCAATGCAGCTTCCCCATAAATTTCACTGAAACTATATTTGTGTGTTAAATAATGGCCAAGGACAGTGTATCCTCTTCATGTGCTGGTGGAAGCACAGACGAGAGTTAGGGCTGTAAGACATGGCCTTGACAAATAATGGACTTCAGAAGGGAAGGGAAGGCTAAACTTGATGGAAGGAATTAACAAATGGTCTTGGATCTCAGGGAAATATACTTTGCTCCAAAGCCTTGATTGGAGCCCAGAGGTCTTGGGCCTTGCCATGAAGTACCTATTAAGAGAAATGTGCAAAATATATTGTTGTTGGAGAGGAAAGTTTGCATCTAATGGTAAAACAAATTGAAAGAGTGCAACTATTTGTCGTATGAGCAAGCTCAGATGGCCACAGTCTGTGAAGTAGCTACCAGCAGGTTACTGGCCTGAAAACCCTTCTTGCTTAAAGGCCCTCCAAGAGTAACCTATAACACTGCTTCTAAAGTTGCAAAATCAAGCTCTCAAGCCTGAATAAATGCCAACATTTTTGAAATCTATGAAATCTTTAATTTGCTCTGCAGCGCATACAATTTTTAATTACATTATTGTGCACAAAGTGCCTCCTCAGGGTTGTGATGGATTGCTTAGGGATGCAGATGAACACCACAATACTGCAGGGTACTGTGTGCAGGGTGTGTAGAGTATGCAGTGACTGAATTAGAAGGCTGGGAAGAGAGAGGATTGCTTGCTTGTGTGCTCTCCTGGGGAGTTCTACTCCTGTCTCTGCTACCAAATGCTCTGAGGAAGGGGCAAGACAGGCCAGTGGAGGTGCTTCTTTTGGGTTACTCGTTGGTTATGCCTCATTTTGAGTGCCTGGGTTGAGACCCTTGGGTATGGTCTGGAGAAATTCTGCATCTGTATTCTTGTCTCTGAAGGTGAAAAGCAGTGCCCCGAACCTGCAAGTACTTTATTACACTGTGGAATCTGGACAAAAATTGCACAGGTTTTTACAAAGCAGCCCATATTCTCTTGCACTCCCTAAAGTGGTCGGGTGGTTGGACCACCTGATTTTCATTGCAGGCCCCTTCCAACTGAACTACTCCTATTTTATCCTATTCTATTTCAAGATAACCACAATAACCAGTGCCTGGTGGCTATCTATTCAGTAATGTGTGCAAAAGAAGGCATAATAAATGTTTTGTTTGTTCTTTCATTTTACAACTACTGTATAATTGTGAAAGAACAGTAAATGTGTTTTACTATGCTCTGCAAATTAGTGACATGTGAAGCAGATAGGATTAAGAATTTGGCAATATTACAGAATTATAAAATATGCTGAGTTAGAGGATTCTCATCAGGATCATTGAGCCCAACTCCTGGCCCTGTGCAGAATACCCCAAGAGTCACACCATGTGCCTTTGAGCATTGTGCAAATGATTTTTGAATTATGTCAGGCTTGGTGCTGTGACCACTGCCTTGGGGAGGGAGCCTGTTCCAGTGCCCAACCATCCTCTGAGTAAAAACCATTTTCCTCATATCTAACTTAAACCTCCCTGACTCAGCTTCGTGCTTCTTCTGTATGCTAACAGGTGACAGTAAAATCTGGGTTTCCTCAGTCTGTGTTTCAGAGTGCATACAGCTAATGTTAAGACTTTCCTATCTGGATGAAGTAATTTGTAAGGCTATTTAGTGTATTATTTGAGCTGAAATAGTTTTTCATAAGTTAATACTGCCCCACAGATGCCCTGAACTTGAACAGGGAGTTATATATCCATTTTGATGCTGCCTCCTGCCAAACATTACGTGAACTTATTTTACTTTGAGATGTAGTTCCAAAAGCTGATGGACTTCTTGTATATATATCCATATAAATGCATCAAATATATGAGGAGACAATTGATCAATATTAGTCCCTCTTTTTCTATTGTGGTTTTGTGCCCATTTCTGCAATGACTGCCTAAAGGGCTACTGAAAAATGTTGCAAAGATCTTGACACAAAGTCTTGGAAAATAGAACAGGCATTTAGAAAATTACACTAAAAATAGGAATAATTTTAATAAAATTAATCAAAGCTCACTTAAAAATAATTCTGAAATTCTAAACTAACGCTAGTTCTAAACTGACCTAAACCTAACTTCTGCAGCTGAAATTAGATTTCTCTAAAACTAGAAAAGTGACCACAGTGTATAGGTATCAGGAATAGCTGCCAGAACTGGAAAATCAAATCAAGAAATCAAATTGAATCTTCATTAATCGAAAGCAATACAACTGCAGAACATATTTAAGGTAAAATCCTCTACTCTTTTACATCTGAAAGTTACCACACCAGGCATATGAAGCGACAGATGGAATTATTAATTGACTGATTTTGTTTGATGCTGCTGCATTGGAGACCAGTGTGCTCTGCCTTTGTCATCACAAGCATCTTTTGTCAGATTTGTGACAAAAATAAAGATCTGACTTCCAGCATGAACTAAGTTACAGACACATGGGAAATATAATAATAATAATAATATACAAAATACGGGAAAATATAATTTTTAAAACAGAGAAAGGCAGAAAAGAGCATGGAAGTAAAAGGGATCATATTTCTAAAAAGTCTTATTTTCCCAGAACTGATTCTTAGTAGGATAGTTTGGACATTTGTTTATTCTTCTCTTTTCATTTATACATTTATAGAGACTGGAACAATTTCCCCCAGCCACTGAGCACATACTAGAAGTAGTAAAGCTTTTCATTAGTAATCTGTCTGCCTGTGTTTTTTTTAACATGCTGAGCATGTACAGTTGCCAGTTTACAGATTATGTGACCCATATCAGTTGAGCTTTTACTCGTGCCTGTTGGTAAAGAATGAAATGCAAAGTGTGGCTGAGTTGTGTGGTATATCCACAATGAGTAATGGAATGGGCTTGGAGCTGAACTATGTGTCTGGACAAATGAGGGGTAGTACCTGCCTTGCAAAGGAATGACCTCATAAGGCAAAACATGAGGTTAAGGAAAGCTTTTGTGTGAGGATAGAAAAACGAAAGTTTATTTTGCTTACTGAAATTCCCATTGAAGTGATTGAGCTGTGATAAGATTTATTATGTTGTTAATGATTTGCTAGCATACTTAGAACTCCATTAAAATTATTTTTTGTTAATATAGCCCGTATTTATACTAATATCTTTTGAAGTTGAATCAGGAAACTGATACTTCTGAAATGTTTTAAGTGGATTTGGAACAAAGTCTGCTTTTAAGTCATTAGGGTGTGGTCCCCCCATAGGGTCTTTTCCAAGCTCTATCCTGCTTCTTGAAGCTGATTCATTATTGCTTGTAAAAAGCAAAAACATGCAACTCTGGCACATAGAAAAACATTTTTATGTGGTTTTCTATCCATTAGTAATGACACGTAATTTAGAAGCGAGCCTGGATATACACAGAATTTTCAAATACTTGTTGGAATGTGACTCTAGTGATGCTGTTTGTTTCTCACTGTCAGATAAAAGCAGTCTCGAGGTGTGAAGACATTGCCATTGCTATTCTAGCTCTGGCAATGTTACCCGTGAGGCAGACTTTGTTAAAATTGTGGTGACATTCAAATACTACTTTTTGTCCTGTTTTCACACCCCCACACGCTCCTACCCGCATTCATTTTGCAATAGTACACTTCATACATATCAGCTGAGTAGCGGGGCCAGTTCATTTGCTAATGCAACATACCTCGGACATTTACCGAGGACGTACGAGCACCTTAAATTATTATTTTTGATGGGAGAAAGCCTTTTGCTGTATCCCAGACAAAGGCAGAAAGCAGGCTGTGTTTTCATCTCTGGGGGCTACTTCCCTCCCCCCTCGGCTGCATGTGATCCTCTCTCGCAGAAGTAATCAGCGCACAGCTTAGGGAACAAGAGTTCATTGCTGCCTGCCACTGACTCGCAACATCTGCAGAAAGGCTTCACGGGACCGCATCCAAGGCGTAAACACGCCTGTAGCAGAAAGGAAATCAAGGATGGGCTATGCTTAAAAGAAGTAATTAAACTTCCTTACCTGCCACTCCAGACGGAAAATTTTTCCGTCTAATGTTTTTCTCTTCCACAAATATGTTTAAAATAACAGCAATAAAGAAATGCTCTTATTCTATGTAATTGAGCAGTACAGCTTTGATGCATCCCAATACCCAGGGATTTCCTGTGCACTGTACGCTGAGGCATTACACAGACATACACACACATGCAAAGTCAAAGGACGTGCCACAGAGATGAGCAGGCGGGTACAGACCTGAAGCTCTGTTTCCAGAAGTGGCCCGCCTGGTTCACTGTTTAGCCAGTCATAGCTTCCCCTGTCAGCATGTCCAAAATTTTTCAAGCTGCTGCCCAAGAGCCACCTCATGCTTTCATTAACCTGGTCTTCTGTCTTCGTGCCTCCACCTTGCTTCGCTGCTGGCAACTGCGTCTCCGCCTCCCAGCCCTGACCCAGCCGGGCTGCTGCAGCTAATGATCCCTCCTAAATGATATCCCCTTCACGGCAGAAAAGAAAAAAAAGAAGTCAGACACCCCCTCGGCGTCAGGAAGCCAAGCAAATAGATCTCAGAGCCTCTCTCCACTTCCAACTCAATCTCTCTGGATTTGCTTCAGTGGCCTACATTACCAGCAAAGCTGGCATCAGGTATCTGGGAGCTGGGGCTGATAGCGCTCTGATTGGAGCACTCACTGCATTAGGATTATTAAAAGGGGAATTTGCATGTGAATCTGAGCCCACATGGTCATGACTCCGTGTGGATAAATAACGCTCTAGATTTAGTTATCTAATAAACACTATTTCCAATAAAATAAAAGAAATAAAACTCATGCTTTTAGGTTGGGAGTGAAAGGGTAACCGAGATTCCCCCCTCAGTTACACACTGCAAGGTGGAACCACAATCCAGGCAGGTTTTTGTTCCCTGTTGCCGAAACATACAGAAAAGAGAGTGGTTTCTGAGTAGAGAGGCAAGGACACAAGGCTAAATGCTGTACTGAATTATTTAGCAGTGTTAGGATGTAGATATTAATGATAAATCCAGAGACCAAGCTCTGCCAGGAAAGCTTTGGTCACTGTGGGAATGTATGATTCCTTCTGGTAAGAAGGGGTTATCAGTTCGGTTAAATCAGGTTAACAGCTTTCTAGGATACTTGTTAACTGGCAATTGTTTCCAGTGAGAAAACTCTGTTTATCCACGAGAAGCAACACAGACTTATTTCACTGTGTGGTAACTTCTGAAGGGAGGACTCTTTAACCTGAGTTAAACCTTGATTCAGCTTGTGCTGAAAAGCTCGAGGTGTCTTTGGCTATTGCTAAATGTCCCTTTCAACTCTGCACCTGTTCAACTGTGGTGCAACTTTTATGATTTCTCAAGGCTTATCTGTCCGAGCAGAAGTTATGTTTAGGACTGATGATAGAAACTTGGGGTTAGAATCTTATTTCTATTATTTCTTGTGTGGACGTTTTTTCATCAACTCTTCTTTTAGTTCATGGCTCCCAGAACACTGCAGGCGTAGTCGGCAGTGGCAGGCTCTGCTCCTGCAGCTCCAGCAATGGCAGTCAGCAGTGCCAGCACTCACTGCTCCTAGTGGGAGGACCCTGGAAGAACCTGCTCCCAAACTGGCTGCGATCCCTGTGTCTGCAGCTTGCAGGAAGGATTCACCCTGCAGGTGAAATATGGCTGTAGAAAGAGAGGTGGTAGCTTGATAAATCTGTGCCATTTTGTTCCTGAATTTGCCAGGTGAGCAGTGGGCAAGGAACAACAATATTGCATGAAGGGCTGGTCTTGCTGCTGAAGCAGCCACAACATTTGTTGGAAACCGAACTCTTGCTTCTGCTGAGGCAGTCCCATGTGAAGCTAGAAATCTCACCTCAGCAGAGCCTTTGCCTGCTTGTGGGAAGGCTCCTCTTTTCCTCAATGCCTCGCTTGTTGGAAAGCACTTTCAGAGGTGGTGAGTGTGCCCAACCACCAGGTCTAGGGCAGTTACACCGTGACTTACCATGTCCACTGAGAAGCCAGGTCTTAAACTTGGATTAACAGGGCACAGCTCAAAACAGTAAAATATTTCTCTTGATGTCTCAACACCTTCTATAAAAGCAAGAATAATGATCATCTTTCCCAAACCAGTGTTAAGAAAATAAATTCCTTAAGAGCCTTGAGACTGTGTAGCTTAAATATATAATCTTACATGCAAGCAGGAAACATTCATATACTATCTTAATTAGGGTCTTAGTGCAGCCCCTAAGATTATTAGTGCTATTTTTAAAAGCTCACTATAAATTTGCCTTGGGACTGTGCAGGAATAATGAGAAGTAAAAAAATATGTCTCCTTACAGTATAAACACCTGTTTGGCATCCTTAAATTCTAGTTGATGCATTTTAACCAAGAAAAATAAGTCTTCTAAGACTCACTGACCTGATTTGTCAAGTGCTGCTTTGAATATTTGACCTCTGGAAAATGTATAAGAATGATTTAACTTTGTAGAGCTGACGCCGAATGGGAATTTGGGGAAATGCAGTGCCTTTTGTCAGGCAGGTAATTATAATATAGAATAATGATTGTCCCTCTGGCTTTTTATATCATCAGTGGACCTAGCAACAAGATGAGTGAGTGTGATTGGGATATCCTCTTTCTGCTGCCAGGGGTCAGGTGCCCATTTACTGCACTACTTTTGTAGAGCAGATCTGCTCTTGTGCAGAACTGAAACAGAGCCATTCAAGAATGGGTTTGTGATGGCAAATTTGTTGCAGATTTCTGCCAGCCCTGTGGGGCTCACGGACACTTATTTTCCCTTCTCACACGGAGTTCATAAATACCATGGTAGCTTGGGGCATGCTGTAATGTGAAAGTTGAGGCAAAGAGACTCATCCTTAATTCCAAGCCCTTGGCCAGATGTCAGGCTTGCCACTTTGAAGTGTGGGTTGCGTTCAGAGATCATCAGATCTTGACATGGACAAAATGTCCTATTCTCCTCCTCCACTTTGTTCTTTGAAATAGTTTGATCTAGAAGTTGCCTGGTCAAACAATCTGGAGAAAATAGCTGACATGGAATAGTACCACTGATTTTGATTAGTTTGGTAAAGGTTTGTGAAACAATGCCAATATGATGTTTTTAACTGAGGCAGTGTTGGTATTATCACTTCCAATGCCCTAGCAGAGAAGCAGGGAGAAATTTTCTGAGGAAACCACTGCAGAAAATAGGTGCCTCCACTGTCCTGTTTGAAGCTCAAACTGCTTGTCATAAATTATTCATCTCTCTGATTTGCTGAGATGTTTGAGGCTTGCAGTGTAATTCTAGGCTATATTGCCACTAACATTGGTAGGAACACAATATCCACAGTGCCTTAGACAACCTTTCAAGTTTCTTCATACTTTCTTTTTCTGCTGCTGCTCACAAGAGGTGATAAAACTTCCCTGACTGAATGACTGATGCTGTAGGGGACGGTATGAGGGTTAATCTGAATAATGCAAAGCTAGAATTTTAGTGGGTGAGGTGTTCCATGTTAGCAGTCCTGTTTTGGCAGGTGTAGATTCACCAGGAGAAATGGAGGGACACGATGACTTTTGCCTATAACCTGTTGGCAGGCGCTTGTGTGTCCTTCAGGTGGGAGTGGTTTTGGCATCTGTCCATTCCCTCTCACCTGGGTAATTAAGCAATTCTGTTTTGTACTTTTTTGGATAAATTTTTATTCTTTTGAGATTTTAGCTTTACTTTTTCTTCTTTGTTAATTATTGATACTTTTTTTCCCTAAAAAAAAATCACCTTCTGAAGAGCATTCTCCTCTCCCCACCCAACTAAGCCCACTGTTACTTCAGAGGATAGACACAAATTAGCATATCTCTGCCATAGCTCTGGAGAGCAGTGTGTGAGGACAGGGTGGACGTGCCCACAGCCTGTAGAAACAGAGGCAGGGAGACCCTGCTACAAAATACGTGTACACTGTTGCTGTCCTCGGAGCAGGGAGCAGCGGGAGAAACTGCTGGATTACTGATCCCAGATCCCTGTGCTGCAGATGGGTAGCTGAAAGCAAAGTCATTAGAGAATGTCCCTCAAAGTTTTGTGAGTGTGATAACACCCGAAAAGCTCTGTGGTCATGGCAGAGTGCTGGTGGCTGAGCAATATCCATCTGATGACACTGTCTAGAGTTATGGGGTTTTATTATGGTTTTTTTTTTTTGTAGTTTCTCTCAATCTAGATTTGATCCCCTTCATTTGCATTTGGTCATCCTTACCCTGAATTCTTGTTTTTTCTTATTGAAGAGAAAAATCTGCCACTCTATTGAAGAATGTATATTGGCCAGCAGACACTCTATGGCATTTCATTCCTGTTTAGCCAAACTGTAGAAACGCTTTGGGGACAGGTTGGTGTTGGGTTGGGTTTTTGGTGATTTGGGCTTTTTTCAGCATTTCTGAAGGGCCAGCTGACCCCATTATGCTTTGGGTTGCAGTTGCTTTTAGAAGTGTTGCCATAAGCTTAGCAAGAAATTAAGCATTTTATAAGGTTGCATATCCTTAGTAGCGTAAGTAAGCTTAAAGCTACTTTATAAGGATGATATTCTAAAAAGAAACAAATTTGGGTGGTGTGACTGCAGTTGGGTTGAACTCCACACTCTATTTTGTACACTTTTGTTATTAATATTGTTCATTTTCTTATCGCTGTTTCTAGTGAATCATTCTTATCTCAACCCATGATCTTTGCCTTTTGTGGCTCCAATTCTCCTCTCAGATCCTCTGAGAGGGAAGAAGGGGAAAAGGGCATGGGTGAGCAAGTGGTGTGTAGTTTGGAGTTTCAGTGGGAAACACTAAATTGGGGAATACCATTCCTAAACCATGACACCAACATAGGGAAAGAAACTTCTAAGGAGAAAGGTGAATGTGAGGTTAACCTTCAGGTGAGCTTTTAAAACTAAACTTTTAAAATTTACCTTATTATTCGTTGTATTTTATGTAACTTACCCTGGTGGTTGACCTTGTGTAGTGCTGGGCAGGTCTTAGATACGGAACTCTCAACATATCTGCAGTCATGTGTTCAATTTTTTGTTCAAACTGATGCAATTTTCTTCTAAAATATTGTGAATCCCTGAATGAAATCTCTTGAGACTGTATCCAAGTACAGCAGTCTCTGTGTCACTACTTGTTGCTAACACAGTAGATTTTTTACAAAAGAACGATCATATCTTTATATAGTCTAATTTGGTTGGTATCATCTCCTGCCAAAAATCTATTATCTCTAGATTCCAAAGGAATTATTCTTTCTGACATGGTTGCTTAGAACCAGTGTCAGGAGAGCACTGTTGGAGAAGCAATAGCTCTTCTAGCTTCTAAAACTAGCTCAATTCTTCATCAGAGTGGAAAAAATGCAAATTTACTTTTAAGTCCTTTGTCATCCCTTTAAAGCCAGGTGTAGTTCCACAGCAGAACTGTAGTTATTAACATACCCTCTTACAGGTTATTGTCTGTAATTACAGACTTAGATAAACCCTGATATTGCCCATCATTAACAATGAATCTGTAACTCCTCATTTGCCATTATTAAAATACTTGAAATATTTGAAAACTCAGGATACACTTGTTCAGTGTTGTACTCAGTTGTCAAGGAAACCTTTGGCCTTCTGGACAGGAGGCAAACTGTCTGTGTACTTCTGATTCCATATGAACTGTATTATTGAACAAAACATCAACTGAGACGCTTTGAGTAATTTTGTACTGTTTTGCTTGAAATAAAACACATTTTGTGTACAGTTCCAATTCAGACCTCACATCCTGAAGTTTAATCTGATTTTAATCTAAAGATTTCTACTTCAAACTTACAGAGAAGATGCACAGCCTCCTGCAACCTGTAGAATAAAATTTGCTATAGAAATGAAATATATTAAGAAAATCTTGTATATAAATAAGGCTTCAAATCTGCAAATGTGACCACAACTTTATTTTCTCAAGTGCATTTGTTAATGGTTCAACTGGACAGCAAAATTGGAGCCGAGCCTAGGTTTTAGGGTATGAGCCTTGTTACACAAAGGCAGGTCAGTTAGCCTTACGTGCATGATAATAAATACTAATAAATGCTAATAAAGCAGAGCTGATGGCATGCATGGACTGCAGTGGTACCTGAAGGGGCAGAGAAAACTTCTCCCCACCAGTCGGGGGAGGAAAGTGAGTGACTCCCATGGAGGCACCCTCCTCCTTAGGGTGTCCTGCTGGTGCAGCAGGTGACTCTGCTGAGTGTGATTCTGTGGGAGCTGCTCAGACTCCCTGTTGGCTGTTTCTGCTTTATGTCAATGGCATCACACTCCATGCCACGGATGCAATTGTCCTGGCTGGCTGCCAGGCCTGTGTTAGTGAGCAGCGTCTGCTGGATAAGTAAAAAGTCATTTCCCTTGTGGATGCTGAAGTTACCTGCTAAAAGCTTTGAGGGGAAGGCTGAAGAGGTCCTATAATGGAGCTATAGACTGGAAAATAAAATGTCAGGAGGTAGAGAGGGAAAGGGAAGAGTTAAGCACAACAGACAGATATTTCCAATATAAAAACATTTCAGAATTGACCAGTGCAAGGCCGTAAGGATAAGAACACTTGGGACACTGGGGTAAAGGCACTGCCATAGTTTCCTCGGGCTGGGGACATTAGAACTTACATAGATGCAAGTGGAAAGTATGCCATGGGATTGGAAATGAAAGGGTCTTGCTATTAGAAAAGGAAACGTGCCATGCAATACCCTCCATAGAAATTAATGGATACAAAGGCAAAGGCTTTGAGTGTAGTTTCTTAAAACAAAAGGCTTAGCCTGGCAGCAGGGAGTGGCATGGCAAACCCATCATGAAATAAATGTGTTGTCTGAGGAAAGTGTGAGTGTTTAGATGGGAATAACTGCACATTAGAAATACCTGGACAGTTCAGCTGCTGAGAACCACTACTCAGCATGGGCAACTTTATAACTAACAGGCCAGGTTTTGAGCTAAGAAATGCAAACTGCAGCCCAAGAATGATTTGCTGATGTTAAGGTGTATAGAGGTATGTGATTGTGCCTTCTGCAGTAAGCTGATGTTGAGGTGGGGATTGTATGAGAAGGGTCAAAACAGTAGCAGAATGTAAAGAAGATTCTGCTCTGGGGCTTGGTGTGGTTGAATGGATGATCTGAACAGTTCTTCCTTATGTGCAGTCCTTGATTCAGAAAACTGTATTGTCATTTGAGAGAGTATTGAGAAAATATCCACTGCAGTTACCCACTTCTGGACAGGGAATGGGAAGAGTGTTTGTCCCGTGGTGCGTTCCAGTTCAGCCTGCATGGGCTGCACTGATGCTGCTGTGCAAAATGTTATTCCTGTGTGAAGCTTCAGGATCACTCAAGAGTTATACAGAGAGAAAAGCCTGAGGCTGATTAAATGTGGATTTCCTCTTTGAGGAAAAAGTAGGTTTTGCGTGGGGCAGTGGTGGACAAAGGGAATCAGTTGTGAAAAGAACACCTGAGACAGGTATTTTATTCTGCTACAAGATGGGGATCCTCTCACCCCTTTTCCAGGCATATCCTCCTCACACTCTCAGTATCAAGTGACTTGGTGTGTTAACAGCAGGAGGAACCAGGTGGCTGCTGAGGGGCAATGGGGCCTGTAGGGGTGGGCATTTACAATGTGCCCAGGTTGTAGGGACAGCTCTAGGCCTGACTGGTTAGAGGCATTTACATTCTGATGTTGCTCTGCAGGGTTTATGGTTTTTTTTTAACTTTACTTGACTCCAACCATTACTTTTTGATATGTGCAGGGTATAGCCTTCTTGGGAGGGATGCTTGTCCAGCCAGACTGGCTTGGTTTGATGGCTCAGGCTCTAAAAGAGGCACTCAAAATGATGTAGTTTGGCACTTGTGCCCTGCCCCAGGCTCCTCTTTCTCATCCTGTTTTCCTTCCGCAGTCACTGCAGGTCTGTGGTATCTAGAACAACACAGCACACAGTGTACCCGATCTACCCCACAATCCCAACAGACCCTCAAGAGTGGTCATCCTTCTTGCCCTACTCTCAGCACAGCTCTACCTAAAAAATGGAAAATGTGTGAGATAAAATTAGCAAACTAGATTAAAATTTTTTCCTTTTTTTTTTTTTTTTTTTTTTTTTTTTTTTTTTTTTTTTTTTTTAATCTTGATGCCCATCTTTGCAAAAAAATAATCTTTATTCTCTTGGGTTTGGGGCTGGTCACAAGAGCCTGCATTGAGATATTAAATTATTTAGTGTCCTTTTAAAATAAAAGGTAACATATGCAAGAGAGATGTTAAGATCTGCTCTGGTGACCATCCCCACAGGTGAGATTTTAAAAGAACATTTTTGTCAGGGCCTTTGTGCTTGTGGTACCACCATTGCCATTCTACCCAGAAACTGACTCCTCTGTTTTCTCAAGGGACAATGAATTGTTTTTGCACAAAACAAATTGTTTAAGCAAACCAACCAAGAGCCTTGTCACCTTCATATCCTCGCATGAGTTACTGCAATACCTTTTCAAAACCATTTTTCACTTTCTCATTATATTTGACATTATTGTTTCTCAAGCTTGAAGATTTGTCTTTTTTGACCTCCTAGACAAAATTACTTATAGGGATAGATTTCAGTATAGCATCTTATCCAGTTTTATTTTGGTCTCTTCCTCTCCCTGTAATCTTTGGCACAAAGAACCTGATTTGAAGTACAAAGCAGTCTGCTGGGAATATAATGTAACATTAAAAAACATAGTAAATAATTTATAAATCCTACGCAGAAAAGTATTCCACATTATTTTAAGTAATTTTGTTTAACTGTGGTAGGGGATGAACACGGTAAGAGATCAGAATTGGTCACACTAACCACAGTGAACGAAAATATTTCAAGTTGGGCATATTTTCTCAGAGATGGCAAATCAGAAGTATTGTCCTTCCTTTATGGATACAGATTTCCCAGAAATTATGGTGTAGATAAAGGTACAAATCTCTTGTAAAAACGAAACAAAACATCAACCAGATTTATTACTATGGATTTCTATCAGGAGTCAGAAAATTGCACATGCAGCCTGGCTAATCTGCTGGGGTTTTGTTGCCCCCCCCTCTTTTTTTCCTTTTATTTTTTTTTAATGTTTTGTTTATTTGGGGTTTCTTTTTTTGTTTGGTTTGGGTTTTTTTTCCCTTTTTCCTTCAGTATAAGAGTAGGACCCAGCTGACTTCTGCTTACATCTAAATTGTTCTGATTTCTTTTGGATTCTGTTGAGTTTTGAAATCTGGATACTGACTGCACTCTTCTAGGACACTGTGTCACGCATTTGGATAAAGACTTCAATTTGTATTTGTTTACAGTGATATTAGATGCTAAGAGGTTTATCCTGATGCTAGCTTCTTTGCCAAAAGCTTCAAAATCAGGGATGACCTTGCATTTCACATAGCTCTGTGGGCAGAATCCCAGCCTTGTTCTACTTCTTTCAACTTCTGCCATAGGTTTGCTCAGTGAACCAAAAACTTTCTTCATCTGGAAAGCATCAACAGGAAGTATCTGTCCTGGAGAAAGCATGCTTCCAGCAGCCTTACTGAAAGCATTGTCCAGTTTTTACCTGAGTGCTTGGGGGTATGGATGTGACAGTGGTCTCCTGTGCAACCCTACTGTGCATTAACTGTTAACACCCAAAGTGGGTTTCCCTTTCGTCTTGTACCTGAACTACCTGCTGGTATCTCTATTTCCCTTTCTCTAGTTCTCCTATAAACTGTCTTTGCTGTTGATTTTTTGTTTTGTTTTTTTTTCCCCCTCTCTTGCCAGATTATGTCACAGATCTACAATTTTGCAATAAGCAAGAGGCCAGGGTATGTGTTTAGATACTTCGTGCCATTTTGAAGTCAAGGACAAATTTTTTACTTGATGGGTTGTTCATCCCACCTGTAAAATGGTACTAGTGACAGTGGGCGCTCCTTTGGCACCCTGTCAAAAATAACAATTATGAAACAATTCGTTTTCAACCGGCAAAACGAATTCATTAGTTTTCCATTCGTTCACTATTTTCTATTAGTTCACGATTTCATTAGTTTCAAACAGGGAGCTTTTAACATTTAGTTTAACACAGATTAACACAGTGTAGCCATTGATAAACCTACATTGTGAAAAAGTGAATGAAGCGAAGCCAATGTCTGAGATTCAATGGTGTGCCTGTTTAGTCCCTTTTAAAATTTTCTTTATTGTTTTCTAAAGTATTTGTTGACAGCTGTTTTCTTTGACAAGTGTTTTTAACACTCTGCTCCTCAACAGAAGAACAAGACCAAGTGTCTTCTAGGTATGTCTAGTGGCAGCAGAACCCATGCTAGCCTGATCCCAGCATTAGTGGGAAGGCAACTGGGAATTTGTACATGTAAGGAGTGAGCAGAATAGTGGAGCATTACTTCCTGTATTTACTCTGTTGCAGTTTCACATTACTGAATGCTGTTTAAGAAGAAATGAAAATCTTTCTAATGGGATCTAAATGAGATGTATGGAGCAGCAGAAGGTAGTTCCCTAGAATGAAATTAGATCAGACTGTTGGGATTTAACACACTCCCTTTTGCCAGAAGTGTTTAAGATTATTAAAGCATCACAACCTCATCTGGTTGCTTTGTAATCTGTTCTTAACCTCCATGCTGATGAGGCTGTTATGTAACTACCAGTGAAGGCCAAACCTTATGTTGTTTCAGTGTATGGGAGCTCATGCCCAGAGACCCCAGTAAGGCCAAGTGGAAAGCTGACTGCATTTTCCCTCTTGAGATTATGTGTGAAAATTGCTTTAGGGCTGTGGGTAGCATACCTGACCACAGAGAGGTGTATCCTAAGATTTACTGTATGATGCTATGTCTTGTCACTGAAAGATTCCTGCTTTCAGTAAGCCATGGCAATTCTCTTGACAGGGACACTGGCAAACCCTTCCTCCTTTAGTACCTAAATTTTAGCTCATACAGAAGCAGGGGTGACTGCTGTAAAGAAGGTGTTTATTATTTTCATTAAATTAAAGGTTTTTCTTCAACAGGAGCAATCTTTGGTTCAACTTTAATCAAAAGGGGGATGGAGGTGAGGGGGAGCCCTTGCTCAGAGCCCTTGTTGAGCTCTCACTTCAGCAGAATGAAACATTGCAGCATCCATGCACCTGTTTACTGGGAACACCTGATGAGTGCTATCTAAACTGTCTGTGGTCAGGGAATGCCTTACTTAAAAACCCAACAAAAGTCTGGCTGTGAATGAGAGGTCTGAGCAACCCATCTCTAATGAAATCAGAGGCAACAGTATCCTCCTCATTTAAATGGAGGGAGAAATGTTTCACCTGTCTAGATGCATCAAAATTCTGCACATCATCTACTTTCACCTTTAACTATCTTGGTAGCTTCATCCTTCTCCAGCCCACAAACACAAACTCTGGCTAGAAGTGCTGCAGGAGTCATTTGTCAGTGTTTAGATCTCAGTTCCCATCAGAAACACATAGCAGTTCAGAGTGACTAAATTCCCAAGTCATCCATGAAAACTGCAGTTCCTGCTAGTAGAAACCAAGTATTTCAGGCCCTTTCTCTGCTCTGTTCCTTTGCTTGATCAGGAACTGTACAATAACCTTCATCACACAAAACCAAAGCATAATTTATTTTGCATTTGCATCTTTATTCTACAACACAAGCAACATAAATAGTTTATACTTTTTGTTTTAAAATATTTCCATTTCAGAATTCAGTCAGAATAAAATATACACAAAATACAATTTGCAAGCCAGCTGACAGTGACTGCCCACTCACTGGACACCCAAGGACCATACAAAGCTAGCAGCACAACATGACATAGTGAACGTGGGGATGTGTTCTTCTAAAGGAGACCAGAAAGGTAGAGGGAGGAAACATGGATGAGACCAAGGAATTGCAGATGGGTTTGAATTCAGCAGAAGAGAAACCCAATGTAAGCACTTGTTTGACAAGGTAATTTATAGTCTCTCTTAAGAAGTACTATTGGCTCCTCCTGAATATACAGCTAGAGAGATTAAGTCCTGGGAATCATGTTTTGTGATAAAATGCTTCCTCTGGCAGGCATCATCATGGAAATAAAATTTGATTTTTAATTTTTTTAAAATTTTCAAACAGACAAGACTTAGATCTTTGGCGAAATAGAGTGTCCACTCCCTTTGGCTTGCTTTCAGTTCCGGTTGAAGGGCCCACAGAAGTATGTTTGCAGTCTCACAAAAATGACAAAGGGGAGAGGGGAAAAGAGGCAGAGAAGAGAAAGTGGGGGGAACTGAAAGAAGGTTCTTTCTGTTGTCATTGCACACCTTCAACCTCTTGCTCCCATCTGCTCCAGTAAACAGCATGTGCTACAGCACTCTGTCACCACCATGCTCTGCCTTTACTGGCTGTTCTCCCTTTGATATCCAGTCCTGTCTTCCTGAGCAGACTGGGGGCTCAGGAGTCACAGCCTGATTGTGGAGGAGATATTTGTCCCTTGTTTGAACCTGTGTGCCTCTGCCTGTCTGCCAGCTCAGCTCTCTCACTTCAGCTTGCTGCTTGTGGAAGCATGGCACTTCACCACAGCCCAGATGGACCAAATGCATGAACAGGGACTAGGGCCCTGATGCTCCATGGGAGTCAGACAAAATTTATCCAAGTACATAAACTACCATTTGAAAAGTGGGATGTTGGGGTAAAAAGACTGAATAGATCCTGTTGCCATATTTCTTAACCAAAAATGCATTCCATAAGCTCAGCTCCCTGATTCAATGTGGTGGTGTAGATTATGCAAACCTCAACTTGTGATTTTGCCAAATACTGGAATTTGAGGGATCTGGTTCCACAGGCGAGCTCATTATTGCATAAACCCAGGATCATACAGCGTAGCTCCACTAATATCCACAGATTTAGGGCATTTCTTCTTCCCTCTGCTTTTAGTTTTCAGCTTGCAGACCTCTGAGCACTAAGTGAAAAGACTGATGCACTTAGGCTATGTGTGTTTTCCTTTTTACTTTTTAAAAAGCCAGCACTGCATGTTTAGCCAGAACTGTTTGTTTAGTTTAGTTAGTGTCACATATAAAATATGTGTTCTGAGGGGAATTAGTGGAAATTATTTCTTCCTTGAAGTTGTACAATTTCTGGAGTCCCAGGCATGTTGCTGGTGAGGGCTGCTGAGACCCTTTGGTGATATCCCTATAGAAACTCCACTCAAATTAGGGAGGCTCAGTGAAGAGGGATCACTAGCTGCCACATGCTTTTATCTACATTGCATAAAATCCAACATTTGTGCTTCTGTGCAATGGTAAATTGGTCCTTCACACTAAAAGAAGAGAAACTTCTTTTGGTAAATTGATGGTATCATCTCACTTCTTTAACACTTGTGGAATGATCAGCAACTGAAAAAAAAACCTGTTTCATGTCATATACCACGATAAGCCCTGTATGCAGGTCTTTCCATAAATTATTATGACTTGAGTAATGAGTAAATAGCCTGCTTAGACACCTTAGATATATCTTAGTATAAAAGTTGGGAGGGGGGGGAAGGAAGCCCTTCACTTTTTTTGTCAATTAAAACCAATTTAGCACTGAGAAATGGCATTTCTAGAATGGATTGCTGAAGGTGACAATAGCCAAACTACATGCATAATTTCTCAACAGGCTTCTATACAGATGAGCCAGGTAGAAAATAAATCACTTTGGCTTGCTGGATCTGTGCAAAAGTGAGGGTTCTAGTTTTGCAGTACGGGATTGTGTGGGAGTATGTGCTGGTTCCTGTGGATTTTTCAAGCAGGAGGTGTATGGAGGACAGCAGCAGAGAGGGTGACACAAAGAACTTTTCAGGACTCTCCCTTTCCTGAGAATTTGTGAACCCGTATGTAGGGATTGAAGGACTCAAGGACTGAGTCCTGAGTATTAAAGATCCCTAGCTATTTCCTTCGATTTTGACAGCTTCAGCACTTTGAGTGTGGGCCCAAGCTGTGAAGAAAGGTACAAAGTGCAGGCTGCCAATGGAGCTTGACTCTGCTTTCTAACTTGTCCCTTGGTTTCATGCTAGTGCTGTGCTGGGCTCGGCAGTGTTGATACCAACACTGAGATGCTGCTATGTAAAGTACAGGTGAAGATTGGACATGGTACTTAGAGGTGGGGCTTTTATCTTCGGTGAGTGAGGATTTGTCAGTGGATTTTACATAAAGGTTCAAGTTTTAAACAAAACTTGAAGCACAAAGTGAAAGGGAAAGCACCTTACAAGTCACAGGTGTAAACTGTGCTTGGCCTTCACATGAGCAAGCCACAGTGCAGAAGACACAAATTTTTCATCTGTGATGAGGCAAAAGCTGTGTTGTCTGTGCTGGGAGTTGTACAAGGAAAATATTGCCCAGGTCTGTGTAAACCTTTTTATAATATTTCTTTCTGTATATTAAATTAAGTCAGTTATTCTCAAATGAGTGTTTATCCCTAGGAAAGCATTAAATCTGTATTTTAACATCATAAAGACATGAAGGCATGTTAACCAAGAGATAGTGGTGGTAATTCAGTGGCTGTTGAATGCTCAGAAAAGGTACCAGAACAACTGTGTTAACCATTGCTGGTGTGATGCAAATACATAACACAGCAGGTAGGCATATTACTAATGTGGATAGCTCTTTGAAAATGTGCTGAATGCCCAGAATATGGCAGTAATTGGAGCTACAGGTATCTGTACATACGCATGTCAATCATCTCATATGACTGCATATGTTCACAGTGAAGAATGAAGTGCAAACATATGCGATGACCTGAGACCATGTAAGTTGGGGTCAAACCCTGCCCCTGTTCTGTAGGTAAAGGATTGCTTTCCTGATGAGTGCTCTGCTTTTCTCAGCTTCAAATATTTGCACAGTGATGAGCTGTTTCATGTGCTTAAAGATCGTTGATGCTGGGCAGCAGCAACTTTCTCTGTTAGCAACTGCCTACAAGATTTTAAAATGAGATGTCCTTGTCTCTGCTGACTACAGTGGCCCTGAGGAGGGCGGTGTGAATTAGGCAAAGGCAGCAGAGGTGCAGCTCTGGTACCTGAGAAGGATGTCAAGCTACCACATCTTTTTTAAAGCATTTCAGTTGAGTAAAATTTACTCGGCAATTACTTTTAAAAACAGCTGACCAGTTCAATTTAAAAAATCAAATCCAACTCCTACAGAAATTTATGTGACAAAAAAAGTAAAGGCAAGGAAAGAGAAGAATGTGGTCATTAACCAAGGCAAATAGCAAGCTCTGGCTGCACTGCAGAGAGACTGGTTTGCTCGAGGTTCAAATGTTTGGTTCAACAGTAAAGCTGCCAATACGCTGCCATGCATGAGGCTATAGACTAGCAGTAAGGATCTGAACGGGATACACAAGTGAATTCACATGTTGGTACGAGGAATAATACTGCTACTGACTGAGGTGCTTCCCCACTCACAAGAAGAAAGCAGAAAAGCCATTGTAGCATGGACATGTACCTGGACATGACTGGAGTGTGCAGTGCTGGGAATTCCCCTTCTGAAGCTTAGGACAGGCTGATGCCAGTCCCCTTTTCCTGGGAGTGTTCTGGCAGACTTCTCCTTTGGGCTAAAAGCTTGCTTTATGAAGTCTGGAGGTATCATGCTGGCAGTCATGAGCCATGAACCAGGCCACACATGAACCAGACCTATGAAATGATAACTTCACACATTCATTATTCTACTTCTTTGGGACTTACTGATGTCTATAGCTAAACTAGTAGAAAAATTGCTGAGAATCTGATGAACCAACTAATTTCTTTTTATTTGCTTATGTTTTGAAGGTGCATCATAAAGCTTCAGCTTGTATATCTCATGGTTGTGGTTACTAAAATGGCCATGGGCCAATCCCTTCACTTGATTAGCATTTTATATACACAAGGAAAAGGAAGAGCAGCACATGCTGCACTTTGCTCTGGAAAGTCTGCTGCTTCAAATATTCCTTCTTTCCTTCTAAATTACATTTCTGGAATTACTCAGAGTTACTTATGACCTTTTAGGTAGGGGTGTTAATGTCATTGTGGGTGACAATGGGCACAGTGCATAATTTGAAGGACAAAGTTCAAAACAGGCCAACAGCAACATAGCTGTACTTGTCCTTGTTTTTCAATGTGGTATTTTTACTGTACATAGTTGAAATGAAATTACATTTTAGGTCAAGATGGTGGCTAATCAGGTAACACTAGCTTATACTGTGTTCATGGGCTTGAGGGAGGTGGTGGTAATGGTATTGTCACTCCTTAAGCTTTTTTTTTCTGATTTACAGATGGACTTTGTATTGCAACCACAATGGAACCACAGTCTTTCCGAGATTCTAGGACCTGTTCTGTAATCCCGAGTGATTTTGCTAGTACTGCTATTAATTTTATTTCACCTACATAATTTAGGGATTTGCTTTAGTCTTAGATCAGTACAGCAAGGATCTGCATCCATTCAATGCATTTATGATGAAACCATCAGAGTTGGCTGCTTTGAATATGGTTTATTATTCTGATTTCTGTTGTTGCCTAATTATTGTACTGCTTTAAAAGCAGTTCTGTATAGATGCCAAATAAAAACGTTAACAAAAAATGTAACCACACATTTACTCTACCTAAAGATGTTTAAGAAAGACATGGCAACAGAAAACAAACTGTGCTACAACTCTCCCAGATACCAAAGCCTAATCTAACCTGTCCCCGAGGAAGTATTAAAACCGTTGGGGGAAAATTGACAATTGAAAACATTGTTAAATTAGTAATTCATAAAGTCACTTGAGGTGGTAGAAAAAGAGTTGTTTTTACAGAATTTTTATGTCATTTAAACAATTTAGCAAAGGGAACTTTTTAAGAAAGGAAAACAGCATGACTGGCACTACAGAAAGTTATGGGACAAATACTCCCTGCACAAGACAAGCAGGTGACAAATGGGAAGAAGGCAATGGAGGGAGAAGGCAGGAGGATAGTGTCAAACTCTGTAAACAGAGCAGCTTGGGAGATGGTTGTTCAGTGGAGCTTCTTGGCTCCCTCTGTTTTTCCAGGTTTAAGATGCTAAAAGCAGTTAGTTGTGCAAAATCCAGGCCTTATATAAAGAGATGACATCTTTATATAAAGGATGTTTTAGAGCAGGGACTGAAGCTGTATATTTAGTTGGCATGCACATTTTAAAAGCCTTGGGAAAACAGCATTAAGGGATCACCCAAAATTAAAATCAACTCATTTTCAACAAATAATCAACAAATGATATAGCATGGGAGTACAAGATGAGATGTCCCAAGGGCTCCGACATAACTTGTGCAGCAAGGTAACCCTTTGCTTTGTATAGTGTGAAAAGCATCACATATGCATTTGACAAGACAATAGTCAATCCTTCCCCTTCTCCTCCCTCTTATTAATAACAGCAAATTGCAATAGTCCCAATAGGAGTGCTGCATGGAGGGGGGGTGTACCTCCATGCTGATCTGTCCTTTTCTATTTACAGCAGCAGACAAGCAATGAGAAACAGGAAATATACCTCCCTTTCATACCAATCTTCCATCTTGCTTCAGCTCCAAGTGGAGTGATAGGCTACATTTAACAAAGGTGATAAGGGTGTTCCTGGCTACAGCAGCTCTACATAAGCAAACATAAATTTCCAGTAGAATAATAGCTGCAGTGGTGCTTAAACTGGAACACGTTGCTTAGTTGAATGCTGGATACTGGCACATACTGGTATTTGCTATGGTGTGTCTTCCCCATAGCTTCACAGGAAAGAGCAAAACATACTTTTGCCCGTAGAGGGAATTAGACATGTGGCAAAATGTTCAGCTGTAGGCATAGGTGAAGAGGCAGCCAGGGTGGTGTTGCAGAGAGGGCAGTTTGACAGTGCTTTTTATCTTTGAGCAATACTCCATGAGAGCAATCAAAGGATCAATAGTCTGTGACTGATTCATCCATTTTAGACCCGGGATTCTTTAGCTACTCCAAATGTGACTTCAAAGGCTCTTCTTGGAGCAAAATAAATTTCCACTTTCTCTAGTGAGTGATATATTTAGTTACTACAATAATCTTTAGTTGGCTATCCTCTATCATGCCAATTTTTGAAGGGAAGATGTTACCCTAAAAAATGTCACCTTCTTGTTTGTCCTATAGCCCCACCTTTTCACTAACTTGTATTGATTTATTTACTTATTTTCTAAGTTAAATAGGTTTACTAACCTGGTTTGACATCCACATGACAGTTGCACTCACAGCTAATTTCAAATGTGGGAGTTCTGCTTGCAGTTTCTGGTGTCCCACTGCTGCAAATTCAAATTAAAATGAAGGCTATGAATTGTATCACCTCTTCTGGTAGGAGCCTGACTTACAGACAGGTTCTGGGCTCTGGGGACATGCCAGATCCTCGAAATGGACTCATGCTTTGCCTCCTTTGCTAGTGTGAGTGAGGGACACACAAGTGGATAGACAATAGAAATTGACATGCTCGTTGTTTCTTAATTTGTCACCAACAAATAGGCAATTAATGAACCCCAAGTACTTCTTTGCTGTATACCTTGAATGTCTTCTGCCCTTTGCAACAGAGCACAGCTTGGTTTAAATGATGATATCATAAACTCGGCCCACTCTTCCCAGCCATTCCCGCACTGCCTGGCGGACACGGATATCTGTCACGTGGCAAGTCAGCTGGCTGATACAGGGAAACACTGCTGGCTGCAGGGCTGTGAAAGTTTGGTCTGGCAGAGCCTGAATCTGGTTGAGAACTGTCAGCACCATGTTGGTCCATGCCTATAAAGAAATTGGATTTAAAAAAAACTCTTTAGAAGACCTTTCTAAATAGGTGAGTCCAGCGGTTAAGGCAGAAAATAAGGTATCTGGTGGTTGCAGCCTCATGAAGCAGACTGGGTAATGCCAGCATATTCATTTAATGTTCACTGTGCCTTCCTAAATCACATTCAGTACTAAGTCATTATTTGACTTTGTATTGCAGGTATCATGCTCACCCTTTCCCTTCTTTTGTCTCATAGTGAACAAAATCTATCAAGTTTGATGCTTTCACTGATTTGTTCACTTGGACATGCAAACAGCAAGTTTCTGTTTAGCAAAAGAACCCATTATTTTTCTCTGGAATTAACAAAAAACCCCATTCTTAAGTACAAAAGCAATGTGGCAAGCAGCATGGCATTTTCAAAAGCTTTCAGTGGGCTACAGCCCATAGAAGTAAGCAATGAGTTTCCTGTAGGTCATCAATTCTCAGGATTAAGCACAGCTTTGGCCCCAGCCATAGAAGCACTGTTGAAAACTGAACTAGTATATGCCTAATGACTCTTCCCTGAAGACTTTCTTTTAATAGGATAGAATCAGGTTTTTATTAATTCCAGTTCCTGAAAGATTCAGTCTTCATCATGAGGACTTCATTACATAATACAATATTTAACAAAAGTATTATAATAATGTAAAAACTGTATAGGTATCTTTTTATTTATTGCTATTATTATCCTTCTACAAGAATGTCCTACCTGTATCTGGGCTTCTGCATCCCTAATAGATATATTCAGGGAGCTGACTGTGGACCCTGAACGGGGTCTCTTCTCTTGTCTCAGGATCTCTGGACCAGCACTGAATGAATGCCTCATTTGACTCTGATCTAGAAGATGCTGTGGCCGCTGGAGTACAGGTGAGTCTGGCCCTCTTGAACCCAGGAGTTCCCCTTTCTTTTCTACTTTGACCTCTTTGGTGAAGGATGTCATGGCCTGTTGCTGCTTTCTCTTCTTGTATTCTGTCATAAACTTGGAGATGGTTTTGTCAGTGGCTATGGTGTAGATTTTGTTGCCAGCACTCTCCCACCATTCTTTTTTCTTGGTTTGCTCTTTTTTTTCTGGTTTAGGACTCAGGGGTGGGGGTAGCAGCAATATTTCTCCACTCCCTCCTCGAGGTGTCAAGCTGTCTCCCAGATGGTCTCTGATTTGACTTCGGTCATCTTCTGATGGTGTGTCCTTTCCAGACAGCCCTCCAGTTGATGGGGTGGAGGTTTCTGAGTGAAAAGATGGTAAAATGAAGAAGGAGTCACCTTTGAACACTGGAGGCTCCTCTACATTATTCTCCAGGTCGAGGTGCATTTGGATGTAGTTGTTGCACAGTTCCATGCAGAGCTTGTGAAGCCGTTTGATCAGCCATCCCCAGTCTGCATTGCTGACAGGCTGGACGCTCAAAGATGGGATTCGAGCCCTCCACTGCCTCTTTTCCTTCCCTCGTGGGGGACTGACCTGGGCAGTTTCTTCAAAAATGTCTTCATCTTCTGAAGAACACTGCTGTGATGAGTCTGTGCTTCTCTCATCATCTTCAAAGAGGATCTTTTTCACTTGCTCTGCAGTGATGTTCTCCTGGTTTGTCAGGATTGCACAAACCAAGGCATGGAAGTAGATGTTGAAACTCATTGCTGACTGGCGATATAAGTTGGCAGCTCCACTAATGCCAGACACTTTTTTCAACAAACACTTCAGCCCAGGTCTGGTGTCAAACTCTCTGGCTGTTCTGTAGGAGTCCAGGAGTAAGTCAAAGATGACAGCCAGGTTTTGCATGGAGATGTACCTGAGAAAACCAGCCAACTTGTTTTCTGGTACTTGTATTGCCATTTTTTCCTCCAAGTTAGAAGGGCCTTTCACAAATTCTTCCAGTAAGATGTCATATAAATTCTGGAGCAGTACTTGGTGGGACAGCAAGCTCACCACTATCGTCCTGAAAGGAATGCTTGGTAAACCAAGCATGGGAAGGAAAAAATCATAGAATATTAAAATGATGCATTGTGCTTGCACTAGGAATAAAAGCACACTCAGATATTTCAGCCTGCTATAACTGAGGAATTTACTGACACACAAATTATTCCTCCACCAACATGTCTGACAACCTTTATCTTGCCATGACAAATTGAGGCCAAAACCAGTTTACTACTCAGTTTTCATTTCCACTAATGCCCAGGAGTTCTTCTTAAAAATAAGCCATGAAGAGGTATCCAACCAATAAAGAAACATGTACGGAAACATCAGCAGTGCAATGCAGCATGCAAAGAAGCTGAAGGCACATTTCACTGCTTGCTCTTAAGACTTCAACTTGAACATTAAGAGCCTAGCATGGAAATATCGATTCCTAACCCTGTTCCCCACACGTGGGTGATTCTTAGCTGTGCTCCTGTCAGAGACATGCTGGGAGCTGTTTTAGGCCTCACTGATTTTTGATTTGCACAGGGGACACAGGACAGGCAAATGCCTCTGACCAAAGTTTTCAGGTCTTTTAACAGTAACTAACACTGAGAGGCTTACAGGCAAGCAAGGCTTGGAGGAAAGACAGGATTGGTGTTTGGCATCTCATGGATTTCAAATTATAAACTGTTAAAACCTATCTTAAAGTCTTTTAAAAAGGTCTTATTGTAAAATTAAAGGGCAATGTTTTAAACGGAGCTGATGCACATAATAATACTTGATCTGATGGGTCAAGTTATAATTAACACAGCTATCAAGTAAGGAAGAGATTTTTCAGTTTGCTTGCAATACTGAAGTTTTAGGTCTAAATCAAAGCAAATCTTCCTGTAATATGAGAAATTCAGTTGTAGACCTTTGACAGTTTTTGTTGCAAAAATTATTCTGCTTTCATTAAACACCTTTCAAAAGTGTTTGGGAATATCAAGACAAAAAGCCTTTTTTTTTTTTGAGAATACAACATTTTTTAAAAAAGTTCAGGCAAAACTGTTCTTCAGTTACATTTCCCTAAGTCTGTTTGCGTACCATGACACAGGTGTCAGTGCTGATACATCAGTAAAATTTAGTACTCTTATTATTTGACACTAATAAAATGTTGATGATGAACCCATACAGTTGAGCTCTTTATGGGGAAGTAGTTTTCTGCTGTAAAAATCATTAGAGGCTCTGACTCAGAACAGCTCTTAAGAGCATGTATGAAGGTAAATGAGAGCTTGCAGTGATTTCAAGCAACTACTCCTGTTCCAAAAGCAGGGTCAGGAATGAAGGAGACTTGCTTTCCTTGTAATAGCCAAAAAAGCAATTTACAAGGACAGTGTAAAGTACTGCTCAATCCCAAAAGAAACTGGTAGAGAACTACAGGTGAAAACAAAATGTCAAAGCTGGTTAAGGATAGTATTTTCTTATTCTGCCCAAAGTTTCAAACTGAAATATATGATTACTTTCTAGGAAGAAGAAAAGCTCCCTTACCCCAGCTTCCTGTGAAACGATGCAGCATTAAGGAAACAAAACCAAAAGGGAGAAGTGAAACCCTGCTAAGGTTAAAGTAAAACTTTGGAAAGGCCACATTTACTATCATGCATGATTGCCATATTACTGCACTGCTGTAGCAAATAATATGAAAACAGTGGCACAGTCAACTTGTGAACTGTATTTTGGTGAAAAAATGAGCATTGCTGGGATAACACTTGGCTACGTGCATATACACCTTTAGCAGTTGGTTGGACAAAGCACAGTGTGAAAGCATTCAGAGTTTGTGTTAATTGCAAGCTTTATTTATTTGTTTAAAGACAAGCAGGACCTTTTCTACCCTTACAAACACAGCCTGTTAGATTACATGGCCTTATGTGCTGTGAGAAGTGAATATTCCAGTCTTTTGCTTTGCATTCATAGCAACAAGAAGAATGACCTGCTAGCCTTTGGAAAATCTAGATATTTTCCCCTATAAAAGAATGGTTTAACTTGTGATCTCAAGCTTGCTTTGTCTTTGTGCAGGGCCCTGTCCTCTGATGGTGAGGCAACTGAGCACCTGCTCTTGGGGGAAAACTTTTGTAGAGCAATGTAAGAACAGAAATATCTGACATGGTCTTTCTTCCCATCCATCCAAAGAAGGACCATCACATTCTGGCTCGTTATTGCAAGCAATAGTTTAGATTTGAATGGCATAAAACCATGTTTGGTACCTTGTAAAAGACAGTTTCATGCCATTACACACCTTGCAATATAAACACAAACCCTGAATGCAGAATTCTGATTCTTGGCCCAAATGATGGTACAGCAGTTGTTAAAACAACCAAGTGCAAGCAAAAGGAAATATTCTTTCACAGGGTCAGACTGCAGTGCAGATAGATGAGTTTCTCAGGTGGTAATGTAACAGAAAGACTTCCACAAAAATTATGTGCCAAGCAAAAACAATGTTCCCTAGCTCAATGTTGACAGCTTTGCAGTTTTGGATGTGGTCTCTTCAGTCTATAATACCCCACTTTATCCATTACCTTTTTCTACCTTCGTAACCAAGTAATAGTGAATTTAAAAGACTCTTAGTGAAGCAAACATTGCATTTGCTAGGTATCACTAAAAACACAACAGTGTCACAAAACCTAATTTGATCAGTGTATTTGTTTTTGTTGATGAGCTCTATGGAGAGGTATGATTTACCAGGCTCAGTTCTCATCTCTTCCTGTCCAGCAATATTTTTATCTTACTCTTTTTAGTGACACAGTGTCTTCCCTGGAAGATATTTTACCTTCTCTGGTTATGCCCATTTGGTTTCTTATCTGGTGGCAGGTCAATGATGAGCACACACGACTGGGCGTGTTCAAAACCTTCCTTGTTGCTAGGGGTTTTCGGGGAGCACTGAGTCTCCAGCATGAAGACCTAGAAAACAACAAGTTACATGAAACAAACAGTTTAGCACTTGCAGTGGGTCCGGGGGGGAAGGGGCTGGGAATAGGATTCCCTGCAGTGTGAAATATCTGTCATACTGAATTATGTTACAGTGATAGAGAGAATGCAAGGTATCCCCCCAGGCAGACCTCTCCTGGAGTATGCTAGTTTGGTAAAAAAGCAATGGGCTACCTCCAGACATCCAGTGGGTGCAGGGCAAAGGACAGACATATTTTTCTTTGAACCTGTACAAGGCATAACCAAGGTTTCTGCTGTCTGTATGCTTCTATCTGAAAGGACGACATATAGTGGAGACAAGGACCTGTCTGCACAGTAAGACAGTTGCACCTAGAAAGGCTGGCTGTTGGAAGGATTATTTTCAGTCATGAAGATAAAACAGACACCTAATATGCAATCCTTTGGGGGCATGTTGTGGTTTAACCACAGACAGCAACTAAATACCAAGCAGTCACAAACTTAACACATCTCACACCCCATCCCTCTCAAGGATGGGGAGAGGAGGGGAATCAGGGAAAAAAGATGAACTCCATGGGTTGCTATAAGAACAGTTTAATAATTTAAATAAAATATAGAAATATCAACCACCACCCACAAAGAGGGAGGAAACAAAAAACAGAAAAACAACCAAAAAACCAGAGAAATAAAACTTGCACAGTACAATTGCTCATCACCCAATGACTGATGCCCAGCCCATTCCTGAGCTGTCCCTGCCAGTTAACTCCCCTCATTTACATACTGAACATGACACTCTATGGTATAGGATATCCTCTTGCCAGTCTCCATCAGCTGTCCTGGCCATGCTCCCCACCAGGCACCTCTTTACTAGCAGAGGATGGAAAACTGAATGGTCCTTGACTTAGTGTGAGCACTATTCAGCAACAACTAGAACATCAGTGTGTTATCAACACTATTCTCATACTAAATTCGAAACACAGCACTGTACCAACTACTAGGAAGAAAATTAACTCCATCCCAACCAAAATCAGTTCAGTGGGAAACAGGGAAGCAACTCTCAATTGCTGTAGCTTCATTTTGTAGCTTCATAGTTGTGGCAAATCCTCATTGAGGAGGACTCAGGGAATGCCACTGATAGTGTCTACAAGAAAAGTATTAATGTTACATTCCCTACTTTCTTGAGTTCTGCATCTTTAAAACTTAATTTAAAACACATGTTATATTCGAACAATGTCTGCCACTACCACATTATTTGTGATCACCAATCCTGGTCTGTGAGTCCCAGATTTTCAAGCAGCATCACAGTATGATTTATCAAGTCAGAAATTGACACCAAACATCTGCTGGCTGTTTTAATCTATCTGCTTTCCCATGCTGAAATTGTCATATGGTATTTACAGTTTTATGGTACCCTGCAGGTCATTAAGTTCAGTCTGCTGTATTTCAAAGAACTTGTTTCATATAACCACTTTCATAGAATGAATAACCCTTCATTGTAGTCAAGAGGACCCTAAGAAGGTTGTTTCCAAGTTTGCTCTGCTGATTCTGATTAGGAGTTAGTGAATCATTTGTTAAATGTCAGCATTAACTTGTGGTTTCCAGTAACCCTTTTTCTTCTTTGCAATTTATACCTAGGTTTTTATAGAGAAAAATGCTTTGATAGGCTAATCAAATCTTGATTTCCTATTTTCATATCACCATCTCTGTTCTAGTGCAATTTTTGTCCTTTGAATGTATCATTCTTTAACAGAGTATTCAGAAATCTATGTGACATTCTTGATGAGGATTCACAGTGACACTACTTTTTCCCTTTATCAGAAACATCTCCACTGATGTATGCTAACCTGACAATTCTTAAAATTACATTACACAGTAGGCTCATTGTCAGTCCTTTTTAGATACCCATGCATTTTTCCTACCCTAGGCATCCCAAATTCCTATTTTAGGAATATTGAGGTTTTGGGGGTTTTTAATTTTGTTGTTGTTGGTTTGGGGTTTTTTTGTTTGTTTGTTTCTTTGGTTTTTTTTTTTTTTTTTTTTTTTTTTTTTTTTTTTTTTTTTTTTTTTTGGTTTTTTTTAGTTCCTGTCAATTTTTCTGAATACTACTATTAGAGAATTGATGTCAGGCTGGTGATGAGAAAGTTGTTGCCTGTAGGGTTTGAGAGGAAGATGGTGGAAAAAATACACCTTCATAAAGAAAAGCTCCAAGTTTAAAAGGTTTCTGACTTCCCCTGAAACACCTGTCAGTACCTGTTGTGCCATAGCTCTGATTCTCCAGTACTCAGCTTCAGCACTTGGCGAGAGGGAGGGGGCTGCCACCTTCACTTCACAGGCATCTCCACTAAAGCTTTCAGCACCGCTGTGGAAATAGCCCAGCAGGTTCTACAGAGAGACACAACACCAGAATTTCACTGTGTGTTAAGCAAATGACTGTAGCCATGTCCAGCCTGTTGGTGTAAAATACAAGATTCAGTGACCTTTCCCATTCACACCAGCTGCTCACCTGCCATCTAGCAATTAATATATTCAATGTAAAGCAGCTTCTTATGGATGCTGGTCTGCAAAGACTTCACAGGATTTTTTGTTTACAAAACAGACAGTGAATTGAAAACTAGTCTATATGGAGCATGCAGCTACAGCAAAGCAACATTGTCTTCTACCTAGTTTTTGTAAATTCAGAGGAAGAAATGTATGAAATGGGAAATTTTCACCTATTGAACTCTTCTGATTTTATACTGGCAAGGCAATTTAAAATAAGTCTGAACTGTAAGCTACCAGTGTTGTCTGTATATGTTTAGAAAAACTGATTTCAATCTCCACTGTTGATCCAAAATGTTTAATTGTGAATTGACTAATTAACAACTCGTCAAAAGTTAGTGCATCCACTGTGTGATTACATTTTGACTGACAGCAAAACAGCAGTTTTACCTTTACTGGCTCCAGAGTGGCAGAGAATGCATCCTGCAAGGCACAACATGCAAGCCTCCACATCTCTTCAGTAAAAACAGGCCCTGCTGTCACCAACACATACCTGCAAGGACACAGGAAAATGTTACCATGTTCAAGAAGGACCTAGACAATTCTTACTTATAAAGGGAGAAGGCTGAAAATCCCCATCTTTGGAAGTGCCCAAGACCAAGCTGGATGGGGCTTTGAGCAACTTGGTCTAATGGAAAGTGTCTCTGCCCATGGCAGGGGAGTTGAAACTAAGTGATCTTTAAGGTCCCTTCCAACCCAAACCATTTTATGTTTCTATGAAAACAGAACAAAAGGTAGCTAATGTAATCCAACCTCCTCAGTCGTTACCCTGACCCATTTTTGTGATTACACTATAGTTTTGACTTTTTTCTCCTTTGCTTTTCCTCTTTAAGTAGACATCTTTGCACAAGAACCACACACTGTGTAACTGTATAACGCAGTGCTTATTTTGATTATGATTCTAATAACCTGAAGACTGTGAGAGGTGCTAATTACCTCTAAAAACCTATGAATGCCAGGAGGAAACCCTTCTTCTTAAGGACCAATTATTGCCTAACTATATATAAATAATGTGCAAGTGCTTTTTCAGAGAATCATACACGTAGTGATGACTAAAATCACAGGTTCTGAAGCACACTGAAAACTGCAAGAAGAGGTTAATAAGTCTAAAATTCACTATTCCACTAAAAAGTGCTAAGACGTATTGTAGACTTCTTTTGAGATGTTAACCAGCTTACCAGTCCACAAGTTCTTCAAAGACATAGACATTTTTTGAATATGCTAAGAATGAACAGATTGGGTTACCTGATACAGGAGCAGCCAACTCTGGAAATAATTTCTGTTGGTTCTGCTACACAGGCTACCAGCAACTTGAAAAGATCTTTCAACATAGTATTGATCATATTTTCATAACCAATGTCTATAAGGAAGAAACACAAACTGCTTTTAACATCATTGCCTTTTCAATATAATTAAACAGTCTTGCTGCACTTACTGCTATACAGAGAATTTGCAAACAAAATTCTTTTTATGCAGCTATTGAAACATGCATCTCATCAAGCTGAAATAAGAACAATCCTTTTAAAATTAATATGAAATGTCCGAATTGAAGTGGTACAGGAGAAATTATCTTAGATCCTGTTTCTGATATTCTAGCTCCTTATGATCAAAGTCTTTGTATCTTCTTTTGGGAAGTATACCAAAGATGATGACCTTTTAATTTGAAAGGTAGCCCTGCTTTGAGAAGGATCCTGGTCTAATTAACTTTCATAAATGTCTTACAATTTTTTCCCCATAATTCTAAACCCTATAATGAAAAAAAATCCCGATCAGAATTTTTAAACTCTCCTCCTATTTTATGGTTGAGCAACCAAAAAAGCAATAAAACCACCTCCCCAAGCAGCTATTCAGTAGCATGTCACTGATGACAGTAGGTGTGACACTAGAATGACATACCTGAGTGTATGAAATTCTGAATGTGCTCCACTACAAGTTCACTGGAAAGGCCAATGGCATGCTTGAAATTAGAAGATGCCACATCCCAGTAAGAATGGTCACCATGGCTGCGATGGAGCCAAAGAGACATCGTGGGAAGAAGAAGATGTACAACTGCATAAATGCCAAATCCTGGTCCTTAAAATAAACACAATAATGGTTGTATATACTTGCTTACAAAGCCTACATGCTCAGTAAATTTGCTAACTTGCTCCATGCTGAAGCCTGAGGTAATGCTGAAGGAAAAAAGTTCTGAAATTCTTTTGTGGGATGAGAGTGGCAAAGCATTTTAGATGTAGTTATGAACTACATTTAGCCAACTGTTTACCTGCAGTCTTTCCCAGCAGATCTACAGGATTATGAAATTTTCTCTTTCCATTTCCTAGACACGAAGCAAACATTTTCTGAGGCTAGGACATTGATAGAGTACCACACCTCTTTATTGTGTAATGAATTTAAGCATATATTTAATATACTCTTACAAGATGCCTTTTGTCAACAGAATGATGGACTCACTGGAACAATTTATCAGCTCTGAGAAAATCCTTTCTCGTAGAGAATGTCTCTGTGCAGCTTTTACACAAGTAACATACTTTACAGAAATGGCTGAGGATTCTAAAAGGTTTGGTTAGGACTCCACTAGCTCACATTTTATCAAGCCCTTTCATTACCAGGTGTCTTGGCAATGTCCCTCAGCAACTCAAAGAGCAGATCCAAAGTAGGAGGCTGGTGCTGACGGGGACAGTTGGATATGGCAGTTGTTAATTCTTCCAGCAGAATAATCCAGACATTGATAAGGCCTACAAATAAATAAAGAAAAAAAGATTAAAAACCATGAGTAAGACACTGCTTGACACAGGTGAAACTTGTCCTCAGAAATTATGGAAATTAATAAATTAAGTAACTTAAAGATCATGGTTCTTTCATGTTTACTGTTGCTGTTTAATGGTTGTGGGCAACAGCCATTTTTGAAACGATGGTTTCCTTTTCCTTCCCATTTTATCAAGTTTGTGTCTTGTCCCATCCTTCCTCATCAATATACACCTTGTTCTGGTCATACTTTACTATTCCTACTAGCTCTGTTTCTTTAACCTTGTATAAAACCTCCCATATATATATAAATAAAACCTCATCTCATTACCTTTGCAAATGCTGCCCAGAATAGATTGTACTCCTTTAGGTTATGCATTAAAGAAAGGCTCCTGAGGAAACTAGCCATAATTTAACTGGCTCTATTTGGTACTCAGAACTGAAAAGTAAAAATGTCTCATGAGGTATGATCAGGCTGCCTCACATGTCATCTTTAGATGTTGAAGAGGTTACAGAGCTGGACAACTGCCAGAACAGCAGATAGGATACAGGTGAGCTCTTATCTACACTGGCAAACAGGCACCCCCTAAAAGATTACAGGATACAACTAGTATTCAATACAATTTTGAAGATGGTTAGGAATTGCTGCCCTTTAATTTTTCACAGATCCCTTAAGTATTTGCTAGTTCCCCACGATAACATGAACAAGTAGAAGGATCTTGCATATTATACTCTTAAGTCACCTTAAAAGGTTATGGGTTTATTAGGCTAAAATGTATTTTACTTTGGTTCACTAATAAGTTCATGTTCTCTGCCAGTGGTAGCTATGCTGATGCAGTCTGTATCTTAATGACATGCTGGCTAATTTTGTTCTAAAGGCAATACAAGAGGAAACTGTTTAAGATTCACTGAGCTTGCTGACTGCAAGAATCTTTCTAAGAAACAAGAAAAAAACAGTGAAATAATTACTTCTAGGTAGAGGATTTATTAATTCACACCACTTTTAGAGGGCACTATGCATGGTGACATTGTTTTCAGTCAGTTAGACTTTAATGATACTTCTGGATAAAGAAACAGCACAAATGACTCAGAACAAAATACGGAAATTTTCTAATCTGGGAGAACTGAGTATCTCTAAAACATTCTCTTGAAGAGTCCAGTATGAAATCAAATACAGTATGAAAATATACTGCAAATATGGCAAAGTAGGTTAAAACATTTCGCCTCATCCTGCTACTGACTTTGAGCACTAGAGTGCCAGTGAAGACTGCTTTGTGTTGTTGTAAAGTCAGTTTGCCTAGCAATGCTCTAACACCATTGCCATGTAAGTAACAAACTGGGTTAGGGCTTAGCTCTGATACGAACCAAAAGAAGGTTTATTTGCTGAAGGGTGATATTTCTGTTTACATCAAGAGATTGACAGGCAGAGTCAGAATGGAGGCAACTGAGGTGGGGAGACCCTAGATCAAGTTCCAAGTCTGATTCAAAGCAACATCCCACATCCCAGGTGAATATCCTAAAATCCCCCGAGAGAGAAAAACCAAACTAAACCCAATCCAGCACAGAAAGAGGTAAAACGTTGTTTTGTGAAAAACTAGGACTTGTGACTTTCTGGTTTCAGAGATCAGCTTTTCTCTCCTTTATCCAGGGTAGCAGGAACAGGACAATCCACGTGGTGTAAGAGTCTAGATAAAAGTAGGTACCAAGGGCCAGTCTGGTGAGGCGGATGAATGAAATGCAGTGGAGTCAGCCTGCTTTCTGCCAAGTTGCAGCTGACTCTTCATAGAGGCAGCCTGGTTAGAACAGCTCAGCAGTTCATATATTCAAAAGTGACTGTACTGCTGTGAAGGTCTCCTGAGCCCACAAGCCATAAGGCTGCATTTCTCTCCTGCTTGGCTCTTCACACTCTAGTTCCTCCAACACCTGATTGACCCACAACCCATATAAACCACACAAATAATCAGGAGACAAATGCTGCTTGTTTTTTCTGGAGGTCATAGTGTTTTTTATGGACTTCAGAAATTCACTGTTTATTTCAACAGACCACAGGACCTAACTTTGGAAACCATTAAACAATTATTCTTTATCTTTCTAGACTGTAACTCAATACTGCTATTTTTTTCTGTTAAAGACAGGCTTGCCAATACCAACTTTAAAAGGTTTTCACTCCTGTACTTCAGCCGTGGTCTAAAAAGTATTTTTGTGTTAGCTCTCAGAAATATACAATGGTTGTATTATGACTATCAGAATAATCAAAATAATTGTTAATCAAAATATTGTTATCTTTCCCTAAGAGAGTGGTTGCATTTTTCTTATATATGAACTGTATCTTTTACATAAAGAAGCTGATGGGACCTGAACTTCTAAGCTCTGTGTGTGCATGTGGGTGTGTGTAGACAACAAGGAAACAAACTATGAACTTTTTGCTCCTACAAAATTTGCAGCAACATGTAGGAGAAGCAATTGATTAGTTCTGCATTTACTACTTTCAATGCACTTACCAGTGTCATCATCAAAGTCAGAAAGGATGCACTCAATCCCATCCTCACTGCTGGCTGACTGCTCCTGTGCTCTTCGGGGCAAGTTAACCAGCCGGCCACTGAGGAAGATGGGTTTCAAGGGCATTTTATAGATTTTGGCTAACAACTTGGGAGGGTGGAGAAGAGGAGAGAGAGAGAAAAAAAGAGAAGGTAAATATCCATGGGAAAGTTTGTTAAAGTGATCACATACAACACAGGTATGCAAAATAAAGTATGCAAACACAATTAGAGGTCAGAAGTCTTGGCTCATGGACAAGTAAAAAGTTGTGGGTAAAGAGAGGGAGAGCAGCAATTTAAATAACACATTTCAGAGATGGGAGTGTGCTCTCTTCTCATTTGTGAAGGGCAAACGTTATAACTCACTGATGGTATCTATGACCTACAAAGCTCCATTAGCCATACTATTGCAGGGATACTACCAGCATTTAATCTGGTCTAAGTAAATAATGTATTTGCAATTCTTTTTTATTAGTCATTCCTGTTCTTCTTTCACTGGCAAGTTTAAAGGTATAACAAGATATAAACGGCTGGTTCTTTTAAAGAGGAGAAAATATTTCCCCCTCACTGTGAACTGGAATTTGTAAGGATGAGGAATAGCAATGTGGTACAAATAGCATATAGACAGAACATACATTAGCTATATACACAGATATTTACTAATTTTTTTTAGATGAACAAGACAGCAAGTTGAGTTTGGTATATCTGTTTTTTATTATTCTGAGTTGCCTTATTCTTCCCTTCTTTTCTCAGTCTGCATACTGAATCCACCCATTATTTCTGATTTTAGATATTAAGTATTTTCATCAATGATAGTATCCTTTGTTATGCTTTTGTATTGCACCCAGAAAAACATGGCCTGGGTGCAACAAAAAGACCAGGTGCTACAGAAGTACAAATAACATTATAAAACCAGACAAAAATTGTCCAGATAACCCTGGATAATAATATATGATGTGTACAAGGAGATTACAGGAAACATGCCAGCATTCTAATTATTAGAGATTTGTCCTGAGCTTCAGATATGTTTGCATGGTACAAATATGCTGTTTCTGCATTTCAGAGGGTGTGACCTGTTGTTCTTAAAATATAAGAATTCTCAACTTCTTGGTTTGGTTTTTTTTTTTCTTTCTTTTCTTTCATTACCGACACCGTTTATGATAACTGTTTAAATAAGAATGAAGTTAGCTTTGAATTATGTTACTACGAGGTTTTGAATATTCACATTTTCTCACATGCTCCCTGGGTGTGAGTGTTTTTATCTCCTCAGTTTTCCCTCTGCTAACTGGCCTGGAAGGTATGACATTCCCTCAGATTACCACCGTCCATTTGGCAGAGCAGGGTATTATCACCAGGGTGTCACCACAGACTCTGTTGGGCTCAGGTAAATCATCCAATGACTGATGCAAAACCTGCAGGTTAGAATTGTTCCCCAGGCCAGGATAAGATTGCTCATCATACCTGAGAACATCTCCTGAGGTAATCAAGTGCGGGAAGGCACAAGTCTGTAGATGCAGCTCCTGATCCTGGCACACAGTCACCCATTTCCTTACAATCTACTTCCCCTGGGACAGGAAAGGCAGCAGTGAGAAGGATGAAAAGAAGAAAAGAAATAAATAGAGCATTAGTTTTCTTTTCTCATTCAGTTACACCCTGATGTCTGAACAGAATCCAGAAAACATCCTTTGTTTGATCTTCTTAGATGACAACCAGGTGACTCCCACACAAACAATACTGGTCATAGTTTGTACACCAATTTTTATATAAATATATGCTTTAATAAACATATGCCTATTCAATATCTCTTCAGTAGGGTCTTTGGGACTTCTAATAATCATACATTATATTATCTGCCATATTGACTCCATTCCACTTTCTTCCATGGGTATAGGAATTACTTGTTCATATTCATCCTTTGCTCAATTACTATACTATTTTTTTTTCTATTCATTTGCACCCCACTGCCCTGGAAAATTTTTCTACCACAAGTTCTTCCTATTGGTTTATTTATTGCTTAAATACATAGTTTTATATTTTGTATACTACACTTCCTTCTTCTGTCTAATGCAGATATCAAGATCTCACAGTTTCAACTATATGATGCATATCCTCAGGTTCTAGTGCCTCTATTGCTGGCATTCCCAACTTCCATCAGCAGACTGCTCCTTTCGGGTCAGTTTCCCTTCACTAAGGGAATTCAATAAACAGAGCAGTTCCAAGGCATCCTGCTGCAGAGCTCCTCTCTGGATAACTCCATTCATGCCATCATTTTCCCAGTCTGCCTGTCTCCTCTCAGCTAATGTTCTGTCCACCTTAGAATATGTGGCTCAAAACCATTTTTCCAGTTTAGTCAAATACTTCCCATTCAGTGCCAAATCTGAACCGTGATTAAATTGCCTCAACTAACTGTGACTTTCTTGCCTTAAAAAGTTATTCCTCTTATAAAAAGCATAAGATAAATATTGAATTATTTTATTAGACCCTACTTTGTTCTCCTTTCACTATATTTATTTGCTTTTTCTATGCTCTTAACTATTCCTGCCATAATTTATTTTAAAGTTTTGTCTACTACTGAGATCAGCCAAGTCAGCCACTGAAGTTTGAATCCTTTAGTTGTACAATAAAATGCACATAGTACGGCACTGTATTTGCTGATGTTTCCCAGAGTACTATTACCTTTAATACAAAGAAAGTCCTTGCTTTTTGATACGTGACCACAGTGGGGTCAAAATTATCTCATGAAAGCAAGAAATGTAAAGAAATATATGGCAGGCTTTGAAGCTCTCCAGAAGAAACATGAGTTTCCTCTATTGGTACTGGACGTATAAGTTTATTTCTCTTTTGTAGTAGTAACTACAGTTACATCATAAGGTGAATTTGTCCCTCATTGAAATCAATGGTGAAATAGCTCAATGAGACAAGAGTAACATTAAAGAGTAGATCTGCTGCAGCTAGGTGCTTCATTTAAATCAAAAGGAGTTGCTTACAGACCTAGAAACTTCTTTAAATTAATATTCATATAGAAACCAAAAACTTTATTTTATCACTACTTAAAAGTTCTGTAACCTACATCCACAACCCCCCCCCCCAACATTTCAATGAAAAGTGTCAAATTCTAATGATCAAGGCAAGCCACGAATCACCAGCATGGGGGCAGAACGACACAGCACCATTTGTCTTTGCTCTGAGGGCTGGTGAAGCATGACAATTACTCTGCAGGGTCACCCTGACATGCTATGCCCGCTCTCTGCTGCCTACAGTGTAAAACATGCCCTGCTCTGTTGCAAACACTCCATGCTGTCTCTGCACAATGCCAGGCCATTTCTGCAATATTCTAGGTTTGGAGAGTTTTTTGTTTTATTATTTACATGAATGTAAGCAAGTCTTGATGTAAACTAAGATCAAATTAAGAAGCAGACACTTAATAGTGAGATGCATCTTTGCTGCTTGTATTACATAATTGAATTATCCTCTTCTGTGGGATCAAGTTTGACATATCATGACTTAATAGGAAAATATTTACCCAGTCCTTTGACAAACTTCATAAGGCACATAATATAACTGGTGGCAGCGTTGGCAAAGACCTGGATGTTGTCTGTGTTTAGAAATGCTTCAAAGACATCAAAGACCGGAGCCTGGCGTTTCCCTGCAGAGATAACAAAATGAGAACTCTTCCTCACACCCCCTTAAAAATAATTTTCCAACTATTTTTCAACAATTTAACTGAATCTGTAGAATCTTTTCTATTCTGGGTAGAGACAGAAAAGATCTTGAAAGTAAAACCTTCTCTTTCTCCTGGAGCAACTCGTGTAGCCTTTCACAGGAAGTGACAGAGATCTCCTCCTTTGCCCAGTCTATGACAAATACCAGCTTATGCCTGCTCAGATGGTAAGAGCAGGTTTGGGCTCTTGAACTCAGAAGCTAATATTCTGTTTGGTGTAGGTTTCTGCTTAGTTTCTGGTTTAGTTTTTGGTAACTGCCAAGAGGTCGTCAATCATCCAGAAAACTATTCAGACTAGAGAGTAACAAAATAGCCTTGCTTTTCCAAAGTAGATTATCAATCTTCAAAAGCTGTGTACACCAGCATTCAGCCATCAACCATAACAGATCTCAATAAGCTTAGGAGGAAAACCACATCTCTTACACATAACTTGTCACATTTAAACATACCTTCTAAAGAACAGAAAAAATGGGTTTTCCCATATTAACCCATTTCCATACAAGCAAACGCCTCTGTGAGTGATGCATATTCTTACAGAAATATGGTCTGTAATAGCACTAGGAATCTGAACCATTGTGATCAAACCTGGACAAGCACTTGCCTAGATTATCACATTAAGTTACCCTGATGTATAAGAGCAATAGGTTTCATACAATAGGGAAGACAGTCCACAGGAGACATGCTGCTTGGATACACTCCTTTCTTCACCAGGACAGTGACAAATGCTCAGCCAAGCTCAGTACCCTTGCACTGCTGTCTTGCTCAGAATTATTTAAGTAGGTTTGAAGCATTTCTTCTCATTCTAATAATTTGTTAGAATGTAGAGGATAAAAGGTCAGAACAATATGTCTGCTTTCCTTCCTAACCCAACTAATCAGTCAGATACTTCGGTACAATTCTGGAGTATTGTACTGTCACTGTTCAGTTTGAGCATTTAAATATATTGAGTTAGTTACTGTGTCCCACAGGGAATCAAAAGCACACATGAAACAGTGCAGGAAGTCCTTACCCATAGAGTATTCTCCTACAAGGTACTCCTTGACCTCTGACTTGCTGCTGCTGTGCACTGTTTCCAGGGCACTGAACAGGGGTCTCCATCCTGACTGGATCTGGGTAGAACACATTTCCACCAACTCTCCTATAGATGTGATCACCTGCAGCCAGTGTAGGAGGGGTTAAAAGAAAAAAAACCAAAAATCAGGACTGATATACAGATGGATCTTCAGAAGGAATGAGAGTGTCTTTAAACACATTCCTGGGCCTCACTATGACAGTCTAGATTAATTGATTCTTTAATTTTTTTTAGATAGTAGAAAATCCTTACTTAATTGCTTTAAAGCCAAGTCTACTGTCTCTGTGCTCTGTCACAATGCTGAGCACTCAGCATTGGGTAGGTAGGCAGAGCACCACCAATTCCATGAAGACGATTAAGGGTCAGCATTCAAAGGGAATTTGGGAAACACTCTCAGGTGGACCAAGGGCACTCCGGAAACCATTCTTATGGGCATGGAAACCAGATACAGACACATTGATCAGAACTGACTTGCCTGGTCTTGGACATCCTCATCACACAGCTCCAGCTGCATGATGCGCTCGAAGGGGCGGAAAAGTGCCTCATTGAAGTGAAAGTGAGAAGGCTCACTCCAGTCCATCAGCACTTCGGTGAGGATGTCATGGATGAAGGAGACAGCCTTCTGAGACACGTGTCTCTCCTTGTGACAGGCAGCCTGTAGGGAAAGGAGAAGTATTACACTGTGTCCAAGCAAAAAATTTGCTTTCAGTCAGACACTTCCAAGGGAGGTAAGCACTACATGCTCTGAAACCTTCAAAACAGCTTCACCACTGATGTGAGCATGGACTCCACTGTAATGAAAACAGGAGACTACTGCCATGGAAACAGATGACTGAGACTCTCAGCTGCCTGGAGGTCCACAGATTCATGAAAGTTTGCTGACAATTAAAAACACACAGAGCTAAAAATAAATAAATTAAATACTAAAACCCACAGAACAGAACTTGAGTGAAATGTCTTTAGTTTGGATTGTGTGACTATTTTTCCCTTCAAAAGGTAGCAGCTGAGTTGGCTCTATGTGGGAAAAGAAAATCTGCATACTTTTATGGTAAGAATTACGAGGATGCAGACCTTGACTGGGAATATAGGCAGATGGAGGAATCACTTAGAGCCCCTTGGGGTGGTTGAAGTTTTTTCACCAGACACATTGCATCATATTGCAGAAGTCCAACACCCTGTCCCTGCCCACTTTAGTCACTTGCAAGCACACTCCTTGCTGGTAGTATTGCAATATATGACACAGTGTATACAACACAGAGCAGATTTGACAATGTTGAAGGTTGTTATACATTTTAAGAGTTACCAAGCCCTCTCCATCTTTTCCAGCTTTGTTGCTTCATGCACACATTCCCATTTTTGTCCCCATTCCTACCTCTACAAGGTGAGGTGCCACCAGGCTCCAGCAGCGCATGAGGTGGAGCAGTGGGCGGGATTTACTCCTTACAATTCTGAGCATGGCATCACCAAGTCGGAATAAGTGAAGTGCACTTCTCCTGTCCTGTGTAGATTTTACTTCGCCTACAACAAAATATAAGAATAAATGGAAGCTAAGCATCAGCTGCTCCTCCACTCCTAATTTGAATTAGAAATTATTGATTAAGTGATTGATTAAGTGATCAATTATTGATAAGCTTTAGTGGGGGCAAGAAAAAGAAAAAAAACCAAACTCAAAACTGATGTAAAATACAGCCTATGCCTGTGTAGGTAAAAGGACAGGAGATGGACCCAAGTTTAAAGGTTACTAAATATATTGCAAGTGATCACTTTTTTTGCAAAACATATGAAAGACAAAGGCTCGGAAAAGTTGTGCAGAAAAGTTAAGCAAAGAGTTAAATAATTGATATTAAGACCCAAAATAGTAGTTATGAAAGGTTGTGGTGACATCTACAGGAAAGATTTTAAATTGCAAATTATTTAGCTTGGGTATTTAATTTTGTATTTCTTATTAAGCAAAGGATACAAAGAACAGAATCCGAGAAAATGCTTTTCTGTTCTCCAGTCACTAATACTTGTTACTTCCTGTTCAAAGGGATTAATCTTCTATTGTTCTTAGAAAATTTGGAAAGACAGTTCATCCTCTCATTTCAAATACATCTTTTATCTCTAACAAAAGATGTAATCAGGGGACATAATTTTTAAAATAAGAAATAGCACTTAATTCCCCTATCTTAATTTAAGTATTAAAATTACTGTTGATTGACGACTACATAACATGAAAAGAGGAAGTCTATTTATTAAAACTAGAGTTATGAATGTTGAGGTCTGGAGACAAGTAAGACCAAAAAAAACCCAAAAACTTGTGTCATATTGAGAAAATGACAAATAGTACTTCAGGGAGAGAGGAAACCAATTCTTAAAGATATAAACTGTCTCTGCCACAGGACAAAACAAAACCCGTATGACTAATGTAGTTTCTACAGGCACAGTGTAAATTTAAGTGAAGTTTTCTTCCTTCGTGTCCAATTCTTCTGCTCTATTTGAGACAGTGATGGAAACAACAATTTACAGGCTTTGTACTGTGAGGTACATGCTCTACTCTGTTGGGGAAAATCAAGCAGGACAAATCCCACTGCATTGTTCTCTATCACCCATTTCCTGAACACTTTTGAGTTTATCCTACTGTCAAATGTCAAACCTAAATCCACTGTCTTAAGTCCAGATTGACCCAAGTTTCCATACTGGCCTGGGTTCAAAAATAGAGCTGTGATAATTTATTGGCAGGAAACTAACATCTCCAAAGTCCAAGAACCAAATGAATGTCCTGCAATGTGTTTCAAAGCAGGTGTGGATATGGTCCCTGTCCAAAAAAAGTGCTCAATCTTATCTAAAGAGAAAAAATTGTTCCCACAATTCTAATAAGAAAGATTTATTTGACTACATACTGTGTTTTATTTACACCTTGAAATTTCAATTGGAAAAAATTTGTAGGAATACAAAGTAAGTCCTGTAAGCAGTACAATTGTATATAAAACACTCTGTACTGGATCTTCCAGTGATTTACCTGGCATTGCTAGCGAGTAATCAACTGTATCTGTGACCGAATGGAAAAGCTGGGCCTGAGAAGCCTTCTTGAGCTGGTAAAGGAAGCCTGCCAATGCCGTCAAGTTTAACTTGTCAGCAGCATCTTCAAAAAGCCTGTAGGTAAAGAACAGAATCTAACTGAAAAATTCATGAGATGCAGACTTAAATGTGTATGTAACAGGAAAACTCCTGTCTGTCTGTGGATTCTATGTGTTGCCTTTCATGAACACATTGGGTTATTGAGGGCTTTTCCATTTATGCAATGCTGCAGCAAGACTTTGATCCAGAAGCTTTATTAATTGGAGAGTTGAAAGTAGGTTGCTATGGGATCAACCAGAACCCTTTCAAGATTCAACTACAGTGCTAAAACAGAAAGTCACTTTTTCAAGTTACCTTAATGCTATAAGCCATTCATGAATCAGAGATCAAACAATCAGTTGAAACATGCCCAATCCTCACAACACAGATCATCACAGCTTCACTGACTTTAGAGTTACACCGGTTTGCTCCATCTGAAGTTACCAATCCTAACTTGAAAAAGAAATTAATTCAAGTCTTAAACTAAGGCTACAGTACCTGAATTGCTATTTTGGAATATTTTGCTGGTTTTGGCTGGGTAGAGTTAAATTTTTTAAGAGTAGCTAGTATGGGGCTATGTTTTGGTTAAACAATGACAAATACAAGCAAGAGTTGTTATTTTCAGCTGCAATGGGCTCCTAGGATTCAAGAGTTATAATCTGTACACATAAATCAGTAAGTGTGGTTTCACTGAAGGGGAGCTTCACGAGATTATAGTGAAATTTCACATGGTGATGCCAGAAATTGACAAAAATATGATTTTCTGTCCTTGCTTTTCATGCAAAGCTTTCTACAGTCCTAAGAAACAAGGGATTAAGTCCTAATAAACATTTGTACTTAAGTTAAAGGGTAGAAATGAAACCAGCATAATTAAAATTACAGTATTGCTATTCTCTAATCCTCGGAACCAAGCTATATTGTAAGCTTCTTAAATAAAAGGTATTTTTATGCCCAGAGTCAAATTTCTACAAGTAGTTTATGCATTACTTTTGGCTCTGAATCTACACATAATGCCTTCCTATGGGCAGAGATGAAGATGAAGAATGTCAGTTGGATTAAAAAAATAATTGCAAGGATGCAAACCCAGGAATTTTTCAAGGGTAGCCTGGGCTGCTTAAAAAATAGCAGAAATAATATCATTTGTCAAACCATGATGAAAGGACATTTAAGACAACCATTCTGTGACCCAACTTGGTTCCCTTCCTGCTCTGGACACACTGGGGAAGCCTGGTGAACTGTACACACAGCCCTGAGAGAAGCAGCTGCTCTCTGACTGACACCGGTCTTGTCAATCAGTCCTTTCCTGTCAGGACAAGACACCCCTTTACTTTTCTTAACTGAATACAATGCATCAATTTACATGCAAGAAATAAATCCACCACTCTCAGGATGAATTCAATTTGGTCGGCATATTCACTGCTGTGCACAGACATACTCAGCTCAGTACTTAAAGAGATGAAAAAACTCTAGGTACTTTAGAAACTGCTGTTTGTGACAAACTGCTGGTTGTGAAATTCAACTGAAGCAAGTGGCTGCAACGAACGAAGATTAGACTCACTGCAGCACGAAAAGGGCCATTTTGGTACATTTGGGAACAAGGATTCTGGTTCCTGACAGCAGCGCTTTTACCTGTCAGCCTGCGTGGAGAGCGTGAGAACAGCCTTGGCAGCACTGGTACCACACAGCAGACTGCCTCCACGGAAGTCAAAAGCTCTGCCCTTACTGCTGTCCTTGATGAGATCCTGGATTGAAACTGGCTGAATGACAGGATGGCTGCTGAGGGCGGTCTCTTGCTCGGGGGTCAGTGCCTGAGGAGCCTCCCCAGGCTCGGAGTCTGGGTGCAGCCCTCCGGGTGCCTGCTGTGACTGGGTGATGGTGAGGGAGGGCTGGGCAGCACCATCACTGAAGTGGGTGTGCTCCAGCGTGCTGATGTACTCACACACCCTGAAAACACACAGGAGCAGTGAAAAATTAATAAACACCCCAAAACAGCTCCTCCCTGCACTAATCACAGGACATTTTCCTCATGCCATAAACAGATGATTTCTAACTCTCAAGCTACACATAGATAACCTTTCTTCTTACATCCTTTGGCCTCCCATGTGCCTAGACAGCAAATAGTTTGGTGGAGGAGCCTGAAAAGCCCATTTAGGTTCCTGGGTCTGCCACAGTCTTCTAGTAACTTTGAAGATTCTAAGCATTGATTTTGTCCCTGAGTAGTGGTGGAAAACAGCACCATCTTTTCTTTTAGAGATACTGGCAGTTAATTCATTCTGACACTGTTTATACAGAACATTCACAGAGTCTGCAAAGCCCTTTTTCTCAGTCCCTTACCTTCAGTCAACATGGCATGAATTCTGGCTATTTTTGGAAAGCTGGTGAGTACCTGAATACATGAGGCCAACAGTCCTGATTATGGCTTCCCATCTCCAGACCCACATTAAGGACTGCATCCATACACAAAACATGAGCAGTGTGCAGGCAGACTCCCTGCACTTTCCCCATCTGCTCCAGTTTCTGCTCCACTTTCTGTTTCACTGCAGCATAAAAAATATTAAATAAAATTAGCTTCTTCAGCTTTTAAGCAAACACTAGTTTGTATACAGCGTGATGGCAAAGGATTACAGTCTGAAATCTATAAAAGAACATAAATTTTAGACAAAAAAAACCAAAACAAATCAGAGAAGCCCATTTCTTTCTAATAAACCTAAGGTAGCTTTAAAATCCTTTTTGACTGATTCTATATATATGAAAAAAAATCAATGCTAGATTGACACCCTCCACCCCCAAATTCACATCCTGTTGCCCACAGAACAGTTGCAGATTGCCAGAGACATTTCTCTTCAGAGATGGCCGACTGGATATTTATTTTTACCAAAATCTCCTTTGCCTTGGAAAAAAAATAGCATTTGTGAATTTCACATATATTTCCATACAAAAGGTTTCACCAAAGACCTCTTGTCAAAGCAAAACTAACCGTGATCTGAGCTACAACCATTTGGATCTATTTATTTTTTCTGAGAATCCCTGAAAAACTTTGTTTTCATGTGACACTGTAATGTAAACAAGTTTTGAAGCTCTCCAAGCTTTCACAGAACAGATCTGTTGGCCTCTGGCTACTGCTGCTGCTTCCTCTTTGCTTCAGCATAGTCTGGCCAATTCACTTCAGTCATGTACAGCAGAGCAGTCAAAAGCTTGTTTAAGCTCAGGCTTTTTCAGTTTTGTTTCCTCTACCAAGACACCAAATTTAAGTACTGAACAGGGTCATTTGTGCAACACTGTGTTTTGTTACAGGCTTCTTGCCATTAGAAATCAGATGTTACCAGAGAAATTTTGTGTACTTCTTCAAATAGCAACTGGAGACAACAATTGACTTCGACTTCCACTGAGTCTGAAATGGTGGTATAGAGATGCAGAACTTTTTATATGCTAAAAAGGCATTTAAAAAAGGTAATTTTTTATTCCACTTTAATTTAACACGATTCAGAAACAGTTTTAAATATCTGATGATGATGACAAAAGATAATTAAAGATATATTAACCAGACAGGGAGAGTGATGCAAACTCAGCTTACATTACCACTCAACACACAAAAATCCCCAAATAAGCTGTTTCTCTGACGCTCTCTGTTTGTACTAGTATGACAAGGTTTAAAAAGCACACGTTGAGAAATGCTGTTGGCTTATGCATTGTTCCACTGATTTCAGTTCCATATTGAATATAATCATGTAGTTACCTTGAGCTATAGCATCACTGGGTTCTTGGATTTCTTTTTCCTCTTTCTCTTCTTGGACACAGGAGGCCGCAGACATTTGGGCAAGAGCAGATGCACAGTTAGCAGCAACTCCTGTAAAACAACACAATTACTGTATGACCAACATTTTCTCCCCAATCCCATACAACCTCAACAAGAGGTCGGGTCAAGGAAAGTTGGCTGGATATGTTTATGTTGTAGGGCACTCTGTGTGTATTCCCACCATCCACATTCCTATCCAAATTGGGGCAAGATGCTGCATTTCTTTCTCCCAAACTCCTTCAAGGAAAGTTACCATCCTATTTTATGAGTCTGCAATGACATCCCCCACGCAGCATTACCTAGAGCACAGCTCAGCCGGGCTGCCCTCCTTAGTCCATCCAGGCTCACGCAGATGGAGTCCTTCTCCTTCTGGTTCTGCTCTTTGGCTCCTTCTGCTCCCAAGATGAAGGCCAGCCCCTTGGAGCTGCCTGCCATGCGGCCAGTCAGCGGGGTGGACAAAGTGTCAATCAAGTTCTTCCAACAGCCAATTAAAATGTATCGGGCAAAAGCAATTCCTACAGTGGAAAAAACATTACTATTATTACTACTAGAAAATGATACAACAGAAGCTTTATCATTAGTGGTAAAAAGCCAAATCACATTTGTCCTCTGCACGTTGAACTACCAATTCACATGTACGATGTACTGATATACTTTCTTTTTAAACTGTTATTCTACACAATTTATCTGCATATGCTTTTGGTACATAACAACCCCCTGCTGGTAGACACACCTTTACTTATAATACAGTCTTAGTACCTGCAACAACAGAATCATCTGTCCTTCGGTTTTGGGAAAGAGGAGATTGAGCTGAAGCAGATGACATCAATTGGCCACCAATTGCACTGCTGCCCAAGCCATCGATGTCTGCCAGAACATTAAAAAACATTAGATTACTATTCAACATACAGATGGTACAAGGAAAGCATGTCTTACTGATTCTGTGTTCAACTAAGTACTAGCACTCCTGACTTCTCAGGTGTGCTTTTTTGTTACTCTTTCTGGCAGCCTTCCAAAGCCTTGGTATAAATGTGAGCTGTGGCACCTTAGGCTTTGCCCAGTATAAACAATGTTTTGTTGAACAGGGGAGACATCCCACTCTCAAAAGCTGCTCTCCCCCTCTTCAAGTTACACAGTGAGCAGAACTTCCAGTAGAGATTTCAAGGTAATCAGAACTTGCCACACACTTAAATCTCTGCATTTCTTAGTATAATATTTCAAATCTTGCTAAATCCTGTATTTACCTGTTTCCAGACCTCAGTTGGAGTCCTCAAGATGCACTAGGATCCAATATACTAAATGTGATTTTTAGTAGACCTATGTAAGCTCAAAAAATGCAACCCTTTCTCCAACACAACAAAAGACCAGTTTCTCACAAAGAGTTTAATGTTAGGGACACCAGGTGATTTCCTTTCTAACAACTCCATCTCCACATCCAGGTATAGTTTTTTCCAAGTGTTTCTTTCATCTTCCCAGCTCAGCAGCTAAAAGTAACACTGAGCTCAATACAATCAGCAAAAAACTTTCAGAGCAGTGCCCTTTGATCACCACTTAATAGCTCAGCTGAAGCCAGTGTTGTCCCTGCATACACTATTTTAATTACATACACATTAAAGCAGACAGTGCATTTTATATCAGTACAGTATCATAGCCATCCTGCTGTCTTTCAGCTGATATAATTTGATTTTCTTCCCCTTAAATGAAGCAAAGGATTGCTTTTAAGCACTTGTGCTCCAGATTTTCAGCATTTCTCTAGTGCCATTTGGCATATCCCTGGCACAGCTCAAGTCTGAACCAAGGGGAGTCCAATCTGTGGAAGGCTTCCAGGATCAGATGCCATTATTTATATTTGTACTGCACTGCAGGCACACTGAAATGGCTTTGCTATGGCATCAAGAAAACAGCAGCCTTACTGTTTATCATTAACAAGTATCAACTCTACCAGAACTGAAGCTGACAGAATTAAGAGATGTTTTGGTTCAGTGAACAAAACTACTCTCCCTGTCTCCTAGAGACAGTTCTGATTTTTTTTTTAATCCTATGCTTCAAAACCACCCTGATGACTCAAAACGCTTAAGTACTTTCCACAGCTAGGTCTGGCTCCTTCTCTACTGATAATTCCATGAGACACCATGACATGCTGGTCTGTATGTAACACAATAAAGCAACGTGTCACTGTAGCTTGTTTTAGACACGTTTGGAAGTTAGCCTTGCCACCATAATATTGTACTGACCTGTCAGCATGCTGATAAGTGGAAGGCTGTGTTCCTCAGGGCTTCCCCAGTATCCAGCTTCCCCTAGCATGTTCCTTTCTAGTACCTGGTGGTACAGTTCTTCAACCCATGCCTGGGAAAATACCATCAACACTCCACTGGACTGGATCTGCTTCATGAACTCCTTCTGCAGAGAACCATAACACCCAAATGTCAGACAACAGTGTACAGCAGCATCAGCTGATCTACTTGAGTAAGGGACTGCAGAAGCAAAAATTAAGTTATGAAAGAATTAATGGAGGATTGCAATCTTAGAATTGTTAAGGTTGGAAAATATCTTTAAGATCAAGTCCAAGTGTCAGCACAGCACCATCACCACATTCACTATTAAACCATGCCTTGAAGTGCCATACCCATATGTTTTCTGAATGCTTCCATGGGCAGTCTGTTCCTCTTCCTTACAACCCCTTCCAAGAAAAGAAATTTCCTAATATGTAATCTAAACCTCCACTGGCACAACTTCGGATCGTTTCCTCTAGTCCTGTCACTTGTTACCTGGGAGAAGAGGCCTACTCTCACCTCACTACACCCTTTCAGGGAGTTGTAGACAATGAGAAGGTCTCACCTGAGCCTCCTTTCCTTCAGGCTAAACAATGCCAGCTCCCTCAGCCACTCCTCACAGCACTTGGGTCTAGACCCTTGACAAGCTTTCTTGCCCTCCTCTGGACTCTCTCCAGGACCTCAAAGTCCTTCTTGTACTGGGAGTCCAAGACTGCACACGGGATTTGAGGTGCAGCCTCACCAGCAGAAGGTTAATCCCTGCCCTGGTCCTGCTGGCCACATTATTCCTGATATAGGCCCAGGATGCCATTTGCCTTTCTTGGCCACCTGAGCACACAGTGGTTCATGTTCAGTTGGCTCATCAGCACTCCCAGGTCTTTTTCCCCCAGGCAGCTTTCCACCTACTCTGCCCCAGCCTGCATTGCCACACTGGGTTCTTGTGACCCAAGAGCAGGATCTGACACTTTACCTCATTGAACCTCATACAATTGGCCATGCCCCATCAACGCAGCCTGTCCAGATCCTTCTGTATGTCTCTGCAGTGGAGAATGACATGAACAGCTCTCCCTTCTTCTACTGCAGGTAATGCAAGATGCAAATCAGAATGACAGTTCTTGCACAGTGACAATGGGACGCGCTGCTCTCTCGCTATTTTCACAAGGTAGGAGTAGGATCTCAAATCCAATTAAAAGAAGTTGTGGCACCTAATGTGGCATGCTGAACAACTGGGCCTTTCTGACTTGAACAGTTCATCACAGATGAACTGGTCTCCAATTATTTACCAGAATGATCTCTAAGAATACTTTGGTCATGCTCAGGCCTGTTGTGCACATTGAATCCTCTAGAGAATATCCTGAGTCACAGATCTGCACTTGATCTGCTGCAGAACACACCAGAACTAAGGATGACATTAAACCCCATTTGTTTTTGAGGTGATCTAAATTATAAATTCTCTTACACTGAAGGTTCACCAATAATTATACATTTTGATACCTTTTTTATTTTTTCCATCTATCACAATTTTTTTTTGTTTTTCAGAAAACTCTGAAGCAATGTCTCTTGGGCAACAAAGATGAAAAATATGGATCCATGTTTTATAAATCACAGTCTTCAATACTATTTTTAAAAAGCCCAAGAAGCTGAGGAATTCCAGGTGTAATAAAAATCATAATTTCACATTACTAAGACCTACTTATTTTTCACTTTAATGTCTCATGTCTTCATCTACAGAAATTCAAATCAAGTATTAAGCAAAAAAAAAGTTGCCAGATGAAGGTATGTTCATGCACATAATCAAGAGACAATATATATCTATATCACATGATGCCAATCTATTCTGAAAATAGTTTAACCATCAAAATGACTGGGACCTTAATAACAATCAGTAAGCATCATTCCTTCCCACCAAATCACAGTGCAATTCAGATGCACGAGACTTATCATGCAAGATTCATAAGCAGCTTGGAGAACGCTTCATTTGCAATTACTATTTCTCCACTTAGCAAGCAGTCTGAAGCCTTTATGTGTGGGCTGGTTTATGTGAAAGGAAGCAAAATAAATTTTCATTTTTTAAAAACAATTATCCCATATTCCCCAACTCACCAACAATACAGGGGCTTGGGCAGGCTTCTTCCTGTAGTAATCTGAGTTTGCCAATTTTAGGTTGAGCAGCAAAGTGTAATGTGATATCACATAGAGACTGTCTGCATTCATCAGAGTCTGGAAGTTGAAATTTAGGTTTCCCTCCAGTCCTGGTGAGTGCATCATACCTAACAAAAACACCATGTGAGCTCTCATATTTCACACAGATTTTTCCTGGAAAAAATATCAGAAACTATCCCTAGCATTTTGGCAGCAACAGATTGCTAGAATAGTTAATGAATCATCAGTAGAAATTACTCTACTAAACATACTAGAATAGGGAATAGAAAAATAAGAATGCAAGGCAAACTGAACACTCCAGTCACAGTCCAGCAAAGCAACGTGCTAAATTTGAAACAAGCAAGCAGCACCAGCATTCATTGGGATAACTGCCACGTATAAAGCAAAGGGCAGGATACATCTGCAATGCTAACTGGAAAAGTGAGGTGGAAAGGAGCAGACCCAAAGTCGGTGTACTTAACTGAGAATACACTGCACCAAATGGTGCTAATGAGATTAACAGCCCTTTAAACTCCCCAGTAAACCTACTCTGGCTAAGTAAGTTGCTGGATGGGGACTGGAGTGTTCCACACCTTGCAAGATCAGTCATAATTATCATTATCTCCATGGCCTAAAGGTATGTGGACAATATCTGGGGACAAGTTGGCTGGAACTAGTTACAACTCCAAGCTCTATTTTTTTCACACAAGGCCTACTTTCTGAATAGCTGAGCACCTGCACTTCTGTCAGACCCAGAAACCACCTGTAAAGTACTCACTAGTCCTGAAAACACTATTTGAATGAAGCCTACGACCATGCTCAATAGCACAATCCTTTCTTTCCATGGATGGCAAACACCTGACCTACTGGTAGAAAAACATCAATCATAAGCGTGAATCCCCACGTTCTGCAGTTTGAACATGAAAAAAAAACCAGAAATACCAGATCCACCCACACGACTCAAAATATTTCATGGTTTTCACATCAACTGCGAAATCCATTCATATAATGTCAATTAGGGAAGATTAAGAAGTCAGTTTTATCCTAAAGGAATGTTTGAAATGGAACAAAAACCAGCTTCCAGGGTTAGTTACATGATGAAGCAAAGCTGTGTCATTTGTTAACTGCTGCAGTGGTTTACTGTGAATATATTCCTCCCACCATAAAGCTCACACCTCTTCTTAGACAAAATACAACAAACCATTAACATTAAAAAAATATCCACACACAGAAAAGAAGCAAATGTTTTTCTTGCCTCGTGAGGGTTTGAAAGCTCTGTGCTGCTGCCTTCTCGGACTTTCCACTGTCGTCACTTTGGGGGCGTGGATAAGGTGAGTAACTGTTTGAGGGTGGATTTAGAAAGAGAGTAACTGTTCCAGGGTGGGTCGAAAAAATGAGTATCTGTTCAAGGGAGTAACCTTTGTGGAAGAAGGGTGATAGGGTTGGCCACAAACCACACCCACACAGGCTGGCATTGCTAAGGGTAGATTTCTCATGGTAAACGTTAACAGAGAACCTTTACCTAGTACCAAATCTGTAACCATGTGCTTGAAAGTAGCCTGTGAGTAGTTCTAGTGATTTCCTCATCACTGAAAACAAAGATGCATCTTAACACTGTCGGATGGAGGATCATGATATTGATGCAGATATCTCCCATTGGTTTTTTGTCTTATCTCTCTTAAATATGTACCTCAGGGACTAGAACCTGCTAGAATAATAAAAACCTCAAGGCAGAGATGTATGTAAAAATAAAAAAAAAAAAAGAAGAAAAAAACTAAAACAACCAAACAAAAAAGCCCACTTTATTTTGCATTTAAAATGTTTTTAAAATGTGCAACCTCCTATACAAGATTACAACAAAAAAGGAAGATATAGAAGTGCACAGAAAAGTGGATACTCCATTAAGGGTATGTATTTGAGCACCAAAAAGTATTGGGGAAAAATATGTTCCTTAACTTCTAAAACATGGAAAAACAAACAATTGCATTTGCAAGATGCTGAGATCACAGAAACAGAAGATGATACTTACCAGCACAAAAACATTCCCTCTAAAAAGAGTGCAATCAAAACTAAAGATGGGCTAACTGACTCCTAACTTTAGAGTTAACCAACTTACTTGCAAATTTTAATTTCACTATAACTCTGCTTAGCTGACTTCACCTTTTCCATGCTTATCTCAGCAGTACCTTAAATTCCTACCTCCATTAATTGCCTTTCAATCCTATGTAAACATCCTAATTTTTCAATGCTATCTATAGAAGGATCTGGCTTGTAGGAAAGAGTACTAAATTGTATTATTCTTCTAAGTGTAAGAAAAATCGCAGAATGAAACAAAGCAGTTACATAAGGTCTCCCAGAAACACAAATATACTCCTTCTGTACTGACTGGTCTCAGAACTGCATCTATGTCTTTTCTCAATTTGAATCTCTAACGGACTCTCAAATTTCCCAATGTATTCTTCAAGAATTATACATTACTAAATATTGTATAAACAACGAATGGGATCAATCCCTCTAACTTCATCACCTAATTTGTGCCTTGAGCAGCTGGTGCTAATGAAGGACTCCTACACGTTGCTTATACAGGCAGATCAAACTGGTGTCTCAGAAGCTTCCCAGGGGGAGTTCTTAGCACTGACATTTGCTTCAACTTTCATAAGTCTCTCTCTCTAACCATGGCCCTCTCACCTACACAGGAGCACAAGTTCTCACCTCGGGAGGACTGATGGACATTTGCTTAAGATCTGAGGTACAAGTTAAGGGACTGTTTCAGTTGGACTGAGTCTCATTCCAGGTGTCCAACTGAAATAGGAACCACCCAGATCTTACGAAAGCATGAAAGTACAACCCTGCAACAGCCACATCTCCATGAAAACTCCAGGATATCTGTTCCAGGCTGTCTTAATACAGTGACTTGCTACTCCACTTTTCCATGATTCCTTACTGAATGGTGTCTTTTACAAGTACTTCACCAAATCCATCTGGAAACATGGTATACATTTTTAAAGTACAGATTTAGCCACAGGGGTGGCTTTCTTAGAAAAGCGAAAGGACTCTCTCAACAATCTACATCCAAGACTAGGTATCTTTTTAAGATATACAAACCACAAATAATGGATTTAATACAAAAATTAAGTTATATTCTTCCATTTTTCTCACTGTGTTACTCATACCGAATGCCAAGAAAAGCTATGTTTAGCCTTAAAATCTAGAATTCTCCTAGGTCCACATTTTCCAAAGCTTTAAAGCACTTTATAAAGATTATAGACAAAAGAGAAAAGAAGTGGCATACTTATTCATGCACAAGGGAGCAGGTGAACAAAGGTTTGAGCTAGAGGTCCGGCACTGGTCTTTCAGCATAACCTCAAGATTACCCTTTTACAGGAAAAAAGTGACAGAGCTTTTTTTTCTGTCACAGAAAAAAGCTTCTGTGACAGAAAGGGTGCTCTTGAGCCCCTCAATTAGGAAAGTAGTTAATGTTAATGCCTCTTTTAAGGTATTACTGTGATATAAAATGGCCAATGTTTCTTAAGAGTACCATTTATCATCTTCCTGACTTAGGGTTTATTTGGGTAGCATTTAAACAGGATATCAGGAATATCATCTTATTCACCCAGCTTCATATCTAAATTATGCTGTATGATGATGGGGAGAGTCCCCCCTTCTGACTCTGTATGAATTTTATGTGTGTGAGAGAGCACAAATGAATGAAGCAATGATTAGGAGATGAACAATAGGAAAGGCAACTGCAGTAAAGTAACTTAAAGAAACAAAGACATATTTTAGCAAACATTTTCATTTTGGCCACTGTCAGGAAAGCAAAACCCTTCTAAAATATATATTTACACACATTTAAAATATTCTATCAACAGGACAAACTAGCCTTTGCATACTCTTTTTTGTTTGTTTGACAGGTCAATATCCCAAATGTAATCATGAAAGAACTGAAGATATTTAATCTCTTAGAAGGCAAGATCTTAATTTTTCTCTTGGTCTGGGCTTTGAGCTTTGTATTTCCTGTCGTATTAGATAGCAGCATAAAGAAAAACAAGAGAGTGAAGACAAACAATCCTCTTTCCCTATCCTTTCTAGAGCTTACTGCTGTGGAATTGTTACCACCCTCTTTGTGAGGCTGACACTACTAATAATAACAGTGCAGTGATGTACTAAGCTACTTATATCTCTCTACAAACAGGTGATGGTACTTCCCACACCCCTCTCATGCTAAGGGGCAACCGTGACCTCTCTTTAATGACACCGTATGCAAAGCTGCTCAACAGATGTTCACAAACCTGCAAAGAGGTACCTTGCTACAGCAAATTCCATTTCTTTATTGATTTAGGACATAATCCAGAGCCTGTTAAGAGTCAATGGATTTACCTCCCTTTGAATTAGTGCCTGCATATTCAATTAGCTTTGCCCTAAGTGAAGTGTGTTCCTGTGGAGGAATGCATGATGTAAAGCCCAAACCTCCTCATTCTGGGTGTGCTCTCTGAAGATGAAATCCTACAAGGGAATCTGTGTACAGTGCTGCCAGAGTGTGCATGCTGGTTAGACAGTAAATATTGGCTTGCAAACCTGAGCAGAATGTTGAAGAGAAGCTCTGCAGTGCTCCATCCACTTCTTCTATGCTGGGAAGAGCTATAAGCCTGGGAAGAAGCGCTTCAAGTGACTGGATAAAGAGCCGTGCACTGTGCTGGTCTGCTTCTTGGCTCTTCAGCAATTTCAGAGAGAGAGCAGCACTGCGTAAGGACCTGTGACCTGGGCAATCCCGCGGTGTCTGCTCCTCATCAGCTAGGGAACAATTGTCAGAGCCTATGTCTGAGACATCAGACCTGCCCGAATCCTTTTCTGCTGCCATGGAATACTGATCACATGAATCAAACTCAGTCCTAGAAAGGTCCTGGTCATCTACACTGAAGTTACTTTCACTGTATCTGGATCCATAGGATCGGGTCTTGCAATCAACTGATAAAAAGTTAGTTATATCTGGATAGACTATGGTGTGGCTTCTTTGAACAACATCTGGCTGGTCAATGGTTTCTGACTCTGGTTCTCTGTAATGAATCTCTTTGCTTTCATGTCCAGCTGGAGATGGCAGGGAGGTTTTTTGATTTTCTGGATTATCCTCTGGAGTTGTTTGTCCCATATCCCCTTCCAAAGTAGTCTGACCAGTGTCTGTGGTAACGCTAATGCTAATATCAGGACTCTTCTCATTTCCTGATTCCCAGGCAGGGTTTTCCGAGGACAGGATGCGTCTCTGCCACCTGAAGTCAGCATCATTGATCTCCATGGAGTCCCTGCTTGTCTCGGTCCCATCCTTCAATTCTTCTAAGCGCTGGAGCAGCAGCTGGATCTGCTCTTCACTAAGACCTCTCCCTTGGCTCAGCTCATCTAACGCTCCAAGCAGGGCAAAGACGCAGGACACTGAAGCATAACACGCTTCAATACCACCTTTGATGCACGCTTCCGTCATCCCATCCATGATACTACAATCAACACAGAGTTTATTTAAGTGATGCAACATGTATAGTGAGCACGTCACTGTCATTCAACACCATCTTTCCATAACCAGGAAGAAAAGAAGTGAACTTATCCTGTAAGATTATTCCTGAGAAAGACAATTAGTGTAAGAACAAATTATTAAGTCTCCCATGCAAACATGGTCATTCTGTAAAGGGAGTGCCAAGAAGGGAAAGTTGCCATGCATCTATACCATCATGCACAGCATGTTCTCTCTTACAGACAAGCACTTAAACTTGAAAAAAAAATCTCAACATCCAGCTGAACTAAATTTAAAGGCCATCTGTGTCCTGAAAATGATCTCATCTACAAGATACCATCTTTATAAGAACTGAGAACCCTTCTTGCTCAATAGGACAATGTTTAAATTTTCTATTACCTCCTTTGACTTCATCTTGAAAATATACCTCTAAAGAAACACACATTTATTTTACTGCAAGTTTGAGGACCCGTACCCAAAAATTTTCATCTGTAGACCAACATATTTGGGAATTTGGGCAAACTCAGCAAGGTAGTTATGTAGGTCTTTACAAACAGGCCCAGACTGATGACAAAACAAGCAAGAGCTTTTACACCTTTGCCATTTTCAGAGCTTATTTAACCAGGCAGATACCCCAGCTCATACTGGGTATGCTCCTGAACTGCTTAAGTGTTCTGTGTGCACAGGCTTAAGATAGAAGAGGCTAAAGGAGGAAACAAAGCGTACAGCTTGAGAAGATCCAGATGGGACTTTCTTTTAGAAATAGACCTCTTCTTGGATTCTGACTCAGAAGAGCAGGGCCCTGCCAAATCACAAAGCTGCCGAGGACTGCCAAGTATCTGAAAGGAAGGAAACAGAAGTAAGTAGAAAATTATCTAAGCATTATTTAAATACTATAAATAAGTCATAATTCTATCAAGCCCTGGAACCCAAGGTAGCACTACTGTAATTTCTCACAGCCAAGGAAAACGGCACAGTGATGTCCCACTCATTAAAGCTACCATTCCTCCTTTTAGAGGTAGAAAAGCAAGTAAAGGAGAATATTTAGCAAGAATCACATTTTGAATGTTCTCCAGTGCTTTACATTTTTGACTGATTTTTTCATCTGCTACTGCACACAGGAAAATTTTTATGCCTACATAAGTATTTTTTAAATTATAGTTTATACCAAAGGAAGCCTCTCTCCTCAATCGCTTCATTACAAAATTATGGGGTCATGCAAAGATAGGCAAAGTGATTCCTTCAGACTCAACCTGCTAGGTGGCACCTTGTTAATGCCCACCAGGAAATAGAAACAAGCATGTTTGGAAATAAGCCCAAGGAAGCAACAGGTATGTCCTACACAAAACAACATTAGACTAAGCTTTTCCTAAAAAAGTTATTGTCTTGCTATTGTTTAATATTGTTTAAAATTAGAGAAAGACAATGAAAGGATTACTCTGAGTTTAGACAGGAACCAAGTGGGTGACTGTGTGGTGTTAAGAGAGATTTTTCAGAAATAGAACAGCCTAGGTATGCACAAGCTAGATGAAAAATTCTCTAAGAGATACCACTGTTACTACCACAAATTACATAAATTTCCTTGTGTTCCACAACATGAGAAGAAAGGTGCCCATGTGGAATGGAAAAGTCCATGATTTCAGCTAGTGCTCAAGCAAATCTCCCAGTGTTCCAGTTCCAGTGCTCTCAGAGGCACTGGGCAAGAGGCCAGAATGGACTGGTCTTGAAATGGCTTCTTAAGCCATTGGCAGCTTTCTTGTATCTATCCCCAAAAAAAAAGCTCCAAGAAACTGGATTTCAAAAACCTGGCATGTAATCAAAGCATATATTCACCTTAATGCCTGGAAACCACACTGTGAGGATGTGTCTGGGGAAAGATGCCAAATAAGTTGTAAACTGGATCGTTATGTCTATCTCACCCAAAAGAGCAGTTGTGACTCAGTGATAGGATCTGCTCCATGCAGCACCACAGCATGAGCACTGACAGGGTTGCCACAGTAGCTTGCATTATGGAGACAAATATGGCTATTACAACTGCATCAAACTATTTGTCAGAGTGGTGCTGATGTACCAGCTGTGCTCACAAAGGACAATTTCAACATCCCTAGGTGGGAAGGTTTGGAATGCATTGGTATGCACATATCAGCAACACTTACTCTTAAATAAACATTTTGTTTTACATGCCTGGATTTACACATGCGATTACCCTACCTCTTTCATAATTTTGATGGCCTCTACTCGATGTTGAGGTGGTGGGTAAAGCAATATCCGGTGATACAGAGACTGTAGCACAGGCTTCATGGATTCCACTGACCCCACCAGTCGAACCAGTTCTGCTGCAATATAATATATGGTCCGTGCAACGGGCCCACTAAGGGCAGGGGCTGTGGAAGAACAACCTGAGCCCCGGCCATGATCAGAGATCCCTGAGGAAGGTGAATCAGTCTCGAGGCAGATGCTGCTGTGGGCAGAGGTGATAGTTTTGTCATGGATTGGATTTCCCAGGATTACTATTAGGGCTGGACACAGTTGCTTCCTGAGAAAGAGAAAAGCAGCAGATGGTAACTGGAAAAAAATACTCTTACAAGAACAGATTGAAAATAGCCCATGGTTAAATGATATACACACTCTTGTTTTAATGATCAGTCAAACAGTAGTGGTTAGATAGAAAAACAAATTGTGTCAGGCTTTTTTCATCTCCCAAGCATCAGCATAATACCTCTGTGTGCTGTAGAAACATGGTACTGATTTTGTAAGTTCGCTGTCCCCTTGCAGGATAGCACACCTACCTCCTTCATTGGATGCAGTGAAGTGCACCTTCTACAAGGTAGAAATTCTAGGCTTCCACTGCTCAGTGTGTCTTTTTCAGTTCACCTTGGGAGCTTTAATAAAACCTGACTAAACAAGAACTGATCTATGTTTAGAAGGCTGAATGTTCCATCACTGAGCTGCACATGTATTTTAGTAAGCACCCTTAGTTGTGAGCCTCTGTTTGGCTGTCTTTTGAGAACATAATGAAAGCCCTCTACAATAACTCAAAGTGTGCACTATACTATTCATATGCCACTGTAAGTAAATACCCATCCTTCCTTCAACTGTCTAACACTCATGTTAAGTGATTCAACACCAGCAGATCACTCTTCTGTGGAACCAAAGCCAGCTCAGCACTTTGCTCCATTAGCTGCTATTTCAGCTTTGCACTCATGCAGTTGACATTTTACTTCAGTCTGTAAGACCTTAATTTAAGAAGCCAAATGCTGCATGAGAATGAGTCCCAAATCTGGTTTTCACCCACATCTCAGAGGTTCAAGCAAGCCCCCAATTACAAGTAACAATTCATAAAATACATCATCATAGGTAACTACATTATATTTTCTCAAGGTTTTATGCAGTCCATAATTTTCACTGCTTCTCTTAAGAAGATTTCTGAAACAGCTCAGCTTCCCCAAGTCACAGAAAGAAAACCAGCTTTTAATAGGACATCAGATAATGACTCTGAATCTACTTATTCCATTTATTTCTCCAATGAAGTACATTTCAAAACATAACAATTCACTGCTTAAGAAACATGCCTGTCTCAAAGCAGGCATAATCACAGGCTGCAAAAACAATTTATTCCCCACACATCTTAGTCCTATCAAAGCGTTTCTGTATCAAACTATGGAGAATGCTGTCAGCATATAGAGCTAAATCTTCTCTGTCTGCTCCCTTCTTTATCTTCTTTGGGAGCTGACTACAAAGTGCCCATCAGAGTGAAAGCTGTGTCCATGTAGGCAACAGCTCCATAAAGAATAATGACAGCTACCAGTCTGGATCACAACGCCATCAGACAAGTAATGTTCTGGTGTGCACAAAATGTTCAAAATTATGTTTGCAGTTTAAACTGTTTCATCTCTTCCTAGTGTTTTGGGGTATTCTCCCCCACTGAAGCAGGTAGCTGAAGCAGGCATGTTCATTCCTTGGCAGCAGTGCAGGTTAAGAAATCCCACTCCTCCTGGCTTGCCCTCATGGTACACAGTTACACATAGAAACAATGGTAGATTTGCAGCATAAATGGGGTCGTCAAAAGGATGTAAATTGAAAATAAAACAGGAAGTGTTTTCTTTTAACTGAGATCATTTCAGTGACCTTGCATATAGGATTGCCCCACAGTCTGTCACATAGGCATAAACAAAGAACTGTGTGAAATTCAAAGGCAGAAACTTTTAAAGTGAATCTGCCATGAGAAAAGGAGTTCTGCTCTTATGTTAGGCCTCCAAGTACTGGGTCCTTGTGCAATTCTGCCAAGTGTTACCAGTCTGAAGACCTCCCATCTTGCAGCCACTGATGTTCCTGGGACAGCAGGGGGAGGTATGGGCGCCTCTACATGTTCCATCCTTAGAACTGGGCCCAAGTCAAACACTTCCAATTACGGGGTAAAAGCACAAGAAACACATTTGCCATTAACAGCCACATATATCTTTCCTTAATACAATCACCTGACAAGGTCAAAAGATAGGCATAGGCTGTAAGGAACTGCATATTAGTTACATTCTTATTTTATTACTATGACTCAATTATCCACAGGCTATAAAAACCCCATTATTTCAATCACAAGGAAAGAAGGATTATTTCAGGTGCTGGTGATGGTATTGAACAATTTAGATGTAGATATGAACACCAAATATATCAAGTCTTCCTGGTGAAGTGTATTAACAAGGAGAAATTCCTGATAAAAGAGAAGCACCATAAAGACTATTTAGTCTCAAACCTTACACAACAATGCAGGTCATAATAAGCATTTCTGGTCACCAGCACACATTTGACATTATTTTTGCTTATCTTCCTGTATTATTGTGTCAGAACATTAAGAATCTCAAGAGTACCCTCCTACAACAAGCAGAGCATCTCTGTGTTTAATGCCACACACAAATCCAAATTATTGCAGAAAGCATAAGAGATTTTCTGTTCTGGCTAAATCCATTAGACCTCATTACAGTGATAATTCACTACTGGGATTTAATGTGGTAGCTGAGCAGGCGGTCCTAACCAATTTTATATGAGGCACAGGAATAACTGATAGTAGGTTAACAGCAAGCTCTGCTCACACCTGGAGACTTTTTACAGGTTTTTTTGCAAGGCTAGGGGAAGTAGGTCCTTTAATATTTACAAACGGAGTACTTGCATCAGTCTTCAGATGTACTCACCATATGAGATCAGTGAATCCTTTGTGCTGGTGCATGCTGGGGGAGGAGCTGTTTAGCATGGAGAGGATACACTCCAAGTAAAGAAGCTGAAGTTGACGATTGTCACTGGCAAAGAAAAGATGCTTTTCACATCATATTCAAACAAAGATTACTTAATTTTCTAAAATAACCACATTAGTTCACTTGAAAATTATACCATAATCTGCTGCAGTGATTTATTTTGCTTCTTTCTATCAATTTACAATGGTGTGATCACCTGCATCATCCTATTTATTTTGTACTGACCACATGCAGCGATCTACAACTTTAAAAAAAATAAGTGAAGAAAGAAGAAGAAACAAAACTCAAATAATTACTCAAATTCAATCTAAAATCTTGGGAAGGAAGCCTTAAACACAGGAGAAAAGACAACAGACGATTTTGAATTACTGGATAGTTTCTTCAGGCAATCTGAAGCATGTTTAGGCAACTCTCTTCCATTTTATTTTTCTTTTTTCTTGGTGATGGCCACAACAATCAAAAGTCAATGCCTACAGGCAGAAAGTCACACAACAACATGGCTACCTTTCAGGGCCTTGCCAGTTACTCTGTCAGAACCATAAACTCAAAGAAAGCCTCATAAGAAAGAATATTAAAGACCCTGTGGACACCTAGGACTGACAGACTTGTGACATGCATTGCTGCCTGAGCCTACTTTTAACATTAACTGCGGGATCCAGGGGACAAGCAAGGCTGAGCTCTGCCTTAGGAAAGGAGCACTCCATGGCAAGTGCACCCACAATTTGGTTTTCACTCCTATGAAAACCACAATTTAATAACTCTCTTTTGGTCAGAGCTGAGAGCTGGAGGAATGATTCTAGGTCAAGGAAGCTGTAAAGAATGGCTTTATCTGAATTGAAATTAAGGCGTGACAAATATCTTTTTCTGTCACTGGCTGAGTTTCTTTTGTTCACATATATGAATTTGCATCCAAGTACAATACTCGTTTGACATGCCACGCAGGAAACACTGAACCCTGAGGCTCAAGGCTAGATTTCTAACTCTGTGCTATGGAGGGTTAAAAACTGCTGGCTTCTTGTATATTTTAAAGGTTTTTTCCCACAACAGTCCATGCCTATCTGGAAAGATACACGCATTCCAGGTACAGATGCCTTCTTTCTCAACTGCTTTTCTTACAATGTGTCTTAATGCAGATGATCATCACCTTGAAGTTGACACTTGCATGGGCATGCACAGGGCATCCCTGCACTCTTGATTTTATTTTCCCAGATGCTGACACTGATTAAATAATGCTTAGTAAGGCACTCCTGTGAAATCCTGCTGTTATTAGAGACACTCATGGGAAGATAGTCTGTGGAAGAACTGCACATAGATGCCTGTGCTATCTCTGCCTCTGGTAGTTTCTAAAAATTGTACAGCACATAACACACTTACTGTCCATAACAACCACATTTTAAAAGTTAAGATCATGCATTTTCAAGTAGGTAGAGTATATGACATTCCTAAATTGGAGGGATTCTTTGATAGTACAAATTGCTTCAATTGGATAAAAGCTGTCTAAGAAGGACAGATTTATTCATTCTGAATATAGCATCTGTTAGGTTTTTCCATGGCTCTTGCAATTGTTATCCTCTCTATGATGGTTCTTCCAGCCAGAAAAGAAAATTTCTTGGACTAGCATTTTGATGCTGTATGGAAGTTACCTACAGATTAGATTTTTCTGGAAGCTCTTTAAAGCTGAACAGTGCATGAAGAAGGCAAATTAGCTCCTCATTTCAAGCGAGGATTAAATTAATGCATCATGAACAATACTTTCTCTAGTAAACACTTCATTTTGTTCCATAATTCCAGAACTACAACAGTACAATCACTTGCATCAGTAAACTCTCAATCTCCAGGTAATAAATTGAAATTACAAACTTAAATACTCACTTTATGACAGCTTGGAGCTTCTCACAGAGCACAGTGAGGACAGATACAACATCATCACAAAGAGACTCAGCTGAAGTACCTCCAAAAAGGAGAAAGATCAGAGGCATTACATGTGAGCAGCTGGATTACAACATCATTTAACTGCATGGGCTTTCAGAGTTGGTCAGAGCTTCTAAACAAGGAGCAGGACTACCAAAATTCATAGAGAAAATGCAGTAGGAAAAGTCCTAGATTAGAAAGTAATCACCACAAAATGGAAAAGCAGCAGTACTAAATCCGGAGGGAGCAGTAATTGCTTACACGCATTTACAGAAGGTTAGCTGAAATCAAATTCAGATAATAAAATAAGTATACAATTAAATAATAAAAAAGACGGGCCCCAGTATTTCTACATGGCCACTGATTTTCTGTATCTCTCCCTCCAGTTTCTCTCTCTTACACATTTTCTGATGTCTGATGACCAAATTCTGATCTTACAAAAGAATGCTTATGCCCTTCAAAGATTTTAGTGTCCGTTCACATAAGTTCTCCCACAGAAATCCTGTGTGAAGGTCAAAACCAGGAACTACTTTTTCCTACTAGAAGATGTTGAAAGTTAACCCACAATGGGAATAGATAAACACTCTTTTGTAAAATAATCACCTGGAAAGTAGTCATTGCATAAACAATGTCTTTGGCCTGAAACGCAGCAACAATCGTTTTCAGATTCCATATCCTACTCTGCGAATCTATTTCATTTCAGGAAGTAAAGGCACTTACTAAAACTTTTTCCAGACCACTGAAACTCCTTAATTACAGAAGTTAGCACCTTGAAACAATAATTTATTGCTATGTTGAATACAATGTTGTTATCATGGTCCAAATGAAGACACAACTGGAAATATCAGGAGCTAACAGGGCTGTCTCAGTTCTTACCACAGGTAACTAAGAGAGCACCAAACTATAGAGAAGTTACGAAATCCTGAGTGTGCAACTCCCATGACATCAAACAGCACTGTGGTGATAAAAGGAAAGTTAAGAAAAAAAAGGTGGATTGGAAGGAGTCACTAAAAAAGTATTATAAATACCTTGACTCTTGAATTTCTGCAAGGTGTCAGGGTTTTCAACTATCTGTTGAGGAAAGACAAAGGTGGTGTAATTGGTGCAAAGGGCAGAGGAATGTTATAGAAGCAATACTTTAACAGCAGAACTGTCTTGAATTCATGTCCTCTATCTGTTTTGGGCTTTTTATTAGGGTTTTTAAGCGAATCTTTTGCAAAACATTTTTAAAAATTCCTTAAGATTAGTTTAAGAGTCATTTAGATTTAAAGAAATTGCATCTCATTTAGGTGAAAGCTTTGTAAGTCCTTAAGGGATTTCCTACGCGTGATACAACTCAGTAATAATTAGGCATGTAAATTGTATTGAAAATAACTGAGAGAAAAGCATAGTTTAGACTTCATAAACTACTTAGAAACTAAAATCAATTGAGTATTAGGGAGTTTAGAACATTAACAGTGTTCTGTTACAGTACCAATAGAATTAATGTCAGTCAGGAAATGGAAATGCCCTCTTACATTGTTTGGTTCAGCTGCAGTATAGGATTCTTCCTATTGTGCACAACAGGGTCAAGCCAAATTCTCTCAAGCATCAGTAACAAACTGCCAGGAACTAAATGCAGTTCTCATATGATTTCATCTACTCCTCAGCTAAAAAAAGAACTAACAAAATTGAATTTGCAGACTGAAAATGTTTCTGTTTTGTTTTGTTTGTTTGGGGTTTTTTTGGTAAATGCTTTGGCTAGTAAAATGAACCTACTTAGCAGAAGACAAGTTTACTTAAACTGATTAATTCTTTTTGCAGTTGCTCAGCAGGATAAAAGCAATCTAGTCTACTAATCCAATACAGAAGTGATCATCTTAACCCAAAACAGATGTAAGGAAAACAACCTGTACAACTACAGTCCTTGAAATTTCCTAATATATAGAGCCTGACTTTTACAAATAGTACTTCTTTGACAATATGGTATTATACAAAACAGTACAAACAAATGTAAGAAGGCAATGAAATTCCACACGTACTCAGTACTCTGAGTACTCTGTACTCAGAACTTTTACAGTTGAAAATGTGCTAGGATGTCATTCAAACAGCTCTCATGGATTTTAATAACGAAATAAATAAAATTATATTTATTTTTTGCTAACCAAGAAAAAGAATTTCATTAACTTAAAATTATCTTCTATAAAAAAAAGTAGAAGAAAAACCTCAATTACACTTTCCTTAGTTGAGAATCTATTTTTGTTACATAAATATTTGTCATGCAAAAAGTTTTGGAAGAAGGATTTCAATAAACCTTGAAAAAAACAAGCAAACAAAAGAATGGAAAAGGCTGAGGCAGGCTGACATCAGAACAAAGTCTCTTTTGTTTAATGGAAGGAAAAAAAAAACAAACCAGCCAACTAGAGTTGACAATGTGAGAGCTCTGAGGCAGAGCCCAAAAAAGCTTTCAAACAGGATTAATCGAGGAAGTGTCAAATAGAAGCCACAAGGCATTTGGACGAACAAAACGGTATGCAGCCATGGACATGGAACCATTTGTTGATGCCAGAAGGCTCACCATGTTTTCTTGCTTTTGTCGTAACTGTAAAGTCAAGTCACTCAACATTTGGCTGAGGGTTGCCCGCACAGCGGTGTTAATGCTCCGCTGGTGACAGCTAGATACATATGTCTCAATGCAAACCTGATGGGGAAACAAGACAGCAGGACAAAGAGATCAACTCCCACTTACCAGGAACACATTTCAGGAGGATACCAAGGTCGCTCACATGCAGATAGTCAGCCTTCCTTACTATTTATTATTGCTTTATTAGCACATTAGAAGTTTTTAGGTTGGAAAACCAAGTAAGTAGCATCTAGAAGCAGCCTGCAATTCATCAGTCTCACAGCTGCAGGAATGGTAGGGCTAAACTGGCAAATCGAAGTGATTTGGGTACTTGTCTCACTTTGTACAGAACTCATTGAAGCCTGCTTTGATTGTTCATCTCTTGATACGTATTGTAACTGCCTCTCTGCAAGTCTATGCCAGCAATGTAACCTCCAGTTGTTCAAGCTGGTTGCTTCCGATGTACAGGTATTTTCCACTTATTCTACGATAATTATTACATACTGTAACACATCTGAAAGCCTTTAAGGCCTTTCTTAACGCAGAAAATACAATAGCACTTTACCACAAATAACACAAACAATTGCCTTTTAATAACAGGCAATCCAGCAGAGAGCTCCTCTGCTCAGAGATCCCATGGGAGCCAAGGTAGCAACAGACTGATGGATCATCCAGCTCCTAACTCCATGCCCAGCTGCTGGCAGTTTTCTGACAATGTGCTGTGCCCAGAGTTGTGCTTGACTTTTGCCCCAGGTGGCATTGCACAAAGGGCTGCCAAAGTGTTACACAGCTGGGATCCTGGGGACAGCACACTGCAAAGTGCATTTCCATCCTTCATCAGGTATTCTGTGGGAGGTGCTGGGTCTCTGTAAGACCTGCTGTAACTGGAGTAAAGACTGCAAGCACATTGCACACTAAAAACTAAGTAGATAAATGTCTTGATGAAGCTGAGCAGGTTTGTGACAGAACTGTACAACACTGTCTTCTTTAAGAAGCAGTTTTGGTCCTTAGTCCTATTCTAAGCTTTATCATTCACAATGATCACAAGAATCCCCCAAATCCAAACCAAAAAAAAAAAAAAAAAAAGACTGTTCATATACTTTTGTATTTTTCAGTTTTAGTGGTTTTATTCTGCCATTGTTTAGATATATAGCAAGTAAGAACTGTAAATATAAATTGAACTAGCTGTGAAAAATTATTTAAAATATCAATTATTAAAAAATAAATATGTAGTATAAATTATATGCATAAAGAATATACATAAATACATCTGGTTTACATTTTTGAATGAGAAGGATATTATATGATGTAATTTTTATAGCTCCGTAATGAGGATGAGTTTTTAGGAGGGAAAAATTAAAGTGATCTGATTAAATAGTCTGATCAGTATTGACATAGGCACACAAACAAGACTCTTGATTGTTTCTAATGCCCATTGAAATGAAACCAAGATGTCAATAAGTCAGTCATGAAGATGTTCTTGTGAGTTGGACTGGACCAATTCTGCCCATCACTCAGCTATCACTTGAACCCCAGTGGACAAAATAACCCTAAAAGCCTGTTTATCACATATAGCCCTTCACAGAGGCCAAACCATTCCAGTGCTGCTGAGATCATTCTTTCTGAGCTGTAAGCCTTTTTCTAGAGTACCTGAATTAATTAATGAAATACCATTCTTAGAGGTAGGCTGACTTTCTGGAAAGAGCATGGTTGATATCTCCTGTTTCTCTCCCCTCCCCATGTGAGCTAATAAGCAAACAATACTGTCCACTTGAGTTGCAATCTTACAGAAGGCCCGTGTTCTAAATGGCTGGGCAAGGTACCTTTTGAAAAGCCACTGATGAAGAAGCAGCAGTAAAAATGCGAGAGCTCAGGGCTCCAAAGAGGTGTGCAATGGACATTTTGATCATTTCATGCACTCGGGGACTTCCAGCTCTATGGCATGCAAAACACAACTAAGAGCAAAACACAGAAGGGTTAGCTAATGAAACACAACAGAGTTACACAAAACAAACCTCCAGAAGGCACACAGGAGCAACAAACACACACATAAAAACAAGCAACAGCATCAACTAAATTTTCTTGCAGGCTTCTAGGCAAGCATGGGAAGGTACACAGGGCAAGATTTAATCTATTTTCAATACTGTTAATACTTAGGGCATAAATTATAGTACTCTTCATGTTGGATGCTTCCTTAATTTGAAGCTGATAAGGTTCAGAAGGATTTCGAGTGCCATTGTTTTGTACACGTGAATTGCAAACGATCAGGCAGTGCAAAATGGCCAGACTAGAGCTTTGTCAGAGACAGTCCTTAGGGAGTTCTACCAGTAACGAAGGCAGCATCTTTCCAATTCTGCAGTGGCTCTACTTGCTACAGAGTGCAGGCTAGAAAAACTAAGGGACTGACTTGGAAAGAAATGTTAAATAGCATGGGCACTGGAACAGAAAGCTCCTCCCTGCCACCTTTCCCTTAGAGAAAGTCAGAAGGTTATCCAAATGTTGAACTGAGAAATTATTTTCTGTTTCCTACTGCTTGTACACTAGATAATTCAGATACAAAGGCATAGTGATGTCAGCTGTTAAAGTCTTTGCCTTACCTAAAGCCTGGACAGGAGAAGCCTGGTAGGATTTGCTATTTAGAAAGACCTAGGCTATTTAGAAAAAACTGAGGTAGTGTTTTCTCAAGAAGCGTGAAGAAAATATCTCTACGCCCAAACACTCCAAATAGAGGCAAGCACACTCTCTATTGCTGCTTGCTCCAATTCATTGATGGAAATGAGTTTTGCTTGCTTTGCTGGCACATCTCATCATGCATTAGAATCTTGCTCACCATAAAAGAAAAGACCTAGCATTGTCCTAATTTGTATCAGTACACTAGCAAAGCTTTTTAAAAACCAGGTTGGCCTTCTGAGAATAAAAGTGAAGTGCAACTACCAAAACCAGGAGAGTTTCACATCAATCTGTGAAAGATAATTGCCAATTTTCAGAATGTTTTGATGAATAATAATCTTCTTGTTTGATGAATAACAAACCCTGTTGTTTACAGAGAAGGTAAAGAGAAAATATTATTTCTGATTATTTCTACAACTTATAGCACAAAGACCATGACTGATTGACCATTTCCCCCCAGTCTCAGGTAGTGCTTTTAAAGACTGAAAGCTGAAGGGTTCAGAGTCATTAAATGCTTTTGCAAGCAAGCAATTTGTTTAATCTCAAGCTCTTTACCTACAGCAAAGAGATGCGCTAAGCTGAATTCATCAACTTTTGCCTCGAATATTATAAAGTCTGTGAGAAATGTGAGCAAAACTGCAGTAGGGGAAATTATCTGTGTTTTTTTTCCGTGTGTGACACTGACATAAAGAGGGTTTAGTAGAAATCTAAAAATTGTGGCTTGCTTTAAGTAGCAATTCAGTTCATCCCTGCTGCAGTGCCTACAGATGGGGCTTACAAAGACCTCCAAAAATAGCCACACCTTATGGTCTCACCTAGCACAAGAGAAACAAAAATCTAAGCCGTGCTAATCTAGAATAATTACTGTATTTTTTAAAATCTGGTATATGGTATATACATGAACTATTTATGTTGTATTCTTGCCTTTTAAAGCTCTTTTTTTCTTTTACAAAAGGGAAGTAATTTTCTTTGGTTCCCTCTTATCCCTACAACTGCTTTCTCAGCTTCCAGTAAGATAAGGCAAGGTCAATTTTATTCTTAAACTCGGAAAATACTGTAACTTCCAGCCAAAGTAAGCTATTTTCATATGGGATTCTGTTTTTTACAAAAAAACCCCACCCCAAATATCGAAAACTGAGAAGGAACAAGCCTCTAAATGTCTACAGACACTTGCGAGTGTAGGACAGGTAAGCAACATTTACTTTCCTCCATGGACACTAGCTCTGCCCATACCACATTAACAATGTAATTTTATAACAGATTCTGCACACAGTAGTGTGTGTTGCACAGGAGGATTAAGTGTTCCTGTGCTTCTTCTCTAAGCTGAACAAACAGCCCATGGCTTGCAACACACTGTACTAAAAATATCACCCACCTACAAAGGCTCACTTAATATGCCTGCAGGTATGTTTTTCTACAACCAAGGTTCCTTTACAACCTAATTCAGACTAAAATCTAATGGAATAAAGGGAGTAGAGTGACTAACAATGGATCTAGAGGCATTATAATGTTTTACTTGGATGTATCAGGAGAGAGATACACACAAGAAACATTGAGGCACTTGTGCTAACATGGCACACTATGGCTTATACACTTTTCCTGAGGAAACTTCATTAGTGTTAGAGTTGCAGCCAGTAAGAAATCAGCACAGTGCTGTTTTGTGAAGAACACAAGAAAATTTTTCTATTGCAAAAAGCAAAATAAAGTAAATATGAGAAGTAGTAAATGTGCAATGCTGTAATATACAATTATCAGTCAACTTCCAAGACTGCCTTCCCATGCAAGCCCATGCAAACCTGCCCAACTTGCAACTATTTTTTCACAGTAGACAGTAGTCCTAAAGATGGCAGACATGTTTTAGACTGGTTCAGTTTTGAGTTACATATGGAAGACACACTTTAGGTAGTGGGGAAAGGTTAGATGACACAAGCTGTGGTATAACAGAGGCACTTACCTCAGCAATCTTCAACACCGAACTCCCATTCAGCTCAAAGGTGGAGGTATATGTTATACAGAGCAAGACCTTGCATCAAAGGAGAGGAAATGAAAAAAACTAAGTTTCAGCCATTATTGACTCTCCTTCCCACCCATGTGCTTCTATCCACAACTCCTTCCAATTCTGAGAACAGCATCAGAAGCTTCTTAGCACCGCGTGTTACTGGGAGAGAGGAGATCCTCCTGAGAAGCTGCATCTGTTGGCCCCAGAGGCACCACAGAGATATTGCTGTCTCCTACATATGACCACCAAAAGGAAGACAATCCAGTGATCAACTCTGGCCTTGGACCCCTATTCATATTTTAACCACAAGCTTTGCATGATTTATAATCCATCCTTCCATTCATTTCTTTTAACATAACAAAAGAGGAAGGAAAAATGCATACAATGCAAGTTATTACTTAAGCACAGATATATAAGTATATACTTGATATATAAGATATATACTTGGCACAGATATATAAGTATTATGTCAAACAAGCTATTAATTACTGCCTGCAGATTTCCCAGCACAGTATATTTCCAGTAAGTGTATTATAGTCATTTGATAATGAGTAGCTAAAAAACAATCCGTAAGCCCCAGTTCATGAAGGGAAGCTTATCCTGTCCTGAATTCAGCAGAAGGAATGATTCAACATCTTACTTTGAAGAGAAGGGGAGTGAGAATGTGATGTGAACCACTGGGGTAAATAGGTGAGTGAGGCAATGTGGTGTGATGCCTTTTGTGTCTGGAGATGTCCTCCCTTTCTCCTGTCTTCCTTTCCAATCTCTTTTACCTCACAGAAGATAGTCTCAGCTACTGTTCTCTCTCCTTTAAAGCATTAAATTCCTCCACTACCAGAATTTATATTTGGCTTGGTCTGAAATAGTATGAGTTTCTTGGGATAAGTGTACTAGCCAATATCAATCACATTAAAACCAATGTATTGGTCCCTACAACTTCTCAGCCCTACTCAGAACTACTGTTCTCTGCTTCACAAGGAAGTTTGGGGCATCAGATAAGTCAACATTGTTAGCTAGAAGCACACTACAGAAGAGTCTGTCCACAGGTGACATTTTCCTGAAAGAGGACATAAATAAACTGTTTTGCATTTTGAGAGTTATACTGAGAAGTTTCTATACACTGAAATGCACTGCACTTTAACAAACGTTTTTCTTAGCAGAAAACCTGTATTCCACTATAGGATGTCATGCCTTACTCCAAGGTTGTAGGGTTTTCTGTTTGTTTGCTTTCACTTTTGTTTTGTAAAGAAAAAAAACAATAAGGAGCTTGATCCTGTTCTTACAGAAGATGTTTTTACTACAAAAAGTGTTCCCAGTAAACCATTGTGTAATGGCAATTTTACAGTTTTCTGTATATGTTATCTTGACTTGACTCTCAGTCCTTCATAAATAGAAGCTGAATAATGTGGATAAATACTAGAGGTAGTGACAACAAAAAAGGAGCATGCCACTCTTACAAATTACAGTAGTCCTACACTAGAAACTCTATTTTAGATATTTAGCATGTATCTTTGGAGCAAAGCAAAGTTTCTGTGCCAAATTCCTTCTTCATGGTTTCTCTTTTCTTTGAAATTGACAAAATGGATTTTCTTAAAAGTGTTATACAGCCCACCTCAATATTACAAGGAGAGGCACAAGCTACAGAGCACTTGAACTTGCCAGAGAAAGCAATCTAATTCTAACCACAAACAATTAAGAATGCTGTATTTTGTATTTCTTGATAGGAACTCCACAACTTTCTCTGCAATCCATAACATTTACTGGTACATGCACAAGTACCAGTGAAAAGGAACTGTGGTACCTCTTTTCCTGTCCCTAGAGAAACTTCTATAGAACAACAGAAAAGTAAATGGTCAATTATAAAAACTCTCAATAATCTCATTTGGCTAATAAGTACATAAATTATAAGGGCTGTTATTTCCATCTGCTGCTCAGTCCATAAGTGCAAAATTTTAAACTCTGAAGCCAAACAATTTTGTTTAGCACTAGATTCTTAACTACTGGCCAGCCTCATAGTCAGCTGTGGGGCCTCACTTTCTCAACCATTAATTACCCTGAAATTTTGCTGACATTTCTAACAGCTGTGAGAGCTCAGCAGCTGGCTAAAAATATATATTTAGCACTTAAGGAAAAACTGATTTGTACCCTCCAGACACTGCTGTGTAAAATACAGGTGTAGAACACAGTTCCTAAATCCAGAGACAGACAACTGTTATCTCCCACTGACAAATCTCTTCTTATCACACTAAGAACTGCGATGGACATCCATGACTAATCCTATTCAGTGGTTTGTGTGTCCTGATTTTTCCTACTTGTAAAACCTTATTTACTTCATGTGAATTTCTGCTCTCTTGTCCCATCTTGACTTTGTAGGATGTGTTACTATCTAATGCTTTCCATGGATCAAAACTTGGATGCCAATATACTACAATTCATGGATGGACAGACCAGTTCAGGCATTCTTCTAAGCCTTGGCTCTTCAAAATCTCTTTCTTCCCTCCTTAAAAAAACTCAACAACAACAACCAAAAAAACCCCCAAATCAACAAAAAACCCCAAAAAACAAACAAACAAAAACAAACAAACAAACAAACAAACAAAAAAAAAACAAAACCAAAAAACCCCAAAACCAAAACCAAACAAAAAAAAAAAAACAAAAACCCAAAACAAACAAACAAACGAAACAACCAAAAGAAAACCTCCAAAAAACAACCCCATCTGTCATAGAGCTGAACTGTGGAAAGCTAGTGCCTATATCTACACACACACATACATATTCCTTTCTGTCACAAACGCCAAAAACCTACATGCAACAAAAGCTAAAGAGAATTTCAGCAAAAAGACTGCTAAGTTTTGACTGCTACTCTTTATAAAAAATAAGATCTGGGAACCAATTAGCTAGACAAAGGGCATACGATCTGATGCAATAAAGTGACAGAAGCACAAGTTATCAGCCAGTATATTCTTGGCTTGCTCCACTGCTACCACTTTCCCTCACAAATCATTTATAAGTTCTGAACCATCTCTGACCAATACACAAGACTGCTCTCAGCTATGATTTCTATCAGCACTGCTGCAGGGCTCATTTACAGTCTTGGCAATGATCCAAACACTTAACTTGCATGTTTTCCCATTCTGTGGAACAAACAGGAAGACAGCAGGCTCCCCTTTTAAATTACTGGATGAAAAATGGGACTAAAACCAACCAAACAAAACCAAACTTAATCATTCAGATCCACTGAAAACACTGAGTTTCCAGAGAGGATATCCCCACAGACTGCCTAACTACTCATGACTAATCTAACAATCTGTATTTTAAAAAATTAAAGAAAAGAAAGAGAGGCTTTCTTGGGCAATGACATGCTGTTTTTGCAACCATTGGTACAGAAAGCAAAAACAAAACTACAAAGAAGTTCCTAATAACTAGAAAGCAATTCCAGTAAAAAGCAAAATTAAAAATCAGCTTTTACTGATTGGTATAGACTCTAAAATACATTTTGATTTTTTTTTTTGTTTCTTTTTTTTTTAAGCAAGGACTGTGTGAGATAGTTTCAGTCACACAACTTCCAGGATTTTTTAATCGGCTTGCATTATCTTGCAAATGCCAAATGAAATCACATTTCCATAAATGGTTTATTCATAATGAAAGTATTTATTTTAATTACTGTTGAAGCTCTGACCGTCATGGAACAAGAAATATAATTCGTACTCCCTGGAGTCCCAGGATAGAGTCCCAAATGTAGTATAAGAGCATGCACAAGGGTAGTTTTCACAATAAATAGGAACAAAAACAATAAACTCTGCTTCTGATGCCACAATGAAGGTCAATTGAAAGAAAACGTACAGAATTTGAAGTGCAATGTAATTGAACTGACACGACGATGTCTATCCGTCCCGTGCCATGTGCTCTAGGGTGACCCTGCTTGAGCAGGGAGACTAGACCAGGTTACCACTGTGGTCCCTATGATTCTACGTGATTCCATACTTTAAGAGAGAGTATTCCAGGCCAGGTTGGATGAGGTTTTGAACAACCTGGTCTAGTGGAAGGTGTTCCTGTCCATGGCAGGGGCATTGGAACTAGATGAACTTTAAGGTCCTTTTCAACCGTTCTGTTTCTCTTGAGGAAAAAAGAGGGAATGCTTTTAGATTGTAAGGCTGCCTAGCATTGCTAGCCAAGTTGCTTAAGTTCCTAGTACGTGTCTGTAGTACAAAGCAATTCTCACATTGAAGAGCTTATGGAGGCAAATGAAATAAACACAGGGTGTAAGAAAGCAAGCAGTATCTCCATGAAAGAGAGAAAAGGTTCAAAACTTTGCAAATAAAAGAATTTTGCAGCCACCTCTAATCCTTTTGTGGGATTTGTCAAAGAAGCCTTTCCTGACTTACTTTACTTGCAGGCTTGTAAACTTGGATGCAATGTTTGTCAGATGATTCTCATATCCTGCCCCTTGGAGGAAAACCCTGACAGGAAGGACAGCCTTTACCTCATTCAGTAGTTTGACATTTAAAGTCATCCAGTATTTCTGCAAAATAGTTTGGACAGGAGGTGTCCTCCTATTTGTCAGAATTACTGGTAACCTGCTCATGCTCTTTGGCCTTGATGGAAAATAAGGGCAAGAAAAACAAAGCACATTAATGAAGTCATGTACACTGTGTCACCATGTGTCACTGTACCAAACAGCAGATTTTAATTATAGAGAGGAGAGTGTGTCTGCTATGAATTAGTAAACCCATAAATGCTGCTCAGCATTATGAAAGCACCAAGGCTTCAGACATAAGGACTGTATCTGGTACAGGAGAACCTCACATATCATCAGTAATGACATGCTGAGTGCTCCGAGAAGACAATGCCCATTTAGTTCATTGGATTAAAACAGAACTGCTGCTGAATACTATTCATGGTGGTATGAAACCAAGTGAAACTTCTGCTTATGTAGTACAGCTGTAGAAGGGAAAGAAATTATTCAAAGCTTAATAGATACTTAACAGTATTTGTCAACACTCTGACAGGGGGTTTTATCTTTAGAATTTTAACAATTAAAGGCAGCAAAAAATAAAGAAAAACGCTGAATAGCAGTACTAGGATGACATTTCCCCCCTTTACAGCTTACATCCTATTTAGGTATACTGCATTACTTTACAAATTATAATATATAATTCTGAGTAAAACAAAAGTGAAAAAGGACAAATACCAAACTGGAAAACACCAACAATGAGTTTAAAGAGTTCTCAAATCAAAATGAAGCTTCATGCATCAATTTCCAAAATTATTCAAAAGGATGTCAACACATGGATGTAAGTAGAGCCAGAGTTGTCAAGGAAAAAAAGAATTGGTGGCTCCCCTGGGTGGAAAATTCTCACATTTATTCTTGACAATAAGAGATTTTTTTGGGCAGGGGAGAGAGAAGATAACTCCCTTGCTCTCAGATAATGCAAAACTGTAACAGGGAAATGTTCTGCATGGCAATGTACTTTAAAACAGATGATTTAAAATTACTGTTTCAAGTCACTAGATTAATTAGCAAGAAGTTAGCCTGAAGACAACCTAAGAAGTGGTGGCCCATAAGCTGTCTGGCCTGCCAGAGCATTTTACCCTATCCCAGACCATAACCTGACCTGCATCCAGGAAAATTATATTAAAAAGCCAGATAAGCTGGGTTTGTGGTTGCATCACCAACTGCTATGTCACATACAGTTTCTGTATCTTTTTCCTCTCTTACAAGAGATGTGAGAAGCTCCAGGGTAGAGGACCCAAAGAGCTGGTTGGCAGTGTCAGAACAGCTTATTGCGACACAAATTCTCTCCTCAGCTGCCCCCAGGAGCAGATGGTGCAAACAGCTATGGTAGTAGTGGCCCTAATCATGGGATGCTCATAAGCAGAGAAGGTCTAAACTGGGTGCATCTAAGCTGTGGCACAGCTGCAGGATGGGTATATAATTGCATGCAAAAGCTATGGTGAGTGACCCTTTCATGCCACTGTTGTGTGGCCACTTCGGATGGCAGAACTTGGCACTGTCACCACCAGTGAGCACTAATGTCTGGCAGCAGGCAAAAGACTAAAAGGCCATATGTGAAAGTTAAAGGGTTTCTATATTTGGGGTTCTGATCATATAATGCCTTTGCAATTCATTTTCTTAACGGTTAAGTAAACTCCAGGCTCTTGGTATGTGTATCAGACAAAAAGAAGTCAATAAGAACCTGTACTTCCACACTGGATGGGTGTGAAATTACACTTTACAGGGCTAGGGACTTGCTATTTTTTAGCCGATGCTAATGATTTTGATTATGCCACACCAAATGTGACATTTCCAGTGTGACAGAATGAGCACACTCTCTATCTGAAAACACCTTCATAACCACACAGCTCTGAGACAGCTATAATTTTTGCACTACAATTTCTTCAGGCAAGAAACTAAGCCTACTTTTCTATCTTGCAAATCTTTTAAGCTGACCAACCCTCTGCTTAGATTTTTGGAATTACACATCTGACCAAACCCACTGAGGTTGTTCAGGGATAGAATTCAAGCACAGAAAGGTAGTGAGGAAAAGCCGTGGATCCTGGAAAGATGTTTCATTATTGAGATACTGCATTCACTACTGATTGGTTTAGGCAGTTATCATCCAGCATCCATCTGGCCACACTCAGGCCATTACTGCTGTCATTCTTTTGGATTCCTTAAAGAGAAAGCTCTGTGATTTAATTCAAGACTGGTTTTGGCTACAATCACCAGGCACTTAGGAGCCAGGGGAGTTCTTTAATCACAGTACTAGGCACTTACTATAGTTCTAATTAACTCAGGAAAGGATAAGCTTATCTTGAAGCATACAAGGTAGGTCATTCAATCCATTGGAATTAACCTGGTTACTTATAACTAAGCACATGAATAAAATGACTTTTAAAAATAACCAGAAAGAGGTAAAATGAGACAAGCAAACCCAAGAGGGTCTGGATTGGTAGTTGGCCTACATTACAAAAATTTAACTTATGAAAAGCCTAAGCACTAAGAACTCTGTACAGCATTTCTCATCAGGACTGATCTTAGAAAAAAAACCTTATTTGCATGATACCGTGCAAGTCTTTACAGAACCTCCTCTTTAACATAGCAGATGCTAACACACCTCTGAATTATGGATTGGACAACAGTGAGTTATTGCTTATGAGAGCTCATACCAGGCACCGCTATTACAAGAACTAATGCACATTCAGAAAAAACTTTCTTCTACAAATTTTCAGCATTAGTTTTTTTTTTTCTTAATATAAATTTTAAGCCAGTTCTGAATTAAAGCGTGCAACTGAAGTTGAATATTTTTTTTTCTTTTTACTTTATTCAAAGCACAGTCTGTCTCTGCTCAGAAGATGACTGGACTGCAATTTATATTGCAAGGGATATTGAAAATGTTTGCAACAATACAGTGCATAAATTATACTCAGAGGAAAAAACAGTCTCTTGTTCCCAAATTCTATATTAATTAAAATGCATAGATAAACAGCAAATATCACCAATTGGGTTGCTATTTCCCATCCTGATAATGACAGTCTCTCCTCTCCATCACCACTGAGAAGTTGTATTTTTACTGTTGCACCAATGAATTCTTCTTTTTAATAGGCATTGAAATCACTGTGTTTATTTCTATATAAAACTATTATAAATGCTGTGCTTCAAACAGGTAGGGAATAACAGTTTACATATACCTTTAAATCCAAGTTGTTTTAGCCCTCCATTTGATTTTACAGTTCAAGACAAAGCAGAACAGTTGTAAATTATATTCTACTAAGCATGACCCCATTGCATATGGAAAAATAGATTTCATATACATTTATCTTAAAACAATGAGAAGATATGTATCTGTGAGAACTTATGAGTGATTATCTCATTTATTAATATTCAAGAAAATGGTGTAGAATATAATCATCCACAGAGATTATACAGTTGTGTTAAGTCAACATTTTGGATCAAACACTTTGGAGCCACTTTTCAAATACATAAGTTGTTCTCTGTCTTGGAGGGCCAAAGACCTGCCCAGTAGCAACAAAGTTCCTGACGAGTTTTCTGAAATAATTAACCATAAGTTTTGTTTGGTTGGTCAAGCACAGTCCAGCTTCATTCTATATTTGCACCAGATCAGGGCTATCTCCCTGAACATGTAATAACATGGATGTACAGACCCTAAAACAGGTCAACTATAATTGTTATAAAAACTAAGGCAAAAAAAAAATTGTCACTAAACTTCCTCTGACTCCCTGTGGACTTTCAATAGTGACCTTCTCAAGAGACTAATTTGACACCATAACCAGAGCCCTATCAATTTAATGAGTTATTATACAATATAAATTAATAAAAAATAGGAAATTACTCTTAGCACCCAAAGAATCACTTTGCAGATTTAAAGCATTATGGTAGCAATCTTGGAAAGAACAGTTGCTAATACCCAACTTAAAGACAGTCCGTCCTTACACAAACTAAATTTGAACATAGAACTCTAAGTCAGATTTCAGTTCCAAATATATCCAAAATGAAAACTGAAATCACAAAAAGAGCTGTCTACTATTATTACTGGAGAGCTCCCAAATGCTATATTAATGGATCAGTGAAAAGACAAAGAGAAAAGATTGCCTTGACAAAGCAGATTCAGCAAGGGTTCATTAAACCTCGTTTGCAGTTGAAAAAGACTTCTGGCTGACTTTTTCTCCTGAAAGTCAACAGAAGAAAAATCATTAAAAATTTGCTCATCAGCAAGAAATACACCTAATCCACAAACAAATGCAAGTTGGAGTCACTGGGAATAAACTAATCTTTCTTAAATGAAACTGCTGTTCACCATTGATAATAGGTAAATAATGGGAACTAGAACAGTCTTCCCTCTATATCCACTTTGGAAGATTATTTTTTGGTTTCAAAGCAATCCTCAAGTCTATTCAAAAACCACCACAAGTAAGGCAGCTGCAACTCAACTGTGCGAAGTCTTCTCAGATGTAATAAGAAACAAAGTTTGGAATCTTCAGTGACAGAAACATAGTATATATCCCTAACATATCCAGCATATCACCATTACTTAAAACAGTGAAAAAAAGACCAAATATTTGGAAAAACATCAAATTCTAAAACTGAGTTTCTTTCACACGAGGTCATTATTCTTTTTCTTGCTTGAAAATTTATGTCCTGAAAGCTCTAAATTTCCCAGGAAGTCTGGACACAAACTGAACTGAAATGCACTCAATTATATGACAAGACTGTCTCTGTGACTAGAGAAAACAAACTGATGCAGTAGAAAGGGAAATTTTACATGATCAATCACACCTGTCTCCTAAGAGCAACTTTCTTACTTCAGTACCCATTATATTACAGTCTCTCTAGTTTACCTGGAGAACTTGTTTCTGTGTATCTGGTTTGTCTGAAGAACCCGTTTCTGTGTGAGGACTCACCTAGTAATTTGCAATTCTTCATTAAATATTTTTTGTTGTTATCTGAGAATAATGTTATCACAGTCAGCCAGAAGTACTGCATTATTAAGAAGGTGGTCAACTCATAAATGAAAGTGACTATAACATACAGGAGAATGAAGGAAAAAGAAAGAAAGAAGAAAAAAAACCCAAGTGCCCGAAAATATCCTGCTGTTTAGGATGCCTTCCATACTCCCCACTTCCTCAATATTTGGTTTTGGCTGCCTGGGTGCCACAATTACATTCAAAGGCTAATTCTAGTTCTTCCAGGAGCCTTTCCTGGAGGGATAGCATTTTAGGGCCAGGGCTAGTGATGAAAAATTACCAAAAACTCAAAGAGAGAAAGCAAAAATCACAGAATTGCTGAGGTTTGAAGGGAATGCAATCCCGAGGTTCAGCTATAGATTAGATTCCCAATTTCCTTTTCCACTGCTGATCTAACAATATTTGACAGTGCTTTTGTCAATACTATATGTATTCCTCCAAACAAAAGTCTAGTTGCACAAAGTAAAAGTATACTTCAGCCATTTTAAAAACATCTGAAGCCAGAATTTAAAAGCATCAAGCCGGGGGAAAAAAAAAAAAATCAGGATCCTCCGACTCTACAATTGAACTCAAAAGCAAGTAATAATCTTCAGTCAGTCCAGAACATGTCCCCTTTCTGTTGCAGACAATTTATCTATAGCTTGTTAGTCTATTGCTTAACCTCAAAAAAATGTCCCCACCCCTCAACGTGAGATACACCCTTGCATTTCACTCAATTATAACATGGCACCACATCACACAACAAAATTCTTCCCACTTCTAAGCCAGCCCCACTGCATGATCATGTTCATCCAAGGAAAGTGCTAAATTACTATCTAAATTTTTTCTATGCATTTTCACCTGTAGAAGTAGAGCACTGAGTCACTTTGATACCTCACCAATAAACCATTGTATTTGATTAGCCATGAATATATCTCTATCTCTTTCTTCCTACATGAATATTCTAAAGAAAACACAGAAGTATAAATATTTAATTATTCCATTTGAAACTGAAGTTATTGATGCATAACAAAATCATCAGCAAGGTACTGTATGATTGTGTGATTTTTCCTTTCCACTGATACAGCCAGTTGAGCACAGTAAAACACAAACAGGCAACACACATATTAGAAGGCTTTTCAGTCTTACAGCAACGAAGATGAAAACAGCAAAATGAATACTAAAGTGGCCTTGTGTCAGATACACTATTCCCTCTCGTCACACTTTCTGAATTAGCTGGTTTCTCAGTATCTTTTAATATAAACTAAAGCACTTAAGTAACCTCACTTTAGGCCCTGGTGTGAAAATACTAATAAATCTCTACCATACAATACATTAGAGATACACAGAATACAGAGTGGGTAGTAATTGAGATATTCTAAAGAAATATTTGGCTTAGCAGTTAAATAACATACAAGTCTGAATGCAAAATTTATATACCCAGACAGCTTGCTTTGATATGTGGGAAATCAAATCCAGTCAGCACACCTGTGTCTGTTATTCATGCCCATTCATGTCAAAGAGAAACCACAGCCTTTCCCCCTTCTACACTGAAAAGACACTGCCTTTTCTTGGGCATAAAAGTGCTGTTGGTGTAAGAATTACCCAGTGCTTAGCAATTATAAAGGTGTCCTGCAAGAAAAATAAACAAGGACTTCAGAGCCATTCATCAGGTCTGGGTCAGCTAACAATATTTTCAAGAGTTGCAATGGCATCTGTAACCTTCAGGTTACAATCTGAAGAGATGTCTGCTTGATTTGACTGTCAGGCAAGGCTCAGATCTAATGCATCTGAGTTTTAACTGTCCTGCTTACAATATGTTTTGGCCCTCTGGTTTCCTGAAATATTTAAATCAAAATAGAATTTTGCTTTGTTCTCAGAATGTAAAGGTAAAGTTGTAGTCTGATTTTTACCATACATACATTTTGCTCAGAAAGGGATTTGCACATCAAAATTTCACTCAGTGAAATTAAGATGTTTTCTCTTTTGCACTTGAAATGGAACTGAACATGTTTTTCTAATTAAAAAAAAAAGCATACATAAATACAAGGTTTTGGCTTGGGTTTTCTGTGGTTTGATGTTTTGAAATTATTTTTGCTTTTCACATGTCAAGACAACTTGAGAAGATATCTACTCAGAACTGTAGCAAAATACAGTGTTCACATTCTTCTTAGTGTGGGGGCTTTGCCTCGCAGATGTACATTAAGGCTTTCAAAGAAACTGTGCATGCAGATTCTGAATCTGTAACACTTAAGAATGTAAAAAAAGGAACTTGCAAAAAATGACTGCATTCCAAGAGGGACCTGTTGGTTCAGTACTGCAAGTACTTAACTCTTCCCCTTTCCCTCTGTAGAGACAAAAGAGGCAGGAAGGAGGTGTGCTGGGTTAGGAATGCAGATCAGGGCTAAGCCTGGGGCAGAAGCCTGCTGCCATAAAACAGGTAACAGTCCACACAAATACTACTCCCTTCTTTTGTTGCTAGGTTCACCCCTCTGCACGTTTCTGACACTGCGTGCATATTCCACCTCCAGTGGTAAAGAGTACAGCTCCTACAGAGCAGCTTCAGAGTGGATAACACATTCTTTCAACCAAGATGCCACATGAAAGAAACAAAATAACTAATCTATGCAATTAGAAATAAAAGATGGTCAAGGAATAGATCCAAATATATCAATCAGTACTAGGTATAATGAACATGCAAAAAGGACCACCAGGTTTGTTCCAAAATGGTTTCAGCCAATGATGGATATCACAATGAGCTACATCTATAGCACAACAAACCCAGCAGCACGAAGTTTACACCCAAACATTTAAGAACTGTCTACCATCATCTTGCTTTGTACAAATAATACAGGTGTTGCCAATATTGATATAGAAAAGTGACTTCTAAGTCATGCAGGGTAAGGAATTTTGGTATTGCCTCCCTGCCAAAACAGTACCTCCCAGCAGCTGAGCTTCCTAGCATGCACACAGGAGAATGCTAGAGTATTCCTAGAAATGCAAGTTCTAACAGAGTGTACAAAACAGTAATTTCCCTTATGCCCTGGTTCAGGGACATTTTGATGCCTAAACAAATCATTCCTCCTCATTAGCATTTTACAAACAGAAAATACAGCTAACAAATTACACAGCACTGATGCACACATGATACAAAATTACAAGTGTGCACAGCCCACCTCATGACCACTAAAGCTCAGTAACAAACTTCCAGATACACAAGTCATTTATCTGCGCCCTTCCATGGAGGAAATTTATTGTCCTGCTTAAGTTTGCTAAAACTGGAGCCACCAGTATTCTGAATCTTAATGTAAACTATTTCCTATTTAATCCAAGGAAACACAAAATAGAAGTGAAAACAACTGACATCTGCCAGCAGGAAAAGAGAATCAAATACTGTCCTAAAATGAAGATTTTCAAAGCAACAGCGAATTTATTTGCTAACTCCAGCATTCAGTCATGCAGCCTCTGTTGCAAGCACTGATGTGTGTGAAACACTAACCTTCATCACTTCAACTTGCAGGTCTTCATTTAGCGAAGGAGTCACTTTGACAGCATTCAGCATCTGATTAAGCAACTGTTTCTCATCTGAGTCTGTTTCCACGGATACAAACCTCTCATCAGACAGCAGCTTCTGCAGAGAGAAAATGGCAATGTACGTGTTGAGACAAAAACTGCCTCTGCAAGTACTGCACTTAAACCTATCAGCACTTGGTACTAGGGTGGTTAGTTTGGCTTTCTGTGTAAAATTTTAATCCAATAATATAAAATACAAGAGAAATAGCAAAGTGGGAAATCTGTGTCGTATCAGCTGCCATTCCAGTATCATCTTTGCCGATCCCACTTCCCCAGTGTCTAGAAGAAAGCAGACATCAGTAACTGATAAATCACTTTAAATAACGTCCTCAGCAAAGCCTCTCGGTATTTTAGAATCTAGGAGAACCTGGAACCTTTGCAGCCCCCCAGACCATCAAAACAACAACAAATTAAAAACAAAAAACAAAAAACAAAAAAACTCCAAAAAACACTCAGGCTAGTATCCTGGCATTAAACTAGTGCTATCAGATCTCCTGCCCAACAGGAGACTGTCATCTACTGTCCCAATTACTCCAATAGTGTACAGAGCACAACTGCTGTGGAGGTGGCACTTCTGATCCCTGGCAAGATGCGTTTTGTGTCATACAGAAGTTGACGGATTAACGGATACAATCAAGTCCTCAGACGAAGAGTGCAGTTAACAAGTGACTGACACAAACACACATAGAAACTAACCCAAGCTGAGGTGATACCAAAATTCCTTGTCCTGACATTGGGTTGGTTGAACTGAATTCAATATAGACTGACTGAATGTCAGACTGAATATTTTAGACTGATCAGATTTACTTCACCCAGTATCTCAGAAACTATCTCCTGACATCATCAATGGCACTATTTCCTTGGAGTTCTACTAGAAATGCTTCTTCCATAAAGTCTGCAACCATCTTCATGGGTGTCTCTTATTAGTGGCAGGCATCCTGGAAGAGATGTATCCACACAAGTCCTTTCTAGCTCCTATCTTCTCAGAAAATCCCACAACAGAGCAAAACTAGCTTGTCTTAGATCCCAGGAACACAACCATGCTCTGTCCTAGCAGAGACTTTGAACAGGCCACTTCCCTCTCTACATCGTGCATACTTTTGTACTGATGCTCATCCTCAGGTTCAACCTTGGAGCACATTTCATTGGTTCACTCCTACTTCTTATTTTCTATGCTTGTACTGGTTTTGGCTGGGATAGTGTTGATTTTCTTCACAGAAGCTCAAAGAGTGCTGTGTTTTGGATACGTGACCCAAACAGCACTGATAGCACACCCACATGTTTTGCTATTGCTGATCAGAGCTTAGGCAGCATCAAGGCTGCCTGTTTCTCAGACTGTTTCTCCAGCAACCAGAAGAGCTTGGCAAGGGACACAGCTGGGACAGCAGACCTCAACGTCACCAATGGGATATCCCAAACCATATGACACTGTGCTCAGTAACAACAGCTGGGCAAAAAAGGAGGAAGCGGAGAGGACAAAGACATTCAGAGTTAAGGCATTTGTATTCCAACGTAACTGTTAGATATGATGGAGCCCTGCTTTTCTCAAGATGGCTGAACACTTGCTGCTCCATGGGAAGTGGTGAATGAATTCCACGTATTCTTTTATTTACATATGTAGCTTTGCTTTCCCTATTAAACTTTGTCTTAGCCCACAATTTTCCTCACTTTTACCCTTTTGATTCTCTCTTCCATACCTCTGAGAGGGAAGGAGTAAGTGGGCAAAGCTGAACTGCCAGCCACAGTTTAACTCACAACATTTTAAAGCATTTCCCACATACCAGAATATCAAGTGTACAGCCCGATGAGATTAAACTCAATCTGCAATGAGAATAATGGGGTTTTCTATATGAAGAAAAATGTTTAGTTCAGGATGGGAGATATGGAGCTGTTGGAGAGAGGCCAGGGAAGGTCTGCTAAGATGACAACGGGACATGAGCATCTCTCTTATGAGGAAAGGTTGAGAGCTGGGACTATTTAGACTGGAGAAGAGAAGGCTCAGAGAGGATCTCACCACCATATATAAATATCTGAAGAGTGTTTGCAAAAGAACAGAGAGGAACTTTCAGTACTGCCCACTGACAGGACAAGAAGCTCTGGGCACAAACTGAAACACAGAAGGTTTCCCCTGAACACCAGAAAAAATTAACTGTAAGGGTGATCAAGCACAGGTTGTCCAGAGAGGTTGTGGTGTCTCCAGCCCTGAAGGCACCTCATTTCCAATCTAAACAGTCCCAGTCTCAGCCCTTCCTCATAAGAGAGATGCTCCAGTCCCTTCGTTATCTTAGCAGCCCTTCCCTTCTACAACCACACTGTGCCCCAATATGGGGAACTCCCTAACCAAGTGTCTGACACCTCATATGCTGGATTAAGTCAATTTGAATGATCCACTTATATTCCTTATAACGATCCTTCCTTTGAACAATCCTTATATTCCCAGAACAACTTCATTCTGGCCCTCCAAGGGAAAAAATTATTTTTGGAAAATGGATTTTACACCCCAGCAGTGTGCCAGCCTTTTCCACAACTAGCATTCCCCTAGTGGTAAGTATTTACTGACTTGTACTCATTTGTGCAATTAAAAGAACAATAAACTACTTTAGTTTTTATATTGTCAAATCCAGAACAGTCTTTTTGTTGCTTGTGCTGCACTGTTGTTTTCTTTTGCAATTTCATAGACTTCCAAATCATATGCTGTTTCTACTGTTTTCAGTGTACAAAAAACCCAGGAAAGTGCCCACACATAAAGAACACAGCTCTCAGATCCTCTATTAACCTCTCCATCTTCCAAGCACTGCTGTCCTCTTTTCTAATCAAAGAAAACAGGAAGCTTCAGCTTAATTTCTAAGATGCTTAAAAGTGGCAAACTTTTCTGGGAGTAGCACAGGGCCCACAAGGAAGAATACCTCTACATTTCAATGTTAAAATCTAGGACCTCCCACCACCTATCTGCAAAACATTTTTAGCTTCTACAAAATCATCAGCCTTTACTTGCATCCTAACTTCTGAACAGAAATCTGACCATGATTGTTAGGTTCACTCAAGGACAAATGCTTTTTCTGTCGTATTTTTCAAAAGAAAAGCCTAGATTTTTTTGACACCCACTGCCTGCCAACACACTCCCACTCTAAAGCCATACCTGCATCCCTGCTAGAGCCTGCTGGGCCAGCTTCATGCTCTTCGATTCCAGAGCCAGTTGAAGAGGAAGGAGACACTTCTCCCTAGGGAAAATGTTTAAAAAAATGAGAGGGAAAAATGCAACTAAAATTGGTATTCATGTAACATTCCAGAGAGGCTGTATCAGTTTCAGAAAGATCATGCTTGCATACAGCAGCCAAATAGATTTTCACAATTCTGTGAAGCACTTTTACCCTCTAAAGAAAGCTGGCATATTTCATCACATACTTCACACATCTCTAATCCAGAAAGCACCTTTAAGTGCTTTTACATTGTGACTTTGTTATACTCCCTCTGTTAAAGCGAGGCGAACTCGCATTTAGAATCAGCAGATCAACAGGTGCCAAAACAAGGAACCTGTGCATTAACTAGTACTCCATCAGCCAGGCACAGACAGGAAAAAAAGAAGAAAAAAATATTACTACAGTGTAGAGTACTAACTGAAGGATGCTAGAAACTGATAGTTATTTGGACCTGCATCTCTTTAGGACAGAACATCACATTCTGTTTAGACTTTCAACAGATTTTTGCAACAGCATATAAACATTTTGGGCATTATTAACACAGAATGAATTTATTCTCACATTAAAGTGGATGAAGACTGGGACGAGAGGGAAAAATTAAGAAAGTCATAAGCGACTGGAGTGGATCCAGTTCAGTTTCATGATAATGAAGACAGGTGGGAGCTCCTATGGCTTATGTGTAGCTACCCCGCACATCAGCATGTTGCCTGCCATCTGTCATCACATACTGCAATGAGCAGAGAACAATGAGACCTTTGATACATGTCCCAAAAAGGAGAGCAAAAAATGACAAACAGGAGGATGGAAATTAGAACAGATTCAATTATCTGAACTTCCCATCCTTGCTAAAAATGTTTAACTGAAAATCTAATTAAGGTTGCTGCAGTCTGTGTTCCCACTGTATTCTTGGAGAAAATGAATTGCCACTGTGTCATTTCCTGTTCTTGTTACACACTCAGCCAATTAAACCTTTAGCATTTCCATGCTACAGCTATGAAACACCTGCAGAGATATCTTACAATGTTTGATTAGCTTGAGCACCTTTTACACTTCAGTTCAACTTGCCATTTAAATGCATCATCTGATAGCATGAAACATGAAGGACACAACAGATAACCCTCAGGCAGAACAGGAGAGAATGATGTAAATTAACACAGTTCCTTCTAATGCCTTAAGACTTCAGTTCAATAAGGCTGCAAAACAGGGAATGCAGGGAATTACCTCAACGGATTTGAGTGCAGTGAAGTAAGGGAATGAGGTTTTCTCTTATACCTTGCAGCCCTTTTATAATTCCACTCTGTTTTGAGCAGTCTCCCACCACAGGATTTCATTGCTTACTGCACTGTCTGCAGTTCTGTGACAGTTCAGCGACAATTCATGCAGATTTTGTAGTACTACACATATAAGACATTTTACATAAGTGAAATTCTCAGAATAAGCTGATGCACAACAATAAACTTCAAAACATGTTTAAGAACATTCTCCATTTACATAATGTACAGAAAGTAGTTTCACACTGTAACTCTTAAGTGTCCATACTGTTGCATGCTGTTGTGGACATATAGACACATACAGTTTGAGGCACAAATACCAACTTAACCCTGATTGAAACACATCAAGCACAACACAGAGGGTGAATGAAAGGAAAGGAACACTTTTGACTTGGAAGAGAGGAAGCTACCTGCCAGGGCAAGCAAAAGAACCCAACAACAGAACCGAGTGCATAATGCAAGGCCAGTACCTCCCAGAGCACAGGTTGTCCCCCCTGCGCTACCCCACTCCATGACTGTCAACTTTGCCAACTGCAGAACGAGTGATGAGAACACACACAGCCTTTATATTCAGCACACTAGGTTATAATGACCTTTCCAGTTGTCTAAGCTTGCTGTGGCTCATCAACCTACCTCCCTCCCTGCAGGTCTGGAATAAGGGATGCTATGGCAGGTCAGTCAAAACAGACTGCCAGAAAGGTCAGAGCAAGACAAACTACTATTGTAAGTAGAGAGATCATAAAAATTCTTCTATTCTCATTGTAATGACAAAAAAAGCCTTTAGTAAGAAAAGAATAATGGCTCGTTAATTCACTCTCATGATAAAAACTGTAATGAAGATAGGAAATTGCCTAATCTTAACACCTTGTTGTTAGTGCCTGAAACACAGTCCCATAGTCCACCTTCCCCTCCTTGACTTAGGGAAAGAGGCATGATAAATGAAGAATTTTCCCTTCATGCAATTGGTGATAATCATATAATTTTCAATCTCATTTCTGAAAATTAAAGATTAAAAATAAGACAGGCCTCTGCATTATCTTCCTGCTGAAAATTACATGGGAGAAGTAAAATTCAGAACCTCAAGACCTTATCAGCATGCAGTTTTCATTCCATAGAATAATTCACAGCCCAGTCAAAGAACAGAAAAGAATTTGATTCACCACTGTTGCCATTTTCTGATACACTATTTATTAGACAGGATAACAGTCATGGCCAAAGTCTGACGTTTTTTAGTCAGAGTAACCAATGATTGAAAATATTTTCTCTGTTTTGGCTGCTTAAAAAGAACAGAGTAGCATAGTGTAATATTATTAGCATCACTTACTCAAGCAGAAGAGTTGGCCCATGATGAGAAAATAATTGGTAGAGATGAATTCTCAGAATTCTGCAAGTACCCACAGCTGCTACCCTTAAGTAAACCAAACAGAAGCAAACACTGTCCTTGCACAAAAAGGAATGATTTAATTTACATAAAACAAATTCTAGTGTTATATACATGAACATATGTACATATAAAAGTAGAAAAATAAATCTTTTTTTCCTGTACTAGTTTAGAGAATGTTGATAAAAGATTCCACCAACAAGTTTAGGCATAATGGAAGCATTTAAAGCCTGAACAGAGAACACAGAATAAATGCACCATTTTTCAAGCAACAGCTCTTCAAGAAGAAGGAAGATTTAAGTCCTTGCTCATTTCTAGAGAAATGATTTGTGCAGAAATATGATCATCCCACTTACAAAGAGTATTCCAGTCAAGCTCAGGTTTGAAAGAGGTTTGGAATCCACAGTATATAAATACAGGGCAAGTTCTCCCACCTCCACAATGCAGGAAGTCAAACCTGAGGATTACAACAGACTCCTCCGGCAGCAAAATTTGTACCTCTATGCAAGTACAAGTGTGTCAATAGTATTTAGAGACATGGTAGAACAATAGGATAAATGACAAAATCTGAAGTCTTCTAGTTAGAACCCTCCTTTTCAAGAAAAAATAAACCAACAAATTATTTTTATGGCACTGTGCCACTACAAGATGATCAGGCACCATTAGACAACTTTGATGCTACTGTGCCACATAAGAATGAACAAGCACTCAGTGTTGCAGTTTACAAGTCCTGGAAAAAAACAGTTGGGAGACTGTTGCCAAACTATGTAGATATAAATGCTAGTTTACATCAACAGGGACAGGATTTTACTCCTGTTACTGACAAGCATAGACACACTTGTGGGCATGTTTCCCATATCATGAGATTTGCCTCATATTTGCAGATATCAGGTGAGCTTCCACCTTTACTAATAACTAAAAAAATTGCAGTTTCTGGCTGAAGGCCTTTTCACTTTTCTGTCTCACTACTTGCATTTTATTTTTTTTAAAAATCTCATTCTTTTCCTTCCTATGGAGCACAAAACCCTTTGCTTTTATCCAGTTACAATGGAAAGGCTTCTTCTCCTCTTGACTTAAGGTTAACGCTCCTTTTCTTTCCATATCCAATTTTCTCATCTCAGCTGCTGACATCAGCTCTCTCTCAGAGTTCCATCCAACTCAGTATTTAATTTTTCCTTCCTCTTTTTTTCATGTATTCCCTCTTCCCTTCAATCCTTTTGCTTTTCAAGACCAGTCACAAAGTCTTCATCCAACAGTTAAACAAGACTGCCTTTGCAGGGAGATATGAGTTGCTTATCAGAGGATGTTTAATGACACAGGGAGAAAAAATGGAGAATAATGCCTAAATGTAATTTCACACAGATTCCTAGCTAGAACTAATAATTCTTTTTTCAAGCTGGAATCTCGGATGAGATTGCAATTTAAAACTGCTTGATATTAAAGAAGTGACATAATGGTATTTATGATCTTCTTTATTTACATATTTTCTAAGATAAATAAATTTGCCACTACAGAAGCAGCATAGTTCTACTCATGGGAAAGGCAAACGTGAGCAATTTAATCTTCTAGCCAACCCAGTGCAGCCAAGACCACAGAATTCATACAGTCATAATTAAGTAGCTCAGCACAGTCACTCAGCTGGAGAGCACTTCTGAGGTCATTTGCCTCCTTGCTATATTAGCTAATAACATCTTGATTTTAAGAGAAACACAAAGTTCCTAGACAGGAACTTGTTGTCAAGATGAAAACAAAACAGAACAAAAAAACCCATAAGCACGAGGCGTACCTTTACTTGAGAGGAGAGGAAGAAAGACAGCAAAAGATTCTACACAATATTAAAGTAAGGTGGACAAGGCCAAAATAATAATCAGATGCTTCCAGCCTCCAAAGCTCTAGTGTAATCTCTCTCTGATATGCTATCACTGCTCTCCCTAGAACATGCACCCCCACAGATATTTGCTCTTTGTGCACAAAGTATCATCTCACTTACAAACCCTGCTCTTGAGGAACTTGATGACACATGTAAACCTCACCAGGTCTTAATCATAAAGCAATCTGTAGCCTTTAGCTGATTTTGTTGATTATGATTTGGAGTATGAAGACGAGGTGAGAAGCTGGACTTGCTCAGCCTACAGTTTTGAAAGCTTATACAAACTATTCCATGAAACCTCTCTTCCCTATATTTGGTACGGCTAAAGATTTGTCTAGTGAAAGCATTTCTGTTTCAAATTTTAAGTACAAAATAACAAATCAAGTGTTTTATGAGAATTTAAGCTTCCCTGAGAAGTTTAACAATGCTGGCAGAAGGTAGGGCTGAGGGAACGGAAAAAGAGACACAGAGGTACTATCACATCGATATCCTACAAATTACCTTATTTTCTCCACTGCAGCTGTAAGTTACAGAAATCAGACAAAGAAATGGGAGAATGAGGTATATTTCTGGTCATTACTAGTTACACTGTGAAGGTCAGTGCTGTAATCTGCAATGCCATTCAACTTTCACAGCAGTTCAGTGCTAAATCTCCACAGACCTAAGGGATGGTTGCTAAAAATATCCCCATGTTTGCAATGCATTACGTAATTTTATACTCACTGCACTTCAGCATATTCAGTTTCTTAAGCAAACAAACATTCAAGGAAATGAAAGGTAGTGAATTTCCAGCAGCTTTGTTACTTTTCATGGAATGTAAATAAAGGAAATGTGAGAAAAGACTTTCATTATTCCCACTCACCCCTTCATTTTCAAAACAAAGAAAAGTCATGACTTGCACAGCATCACAGAGATCAGAGCAGAGTAAAGCACCATTTAGCAGGAAAACAGCCCTCTCAGTTTCAGTGCCACGCCTCTTCCCACCCTCAACCATATTTCATTATCTAAGACAATTATCAAAAGCCTCATGATGTTCTCCTTTTCTTCTGCAAGCACTGAAAGTGATCAAATGCTTAAAACAAACACACATACTGCTAGCCCATTATCATCCTTAGACCCTTAGGTCAGTATTTCAGTTGCATTTGTTGTTTGAAGTCAGACTGCTCTCATCCTCAGCCCCACCAAGCTGCTCTCTACTCCCATTCTACCAGCTTCCATGAAGAAAATTAACTTCAGCCCAGCCAAGACTAGTTCACTACTTTTGTCACAAAAGTAGAATTGAATTTTAGAAGAGTCTATAAAAGGAACCAAGATCCAAGGCAGAGGTGATTATTAAGGCTCACTAATACAAAGAACATCAGGAAAGGCAGAAAGTTAGCTTCAGAAAGAGCAAGCACTGCTCTTTAAAAAAACCACCACTAAAACCAAAGGAAAAAAATCTCACTCAAAGTACGAGTAACAAAAACCATGTGTCTTTATTCATAAAAATGCTAAACTTTGCTTGGTACATTGAAGAGTCACAACCCCAGATAACAGGTTTTCAGGGACTCCTGACACTGATCCTACATATCCCTTTCCTCCCCAACACTACCATCTTTTGGGGTCCCAGAACAGATGCAAAGTTTTGCTGAGATAAAAATACCTGCCCATTAGACAAGAAATAGAGCCACTTACATATCCCAGATTGAACATGCAGATTGATCCAAATACTGTATCAGTGGCACATTGCCTTTCTAAATACTAATTTCCTTCCCTCATCTACTCCACAACATGAGAAATGAGAATGCAAAATTTTAAATCAAGACCAACACATATACACCATCCAAACCACCATATGGACTACACAAGTGCCCCCAAAAGTCTGGATCCAGGCTGTAAACTGCCAACATGGGAGATGCAGATCAGTAATCCACACTGGCACTCCAATCTCTTCTTGGCCAACTGCCTGCCAGGGAAATCATAATTCACTTGCTGAATGGCAGATAGTGACCATGTAATGGTTGAGCAGCATGAGTCACATCCAGCAGTCACATCCAGGAAGAAAGCACAGGAGCACCTAATGCCAGGTGGTTGTGGCAGCAAGAGCAGGAAACATATTGTTTTTAAAAAAGAGAAAGAGTAAAATAGAAAGATATGCTAAAACCACCTCCCAGAAAAAACCCTCAGAGACAACCATTCCTCTCTCCCCACTCTTTACTTCTGTTCAGGGTATCTGCTATGTATGTATCGGCTTTCCTAGCCACTCTCTCCCAGTAGAAAGAAACTAACAGAAAACATGAACAAAATTAAGAGATGGAGAAGACAAAAATGATGAAATCACAAACATTTATTCACAATAAAGAAGGTAAAATGCACCTCAAGACTCAAGATTCTGTAAGTGGATGAATTACCTGCAAAGCTAAGTGGATTGATAGTCTCTGTAGCATTGTTTGTTCAGTGATGATCACACCACAATTACTGCTTTTATTATTTGTTAACCACATGTAAGGTAAAATGAGTAAGATCACTTTCATGCCCAAATATCCTCCTCCCCAAATGTCCACAACTATAGAAGAAGTTCACAAAGCAGCCTTAAAAGCTAGCACCAATGTGATTAGTACTGGAACACAAGGAGGAAGAGAGAACTGGACATGAACTGGTTATTACACAGGACCCTGCTCCTCACTGGCTTCTGACTTTCCAGCTGTAATCTCCAGAAATTTTGATCACTTTTAAAAGGCCAATTCAAAATATAAGAAGGAATTTAGTGGGTTGACCCTGACTGGATACCAGGCTCCCACCAAAGCCACTCTGTCACTCCCCTCCACAACTGGACAAGGGAGAGAAAACATAATAAAGGGTCCATGGTTTGAGATATGGACAGAGAGAGATCACTCTCCAGATATTGCCACAGGCAAAACTGATTCAAATTAGAGATACTAATTTAATTTATTATTACCAAAACGAGAGCAGGATAATGAGAAATAAAATAAGACCTAAACACCTTCCCCCCCTCCTCCTGCCCAGCAACACAGAGAGGGAATGTGGGTTTTGGTCAGTTCATCTCACTTTATTCCTGCCACTGCTTAGGGAAAGGAGTCATAACCTGCTTCAACGTGGGTCCTCCACAAGGATTCAAGTCATACCTGGAAACCTGCTCAAGCAGGGGCCTCCCACAGGTTCACAGCTTCCTCTCAGGCATCCCCATGCTCCAGTGTGAGTCACCTGCAGAGGCTGCAGGTGGATCTCTGCACCCCCATGGACCTTCATGGGCTGCAGGGGCACGGCTGTTTCTCTATGGTCTGCACGATGGGCTGCAGGGGAATCTCAGCTCAGGCACCTGGAGGACCTCCTGCCCCTCCTTCTTCACTGGCCTTGGTGTCTGCAGAGCTGTTCCTCTCACATATTCTCACCCCACTCTTCTCTGGAAGCAATTGTATCTGCCAAACAACTTTTTTTCTTCTTCCTAAATTTTTTATCAGAGTGGTTGCCACCATTTCTGACTGGCCCAGATTTGGCCAGGGGCACTTCTGTCTTGAAGCCAGCTGGCATGGGCTCTGCTGGACATGGGAGAAGTTTCTGGCAGCTTTTTACAGAAGCCACCCCTGTAGCCCCCCTGCTACCAAAACCTGGCCATGCAAACCAAATCCACAATTCTGTGAATTGTTCCCAACCAACCTCTTCTTTCCAGCAAAGTCTGTGCTGATAGCAAGCCACTAAGTTTCACATAGCCTATAAGGCATGACTTAATGACATAATGCATTCCAAGAAACTCTGGCAATCCCAAGTTTTTTCAAAGCAGTATATGACTGGCAACTGCTGTCTAGCCTCTTATTTTATTCTCTGATATGTAGATAATCCTCTTGAGTTTTAAACTGCTCCAATCAAACATTCTTTTTCAAAGCTCATTTTCTTGTGTCTGTTCAGTTACCTTTTATAGCTCGTATTTCAGCCTCTAAAATCACAGCAAGCCAAGAAGAGAGCCTTGTTCAGTGTATAGTGCTGGCCTTAGGGAAGAATTTGCCATCCTGAAAATACTGAAGTGAATATAGCCCAGCTGAGTAGCAAACAACTGTTTGCTGGCAGACAACATTAAGGTCTCTTAAGCTATTTTCCATGTGATCAATTCACCAATTAAAACACGAGTACATAAATTTCTCTTATCTAATTAATTATTTATAAGTCAGCCACCCAACCTCCTTAAGCACTTTGGATATATCCAATCCTCACAACTCCTGTTCAGAGACAAGTATCATTGTACTAGACAGATAATAAGAGGCCAGTTACCAATGGGTTATGTGACTTTCCCTTCTCAAGAATTCATGGAACATCTACAGCAGAGCTTTGAACTGACTTAAGACCACTTCCATCTTGATCCACTTTAATGTTTGTTATTATCTCACACTCTTGCCCATTACTGATCATAAGTTAAAAGCACTGAATAATCACACACATATTCCTATTTCAAGGCAGAACTGACAAGACTCCGTGGGAAACTCTGTATTTGTTGAAGATTTGTATTTCTTTAGGAAGTTAGACATTAAAATAATGCCCCTCACTAGAATCAATATGCAAGGTCATTAACGGGGATTTGGATTCATAAGTCCAATTAACATCAAGGAATTTGAACAGCAAAATAGTCTCATCTAGCTCCCTGAAGATATACCCAACTGATCTCTATCAACTAATTAAAGAATTACATTCCATCCTGGATGGTCACTGGGACCCCCTTGGAGCAAAAGGTGCTCCCAAACATAACAGGCATATGCTACCTAAACTACTACCAGACATCTGCTGGAAACAGCTCCCATGCAAATGCTATAGCTGAAGCCCACAATTAATTGCACAGACATCAGGGAACTGTAATGTGGTCTGTCTCATGTTCAGTAACACAAGTCCAACACAAGATGAAACTATGGATGGGTCAGGAACAAGAGAGAACATAGAAGTCATCTACCCCAGTACTACAGTGGAGATGACCATGTAGCTGATATAATACATGTTAAAAACCCCTTGAACTCAAATGGTCATAGTCTGAGGAAAAGCAGAGATACTGTGTCCTCGCCATTCTCAACACTAAGACCACAGTTTTACAAAAGTCAACTTTATGAAGAACCTCTACTCATCTAGAACTGGGGTGTCAGAAGCAGAAAATGGCTTTTTATTTTATAAGTAAAAAAGAAGTGAGTATACAGTTTGCACATTCTCATTCTTGTGAGTAGCCTTCATTCTTCAGTTCTAGAGAGAAAAGAACCTAAGTGTGAAATGCAGATTAAGATTCCAACTGGATGAGCAGCCAGAGGCTGATCTGTGTTACAGCTGATACAACCTGCACTTGATGTAAGCTGAAAGCAGGAAAGAGGCACAGCCAGGACATCTCCATCCTGTATCTCGGCTGTGTTTCTGGCCACAGCCATTGCTCTACTTTCAAGGCTGTTCTTTTCCAGAGTTAGGAACCGAGCCATCACAGTGCTGCTTTTTAACAAATACCAAGCGAAGAATTTTTATCCAATTTGCACATCGTGCAGACGAACTCCAGCCCAAGACGTGGCCCAGTGTACTGATCTGGAGCTTGTTATTGGAGAGTGAAGGGTAAGTTTAGCAACATCTCCCACACCATCTAAGGCTAGCCTGTGTGGCTGAGCCTTACCAAGGACCCTACAACAAAAGCTTTTGTCCAAATCCTCTTGTGTACGTTTCATTTCCCAAAACATTCAGTAATAATGTGGGCATTGCTACTGACAATTAAGAGCTTATTTAATCATAGCTACACCTGAAAAGGTATTAGCTTTATTTTAAAATATTGGGATTTACAGTGGAAAAAACACCCCAACTAAACAAATACATCATTAAGAATACTGGAGGAAGAAGAGAAAAAGGCCTCTCTGTAAAGAAGTAGTAGGCAAGTGAAAAAGGAAGAAATGTGGTAACAGCTAGCTAACTAATTCATAGGGAATGACAATAGCACTTAAAGGCAGAGACCACACACCATATTAAAGATAGAGGCTGGTAAATGGGAAGGTGAAGAGCCAAGTTTTCCCCAGCCACAGTGTCAAGTAAATATAATTCTAATGGACTTATTTAGAATTAGTCATTCAGCTGTTTCCATCCTGTGCTGGAAATGCATTGTGTCTGGCACTGGTCATGTCAGACCTGTGCTACATCCATCCTCCATTTGATTTGAGGCTCTTGTGGACAGCAGCTGACAGGATTTTAGAGTGGCAAAAGAACTATTCTTTCCCTGTTTGGTGACTGCTCTGGAATAACTAGTTCTTCAATCCCTAACTTTCCTTGCAAAGCATATATGAAAGGAGCAGCAGGGAATAATGAGGTGATAAAAACACTCCCAGGAGAGTATATTGAAGCAAAAAAAATGTCCCCTCTGTCAGCAGCTCACAGTGGATATCTAAGAGGACCACAGGACAGTACAAACATGCAGCAACATTCCTACATACTCATTGATAAACTCGATCACCTCTGATTAAAGTGCTTCTGAATAAGAATGGCCCCTGTGCATCTGGTAGATTTCAATCAATTTCTTCCATGGATTTGCTGAGGTAGTTTTTGCATAAATGCAATCGTTCAGCATCCATTACATTCTCTAATAAGGCAAGCCTAAGCATTTCACATCTTCATAGTTAAGCTGTGTAAAAGAACGTGTTTCTGTTTTAAACAGTGCACTTGCTAGTTTCTTTTGATGATTCCTAATGGTTCTGTCAGAAAGGACAGTGAATAATTTTGCCTATTTACCTATTCCATAATAATGATAATTTAAAGTGAGATTTTAAATAGCTAGACAAATGAGGGCCATGCCACCTCTCCCATCTCGTGTACAAATGGAGATGGGAAGAAGGCTCACTCAAGATAATCCAGCAGGCTAAAGGAAGAAGTAGGCACAGAATTTTAGCTCCTAGTCAGTGTCCTAGCTATATGATGATATAACTTTTCAGTTTCTAGAATATTTATTTTCAGTAACAAATCCTGATTTAGATTTAAAAGAACACAAGCACACTTAGAAGAACTAAGAAGCATCATTGCTTATACAGAAAGATGGAATTTAGCAGGGAAACTCTTTAGACCATAAGAGAGCCCTCCTTTCTAAGCAATGTCACCACTATACATACTGATGCTCACCTTAACACATTTCCTTACATTTCATTCAGGGCCAAAGGCCAAGGGCTCATCAGAAAATTATCTACTACTACCAGCCTAGATGTGTGTATCTACAAATTCTAAAAGTCACACAGATGCAGCCTGCTCCTCTGTCTACCCCACATTTAATTCAAAATTTTTGTTTCAGTTTTACAAATACTCACAAGCTCTACAAAACTCTAGTTCAATGTTCTTACCTCAGCTGATATGGAGGTATCTTGATAGCAGCATCAGGAGAATCCAAGGTTTCTGTATAATTAAAGGAAACAACAAGGCTTTAAAAAGAAACTTCTGAGTTCAACCACAGTTAATACATCTGACTACAGTCTCCGAGCCAATGATAAAGCTTACACCTGACAGAACAACAACCACTGCTGCTCTGAGATGCCAAAGCTTTGCATAAATCTGTCAGGACATTGCATGCCCAATGGGCAGGCATCAAGTACCATCTTCTCCCTTTCACTTATCACTTCTGCAGCACATCCACTGAAACTGGAACAGTATAGAGGATACTTGCATGGCTGCTGTGCAAGACTAATACCCAATTAATGAAGCAACCCATGCAACATCAAGATGAAAGGCCAGTAATGAGACAGCAACAGGTCTGATCTACCACAGAATGTTGTAGCTATGTATGAATGAAAAACAAAAATTAAAAGCAACTGAAAGTATTCCAGTTATGCTGATTTAAGTGAAAGCTCTTGATGATCAGTGTTCCAGATTGTTAGTGTTAAAATACACTTCAAGCCACTAACAATCTCTGAAAATGGGTGGATACTGAAATGTACCTAAGCTTGTACTCCCTTGACAGATTAATTCGTTATACTGATCATTATATTGCAAGGATAAAAGAGCGCATGTAACGCAATAAAACAAAACTTCTAGCTTTTAAAATAGATTCCCTAATACAAGCCAGTGTAAAAACTGTACTGCATGGTTGGTTTTTTTTAGGATGATTTAAGGGATAGACGAATAGAAAAGGAAAAGACAGTACCTCCAAAACATACACGGAAACTGACAGCTACTGATACCCGTATATCTGCCTCGCGAGAGCCACGAAGCAGACCCAGGCGGCGGAGCAGGCGAGGGACGCGGATGCTCTCCGGGACCGGCAGCAGGTGCCACGGCCCCTTCCAGCAGCGCGGAGCTCCCGGGCATTTTGAACGGCCCAGGTGCTCCGCTCCCTTCCCAGCCGCTGGAGCTCAGGGGCCGGCGCGGAACAAGTTTGTTGAGGCGTCCCTGCCCCCTCCGTTACAAAACCTCTCCATCCACCGGCGGCTCCTGCCCCGCTCCGCTCCCCGGCGGGCGGCCCGCGCCCCTTACCGATGGCCCAGGTGCAGCTCTCCTTGATGGCCCTGTGCTTGCTCCCCGACGCCTCCTTTTGCAGCTTTCGCAGGATTTCTTCCATCTTGCCTCCCCCGGGATCCTCGCCTAGCCGCGGGGGAAGAGGAGAGGCGGCGAGGAAGAGGAGGGAGGAGGAGGAGGGCAGAGCGGTGCCGGGGCTGTCCCCGCCGCGGCGGTGCCTACGCGGGAGCGGAGCGCGGCACCCCGCTGCCGCCGCGCTGCCGCTGATGAATCACGCCGAGCTCCATGGCGGGGACACGTCAGTTGTTGCCGCTGCGGAGTCCCTCCTCCTTCTCCTCTCCCACCTCGGGCAGGCCCCTCTGGCGCAGCGGGGCTGGGGCGGGCCTGGCCCTGCCCGCGGGAGCGCAGGGACCCCTTTCCGGCGCTGGGGTTGGCGGAGCCGAGCGGAGCCGGCGCCGCCGGAGCCGGGGCCTGCGGCGCAGCAGCCCCGCGGGAGGCGGGCAGGCGGGTCGCCATGGCGACCGGCGGGCGGGGGGCGCCGGCAGCCCCGGCCTGCCCGCCCCGGGCAGCGGGAGGCGGGCGCTGGGTGTGCGCTCGGGCCCCGCGGCTCCGGTCGGGGCTGCTGCTGCTGCTGAGCGCAGCCCGGGCCCGCGGGGCTGGTTCTTGTTGCCTGGCGCTCCGCTCCGCTCCCGACGGCGCTGCCGCAGCGCAGCCCCGCTGTCCCGCAGCGCCTGCGGAGCCGCGGGCGCTCCCGCACCGGGCCGGACGCCGGGAGCCAGGCAGCGCACCGCCGTGAGCGCCGGCGCTGGGTACACCCTGAAACCACTGGGGTTGAATAAGTGGATGTGAGATCTGAGCCTTTCTCCTGAGCTAGCAAATGCAGGAGGTCACGACTTAAGCTACCTGACTGTGCCTTCACAGGAGCGCACACCCTAATGTCTCCAACAAGCCAGCCTCCAGGAGACAGAGCAGCCACTCCACTAGCTCAGACCTTCCTCCTCACACCCAGAACGCTTCCTACCCACCAAACCTCCTACCTTCTTCGGTTTGCTGTTTCCCTGCCTTATCTCTAGTTTGTATGCTACTTGCCCTTTTTGTGACTGCATCGCTTAATTGAGTGTTACAACCTCCTCGTCTTCTTGCAGAATCTCTCTTGAAAGAGACAAGACAAGCAGACAATGAAAAGAAAAAGGAGATAAGAAAGGCATTTCAGGTAGCAGCTGGCAGTATTAGCGGTTATGTCTCCTACTGCTAATTGGAAGAGTACCAATAGTGAATTACCAGGCAGGATATTGGCACCTGGTGAATCAGCCCTAGCATTTCCCACAGGATATTGGGCTTTCAAAGGCTGTCCCTTGTCCAAATACTTACAAGGGCTCATCCTGTGTTCGGGCGTATAATGAATACATAATCCATAGTTGCCTTTTAAGGCCAGAATGTAAAAGTCTTGTCAGAAAAGAAAAGGATTTAGAATAATGCCAGAAAGGTCTAGAGGTGCATAGATTGTTGCTGGAGGTGGAGAGGTGTAGCCTATTGCTACAATGCTAAGAATTTTAAAAACCAAACCAACAAACAAAAAGCCCAACAACAACAACCAAACAAAGCCTAACCAAAAAACCCCAACCTTTAATAGAAATGTAAGTTATCTTCCAATTTCAGGCCATAAACCAACATCTAAGAAACTGAGTTTCCCGAAGTTTCTTATCTCTGACTGTCCTCTGCCACCTTCCTTGGAATGAAAAATCTGCTGATAGTTAGTGGCTGGGATTGTCAGGGCACTGTGATGCTATTAGTCAAGGCTCAAGTCGATGTGATGAATTGTTTCCCACCCATGTGCATTCTCTTGTATTCTGTGTTGTGCTTAGGGGAAATGAGCGTGAGGGTCGGTTTCTGGCTTTACAAGGCTTTGTTTTTGTTTTTCCTGAAGGGGGAACAACAAAAAGGCCTATGACGGTGATTTAGGTATTTTTAATGCAGAAATTACATACCAGAGTCATTTGGACCTCTGGAACACTAAAAAAATAAATATGCAACTATAAGTAGTAAATAATTAATTGCTTATTTTCAGGAAACCACTGATGAAACTGAATTAATTTTTAATTTCAGATTATTTCTAGCTATATGCATCATGAACTTACTGGTTAATTTCTCTGTAGTCTCTACAGGAAGGCCTTTGCAGCTGGCATCTTCACCAGAGCTACAGAGTTTTTCATAGACGCTCGATGTCACTGAACCAAGATTTATATTCATTTATGTTTCACTTGCTGTCCAATGTGTTCAAGCAAAATGTATTCTGTGCTGCTAAACACTTTATCTCACTAGTAATGTCATCAGCTTGTGATAAACAAAGGCCATGTTCAGGTTCCTTAGAGCATCTTAATGCCTGCCAGTGAGATTATGCAGAAGGAGAAACTAGTAAGCCATGATGACTCTTCCTGAGCGTGTATGTCAGAACACCATGAGTCAGCTCGCTGAAACTTTTCACTTGAGGCCCTCCATTTCCATATGGGCAGGAGTCCATCAAGTCCTTGAGTCTGTTGTCTGTATACTCACATAAATACACAGTAGCCATGTCCTGCTGGAAGTCACTCCATGAATATGCTTTGCTTAAGGGAGGAGGTCATATTTAATCAGGAGCTCTCCATGCCGTTTCAAGGCAAGTGTCCTAAAATGTCACAATGTCTGGAAGTCCAGCTACAGAGTAGGTATGATGGTGATGAAGGCTCCTCTCTTCTGCTGTGAAGAGAAAATTAAGCTTTCTATGGTCATCCCTACAGCTCACAAATCCTCCTTGCTTTGTCCTGGCTGTGCAAAGCAGCCTTCTACAGTGGTAGAGGCTATCTAGGAGTCTGTGCTCTTGGTCCCCTGCATAGCTGAAGCCTGATCCAACTGGAAGTCAGAAGGCTCCTATGCAGATCCTGTATCTGCATGATGCAGTGGTCATATATCACTAAAATGCAGTGGCAGATGTGCAGTGTGCTTTTGTAGCTCTCACCTGGCAGTGCCAATGCTACTGATCTTTTGCATTATGTGAATAGCAATTATATCCCAAGATATATTCACAGCTCTGATCACAGCCGAGGAGTGTGTAAGCAAAGCCAAACTACTCAAGATATCTGAAGTAGTAGGGCTGTGTTAGTTCAATTCTCTGTCCAGGCTACTGAGCAGCATTTGCTTGACGTCTAAGATCTTCATGCTACTCTGCCTCTGTGCCTTCTAGTAGCCAAGGAGGGCAATTTGGTCCTATTTTCAATCTTTTCTGATAGCATAAGCCATACTGCCCGTGCACACACCTGCCCTGCAATTCTAGTCTTGGGAACATAAGAAAGAATTATAAAGTACAGTGGAAAAGTGTGAGACAAAGGCATGTTAGACTGCGAGATAATTACAGATCTTTTCTATTAGTCATTATCACTTGTATTACCTGTGCTTTGGCCATTTTAATAATATTCTTGGTCAAGATCTCATTGTATACTGCAGATGCTGGGAAGTGTGGACCAAAGAAATGGGCTGTGTCCCTGAGAACTTCTCACAAATTTAATTACAAAATGCTAAGAAACCCCCTCTAATGACAGGACAACCACTTGGTTCCATGGTTCAAAAATTATGCCTAGCTAGATTTTTCAAAATTACTCTTCCCAGAAGCACCCCTGTAACTGGACTGACCAGCAGTCAGAAGCTTGGACTCTTTTTTGCTCAGGAAGCTCTGTACATGTGACTCTCCTTATGAAGGATAAACTGCTAAAAATTTGAAGTGAAGAGAGCTGTAGCTGTACCATAGGCTCATCATCACCTTTGTGACACCTCAGAGCAGATGGAGGTACCCTTTCTTCTCTCTCCCAGAGGGCATTAAGACTCAGACAAGCAAGACCCTTTCAGGATTTAAGTTTTGGTTGTCTAGACTGTAAGCACAGCACTGATGGTGGGGTGGCATCTGTCATTGTTTGCCTAGTTACACAGTGAGTTACCAGAGGCTAGAGCTGAGGGTTCAATGAAGTCCTTCCTGAGCTGCTGCTGCTTTCTGCACCCTTAAAAGTATGACCTTTCTGAGCACAGCAAAGCACATTAAGCACCAGTACTGCTCAGTGCAGGATTACAGAGTTAGGGAGAAAAGGCCTCTGGAGTGGGAGCTGTAAATAAACCCAGCATATATTCAGAACTGTGTTTTCAGCCTCACTGCATTTATTCTGTGAAGAACAGTTGAAATAGATGTAAAATCTTCAGATTGTCTTGGTTATGAGAGAAGACTTTCTGACTTCATTGAAGATATATTTTCTGCAAAGACAGACAAAAACCAAAATCACCATAACTCTCTTCAATTTACCATAATCTTTTCATCCATGCAGACTTGCCAAGGCAGTTGAAGAAGGCCTCAGGAACACAGAACGGCTATTCTGGGCCACATCAAGGTCGTTTATTACCTAGTGGTTGTATTTGTGACAGAAGTTAGTTGGGCATCCTCAAAGAAAGGGCAGAAAAATACAGTGCCCTTCCCTATGCTAAACTCTCCCTGTTTCTGTTAAATTGCAGACTAGGCACTTCCTGAGACAGTGGTTTTATCTTCATAAATAATACCTGGCAGATTTTTCTTCTGGGAATGTACCTAATTTCTTTTGAAACTTTTTTATGCTTTTGACCTGCACAACCACCCTCTGGCAGTGAGTTCCACAACCAAGTTTTGTGCAAACAATTCTCTTTTGACCAGTTTTATCTTCTTTTTGCTGAGGTTTTTGAAGCTACCTACCTTTTGTGCTTTGAGAAGAACTGCATAAGCATCCCCTATCTTCTCCCCATCATTAATGATTCTTTATGCGTTGAACAGGTTCTCCCTCAGCTCTTTTTATTCCAGTTGACAGTGGACTATTCTATTTCATTTTGCTCCCTAAATGATCTTTGGTCATTCTGACTGCCCTTCTCTGTATTAATTCTAGTTCTTCTCTACCCTGAAATACAAGAGTTTGTGAAGAAGAGTGATTATGTGGGAAAAGGCGGAGTGAAGATTTGAATTATAAAAGCTCTCGTTTTTATCAGACTTCACTGAAAAGGCTGGGGCAAGAAAACTACAAGTGACTGTGGAGTTAACCTTAATATCATAAGAGTTTCAAGTCAGCTGGAAAAACTAAACTTCAGAGGACTCCTTGTGTCCCACTTTTGCCCCCTAATCCAGCGGATTCCCTGGTATTAATCTGTGGAAAGAAAGTTTAAAAGTGCAGTCCATTCAAAAGCTGAATACAAAAGGATTCTATCATCTGGCCATCATATATTTGTAATATGGGAAATGGACAAACCCAAGCTCTCTGAAGCTCTCTGAAAAGTGACTGAGCTGGTAACTTGTCATGTAGCTGTATGGAATGTAGGTCACTGAAAGTTACAAATGCATTATACATATTTTTGTCCATAACCTGCTTTGAAATCTGTCGTGGCCTTTCCCCATAATGAGGAAATAAGGACATCATCGCATCTGCAGCTGTCAGAGGCTTGTGTTACAAAGTCAAGAAAGGTCAGCAAAGTCTAACTAAATACATCTCTACTGGCCAGGAAATGGATTGTGATTTGCACCGTCTGTTTGGTGTTAAGCATATAAATACATGAGTTGAAATATTAGAAATTCTCCTAGAAAAGCTAGACATTATACAAGTTTTCAACCTACTATGATCTTTTTGAAATAGATAGATTTTCTTGCCACTATTACAAATTTTAAGGTAGGACCATTCCCTGACAAATCCCTGAATTTGTTAAGTATGGTGCAAAGTAAAGAGAAACACAAAAGGACAGGTTAAGTAGATGTTTAATAGTGTTAATATGTAGATTCTGTTCTTCCACAGATAGATCAATCTGAAATTAATTCCCTGATTTCAGGGTTTACAATGCAAAATTCAATTCAGACCCTTCTTTTTATGCAATCATATAATACTCAATACAAACACAAGGAAAAAAATCTCATTCTCCATGCTGCCCCCAAGCTCTCTGAGATATAGTTTGACTCTGTTAGTCAATGGTTCTTATTTTTCCTAGCTTTAAAGACCAACTTAAAAGATTTAAAAAATAAAATGTTCTGAATTAAGAGAGTTAACTTCAGACCATAGTTTAGTTCCTATTTATTATGCCTTTTCCTCACAATAATAAATGGGAATTTCTTTCAAGGGAAGTAAGTCCCAGTCCCTAAAGCTCTTCCAAAGGATGTAAGGATCTTTTACACCTCATTTGCTCCTGTCCCTGCAGACACTAATTTTCATCTCAAAGGTATCACGGAATCAATTAGGTTGGAAAAGACTAACAATTACTTATACATCTCCCTCTGTCATCTGACTGGGCACAGGACTGGTTTTCTGAATCTAGCATATTGGCAGTAAAGTTGACCTGTAAATAGACGTGTGGTATAGTCACACGCTGGGAAGCTTTCTTGGAATGTTCTTCGAGAGACCAGTTTGCTATAAACTGACTGATGAACTTGTATGTTGAGTGATGTCCTTTTATATTTCACTATTAGTATTAATCAACATGAAATCAATACTCAGATTGTTATTGGCACGTACTTTCTAGAGATATAATCAGAGGGAGTAGAGCATTCAGTTTCTACCTTGCTGGGAGTAGACAGTAATTGCCTCTAAGTCATGATCTGAAAATCCAATGCTAAGTGATATCGAACCACACAAAAGCTCTTATTACAGCAATACTCACATGCAACCAGCCTTGCGGACCTGAGGGAGAGCACCACTATCCACATGTGTAACTTTGGAAAACTTCTCTTGCATTAAATGAAAAATCAAGCAGAAATACAGTGTTTCCCAATTTGTATTTTGAAAAATATATTTCAAGAAATTGAATTCTAGAGTTAGGTGTTTACATTTCAGTAGCTCCCAGACAAAATATACTCAGTTTATAAATGAAAGACCTTGGGGGAAAACAGATCTAGTAACCAAGGCTACAGGTTCATCTGGCTTCTAGTAGTCAAACTGGATTGCTTGCTTTCTCCAGTGTACTGTAGGGCAAGCAGAAAGAAAAAAAAAAGAAAGACTGACATTTTTGGGAGATTATTAAAATTATGGTCCTTTTAAGAACAAAGACTATTTTTAAGGATATAACACAAATGGACTTTGATGGTTTGGTCTTAAATATGCCTACCAGTACTCTTGCTTTCTGTATACTGTAAAACTCACTGATTTCATTAGTACATCATTGGTCCTGTGCAACTCTTTTCCCTCATGTTTTGTTGAAACAATTGCAGCCAGCAGAACTGTGTGATTTTGGGTCTTGATGATATGAAAAGAGAGCAGCTTTTCTACCATAGCCCTTTACTTTTGCAATGTGCTCACTCACATTTCATCTGGAAGAACTGATAAAAACTAGTCGTCTTACTGAATGTGTGTAAGCTGATCTGCTGATATTTGTACACATTTGGACAAGTTTTTGACATGCAATAAAAAGCAAAACCCAGATACATAAGCCAATCTTATATTTTGTTTTAATTCTTCATGACAACAAATAGGGACATCTTCTCAAATAAAGGTTATCAGATTGTATTAAAATTGGAAAAACATTATCTGCTCTCTTTTGTCTAGAAATGTTGAAACTAACCTGATTGAAATGCAAAGTAATCACCCCTGCTCCCATCCAGATGGAAGATTTCAGCCCAGTATTTGATCAAGTGGGTGAGAATGAGATTGTACTGTGGCAGTTGCCAGGTAACCTTGAGGTAGTGCCACCTATAATCCAAGCCAACTTTATAAATGACATATGTATTACAGATACAATATTAATTTTATGTAGTTACATGTAATTAGTAATAAGAAAATTGTTTGTTTCATTTACTGTGCCTTTTCTGATCTTTGTGGAAGTTGAAAACATTATCTTCTTAAATACCAAGGGTCTACTTTGAATAATTTCTTCATTTGAGAAGAAATTAACCCAATTGTTTCCCAGGCCAAGGGTAAGCTGATCTTCATGGTGCAGAAGAACAGAGCACCATTGACCCATTAATGAATACTGATGTAAATATCCAAATAAGAGGATTTAATCACGTTGCTTTACCCATGATTTCTAAGTACAAAGTATATGAAATATAAATAATTTTCTTAAAATTAAACACTGAAATTCCATTTGTTTCCATTCAGCCTTGTGCAAGATATTTTAAGTTAATTTACTCTTACTGGCCGTGGAATGAAGACACATCTTCCTACCAGCACTATAGTAGGTAGTTCTGAAGGGAAAGCCTTCAGAACTGGAAACAAATCTTGTAGCTACCATAACCCTTCCCAATACACAAGTTAACATACCTCACATATTCCATGCAGTTGTTGGATGTTTCAATGTATGTACATGCACTCGACTCTCTGAGGAGGGCAGCAGCAATTCCTGTATTCTTTTCCTTCCTTGCTTGCTTCTTAAAGGCTGTTCCTGTAAATTGCAGTTAGCCACTGTAGTATTTGACAAGGCTGTGAGCACATCCCATTGTACCTTACTGCCTGAGATACCAACAATACAAAAAGTTATTAAGGACACTATATAAAGCTCACATAATTTCATATAAATACATTTGAAGAATCTAGTGGAGTCAGGTCTGGTTCAAGAAAATTCTAGTTCAGCAGAAAACTTACTTTATTGTGTGTGAACTGTTTTCCTTGTGATTTGTGTTGGAATCATGAGAAAGAACATCTTCAGTGCAAGCTGCATTGTTGGTGGAGCATATACAGGGAGTTAAATCACTTTTATCTCCTTGATGTTCTTGTGATTTGTTCTTTTTGTTTGGTTGGTGTGGGATTTTTCTATTTACAATTGGTGGCAGAGCAGATGGCAAAGGCTTAGCTTGGTGTAATATGTCCATAAAATAAGCAAAGCTGTCAGTGAGCCTTGTTTCCAGCAGGCCTATTCCATTCTGAGAAGGATTTTTCTTCCACTGTAATCAACCTCAAAAACATGATTTTAAGAAGAAATGAATAGCTCTACTAGGAGCAAAATTTAACAATTCTGAGATTCTCTCTAAGTTCACTGTAGAACTTCTCCTTTAGGGGAGGAAGGCAATTATTTTGGGATTCTCTCCTCCACAAGGCAGTGTTTCTCAGTGAAACTTGTAGGAATTCTTCAGTTTTGCTGTTTCTGCTCTTCTGTCATTAAAAGGTGTTTTGAGGAAGTAGGGAATGGCAGGAAGCTGGCAAAATCATAGAGACATCAGTCCTGCATGAGTTCATTACTTGATTAAGCAACTCACGTGATTAAGTGCAGTCTCATTAAGTTCTCTTCAAGTTAAAAAAAAACCAACTTAGATTTTTGCACCCATTGGATTTGAGCTAATTCCTAAATATCTTCTGAAGCAGTAACTTCAGAAGTTATTTCTGCTGTTATTTCTACTTCCAGGTGTGCCCAGTGTGTGCCAATACAAAGAACCTTGCACAGATAGACAGCAAAGACAGGATTTACTCCAAAAAAGTATTTGAATGGGAAACACAGGCAAAACAAACTTTAATGTTGCTTATTTCTTAGCTAAAGAAATTATGAAATGGACTGCTTAAAAGATTTGCCAAAGGCCACACACCAGGTCAGAGGAAGAGCTATGTCTGAGGCAGAGCTGTGAATAGAAAACTTCTGAGCCACCGTTCAGTGCATTCACCATGCTCAGTGCATTCATCCTTCCTTTTCAGAGGACTACCATGTAGGAGCATATTATTCAAAGCTGCTGACAAGTCTGACTAGCTGTTTTTCTAACAAATGAAGGAGTGGCAGTTAGCAAAAGGTGATAATAGCACTGGGCAGCAAAGATTGTAACTGCCTGTGCCATACACGGTATTGTACATTTTACCTTTAAATATTTTCTTAGCAAAGCACAAACAAGAATACAAAGGAAGTGGAAATCTGACACCTGCTTATAATTTATAATACTCATTATATTTTGGGACAGCCATCCTTGGCAAGGTAAGTTATTTTATTTATAGGCAGGAGCTGCTCATGATTTGCATGGTAATGCATTCACATCTGCAAAGCCTATAAATTAGCCTCCAGCTCATTACAGCAATACCATTGTCCTACTTGCCAGTATGTAATCTGATCCCAAATGTTTCCAATGTCCACAAAATGAAACCAGCCTAAGGGAAGAGCTTCACTGTTGCAGTAGTAGCACACCAAAAAAATCTTCCTCTTCCGCAAAAAAGAAGAAAACAACACAAAATTACTGGATGGGAGGAAACTGCTAAGTATTTCAAAAAGATGAGCCCCAAAGCCTAACACTCAAGAATCTGGAAAGCTGCTCCCATATTTTCAGGTGCTTATGCCAGTTCCGCCAAAAGAATGAATTTATTGCATCTTTTTAAAGGGTTCCAATAAAAAGCAGCTTCATAGAAGGTTAAGTCACTTACTTGGCTGTGCATTCTGATTTTATCCAAATGTGTCATACTTGAGCACTTGTACTATTATTACTATTTCAAGTCTGGTTGTGCACAGCTATCTGAAACAAATGCTGATGTCCTTTATTTTGGTGAACCTTATAAAGACAGTTCCTACTCCAAGTAGTTAAGAGTTTAAAATTATGTCAAGATTTTGCCCCTTCCTTAAGCCAGCAAAAAGATGAAATGCAGTGTAGACAAAGCAGGCTCATAGAGCACATATTCCCTCCCATCCATGTATGCAGATGCCTCCTATGTTAATTCACTTTGTCAAAGGTCACTGGATGGTAAAAGATTGCTGGTATCCCAAGTTCAGCTTTACAATGGTCGGTATGAAGAAGAGGGCTCTCCACCAAACTTGGATAAATGCTGATTCACTCTTGTAACTTCCATCTGGCACAGGAACATACCCATCCTTAAAAAAGAGAAAACTGAAACCCTTACAATCACAATCCCTACCTACATCACTGGAAGGGTCTTTAACAGGGTGATAAAGCTGCTGTCATCAAGCTCTCACCCACTGCTCAGACTTGCTTCTGCATTACCCTACTGCTTACCTCCTCTGGCTTTTTCATCTCTTCCTTCCAACCTTTCCACCAACTCTTCCTCAGCTGTAGAGTCCTCAAAAACCTCTCTTCTTTGCTGGCCTACTCTTACAGGAAAATTACTGCAAATGGGAAAAAAGCCTGAAATAAGAGAGCTTCAACTGCAGCTTCAGAGTGGGAGAAGGCAAGGCACAGGTCATTGCAGAAGTGTCGTGTTGGATTGAGGATCCTGGTGTGCCTCCATGAAGGATGTGCAACGGTATGTTACATTTTTTATTGAATTCTGGTTGAGAATAATAACTATTTATTTATTTATTTACTGTAGTTCTCGTTTGTCTCAGTAGGTGGGAGAGCAGCAGGAAAACAGGGCTCTGCATGAGTCATAACCCAAATAAAGCTCTGCTGAGAATACAGCTCACACTCTTCTGCAGTGTAGCCCAGGTGATAAGCATCAGTGTTGCTGTTCTCTCCATGTTGTCGGTCTCATATTACCATGAATGATAATATTCGCTGTTTGTAGTCTAATATTCACTGTGATGTATTCAAATGGAGCTGTAGGGACAGATAGTTAGGGACGTCTCCATTTCATTTTCTTCTTTTCCATACTAACATGAGAAAAAGGAAATGCAGCATAAGGAAAAACAAATACTTCTTTAGAACAAACGTAGAAACATAAAAATAAAAGGTGTTACTTCTAAATCCAAGACTTTTGACCTCACTTTTGTTCTGTTGTACTTTTTATCTTGCAGAGAATTGCACAAGGCTATGGGTCCAGAGAGGGTTTATGCATCTCTGCTGCATGAGTGGGCAGTGCCTATGTATGAGCCACAGCCTTGTCACCCCTGCAACTGGCAGCTAGCTGGCAAATCTTCTTTTAAATATAGGACAGTCCTAGTGAGCTCTGTGGGACTTTCTTAGCAAAGAGCTGGGCACAGACTGAGGGAACAAGAAGGCCTGGTGTTCTTCCTGAAATCTGCAGTTCCAGCACGTTCAAAGGCAGCCTTCCTGCTCACAGTGGGAGTCAGGCTGCTCAGTGCTGAGTCTGGAATGAACTTCTCACTGAGGGTCCCTGGAGTGGTCACTGCTGGATGTGCATGACTGCACACATCCAGGGTGCTCTGAATGTGCCAGGCTGGGGATGGCAGCAAGCACTGATCTGGGTATCTCTCCTCCTCACATCTGTCTCACCCAGAAACTGAAGACCATTTGGGGCTGCTGAAGTGCCAACCATATACAGCCCTGCATGTCCCACAGAGAGCAACAAGCTCTGGCTGTCCTTGGAGCTGTCTTCTTCAGCTGAATTTCTGCATTTGTCCTTCATTTCACATGCTGGCCTCCTCCTGGCCTTCATCAGACTGTACAAACAGACTCTGAGTAGTTCAAAGACATTCCAGTATTTGAGTAGTTTATCAGTGCTTCCCATGTTTAATGTGCTTCTATTCCCAGGAGAATGGAGTACGGGATATTCTGGGTGTTGCTGTTTAGACACTTCACTAAAAAGTAGTGTCTGTGGCTACAAAGAGCTGATTTCTGTCCCATTTCTAATTGCATTAACTCTCTAAACATGGCATAATCTCCTCTACAAAAATATGTGTGGGAAAAAAATCTTAGTAGCATTTTTGTTCACCTGTGATAAAGACTCCTTTTCTTTTTCCTCTGCCTCTTGTGCTTTTACCGAACCTATATTTTGTACTTAGTTTCTTCATGCTTTGTACTACTGATATCCAAGGAATTATTTCTTCAAAAATGGTAGCAAAGAAAGCATGCAAAGACTAGAAATAGGCATGCTGTAAAGAGATTTTAAAAACATACATTTTCCTCTGTGTGTATTTAGCAGTTTCCATCTTTGCCATATGTTCTTTTCCTCATCATTTTGCCTTTTAGATTGTTCTTTAACAATTGCCTGTTTTCTTGCTTCTACAACAGAAGGGGAATTGATCTTTCATTTGTTCCGCAAATATTCCTTATTGTCCCAGGTTTTATTACCCCATCTGTTATTGAGTGATCAATTAAAGTCTCTTGTGGTCTCACTTTTCCAACTGATCACACTATACCACAGACTATATTTCAGTGTAATTGCTATCTATTGTATGATGTGTAAATGAGAGAGAGAGGAGCAAAAAGACAAGGGTATTTTTCCCCTGCCTACCATTCCTCTCTTTCTGTGTAAGCACATATCTTCAGTGCTTACTTTTATCAATGACAGCATTTAAACTAAATCTCTCATCTCCACTCTTTCCTACATGGGTCCAGTGCTTGTACCCCAGTGTTTGCTACTACAAAGCAAAAAAGTATATACAAAATAAGCTCACCAACTCTCGAGGGGAACAGGTAGATACTGTCATGTTTCATGAGCTAAAACACTTCCCTGCAACCCTCACCACAATAGAAACTTTCCCCTCCAAGCAGTATTTCCCTATTCTCTCTTTTCCATCTCCCAGCTCTTTCTTACTGCTCTCAATACTTACTCTTGGTCACGTATGTGTTAACTCTGTGTAGTTTTAAAATTACTTTTTCTCCCATATTTTTAGGCATTTACAACATCATGTTCTGCACAATCCTGTTTCATCTTCCTGCACTCAACTCTGTCACAGCAAGGAGCTCAAGAAAGACACGCTTTTAAAATTAGAGGTACAGCATGGTTTCTGCAAGGGGAAGCTAAACCCCACAAGTTTGATCAAACTGGCGTGTAGAAGGTGAGTTTTCTGCAGCAGGACAAATAGATGGAACTTTATACTCTGTCCAGCACAATGGGAGAGAAAACTCTGAATTATAACAATTTAAATGATTGCTTTTCTTAATAACAGAACAAAGTGGGTCATTGCCAGGGAGAAACACAGAAGCAGCTCCTGGTGGAACAAAGCTTGGGAGAATTGCGTCAGAACCAGCACCTCTGAAAATAATGACTCAAATTATTGACGTTCATGCATGCTGTGTTAATCCAGCATCATGTCCACATGTGCTGCTGATTTAGAGATGTGATCCCTCATCTGAGTATGCACTTAAAGACCAGACTGTCTCTCAGAAATCAGGCCTCAGTGAACTGAGCTATTGTGTGAGTCATTTATAAAAGCTAAACAGAGATTTTAATGCGGAGCTGTGCAATCAGATGTACTCTGTCTTCTTCTGAATGTGCAGGTGGTGATTAGGTTTATCCCAAAAGCTCCTGATGTCACTCCTGGGAACCAAGATGCTGTTTCAAAAGAGCTAACTGTGCTGAGGCTGGAAAGCACAAAAATAGTGATTCTACAATGCTGTGTGGACAGCTCTGAGCTCTGGCTTTTGCAGAGAAGAAGGAGGAATGGAGACAAGAAATACAGATTGATGCAAGCAAATGCACATATTGGTGGAAAGAAAAACTGTATATCTATCATGCCAGTTTTTCCATGAGATTTTGGAATAAAAAACTCTCAGAACTATTGAGTTAAATACACATATATATATATATGTACACATACATACATACACACATACATACATATATATATATAAGTAAAATCTCAGTGCTAGGAATGGACAGCAGTACAGGCGCTTCTATCTCCCTAAATGAACTCAAACTCATGGATGGGAAGCAGTCCCATACTCCCACTGGAAGGCATATAGGTGCTAGGCTCTGCCTTGCACACACCTGTGGTGCAGGTGTCTGGGTAAAAGCTAACTCCATGGCCTGGATGACCCTCCATCATCGGTGGTGAGACAATCAGACACTTCTCTCCACTTCAGTCTAAAACATCTGAGTGAGAGGGACTCCATTTTAGGTCTTCACCTACAGTTTCAGGGGAGATAAGTACCTAAATGCCAGAGAGTCATAGAATCATTTAGGTTGGAAAATTGTATGAATATTAAGTAGAGCCATTAACCCAGTACTGCCAAATCCACCAATAAGCCATTTCTCCAAGGGCCATATCTACATTTCTTTTAAATACCTCCAGGGCTGGTGACTCAACCACTTTCCTGGGTATCATGTTTAATGATTGATAACCCTTTCCATTATTTTTTTCCTATTATCCAATCTAAACCTCCCCTGATGCAACCTGAGGGCTTTTCCTCTTGTCTGGTCACTTGATACCTGGGAGAAGAGGCCAATCTCATCTGGCTACACTCTTCTTTCAGGGACTTGTAAAGAGCAATAAGGTCACCCCTGACCCTCCTTTTCTCCAGGCTAAACAATCCCAGCTCCCTCAGCTGCTCCTCATAGGACTTGTGCTCCAGACTCTTCACCAGCCTCACTGCCCTTCTCTGAACTCGCTCCAGCACCTCAGTGTCCTTCTTGCCATGAGGGGCCCAGAACTCAACACAGGATTTGAAGTAAAAGGGGACAATCCCTGCCCTGGTCCTACTGGCCACATTATGACTGATGCAAACCAGAATGCCATTTGCCTTCTTGCCCACATGTTTTGTTGCCAGAGGAGCAGAAATAAGGATGGCTGAAAGAATGCCATGGCCAAGCTGCTCAGGAGTCTCCAGGGTGCTGGGCTGAGGGTCCCAGGACACAATAAGCCCCTCTGCGGGCAGGGATTTTGGCGGGAGGCTGCCCCGTCTGCTGGATCCCATTCCCTATCCCAGCTTTCCCAGGTGTCTCTGCTCCAGGATCCCATTCCCTATCCCAGTTTTCCGAAGTGTCTCCTGCCCCCTGGCGGCACGGGCCACGGTCCCGCCCTGCTGTCACCCGACACCCACGGCGCTGCGTTTAAATAAAACATTGTCAGAGCAGGAAAAATCTCAGGTCTCAAGGGGAGTTTAAGTGAAGAAAGATTTCCAGATTTGCATCTGATATTGCACAAATGTAATATTTTCCAAGACACATCTTCTCTTGATTGATCAGATATGAATATAAAAGTCAGAATAAACACAAGCATACTGCTCTGCTAGAATTAATAAATCTTTCCCATTCTTGAATAAACCGAAGTTTATCTTAAAAGAAAACAAAGTTAAAAACCAGTGAAACCCTCTGCCCCCTAAAGCCTAAGTACACACTGTACCTTGGGTTTTCTTGGAGAGGCTGTTCAAGTAATAGCAACTTTAGGAAAAAATGTTCACACACTGCACCAAGCTCCTTTTCCTACAGGAATAGTTCCAGTGTTAGACAAGCAATTGCTAGCATTTTGTAACATCACTCATGAAGATGGCTGTTTGCATCCTTGGCAAAGGGCTTATGAGCAAAATCGAAATCAATAAGGAGGTCAAGGATGACACAATTCTTTATTTGATTCTTTCTTTTCTTACATTTTGGAAATGCAAATGAGAGAATGAGGCAAAGGAGGAAAAGTTGCAACAACAAGTCCATAGAACTTAGTTGTCTGAAGACCCTCAATATTCTGTGGATATGATCTAAGTGAGCTTGAGGACTTTAGAGAGCTTTGGGGTAAAATCCTGCCTCTTGGGATTCTGCCATTTCCTTTATTAGAAGCAGAATTTCACCCAGTGCAACTTCAGGACAATAGAGAGACCTTTGCACAGCCTTAGTGTAGAACACTGGAGTTAGCCAGCACACCTTCATGATTGTATGGCAACCGTGCCATATTGCATGTGCAATGCAAGCACAGAATGATAATTCTTTACTACCCTTTTATTTCTAAGATTTTAGGTCATCTCAGGCTGATGGAGTCACACAAGTTGTCCCTTGCAGGAACGAGAAAGGGTTAGTCACACCTCTGCAAACTGAACTGTTGCCCTAGTATTTTCACAAGGCTTTTGATGTAGGCTCCACAGCACATCAATTGCAGAGAGCCAACTTATTTCATCTATGCCAGCCCCAGAGGAGTCTGCAATGTAAACTGAGTTCAATGAAGGGCTACTGATAAGAACTGGTCAGAAAAATTGATTTCTTATGAATTCACATAAAAGCAGCTTTTGAGCACACATGAGGAAATTGAAGTTAGATCTGGACACACTGATGGAGTGGTTGTTGTGGATTATACAAAGTACATGCCATGCCTATCCTATTTTGTGGTTTGAATGACTACCCTGTTTAAGTGATGTTAATTAGGTGGCTGTGATGCCTGAAGAGAGATTAAGTAGAATTGGAGCACTTGGACATGGAGGAAAGTGAGCATAAGACGCTTCTGAAGGACAACACCCATGAATTACAAAATAATTGTATTTACAACATATAGTCTCTTGTGGACATTTTTTTTCCCTGATTTTTTTTTTTTTTTTTTAATCTGAGAGGTACACAGGCTAGAAAAATCAACCAGGTAAAATGGATAAAGGAAAGGTGTCCCATCCCTGAGGGGACTCTGCAGGACAGAGGGATGCCCTTGGCACTGTGCTACCCACTATGTGTCCCATTTCCCTCCCCTCACTCCAAATGCTGTCTTGGCAACCAGCCTGCAGATTCTCACTGGCATATTTCAAAGCTCATGAGAGCCCAGCCATACCTGTCTGGGCTGGAGCTGATCTCTGACCTTTTCTCAGTGCTGCTTGGTTTTCTTTGATAGCTGGGTGAATGATTGCCAGCGCCAGTAAATGATTTACTCCATGTAGAGCACCACCTGCTAGAGAGGCATATCCCTTGTTACACTGCTGAGAAAAAATATTTCTATAGGGCCACAGAGATTATAAAATTAATATATTATTTTCATAAAAAACAAATAAAGATAAGGGTAGTGGTGGTGAAAGAAGGTGGTGAATGATTCTTTTTAACGTGGCCAAAGATAAAACTGGGGAAAGTGTTCTTCTTTTCATAGCTAGCTACAGAACACAGAGCTGTGTTCACAGCTGAAGATAATGTACGTTTGCAGTGCAGCTTGATCCAGAATGCCCAGCTACATTCAGGCGGATTTGGTGTTCAGGAAAGCAAACTGCCTATTTGTTTTGTTATGTATTGGGACATCTTTTCCTCATAATCAAAGGACTGCTTGTTTTTCATGCTTGTATCATTGCAGCACCACAGAGCGGACTTTTTCCATCTGGTCTCTGGAAGATGTGGGTTATACAGCCCAGAGGTGAGAAAAGCTGCTTATGTTGCTGGAGCAGCCTGTTTTGCTGCAGGAGGCACTGGTTTATTAGTTAGCTAGATCTCTTTGCAAATAAATACATGTGTCATTGGGACTGAAGGCAGACACCTTCATTGACTGTGTTATAGGCCCTCACTCATACAGAACGGAATCTTTGGTGTATTATTTTTTAGATTCAGGTGGATTTCCTAGTTGTTAAAAAGCCATGTATTTAAAACGAGAAGATGCATTTCTGTCTTCATGGTGTCACTGGGAGAAGACGGATAGGCCATAGGCAACACAAGCCACTAATGCCAGAGGTGGGCTTGGAGGCTGCCCTCAGAGCTTCTCATCACACCACTGCAGCCTCTGGGCACTGAGGCACTCCAGGTGTAGGACAGCCTTGGGAAGCCAAGTAATGCAATTGCTAAAAATCAGAGCCAGCTCTATACTCCTGTCTGAACTGGGGAACTCTCTTACTTTTGACCTTATAATGAAGACAGCACTTTCCTGAGTGGTGCATTTCTACTCTTTTTCTTGAAAAATTAAATTTACTCTCACTTCTCTTCTGATAGCTCTCAATTTCTGTGCTGAAAAAAACACTTTCTGCATCTGAGGTGACTTGAGTGCTAATAGTGAGATTGATGGAAAATCACTGCTCAGCACTGCATAAATGAAGTTCTGTTGTACTGACAAAAACAGAGAATCATAATGCCCAGTTCTCCCATTATTTCTCCACTGTGCAAAACTTGTGTGCTGATGACATAGACTTGCAAGTAGTTCTGGCAAATTTTATTTGCAGCTCTACTTTATTATGAATTTGGAATGAAATCTGAACGGTGGGAATGAACATCGAAACAATGTTGACAGAGCTGGTGAAACTCCACATGATTTGAGGTATCCTGCCTGAGATTTTTGCAACTTAAGTATTGTGATATCATCTTATTGTTCTGATTTTACCATCACAATCCATATTTGCCAGCAATCCGGACTCAGATGAGGTTGACCATCCCTCCTCACAGGACACCTCCCATGAATATCTTTTGAGGAATTGGCATTAGGCACAGTTTGATTATACATGACACAGCTGTGACAAAATCCATTTGATGCAGTCCAATAAGAGCTCATATGTTCCCATTCTCCATGAAGCACATGTAATTCCTGTCACTCACTATTATTTTCAGTCCTTCATATCTCAGAGACTTGTCTTCCTAATATCCTCTTTGGTGAGACCTAGAAGCTGATACAAGACTCAGTCAAACGTTTATGAGTTGTGTGCCCAAGACACACGTTCCTCTAGTTCTGTCATGGGTATGTGTCTATTCACATAATGAGTTTGCTTTGATGCTGGGCAATGGGGTGACATGATGAGATATGTAGAGGTCTTACTGTGGAGAAGTACTTGTCCCATGACCGAAATTTTGGGTGTCCATTCATGCCATGTGATGGGGAAGCATTCATTTTGGTCATCTGGCATCTTAGTGTGCATTTCCAGACATGGAATGGAAAAGGATCAGGGCAGATGGGTCCTGAGTATCACTGTTGTGCTTTATTCAGTGCCCAGAACAGCCTGCTTGGAAGCCAGAGCACAATTGCAATGAAACGCTTGTTAGATGGCCATTAGGAAACATGCATTTGTTTAATGCTGAGCGTGATGTGAAAAAAATTATGGTTTCTGTGTTAATAAGGTCATATTCCCATCCTCATATGACACCTTTCTTTAGTATGTCTCTTTTTTTGTCGACTTCAAAAGCAACTTTTTGCGTGCTTTTGGTACCTGAAGTGGCTAAGACCAAGAGCATTATCAGTGTTGGGCAATGCTGGTCGGTCCACCCAGTGATCAGAGAGGAGGAGGATGATGATTTCCAGACCCCATGAGGAAGGCAGGGCTCGTGGAACCCCGAGAACGGCAACTTTTTTCGCCGTGCTTGCGAACGCCACGACGGCGGAGCGGGAGCGGGTGCGGGAAGGTGTCGGACAGCGAGAGGAGAGCGAGAGGACAGCGAGGGTGAGCCCGGGCGGGGGTCGGGGCCGAGCGGGGCTGGCGGGGGCCGGGCCGGGCCGGGCCGGGCCCCGCTCCCTCCGCCACTCCCCGCCGGCCCCACCGGTCGGGGCCGCCGGCGGCGGCAGGCTTAGTCAGAGGAATGTGGGTGGGACTCCCTCCTCCCCGGCGCCTTAAAACCCCGCTCGGACCGGCAGGCTCGCAGTCTCCCGTCCCGCCGGAGCGTCCCCGCAGCACCACACCCGCGACGCCCGGGCTCGCTGGGCGCGCCGCCGGCCGGGCACGATGGTGGTGTGCGGCCTCGCCTGCTGGAGGTGCAGGTGGCTCCTGCCCCTGCTGCTGGGCCTGGCCATCATCATGGGCATCATCGCCCTGGCGGGCCGGGGCTGGCTGGAGTCCGAGTCGGAGCCCTACGTGCAGCAAGCGTCGCTGTGGGAGAGCTGCACGCGGGGCGAGGAGGATCTCAACTGGAGCTGCGAATCCCTCATGGACTACGGTGAGTGAGAAGCCCTCCGAGGGACCCGGGGCAGTGGGTGCCAAGGTATTGACCTCCCCTAACTCTGTTGTGGAGCAGCTGCTTTCTGGAATTGAGTTTCCCTCCAGAACCAGTATCCGTGCTGTTTCGGGGCTTAAGCCAGCACCGAAACACAGGACTAGACTGTTCCAGAGCGATCTTTTTTAAATCGGTACAACACTGAGAAGCCGGCGTGTTGATATTTTGGGTTTTTCTGAAGTTATTTTACAACCAAAGTAAGATAGCAACTGGCTCCAGGTCTGTCTGTTTGCTTCCCTTGGACTCTGATGGGGCTGCAGTGCCACAGCCTTACCTGGCACCAGGCAGCTCCCTCCCTGTGCCGCTGGCTTCCCTGGACGGACGGCGGGTGTGGAAAGCTTCACGCCGGGTGTCCTCTGCAGAACCACGCCTGGATAGTAGTAAAATGGTATTTTCCCGACCCTTCGGGGGAAGAGAGCACCTTAATTTAACCCTCCTGGCCAAGGGAGTGCAGCTATTAAAATGCCTCCTGATCTGCAGCTTAAAATGGTCTGCTGTGGGTTCGCAGGCAGAAAAAAAATGCTCTTTCCTTTGTACCTCTCTGTTGCACTGGGAGGGATAAGTGTGCCTCTGTTTTAACTTGTTTAGCTGCTTCTGTGTCTGGCATCGCCACTGTAACATTCTTACTGCACACTCTCAGTTTCTAGGTCTTCTGGGAGACTTTTTGTTTTATTGCTGGAATACGTGGGTCTGATTACATCTGCTTTTCCCTCAAACAAAATATTTTTGGACAAATAAGCAGACCCGCCTTAAGATCCTGGATGAGGGCTCTTTAGGGACTGGGGGGCTGGAAGGGTGTGTTTCATCTGGGAGAGCTGGGACTGTTTCCCTGCGCAGATCCCTCGCCGCCCGAGCACGGCAGACTCACTTCCAGAAGCTTTTCATTGCAACACTCATGCACAAGCTAAATCCTGAACATACTGCGAGAGAAGTGGCTTTGTTTCTCAGCCGGATGATGGCTTCGGGCTTTACTGCAGGTGGAAGAAACCTGGCTAGTGAGACGAAAATATCCATCTCCCCCATTAGACAGAGAAGAAAAGCTACTGCAGAGTTGCTGAAATTTGCGTTGCACAGGGAAAAAGTGCTAACACAGTACAACTGCTGGAATTTGTTTTCTCCTATAGTGACACTGCTTCACACGTCCCTGAGTACTGATGGGTGTGTGCTTTGCGTCAGCCCTCAGCATTGTGGGACAAAAGTAATTTTCTGCCGTTTTTCTCTAGTTAACAGGCTGAAACAGAAGAATAGTACCCTTGACTTCACTTGTTTAAGCCTTGGCTTATTTGAACCAAAACTTATTTAAATTCTTGTCTTATTTATATGAATTTGCCTGTTCTCAAATTTTCGTAACCTCAATGCCACTGTCTACTCGGATAGCATTTACATCTAGAGACAGGATGTAACACATGAGTTCAGGTTTGATTTGTCTTGTTTTCTTTTCTGTTCTTCTGTGGTAATGCAATTACTGTCAAAATAGGTGAGGGCATTTGCAAAGGAAAAAATGCCTAGCAGGCATTTACAGCACTGCTGCAGGAGAATAAAGGTTAACTAATTGAGATGCATAACTTGTGTTTTGCATGCAATAATTGCTGTGCACTCACCATTCTGTACCTCTCCTGACGAAATGAGGGCTTCAGAGTGGATCTCCATTAACAGAATGTTCCATTAGACAAATTCTTAATTGAGCTGTGGCATGTGTACGAGGAAGAGGAAGAAAAAAAGCAGGCGAGTCACTTATTTTAAATGAGAGGAAAGGGGCAGGAAAAGACAAACAAAGATTTGCAAATAGGAGCGTCTCCTAAACTGCATAGCTCCTTAATGCGCATTTGCAAATACCACATGAGAGGGAAGAAGTGAAAGGGAAAAAGAAGAGTAGGATGTCATGTGGTAGGGAGGCAGGGAAGGGATTTTTGTTTAGAGTTCTGTACTGGTTTGTGTCTGGGAAGTGCCCTGGCTGGCAGTGTCTGTATATTATCAAAATGTTGCAATGCAAAAGTGCTGCAGTGCACTAGAATATGACTCAAGATGACTAAGTCTGGACCATTGCAGGATTTAACTGTTGACTGTGTGTTTAAAACATATCAGCAAGCCATCAGCTATGACAAAGATTATTTGCACCGTGTAACTTGGAAAGGATGATTGTCTTAATAGTGATGAGATTGTAAGTTTAGGAGCAATATTTATGGGTGGCTCTGCCCTCCTGGTTCTGAATGATTGGTCCCAGTGACTTTGCTTCGAATTAACACTGTAAAAGATGGGTGTGTACATGTGCAGTAAAGGTAACTCCATTGGGTTAACTCTTAACTGACTTTCCAACAGCCAGTTGGTATTAATTTAAGTACATACCAGCCAACAAAGAAAAAGGGAAGTATTCTTCTGGATCCTTAGTAAGTGCCAAAAAAAAAAAAAAAAAAAGAAGCAAGAAAGGTGGTGGAACCTAGGAGCCCAACCTTAGTGGATCATATTTCACTGCAGCTGTGCCACTGTACCTATGTCCCTAGAGGCATAGACTTTGATAACACAGGTTATTGGTGAAACTGAGTGCATATGGAGGCTTCACTGAGGGGCCAGGTAAATAAAGGAGGAATGCTAGGTGTATGCTTACCTTTTCAATGCGCCTCTTTTCAGGCATGCTTTTGTCTGATTTACAAATGCATTCAAGACAAACTAACATCATTTATAGTGTCAGGCAAGTGCAGGCACTCGGGAAATGCTACTGGGAAAGGTGTAGCAGTTGGTGTCCCTGCCTACACCCAGAAAACACTCACTGCAACTTCCTGGTAAAAGATCCCAGTGAAATGTGAGGCTAGTGTCTCTGCCAGTGCACTTTGCTGGCTCCTGAGCAGGCACACTTCTGCTGCTGACAATCCAGAGACTATATGTGTAGGATTGTGCCTCTTCTCAGCTCTCAACTGAAGCCAAGTTTGTATTAGAAGGCTCGTGTTTAATATTTTGGTAGTTTAGCAGTTGCTTTTCCTGCACTCCTAAAGCCAAAACAGATTGTGATTCCCAGTATTGATTTCCAACCTGCCCTCCCAGCAAACCTTCAGTTCTGGGCTCCTCTATGCTCGTGGTGGGTATGCACACAGCTTCCTCTCACCAGTCATGCTCCCATGTAAGTTTGCACATTATCTGAGCAAGAAAGTAGTGCTGACACTGCTCTTTTGCTCACAGTCCACTACTCTTTTATTACATCAAAAAAGGGAGATATTTTAGGATGTTCTGTGTAACGGGCTCTTGAGGCCAAATAAGGATTGCTACTGCCATTTATATACACAAGAATATTACAGCTACATTGCAAAAATGTGTCCAGTCTCTGCAGGTCGTGATAAAAACTTCCATTTATTCATGAGCTAACAAACTAGCTTCAGCTTCTGGAAGTGAATGAACAAAGATGAGAGTCTTGTTAATTCAAATCCTGTAGCAGTTCATCTTCCTGCTAGATTATTTTTACAGCTCTTTTATTGATTTCTAAAGGGAAATCTAGATTTAAATATCTTAGCCTATAGAAATTCCACCTTCTCCCTTTTGAGGTTGAGGCATGGCCAAATGAAATCAGGAAATACACTTAATGCTAAGGCACTGTTGCTTGCTTTCTTTTAATTTCATCATATTACTGGTGCTCATCATTAAACTTTAGTAATCGAGACTCCTCCTAGTTATTTGCGTGATAACATTTGCAGCTTAGTTCCTTTCCATAGTAATCATTAATGTAGTGTAATGCTATGTAATAAAACTCTTAATCCTTCCTAATAATTACAGACCTTCAGCTTCTGAACGGTTGTTTTTTAAATGTTCTTTCAACACCACCATAATTGATAAATACATTTCTGCTGATTAGATGAAAAGAACTTGACTGTTCTTTGAGACCAAGCTGATCTGGAAAGACTAATACCCCCAGATATTCCTCTGCTTTTCTGCTCTCCTATTAGACTGCCTTCTTATTTATGCAGCTCCAAATGACTGTGGTGTTCTTGGTTGATTTCATAAACAGACATAATATTTATGCTTACTTTGCACAAGGAATACTCTTGCTGCCAAATGAATAGATCTGAGGATTTTCTATTTTTATGGAAAAGCTTAAATTCTGGCTAAATATCTTATGATTACAAGGTACTTTTGAGCATAAACCAGGTAATCTGTAATTTTCTGACTTTGAGCAGGTCTCTCCAGTTCTTATGGCAGCAAACAGTGAAAGAATAAACCTGCATCTCTCCCCTCCTGGCAGCTGGGAGCTGTAGGGGGAGGATCTTTCAGAAAAATAGGGGAGCTGGGTGGTGTGGAGGCTTGATCAGCTCTCAGAAGCCTTTAGGAGGAAAAGAAGTTGAGTAAGCCTGACTTGATAGGTGTGGGGATGAGGGAGATCCTTAATGAAGAAACAGCAATTTCAGTTTTATCTCTGCAGCAAGCCCCTGTGCTAAAAACTCTCCCTGTTGGTGGGGGTGGCAACAGGTCCTGTGGATAAGGAACATCCAAGAGTTGCACCCTATGCTCGGGAAAGGTGCACCCTTCTACCCCAATCTCTCCCATCAGTCACTTACTAAAAGACTTTATATGTATACACAACGTAAGAGAAATCTCAAAAATTAACTGTAAGTCCAGAGGTTTTTGCTGCTCTTCCTGTGATTCCCACAGGGGATCAAATGTCTGGCTGATAGTTCTGTCGCTGACTACACTCGTCCAGCCCAGAGCACACCCATCTACAGCTGTGGGCAGCACCTATGACTCAGTCTTATCAGGTCTTGTCAGCATTAACCTGTTGCTAAATGATGTTGGAAGAGATAATCCAGCTGAAGAAAGAGTGGAAGGTACTGGGTCACCAGCGCTGAGCTCTGTCACATAGGAGCACAAAACTCAGAGTTTCCTAACGATGCTACCTGCTGCCGCCTTGTTTCTGAAGACCTGAAGCAAAGCTGAGCTTGATATTAATCTTCCTGACAAGATATCTCCTGCAGCTATATGTGTTGTCATTTTCTTATTGCCAGAGACAAGAAAATAAATAACTGTGAGCAGAGCCAGGGCTGACCTGTATCCGAAAGCTTATTATGCTTCTGAAGAAAGTACGGATGATATGCAAATGGCAGAGAGAGCACTGTGGGCATTCTGCCCTGTACTCCTCCAGTTGTGTTTGTGTTGCACTAAATCTCAAGGTGTCTAACGTGCAGGTGTATTTTGGTTTACAACCTACATTTTATCAAACAGATGCCAGATTTGTCCTCTTACACCTTGACAGATAAATAATGCATCTGAAAGGGAATATGCTATGGTAACTAAGTGTTCCTTCTTGTTGTAATTTTTTTATTTCTTAATAGGGCAAATATTGATTAAAAAGTTTGCCTAGATCATCTAGTCCGAATGGGTTTTCCTGGGCTGGCTGTGTTTAATGGTTACATATCCCTTTATATTAGTTATCACTAAGTAAATCCTATTATGGAGACAATATTCAATACCTGCCTTAGATATGACAGAATATTTTGTATGAAAAGATTTTATCAAACCACTGACGTAGCTCTAATCTCCAGACACTCATCACTCTCCTCCCTGCTTCTTCACCTCAGCATTCCCTCAAGGAAGGGGTATGAGACATGCATAGCTAGCTGAAAAGAAGAAATTTGATAATTTTTTCTGTCTTGAGTAGTTCCAAGAAGGGAGAGGGGAAAGAAAAGCTTTTCCTTATCTTTTCGGCATCAGTTTTATTGTCTTCAGGTGGCCGTGGTGGTGGTTGGGAGTTTTGGCAGAGATTTGGCTGATGGGTACCTGCAGTATTTTATTTTTGCTGTTGGATTACAGAAGAAAGAAACCAGTTCAAACACATCTAATTAAAATAGCTGTAAAACAATACTTTGCTTTCAGATAGAAAACTGCAGAGAAAGAATGGAGACTACATGGAAAGCAAGATAGCTCCAAAGTTACTTCAACTGTGTTGGAATTGACAGCTATGATGAAAGAGAATTTTTTTTAAAAATGTTCTGACCTAGATCTCACTGGTCTCTTTATTCCTACATTAGAAGGAACTCAGGATCCTGCCCTACCTCTGTCTGAGTGTGTGAAAGTAGAAACCCACAATATGTGGATGTGGGAATTGAACTGTGATGACAGCTGACTGGAAAATAAAGCACTAGCCAGTATGGTTTAGCCCTTGTGGGCAGGTATCCTGCCTCCAGGGCAGGAACACCTTTGCTTGTAGCTGTTTGCACTGGGCTCACCTAAATTACTTGGTTTCTGAAGAGGACAAGGTGTGTGAGGGCCTTTTTCCAAGGCCATGTTGCTGCCAAAGTAGAATGGCTGGCTGTTTTTCTAGGAGGCTTTCCTGGCACTGTTGGCCCTGGCCTGTGGTGGGAGTGTTCTGGATGCTGATGCTGCTCTGTTGGAGTACAGCCTCTTGCTTCATGCCTGAGCTTCTCCAGCATGCAGTAGCTCCCTGCTAAGTAGCTTGATACACTCTGTTCCAGAAAATGTCAAAGTAATGATTCAAAGAGAATTTATGAACTTTTACCTCCGATTTTGTTATTTCTTCTCCACCTGCTACATTTTAGCTGTGAATAATTCTTTTTGTCATCTTTTCAGCTATTGCTGGTTTATTTCTTTTTGGTCATGCTTGTTTTGTTCCACATGCTCTGTTTTTGTCATAAACAAATAGGAGTTTTCTGCAGGCAGCACTGTTATTTCCCAGCAGTTACCTCCTGTGGTGGTACCCTCTTGTCTGCTTTCACACTTCCCTTTGCATGGAAGTGGTTTTGTAAACTTGCATGTCAAACAGGAGCTGTAACGATAAAGGGCACTGTCAGCAGTTGTGTGCCCTATCTGCTCAGATGTCTGTGTGTGCCTTGCAGATATGGAGTTTGAAGGTATTATCTCTCTTCTCTGCTGTACTCTACCCCTCTTTCAGCAAGACAAGTTAGCTGGCAGGGAGTCTTGTGCTGCTCCAGCAGTGAGGGTGCCCCCCTGCCCTGCAGCTGTGTGCTTTGCAGGCATTCAGTATTCTTTGACATAAAGATACGCTTCTTACAGTGAAGGGTTTCAATTAAAAAATTATTGAAGAAAACCAAAAAGCTGCAATGACCTACAGGACAGTACTGCTGTGTGTAATACCTTTTTTTTTCTGTTTCAAGGCTGGGGAAGAGCAGCAGCTGCCACGTACCTCGTTGGCTTTGTGATCCTGGTCATCTGTTTCGCCCTTGCAGTCATCGCGTTCTCGATCGAGATCCTCCGCTTCAACTTTGTGCGAGGAATTGGAGGCCTGCTCTTTGTTGTTGGTAAGGCTGGGCACAAAGACAAGATTATTTTAGATGTGAAACAGGCATCAGCAGAAAAACGTGCTAGATGGAGCCTCCCTTGTGAAATTAGCTGTCTTTGTCTGGTTTATGACTCATTTTCATGGGGAACAAGGGAAGGTTGAGTTGTGCTCTGAAAGCATTATGGGTAGGGAAGCTCCAGTGGCCTTTGTCAGTTCTCACTTTCCCAAAAGCACTATATGGGGACACCCAACACCTTTGACCTTGCATGTTACACGCTAAGACTTAAGAGCTGAGAGGCTTGGGTGCTTCCCACCTTTCTGATGGGAGGAGGAGGAACAGGGCTCTGGGAGGTAACTGGCTCGGCAGGGTTCCTGGTGCTGGCTGTGGGATAGGGCTGGTCACAGCATGCAGGTGTGTGCCTTAGCAACCTGGCAATGGCAGGTGAGATGCCACAGCCACATAGGCGTGGGGATCTGCTTGGAACAGAAGGCACATACCTCTGTAATAATGCAGATTTGATTGCAGGTCTGAAGCTAATCCTTACATATCTAAAGTATGCACTTACCTCCACGTACCTTTTCTTAATGGGAACCGTAATATGTTCACTGTAACTTACTCCTGGTTTTCTTTCTTTTCTCTCTCTAGCTGCATTCCAGATCATTGGCTTGGTCATTTACCCAGTGAAATTCACAGAAGACATTCCACTGTTGGGAGATAACATGTTCAGCTGGGCCTATGGCTTTGGCTGGGCCAGCACTGTTGTTGTAATAGGTTGTGCTTTCTTCTTCTGCTGTCTCCCCAACTGGGAAGACGAAGTCCTGGGAAACATCAAGCCTACCTATTACTACTCCTCCCCAGAGAGAGCACCATACTTAAATTGAAAGATTAAGCCCAAGTACAGTCAACTGCCAAAACAAAGGAGCACCTCTGATGTACATTTGGTGTCATTGTGGGAGGCTGAAAAACTCACCTTATTTTGCCAGAATATTTCTTACTATGCCTGGCAATAAATTAGGAAAAATATTGGCATCTTAAACCAAATAGCTTTTACCTAAAGTATTGTTTACATATTCTCATGTCAATTCAGTTTGGGTGGTTTACTTGCTCCTTCCCTTCCCATTAATTGAGTCATCCTTATTTTATTCTAATATTTTCTTATGAATATAGATGATAGTGTTTCAAGTGTAGAAAGGAAAAGGATAGATTTTAAACAACCCCATTGTTGGTCCTGCGAGATGTGTTGTTTTTTTTCACCTCTGACAAAACTGCTTTAAATGGAGCTAAGAAAAACACAGTCTTCCAAGGAATGCTTTTTCTTCTGTCAAAGTCAGTCCCGAAGAAGAAACTTCTGTGATACTATCACAGTTACCTGCTGCCTAAAAATCTTTTCTCATTCCTGTTACTGGACTGTTGTTGACTATTAGCTATTTGAATTAAGGGAAAATAAAATTAAAATTTATTTTCCGCCAATTGGTGCTGTTGGACAAGATCTCTTCTGAAGCATGGAGCTGGTGTGCATAACGTAACAGTGGCTAATATAACATTGGTGGGTTTATGGCCACAGCAGACTTGTGATGGAATCACATATATATGTTGTAATGGATTCAGATGTTAAACTACACACATTTTTACATGGTATATGAGGGATGCTGATTTAGAAACTATCTTTGAGCAGAAATATAAACTACTCTATTTGTCTGCCTTTGGTAAAGTTGCAGTGTTTTAATCATCTGTGCTTTGGAGGAGAATAGCATAAGGTGTTTAAAAACCTCCAAAAGTTTCTAACACTGTAGGTATCTCAGAGTTTAGTGAACTTGGGGCTGCTTTGTGAGTGAGTAGAGGTGACAGATAGAAATAGAAAGGCAGTTCTGTGAGCAATTTACATATGTAAACTTCATACAGACATCTATGTCGGAGTAATCTGGCTGGCTCCTCATTTATGTTTCTACAGCCAGCAATTCCAAATAAGTATTCCAGCGGGGCATAGCCATGTCTGTGTTGGTCATGGACCTGCAGCACCTTACAGCAGATTTAATTATGGTCTGTAATCTTTGTATGGGCTTTGCTCAGCTGGGGAAGAAGGAATAAGTTCATTCTTTGAACACCTCTTCCAGCTATGGGAGAAGTAGCTTTAGCAAAGACAGACTGAGGAGGATACGGGTGGGGTGGAAAGCAAATGCTGCATGTTGCTCTGTGTTATTTCTTACTCTCATGAATCTGGTACTTAGAGGGTAAGTGTGTGGGTATTTGTATTCATGAACATGTACAAAATAGAATTTAGAAAGCATTAACCAACAGACTGTAAAGCTAAAGTAGTTTACAACTGATCTTTTGCAATGCCTTGTATTTCTTGTATTATATATTGTATAGCTTTCCATTTTGTAACACCTTTTTCAATTTGATAATGCTATGTATTGCATGTGATCATGTTTTAGAGAGGCCAGGTGATTCCTGAAGGTCCCTTCTAGGCCTGTATTTTATAACTTTACAGAGCATAAATGTCTGCAGACTTCAGAATTTTGTTACGAGCTCAGATGTGGCATATGCAATCTACTGTATTTATGATTCTTGCTGAATAAGAGAGTTCTGTGACAAACGTATAGTTTTAAATTTTTTTCCCTTTTCTTTACTGTACTGGCTGGTGGGGAATGCTGTGTAGACTTACTTTATAATAAGTAATGATGGTACCTACATCTAGTGAATTCAAATCACAACAGAGAATCTTAAGTCATGAAAATCCTTGCACAACTAAAGCTAAAAAGAAGAAAAAAGTGTAAGAAAATGGACAGCTTTCTAACGACAGGGAGTCCATTACCAGATTACCATGGTAATATGGTAATCAGGTTTAGTATAATTTAAGTCTTTTGTATGCTTTTTTATAGGCATTGGCATAACTTGTCAAAAGAGCACTAATGTAAAATAAACTTGGCTCTGAATGTGCTGGGAGGGGTAGAAGCATAACCTGCATGTTACACAACTAAGATGTTCCAGAGAAAGCTATTGCAAATAGTTATTAATTACTTTCAAGTGATATTAATGTATGTGACATTCGTTTCAAATGTGGCGGCTTAATTAAAAATGTTTTAACTGACAATTGTAGAAACTTGGTGGTTTTTGTGTTTTGTGGATTAGTTTTGTAAAATCAAACAAATAAGCCATTTTTTTCTTCTCTTAAGTTGAATATCAATATCCATAAAGTGTCAGGTTAATTAAATGAAGTTAAAGGCCTCATGTCCAGGAGGCAGCAACTTCATTTTCCAGTCAAATAAGCTTCAGTATACACTGCAAAACATGTCTGTGCACTTTCACTGAAGTGCCAGGCATAGAATGTTCTTTCCTAAGCCAAAACCTCTTAAGTGCATCCCAGCTTAAGGGGGAACTCTCAATAGTTTAAATACACACAGTCTACAGGAGGTCTCACGTGTGGGAAGTCTGTTCTTTATCAAAACTGTTCCAAGTGCCTTTCCTCCAATGCTCAAGAAATTTAAATAGTGAGAAAAAGATGGCGTATTAGCCTGCTGTTTTCAGTGTAAGGCTGCACTTCTCCCGTGATTAGAAAGCTTCCCACTTCTAACCTCAGTTTATGCATGGCCCATATTATAGCCCTGTCCTAGTGGTGTTTTTAAAGAGAGCAAATCAGTCAGTCACTCCTGGCTTACATCAGCCTGTGGCTTCTGATTTCTGGAAAGACAGGTTCATCAGTCTCCTGTTCATTTTCTTTTTTTTTTTTTTTAATCTGTCATCTTCCCGAAATGTCTTAATTTTAAAATTAATTTACTACCCTAGATTCTGGTGCTTTGCATGTGTTTCTTTTTGTGATTTGGTTCCATGCCTCCCCCTTTTTAATGACTTCTAATTTTAAATAAACAAATAGGAAAAATATTTTAGCTCCTTTTAGATTTTCCTAAATGCTTTCAAGATAATTGCAGGGTTTTTATAATGCCCTTCTTTTGACAGGAAGAGAATTTGTACTCCTGTCTACCTACCTGTCTGTATTAAGCTGCAACCTAAATCTGTGCTCACTAAAATCACCTAAATATCTCCAGTGAGCTTCAGGCTGAAGGGTTGCTCCTTCTCATCCAGCTTGTAAAAGGGAGAGTAGTTCAGGGGAATCTGAGCACACTTGGTCCTTGTCTCAGGAGGAGTTTTGAGCAATCAAAAATGTGCATGACTGAGCACTAATTGACCTGAATGGGATGATTAATGCTTAAATCTCATGGATATGGGAAACAGCTGCCACACCCCACTGGGTTTTTGTATTTTTAGTTGACGTTACAAGTGACTAATTTTTTAGACAGTTCATTGACAAGATAGAATTCTAAAAGATTATTCACCTGACCTTTACATCCTGCATACAAGGGCTTTTGGATGTAGAATACATACATAAATCTAGGGAGTGTAGTAACAGATCATTCGGGAAGGGGGAGGATTTTTGTTATGGTGATAAGCACTCCAGAAACAAAAAGAATCGTGTGCTAAGAGAAAATGTTGCACACATACACACAAAGAGAGTTGCTGAGATCATTGAGCACTTACTAACTAATGATGAACCAAGTACACATATCTATGGCAACCAAAATGCTTCAGGACATGCACAACATTTGAGAGCTGAGGTACTGGTCCCACAACTCAGAGCAGTGAGGGTTACTGGCAATATGGAACAGCACCCTGAAAAAAACAGGTACATGAAGTTCCACATGTTTTTAAATGGATTTGGGACATGATATTCACAACCAGAATAAAGTTTAATCAAATCTGGTGGATGCATTTGAGTTTTTAAATTTGATTCCTGTAACCGGCATTGGTACAGAAGTAGTGAAATCCCTGTGCACTGGGTTCACAGAACCTGGTAAATGCCAGTGTTACTGCACAGGTGCAGCAGTTTATATGTGTAGATCCCATTTCCTGCATGTGAGCTGTGTATTTATGAGATAATTCCAATGACTCCATGATGCAGGTCTGCACTGGTACAGTAAGCAGCCTTTTGTTTGGGATTTCCTGATGTCCTGAGGTGTGGGCAAAGCTGCTCCAGCTATGAAGCTTGACATCTAGAAATTCCAGGCAAAAATCCAATGCCCTCAAATTTTGCCTATGTAAAATTACATTTAAATTACTTGAGAATTGTTAGAATAATCCAAAGGATTTTTTCATTAGGATTTGATGCATGAATTTAATAAGGTCATTATTAAATTTATAATAAAACCTGTACAGTCATGCCTAGGGCTTTATAATATAAATATTACATCTATAAACAAGATAAATAATAATTTGTGATAAGAACTATGCATAACATAACATAACATAACATAACATAACATAACATAACATAACATAATTAATAGAAATTAATAATATTCCTCACGGGTTCATCTTTGCAGGATTGAATAACATGAACAAGAGTTGGTATGGATGATGCTTTTTATTTATTCAAGGGAATGGGGACAACACATGCTAGTTTTCACAGTTCTTTGTGAATATAGAATATTTTACAAGCATCAAAGTTTGCCAAGGCTCAAGGTGATACATTGGAAATCAGTGTTCACTGAGTTTGAGAGGGCCCAGAAAGATTTGGAGTGAACACTTGGATGAAACAGAAGTCCTGTCCTACAGTGTGCTAGTGTGCTGCCCTGGGAAATGATCATGGATCAAAGTAGGCTGGTGTAATGGTCACAGTCCTGAATATGCTTGGAGGCATATGACTGGGGCAGGAGCTGACCTGTGGCCATTACAGTCCCTTTTCAGGAAATAGCCTATTTTTAAGCTCTCTTTGTGTTAGCAATCCCTTACAACAGGAAATAAGCCAAACTTATAATGAAAAATATAATTTAGGTGAATTGTTATACATGAAAATTAACTTCTGCCTTGAAACAGAAGGACAAAACAACTTGCAAAACAAAATTTGGGAAAATCATAATTGGCATTTGGTAATAGGACAATAAGTTGAAAATGTTGCTAGGAGACTTGTTTTAATTTTAGCCCTCTTGTCAAATCAATTTCACATCAAACATTTGAAACTGAAGCCATCATTTCCATGTAACACATTAGTTTCAGCAAAAGCCTTCTTTCAGCTGGAGAATCTCAAAGTGAAAATTTCTGGCTGAAACCCCTTAAGACATGTTTAGTGTGCATGTCATATCTGTAAATATCGGAGTGTTTAAACAAGTAGCCATTCCCAACTGACCCATCAGGCAGAGCAGATAAAAGCCATTTCTTTGGCAGAGAACTGTAAGTACCAAGGCTGTGGCACCTGGGAATTACCTAAGTGAAGCTGATTTTATTACTCTCCTAAGGCAACTGAGCTTTATGCTTTACAAGGAGTTACTGTTATGATCCACTACAACAGGACAAGTATTTACTTAGCTTACCTATGCCACAGAGAAGTTCTGGAGCCCAAAGCAAGTAGCTTAAGCAAAATTATCCCATATGTAGAACAGGACTGTGCTGTACCACTCTAACTGCTTAGCCACAGGTTCATAAAATCCCTGTACACAACATGCTATGATTCTTTCATTCTATGATTCTGCATGCTCACTCGAAAGCTTGTGCTCCTGAGTGCCACTCAAGGATAATACAGACACTCGATGGTTACAGGTGTCCAGAGGCCATCCCAGCACCTAACTGAGTAGTTGGTTTACAAGACATCCTTGATTTCAGCTTTTTGCCTGGAGAAGGGGGAGTTGACTGAACTGATTAAACTTCTACAGAGCCTCTGTAGGAAACCTTGTTCCGATATAGAGCTTATCAAAGCAAAAACTAGCTGACAATTCAATCCATGCTCAGGCATAGAGAGTCTTTGTACTTTCCTAATCTTGTGTTTTCCTTATTCCTTATTTTCCCAATATGGTCTTGAATTGCTCATATAAATGACAATCCTGGATGCTGCCCCACGTTTGCATCTCGGGTGTTAAAACTCATTGGTTTGCACATGTAGCCTTGCTAAGGAGAGGTAGCCTTTCAAGCCTAAGCCTTGGTCTTGTTAAGTCAAGTCAGCTTTACTGAAAAGACCCAGAGAGTGCTGCATATGGGGCAGGCTTCGGAGGCCCTGCAGCAAGCTGGTCCCAGATGACTCTTGCTAAAACTCTTAACAAAACCCTGTGGGAATTTTCCTCCAAGATCAGCAGTCAGCTAACAGAGGAGGTGTCCAACATCTGCAGAGCTTTTCTGTGCTGTGTGGGACAGACAGTGGAAAGTTCTCCCAAATGCACAGTGGAAGGACTGAGCACCCACCATTTCCCAGGTCATCATAAATATAATGGAGAAGTCACAGTGCCTGGCCACCACAAGAGAGTTCCTCAGAAAGGGTTGGTGTGGGCAAAACTACAAGACCTCAACTGTGTGCATTTTTGTAGTAGAGTGCTTTTATTTTGCAAAGAAGAAAAGTCAGGTCTTGTTCAGAATGTATTTCTGTGATGATTTCTACAATGATGTTTAAAGGTCTTTTTCTACATATGCTCGCTGTGGATGAAATATTAGTCACATGAGAACACTACTGCCTTACTCCCAGGTACAGGGAGTGACCACGAGGTACAATTTGGCTGACTGAGTTGCATCACTATTTGGGCTGTGGTTGTAACAGTAACTGCAGTGCTGCCCTTTCCAAAGGGAAACAGTAGATTGGCATTACCAGCAAAAGTAAAGGACCTACGGTTGTAAATAGATCAATAAAGGTAGTTACTAAATTTATGCTCAGAGTGACATGTTAGATGTAAGGTAGCACACAGGAGAATGAATCATAAAACAATCTTAGCAAAGCTTTTAAAATCCACACTCTAGGGACTTCTTGTTTATAAGCAATGTGAATATCAGAGAATGAAGGTGTGCTTGCTGCAAAAGCAATGAACATGCACCACAGCCAGTCAGCTTATGCCAATCTAGTAATTTATACATTTTAGCTGACCAGACACTAAAGATGAATGAAAACACGCTGCCAGTGATTTGTTAGTTTCTTCTTCCACTAAAAAAACCATTTGTGTCTTGGCTGAAAAAAGCACATTTTATTTCTAACTCTAATGCTGTAGAGTTGTTTGCTTTATCAATATCCTTCTGCTTACTTGATTACCTTAAGTAATAACGAAGATTCATTAGCAATATTTTTAGGTGCAGAAAGTGCACCACAATCTAACAGTTTTAACATTGATAATATAGATTCATTTTTGACTGATGATGCTGGTGTTAGCCAGGAAGGTCTATCCACAGATCTTGGAGAAGGAGAACAAGAATTTGCTTTCATGTAAACACCCAGCTTATACATTGTAAAAGATGAAGCATGGTGAAGGTAAGTCATCACTTAAACTTTTCAATCATTTTTCCCTGTTTACCATAGGAGTATCAGAATTACATGAGATAGATACATCATTTTGTTACCTATGGATGTATCTCCCTCTCTGCTGTTCAAGATATCGCAAATTACCCTTTTACTGAATGTGAAGACTGCTTGTAATTCTAAGTTACTTAAGGATGACAAAGGTGGGCAAGACACAGAAACGTTCGTGGTGACTGAACACTACTCACCTTTCTTTCACAACATGATAATGCTCTCTGTGGTATCACCTTGCAAATGCTAGCATTTGTGACAGTATGCATTCATCCACAGGCGAGCTGTAATAGAAACTGATGACAAATCCTTCAGTAAGCACCTACCTGAAACACAGCTGAGCATTCTAAATTCAGAGAGGATCATTTTAGTCCTCAACAGACATTGGCTCTCAAATGCATGACTGTACCTGTCTTCATACTAGATTTCAGGTACAAAATTGCTTTAATTTGATTTTGCCTATATCTCTATAAAGCTGTAATTTTGTGAAAGCTTGAAACTTGGCAAGAGACTAGATACAGAGAGCTGAGCAAAGGCTTGTCCACACTCTACTGCCACATTTATGACTATTTCTGAAGCCATCTTTAAAAATCATTTAATATCCAAACCTGTGTTCTCTTAAACTTTTGGATTCTTTTGTGTTCACTTCTACCCTCAGCTGTGGCAACAGAAAGAACATGCATATACAAACTCGGACAACTTGCAGCAAACAGCATAGCATACTAAGGTTGGGCTTCAAATGATATTGGCTTTAATGTAAATATTTCTTTAAATCACGCATAACAAATTCACATATTGCAGTGTTATAGAACAGGTAAATGATATTTTAAACATTAGATTAATGATAACTGAATTTGTGGATAGCACAAATGTGAACTACAATGGAAGATACATCCTATTCTAAGGAAATGGTTTTTCTGTAGAATTTATTTTACAAAAGAAAAAATGAGATTGTCCCTTGTTGCCAACTCAAAACAGCAGCTGGTGTCTTCATAGTTGGCTGTAGCTTTCAGCAGCATTCAAATTCAATGGCCAAATCAGTAGAAATGTCTCCTGCTCTCACAGAGGCCTGTTGGATACCCCTGATGGACCTCTCACAGCCAAAGGGATATGGGACTGTCTGTGCCACAGGACAGCTGCTGGCAGGATGTTTCAGCTGGCCAAAAAGAGAGATAACACAGCCACATCACTTCTAATCTACCAGCAGGCAAATAAGGTATCTGATGAGAGATAAGGCATGGTGTCAACTTCTTCAAATCAAATTTTTCATGAAGTTACTACTCATTCGCTGTGCTGCAGCTCATTGCTGTGGATCGTCCTGTTTGGTTCTCTGTCAGCTCGATGACTCTTCAGGCACAGTGTATCAGTGCAATGTAAATTATTAATTTCTTTGATTTAGGCCATTATTGATTTATTAATGTTAATTCAGAAAAATGCTGTGGAGTTTGCAGTTCACGAACAGTTCATAGCTGTCACATTGCACTATGAGAGCTGCAATACAATAACAAATTTCTTTGAGTAAATGAGGTCAGTACTTGGATGCAGCCCCACCTGACAAAATCCACCATGGGAGCAAAGGATACTTTGCATCCTCTGGGCTTAACTGTGTTTCACACAAACCACCTTTGATCAAGGGCTGCAGCTGCTTCCAGATGTAAATGCAATTTGGCCCTCCCAAAATACCAGGTTGTAGCATGTGTTAGTTCAAAAGGAGAGTGCAGGGAGCACTGCAATATCCCCTCTGAGCCGACAGACAGCAAACTGTGCCCCACACTCAGCTGGGTGTCCTCCCGGGGCACAGAGAAGTGATGGCTCATCTCTGCCTTGCGCTCTCTGCAGCCTAGACAGGCTCTGACAGGCCCCAGGCAGTGCCTGTGCAGCCAGATCCACGCTCGGGGAGTGTTCGTGAGGCTCAGTCAAAGCAGAACTCTGGTTTTGTTCTCCCAATAAGGCCATATCCAGATCGTACTGTATTTTTCTTTTCCTCTGTACCTATGCTCCAGAAGGGAAAGAGCAGACAGTGACATTCTTTATTGCCTTAGCTTTACAACAGCTATGGGAATCTATTTGTAAAAAATTAGGTATGATTTTATTTTTAAGTGGAGTCCTGGAAAAACAGTCCTGAAAGGCTTCCAGATGGTAAGTTTCAGAAGCATCCAGCATGTCATACAAATAATTCCCTCTTATCTCTGCTTTCTCCTGCCATAATAGAAATCCCTTGGAGGATAGAAAGGTGCAAGCACAGCTGCTGGTGGGAATGTCAGGAAGGAAAGTGTTAAAAGCTGAGGGTAAACATCTCCCAATTTATTACCTAGTCAGCAGGGCAGAGAAGATCTCACAGATAAACCCAGCCTCGAAGCTTCTCCCCAGCTCAACTGGTTATTGCTCAGCGCAGCTCTTACTCATCCCAGTCTAGGTGGAGCTCCATCCCTCCCTCCATCCCGCCCTCCCTCCCTCTCCGCTGTGTCTGTCCCGGCTGAAAAGCTTTTCTCCAACATCTGCCCAGGCGTTCTCAGCTGCAGGCACGGCCTTTCGGGGATCTCTGCAGAGGCTCCCATCGCTTTGTGTCGCCGATCCCGTGGCACAGAGGGCCCAGTCCTGCCAAACACCCGCCCCGAGCCATGGTGAAGTACGGCCTCGACTACACGCGCTGCCGATGGATCCTGCCCCTGCTCCTGGGCATAGGCGTCATATTCGGTATCATCGCCCTGGCGGGCAGGGGCTGGCTGGAGTCGCAGACCTTGCCCTACGTGCAGCAAGCGTCGCTGTGGCAGAACTGCCGGCGGCCTGAGCAGGGCGGGGAGTGGAGCTGCGAGTCCCTGATGCGCTACGGTAAGCGCCGCGGGGGTGGCCGGCAGCCGGCTCGGGACAGAGGGTCACAGCCCCCGGGCCACCTTCCGCAGGTGTCCTGACTGCACCGCCCAACACCTGGCATTTCTGTATGAAGCCACGGGCAGTGGGGACCGTCACTAAATGCACCAAGGCTTTTGACTAACCGGGTGAAGAAATAAAATGCCCTCACGCCCCTGTGCAGAAAAGAACCTAGAGGATTGCATGATACGTAAAACCCCACACATGGTATTGTACCGGTGCAGAAAATAACACGGGATTTTCTTCCTCTCTCGGAAGAAGCGGGTAACCTCTTCTCACTAATCACTACTTTTCAAAACTTAGCGGCTACCGGTGACCAAACGTCCAAACGAGACGCGTGGGTAAGCCTAGCATTAGTGTGACAAGCAGGTCTGAGCGCCAGAAAAAGGGAGGCAAAAATGTAAGATGGTAGCAAGATATTCCCAGGGAGTGTCAGGCTGCAGAATGCTGCCCTGAAACTGCTCCGGTAGGTGGGTCGTGTGAAAGAGTCTCCTTGTGATTATGAAAGAAAGCTTTAAAAGATAAAAGGATTTCTTGTTCCTACTAAGTTTTGGTGAAGTATGGTATTAAATGTGCAATCTTTAGCTTGAAAAACGTAAACCACAAGTGTGGAAGAATAGCCCAAGAGAAGGATCATGCTGCATGTGCCCTGTTTGGTTTTTATTTTTCTGTTTACTTATATTTCTGTTTTCTTTTTTATTTTATGTGTATTTGCTATATTGGCCATGGTTTGAAACAAGTAACTGTGAATGAAGGGCTGTTAGCTTGAGCTGGAAAGGAAGTTTAAGATTTCTTACAATTTACTCTCCTTCAAATTACGAGGTTGAACTTTTTCTCTAGGGCTCAGAATCTTAGCTCTTCTTGTTAAAAATAAGAGTAAAAGCACTTGCTGAAGCAATCTCAGAGATAATTTATTATAACATTGCAAAATTTTTCCTGAAGGTTTATTGTATGTCATGAAACTCTACCTTCTGTGCACGAAATTCAGCTGTAATGAGTTAATTGCAGCAGGCCTCTGTGAGTGTGGGGCTCCAGGCATGAACAGCTCCACTGGCCATCACCATCCAGTCCTGCTCTAAGGGCTCCAGCATCAGCTCTGTGGCTGGGAGTAAGTCAAGCCAGCAAATTGGCCTCTGCTACATGGCACTTAAGAGAAGGAGAAAGAACTTGATGCTTATAGAGGGCTTCTCAGTCCTGAGTTTCCTCCTAACTTTCCTGAAAAGTGAGCCCTCCTCTTGATCTCCAGGATAGGCCCTGGAGAATGCCATGAATTCCAGCTTTAACCGGACAGAAAACACTGAGATGTTTCACCTTGCTTCTCTTGATAATACAAGAGAAATATCTCCTTACTTCTGGGACCTGGATAGGTGTTTGGTATTTCACTTCCTTCCCTATCCTGCCTCACGCTCATAGCTTTAAATTCTGCAGCTGTATTCAGTTTCCCTGGAAACTGGACAGCATCTACAGACAAATCAGGGAGGTCATCCTCTGTGCAGACTGTCCTGCAATGTCTGGAGTTACCATGAATCGCATCCACAATAAGTCCAACACTTTTAACACAAAAAATGTGGACTTGGTACACACATGCAGAACGTTATCCAGCAGCTACACTGGAGAGTCCACTGATGCTTCTGAAAGTATTAGAAATGCTGTTCATGAGCTGCATGACTGCATTATGCCCTGAATAGGCAGGCATCTATCACTTGAATTCTTCAAGGTGATTAAATACCCAGGCAGCCTAAGCAAATCCTCAAAATCCTCCTGGAAAAAATTTCCTGGATATGTCTGGCACAATGGAATCATCTAGCCAGTGGGAGAATATGTGAAGGCTGTATGTAGATAAGGTATACAAAGGCCAGGTGAGAGTGGGTTATGCTGCTGGGCTTCTGCCTTTGCCAGATTATACCATTAAAATGCAGATCTTGCTCTTCATGGGGGTAAGTTATCCTTGACCCTTACAGGAGAGGACTGTAGACCCGACTGTTGTGGCTGCAAACTCATGCCACTGTCCTGATCCTTTCCAAACCTTTCCCTCAGACCCCTTCTCTCCAGAGGTGATGTGCTCTGATCCAATCCTGTTCTCCATTTTGACTTGCTCAGTAATGCAGGGTTGGGATTTTTCTTTTGTGACTCTCACCTTTTCTCATGCAGAGCAGAGGCAACTGATGCTGGTCTTGGATTCCACTCAAAAGACCAGGCCATGAGAGCATCTCACTTGTGAGCATCCAGGTCTTGTGTTGAGCCTGATTGTACCTGCCTCTATAAAATAGAGGGTTTTAGTAATTCTGGGATTACATTTATCTACTGTGCTCCAGAAAGGGCATGGAAAACAAGCATTCAGCATCATGTTCTGTGGGATGTTTAACTTTGTGCCAAGCTAAACACAGTGCTGGTTAAACAAAGTGTAATTACATGCCTTCCTGAGCACAAAGATGTGATGTAAACGTAAAGGACAGAAATGTTTTACAGCCTTCCTAAGATGAGATCTCTTCTCCCCACTCTGTTCCACAGTTTCCATCTTGTTTCTTCTGACCTTTACTCTCAGCTTCCCTGCCTCATCTGCTGCTGGCTGGGTAGGTTCTGAAATTTGGCCCTCCTGCAGGGGTGGTTTCACTGATAAACATGATACGTATGTGTACACCAGCAGCTGCCAGCAAATATTGTCAACATGACTTGGACAGTGTAGTTATCTTAATCCACTACAGTCATCTTCGTCCTATCATAATTAGATATAATTGCAACATCCTTGCAAGTTGTTAATTATAATGTGCAAATTCAAATCAAATTCTGCACGTGCAATGTTTATAATTCCCCTTGAATCTTGGCTGTTTGACTTAAGCTATGTTTATACAGTTGGAAGGCAAAAACCCAACTCACTGAGGTTGATTATATTAGAAGGGAAGAAGGTGGAATACTGCATTGGCTGCATCAGTGCAGTTTGGAGGTTTTGATTTTTATTTTTTCCCCCTTAATTTTTTTTTGAAAGGCCATGGAGTAGCTCCACTGGTGCACTTATCTTCTGTGAAAGCATCTGCTCACCCATGGTCTTTTGCAAAGTTTATGAGCTCTGTGGAAAGTGAGAATATGAAGAGTTTATACACTCTGTTATCTTCTCCAAGACTTCAGATCATCTGCTTTAAACATATGACACTCATGTAGACTTTGTCAAAGACTGTGGCTTTTCAAGCATATTTAGTTCAAATAAATAGAACTTTCTAGGAAAAACTATCCAGTGCATTAGGACACTTACTCAAAATGCATGGAATTCAGGATGAGAGACTGAGAGATTCATTGCTCCTGCTCTTCATTGTTCTTGCACTTCACAAAACAAAGGGCTCAATCTTATGACATGCTTGAACATATACAAAGAGAGATTAAGACTTTTTTGATAGATAATGAGCAATATAGAATGTATCTCTGTGGGACATGGCTGAGCTTAGAAAGAAAATGCACAGGTTAAACCCCATCATGACGCTGGCACAGCACTCCTTTGTTTTTCTTGTTCTTTGGCTGTATTACCTGTTTTGAACAAGGTGTGTCTTGCAGACATGAGACACTGCTTCAGTATGTAATTTATTACACTGTAGGCTTTGAAGATGTTTAAACATGTGTAGGTAAATACATAATAAACATAAATAATGGAGGGGGAAAGAACTGATTTTATTAGTCTGCTTTTATTAATCTGATTTTATTAGAATGTGATGCATATGCACAAATGTGATGAAAAACTTGTGACTACAGTTGTCCCATCTCATCTTGCAGTTCTTCCATTTGCAGTTGCTGCATCAAAACAACTGAAATTTTAAAGCTCTAAGTATATGTTGAAGAGATCATCTTATTTGCATAGTGCAAGCAGAGACCTTGGGGAAAAAATCAAGAAAGGGCATTTCCATATGGCAAGTGGAATCCACATCTTCAGTTATTTTCACATCGTAATATTCTATTATAGCTTTTTCCTGGGCTATGTGGAGGGGTTTGTGGTAATGGAGATTAGTGGAGGGATGAATGATTTTGCCATCTGGAAAGGACACCTTTGTGCAGCTTGCCTTCCAGGCAAATAATGGGCAGCTACGTTCTAGGTATCCAGTTTTATTTTGGTCTATGAATAGGAATATTACATGATAAGTAATACTACAAGATAAGAAGGCTAATATAGTGTGATTATAATGAGCAAAAACTACTTCAAACATGACAGCAGATAAGTATGGCTACAGGATAAGTGAAAGAAGGAAATATTGTGAAAGTAATATCCTTTTGAGAAAAGAAACATTCTGCATTCCCATTGATAAGTACGTCTCTTTTTCCCTGTTTTGCCTGTACCAGGCTTTTATTTCTGGGGAATCTTTTGCTACAGTGAAACACCATTTATTATCCTGGAGGAGGAACAAAATGGAAATCACTTACTAAAAATCCCCAAGTAATGATACTCCAGCAAGGCTACATGGTGTGGTTGGGATCAGTTTCCAAAGTCTCTCTCTCAGTACTACACCTACCACTGGCCTTGCACTGCTGGCTGCACATCTCTCCCTCTGGAAAATTACCTTCTCCATCAGAGCAGTGACTCATCACACCCAGGGCACAGGACAGACCAGGCACCAAGTTTTGCCACTGCCACACTGCCTACCTACATAAAACTGCTTTTCCTTTCCCCACATTCCCATCACATCTGACAGCCAGCACCTAATTCCAGCACGGGGAAACCTTTACTTGCCCCAAGATAAAGCAAGCACCCTGAGCAGAGTGACACAGGGATATTTCCAAAGGGACAGGATGGGATACAGCAGATGGAGGACAAACAAGATGTCCCAGTGGCTCTCTGGCATCTGAGAGTGTCCGTACATCAAAATAGAAATGAAGTAAACAAGTAACTGTGCTTTTAAAGTTTTAAAGGGACCAGCTCAAGTCACTGGGCCTTTTTTGCAGATTTTTCCTGAAGTCAAGGTATTGCACTTAACAGCTTTCAGAATTTGGTAAAGTCCAAGTAGATTTGCAAAAGTGTCTTTGCAGCTGGGGAAGAGGCTGGGGAGGTTTCTGACCAGTTCAAAGAAGCCCATGGGGGAGCCCGAGGGGGAGCCCAGCTCTGCTCTGTTCATGGCCTGGATTAAAGGGCAAACCTCTGACACAGGGTGAACTGAAAACGAAAGGCTGCTGCTGTTCCTGCTGTACTGTAGCATAAAATGGTTATATTTACATTAAGTGATTGTCTGTAGTTTTAATGACAGTGTGTAGAGAAGCATATAATTTCCTAAGACATCATTCTCCTTAAAGTGTAATGTTACCTGGGACTAACCAGTGAGAAATGAGATTACAAGATTAGTTACTGAATAATGTAGAATACTCAATAATTATTCAAAGCTTAGAATGAGAAAAAATACAACCTCAAAAATATAGCTAAGGAAAAAATCACAATAGTGTTTGTAAGGAATGATGCAAGGAGGAAAGAAAAAATTTGATTGACACTCCACTGTTTCTAAACAGGTATAAGAGAAAGGAATCAAGGCCAGAACATTTAATTACCATGTCAATTTTTATTCCTTATCTGCAATTGCTCGTGTGCTTTCCCTTGTAGTTTTAGAGTTTGTACTTTTATAATTTCAGTGGCAGATGAATTTAATCAGATTCTTTTCTAAATAATAGTAATGCTCTTGAGCAATTAACTCTCCAGAGAGAAATTGCACATGTAATCCCACTGTTTATTATCCAGCCTTCCCTTAATAATTATGGTTAGATTATGTGGAAAAATAGCAGTCATGTGGAACATTCTCATCTGCTCATCAGGAGATATGAACTGCTGGTGCTGAGGATTTTGAGAAGATCCTCAACACTTAGCATTTTCAGGCCCTGAAGTGTTGGAGAAAGGATTCCATTCACTTACACAGGAGGCATCTCTGCTGACAGCATGTGGAAACTTGTGGCCAAACTCTCAGTCCTCTTCACCTCATCTGTTCCTCTAGTGTATTGAGGTAATCTGATACAGCTTGGCTATAATAACATCTCCATAGTCTGAACAGTGATAAGGGCTGCAGGATGCATTTCAAATTCTACTGTAGGTTTAAACGGATTATTTAAGTGGGAAGGTGTTACACAGCAAAAGAAAATAACTCTCAGAACATTTCTGTATCATTTCTCACTGGCAGCTTGTGCTGTTCTGAGACACCTCAAACACACTGACTCAGCGAGCATTATAGTGCCATATTTCTTCTTTGTCAAGCACCATTACAAAATAATTCATTGCTCAAAAATTCCCAGGAACTCAAAGTAGCTTGTGGAGTGCTGACACTAACCTGTGCTCCAGAGGTATCTGGCTTCCTTCTACTAGGTCTAAATAACACTTCAGTCCTGCCGAATTACTAACCCGGAGCTGAATGCATCTAATGTCACCTACTGTGCTGACATACGCATGCTGTGCCCAAAACAGACCCTAAAAAATAGGAAGTCTCTGTGCAGTTCATTTAACAACCTCATCAGCTGTAAGCAGCAAGGGACAATTTCTTGATTTCAGATTTCAAGATGCATTGTGAAAGCTGTTTCATTAACAGGAAGAGTAAATAAATTCAATATATTTTTATGAGCACAAAGCACGACTTCTGCTTATATGCTGGGGGTTTTATTTTGCAAATAGTAAAATTTTGCTTCTACCAGAAAATCAGATCCAGGTTCACAGCTGCTGTCTGTTACTGGGAAATTCCCTAGTGCAAAAGGTGATTTTCATCAAGGTTTCAGAACAAAGTTTGCTCACAGCATGAAAACTGCAGATCAAGAGTGACAACAGTTCTTGGTGTACATGAAAATAAGATGTAAATTCAGTGTTCATTAGTCCCAAAAGGCTCTGGGAATATAAAACTTGAAAAGAACTTTTTTTGAAAAGGTTCCACTCTACTGTTTTGATTAAAAGTCCTAGTTCATAGCCTGTGTTATCATGGAAATAGATGCTGTTTAGTTCACATCAAGTATTTCAATCCACTCAGGGGTAATTAGGGAGCAGGTACATCTTGCTATTCTCATTAACTGAGCTTATGTAAATGAACCGATTAATCAATACCTTACCTATTTTATTTACCTGATCCTCCCAAACTCCATGTAAACATCCAAGTATAAGTAATCCGGCTTTAATTTAAAATAAATAGGAAAAAAATAGAAGGAAAAAATGTTATAACATTAAAGTGTATGAGGCTGAGCTTTAATCCTGAGATTTTCTCAGTGTGTGCAACTGCTTCTGAAGATAATGTGAGATAGGGGTACTCCCTGACTCTCATGAGCAAACTTTTAATTTTGAGGCACTGTGTGTGCATTATATTTAATAGCTAACTTACTCCCTTGGTGCTCCCTTTGATGATGGCTCTACACCCTCTGCCCCTTCTGCCTTCCCAGCACTAAGTAAGCATCAGGGAGCAGCCCTCATTAACACAAGATTTGCAGAAGCCAGCTTCTAAATCAAGCTTGTACATGCCTGAGCTTACGATGAGATTAATTTGAACCACTCCCTCAAGACGTAACTGCTCCTCCCCTCAAATTCAAGTCAGAATAGCTTCTAGGTTTAATTGCTTGCCTCAGTAAGAAAGGAAGGTTGCAGATTACACAAAGGTTTTGCCTGTGTCTGTTTGTGGATGAAGTCAGTGGTGAGGAATTAATAGGTTTTTCCTTTAAAGGAGTTGAAGCCCACCAAGCCACACTGAGCTATCATTTTAGCATGCAGCTAAAACACTGCCTTCTGCTAATACATACTGAGCTTTATTGATAGAAAACTACTCATAGAGGCTCTTTTCCTTAAAGTTGTAATTTAAAATCATTATTATGGGTAATTGTCCTTAAGTCCTAATCCTTTCTCATTTATATGGGACCTGTTACTAATCACTGAGAAACTTTGGCAATGACATTATCCTAATGTGAGCCCAAATAGGTCATCCTCTGTTTCCATGTTTGTCTTTTAAATAGAGGCCAGCTAAAAGCTGGTTCTATCTCACACAAATATGACTTTAATGAGATAATACTCTGCTGTTAAATGAGAAATCCATATTAACAATCAATGAATTCTAAAAAAAAATTAATGCTGGGGGAAAAGAACAGAGTTACCAAAGAGGGTGCCATATAGAAAGACTAAAAATTCTATATTCTACTGCAAAAGATATAAATTCACACAAAAAAAAATCCAAATAAAAGTTTCCAGTATTGACTACCCATATGAAAGATATACATAGAATGAAGTTCTTTTAAGAATGATCCAGATGCAATGGAGAGAGAAACTCAGAAAATAGTACATATCCAATCCTACCTTTGATATGATTCTCCTCATTTTATTCTGTTCATAAATTATCCTTGACTAATATGTGATTTTTTTCTCCTTTGTACAAACTTCCTTTGAAACAATTTTCGGTCAATGGCTTTCAGTCTGCACATGCAGTTTATTCGTAAGAAGCTGCTTTCGATAGTTTCTGATTTATCTTGGCTGTATACAAACACACGCGCACTGGTATTTCAGTGCCAGCTCACGTGGTCAGCAAACAATTGCAGGGACTATAGTGTGCATTTGTTTCCAGAAAGAGCACAGAAATTCCCCGTAGCAGGCATGTTGCAGAGTCAGTATTTTTAGAAGACAGGATTTTGCACTGTGTAGTGTTGCACAGGTAACACAGGAAATCCGGAGTCCTGATGACAGTGGCGTGCATGTGCACCAGCAGCTTGTGACCCCTCGGCTGGTAGAGATGGGGGTTAATGGGTTTGGTGGACCACCTTAAAAGTCATGCTAAGGGAACACGAGTTCAGCTGCAAACATGTGCACTTTCACACAGAAACTCTCTTGAGGAGAACAAACCAAAGGGAAATGGGTAAAACCTGGCCAAAGCAGTTCCTTTTCAAAGAGAAGCATGGGCTCTGCAGTGTTCACCACACCCTGACAAAGAACGCCAGGTTGAGAAACTCCAGTGAGTTCAGCTTTGTTTCCAAAATAATACTCTTTCCCTTTAATCAGAGAGATGTTAAACAGGTTGAGCTCTGCAAACTCAGCCTAGAAACATTCTCATTACGTACAACACAGAGATGAATTGCTACCACTGCAGATTTTAGTTCTCCTAAGAATCGCTTTCCAAGACTGCAGCTAGAACTGCAGGGTTTATGTTTCTTTCCCTAGGTGGTATGGAGGATAACAGAGCAAAATATTAGTCTGTTACATTTTCTTTCACCCCTCCCTGGTTCTTGTGAATTAAAGCTACCCTTCCTCAAATCGCTGTACAATTCACTGCAGTGTGAAAATGATCAGTCAGCAAGAGCCTCTAGATAATTGTTGGTGTCTTTGAGCTGGCAAGAAATATTTGTTTTTTTTCCAATGATAGTTGTGTATATAGCTTCAAGCCAAGAGGAAAATTTGGAGAAGTATGTTGTTATTGATTATACAAGAAGCAGTACTTCTGAACTCTCTGGGGTAGCTTTCAGAAAATGTCACCCAAGGAAAGACTAAGCAGTTTATGTGGTGTGGGAGTATCAGATCAAGAAAAATATGAGAATGCTTTAGTGAATGTTTTCCCATGTTTTGAAACACATACACCAGGAACATGGCCATTTGTATTTGTCATGGAGGAAATAGAGATCATATGCTATTTTCAAGACACAGCAGCTCTTTTTTTGAAGACACCATTTGGAGCATGAAAGATGACAGGCTAAGGAAATATTAGGTTTGGTGGTTCAAAGTTTTGGCTCAACTTCGTTTGTTTCTTTTTGTGTGAAGCACAGACAGTGTTTACACTTTCATAAACTGTAAAATGTGTGAGGGAGTAAAATCAGGAAAGGAGGAAACTGGAGATATTCTTAGTCCTGGATGTCTAATTAAGTCCGACAGCTTCCCTATGGCTGCAGCCAGATATAGAATAATCAGAATGTGTTTATATGGTGCAATACAAGAGGTAGTCATTCTGTCTCCAAAACGACTTAGCTTTAATAGCAGAGTAATAAATCTGTGTTATTATTGAATTCTATCTCAGCTAATTATGTAGCTCATAAGATATCATGAGCTCTGTCCTGGCATGGAGGGCTCTTTCTGGTCTCTAAATTAGCTCAGGGGTCTTCTCACACAGCAGGGAATTACAGAAGTCAGGGACTTATTTTCATTTCCCAGTAGTCACATATTACTATATTCACTTTGGATAGCCCAGACTGTCACAAGTCATTGTTGATTGACTTACAAAACACTGTTATCAGAAGCACTGTCCTCACGCTGCTTGAGACAGGTGTGAAAGCCAGGTGGGCTCCTCTTGCCTGTTCGGGATAGCAGTGTCATATTTAAGACCAAATTGCTCAGAAAATTGCGAGTTAGAAGGAGTTTTGAAGAGTGCCTGGTGTGTAGCTGCCCACAAACCCTTCCAGAGTGTTCACTGGTGTTCTTTCAGCTGATGGAGGAACTGGAAAAGGGAGAAATGGGACTGGCACCAAAGCGTTACAAGATGCTGCTGGTATTCAAGGACACTTTTGTATAAACACTTTTCTTTTCTCACAAGCACATTTTAACTCTTAAACAGCCAAAATATCAGCACCATTTTTGAGGCTGAGAAAACAGATCTCAAAAACTGCTGAATATTTTTACAAACTCAGATTGATATCCTGTAAACTGCTGCTCCCTCTATTTCAGTTTTGGATTTGGTGACAGGTGGACTGGGCCCTTTCAGCTTTTAACTGCCCTCGTTTTACAGCCAAGAATACACTGAATTGGTGTTGTACCTGTGAGGGTTCTTTGGCCTGGAGTTCAAAGCTTTGCAGATAGAACAATTTATTTCTATTTTTACTCAATGCTAAGGACAAAAACCCCCACAACATTGGAAGATAGGAAAATATTTGAGACTATATTAGCCACTTGCTTGTCAGTGTTTTTTTGACCAATTTAATTCTTCTAATTCTGATATTTTAAAGGAATTTTAAGTCTTAGTAAAGACTGTATTTGTAAAGAGCTATGCTACTCTAGTACTCCTGGCTGACACAAGATAAAAATAAGCATCTCAAAAATAAAAACAGTTGCAATTATTGTTGCACAAAGCCTTTGTTACCTTTTACTCTAGAAAGATGTTTACACACTGTGGTCTTGGACTACTGGTATCTGCTGCTTTTTGTGAAGGACAGATGAACTCAGAATACTTTTCTTCAAAAAAACCCTGTAGAGACTCACTCTTCCATACGGCTCTACTGCCTTGGAGCTGTGTGTTGTTTTTCTTCCAATGCTGAGGGATTTTTTTCTCTTTTGTAGAACTGAGAGACACAAAATTGGCTGTTAGGTGATTGAGCAATGCCTCCAAATGGTGTAAGCATCCTGCAACAAGCATGTCTCTTCTTGCTGCACAACCAGCGCCCAGCGGGCTGGGCGTGAGCCCAATCTGTTTCCATATAGTCACAGCATTTGGAACACGACTTCAGGAAAAACACCTGGGTGAGCCCGGTGGAGGAGGGAGGTGCTGGCACGCACAAGGTGCCAGGCACAGCTCCCTGAGCCCCCAGCCCAGGTGCTGCTCCCACCCCAGGGCTTGGTGCTCTACCATCAGCTGCTCTTGGGGAGCAAGGCTGAGATTTGGCAGCTGTGCTCCGAGTCTGCTCCTTTGCCTGGGAGTTTTGTATCTAACCACAAGCAGTTGTGCACCTAAGAAAAAAACATTGCCTCTAGATGTTCTCGTCATTTCACCCTTTTGCCAGAAGTATCTAGAAGTCTTGTATCCAAGAGCAGTGAGGTCACCATTGCTGAGAAACTTCTCTTATGGCCAGGTTCCCCTTTTCTTCCTGTTTTAAAGGGATGAGAGACAGACTGGGAATAGGAACATCTTCAGTGGGGTATATTGAGCAGTATAAGAAATTCCTCTTCTTGACTATTTCTTCTGATACTCTGCCTGAGTTGCTGGTCCTCCCTGCTGTGCCTCCACACTGCATACTCTACCTCTGAGCCTCCTGTACACCCCTAGAGAAAAGAGTTTGAGCTAAAACTCTGGGCTAGAAAATGAGATGTAAGAACACTTTTGCTGTCCCTTTCGGTCTTCTCAAGCAGCTACCTGTTAACCAGGAAAATAATCCAGTTGAAAATCCCTATAAGCAGATAGAAACTTTGTGGAATACAAAAGAGAACGGACATGGCATAAAACTGGAGATATAGTGCAATAGCTAGAACAGAGCAGGAATCAAACAAAAGCAAACAAAAGGGAAATTGGTTTTGATAGACTGATGGGTGGAAAAGGATAGCTGGAAAATCCTGATCCGTTTTTCTTGCCTAATAGTAGTGGTGGTGTGGGCCCTGGGGAAAGACAGGTTGAATATCAAGCTGTCACTCCCTGGGGACAGGATGGTTGCTTTCATGCTTATCTTATTCTGGTCAAGGGAAAGGCAGGACACTTTGCATTTTATTATTTCCATGCTTAAAGCAAACAAATTGATAGGTTACTTACTCAATTTCAGAGGAGACTTTTACTGAACAACATACATTGCATTTAAGTTGAATTGTAATTATTGTCAGGGTTGTTCGGGCTGTGATAATTTTTTGGCACTGCTGTTGTATGTATTTGGTTAGAAGCCAGCACTTGACAAAGGCATAGTGGATAGATGAGGGATGAAGTCTGTAGATGCCTAGCAGACTTTAACTGCTTACTCAATTTAATACAGAATTTAAAATGTGTCAAAGTGGCTTTTTACATCCAGAAGAAGAAATACTTTGATCTCTTTGAGCAATAGCTGCTCCTCAAGTCTTGAAATATTAAATAAATATTATTTTTCCAGTTGTTATGCCAATACAATATGCTTTACTTTAACATGTTATAACATAAAATTTTATAATTTGAAAATGAAAGAATTAATATCTGGAACAAGCTTTTTGATTTTAAACGGTTCTAAATTTGGACCAAAACCAGAGATCCAATTTCCTTACAAAATAGATTCCAAATCCTAGCTCCATTTAGGACACAGAGCTAAACTAAAGCTGAAAGACAGAATTCACTGAATTTTGACATTTATGGGCTATTTCCATACCTCTAAGTTCTCCAGAACAGTAGGGCTTTTATAAACCCTTTGTTTCAAAGGAAGATTTGTATTAGTTCCAGGGAGGGTTTAATTCTCCTTGTCTGTGTGACAGGAAGCTGGTTTTATGGCATATGCTGAGGTAATATTTGCTATTGAAGGACAGTGTCCATTTTTACATCATTAATTCTTAATTGTTAAAACTAAACAGTAAGCTCACACCCAAACCCCCATTTAATTCTTCATGAGAAGACAAAGCTGGAATTTTTAGGCATTCTGCACTTAGTGCAGGATTTCTTGTGGAACTGAAGTGTTCACCTATAAGAGGAGAGAAAGCTCCCATGCTTTCTTTCTTGGGAGATGGTCCTCTTTTCACAGGTTTTAAAATTAACCTTTAATTACTAAACAGAGAAAGCCAGCCTTTGTTTTTGTTCCTTTCTAATGTGTCTCCTTCTGATTTCAGCCTGGGGAAGAGCAGCTGCTGCAACATACCTGGTTGGCTTTCTACTTCTGGTCATCTGCTTTGCACTGGCCATCATAGCATTTGCCATTGACACACTTCGGTTCAACTTCATTCGTGGGATTGGAGGCTTGCTTTTTGTGGCTGGTAAGGCAGCATGTGGAGTCAAGTTTAGCTTGTGCAGACATATCCATACTAGGACTGATATTTTCCTCAGCTGATTCTAAACTCCAGTCTCTGCCTGTGTGCAACTGAGCTCTCTGAAAAATCAAAGCCTGTCATGGCACTGGATCGTTTTTCAGATCCTCCAAAACATGGATAGGTTTAGCTACAGGGATTATGGAGGAAGGCAGTGGTGCTGGATGTTAAACGTTTTTTTGTTTTCTCCTGTTTCTTCAGCTATGTTCTCCATCATGGGCCTGGTCATTTATCCAGTAAAGTTCTCATCTGAAATGGACATGACAGGAATCAATATGTTCAGCTGGGCCTATGGCTTTGGCTGGACCACCGCCATTATGGAAATATGCTTGGGATTCTTCTTCTGCTGCCTTCCTAATTATGAAGATCAGATCTTGGGTAATGTCAAGCCCACATATTTTTACTCTTCCCCATAAGCACCAGGAAAAATGTGCTCATATTCCAGAGATACCCGATAGACTAGCTATGTTTTTTCGGAATATTGTCATCAGATGTTAGTAGAAAAGGCTGGAAACTTTGGCACTGGCATCTGCAATAAAGTTATCTATCTATTTTTGACCTTAATATCTGATGTGGTTTGGTTAAATAAATCACAAATGTTAAAACCCCTTGGTTTTCCTCATTGATTCCCATGAGTGGGGTTTATGAGGATTCCATTGCATTTTAAATACATTCACAATTGTAATTAAATTCAGAAAAACTTATTAAACTGTCAATAAACAAAGCAACACGTATCATCTTCCTGAAGGAAAGCAATTAAAAAAAGGCTATTTTGTATGTATCATCTTTAACCTGAAGGGATTTTGCACAATTTTCAAAAAGTCAAATACATTTACCCACTGACTAAGTAGTAAATTAGTCAGCCAGCACTTCATAGCTTGGCTTCTATTTTTCATTCATTCATTCATTCATTCATTCATTCATTCATTCATTCATTCACTTAAGCCATAAGGACAGAGTAAGGAAGGGATTAAAGCTCCCTACTAGAGCCAATATCTTGACTTTTCCTCATTTGTGTGGAATGTATTTATTTCTAAATATTTGCAAGAGTAAGCAAGGAACACCAGTAAAGCCTTAAGAATCCCTGTGTGCCATCGCTGGTTCCAGTACAGAGGGGTCAGAGGCAGAGCTGATTTCAAGCCACCCCTGCAACCTGCAGACCCGGTTTGATAAAGCTCCTGGTGTGGCTTTCTTCTTGGGTGTCCTGAAATATTTTTTTCTGCTGTATCGAAACCTATTACTTTAAAATGCTCTGTTATACTGGTCCAGCTTTTTTATCCAGTGTAGAAAGGTAAGGTATGATTTCACTGCACCTCAGGAGTTGAGCTGGAACAGTGTGAATGTAAGTTTCATACAGCTGCTAAAAGGCCCCTTTTTTGTTCATGTGCTGTTCTTAAGTATTTTAAAAGTGAAAAGTGTATACTGTCATATGTAACTGTAAAATGCATAAATACCCATTACCATCTCATATGCAACTGTAAAATGCATAAATACACATTACCATCTCATACTAAAGCTCTCATAGAGAAAATTACATCATAAAACATCTTCCAGCATCCTATACTATACCGTGCCTGAAGCCTCAATAAACTGCAAGCAACAAAGTAAACTCAGGACTCTGCTGGTTTCTGCCTTGTTAAATCTAACTTTATAACATTCCATTTATTCTCTTAAGTGAAAAAAAAAATGATAATATGTGATGCGAAAATGGAGTCTCATCTAAATCCTTAACTACTGAGGTTTATTAGCTTGTAACACATCTGCAATTTTGTAACTGTGTACTATGAAAAGTTCTGCCAAGTGTTTTTTCTTTCAACGAATTAGAGATGGAATTTTTTTTTAGTTAAAACTTCTTGGTACTGAATAAAATGAATAAAGGCATAGGGCTTCACCTGTGTTGTTTGAAGTTTTTGGTTGGTTTGTTGGTTGGGTTTTTTTAAGCAGTTAACTTCACTCACTTTTATGGCGTCTCCTTACTTTGATCAATAATAGTGAGAGATGGGGAGAGTATAAACAATGGGGAGAGTATATGCAACAAGGAATAATTAGACAAGAACATGTAAATACTTTTAAAAAATATTTCCTAGCTGGAAGAAAATCAAAGTGAAATACAATTGAGGACACAGTTTGTATAAAATGACTTGCAATTCTTTGTGTAATATTACCCATTCAGGAGAAAAAACTTATCATAAATATTTTCATTACACTTATTACACCTAATAAAAGATGATATCTATGTATTGTTTCAAAAATGAGTCTTAACTTTTGTTCTCTACTGAGAGTGGGAAATTGTGGAAGCTCCCAAAGTCTCATCTTCGCAGGCACCACCTTGGAGTTCTTGAGTATGCTGGATGAAATTTGACATCCAGCATCATAACTACAGCTTGTGTTATTTTTCATTCCTATGCTGGCTGTGTCCCAAGGCCTTGTTCGCAAGCACATGAGAATAGTGGACACTTATGGACCGCTCTGTTTGCTTGTGGGCTTATGGTGTTGAGTGCCTACACACACGGTTCTGTGCCACGATGTGCTGCAGCTCATTTTGGCACGGACAGTAACGCACTCGTGTTCACCAAATAGGAAACCAGCACCGTCCTGCTCAGTGCTTTTGCTCCAACAGATGTGGCAGTCCCCTGAGGAGGCTAAAGAAAACTTAAGCAACCACCGTTTGTACCTTTCTTTTGCAATAGATGGACAATGACAAAACACCTGGAGCTGGGGAAAGGTGCACAAAGCAAGGTTTAGGAGTGTGACTCCAACTTTGATGAGACAGCAGAGAATAATTAAAAAGCAAAGAAAATCGCCAGCGATCATCCCCCTTCCTCTCTCCTCTCCCTTGCTGATTTTGGCAGTTTCACCACCTCCTCTCTTCCCTTTTCCTCCTTCTCGTCTTCCCTAAAGGTGTCTGAGCAGTGACGGGGCTGGTGACTCTGCAGGACCACTCCCAGTCCCCATTTCCCACTGCCACTTTTCATTCCTGGGAGAGAGGAGGAATGAAGCAACTTGCAGCACCCAGCACAGCATCAGGGAATGTGGCCTGGCTCGCTGCCCCAGGCCCTCACTGGAAAGGCTTTCCCTTAAAGAACAGGGTGGGTGGGTGGGTATCCAACAAGCAGAAGTATCACAAGTATTACTACTCAAGTGAAATCCTGCCTTTAGGGTAGTTTGCTTCCAGTCATGCCAGGTCAGTTCAACACAGTTTCCTAAAAAATCACATCCTAAACCCTGCAGCAGAAAAACAGTGAGAAGGAAAAAATTGTTTTACAGATGCCAGTGTTGTTTTCCTGTGACTTCTGCAACAGGGGCGCATGGTAAAAACAGCATGCCAAATATAATCAGTCCTGAGAGAAAAGGAAGCTGAAGCCAGAGTCAAGGATGTGCCTCAATTTATTAGATCATTAACTAACTCTTAGCTGCTAGATTTTGAACTAAATTGTTAAATTAGTCTACAGTTTAAGGCCAAGTACAGTGTTAACTAAGCAAATTGTTAGATTAATTTGAGCTAAGTCACAATCCAAAAGTTTGCATTTTCAAGCAAAGAAGTTAGAGGAAGAGATCTCCTTAGTTCTTCACCTCTGTTAGGCAGGGTTCTCCATCCAAGTCTTGTCTGTAAGAGAAAAGGACACTGAAACACTAAGAGCTGCATAATAAATGACTTAAACTTTCGTTGTGCCCAACGGCAATGCTAAAGAAAGAGCAGGGAAGAACACATACCTGAAGCTCTCGGGAACATTAGGTCTGCTAGAACAACAGAAATAAAGATGACTGCCAAAGGCATTGCTGCTGTTCCTGTCAAATTAAGAATTAGGGAACATCCTCCAACAAACATGTTTTATCTAATTCAACTTCACTACTGAAAAGCAATGAAGATATTGTGTTGAAAACAAGTAGAATGTCAAGCAGCCCTACAGGGACAAACTGAAACAAAAGAAATAATGAGAAATTCCTGCTGGTAAGTTAATATGTTCAATTTAATTTCAGGTGTTTCTGCCAGAGCTTGAACATCTTGGTCTTTTCAATTTTCTCTGCAAATATATCCACACTTCACTTTACATTTCTCAAGCACCTGCCACCTGATCTTAAAATACATTCTACTTAATCAATAATTCAAATGCAATCTAGTTTGCAATTGTATTTTTTGTGCATATTTTGTGGTATGAACTATTGACAATACTGAGGTTTTGACCCCATTGACATCACTTGCAAAACATCAATTTGTTTTCTCGAGTGTGACATTTCACTACTAAAGTGCAAACCCTTAATTTTATATGTGTTCAGAATCAATAATATCTCTAATGCAAGCTCCATTCAGCAGCTCTGTTTGCTTCTGGAATAGGACACTGGTATGTATAAGGTAAGAAACAAGAGTTACAGCTGACATATAATTTCCAAAATAAAGGACAATTCAATGTGTGTAAGGTTAACAGAATTCGGGCCATAATTAAACCATATTTTGTTAGATGCACAACAGGGTCACATGGAAAAGATTCATCTTTCCTTTTGACACACCTCAGTTGTGTGACAGTTATTACTTCTTATAATTCAATCTCTTGGAACACTTCCTCACACATTTTTATATCCGGTGGATTTCTTGGTGTTCTGAAGATAAACAGATTTAAGAAAAGAATGAAACAATCAAGCTCATTATAAGGGAAAAGGGATTGGCCCATTTGCACACTCTGTCAGAAAGTGAGATTCAAACTATCTTGTTAGAAGGATAGAGATCTGAACAAAAAGTTCTTTCTGAATTGTTGGAATTGGAAATTCCAACCTGAGATTTAAGAGACTGATAATAATGGGGAAAGAGAGATTAAATCAGTCAGGTCCTCCTTTACCTTTTTCCACACTGTCAAAATACTGCTTTTACCAGAAATTTTGTTTCCAAGAAAAAAAATTGTTGCTTTGGTGCAGCTCCATAGCAATGTCTGGGCCTCAATTTTATCTGCAAAATTCTTCAGGGCTAAGTGCCAAAATGCAAACAAGCACCTGAATAACCTTAAGGCTGCAGATGATTCTGATGGGGCCATCAGAGCTGTTTTCATAGATGGTTCCTTAAATGACTTGACAAATTAGTGCTCATATGCCCATCTGCACACAGTGGTTAGTTCCACAGATTTCCTGCATGTGAAGTGATGCACTAATTATTTTTTCAATTTGCTTTTCATTTTTCATGATCAAAGTGAAAATGTGGATGTATCATAGGATTTTGCATGCGACTGCTGGGAGTGAGGAAAATTTACAGGAACAACTTTCAAAATTTGAGACTTGCAAAGTTTTCCTGTTTAAGATGAATGTGGTAAGATTAGATCAATCTGTCCTCTCTTGGGTAGCTTTTATGATACATCCTTTTACTTGTGCCCTAGTTTGCCCAAGCCATCTGTTTTTTTGTAAAAACAGTTTTGTGAAAACCTACTCTAGTATCATAATGAAAGGAAATTATATTAGGTATCCATGGAGAATCCATCATAAAGCACTTTAAATTGCCCTTGATTGTTCAAATGTAGATCAAACAGAGAGGCAGATGCTGTCTGTAGGATTTTTCCACAGCTAGTGTAAACCCAAAAGGTTTAATTATTGTCTGTAGACCTTGCTGACATGCCCAGCTCTCCATTTCTTACAAAGTAACTGGTGCCTTAGAACCTTGCCCTGAGGAAAACATCAAACAAGTAAAATGCAAACAGAAAATATGAAGGACAGATATGACATGAAGTATTTATATGAACATATCCATAGCATCACAATTTAGTCCATAGTTGACTTCAATGTGAATGAGGATGGACCAAAGTTGTGTAAACCACACTCCGGGCTGCACTGTTATTTCCAGTTTTTAATTCTTATATTTTCCCACATGAAATTCTTCTCACCTTGCTTCTGTCAAGCCTTACTGCTTTTGTCAATGGATGTCCTGATTTTACCACACCCTTTCTTGACAAGCACATATGTGCTTGCCAGGCGCATGTCTGAAGCTTATACAAAATATTAATGCAACAAGACTTTCATCCTTTAACACTCCTTCTCTTCTTCTTAAATAAAAAGGCCTGAAGTAATAAAATCCTGTTGACATTAGGAAAATTAGAAGAGCTGAGATTTTCTCGGGCTGTTTTAGAATTAACCCTCAAAAGAAGAGAGAAGCAAGAACTGAGGTTCAAGAAAAAAACCCAGTCCAGTACAAAAACAGTATCCCAAAATCTACTTTCAGTCCAAATGGCTTGGAGTGATTAGCAGCCAAATTGCCTTGGCAGCCCCCTCCTTCACGTGAGTGTGTACTCTGTGTTGCCTTGCAGATTTTCAGTAGCATCAACAAATCTTCTGGGCACTGGTTTCTGAGTGCACCAATGTACAGAAGGAGGAGCTGCCCATCACATCTGCCTCTCAGGGAAGGGACTTTTTAGGCAGAAGCCCACAGGAATAATTTGGCCCTTGTTTGACATGGCTGGTGTCTTCATGTCAGGATGGGATGATTGCCCACCCGAGTGGAAAATTTCCTTCTGTTTTAGCCTACAGTCCCAAACAAGTTACTAGCAAGTTGAAACTGCTATTTTATTCATCTGAGAGGTTTTTGTGTGGGAGCAGAGAAAGGTTGGGGATTTGGAGGCTCCCAGTGGTTAGCCCAAGAATTTTGTAAATAGAGGATTCACCGTGTCAAGACTTATGAGCTTCCTTAAAATACTCCCACATATAATATACAGAAAAAGGGAGGGAAAAGACACACCTATTTATGTTCATAATTGTTAGGCCTGATGCTTTGACACCAAGAAATACTCTCTGGATTAGTAACAGGGGGATGAGTACAAAGAGGTGAAACTTCATGCTTTGCCCTGAGTCACAGCACAGGTGAGGACCTCCCGAGCCACCAAATGCAGTCTCTGGCTATCAGAGAAAATTGCTCACCATCTTGTTATTATCTTATCCCAGCTCTGCTTTGCTGTCCATCCGTCATAGGAGGCTGATCTGAAAAACAGATGAGGGTTGGCATGTATCACTAGCCAGACAACAAGAGCACCTAAACTTCTAGAACTACCTATGGTAATATCCATGGGCAGCATTGTCACTCAGAGGTGAGTTTCCTCCAGCACAACTTCTTGTTTCAAATGCAAAAACTTGCATTTTGTCTGCTCCATACCTTTCAAACCATCCTTCTGCAAGCAGCAGACTGCCTTCCAAATCTGTGATCCTGCCTCAGCTGCTGCCTATTTTCCCGTGACTGCCACAGGAGGTAATTACTGTCATCCCAGTAGTATCTTGGGCATCCTTTAAGTCTCTCCTTTCTCTTGCCCAGCCTAGAGCACAATTATTCCCAGCTAGCCATGCAGCAGCCAGATTTGAAGCACACCTCACCCTGGCTGTGTGAGCAGACTGGAGCAGAGCCTTGCTCATCTCTGTCGCAGTGCATGCTTAAAGAGCATCAAGGTCAGAGTGAGGGAGCATTGGAAAAAAAAATAAAAAGAGAAGAAAGTTAAAACAAACTTCTTTGGTTCTCCATCTACACAGTAAAGACAAGTAAGGACACAAGAGGTGTTTGCTAAAGCTCTTTTTGCAGTGGTGGACTTGAAATGACATGTTCTGCTTTCACCTCCCAAGCTCCTGAGGGTACTTGGGAACCATGGTGCTTGCAGGAATAAGTCCTTTAAAGGTTCAAAGAAAATGGAAAGAATTCTTCTTCACATACATTTCCACCTCCTCCTGGTGAAGCAACTCAAAGCTTGCTCTGGAATCAGACACAGGAGTGTAATTAACACAAACCAGAATAGTTCCAAGGAGGAAAGGTGGCTTCAGGCATCGTAGTGGACTATCACCTCCTATATATAATATTAGTTTATACAGAATATTACACTGATCATATACAGTGTATGTTTGGAAAAGGATGGTTTGTTCTAATATAGTAAACACTGCTACAGCTGGTGTAGCAGCTTGGATTAATATTGGAAATTTGGCTTGATTCATCAACCTTGTGTCATCAAAACAGCCTCAATCTGAGCTGTATTTGTTTGTAGCTTACTGCATAAAAAACTTCAGAAATCTGATATTAATTTTTCCTAAATGATTGCTTCTTTAAGGAATTTTTTAAACTTCTCTTACTTCCATGAACATCTCCCAAAACAAAATACCTATTTCATCTTCCTTTCCCTGGTGTATTTTTTTCCCAAATTTTAGAATAATAAAATTTGAAATGAAAAATTTGAACTTTCTTCCAAAGCATGTAGGCATGACATTTCAGATACTTAATTTTTATTTTCTAGTTCATGAAAATAGTCATAATTTTGAGACAAATTTGAGAGTTTAAAGAGATCTGAGAAGCTGAGATCTGATTTGCTTTGTAGTGAGTAATCTATTTGCCCCAGAACTGGCCTGGTTCTCCTGCAAATACAGTAGCTGCTTTGCTATTAAAAACAGTAGTACAGCTAATGCAAAGCTAATGTAATCCAAAGAGATTCTTTCAAGTCACCATCCAAACAGAGAGGCTGGCTTTGAAGGTTATCAGATGAAAGATCCCAGAGGACTAAGCCAAGATACAGATGACTGGGCCTTGTACAAGGGCTCCTCCGAATTTACTCTCCTGGCTTTGAGAGTCCTTGCCAAGTCAAACACAAACACAAAGACTTTTTGACAGCCTGTGGAAAACGTTTTGAAGGCAGAGAAATGCCAAATAACACAGTGCCTCTGCCTTATGCTCCTGCCACTAAAAATGCCTTGCTCTACAGGTGTCTTAGTTTTCTAATGCGAGGGTGCTTCATTTAATCTGTATTAATACAATGAAAATGTAGGCTAGCAATAAAAAAAAAAAAAGAATGAACTAACATGCAGAGGATGTTCAATAAGGGAGTGCTTGTGTTGTCAGTCTCACAGAGCTTTATCACCGAACTTCCTTCTTCCCCCATGGCTATGGTAAGTAGGACTATTATCAACCTCTTGCAAACAAAAAATATATGAATTAATAGCCCTCAAAGGGCAATTCCCATCAGGCTTTGAGACTGACAAAATACTATCTAGATGCAAATAGTAGGCATCTAGAACATCTACTCACATGAAATTAAGCTTAGCATGAAGCAGTTGATTTGGGCAACAGAAAGCCTCTCCCCGAGCTTTAGGGCAGCCAGTGTATTTCTACTGTCACAAGAGATTAAGAAATACACTGTGCTGTCCTAAGGAGCTGAATCGGCAGAACACCATGGGCTGAGACGCTGGTGATGAGACATTCAGTATCAGTTCTTGGGTAGAAAATGCCCCTCGGGCTAGGGCTGGGCTGCTCCAAAGCTCCTTGGCAAGGAGACAGGAGGCACAGTCATCCAGCACTTGGTGCAGGGGAGCAGCTCCTCTGTGATCGCTTGAGGGCAGTGAGACAGCTGGCAGAGAAGCCATCACGGCACCGAAATTAAATTTACAGGTTGCTTTCCCATGGCTGTGCTGGGACATAGCAGGGTGCTTTATAATTATGTTTTAGGAGCCTCCTCCCTCCTGCCCTAATTTCCAATTAAAGTTGTATCCTTCCCAGGAGAGATTGCAAACATCCTACAGAGAGAGGAGGCCAGGAAGGACCATTCTGTGTAGATCAGTAGTAGACCACAACCTGGAGAAATTACTTTTATGCCACAACCAGTAGCTACTCAGCCTCATCACCTAATTAATTTTCTGGTCTAGACTTACTGATGGTGTATTTAAAGCCAAAAGGAAAAATGGACAACGAGTGAGATGGAAATGTGGTGGGAACAAAAGGGGAGGGGAAACAGACAAGGCAGCAAAGCAGTGGCAAAACTGCAGTGCTTCAGTCTTGATGCTATTCCTATTGTCGGCCAACTGTGACTGTCTAGAGTGAAGTGCAAGGCTGGATGTATCAGCAAGAGATATTCTTTTACTAGTTTGTTTTCCCAACCATACCTAGATGTTAGACAGAGGCTTCTCTCTTTACCCCTACCTCATCCTAGGTGACCCAGACACAGCACCTAGAAACCAATGTTGTTCAGTAATCTTGGTCTTTTGAAAGGTAGAACATCAAACCTGTACAACTAACAGTATTTTAATACACTTTTTCACTTAAGTTTTGGGAACAATCTCTTAGTTTCTATAAGCCAATGAAGGCTTCTATGCATTGTTTTCAAGCGTTGGTAATTTCTGATTCAGATTCAGAATGTGTAAGACCTACAATTTAATTTCCAAAAGTTTGTCAATAGAAATTTCCTGGTGTCTTTAAATGACCAGTAAACTGCTCTGTATGCCAAATGGCACAGAGGAAACTTGTGGTTAGACTCGCGATGGAGGGTGGCAGCACCTGCTTTAATGAGGAAGAAAGGTGCACACAGCTGCTAAGAACCCTCTGTTTTAACACATCTGCATAGGTCTTCCTCCCCTCATGGGTTATGTTACTCGGTCAGTAGTTGTAACTGTGAAGAAACATCTCTTACCCAACACACAGGTCGTCCTCTGACATTCTCTTCTCCTCTTCCTCCTCCACCTCCTCCTTATTTGCGTTCTCATTTGCCCACAACTCTGCAGCGTCCGTTCTTTTCATGTGGGTTTAAATTAAGGAAAGACCATAATGCCATGACTGCTATTTAAAGCAACAACTTTGCCCATTGTAATAATAATAATAATTTAATATCTCCTATAGGATGTTAAAAGGCTGTTTCTCTCTTCTTCTGCGTAATAGTTTCCTTCTAACTTTAATAGTCCTTGTTCCATCAACTAGTAGATTAGTGACTAGTAGAACGTGTTATTATCAATAAATATAATTTATATAATTAGAGATTTATGGGCTTGTATTGAACCTTTTACCAGCCTGCTTCTGTTTCTGGACATTGCAGTATTCTTGCTTGTTTTTGCAGCTGATAAGAGCCTGCATGGCCACTAAAACTGAAAATGAAAAAAAATAAAAATCATGCAGAAACCTTTCCCACAGGAAAAAGCAAATCTGGACAAATAAGACTGCAACACTCCATTTACAGACTTAGGCACTTAATTATAATATTCATTTTTATTTCTTGTAGAACAACAAAAGCAATGCTTAATGAGAGGAAATATTTAATCTTATCAAAACAAAAGGATTTATGAAAATCAGTCCAGTAAATCCTTAGTTTATGTTTCTAAATAACTTTTCCTATAGATTTTTTTATTTATCTCACAACAGATGGAACTATAAACAACATTAAAATATTAATAGTAGAAAAGAAATTTCTTCATTGACCAATGTCAATAAATGGAATTTTTAGGGTTTAGTTTTATGGAAGTTTTGATTCTGGTGAATAACCATGACTTAGTTTTCACTGAGGAACTTTTGTACAGGAAAAAGAAAAGTGAGTAAATGTGGAAAAGATAAATGTTGCTGCAGTTACTTGTAATGAAATGAAAAGGTGGAAGAAATGTCCATCCTGGAGGGACAGTGAATGTCCTGTCCATTTGAAGAGTGAGGACCAAACCTTGGGCTCTCCCACTGGGGCTGCAGCCTCTTGGTGAAGGTGAGACGCTGCCTTAAAGCAAAGCCGTGCTCAGCACTGCTTGCATCTGGCACATCGGACTCCTTAGGTCTATTGAGGAAAAGTTTTGGGACAGGGCTGTAGGGGACACACAGCTGGATCCAGGGTCAAAGCTGAATCTGCATCCGCCTCTTTCTTTGGAGTGGGAGGTGTTGCAGCACGACCAGTTTATGACCGACATGGCTGCTGCTGCTGAAGATAGTATGTTGTGAAGTGCTGGCTTCTTCTTCAGTCCAGGGTGGCATCTATGACTTTTCCTTTGCTCCCTGTGTAGTACAAGACGGATTACAAGCAAAGGGAAGACTATTAATTGTACAATTAGCAAATTATATATGTCGAAATGTTACTGATTTAGTAACAACTTTTATAGCAGCACAAACAAGGAGCCATTTCTCACTTAAAAGACACAAGATTTTGCTTATAGCTTTTCAGGAGTTATTAAGATTAAGCTTTTTCAAGCTACCCTGGACTAAAAAGTGGATTGAGTAATTATCAGCTGCTCTAACTGAAAATCTTTCAGCCATCAATCAAGAAAGATGTGAGAGCAAAGGACAAATGTACATGCTCTAGACAAGAGTCATTCCAGTTCCAATCAGTTAATATTAACCCACATTTTTATCTGCTCTTGTCTCTTTACACTAGAAGTCTTCTGAGAGCAGAAACTCAGGACAACTTGTCCTTTCAAAAAAATTACTTTTCCTAGGTATCCTAGTGAAGAAAACCGTGAAACCACACAGAAATGATAAAAAGCATCAGGAGTTACTGTTTGTTTTTTTTTAACTTTTATTTTCCCCCAGAAAAAGCAGAGTGACTGTGACTGGTCAGGTCAGTAAGGGAACTACAGAAGAAACGAGTGATGCTGATGAGGAGACCATCCTGAGAGTCTTTTATAAGAAAAATGTGACAGTGAGGGAGTAGCTCAAGAAGAATTTGAAATGGCAGCTAATCCTGGTGTGAAATGCCAAAATTCCAAGTACCACATGGGTTTGCTCTTAATGTTATTTTTCAGTTGCATCTTATTACTGCTGCAGCTTGTGATTCATGTGGGTGTACTGTGGGGAAAGATTTTAGCAAGCTGAATGTGCAACCTGGGCTTTCAGTGTTACAATTTGCTTCAGGAAAGTCATAATCTTTCAGCAGTTTGTTGTGGTGAGGGTTTAGGAGGAAAGGGAACCTGAGGGGGCTTGACCTTAGCTGTTATTTTATTTGCTTACACAAGGATATAAGGGATGAACAGAAAAGCATGTCCAACAACCCAGTGAGTGCAGGAACACTGCTGGAATTCTCCACTTCCACTTACCTCCTCCAAACATGTGTTTCTATGTAAAATAGGGATAGCGACCTTTTGCAGAGTTGTTAAAAGGATGCATATTTGAAAGATACACTGAAACTGTGGATGTTTTTGAGTTTAACTGATTTCTAAAGCTGGCAAACAATCTGAGACTGTTGTTCCTCAGGATGCCAACGCAGCCACACCTCAAACGCAACACCCAAGGTAACAAAACCAACACCCTGATCTGAAAGGAAGAAGCTGCTTTCTTTCCTCTTAGTCCTCTCTGTCCTCGCATCCCAATTTGCTTACGTCAGACACCAATTGAAGCAGGTGAAGCAATACTGCCTTTTATGTTCTTTCCCATTTTTTAGAAAGAGCAATTGTGACAGCTGAAAATAACTTCATTAGAAGCATATTCAAAATAGCAAGAATATTTTCAATATTTCAAATTTTCTGGATGATTCTGAGCAGCCTGAAAACTGTTTAGGGGTTGTATGTGTTCTAGCAGAAACCAGCATCACTGCTTTTTGCAGACCTGGCTAAAAGTTCAAGCTCTTTATTGCTAGAGAGGTTGAAGCCTACCCCTCTGTGATCAGCAGCAGCGGTGCAGCGCCACCAGGACGCCAAAATAACAATGTTTGTGGCGTTAGCAGTGCTAGCGCTGTCATTCCCCTCCCAGTTTATGGCACAGCAGTGATTACCCCGGCTGCCTTGGAAGCTGTGGCGTGGCAGATGTTGGTTTGTTCTGGTAACTGAGCAACATGTTGCTGCTGCATGGGGGGATGATGAATCATGAGGGTGTTGTTCAGGCTTAGCAGGGTTTGGCTTGGGAAAAGCACTGAACAAGGAAGCCTAACAAATCTTGTACAAATCAAAGAATACACTAGTGTTGTCATTGTCCAAGTCAGGGAACAACCTGTGCATTAAACTACAGTCTATTCACAGGAAAAATCCCTTGGCTTCACAGCCAAATTATATCTTATGTGTGTGTGAAGATGAACACAGTGAGACTAACAGGATACAGCCAACAGCTTTTGACAGAACAGTGTTTTTAATGGATTTTAGGGCTTCTGCAAGAATTAGAAGCTTTAAAATTTAGTACCAATTTAAGAAACATATGCCAATTTAAAGACTGGATTCTTTTAATAATTTTTTCTTTTAACTTTAAACAGATTTATGAGAGTTTAATATTCCATGGTAAGCATTATGCAAATATTCCTATTCCCTGCTAATAAAACAGGAAATAATGAATGGTGAGGCTGTCTCAGTTACACAGCTTGGTAAGCCTGGAATATAAACAAGCAAACCAACCCATGAAATGCAATTTTGGAGTGATTATGTGTGTAAATCTAGAATTTCACTAACGGGAAGCTGTGCAAATAGCAATACATTTAGTTTGGGTTATATGTGAGCTGTGGCAAACCTCTTCACCATGGAGCCTCCAGACGAGAACATAAAAGTAACTGACTGAAAGCTTGTCCTTTACACCATGTATCATAGGGCTATATCTCAAACCACTAATTTTACTGTTTCTTTTTAAACACAAGTCAACCTTGACTGAGTTTAAGCCCAGACATTTAACAATCCCATAAGGATTGTTAACCATAAGGATTGAACCATAAGGATTTCTGTTCATATCAGAAGTTCTGATTCGCAAGTGTTCTCATTTGTCAATATTAGAAAAACACTTTTCATCATAAAAATGAGATGAGACTAGAGCTCTTGCTTTCCCAGAACCTGGCAGTGGTGGTGACAGTCTTTCAAACCTTCTGAGATGGATCTCCTTCCAGTTAAATTTCTTCTTACTCCCTTCTCTTGTTTTCACTACCTCCTTCTATAGATTATATCTCTCTGATCTGCCTGCAGAGTGACTTGTCTTAGTGTTCCCAACCTTGTTTCAAACACAATCAGTTGAAATACTTCAAATTTTTTTCCACCAAGTGTTTAATTTCCTCTGATTTAATTTCCTCTGAATTAGCTTTGTTGATTTACAGTGACATGAATTAGAAAATGCTTTTGCAATTGTGATGTTAACAGAAGAGCTGTGACAGAAAAAAGTATCTGAGAATCAATTTTTCTACTGTCACTGGACCCAGAAGACAACCCCTGTCATTGCATTATGAAGTGCATCTCTGAAAGCTTCTCTAGCTGGGCCCTACCATGCTTTCATCAAGGTCTTTGGCAAGCCCTTCTTTAGGAATATGTGAATGTGATTATATTTTTCAAACTACACTTAATTCTTTATCTGCTTCCTTCCAAATCCCACAGACTTCCTTTAGAAACACTTCTATAAAGTGACAATATAAAGCAATTCTCTGTAGCCCACACAGGCAGCTCATTCTCCATTAAGGCCTCCTCTGGTTTCAAAGCAAAAATCCATTGCACCCTAGTGAAAAAAAATTATATCAGAGCACATAAACGGTCAAGACATTTTCAAGTGGACATGTAAGCTATCTACAGGAGCTCAGGGTCTTCTGGCTTTATCAGTATTTATAACAGATAACCCAAACTAACAAAGCAAAACCAAGACTTTTTGTCTATATTATTATCCTAAGTCGTATGTTGAGTACAACAGATCTGTATTTGATCTGGGCACTCTATCATTCTAAGAAAAATTAACCTTTGATGCAGAGATCCAAAACTGTTTTCCACTACTATAAATGCAGTTAATTGGCACTATCAGGAAGGAGGAAGGACTTGACTGAGCTGCAGCAACCTTTCTACCTTTTTCCTTTCTTAAATCAAAAATTGGAGCACAACAACAAAGCAGTCTTGGGGAAGATCACATCATTGCTTCTTATGCTGTACCTGCTGGCAAGCTGGCAAAGCAAAGGCAGGATTGTGTCTTCCACCACCAGTTGGGTGCATTTCATGTGAAATAAGTGTGAGGAAACATGAAAATAAGGAAAGTTAGGAAGAGACCTTTGACATAGATCTGAAATAAAAATTTAGGTGCAGTGCAGCCTCCTTTGACAGTCAATAATTTTCTAGTCATCAGAGTCTGAGGAAAATCATCTCCTCTGAGGAGAGATAAGGGGAGCACATAGGAGGAGATGAGGGGAGATGAGGAGAGATGAGGCTCACCCCCTGATTGAGCAACTTTGGCATAGATACCTGAGAGAGGTTAACCAATCTATGTGTCTGTCTCATTTTCTCTTAATTAATGTATCAATGTTAGCAATCTCAGATTTCAAGGCTGTAAGGGACTTACCACTACAGTCTTGCCTCTTGCATGACACAACAAATAATGATATTTTTCACTGAGTAAAATGTCAGTTCTGCCAAACTCAGCCTTTATAGAGAGATCACTTTTTCAACTTTTTAAATGCTTACTCTTTTCAAGAATTAATAGGACAAAATAAACCAAAACAAAACCAAGCAAACCCTCTTTGCTTGTTCTAATCCCTGGATCGTCTGATCCTTGATCACCATGCTGATCAGACTTCACAGATTTTTTTCCATACAGCTGAGCTGGGATCAGCTTGAGACTGAGTTCTCATAGAGATCTGAGCCTTATGATCCAATGCATTGCTGAGACCTCTTGACACAGAGAAGCCCACATAGGCCAGGATTTCCTCTCCTGGAACAAGCTGGGGGTGACACTCTGAGGATCAAGGAATTGCCAGGAAGGAGGGATGAGTCTCCATTTATTCTGCAGGGAAGGGGCTCAGTTGTTAGCCTCCAGCAGACCTTGGACACAGAAGGTCCATAAAACAAGGAAAAACTGAAAGGATTTGGTTTCAGTGCCTTCACTGGGAAAATTTTAACAAGTCACTTGTCCTCTGTTGTCTGAAATATAAGCTGTAAGATTGTAATAAACTTTTTCTCTAAGAGATGAAAAGGCTGAGCTCAATGTGGTGTAAAGCAAAGAACTAAAACCTTCTTGCTTGAATTTTTAGGCTTGTATGCCTGAGAGCCAGTGATGTTGCTGGATTCCAGCACAGCCATCTCCACAGTGCTCCCCAGCAGCTGAGGAAGCCTACTTCAACCAGGCTGCCAGGAAGCACAGCAGTGCTAACTCCTGTGGGTTAGCACATAAATGATTCTGCATTTGTGGTCCCCGCAGCTTCTCCCAGACCTCTTCCCAGTGAAAGTGAATTGCAAAATCCCCTCTGACTACATTTTATGGATGGCAGCTCAATGGTTCATTAAAGTCTCATTCTCCAGAGACGATGTGATCCTGCTTCCTACAGCCAGAGCTCCATAATGTAATGGAAATTAATCCTGCAGCCACAGACACAGCACAAGAACTCTTTACTTTGGTTCTTTGCTTTACACCCCATTGAGCTTAACCAATCTTATGAATGGAATTTCCCATTCATTCTGCAAAAAAATCCCTCAAAACCCACTCAGACCCCCTGCCAGAGACATTACAGTTAGTAGGGGACAGAGAAAGAATGAGCTGCAGCATTCAGAAAGGCTACCAATACTTACTGGCCCTGCTACCACCTGATAGTGGTGCAAGCAACCTTCAGGTGCAAACTGGTTATTAGAAAAGCCTACAAGCCAGCCTTCTGCAGCTGTAACAGACTACCAATAGACCTCTTCCACTCTCTGCTGATTTTTCTTCTATGGCACAAAATAGTCAAAAGAGAGGGTTTAGAAGCACTTTTCACTAGGAAGACTCACAATTTCTCCAGCTTACCATGCTCTGGAGTTCTTTGACATTTTTCTTAAATAAATCCAGGTAAACAATAATTAGCTGTGAATGAGTGTGGGTCTTAATCAGAAGGCACAACGGATTAGTATTTATTAATCATCTTGTACCAGGAAATTTTATCTTTCTGGTAGAAAAGTTCTAGGACTTTCAATGGCTCTCCTAAAAAAAAATCTCACAAGAATCTCAAGGACTTTACCCTTTCAAAACTGCTCTTGAAGAGGCAATCTGCTTTCCAGGTTGAGTACAACAGCCAGAATAGTAGCTTCTAAAGTTAACTTTGAGGTATCAATGATCTGCTTTGAGCATTTTGCTCATTTTTGTTTTGGTGTTTTGTTGTTTCTTTTTTTTTTGTTTCTTTTTTTTTTTTTTCCACATGTTGATTTGCTTGTTCAAACCATGAGAGCAGCTTGAGCCTTTCCATATCTGTGACAAACAGGGAGGACTTCACCTTTGTGACAGCATTTGGCAAGTAAGAAGCTAGTTATTGTGTAGGAAAAATAATAATTTGTTATGTAAAGCTATAACAACTTTAAAACTGATTGGTGAGTCATCCCATATAAAACTCTGTCAAGGATCACAACTTAGTTTTTGATGAGGTGGCTGGTTGACTTCTGAATTTATATTTTTCTCAGTTTTTTGGAAAGCAATCTTAGCTTTCTCTATTATTAGTGGCTACACTGGCCCATTTTTATTTCATTTCTAGAGATGCAGTTTTTGTAGTAAGGAGGCTGTTATCCCTGCCAGGGATTATCTGGCAAACTATAAGCATTTGCTCTCAGCTCGTTTCCTCAGTGGACAGGGCCCATTAGACCTTGTGGCTATAAAGGTGTGCTGGTTTTTGGAAAGAAGGGCTGTAAACATTAGTGCAGATGGTCTGATGATCTTAGGGAGCCTTTTAAGACTCTAAGCCCCAGCATTTAAAAATTTAGTTGGAAATCTGGAAAAATTCCTAGAAGGTTCCAGTAGCCAGTCATTATTGAACTGTCTTATGTCCCTTTTGGCATTAAACTAAAGCAGTATTGGATCAAGAATTTGAAATAAGGGCACAGCATTTCACTTTGATAAGGCTGAAATTCAGTCTCACAGACATTTGTATGTCTCTTGTTCATTTGTTTATTTTGGAGCTGATCATAATTTATGAGTTGACATAACAGAAGAAAATAAGAGAGAATTGAAAATAAGACAGAAAACATGTTTTTTTAAACAGAGATTTGCAAATGTTTCCCATTATTCATTTTTAAGACAAGCAGGCTCCCAGTTCCCTTCAGATCCTTTGAGAAGCCTGTCTATACTGCTACAATTTTTAGACCATTCCTATATAATATTTGGGCCATCTACATTTTAACTGTCTTGTAAATTCCATTCACCGGCTCTTATAGAAGGTTTTAGGCTTTTCAATGGACATACGCCTGAAACAGCTTACACTGAGTTTTTGACAAGAAACATAGAAGACTCAATGGTATGATGGGTTTGAAGTTTAAGAGTAAATTTGGTAAACAGTTCAGATTTCATTGTTCTATAAGATGGAATTACTTCCTTGTGTGTAAACAAAATCATTTCTTCCCCCATATAGGAAAGGATGATGGAAATGTTGTAGTGACAGACAGAATAACTTCCCTGCCTCCTTTGGTAGCAGATGGCTTTTCTTGTCAGTGCCCAGGTTGCAGGTCCCACACCTGAGTGTTTTTTGAACATGATCAAGAAGTTCGAAAGGTCCCAGAGGCCTAAAACCTGCAAACAGAGCTGTTTTGAGTAATATGTCTAAATTTGGTCTCAGGTAGTTTTTGTACTAAGGGGTTTTGTCCACACTCAAGCACACAGCAAAATCTCAGTTGATTCAAGCCAGAATCAGACCAACACACAGAGCTGTGATATTATCAATCAGCTGTTTAGATGTGTGATAGGTTGACAAAAAAACAAAAGGTTGATAAATCTCCTTATCCATATATTCTCTGACACATTTTCCTGTGTAGGATCCTGCTCAAAAGTACTAGACCCTCAGGCTGAAATCAAGGCTCAATTTCTCAATTCTGGTCTAAAGTGGTTGACAGTGAATCATTTAATGGACTGGCCAAGTCCTATCATCATGTGCCACTTGGTGAGCATGTGTCCACATTGTTTAAAAGATTCACACATTTGCAAGAGGTGAGAGCATTGTTTCCTTCTTTCATGTCACATTAAAATGACACTGCATATTTACAGCTATTAAGCTCTTGCAGGTAAGGGAAATTACAGAGCCATTCTACAATCCACTTTTATTCAGCAGATTAGAGAAGGGAAGATTCAATTTTCCAAACTTGTTGATGCAGAAAGTGTTGTGTGTTTGTGTGTGAGGATGAGTGACCTGTAAGGGTATAAACACACAAAAAGTGATGTGGTCAGACTGGTGCTGCAAAGGAGGAGGTTGAATTAGGTGCTGACAGGAAGTCATGCTCAATAGGAGTGCTGTCTGCACTACTTATCAGAGGAAGAAACGTGCTTTATGCAGTTCAGTGTCACTAAGGTAAAATAACAGAATAAAAAAAACATAGAACCATAGAGTGGTTTGACATAGATCTGTTGGAGCTGGTCTAAAGGAAGGCCATGAGGGAGATCAGAAGGCTGGAGCACCTCTCCTTGAAGGAAAGGCTGAGAGAGCTGGGGTTGTTCAGCCTGGAGAAGGCTCCAGGGGACACCTCACTGGCGCTTTCCAGTAGTTAAAGGAAGCTTGTAAAAAAGAGGGAGAATTTTTTACATGGGCATGTAATGCTAGGACAAGGTGCAGGGTGGTTTTAATCACTACATCTTTCTGCCAGGTGGCACTTACACTCCCTCCTGAGGTGGGAACACTAAGAAAGAATAAAGGTAAGTAAAACAGCAAAGCAAGAGATGGAAGGTATGTGCCCTGGTCTCAGAGATTAGCATGCCTTGCACATCTTAGGGATTCTGTCTAAAATTCTGTCTTTTATCTAAGTGCTGGTTATACATTTAAGAACTGGTACATAGACATGATTATATGCATATGTTCGTGTTCATGGACAAGGGTGGTGATAATTCAGTTTCCTGGTTCTCTCCCTGCTCTGCCACACGAGCATCTTCATCGCTGTGCTGCAAAATGGTGCCGCCTCTGCTGACCAGTGGGATGTGAAGCTGTGAGACTCAGCATGAAAGAAAGTGCTATGGCCATGTATTTTGTGGGAGATGGCTGAACCTCAGGCTCCCTGGGCATTGTGACAACTCTACCTGCTGGAGCCTGTCAAAAAACAAGGCACTTTCGGTATTTAGAAACCTTCAGGAACAGAGAGCAGCTGAACGGGAGTTTGCTAATCTGAACATGCGTGCTTCATTCTGACAGCGCACCGTTTATTACCTATGTCTTTTTAATATGTCCATCTTTCTGCCCAGTATTGAAGAGAGAGAGGAATAAACTGCAGGAATAAGCATACCAAAAGGTTGCAAAATTACAGACATTAGAATAAAATCACTTAATGTGTCGTGCTCCCTGAGGTAGGGATAAAATATTTACCTAAATGATTCCTTTCCAATCAATATAGGAACAACATTAATCATGTCTAATGATACAATTTCAGCTTGTATAGACACATTCTGGCTCCTGTTCAGTTACTGAAAATCTCAACCATGTCATAATCCCATTTTGATTATCTGTTGCACAGGGAATCAGCTTCAGGCCTCCCAAAGGCACAAAAGAAGCATGAGCAAACACCGTCAGGCACTGCCTTTATTCTAAAAGCACTTTAAGAACTGTGATGGAGATCTCCATCTCTGTTGGATACATTCTTTATCCTGGAGCTGTCTTCTTCAGCTACTGCCTCTGACTGGAGCTCTGTGCTAGTCCTGGGGCAAGGAGATGGTACCATTTCTGTCCAGTCCCTACGGCAATAAAAGCCATTGACTTGGGAAGAAGAGTCACTGCTTGTGTGCTTGCAGGAGGGGCAGTGAGCTCTTAGAGACCCGTGTTTACGGCTGATTAACAAATTGTTTGGTAAGGCAGCATGGCATTAAGGAGTTAATCATAATTGAGGCAGAGATTAATATCTATTTGTAGCAACTCCAGGCAGCTTAATTTGCTTCCACTGGCTTCATGACAGAGTGAATCCGCCAAGTGAAGCCTTGTGAAGCCTGCTCCACCCAAACTGGGGTGGTTTCAGATAGAAAACACCTGTCAATCTTCCCATCCTGCCTTGCTGCATGCACAGAAAGCAGAAATCATGTACAGCTCTCCAACTCCTAAACTCCTCTGCACTGAGGCAATAACCCATGATTATATCCTTGGTGGAAGCTGATGTCTCCTCAAATTGATTGGGCACGTTCACAGGTTGAAGAAAAGATAGTGTCTCAGTAATCTGAGATTAATTTCTGCCTCCCTTTGTCGGAGCCATAGTCACAGTATGCTGCCTCGCCCCCGTGCAGGAGGGAGAACAAGATCAAAGGGATTCATACAAAGAGTTGCAACTCCACACTGAAATACTGTTTCCTCATCTCACTTTTCTGCCAGTCACACTTCACTGCCCTAACTTTGGAGTTAGGCCAGACTTGGAAAAGGAACAAGGTGGCCTGGATTTGGCACTGGGGATTAATTTTGTATCTGCAAACCTCTTTGGAAAAGATTTACAGAAGTGTGTTCACTGTAGCAGCTCTCTTTCAGAGAATCCAATTTCACCAATATGTACAGGAATTTATTTCTCATCTCTCCAACTTTCTCTCTCTAACTTTGGATTATAATAAAGGAGCTGCTTTACACCATGCCACAGCAGTGGGAGAAGTGGGAAAGTACCTGTATGTTGCATTAGAAGCAACACGGGTAGTTGAACCTGCAGGGAACTTCCAGTACATTGGATGATGTAACCCAGACTGAATTAGACAAAAACCCCAGATTATTTCCTTTGCTTGAAGAAATACATGATGGTGGCCCTAAGGGCTTACACTGCATGAAAACCCGTGATCTTCCTAATATGGTTAAATCAGTCATTCACCAAGTTAATTTGAATCACTTTTCCCATGCAAGGCTTTATCTGCTTTAGGACAGTATCCTTGACAGACTTAATGACATTAGTTCTGATACAAAAGTTCAGAGAATATTTATGAGCAAACTGCAGGCATAAATATACTGAAGGGCTGTGAACTAAGTGATAGTGTCAAGCCCACAGTGACTCCAAGCCATCACAGTGAGGCACTTAAACAGTGAGCTGCTCTTTGAAGGTACCACAGACTGCAGCAAGTGCTGCTTTCAGCTTTTGTGGAAATAGGTGTTGAATTATGAATGATACCACAGGGAGATTTGCCATGCCAAATGACAAACTTTTTTTGATGTAAGATCACAGAATGGTTTGGGTTGGAAGGGACCTTAAAGGTCATCCTGTACCAACCACCCTACCATGGGCAGGGACACTTTCCACTAGACCAGATTGCTCAAAGCCCCATCCAACCCTTGAACACTTCCAGGGATGGACCATCCACAACTCTGGGCAAACTGTGCCAGTGCCTCACCACCCTCAAAGTAAAGAATTTCTTCCTTATATCTAACCTAAACGTACTTTTAGTTTGAAGCCATTCCCCTTTGTCCATTCCTCATGTCCTTGTAAAAAGTCTCTCTCTAGCTCTATTGTAGGCCCCCTTTAGGTACTGGAAGGATGTCGTAAGGTCTCCCCAGAGCCTTCTCTTTCTTCTCTTAGTTGAACAACTCCAACTTTCTTACCCAGAGGCTCCATCCCTCTGATCATCTTTGTGGCCCTTCTCTGAACTCACTCCAACAAGTCCACGCTCTTCTTATGTGGGGGTCTCCAGAGCTGGATGCAGTACTCCAGGTGGAGAGCAGAGGTGAAGAAAACCCTCTCTGGCCTTGCTGCTTTTGACACAGTCCAGGGCATATTTGGCTTTCTGGGCTGCAAATGCACATTGCTAGGTCACATCAAGCTTTTCATCCACCAACACACCCACGTCCTCCTCAGGGCTGCCCTCGACCCATTTTTCACCCAGCCCGTGCTTGCACTTAGGACTGCTCTGAGCCACAAGCAGGACCTGGCACTTGGCCTTGTTGAACGTCATGAGGTTCATATGTCAAGCGTGTAAGGTCCCTCTGGAATTACTGCTGCTTCATACCTGCTCCTTTTTAGATGACAAAGTACTGTTTCCTTTGGCCAGTGCTACGAGAGTGGGCAAACCTTTACAGCCGGACACAAGAAAGCTGCCATGTAGAAAGGAGGGCTGGGCTGGGCAAAGCCTGTCAGAAATGCTTCAGTGGCCCAGGGAAGGAGCAGAAGAGGAAAGGAAGAGATGGAGAGGAGAAGGGAGAGGAGGGGAAAGGAGATGAGGCAGAGAGGGCAGTGCCTGCCTATCTCTGCCAGAGGACGGAGCAGCGTTTTCCTACAGGCACTCAGTGCCGAGCGGAGCCGTTCCCGGGACGCTGCTGCTGCCGGCCCGCTTCGCTTCCACCGCCCCTTCCCACGGCGCCTGCCCGCCCGCGCCCGCCCCCTGCCGGCACCGCCCCCTGCCGGCACCGCCCCCTGCCGGCACCGCCCCCTGCCGGCACTGCCCCCTGCCGGCACCGCCCCCTGCCGGCACCGCCCCCTGCCGGCACCAGAGACAGGGCCGGGCCTCGCCAGCCGGGCCGGCCTCAGCACCGAGGCGAAGGCGGAACAAAGGCCTGCGGATGCCTTTCCGCTTTGGGCAGTCGGCCTTTGAACAGCTGGTCCAAGGCTGGGTCTTTGGCACGGCCATAGGGGAGCGGGCAGAGCTTTTCGCTTCCCTATGCAGTGTTAAGCGGCGCGAAGGGCCGGGCCGGACCGGAGCAGCAGCAGCCCCCACGCCGCGGGACGGTGCGCGGGTGGAGCCGCGTTCCTTAGTGGCGGCCGCCGGGCTCCCGAGCGGCGATCCCGGCTTCGTTGCCCTCATCTGCTCAAAAGAAGGGATTAGGAGCATCCAGGCAACAGCTTGGAAACTGCCTTGTCCGGTTGATTGATTGCCGCATACTACTCATACGGAACTTGGGACGGGGTCCCAGGAGTAGCTTGGACTTAAAGCTAGGCCTTCTCCAGATGAGGACAGACACGTGGATTGGAGACTTCTCCCCAAGATGAGGAAAATGCCATGGTCTTGCTGCAGGTGAAGAGCCCACTGCCGCTGAACCTTGTCCTCAGAGGAGCTCACTGCTTTGGGCTGTAGCTTTTTTCAGGAGCTGAGCACACACACACACACAGACCTGTGGGGTCAGTACCCAGCTAGCCTATAGCGCTTGAAAGCTCAGTGACACTAAGTAGCATGAAAATGAGAAAACTTTCAACAGGAAGGCCCTGAACCCCTTCCTTCTCACTGGAAATCTTGATGTGAAGATCACAGTCTATCAGTACTATGTTCTTAGGATTGTAGGATGTTCTCAGCTCAGTACAATTTGTAACTGGTATTTCCCATTGCAGGAATAATATTCATGCTCATTTGCAATCAAAGAAAAGGCTGACAGTGAAACAAATGGCTGATGTGATGCAGGAGGTTAAACCACACGACTGGAATGCTTCCTCTGACCCTAGATTTCTACATTATTCTCACAAGCCATATAATACATATGTATAAATCCATATATTCTCCTATGTTAACAACATGTGCCTGAAAGGGCTATATGATGTGTCTGTAATCTGCTAAAAAAGGATTTGGCTCATTAATATGCATCCATATTAAAATGTTGATTTGTTTCTCTAAACAGATTGCCACACAAGGTAGAGCAAATTGCACTGGCATGAGGATACACACATAGCTGCTAAAGGTTATTCTGTTTAATTTACTTTTGACACTTGAAGATCTGGAGTGCATTGTGTCTCCCTGGTTAAAGCAAACAGCATTAAGAGATGGGGTGGGGAGTCCTGCCTCCTTTCACGTGCTGCTCTGTGGCACTACAGCTTTGTGGGGCCCCTAAATAGCTCCTCCAGCACACAGGCAGTGGAGCACTGGGGGACCTAAGGCTGGGCATAAGTGACCACAGCTGCTGTTCCTTTTGTCTGGCTGAAATACACCCATTCCTCACTCTGCCATCCTCTGCATGGTGCATGGGCATGATTTGATTGTTGTCAGACATTTCTGCAGTTTCTTTCGCAGCTCCTTTTTCTTATTTCATTATTTGACTAATAGCTAAATAGTAAATGTGCCCACATGGCCTGTTTAGGATGTGTGAAGAAATTTATATGAAATAAAGCTGTTAAATACTTGTGTTCTTTTTTATTTCATTTTTTTTTGCATTTCTTTAAGACTCTTGAGTCAACATTTCTCCAGCCAAAGTGGAAATACTAAAATATCCCAGGATTTTTTTAGAAAATAAGTAACAAAGTATTTTCTTTAGGAAATGAACCCGTTATGTAAAAAAGAAAAGGATCAAAAGTGCACCAGGATACTGAGTGTTTGTGTATGGGATTTTTGTAGCTATGTATTCACATAAATATTGAATTAAGACAAGGAGTAATAGAACTGTTGCCATTTCTGTCAGGTATTACCCATTTGGTATTGATGAGCATTCAGTGCACCAACCTTACTATGGCTTTTTTTTTTTTAGAAAGTCTGGCAATAGCCACAAGTTGAGATGGCCAAGTGGCCAAGAGGGCCAAGATTTCCAGGCTAACTCTATGTGAGGTACGAGGAAGGAAATCTCCTGGCTTGTGCTCTGTCATTCTCTTGGTCTTCTGTTAGCAGTTTTCTTTTGCAAACTAAACAAAGGTAGCCACTAGATGGCTGTGTTCAGCAACAAAAGGCCACACGTGCCTTCTTATTCTGCTATAGCCCGCATTAAAGATGCAGTATCATTTTCGTAAAATCACTTACTCTTTTCATGGTAAAATTAATGTGGACAGGCCAAGGGGCAGAACAACCCAGCCTGAACGAAGTTCTTCACAAAACCAGCTTGAGAAGGACAGCTTGGACAGCGTGGAGCTTGAGCACGTACATCCTGAGCTGTCCTCTAGTGCTAGACCCAGCCTGATTCTGACGGAGGCCAAGGACCACATTCCCTGCCAGAGCTATGGAGAGACATCCTTGACTCAGTTTGAGATACTGCTACAAATCCCAGATATGGAGCACGCTCTGTCAGTGGCTGTGCCAGCCGTACTTCTGGGTGGCAGAGGAAGGGTAATGCAGAAGTGTGACATCTCTGCCCCTTCCCACAAAGGAGAAGTCTTTGGATGCGAAAAGAGGGCTGTGGTGGGTTAATCTTGGCTAACATCCAAATACCCACCCAGCTGCTCACTCCCTCCTCCCTCCTCTCCTTCTCCTGCAGGACGAAGGGAGAAAATGGGTTGAGAAAGATCATGAGCCAGGATAAAGACAGGGACAGTGCTTGCCAATTGCTATTAAGGGCAAAACAGACTGCTTAAGGAAAAATCAACGTAATTTATTGCCAACTAAAACAGTAAAAACAAAAAGAAGAACATTAAAACAACACCCTTCCTTTCCACTTCTCCAGACTCAACTTAACTCCTTCAATCCAGACTCTTCTACTCACTCCAAATGGTGTAGAGTGGCAGAGGTGGATATGATAAGTACAGAATGGTTTCTCTCTGCTAATCCTTCCTCCTCACACTTCCTCCACTCCACTGAACTGAAGTTGCTGTCAGGAAAAATCTGCTCTGATGTGGGCTCTCTACAAGCTGCAGCCCTTCAGGAATATTCCTGTTCTCTGTGTGCATGTTCTGTGGGCTGCTGGCCAGCTGCATGGGCTCCCGTATGGAGATCAAATATTCCACCTCTTCCCCCTTTCTCTGACCCTCGTGGTCCTTCTGCTGCTTCTCCCTCATTTTTGTCTCCTCCTTAGTCTTTACTCCCTCTAGAAATGATGGAAAATAAATACCTAGTGTGTCTACTTGGTCTTGAACCTTCTGTCAATGGTAGCTGTGAAGGACCTGCCCTTGGGTGCACTGGAAAGGGCTCACAACATTTCTGCAGCCATGGAAGCAGCCTGGTCATATCTAGAATTTCTTCAGTGCCTCTGAGAGGGTGTGCAGAAAAGGTACTCTGCTCTATTTGAAAGTGTTGATCCATTCCATAAGGGAAATATACCATGCAGAGCAAGAAGCATTGCATATTAATCATTGGCTTGTTTCTATTATGATTTAAAAATCAAATTCTTATGTTAAAAATCTTAGAAAAAGCAAAATAAAAATCACTAAGAGGGGCTGAAGAATTTCTTTCACAAAATATTTAGAAAATTTTGAAACCTGAATATTGAACTTGTCACCAAAAAACTCTAGATAAAAATTCAGCAGAAGAAATCTAGGCCTGCAATTACTCTAGCTCAGATTCACACGGAAATTTCACTGTAACAAAAATCTGTAGTTTCAGTGTTGTCTGTTTTAAACGAGAATTTTAAGCAGATCACCTGATTATGTCATGGGTTTCTCACTTCCTGTGAAATAGTATTTTGGCAGAACTTACATGATATTGCAAATATTGCTTTGACAGCATTGCTTCTTTTTAATTCTGAAGTGCCACGTCAGATTTTTTCAACCATTTCAGATGCAGTTTACTTTTCTTATGCATTTGCTTCCTGACTACCTGCTTTTTAGAACTGTTATGATACCCAGGCTGATTTCACAAGCAGAATGTGGAAACCTGGCCTCACAGAAAGACAAGAGGAAAATCTGTCATTGACTTCAGTATGGCAAGTTTTTCCATCTATGATTCCTTGACCTTTCTCATTCTTGGTCAGGCAACTAAATTACTTGTTTTAAGGATTTTTTTCCTTGTAAAACAGCTGTTTTATTTCTACGTAGATTAGAAAAAGAAGTGTTTTTAAAAATAGAAAGTCTTTAACAGTTCCTTGCACATTTAAAATGTGAAAATTGTGGATTCATCTTAGGAAAGGAGGCAAAATTCAAGCCAGTTCTGTCTGAGCTAAAGCAACGCTGAATCCCACCTGCCAATCATTAAGATGAGTGCCCAGTGATAGGAAGTTTTTGCTTCTGTGTCTATGTCTGATAAAATCTTCATATTAGGTTCCTATTTCTTGGCATAAAACAGTGAAATGTAAGCAATCAGTACAGCACTGGGTTAATCACGGGGGTTTTCGGGAAGGATAATGTGGACCACAAACCTCTGCCCAGCAAGGCTGAGTTCCTGAGTGGGAACTCTGATGTGCACTGCCAGGGTTAAGAAGAAACAGTGATGGAGAATGGCAGGAAGGCCAGGCATTAGCTACTGGAACAACTGACCCACAGACAGGGATTGGTGTATTCTGTTAACCATGACAATTGTCTTCAAAATCTTGTCACAAATTCCCTGATGAAGGCAATAGTGTTTCTTCTACACCTCTTCTCTGCTCCAGCAGTGAGATTTGAATCTACATCACTAGCTACCATATTCAAAATAAAACTACTGAGGTCAGATCAAAGTGTCTACAATTAGATTTATCTGAGGCTAAAGTAGTTTAATCGAAGTTTTACCTTCATCTTAGTCTTTCAGTAAAAAGAAGGCTCCTTCTCCAGGATGTATCATGTAAACTGACAACTACGAATTTATATACAAAACTTAATTAAAATTGTGCAAAACTCTTTCGAACATTTCTTTATCAATGTTATGCCAATATAAATAAGAAGAAATTTCAAAGCATGCAAGTAAAATGTTGCACGAGCATACTCTAGAGACTTTTCTTACCCTGAGTGGTGATTTATTTATTAACTTTTTGTCCATTTCTGTCAATTGCCGGTAAGTGTCCCAAGTTCTGTCTGTTGTTTCTAATAACAGGAGCAAGACTCATGCAAATTTGGAGAAAACACATACTTGCAGCCTTCTAAAATGGGGAAATGATGGATTTCTTAACAGGCTGTCAAGCTAATCTTGCATCTCTGTTTAGTCAGTCCTAGATGAAACTGCCCATTGTGATGCCAAATAGAAAGTGAGTTGTGATTATGAGCCTCCCTTTAGTGCTTGTCAGCTATGAGTCTGATTCTGGCCATCTTCTCTTATAGAAACACTGTACCTACAAGAGGTGAGAGTGATTTTTGTTTGCTGCACCAGCACGAGAAGGTGGGATGGGGTGTGCATATACAATATACATTTATGTAGACTAACTCAAACAACTGATCTAGTGAATGAAAATGTTATGCAGAGCAGTGTTGCTAGGAATGCTATTTAGAAAACACCAACAATTGAAGTATTGACAGGTTAAATTACTTGTCTAGGTTTTATAGGAAAATTGTGGGAGACTTAAGAACTGCCACACATTCTCCCAACTTCACAAAATCATCTTATTCACAGACAAGCCTCTAGAAAGGATTAATCTAAATGCTATATTCCTTGGAAACTGAACTCCAATGCATATTGCCTCTCTCCATAAAATTAATACTTTGTTCATCTTTTCCTTCTTTCTCTCTGTGGCTTGAAGTTAAATGGGCTGCAGCAGCTGTACCGTGCTTTCTGTGGGTACATACTGCTTGTTCTGCATTCCTTTAGCCACTGTCATCAATACCCATCAGCAAATATTTATATGAAGTTATTATTATTTCGTTAAAAATATGACACATAACCTCAAGGATGAACACTGACGAAAAGGCAAGCTGTCAGATACTGATTCAAAAGGCTCAGGACTGCTCATCTGGAACTAAGGGTGCCACGAGGTCAAGTACTTCCCCTTATTCAACCACACACAATACCCCTGGCTGCTCTGCATTTGTAGTTTTAAACATTTGCTATCTTTGGTATCAAATTGTTCCACCAACAATCAAGGTCTGAAGTGATGAGGAAGCTTTTTTGGAAAGCTTGTGGTCTTAACCCAGGCACTGGCTTGCTTCTTGAAACTAGATTTTAAGGATGGCAGTGTAAGACTTCCAGCTGCAAGTAAAGCCAGGTCAGTTCTGTATGGTTTCTGTAAGTGGGTGAAGGTGACACCTTCCTAAGGAAAAGGATGTCAAGTTCTAAAACTGCAGGCAGAGAGGCAGAGTGTAGCTGTGGGGTTTTCTAGGGCCTTCTTAATGGAAGAACTGAAGTGTGTTGACAAGCAACATCTTGCCTGGCTTGTGATACCCCTTGGGACGGTAACAGTATTAGTGGCTCTTTGGGTCACTTCCAGTCTCAACACTGAAATTTGCATGAAATTTAAGAAGAGATTCCTCTCTGGTCTTCTCCTTTTGCTGTTTTAATCAGTGAATGAAGATGCTTAGGTAAATTTGCCTTCCTCTGCTATGCTGGTAATCCAGCCCTCAGAGTGATGGGTTTGAACTTGAGGACTAGCAAGTCACTCTGCTCACTGGGAAAGCTGTCACTGACCATCTGCCTCCTTAAAGCTGATGACAGTGCAGTCCTTAAATTAAGTGTTTGGGGAAGTATGGGCTGTTTACCTGTTACTCATAGAGAGCATCATCCCTCCTTTTTTTTGCTTTTAGATAGAAACATGGGTAATATGTACAGCTCTGAAGCTGTAGCTCCCATTGCTGTATCTTGCTCATTGCTGTGGTATGTGAATATTTTATTCAACTCTATAATGCATGATGGCTACTGAAGCCTATGGTATTTTCCTCTGCTTTCAACAGACACTGGAAAGACATGGAGAGCATTATTGAAGAAGGAGGAAACATTTACAAATAGTAGCTATGTTACTTCTCAAGCCAAAAAAACCCCAAAAAAACAAACAGTAAAAGGCACAGTTAAATGTCAGGAAGTGGTTCTTAAGGGAATAATTCTCCCAAGGTCTTGTGCCATTTTTAGCCTTGATCATGTAAGCAGAGCACAGCAGCTCTCAAAGGACATGTGTGGGCTGCTGGCTCCATGGGGCATGTGCAAAGTATGCTGCACAATTTGAGTGAAGAAGGAGAGAGGGCCCCTGCCTGCCTCTGGGGAGGGGCTGCCTTAGAAAAGGTAGGTAGAGAAAATGCCTGTAGAGGATTACAGACAACTAGATTGTTTCTCTTAGAAGTCTAGAGAATTACTTCTTTCATTGCCCATTATGTAACAAAATTCCCTGATTTTATTATGATTAAAAATAAAACCTCATCTTGTGCCAGAGCTGCTGCAGTGCTGTTTGTTCTGGCTAGCAAGGGACAAGGTGAAGTGGTACACTCACATCATGTTCTCTGAAACACAGACAGTGCAGTGGGACAGTGGGGGAGCTCGCTCTGCCTTGCCCAGCTGAGATGGAGCCCCTTCTGTCTGTCCCACGTGGGGCGAAGGAATGGATGCAGCTCATCTGGGGCCAGCTGTTCCGGCGGCCTTTGCATGGCTCTTCCCACAAGAGGACCATGCCTTCGGCTCTTTCCAGAGAAAAGAACTGCAGGGGGAAAGTGCAAATGGCTCAGCACAAAACAAAAGATTGGGTGTGCTCCCAAGCGCATGGTGAAAAAAAGATACAGCTGGGTAGGCTGCTAATCACTTGGTGGAAACATTTCTTAAATATGCAACAGGCAGCCTTAAATAACCTCCTAGAACAAAGGCAAACGCTTCTTCCCTTTTGATGCCACACCTTCTTAAAGAGGGAGAGGAGCACTGAGGTGTAGCAGGGGCAGGCAGCCACTGTGAAGTGCTGTGGCTTCCAGAGCGGCTGTGGAGCGCGGGGTGCGCCAGCAAGGATTGATGCTGGAAAGCCGCGGTGATTGGGACAGGGCTGGCTGGTCACAGGGCAAAGTGCTCATTCGCAGAGGGAAGGATAAAATGGGGCAAGCAAGCCGGCCAGCTGCTGGCCAAGCAGGCAGAAGAAGGCTGTGACAAGTAAGGGGGAGGCAAAAAAAAAAGGCTAAAAGAGGAACTAGGAAGGAGAATCTGCCCACTAGGAAACTTATTTTAGCTGCCAGTGTGACAACTCTCACTGCACGACAACAGCTGTGCCGACCATGAGCACTGCCCTGATGCCTGAGCCGGCTCAGCGTTCGGAACACACCCAGCCTCTGCCACTGGAAAGCACCGTCACGGAGACATGGAGATGCCAGAGCAGACAGGAGACCGTGCACACAGCAATGCTCCGGAGGTCCACCAGCCCCTGGAAGACAGTGGAGCAGTGGGAACTGAAGGCATCGTTTGAGGACATCAGATGAGTGTGCAGGATGTGCTGCCTCAGTCAAAGGCCTGCTTCTCATCTGACATCTTCTGGCCACAATCATTTTTGCAATGTATGAAAGTACCTGTGACATTTTGAAAAAATATGACAATATTTTCATGTTGCTTGGAGAGATGTGGCTGGAGATAAGAGTGTGTCTAAAACAACTCATCGTGAACTGAAATAAAGAATAACTGAGACTTATTTATGAGTGTTTCCACCTAAGGTACATAGAAGTGTGAAAAGTACCTAGATAAAGTGTCTGAGGAACTAGAACTGCTTTCACATGGGAAAGGAAGAGGTTGCATGAACCATTATATACTTCCAACTTAGATTTTCAGTAGAAAGGTTTTAAGGAGGAAAGATACCATCTAAATTTTGCAGAATTTGTTTTTAAAGCATCCGTCTGTAGAAATCCTAGACTTTGGACAATAAAAAGCAAAGTGACAGAAATCAGAATAAACGACTCAGTCTAGCAAAAAGCTGTATGATCTACTAAACCCTGTCTTGTGATGACAAACTGCGTGAAATCTGTGCAGATAAGCCATCACCAGTGGCTAGTTTCCCCTGTGTCTTACTGAGAAGAGGTGGGGAAGAATATGCGTAATTAATACTCAGGGGAAAAGTAGGGTACATCTGGTGAAGTAATCCCCCATTACACTCAACTGGGTATTGATCAAATGAAATTAAATACACTTTTGTAGCAATATTTCTCTGGAGAGAGTCTAAGCAAAGTAACAGGGGAACTGCAATGTGGCCTGGTGGAATATCATGCCACCCATTGCTTCATGCCTGGAGGGGCAGAGGAGATGGGACAGGGGGAGATCTGCTGAGAGGAGCTCATGCACTGCAATGTTGATAGGCATGAAGGCAGACTCATACAGTCTGGGTGAGTATTTAAGGGTAAATTTTTAAATTAAGTTTTTCACATGGTCTTTGATTAAGCTAGAAGTAGGAGGACCAAAGTGAATGTTTGAAGGCTGGAAAAAAATCACCTGCAAGAAAAGTTTCTGGGTGTGGTGTGACTTATCTTTTCCTGTTTCTCACTGTTATTCAGTGAGAAGATGGCTTTGTAATTGCAGTTATTATCTTTACATGATAAACTTCTTTCTGGTCACAAGATATATAATGTTGTAAGCAGGACCTCATTTTCCTGTTAGCAGTTTCTTTGGTTGAGTAACTTACGTTAGTTATGGAGGAAGGAAAGGTACAATGCAAATCTAACCTGTCCTCTTATCCAGCCTATCAGTAATATTGTATTGTGCCAGGTAAGGACTTAATGTTAAGGCTTTGACATGTGTACAATGATATTGGGAAAAGCTTATGTTTCTTTGACAGAAATAGCTTTATAATGATAATCTGCAGTCTGAAAAAAAAAAAACCTCCAAAAAAACAACAAAGCAACAAAACTGTCTGCTCTCTCTTTCTTCACCCTGAACAGAATTTTTCAGGAAAAATTACTTCTGCAAAATGGCGTCTCTTAAATTTGTTATTACAATTTCGTTGAAAATTTAAAACCTGGAATTATTTAGGGCACAGATACCTTGGTTCATTCACTGTGAGCAAGGCTAATAACTGCTCTGCACCTTGGTCTGCCCCAAGTGGTGCAGTGTAAATGTGTCCATCCACACTCATGCCTCGAGCTTTCTAGAGAATCTTTCTGAAAAGAGATGAATGGATGAACCAGACTTTAATGGCAAAAAAGCTTGTCTATTTGTGAGTGACTGGGGGTGATGTCAGTGGTAAGAAATTAAGATCTAACTCATGTTTCACTGCACATTTTGGGTTGGGATGAATGGCTAGGTTGGGCAGGAGAAACATTGCTGAGGTGCTCCTTCTTCCCATGCTGGAAACACACTTGTCTGGGGACTTTCTGAGACATAGGCTTTCAAAATTCATAGAAAATGTGACAAAATCTGGGAAAAAAAACCCCAGCAGATTCAGCCAAGACTGTGTTTATGGAAGCAGCAGACAAAGAGATTTCAAGAGGTTTGGCCATATACCTTAAAGACCCTGGGCTGTTATTTGTGTGGTATGGGGGGAACTGATGGGGACTTCATTGAGCTTGGGGTGAAAATAGGATTCAATGAGCTGACTTTCCCAGTTTTCCATACTGTTTTGAGCCCAAGGGGAGTGCTTTGGCCCTTGCACTCAGGGATCACTCAGGGTATTGCTGGACAGGTATGGATACCCTGACCTGCCTGAGTACCCTGCCAGAAAATAAATGCCTCAGCTTACAAACATGCGAACTTCAGAGCCAAGTGACAGTGTTGATGTTTGCTGGCATGAAAAATGCATGGAGATGAGGAAAGAAATGGAAGTCCTGCCAAAGGTCAGGTGCCAGCTGCACAGAGGTGTGCTGTGCTCTCCCAGCACCACCACACTGCCCAAACACATGGACATTGGTGTGAACCCCTGGCTGGTTCACCCAGATTCTGCCCTGCAGTCTGCCCTGAGAACCAACAGGTGCTGTTGTTGTAACTAACTCTTTTTATGCAGGCTGTATGGTAATCTCCTGTGGTCACAAGTGGGAAACCCCCTCTTTGCACACTACCTTGTAAAAGCACCACTCAGACTCTCCCCAGACAGAGCCTCCAAAGGGGAAAATTCCTCTTCAGACCTATCAGGCATGAATCTGATGAAGAAAAATATTCCTGAGGCATCCTTAGTCCTTCAAGCTGCAACCTAAAGTCCTTGGAGCTGAGAGTGACAGAGAACTCCAAAAGGATGTTTCTCTTGAATTGAAGTCTTAACAGACTTCCCTTGGATTATGTCCAAAGCCAGCTCCAACACCAGCCCACCACTGAGTGGGGCCGGGGTGTGTTTCTTTCTCAGAGAAACACCCGCTGTAGAAGAAGGGCTTTTCATTTGTTCTCTGGGGACAGGCTATCCTATGCTCTTGTCCAGGTGAGCTGCCACGTATCTCAGCTGCTCTGTGGCAGCATCACGCCTGGGATCCCACCAGGAAGGGCTGCTGATGGGACTCATGACATTTGAATACAGCCCAAATCTGGGCTGAGCTTGCAAAGAGGCTGGGTGCTGGACAAGGGGAACCTAGCAACCTGCCAGGATTCAGCAAGGTAGACAAGTGTAGGTGTGGTCATGCTGACTTCTGGTCACCACGGAGCACCCCACAGCTCAGAGGCTGATGCTAGTTGGTCTACTGTAAATTTATAGTTTTTTATTTCTTTTAATTAGAAAAATAAAAATATTTAATTTCTTCTTAAGCCTTTTTTCCCCTCCTGCATATAAGCTAATCCAAGAACTATTTAATTCTCATTTACATGGCACTTTTACTTCTGATAATGAATATACTTTAGGCTCTTTTACTTGTGTTCCTGTTAAAACTTAGTACAATTTTTTTTTTTTAAATTAATGTGTCTTCTTGAAAATTTTCAGCGACCTGATGGAGGAAACTAACATCACACCATTTTCTCATATTGTATTTGCAGTTCATTTAGCCCTGGTAAAACACAACAGTTGTGTAGAATTAAAAATAAAGAGCATCACATTTTCCGGGGACCAAAAGGTCCTTCTCTCAGCTGTGCTGGAGCAGCTCAGCAGAGGAGTTGCGTGGATGGTGCAGACATGTAGGAGTAGGGAACTTTTTGCATTGCCACATAATGCCAAAACTTGACGGTTGAACCCTAACCCAGCACCCCGTGTGTCATCCATTTGTTCTTTTGACATCTGACTTGTTTACAGCATGAACATGTCTCTCCCACATATGGGGGTTGAAACTCCCTGAAGTCTAATTTCAGATGCCAGGAGATAGGGTGGTTTACACCTCTTCCACAGAGGGAGGTAAAAAATTTTACCTAGTATGAAACTTTTTCAAGGGTTTGACTTTGCTTATTTTTCTTATGGATTAGATAAGTACACTGAGGCTACTAAAAATTAATGACACTAGAGAGCCTTTATACTGTAGGTGATCTCCCTAGGTGAATTTTTATTTGAAGCCAAAATTTCTTGCAGGTCAGAACTGAAGGTCAATGGACTGTGTAAAATGATTAGACCTTTTTGAAGAAATTCTGCTTTATCAGAACATGAACATTAGTACAAGGATGGCTTTAGGAACATTTTGTATATCTTCCTAAACCTGAACTGTGCCCACATGGAGGGAAATCTAAAAGCAATACAGGATTTTTATAATCCAATTATTATCAATCATTATCCTTTGGAGATAAAATTCTAAGCATAGAGGGAGAAAATGTTCAGCAAACATCTTGGTTCTGTATCTAATATTTCTCTTAAATAATAATGTAAAGGAAATTATTGTTCATATGTGATACAAGTAAATAACATCACTTCTTGAATGCAACTTACACCCACAAGTCCTACAAGACTTGCTTGAAGAAGAAGGAAAACAGACAGTGTCATTCTATGCTAATTATTAGAAAAGAAATTTTCTTTAATAAATCTGATTCAAGGCTTTACTGATGCCAATTTCTAGTCTGGTTAATAAAAGCAAATACATAGACTTTTGTGAGATATTTGTTTTGATATTGTAAAATGTTTGGACAGAAAGATCTAGCAACTGTTGATGGCAAAAAAACCTCTGCCCATTAAACTGAGAACTGACACCCTGGTGTAATTACTAATACGTTGGCCATAAGAAATCTTTACCACATGACTTCTCTAGTTATTTTCTGCAGAGATCAGTGCCAGATTTGATCTCATTCTACATTTTCATCTCTGTCCAGAAAGAAAATATTAAATCATTACTAAATATTTTTTGGTACAAACCAAAGATCCCAAAAAAACTTGGAAAACTAAATATGGATGAGGAAGAGAAGTCAGACAGTATAAAATAGCTGGATTAGCAAACTAGACCCACTGAAACAAATGCACTTTAATACAGGAAAGTGCAAAGTGGGGTATTGCATCCTGAGAGCAACAAAGATATCTGGGGACACAGTGAGTGAAAAGCACAATATGAGCTCACAGTTTTACAGGGGTAAAACTGTGTAGGAATGTCCTGGTTAGCTAACAGAGAAGATGTTTCATGCCCCTTTATTTCTCATTGCTGAGATTTTTTTTCCACGCTTAGAATTTAGTAATTCTAAAACCTTTTACTGGTTCTTCTCAGGACTCATTAAAATCACATTTTTATCTTTATTACATTTTTCCAGTATGAAGAGTGTGTTTATCCCTTCATTATGTCAGTAAGTCAATACAGAAAAAGATAAAAGCCAGATAGATTAACTTCTCACTTCACTTCCTTGTTCATGCCACAGTGGTTTATTCTCATCTCCCTTGATAATCTTGGAAACTTCAGAGTAAACAAGTAGGTCATCTATTTGTCCCAATTTATAACATTTATCACCATGTAAGCCAGATACACATTCCCTGGTACATCTCAACTCTATTATGATTCAAAGAAGCTGAACACAGCCAGCTGCAAGTGGTATACAGAAAATTATGACTCAGTACTTTTCCTTACTGTTTGAAAAAAAATCAGATTTTTGTCTTGTCAGAAAAGAAACTGAGAATGGAGCCAGGTGGATCTTTGATGCAATTCCATTGACTACAGTGGAAACCCCTATTTTCTTGAATTTATTATTAATGCACATGGAGGATATACTGGTTTTGGCAACTGCCTTGCTATTAACACTTATTCCAAACAGCCCTGTCCTGATACAGCTCCATTTGGTCTGATTTTTCACACCGAGAACATGTTGGCTCTGAACTAGGAATTTTTTGAGAATTCAAATACATTTCTAGAACACTGTTAAAATAACCAAGGTAATGGCAATGAAGCAATGGCAATGAATGCTAATTCATTAATATTTAGATGTTTTCCAGTGCAGAGAGATACATGTGGTTTCACATGCTCTCTTTGGGCAAGTTTCATTTTGATTCCTCTATATCCCATGGAGTACCTGAAAGAAAACAAGACAAAGTGACTTCAGAAAAATTGAATTGTCTCAAAAAAGTGAGACTCAGTTGATCCCAAAATTATGGGATTGTTAGTGCAGTGAGTACATTCTCAGTGCAGACAGAAGTAATTACTGTTATTTACATATCAGACCTTTCACCTCAGAATGCCAGTGTATCGTGTAATCATCAATTAATCTCATAACTAATGAGGAGAGCTAAGTGAGTGCTCTTTCTCCAATTTTATTCAGAACAAATATAAATTGAAAAGGTGAGAGGTTAATTACCCAAAAATACAAGACATTTAAATGCTTAAAACCCAATGATTTCAGGAAGCACTTGTTGCTGTAAGTTTTGAGTGGCTCTGTCATTTGCCACATCAAACTGATTAGTCAGGAATGTGTATTGCCTTGATTTTCTAACTTTCTCCAAGAGGAAACATCTCCTTAGAAATGGGTTGTGAGATTCAGGTCATCAAACATGTCACCTTTACAGTGTAAACATCTGCATCTGGACTCATCACCTGGAAACTACTCCTTGTAGTCAAGGAAGGCTAAGACAACAGGGATGAATTCCACCCTGTGTGTCTGCACCGCAAAAGCGGAATACCAAAGCACAGCCTACCCCAGCTGTGGTCATCCACTTACCCTTGATATACAGAGATTCACTGGAAAAAATTACAAAACATATCCAGGGGATTTCCACACAGTCCTTGATCTTATCTTTAGTGTTCTAATTCAGTTTCAGAATAAAGCACTCATTTGTACTTTTTCTTGTGTCTACTTGCCTCTGCTTCAACCACCTCAAAACAAAGAGATTTTTTTTAACATTTACTGGCTCCACATGCCTATAAACTTATCATTTTCTCATTTTTATGATGTCTCTGATGTCCTGTGCTTATTTTCCATTTATTATAGACTTTCCTGAATTAACTTTATCTGCTGATGGTATTTCCATCATTGGGTATTAAAATAGAGATTTAGTCAACCTTTTATGCATTAGCAATTATTTTTAAATAGTTTATGGCTTTTTGGCTGGGGAAAAAATAAATCAAAATGTGATCAAGCTAGACTTCCTCTGGAACTGAAAATATTTAGCTACACCCTGAATTACAACAGAAAAAGCATATTGATAAAAGATTAAGCACAAACACACCTCTGGCAGCTATAAAACAGATGTTATTATTACAGACTAAGATTTCATTTTCAACAAGAAGAAAAGAGATACATAACTGCTATGTTTGCTGCTGGACTTCGTTGAGAGCTTAATTTGAAGTTATTTACAAATAGGAAGTGCTATTAACTCAAAAAGAATAAATACTGTGAAACTGGGAAGGTCAGCACTTTGCAGAGCATGACCTGACTTCTGCATTTATGCAGATAAATCAGTCTGCAAGACAAAGAAGGAAACATAAAGGAAGAGCCATAGGAGTTAGAAATTTTCAGGAAGCTGCATTTGTGACCCTCACCTTCTCCAAAGCCTCAGGGAATAGAAGAATGTGATGCCCAGGAAGCTGGCTCAACAGTGGGAGCAAATGAAGATGCACCTAGACCAGCAGGACAGTGGGAAACCAGTGAAGCAGAAACCTCATTGCACTGCGAAATGCAGTCACAGGTACTTTGGGAAGTTGTCTAAAGCTGGAAATGCTATGTCATCTATTTAGCACATGTGAATGTGGAAAATACAACGAAGCTCTGCACATTAAAGATCTTACTGTTCCTGATCCCAGCTGATGGCAAGTTTCTCTTCTGGGAGGGGAGAGAGAGCTTGTATCAGAGGACAGACATGTGGCAGTCAGATAACTCAACATTGTGGATGGAAGTCAACTCACAGTGTGCAAGTGAACAGACCAACCAAGTCCTCAGAAAAAAATCTTACCACTGAGGAGGACTCAGTGTATCATGGTGCTCAGAGGGGAAAGCTGGTGCAGCCCCTTTGCAGAGGAGATGAGCAAAGATAAAGGTCTGATGCAACACCAAACCATCAGAACTGAAAGTTGATTAATTAAATTATGAGAGCCCGGTGACAAGAAATTCTGCCTTGATAGGTCCTCTCTGCTGAGTGCACAAAAGAAAAAGCAAGCAGAAGAAATTCTGGTGATGAATATGTTAAATTTGACATTCATATAGGCTTAGGTTTGGCCAGGCCTGATGGGGTTGAGCTACATGTTTAGTGTGAGTAATGCATTTTGAACTTTAATAGTGCACATTTCTGATATGACTCAAATGCACAGGAGTGCCAGCAAACACCGCAGGCTTTCCTGCCTCGAAGCACCTGACCTGGCACCAGCCTTCAAAGAGAAGGGCTCTGCCAGGAGTTATCATCTATTGCTCTATCACAACTTCCCAAACTTCCCTTTTTAAAAAAAAGTCTCTGGAAATGATGACTTTTCTTTTAGGCAAATGTAGGCTGGTCTAGACATACCCATGATTATGAAAAAGCTATGTAATATCCTTTTTTTTTCCAGGCTGCACCTTCATAATACGTAAATGAATAATAATGTGATCTGTTCTCCCCAGGAAAAATGAGCTTTGTCCTCACTGCAGGTAATAAGTTACAGGATAAATAAGCTGAAACATCTGTTTGGATACTTTTGTTGCCTTTTAAGTATCTGTGCATTCAGGGCCACAGCAAAAGCCAAAACATCCATTAAACTGGTTCCAATTAAACTGTATCAATCCACCAAGACATGCATCTGTTTAAATGCAATATCTTTTAACAACGAGGCTTGCCCAGGTTGGCATGCATCTGTGGCATGAGGGCACCAAGAGAAGAAATTTAAGGTGCATCTTTTTCCTCCAGAATGTATAAAAGGAAGTAAGAAACTATTTTTTGAACGTTATCTGACCAAATTTCCGTCCTATTTATTCTACAGAGTATCTCACTGCTCAGGGACTGGCTGAACATTGGTCAGGGGTGAGCAGTTGCATTGTGCATCACTTATTTACCTTAAGTTATATTCCTCTCTCTCTTTTAAATTATTATTATTATTATACTGTTGGTTTTAGTTATTATTTGTAGTAGTAGTATATTTTACTTTGTTTCAGTTATTAAACTGTTCGTATCTCAACCCATGAGTTTTAATTTTTTTTCTGATTCTCCTCCCCATTGTAAAGGTGTGAGTAAGTGGGAGTGCATATTTTCACTCCTGAACATATAAAAGAAGTAACAGATTATTTTTGTATAATAGCTGGCCAAATCCCCACCAGAATACCTGGAGTAAAGCTGCAGAAGCAAATCAAATTATTACAGCTTTACATGAATACAAATGTTACTGGAGTTTGCAGTAAGAAAATTTTTTTGCACCCAGTATCACTGCAGTTTACACTCTTCTGTTACCAGTGTCAGGCAACAGGAAATTAAATGAGTCTTGCAAAAAATGATGTTAGCATGTGGAATCTCTGAGCAGACAATCTCATGCTATGCCATGCTTCATGCCGTGACCAAATTCTGCCCCATGGTGCTCAGCAGCGTATCTGACAGAGGTCAGTAGGAAAAGCATTGTTTTCAAAGCACAAAGCACCACACGGAGTTTAGCAGATCCCCAGCTCGCTGGCTTTGCTTTACATTGTAAATGAAAAGGGGATTTTGACTCCTTCTTGTCTTGTCACGACACCCAGTAGTGGCTCTTTCAAAAAACACTACTGGCTGGTAACTGGACTAACTCATGCACATTTCTATGAGCTCATATGAATCCCTTGACACTGAGCCACAAACTTAGAAGAAAACCTAAGATCCCCCTTTCCTGGTAATTCACTAGGGGAAATCTGGATTCCTGCCCAACACCACGTATGTGTACTACAGCTTAACCAAAAAAAAAAAAAAAGTTGTGGGGAATAAACCAGCCAAACCAGTAACAAAAATCATAATTGCTGTGAGAGATCAGGGGTCGTGGGAGGGAGGAGAGTTTGCATTCGTAACATTCACTTTAGTGAAGGAGGAGGAGGAGGAGGGGAGGAGGGGAGCAGTCTGGATACCATGCTGTAGACTGTCTTTCAGTATTAGACAGAGGGAATTTTTCTAAAAATTAAGATTAGTACAAGAAGAAATCATCATAAAACTCCCAAGCAAAATTACCTGTTCTTATTTTAGCTTTGTCTTTGAAGGACAGTAAAATAGGGTTTTTTTAGTATAGATATAAGTATCTATATATAGAGGATTTTTTCCAATTAACATTCATCTTGACAAATGGAGATGTAATCACGTGGGGCTGACCAGGTTTCCTAGAGCAGCTGTTTGGTGGGAAAGGGCTGCAAGAGCCCATGACAAGAGTGCTGGGCTGCCCGGGAGGCAGTGGGTGGACAGCCACGGCTCAGCCCACACATCAGCGGCAGGCAGCTGCTGGGACCTGGGCAGACTCATTGAGCTGGCTTGACCACAGCTTGAGAAGTGATAACATTTGTGTAGGACTGGGCTGTGAGGTACGTATGTGTGTCCTACTGCACTGAACAGCTAGATGAATAACCCACTTGGGACCTAGAGGCAGTCTTCTCAAAAACAGCCATTGATGTTCAAGAAAAGGGGAGTTAATGAAACAGCAGCTCAATTAAACCCTTAGTCTTTCTTACTATTCAGGTAGAACAATCCTTCTGAATCAGGCAAGGGTTGATGCTAAGAGTATTTATCACTGATGTGGGAGAAAGGATCAGCATGGGAATTACTGAACAAGTTTAGTTTAGCCCATTGAATCCGATCCCATCAGTGACAAGTTTGCTGCTCTGCCTTTTAGATGTGGGGCCTGAGAAATGGAGCACTCCAATGTACTTTTAACTCCAGATTTTAAGGGTCCTTTGCAGTTTAATATAATATTAAATGACAACTTCTTTGTGTTGTGGTCTTCTCTTTTGGTGATGTATGTATTACACTATAATCTCCTACTCAAATATGCAGGATAAAATTATGCAGCCTCTGCTCCCCTGTGGCTCTCACCTGAACAAGCCATGCTTTATATCACCATGATGAACTCAGGTGCACAAAATTATGCTCAGCATGATTTTTGGGGGATTTATACCCCAAATACATATTCAACATCTAAACACTAGGGAAGTCTCAATGAACCCTCTCAAATACTGCCTTCCACCTCAAAAGTCCTTCATCACCTCTGTCAGTAAAATCTCCAGGTACTGAAGGTATCTGTGGTGAGTCTGTGTCCCAGTTCCCACACTGCAGAAAACTTCCTGCTGCCAGTCTCAGCAAGACTCTCAAAAAAACATCAACTTAAGACACACGGACTTCCAGGTCTTGGTTCTACCAGATACCCCTGCTTGCTCATTGCCTCCTAAACACAGCTAGAGATGAGCAGGGTAAGTTTATAATTTTTGTTTGGTAGGTTGACTATCCTCTTTACATAGCTGCTCAAAAGTCTTTGCCATGTCTGCTGAGAAGAGGAGCTGAACATCCAATATCCCAGTGCCAGGTGGGAAAGACACCTCAACATATCCCAAGAGCTTTGGTCTCATGATGGGGGCCTATTTTTGTGTGTTTATCCTAATCACTGGACTGCCCTTTCTCCTATGCATATCACTGGTAGTATAAAGGCCATAGCTGCCAGGTAAGAGTGGTTTAACTGACTTCAGACACCTTTGAGGAATGGGGTGGTAGAGATTAGGACAGTCTGCAGCAAGGACAGGGATATCAGGAGGAAAGACAACTGGCAAAATGGCGATCAGGTCAGTAGGTCAGTAGGTCAGTAGGTCAGTAGGTCAGTAGGTGTTTCAATCTAACACAGAACATGCTGTTTCATGACCCCAAACCTTTTAAGTGGCCTAGTACTCCAGATCATGCACAAGACTTGCCATGCACAACACTGAAATATCAAAAGATGAATCTACATAGTCTCTACACTGAGAATGTACTAAGTGCTTTCTTCTTCTCTATATCGTTATCTATGAATTGAGTGGTTATATCCCCGAGAAATCCAGAAACATAGATAATATTCTGATTATCTTATATTCATCTGAAGTATCCCTTCCCCCAATAAAATGAATGTGTAAGCCTGCACAGCAATCCCTTTCTGCACTATATTACAAGGAATTCCAGTATAGTACAAGTCGTCATTAAGCCATTTATTTCCTGTTGGGATTGTTTAGCCTGGAGAAAAAGGGGTTCAGGAGAGACCTTATCATGCTCTACAACTAAATGAAAGGAGGTTGTATCCAGGTGAGAGTCAGTCTCTTCTCCCAGGTAAAAGTGACAGGACAAGAGAAAATGGCCTCAAATTGCATGAGGGGAGTTTTAGATTAGGTAATAGGAAAAATTTCCTCACTGAAATGATTATCAGGCATTGGAACAGCCTGCCCAGGAAAATGTTTGATCCCCTGGGCATGCTCAAAAAAGGTGTGGATGTGGCACCTGGGGACATGGTTTAGTGGTATTACGTTAACAGTGGGACTCAGTGATCTTGGCAATTTTTTCCAATCTTAACAATTCTATTATTTTCTACTAGTTTTGAGTTTTGCTTTTCTGCTTAGGAAAAAACTCTGGCTATCAAAGATAGGCGTCTTAGAAAAGAGCCTTCTTTTCAAAGTGAAGTGGTCACAAAAAGGGAGACTCCAAATAAAAGTTCTCTCTTGCAGAACAGGAAGGAAAAATAGATGAACTGGAAGAGTTGTCTGGGCAAAGAGCAGAAAGCATCAAGAGGGTCAAAATCCCCTAGGGACATAAGGGAAATACCAGAGTATTTTAAAAAAAAAGGCCCCACTAGCTTTAATGTTCCCACACAAGTAAATCACAAGAGACAGGCTGGGCACTCATTTACATGGGAGCTTCAGAATGAGACCAGCCTCATGTGACACAAGGGTTATGAGTAATGGGCCCAGAAAACAGCAGAGAAAAATCAGTGGGATCTGAGGCATTAGATCTGAAATCCTTCCTCTCTGCAGAAGTTGCTATTAACAGTAAATGGAGTCAATCAGCCTCCTGACCCTGAGGGCATCATGATGGAGGTTCTGTCTTTTCAGTAAGCAGGGGCTGGTGGCTGCTGAGAGTGGATGTCATGAGTTGCCTCCATCTGCTGCTGCCTGGTTGCCGACATCCCTCCCAATTTTTGCCTGCTCTTTTACCACTGAGGTGTCTGCCTGGTGCAAAGTTCAATGAATTGCAGGGATGTGGGAGTTGTGTGAGTTGTAAAGAAGGGGTAAGGTGGGTACCGGTCCAGAGAGTCAGGTTTTTTAAGAGAGAAATATGCTGTACAGATGGGGTTGGTAGATCCAGCAGGCTCTACTTCAGGGAGTATTGGCTGACTTCTAGACTGTATGCTCTTAAAGCAGAGGTAAACTCTGTGACCTCAGAAGGAGCTGGGCTATGGATTAGGGTTAACCAGGACAGACAGCAACTGAGCTGAGGTCAACCTCTTAGGAAAGTGTCCTCAACTGCACAGGGATGTTTGCAGCTTTGACTCGTGTTTTTCTTTCAGGTTGTGAGCAACACCTAAAAGCCATGATAGTGTACATGATACAGCACTGCCTGTCTAGGCAGAGGTCTGAAACACCTGAGTGCCAGTATAGGAGTTACAGTGCAGAAATCCCCTGGCAGGGAGGCTTGGTTAGGCTGAGCTTGGGATGAGAAGAAAACACTGCTTTCATGTAGTTTTTCAAACAGCAGTTGGCAACTTGCTCTTCATGAGCTACTGAGAACTCCGGTGCCAAGGCTCCCCTGCTGTCCCTGGAAGAGGGAAGGTTGTAGGCCTGGTCTGTGCCTTTGGGGCTGCACACACAGCTGTGTGGAGGCTGGGATCACGTGCTGCCATCACCATCTCCCAGGGTGGCACTAAAGCACCACTTGTCGGGAATTCCCGAAACAAGTGATGGATTAACACAGAAAGCCAAGGCAAGTCAGTGTAACTTAGGTGTTGTTGCAGTCTGCTCCTACATCATCCATACTCTCCCTCGTTCTTCGGGGGACTGAAAATACTCTGCACCCACAGGAGTCAACTCCATATACCCAGCTCCTTAACAGAACCAAGAGCCCTTCCTGAGAAAACACCCACTTACAGCAAGTTATCATCTCTTCAAAGCACTTGGCTACATCATCTGCACCAATGAGCAGTGGGTAACATGCTGAACAGTAGTGCTGAACAGGAAGGCTTCCTTGAGTGGGTGTCCCATCCTCAACTGTGCTCTCTCGCATAGATATAAAAATAACAAATTTAATCCTTCAATAATTTATTTCTTTATACCAGAGAAAGTTTTTCAATTATACATTTAAGTTTGTAATTTCAACACCAGAGTAAATATATGTAAAAAAAACCTAGCTGTGCAAATTTCAAGTTGCATTGTTTCAAATAATATAAATATTTTAATAAAACATACGTTCACATTAAGGTTCACAAAATATATAAAATTTAACAGAAATAAGTAATGTTATTTAATTTTTTTTTCTTTTTAGAAACTGTTTTTTTTAATAACTAGAAAAAGATTCTAAACTTGAGAAGCAAGTTAGAAGAGGTATCACCTCAAAATCATAGCAGCAAAAGAGATGCTGAAAACTTAAAAGGTGTAAAAGGAGAAGAGAGAAGCAGGTAACAGGTACAGGGGTAAAGCTGAGGTTGCTAAAGAAAGTATTGCAGATTGAGAAGTGGATGCATAAACTTCAGGAGTAAAATCTCAACCCTGAAGAACTCTTGTTACTGAGCTCCCAGCTGTTTGCATGCTAACAGAATCACATTAAGGACGACAGAAAGTGTGACAGAAATGGGGAGGGAGGGTATGAACAGCACACACATACTCCTGACAATTGCAGTGCAAGAGAGACAAGAGTCAATCTTGTTTCAGAAGTGAAGACAAAGGGCTTTGGGGTTTTTCTTGTCTGTGGGAGGTAATTCCTTCCACACAAGTGGGAAATGGCAGGATGCATTTTCCTCATCACATGCATTTGCTCTGTAACTTCTGTCTTTCCAGCTGTCTTGGGATTTGGGAAAGGATCTAAATTCTGGTTAGGTTAAGCATGTTAAAGGAGCAGACCAGTGCTGGTCTTGTTTCTGGCTGTGGTTTGCTGAGAGCTCTGCAAACACAGAACTGCTTGCTGTTATCACCCTAAACGCCCGAGGTGAAAACAGCAAGGACACAGACAAACCAGACCACGTTTCTTCAGATGTCAACTGGAAGTTGCATCAATCTGTCCTGGGTAATCCCATTCAAGAAGGACTTGGCCCGACTGATGTATGCAAACATAAAAAGGTCCTGCACCTCCAACAGTAGACATGGCTCCTTGCCTGGGAGAGGGGAGGCATTGAGAAAGAGGCAGAACCGGGAAGTTCTTTGGATTCAAATGCTTCACACTTCCTCCTGGGAAGTCCAAGAATTAAATACGGCATTGTAGGAGCTTAGTCATGAGCGAGAGCTCTGTGCAGAAGGCAATGTGACCTTCTCAGCAGTCCTTGTATGCAGTGTTTAGAGGAAGTAGAAATTTATTCCCATTCTTGGGAATAAACATGATCTGAGCAGACAGCTTATGTTTCCCCCAACCTTCCCACTCCCAGGACTGTTAAGTGTTTTGGACATAGCACCATTTCAGTGAAGGAAGTAGCTGGTATCGTTTTCTTGTTATGCAAGAACAAGATCTAGCCGTAGATCTGTTTGAACTGGTAGCATTCATTGCAGTAGCCGTTGCACTTGGCATTGCCATAGTGATCACAGGCAGGGGCTCGGCAGCGTTGCTTGGGAGGCTCCTGTGCCACCGGCTCCCTGGCACTCCCCGATGGTGGCAGCTGACTGAGGCGCCGGCACTCTGGGCACAGGTCATCACTCCTGCAGGCCAGGTTGTTTCTACACGAAGCCACAGCACACTGTCTCCTCTGGGTACTCAATGCTGCCCGCTGCACATCTCTGTGCTGCCCTGTTCTCTTGAAAAATAGTAAAACACATTGTCAGTCTCTGTGCTGCCAACACAAATGGCTTTTCATTTCCTTTTTACTCTGCTCGTGGTTTGTATAGGTAGCCACTTGGGGATTGTTCACCAGCACTTCTACCAAGTGCAATACCAAGAGCCAAGTTGAGTTTTACCAACGAAAATCACAAAATCTGTCATTTCTTAGGAAAAAATACTGTTTTTTATTATCTTTGGCAACCCTCAATTCTAAAAGGACCAAAACAAACCAAGTTTTAAAAAGTCTTATCTGGAACAAAGACAATCTGTGATGGACTCAATCAAAAATGCAACTTGAACCCCTTGACATAGTTGCACAGCTCTAAGGGTAAGAAAAAAAATCCCTCCCCAATCAACAAAACAACCTTGCTGCTGGTCCAATTGCTTCCACTGAAATTGCTGGCGAAATCCCAGCTGAGGTAAAACTGAGCATGGCCATGACAATCCTAAACTGAGAATGACTTTTTAGGAGTGCTGCTCAACTGCAGCAGAAAAAATTAATGATATGCTCTATGCTTGTCTTTCCATGATAGTTAAGATGCAGTCATTTGAGGATTTTCTAGTATAGATCTGAAGTTGTTCCTGCAAGAGAAAAACCTGCAGTGCTAAACAAGAGGAAGATTTTGAGAAGTTCACACTTACTTCTGGCTGTCTCACCAGCTGTTCTTCTGTCCTTCTGGCTTCTTGGAATCGCTGGTTCTGGGCTATAATGAAGCAGTTCTGGCAGTATCCCTCAAGCATTGTGCTGCCCAGGGTGCCGCAGTCGCGCCGCTGGCAGGACACGGTGTTATGGAAGCCGGCAGCGGAGCTTCCCGTCTGATCTGCTGCTGAAGACTTCCTCTGAGACCTCCTCTGGTGGCGTAGCAAAACACTGTCTGCAATGCAAAGCATGAACAGGAGCAGTTTGAATGTGCCCAATAGATCTGATGACCCAAAGCTGCTATAAAAAGCTCCCAACCTTAAAAATGAAAATAAATTTAAAAAGATCATCTAGCCTCAAACATGGGTTTTTGGCAAAACAGAGACCCCCCAGTTGGTACATCTTTCATCATGCTACATAAATAACGGTGCTAATGCAACCTGATTTTCATTTAAGTTGTTGAAACAGATGATTTAGTAAAAACTTGCCCTCAGTGGGAAACCTAGATCCCACTGAAGTCAGGATGAATTTCACCTTTGACTTCACTTTAACTGTCATCTGTCACCTACCCGTGTCAGCCTCCCCCATTTCAGTCACATCAGATAATTGAAGTACAGTGGTACAGAGCTCAAGGGGAAAAAGTGCATTATACTTTTTAGTCTCATGAAGCAATCTTATATATTCCACAATCAGAAGGAAAAAAAATTTCATTGTGAGCAATGCTGGAAAATAAGGCATTGCAAGCTGGCATAGAAGTTCCCTAAACTGAACACACGTGGAAAGCTCGGTGTTGTGAAAGATGTCTCTGCCAACGGCAGGGGGGTTGAATTAGATGATCTTTAAAGGTCCCTTCCAACCCAACCTATGCCATGTTTCTTTATTGTATTGGCAAGCTTATCAGCAATAAAATAGCCTGAAGATATAAGTAATTTTCTCTTACATATGCCCTTCAGGGTCTATAACTAAGGGCTCTTTACCTGTGAAATAGGGCAGTAGCATGAAAGATGAAGATTTCATGCTGTGATTTATTCACAGACTATTGCCTTTTAGAAGATCAGTCTTTAAACACAGGGGCATGCACACACAGGGTATTACCAAAGAAGATTTCAAGGCAGAATATAACAACACACTCCAAAGTTACTCCAAAATACAAGCTCATTATCTACAGTCAACTTCTACTGGCTCTGCTTGTCAAGACAACTACAGCGGTTACTCCAGAGCATTACACCTCTGTTACATGCAGAACAGGTAAGAGATCTACAGATTCTTCAAGGCTTTTTAAACACCTTGCTAATAAAACTGATTTTCAGTACTTTGCATACATTTATAGCATTTCCCTCACTGACCTCTACAACTTGTCTAGCTGTGAAGAAAATCAATATCAAAACCATGATTGCAGTGGATGATGGGGAGGTATCAAAAGCCACCCCATCTTGAGTTGGTTTTGCTTCCATCAAAGCCGAAAGGAAGTTTTACAAGAGATTTCACAGATTTCTCACACTGCTGCCATGTGCCCCTTTATGGTATGCTGGTTTTGGCTGGGGTAAAGTTAATTTTCTTGACAGTGGCTGTTGTGGGGCTGTGTTTTGGATTTGTGCTGAGCACAAGGTTGATAACATTGAGATGTTTTTGTTATTGCAGAGCAGGGTTTACACAGAGCCAAGGCCTTTTCTGCTTTTCACACTGCCATGCTGGCAAGGGTGCATGGGAGGTTGGGAGAAGACACAGCTGAACACCTGCCTGCCTATGGCAAGCAATGAATTAATTCTTTGTTTTGTTTTGCTTGTGTACGCAGTTTTTGCTTTTCCTATTAAACTCTCTTTATTCCAACCCATGAGTTCTCCAGCTTTTACGCTTCTGAATCTCTACCTGAACCTGCTGGTGAGACAGTGAGCAAGTGGCTGTGTGGGGCTTGGTTGCTGGCTGGGGTTAAACCATGACAAGGGGATAATAACAGACAGAAAATCACCTTCTCCTCACACTGTTTTCATTACCCCCTGCCCTTTTATCACCCAGTACACACAGAACTTCACAGGTCAAGGAGGCTGATCTGCAGCCAAAGTGTGTCAAAGCTCACTTCATCTCCACTTACCATGGTTTTCCCTGTACTCAAAGAAACACAGTGTGCAAAAGCCCTCATTTTGTGGTGTCCCAAAAAACTTGCAACCAGGTTTCCTACAGGGGTTGCCTCCCCTGTTCTCCTCGGGAGGCAGTGCTGGTGGTGGGGGCTCCTTGCTACGGCTGTTGGGACCCTGATGGCAGGAGTGCTGGTGGAGGATCTGTGAGATCTGGGACGGGTCAGATGTTGATCTCTGGTGGCAGGTGGGCAGGAAAGTGGGACTTGCATTCTGGGACTGCTCTGTAGACCTTTTGAAGCAAGTGCTGCATATACCATTGAAGGTCCTCTTGGCCTTTTGACAGCACATTTTGCATGTGGCATAGTCTAAGTGTCTCTGGTCATCCAAGTTGTTGCAGGGACTGAGCTGTCTGGAGTTGTAGCAGCGTTCACACAGCCCATTGTGGTGCACATTCAATGTGAAGGGGCAGTCTGGGGTCCTGCATTTCATGGCTGTAGTTTCACTGTACAGGAAAAGGCTAGGAGCTGTTGGAGGTGCAGAGCGAGGCTCTGTTACAGGCCCTTCAGAGGTCCATCCCCCAGGTTCACAAATATCCCCATGAGAGGAGCCTGACCCAGCTGCCTTCAGCTTCTCAGGTGCTGCTTTGGAGTTCTGCTTTCTTCCTTTGTTTCCTTGGAACCTCTGCTCAAAGCATTCGTGGCAGTAGGGCTGGGTGTTCACAGACATGTAGAAAGGGCAATTTGGCGTTTCACATTTCATCTGTAAGAGGGAGAGCTGGGAAAGTGACAGTTCCTGTCTGTTCCTGGAACATGTCTCTCTTCTACCAGGTTCAGCATTCTCCTGCCACTTCTTGTACTCATGCTGCACTAGCTGAAAGTAATCTTCCACGAGATTTATTTCTTTGGGTAGGTTGCCTTCATCTAACCTGAGAGCCAAAAAAGGAAGATGGCATCAGTGGTTGAAAAGAGCAGATGGTGGGGGTGGAAGCAAATACAAGCAATGTGGGAAGGAAATGCAGATTTAATGCATATCCATATTACTCAGACAAGAAGATCTGGGATATTATGATGTTGCTGTAAATGGAAATAATTTTAAAAGCAGGTGTTCAGTGATGGAGACTTTCACATCTGAAATAAATGTCCTGACACAACGCTAAACACCTTTGCTTAGGTGAGGGTTTTCTGTCTAAGAGCTGTTTGCACAAAGAATGTGGGTAATCTCTCAGAAGCAGAAGCTTCCCTAAATGGTGAATTTCTCTGAGGACCAGCGCTCAACTGAGCAGAGGTTAGAGTAGAAGACCCCTTTCTTCAGCAACCCACACTAAGAACAAGCCCTTCCTACAGTGGACTCAGCATTTCATGATAGAGTTTATCATGAAATCTGCTCCTGGTTCTGCCTTGTTGGGTCTGTATCTACCAGCAGAATTCTTCTTACAAACTGTGGGGTTTCAGTGTGATGTGTGCAGTGCTAGCCTCCATCACACTATCCTTACTCTGCCTCCAGCTGCAGGGAAAACCCTACACTGGAGATTCACCATGCCACAGTTGGATGAGGAGCTAACATTTCTGGCAATATTCCAGAACACATCTAGGAAGAGCAACTAGGGAAGCTCAAGTGCTACCTTTTACATGTACATATATCCTTTTGGGTAGAAGGACTTCAAGGGCCCTACACCAGAACCAGGCAACAGCATAAAGATTCTTTTCCGTGTGGCAGTGGAAGCAAAGACAGAGGATATAGGGAGTTATTTCCCTCTGTCACTTCTGAGGGAACTGGTTAAGCATCACTGCCAGTGTCCACTGAATATGAGAAGCTAGTGGGTGTTGCCAGCTGCTCCCTGCATGTTACTGATGCTCAACCATCAGGGGGATGAGCAGAGATGCCAGTTCCTCCACTGGCCACAGCTTCCTGCCTACTGCCACACGGAAATAGCCCAGGGCTGAGGCATCTGTGTTCAGAACATACTGCCAAGTACTTTACCCAGGACAGCCAAAATTACACCAACTGCCCATTATGCAATGTGCCCTTACACAAAGCACAAGAGCTTGGGCTAACTAGTTCCTGCATTTAACTACTTTTCAGTCACCCTTCTCTGCAATCCAAAAGTCAGTGAAACCAATCAAATGGATTTTTTCTTCTAAAGTGCCAGTTTCAGTTTGCTAAGTCTGAACACATTTTTGCTTTTAAATTTGAGACTGGCCTTAGCTCACACTACTTCAAAACATATCAACAGCAATGCCAATGTTTTGTATTTTAAGTAGTAACCACATGGGACACCTAGGAAGGAAGGAAAGGCCAAAAGAACACACTGGGCTGCCCAGCTTGTCCCACTTCAGTAAACAGATAACTTTGAGGAAACAAGAATGACACTCACTTTGCAGCATTAATTAGATGAGTTGTACCATGGTCCCAGCCTTGCACTGGAATTTCTATCACTATCAAGTATTCTTTTAGCAGCTGCTCTTTCTCCCTCTCTTCTGCATCTGTCAGAAAGTGCACATTCAAATCCTCAAATCGGCCTTGTTCACTGGTGACGAGAGGGACAGCCCGGATTTCTGTGGGGAAACAAGATGGATTAACATATACACACACACAAACACACAGATATATATATATATATATATATTCATACACGCATAACCAGCTATTTAGGAATAACCATAAAATGCAACACATGGAGATATCACCCCTGAATTTTTGAGAGAGGAGAACAGCTGAGCAGAGCAATCAGTTTCTATATGGAACCATTGGGGGAGGTCGCAGACACAGCTACATCACAAACTTAGCCTCATCCCACAGTAGTTTTAATGCCCCTATAGCAACTATCTTCTTCACGTGAATAGGATTGTAGGTCATTGTTATGCCTTTTGTTGGGATGATGCTGTAACCCGAAACTAGTGAACTGCTGTCCACTCAGAACAGATGCATTAAAAATGGTAAAGCATATATTTCATTATTCCTGCCAGGCAGTGGCACCCTGCTGTGAGACTGCATCCTTCAAGGCTTCTTCTCTTACAATGTGGAAAGGAGTCAGAACACAATAAAGCAGAGGCCATCCTTTGACCAATTCCAGCCTGCAAGCAGGTGAGTTACACACTACTTTCAACCAGTATCTTGAAGGCAACCATTAGTTTCTACTCAGATTCACAGACAAAACTCTTTCTGCTCACTTTTTAAGAATATATTTCAAATGAATCTTATTTAACTTTAAAAATGTAAATCTAAACCAGATCATATTTCAAATGCTTTATCAGCATAGTGGTTTTGAAGAAGGAACAAAAATACCAAATGAGGTACTTGAAAAATACCTGGCCCGCTGTCCTTCAGAGTCACCAGTGGTGTAAAATGCATGTTGTCATAGCCAAGCACAATTGGGTATCTGTAGCATTCTTCAGCTGGCCACAGCAGAGGCAAATAGACACCACCAACATTCAGAGGAGCAAAACTGGAGCCTGACTCTAAACTTCTAACCACTTTATCTGTATAAAGAAGAAAAATAAAACACAAATAAGCGTGTGCTACAGGCAAGAGAAAATGTATGTTGGGGGTTTTAGAATAATTGCTGAAAACATCATGTTCTGAAATGTATCCATCTGAAAACAACAGTTGTTGACTAAGATTACTAACACGGCACAAGAATAACAGTGGGATGACTGGCCAGGCAACTCACCTGCAAGGACAATGATTGGCCTTCTGAGAATGTTAGCAAGGATGAAGATGTGGATTTCTTCCAGTGCATTATAGGGAAGCCTGTTCCGAGCCCCAGATATTTCTGGGGAGGTCATTTCAATGAGGTATTCCCACTCCTCCTCCCAGTTCTGAGGAAAGAAATAGCTGTCACCAATGGTTCAAAGACATGGAGATCAGGAAACAGCTGCAGCACAGCAGTGCTCAAATAATCACGTTTTCCCATTTCCTCCAAAGGAAGACTATTTCTGCTCTCCATTAATGACAGAATCCGTGAAGCCACAAAGCAAACAGAATCAGCAAGGCAACGCTGATGAGCACTCAGAAAACAGCACCATTCCCTCAGGCTGCCTTACCCGGGTGTCATAATGGAGTCCTGTTTCTACAAACTCCTGGGATTTAACAGCCTCCCGCTGCCAGCGGAGCTTGAAGTTCCGTGTGTCGATCTCCCTGAGAGCATTAAACAATGTTTTTCTTAAGACAAGGTCGATATCTTCAATACCCCACATGTACTGCGATGCAGCATGCATAAGACAATTTCCATCACCTGCAAAAAAAAAGAAAGAGTGCATTATTTTCAAATGGCTACTTAAATAAAACGCCACAAGCCTGTGGGATGTAGAGTTACACTCCACATATGCAAGTTCCCTGCGCACTTCTCTCTAAGCCTCAGACAGAAGGCTTGGAAAGAAGGAGACCAGAGTTGTGGTCTCTGTTCAGAGACAGAAAGAAACAACTTCCCTCCCTACTGGTTTTGTCTCTGTACCAATCCAAGTTAAGCTGTCATCCAGCAATGCCCCTTACCTATCTTACTTAACTTGGACTGATATCACAAACAAAATTTTGGGGTCAACTACAAACGTCAAACATAGCTGAAAATAGCTTTTTAAAACAACAACAAAGCCATCTTAAAATTACAAAAAAAAAAAAAAAAAAAAAAAGTAAATCTCCCTCATTGGTGTTTATACAAATATACACCCAACGGCATGAGGTTGAGATAACGGAAACCATTAAAAAGTATTGTAGTAATACCAAGCCTCACACCCCCTGATGAGCACTGCTTGGCAGTTGGCTGTGCTTGATGGAGGAATTGTAATAAAAAAGGAAACAGAAAGGGAATGGCAGGTGATTTATGTAAAGCAAACATAGGAGCACCTCTGGCCTTCTTCTCAGAAATGACAGCATGTTGGCTTGTTACTTATATTACTTAGAGGGCTGGTTTTTAAAATACAAAATTAAAATTAAGTCAATGAAAAACAGTGATTCGATTTTCATTTACACAATTCTCCTTGCAGTGAGAAATTCCTCTTTACAGGTACGAAGGATTGTAATATTCTGCAGTTTCAGAGGGGAAACTGAGACTCAGAGGAGATAACTAACTTAATTAAAAGGTGTAACAAAAATAAAAAACAACTATGTCTGGGTTTCAAATTCTATCTCTAGCCAACTTCTTCAAAAGGGGATGTCTGCCCTGAAAGGGAAACATCAAGAATCATTACTGTCATGTCCTCAGATGCAAAACTAGGTCTGATGTTTACCACAGTGGTAAACAGATTCACCCAATACTAAGAAACCAAAGCAATTTTCTTGGAATAGAAGACATCAACTCTGGTAAAGCTACTAGATTTTTCTCACCTGAAAAAAAGCCCAAACAAACCCACCCAAAGAACTCCCACAAAAGAATTAAACCCAGTTTGCCACATACATCATGAGCTTAATTACATCATTTGTGAACACTTTTGCCACTTATTCTGTGAAATTGCAGAGAAAAGTCTACAATAGACTCCTGTTCCCGAATAAGATGCAATTTGAAATCTACTCAATGCTTCATAAATTGCTATGGGATTGGTGCATATCAGGTTCCTGCAACTGCCTTCTGTTTCCTGAATGCTGTCTTGCAAAAGCTCACTTCGATTCTGCAGGCTGCTTAATTAAGCTCAAAAATGAGGGAACAACCAAGAAGACAGAAAAACTGACTAGGTTTCCTTCTGACCAAGAAAGATGACATATTAATCCCATTAAAATTTTCCCTTTGCAAAATCTAGAGCAAAGATAAGATTAAACTTTTTCTCTCTCTGAGAGCTCACTTTCGGTTCTTTATTTAGAAGCACTGCCCAAAATTCCTTACACAGCACTTGGAATTCCCCCACACCGTTTGACTAGCAATTGAGCAACAGTTGTACTTTTTGTTCTGCGGGTGCAGCGTAGCCTCCCTCGGACTTTCCCAGGGGGTGTGGCTGGGCGAGCTGGAATGAATGCCAATTCATTATACAAGTGAAATCTCTACAGCCAATAGATGCTGGAATTTTTAAATTAAAAAAAAAGAAAAAACCCGAACAGTTTCGATTTTTGTACCTCCTACCGCTTTCTTTCTATCATCCATTCAGATGTCTGCAAATAAATATGTGGTGATTCAAGACAGCTTTTTTAATTAAGAAAACCCCACCACTACACAGATTAACATATTAGGTAAAATATACATCAAAAGATCCCGTAGGAGATACTTTCTCTGTTTTCAACAACTACAACCTTAATCAGAAAAAACCCCAGAATTTTCTGAAGAAAGCCTGACTGAGAGAACTAACATATTCCTCCCACATCTACAGGTTAAGCAGCTAAATTTTTAAACAATATTTTTCATGCCGCATGGGAGGAAAAAAAAAAAAGTTGTTTTCTGGGATAATACAGGGCTTCTCCAGGCTTCTGCACTCCTTTCAGAGATTCTCTCCTACAGTTCAATCTACCTTCTTCTTCCTGCAAAGGTCCTTCAATACAACTACTTTGCATAACCCACAGGTTTCCAAAGCCACTCCTACTCATGCACTTAATGACCCTGAAGCACTGAACTGAAGCCAAGTTCTTTGTCTGCTCAGTGTATGGGGAGACCACAAACCTTGTTTTGCCTTCCCTCAACCTGCCCTAATATTCCAGCATCTTGTATACTGAGCATCTTGTATACAGGTATGCCTGCTAATGGGTGGGATACAAGTCCACACTATTCCCAGGTGTAACACTGCCCAGTGGTCATGAGACAAAGAAGGAGGTCAGTGTTGCTGAATGTAATGTGGTCACCAAAAAGGGTCTGTCCCCCAGCGTTAACCCCTGCAGGATTTGTAGTGACTGGAGATGGGGGATTCTAAAACTTTTACTCTCTGCCCTGGGCAAAAATTGTGCATAGTGTCCATTTTCCTAGAAAATCTGTTTGAGTGAAATTTTTAAGATGCAACACTTGGAGTTATGTTACCTTCCCAGTACCTTCAAAGTGCTGCCTGCCCTAGCTGCAACTCTGGTCCTTCCAAAGCTCAAGATTCTGTGACTTCTGTGCACACCCCTAACTGCAGTTGTAAAATTTTACATCAATGCAGAGGCAGCCCAAAAAGCCCACCAGAAGGTCAACACCTCTACAACAGTTACAGACACGCACATCAGCAACAGGCTTTAGGTTGGGTAGTGACACCTATTCAGTGGATCTATTTTTATGGTGTCTGTACAACACAGCTGTGTACAGTCAGACTGAGAAATATGGCAGAACTTGGAAAGGGAAAAATGTGGACTAGGAAGATAAGGGCAACGTGTATACAAGCAGATATGAAAAGAAGCAAACACAGAACACAACATGGACTTCAACAATGCTGCAGGTCCACCACACCCAGTGTTTCTATAACTGCTCTGATCTGCTCCTTGAGCAAAGACTATGTATTTTTCATCTTCTTGAAGTCCTCACTGTCCCAGTCTATTCTTTCTGTGCTGGAAGGAATCCTGAGTCCAAGTTTGCAGCTGCATGACCATAAGTCATAGCCATTGCCAAATCTTTCCTCCATTGAATGCGAAATGCCTGGTGACTCTTAAAGTCATGTGCCAAGGTTTCCTGCTCAAGACTGTGGACAAACATAACCTGTTCAGGAAATCTTGGCACTACTGCTGTGCCTTTTCATTTGTAGCACTTGATGCAATACACACACAGAGTAACCCCAAAGCCAAGTCCTGAAACCAGCACTGACTGTTGAAAGAAAAGGGCACTGCAAATTTTGTGTTGCACAAAGATGAGTGTCAGTCACACACACGGGAGTTACTGGTGGGCCCTGAGGGAAGGCAAGAGATGGGAAACCCAGGCAGGGAGCTGAGGATGAAGGAGCAGCCCCAGTGTGGGGTGCTGACCTCAGGGACAGCAGTGTCAGGTTCTTGGGAGCCTCCATGTTCTGAGTGCTATGGCCATCACTGTTGTTAAAGCTGGATCAGCAAGCAAGCACTGCCTGCCAGCTACAGCAGCAGGGCTTATTGGAAGGCTATTAGCTTCTGCTAAATATACATGGGAATGCATCCCTGGTCACTCAAAGCATCTGAAGGCTCCTCTTGCCTGGCATTAAAGGATGTTTGGCACTTCTGATGAGGCAGCTGACATGCAGCAGTCAGATTAATGGGAAAGCTATGGGTTCCAAATCAAGTTTCCCTGCCTTGTTCTTGACTCTGAATGTTACTGACATTACGAAAATATCTGTGAAATTTCCACAATATTCACATACTGGGGTATGGGCAAGGGTCTGCTACGGCATCAGGACAGTACATGATGTGGAAAGAATCTTAATTTTCAAAACTTAGATTAAAAGGCAGCACATTTTAAAGCCATTTTTAAAGCTTCTGTTTCAGTAATGTGAACTCAGATGCTATTAATAAAGATGCTACATTTGTATGACCTGTTTTACTGTGAGTGCAAAGACCTGCTCGTAACTTACCATTAGTCTTCAAAGGAACAAGTCTCCGAACTTCCCTGCACCAATTGAGCTTCCTCTGGCGCTCCAGTGAAGTCTGGGTAGCCTGGTCAGTCAGGGACTTCTGAAGCATTTCCCGAAACTGGGGACAAAACTGGCACATTCTGAACATTTCTATGGTGTATCTGTGCATAGTCCTGAAGTGATGAATTATTCCACTGGGAGGTTTGACTAGATCCTCAGGTGTCCTCTCTCTGATCTTCATAGCCTTCAGCATATTGCTCTGATACAAAGCTTGAGGAAGGATGTGTTGGCCAGCCATGTTTCTAGAAGACATCTGAAATGAAAAAGGATCTTTTTATTGGCATGTTAGCGCCCTTCTATCACAGTGCTATCACTTCTGCAGAGACTGAGAAGGCACTTTCAGGGTGGGATTCTGGATGAAGTTTTGCCTAAAACAAGCACAGAGTGGATGAAGTCCAACAGAGCCTTTCGTAAACAATGTTTTTTTAAAGCTCATATTCACTAACTTCTCTGCATTACTCACATACAGACACTGATCATCTTATTGCACTCATTTGCTGATATAATTTACTGAGATAATAAAGAGGATTTATGTATAACTAAGGAAACTGCATCATCATTCAAAAAAAGCGTTTAAATCAAAATAAGGATGAGAGAAGGCAAGATCAAGGAAAGGGAAAATTATCCTGGAAACTTAACTAATTGATAATTGCACACTATAATCCCATATGCACTTCTGAATTTCAGCACATTTCAAGCTCTTGTTTTGAAAACATGCCAAAAAAAACCCCAAGCAGTTAATGACCATTTCAGATTTCCACAGCCTATACAATCTGAGCAGTAATGGTCAGTAGAGCACAGAAAGAACCCAAAGAATTGCAAGCTGTGCTATCATCAGTCCCATACTTACAGTGGCCAGATATGGTAGATGAGAAATTTTTCACTCGAGGACAGACTTAGGTTACTTTCCTTGAGGCTCTTTGTATTTTGTGAGTGGTAGAGCTATGGCTCAGGAGCGCTTGTGCCGTGTGTGGGGGTGCAGACTGCAGTGCTACTATTACTCAGTGGTAAGTCAACAGAGCTGAAAAAGCATTTCCATTTGGCTCAAAACCCCCAGTATATTTCCACAGTAGGACATGTAGTGTTTACTGCCCTGCACCCCTTTCTTCAGTAACTCTGGCCTCATGGGGTACAGCAGGAAAAATAAAAAAAGAAACCCATAACCTCAAACCTGCTACACTCTATGAAATACTTATTCAGAGGACACTAACTTTGTGGCTAGTTAAGAGCAAAACGTAAGGACCATATCCCTCAAAACCCCTGTGCACTACAGTAAGAACAACAATAACCTGTTTGTACAGGGAGAGACTCTCCATGCTGTCCACAACTATTCTTGCTTTGTTTAAAAACAAAGTAAAATTTGTATCAAGACAAATAAAAGTATGCATGCCTAAAATCTTTAGAGTACAATTAGTCACATTAGGAAAACCCACTACTGTGATTATGAATCTAGGGACAAGTATCTAGCCATATATGTGTATCAATCTCTGGACATCAAGTATGGGGAAGCAAGAAGCAACTAAAAATTATTTATGCAACTATTAGGAAGTTTTCTCATGGAGATGGGAGTCAGGAGGCACAGAGAGACGAAGAAGAACTCCAGCCTGACAGACTGACCAGAAAGGCATTCCCAGCTCTCTGGAGGCAGAAGAGCCCTCTCTGCACAGACGGGCTTCAGCATTCCTTTCCCACAGGGAAACAGCTGCTCTTTCCTCTTCTCCCAGACACTTCCATTGGCAACATCCACCTCCAAATGCCCAACCAAAGCTTTTGAAATGACCCTCTCAGGGTGAGAGGGGACCTCAAAATCCAGGTGCCAAGAGCTGTCCTCTATAACCGCTCTGAGAACCAGCTGATGGAGAGATACAGTGGACAAGCCCTAAATAGAGGCAGATGAAACAGGTGATGCTACAAATTCCTATTTTGGGGTGATGTCATTCACACACCCTAAAAGCACTAGAGACCGTGCTCAGAGCTGTCACGTCTTGCAACATATGGAAAAGCTTTCCTTTAGATAATTAAGATGGCATATTCTTATCATTTCCCCACCAGCACACAGCCTTAAAGTGAAAATAACACATTTTCTCATCCACTCTCCTCACTGTATAGTTTTACACATGCTATTGATGTAATCCTGTATTTAAATGTATGAACGATTCTAAAAAGGAAATATAAACAACCCTTTACTAATCTGTATGATAACCACAGCTCTACTTTGCTCTGAGATGACCAAAATACTGGATTCCTTACTTATGTTAGTAGAAACATTGAGTCAATGGGAATTTTTTACACGAATGAAGAGTAATCACATGACTAAGCACTACCGGCAGGGACCCTTGAAATGGTTATTTCCAGCTTTAAGTAACAAAAAGTACTGAGTTTACAGAAGCACTCACTGAAACTACATTATTCGATACTATGTTCTACCGGCATTTTTTTCCCCTCCACACGTGGAAATTACTGCCTGTGCTATTTACAGTCATAAATGTCAATCAAGGCAAAAGCCAAGCAACTCTTATTTTCAAAATCAATGTGATGAAACAAACAGAACTCAAAAGCCATTGAAGCTGGAGATTTTAAAGCAGAAAACTGACCTACAGTTATATTAGTTTATAGTCTACCATAATTATATCTATAACTATATATAGTGCTTTGCTGTGTGCTATGCTACTTTAACCTTCTGACAAGTAATGACTAGGAATTCCCAGAAAGGAACAGCTGTAAACAATAATTAGAGTCAGCATCCTTTCCAAACGTGTAATGCTGAAGATGCTGGGCTCGGGAAAGCTGAATACGGTTCTGAGATCTGTCAGTGGTTTCATAAAGTTATTTTCGTTTTCTGTCCTCTATCTGAAAACCGGCAATTAATAAACTTCTCCATAAAGTGCTAAAACTTCTAAAACAAACGTGGTTAATAGCTTTTAAGCCCCCCTAGATTGTTCTGCCTGGGTAGAAACCAAAACACAATACTAATCTTCACCGAATCAGAAGACGAGGACCGAGGCTCTTTTAAATCCCACAGGACTGGCTCACACACAGAGTAAGTGTTCCGCGTTCTTAGTTCCCTGCCCTAGCGCTGGCTGGCGGCTGGGCACGCAAGGTGGAAAGGACACGGTCCGGCACCCCAGGGGCAGGAGCCCGAAGGTGCGGGGCGGGTTTCCCCGCGGCACTCGCAGCGAGCCCGCAGACGAGCCCCCGCGGAGCCGGGCCGGGCCGGGAGCAGCGGGCACAGCGTCACCGCCCGGCCGGGAGGCGGCACACGGCGGATACGGGGGTACCGGGGGGTACCGGCGGTACCGGGGGTACGGCCGAGCCCGCCGCCAGACCCGCCCGGACCCCGAGGTGCCTCCTGCAAAATGCTCCGGGCTCCGCCGTGCCCTGCCCAGAGCAGCGCTCACCTCTGCGCGGCCGGCTCCTCCTCCGGCCGATCCTGCCGTGACTCCTGCTCAGCAGCGAGGCTGGGGCGATGGGAGGGAGCCGCGCTCGGGATCCATCAACCCCCACGCGCCGGGGCTCCTTCCTTCCCTTCTTCCCTTCTCTCCACCCTGGCCGCGCCGGAGCTGCTGCTGCCGCTGCTGCCGCTGCGGAATGAAGGGCTGAGCCCAGCCGCTTGTTTTTTTCCCTTTCTGTTTAAGCGCCCGGGTGAAAAAAAAAAAAAAAAAAAAAAAAAAAACGGAGATTGAAAACACAACACAAAAAAACCCCACCGGGGATTTCCACCGGCAGCGCACAGGGACTTTCCGGCCTGTGACAACCGCCGGGGACGCCGCCGCCGCCAGGGGGCGCCGCAGCCGGGCAGCCCCGCCGCCTCCCCGCCCGCCGTGACTCAGCCGCGGGATTTTCGGGAGCCGGGATGTCATTTCTTCCTTCCTTATTCCTTTCCCCCCGGGCAGGGGGTTACCCGTCCCATCCCGCAGGCTCCGCTGCGCTCACGGGCCGGCCCGGTGCCGCGTGGCTGGGTGCGGAACAGCTGCGTGTGGCTGAGCCCGGCCGTGCCCGCAGCCTGAGCGCCGGCTGTGAGCGGCGGCTGCCCCGCAGCCCTTCCGTGTCCGCATCCACAGCGCACCTGCCCTTGCACACAGCTCTCGGGCTGCTCGCGTGTAGATGCCCACATCCCTGCCCCAGCGTCCCAGCAGGACATTAAGGGATCCCGTCCCATGGAAAGTATTTTTTTTCAGACCCAAGCAAGTGCTCATTTTTTTTTCGTTTGGCTTGTATGTGCTCCACAGTTTAGGCTCTGTATTGTAAGTAACCACAAGTGACTTCATTTCTTCAATTAGAGGTTAGGCTGATATATAACCCCATAATCCCAATATGCTGGCATTTTTGTCAGGAGATGTGAAACGTGCTTTAATCCAGCTCTGCTCGAGGTCAGATTGTTGCAGAACCTTGGGCTAAAACTATCAAGTCAGGGAGATCTTAGTGTCTGAACATGTTTGTAAATTCTTGACTGCAACTACCAGTTTGTAGGAATCATTAAATTTAATTGTTGTAAACAATTAATGCGCAACTTTAAACAATGTGCTAATATCTGTGCAGTGAAAAAACTCACTGAATAAACCCTTGATATTTAAGCCTTGTTAATATGCTTTATGGATGGGATTTATGCTGGAAAAGGGGCAGTTTCTTGTTCAACAACCCTACAATCTGAAGGCACCCAGAAATGAAATAGAGTGCCACAAAGTTTATTGCAGTAGTAAAATACTTCATCTTTCCAGATGATGAGCTCCTGCCTGTTCCTGAGTACTCACCCCTCCCACTGGCAGGATGAGAAGCCAGGGTTGCTGCACACCTTGAAATCAGGTCTTAAATATTGACTCCTTCAGAGAACAGGTGGATTTTGGAAGAGTTCAGCTTTGAACTCCTTCACCTCACCTCCAATAGCAGCAGCTGGCTCAGATCATGCGCTCGTGTCACACAGCAGGGTTATGTGATCTTTGCCAGGGTTTACAGACCTGTGCTGGCTCTGCACAGCAGGCCATCCTTCTCCTCTGCCTTTGTTCAAGAAGAAGTCAGGGATATGGTTGGAAAAAGAATATTCCCTTCCAACTTTTTTCCTCTCCTCCTTGCAGAGTTTTCTAAAGATTTTTGTGGGTGTGTTGTTTTCCTTTTTCTTTTTGTCCCCCTAGCCTCTCTGCTGCCTTGGAATGTACAGTTGGGTAGGAAGGCTCCACATTTAATGATTGGTAGCCTGCGGGGTGGCTGAAATCCAGGGGATGGATGCCTGAGGGAACTGGGCCGGAGTGATGGCTTGCATAACTGGGGCAGCATCCGTGCTGTGATTTACACAGTATATCTTTCTGTCAGCATCTTGCCTTTCCCTTCTCCTGCACATTTTCCCTTGTCCTCTCATGGGGACCGAGGTAGCAGATCACTGAAGTGATCTGATTAGAGGAAAAAAAAAATCATCCAAAACATTTCTCTCACGTGATATGAAACCCAGCCCCTCACAGAGTTTTACAGAGAGTACTTGAAGTGTTGGAGGGTTTCACTGTGGAGTAGGAATGATGAGCTAGAGGTAGGAAGTAGGGGAAAAGAGCTGACTTGTACCCTGCTTTGTATAGGAAACTTCAGCAAATAAATTAACAAGTAGTCCTAGCCATGATGGAGATGCTTAGACCCAGGAAAACCTGAAAAGGCAACAGCTTATTTTTGTTTTCTAAATGGTAAGCACGTCTGAATATTAATAATTACTGTTTATATCTTGATAAATTAAAAGTTGATTGCACATTGCTACAGCAGATGTTTATCAAACAGGTCTGAGCAGGATGGCAGGAATTCATTTGATCTGAGTTTGCACAGTACAAAATTAAGTTCTGTCTTGTCAACTGTAACTCCTCATCAATATGGGAATACATTAAAAACATCAGCAACATCCGTAGTTATAGAATGCATGAATATACATTACTCTTTTCTGAATGACCCTGGGGTTTTTTGTGCTTATACCCTATAGTTTATCTCATCTTTTATGGTACAATGCTTATATTTCATGAAATATAAACATATATACATATGTATAAAGTCAAGGAAAATTTTCTTCTTTGATGTGTGTGTGTAAATACACACACATACACACACATAACTACATACATGCACACGCATATTTTTAGGTATGTATGCATGTCAGTATCTCTTGAGGGAAGAGGGAAGTTCTTGGCATTAAGGACAGAATAAGAAATACTTTAATTTTCAACTATCTACGTTCTGGTTAAGTGTAAGAGTGAAACAGTCCACCATTATAAGTGGTAATGTTTACATAACCCCGGAGAAAGCCATCATTGGGAATTGCAGAGTATCCGTTTGTAGTGAAAATTTAAATAATCGGCTTCATGCACATAAATCTATAACAATTCTTTATTATACTTGGGGGAAAAAGAAATCTCTCAAGGCCCCATTCAGCTCTGTATCTCTAAATTATTTTAATTACTTTGATTGTTTTTACTGTTCAGGAAGGAGTAGCTCATGCTCACTAAATTAAACCAAGACCTCAGAGTGTTCAGAACACCATCACCAGATGTTTGAGAGGCTGCAGTAGGAAAGACTCATTTTTAAGACAGTACTCATATAATATTCACTGCTAGGATGATGACTACAGTAATATTTATGGTTAGTAACCTTCAGACTTTTAATAGTTCAATCATTTGCTATGTCTTTTAATATCAGATAATTCTGTAAGAGGTGTGATTCATCTAGAAGGGAGGAAAAGGATCATTAAAGGGAAATCCCTTTTAATGCAACAGCAGTGCTTGAGGTCATGCACTTGTGTCTTCCAGGAGCTGTTCCGTTGCTTCTTTTTCTGGTGGAGAAGTGATAAGAGCTTGTCAGTGCAAAGGAAAGAGAGGGGAAAAAATCCCCTGAACATCTATCAGACAAAAAAAGATAGTGCTTATTACTAAATCAAGTAATGATTGTAAAAAAAACCAAACAAAACCAAAAAACCCCAAATCATGTCTGCCACTTAGATAACAAGAGCTGAACTGGTTTTGTGATTTTTTTCCATTATACTCATCTGAATACAGTAAAAGAAACTACAGATTCCCGAGAAGACTTTCATCAGGGTATGCTGGCAAGTGACTGTACTAGAAGGAGGGATTCTTACGTATGCACCTGGGCCAAGGGTTCCTCTAACTTTGTTTTTTGTTGTTTATTTTTTTGTTGATTTGTTTGTGTGTGTGTGTGTGCTCATTTTCTTCTTTTTAATATGTGTAATAGAAGTGTCAGATGTAAAGGACTGGAAATGCAGTGGGTTCAAAGAGGCTGAAAGTTCAAATCTTGCCTTAGCACCTTTTGTTAACCTGAAGGTTAAACTGTAAGGATGGTATTCTCCCATTAAGTCTGGTGAAGCAGTGTGAAAAATGAGCTGTGGAGGCAAACACTGGAAATTTTTAAGAACAGGTTTTTATTACCTGTAAGGAGATTAAGTAGGACATTAACGACATAGAGGATTGGCCTTAACTGTACTTAGCTCCTCGTCTGGAGGTGTTTCATCACTGTTGTCTGTGAAATGCATGAAAAAGTCTAAGCATGATGATAAAATCTTTGTAACTTGTTTTTTATTCTTCTGATATCTGTAGATACTGCAGCAAGCCTCAAGGCCCCTAAGAACTGCAGACATAGGTGTGTATAGCTACTGTTTGAGACAGCAGCACAGCACAGCATTACTGACTCTCTTCAGTGCACAATACAGAGAATTCCAACAAGGCCCCAGCAAGAAGTAAGAGGAAGACCAAGATTATTTCTGCTTAGGAGAGCAATGATTTCAGTGGATTTTGATGGAGTCTCAGACTAGACTTGTGGCTAAACTGAGGCAAATAAGTACACCGGTAGTAAGCCAAATCAAAGGCCCATTGATCTCAATGCCTGGTTTCTCAGAGAGGTTGAAAACCTGTCCAGGAAAGAGTATAGAAACAGGCTGGATTGTTCCCAGTACTTATCCATCCTGCACTTTGTCACAGTTTCTTGTGGGATTTGAGGCTGTGGCTTACATTCTGGTACCTCAGTTTCTCAATTGTATGGTAAGTTTGTTCATGTTTCTCTCACACTTTTCTGTTATCATGCTTGTTTAACTTCGACTACAGACTCTTTAGAATAGAATCTTTTCTTGTGTTGTGTTTGCTGTACTTTAGCACCTAGACACATGGTTATTTACCATGCAGTGTGGTCCCTGCTTCCAGAGAGTTACCATCCATGTGTAGCAGACTGCATTTAACCATGAGCTACTACTGTCAGAATGGTCTTTGATTTAGTTTGAGGGTTGTGAGCATAAAGCACTGCATAGATAGCACTGCAGAGGGATGGATTCTGCACAGGGATGTCTTTACTTTCCAAAACTGCCTTAATGCACAGAGCAGTGGCTGGGTTTAGGTAGTGCAAGCCCAATCGTTGTAACTTTTAACTTGATCTTTAGGCTGGCGTAACTGCTGTGCTGTCAAAACGTCAGTGCACACCACAGCAGGGGACTCTAAAGCAGAGTCTGGTTTTGGAACTGTTTGCTTCAGCCAGCAGTTCAGCATCCATGAATCAGCAGCTGGTTAACAAATAAATAGCTAAAGATAATGCCTCACGTGAAATCAAGCAGGGACTACTGTTGTTTTTCCATCTATATTCCTATCTGATGAGATGATCAGCTATTCTAACTTTAGGTATGAAGTAAGCATTTAGCACAAAGCACTCCTCTGGGAGTGGATGGGAAGGATCAAGGAATGCAGCTAGCAAATACTTGCTCACTTAATTAAAGCTCTTACTCGGCTCTCCTCTGTTCCTCGAGCAATTCCAATATGTTATGCAGTCAGTAAAACTGTCTTAGATAGAGCAACCTGCTGTTCAGCAGACTTGCCAGTCTTCCATATCTTTAGCATTCTGTATTCCTTTCCCAGTGAATTCTAGTTTCACTGGAAGTTCTTAATTTCTCCCAAAATATAACCAGTTTATATAATCTGAATGGAAAAAAAATTAACTGCAAACTGTTCTCATTTCTTTCATATATGTCCAATAGTGTGTTTTGTTACCTATATTTCCATCTATTAAGCCAGCCTTACACTCTTTAAAATCAGTAAAGCTATTTTGAATTGTGTTTAATTTCCATGTGCTTGGTGCATATGTGAATGGGTGACAGTATCATTCCTTGACAAAATGGGAAAACTGCTGATACTATTTTCGCTCAAGATGGAAATATCCCTTCTTAGCAGCTTTTAGTGATGGATTTACATGGGGAGAGCTAAATGTATAAAAAGTGACCATGTGAAGGTAATCTTTAGTCGTGAATCATAGAGCATGACGCTTGTCAATCTTTTCCTCTGTAATTTTTGTAATTTCCCCCAGATCATCTAAATGTGTAGAAATAGCCAAGAAATATCAGTTCCTACAGTACTTGGTGAATGCTTCTGTCTGGCTTTTTATGTTCACAATTGTCTAGTCTGACAGAATGTTGAGCCTCTTGGGCTGTTTCTGTGTCAGGCCCATAACTGCTGCCACATGGTCAACATCTCCTCCAGGAGCAGACTGTTTTGATTTTGTTGAAGAGAACAGAATTGTATAAGGGGTCTGGTACCAACAGCGCTTACTGTAAATCCTGTTTTAGAGTTACTAGTTTAGGTGTGAGAATTAATCTCAATTGGCACACCCTCAACCAAACTGTTCAACTGGGGTTTTACCTCAAAAACACTAAGCATTCAATAGGTTTCAGAATCTCCTGTGTTAAGAGGTTAACTACATTCTGGGTCTGTTCAAAGCTCACAGCCTTCAGTGGCAATGAGGAAGTGAGTTCATTCCTGGACTTTCAAAAGCAGAGGAAAGGCATTTCCTTTGTGTAGAGCAAATTCTGTGCATGGGAATAACATGAGTGGCTTTATGAGTGGCCAGAAATTCAAATTAGCTTTCCAAACGTAGTGAAAATCTATCTCCCATGTATCAGCAGTGCCAGAATTTCCCCAAGAAAAATACCTCCAAAGGAGGATATTTATTTACGCATGGAAATTTACCAGCATATGCTGAACTAAATAACAGAGTACATAGATTTTTTCCTGAAAGCTAACAGTCATCTCCCATCAGGGAAATGGTGAGTTTGCTTTGTAAACATGGGTTTAGTCAATGTCCATGAGGTGACTTGGATCATGTGTTTTAGCTCAAAAAGTACATGGTTTTCTTCTGATTTCAGAGCAAAGGGACTCCCCATTTTTGCAATGACAGCACTGGTTAGTAAGACTAACATAATCATTGATTCCTAACTTCATAGAGAGGATTTTTAACGATTTCTGCTCTGTACCTGAGGGGAGTGTGTTTTCATGTCATATGCTCCCACTTTTGTAATTTTTGATGCTTCAGAAGCAAAAATTGTAGTTGCTTGCTACAAATTCCAATTTACTCATTCAGGTAGAGAGAAGTAAAGTAAATTAAATTAAATTAAATTAAAGTAAAGTAAAGTAAAGTAAAAGTAGTCCCACACAGATTTGAGAATCATACAGGTAAAGATAGTGTATCATGTCTAGGACATACTATAGAAATACATGCATCTGTGGTGTGTATAGAATACCCCAAGTAATTATCTCTGTCCAGAGAGTTCTAGAGATTAAAACAAAGGACTGTCTGATCTGGATCACCTGGACCATGTAAATAAATGCATCTCTCCGTGTTGACGGATGATGTTGTTCATGTGGAGCAGGACACCCTTTTGATAGGGCAGTGATGGAGTCCAGACTGTATGGGACAGGCAACTTTTGAGAGGCTGTAGGTTTAAGGTTTTTTGTTTTGTCTGTAATAGTTCATTGTCCAAAAGCATTTCTCATGCTTTCTAATTGAACTGATGCATTTGTCTTACACGTAAGAGAAGCATTTCTTTATTTGGTAGACCACTTTTACAGAAATTTGCTTTTTCTATTGCAAAACCTTTTTTTTTTTTTTAATGGGAGAGCTGCTGAAGTCCTACTCAGCTCCTCACCACTGTCATCAAAATAATTTACCTTTCAAGTCCTCTCCATACAGAAGCATAAATGTTGAGGAAAAAAAAATCAGATGCTTTTGCATAATATCCAAAGGTAGAGTGAAGGAAATAGTCCACTGTGGACAAGATAAAGATTGAAATTTCATTGCCAAAAATTTAAGTGCACTGCTTTATCCTAGCTGAATCATGCCTGGTTTGTGGAGCAGGAATCAAACAATTTAGGAAATCCAGCACACGTCTCGTCCTGATCTCCTAAGCCTCCTCTTTCTGCTGTTTTGCCATATTTTCCCTTTCATAGTTAGGCACTTTGCCCAAACTAGTTCATTTTAAAAACAGATGAAAGGGAAACAATAACTTTATGGCTAATTCTCAAATAACTTGTCATGAAATTTCATAAGAACTTGTGGCAGAAAACCAAGAAGCCCACAGTCAGTAACTATTCCATGAGATTTGTTACCGCAGTAAAGGCCTGCTCTGGCCTGAGGTGTTTCAATGAGGTCAATTCCATCTGCCTGCATAGGTTTTCTCTGGAAATTTCATCAGGTTTATGGCATCCTGTCATTTCCTGGACTAAATAAATAATTTAGGTTTACATTGAGCACCAGCTATGATATTCTTCCAAAGAAACATCTGCCTTTCAGAGATGGTATCTGTTTACAAAAAAAAAAAAGAGAGGGAGAATGAGAATCAAAGAGTGTGCAGGGTCACTTCATCTGCTGAGAAACACACAACAGTGTATGCTGGATATGTGTGTAAACAGCAATTATTCTATTAAGGAATGCAGTGGCTGTATGCTCCAGTAAGGATATGTATCTATGCACATGTGAGTACACAGATGGTAGAGAAATGGAACAGAGAAGGCTGAGTCTTAATGTGATAGAAGCAGCAAAATGCAAGCAACAGGAACAAAGACTGTGGCACCGTATTTACATAGTGGGTGGTTCTCACAGCTTCCTCATGAGTTCTTTGGCACTCGCAGTAATAGCTTTTCAGTTCTCCCCAACAAATCCTTTGAACCTTTGTGACTTTCTGTTCTTAGGAGTACCGTGCCAGGATACTGCACAGCAAATCTGCAGGCTGTACCTGTGGGTGCACCTGTCCCTGCTGCTCAGATCTGCCTGCATTGAACACCTCATAGCTGCTGACTCTTGGGGTAGTCAGGGCAGTGTAAGATCAAGTCTGTGTGCCCTGAAAGCATCCTTTCTGCTCATCTCTCTACCTGAGCAGGAAAGTATCTCTTTTAGCATATCCAGTGGTTCTAACAGCACTGTGATCAGTAGTTGCCATGATTCATAAACTGTATCCTGAGAGGGGCTTAATCTGAGTCACTTCAGTGTGATGGAAAATCAAACTGAGTGATAAGCTTCAGGCTTTTCTAGTGATCCTTCAAGATCATCAGTCCTAGGGACAGCATATCAGCATCTGAGTGGCTCTCTAGGTATGCTCTGACCTGGTCACACTCATCATACCCCTGCAAGTACACTCAGTCTGGATATGTCTGTCTTATAAAAGTTCTTCACCTGAAAAAAGAGTCATTAGTTGTTCCTGGCCACTGGCCAGGACCTAAGCATGCATCATTCCAGGAGTCCCTGTGCTTCTATGACAGTTTACTACTCTGGCTGCAGGTCCATTACATTGGCTGTGGAAGCAGGTATCTATATGATCTATGCATGTTCTCTTTCTATGGTATGTTGAATCCCTAGAGGTCCAGGGAGGAAGTAATCCCTGCACACTCTGCTTTGTGATAGATTCTGGTGGAGATTGCAGAAGAAAAATCTGTTCTGCCCCCCTTGACTCCTTGGCATGTGTACTTTATCTGAGCATTAATGAAAACAGGGTTGTCTCCAACTTCGTGTTCTGCAGAGATTAGTTCCTTTATAGATACGACAGATGGCACCGCAGTGGGAGTAGTTTACAACAGGCCAAAGTAGAGCTTTGCTGTTACTTCAGAGTTCAAAGTGGGAGTCTTCAAACTCTGAAGAAACTTCCTGGTACCAGAGCCATCCCGGGAGAGAGGGTGACTCCTTCCAAGGAAGTCCTGCACGATTCTGATGAAGCTCTGAAGTAGTTTGTCTGCTTCCACTGAACTGTGCATAAAACCCCCACAATGCTGTTGTAGTGCTTAGCTAATTTAACATCTGAATTGCTTATCAAAGGTAAATCCCCTAGCTGAGCATTCATTACTGCATGAGCATTTTGCAGGTTAGAGACACCTACACATGCTTACCCATTTCTTGCCTTGTTTCAATACTCAGTGTATCTGCTTAATGTTAGGCTGGCACTGTTATCATTAAGAGAAAGTTGATCGGTTTCTCAAGAATTAAATTAGAGCGTGTGTTTTTATCTTATGTCTTAATTATACACAATCAGGCAAAAATAGTTTACTGAAGTGTTCAGCATTGCTGGCGTTAAAACCAGTTTCCTGTTTTTTTTCCATGTTTGTCAACCCCTTTTTTTAAAAAAGAAAAGTATGAGAAATTGGTCTCCACAGTGAATTTTGTGACAGGTGAGAACAAGGAAAAGCCTGACTTAAAATAGGTAATTCTTTTCTAGGGACAAAACAAAGGAAGAAAAGATAGATTTTTTTTCTTTTAAAAAAATGCCACTATTTATTTAAATTGATCTGATGACCCAGTCTTAGGAGCATAAACCTGATTCCTTGCAATAATAAGACATATTCATCAGGGATGTGCCATTTGCCACTCAAAGAAATGTCAGCCCAAATCTACTGCTATTTGCACTTGTGGATAGAGACTTTTTGCCTGCCATCCAAGAAATATACCCTGGTTGACCTGAAAGTGCCAAGAGTCAGATCAAATACTTCCACCTGTCCTCAGGGTGAAGGCAAGCAGAAATACCAATTCCTCCTGTTGCCCAGTGTCAGGGGAGGTACTCAATGTTGCTGTTCCTGCTTCTGCCATGGAAGGCTGGGTGAAGACAGGGGCAAACCTAACTTCCCTTTACCCTTCTTGGTGATGTGATGAAATCTGCAAGCTAGGCTGGAACACAGAGTATGAAGGAGTGTCAATCCCCCTTGTTCAAAGTGTGGCACTTAAATAATTCTTTATTTTTTGAATAGGAGGGAAAGTGCCAAGGAATTAGGTTTCATAAACTAATGATGAGAAATCTTACTGAGGCTATTCCAATTAAGAGTTAAACATTTCTGAATAGGGTAGGTGAGACTCAACATGCAAGGTTGGGAGCACCATACCCTGGACTGTGCCATCAGGTGATACTAGATGTAGATAAAGAGCCTGTATATCCACACATCCCAAAATACTAACCAAAGGCTCCTTAGTTAAAAGGTAGGAGGCTATAGCACAGTATCCTTGTTCTTTACTTTGTGCCCTTTTTTATATTTCCAATGCTGAAAATGGAAATGAAAATTATTCTAATGAGTAAAAGTGCAGGTGATTATAATCTTTTCAGGTTAATAAAAGGTATAGAAAAATCTGAATTTTCTCACTCCAACTACCTTTTTTACTGATTTTTTTGTTCTTACACTAAACCACAGCAACTTCATCCAGAGATGGAGTAAACTGCCATCCTGTAACTGTGTGCTCCCCACAGCATGATGGAGTATGTTTCATCCTCTTACAGATCCAGTATTGCCCACCAGGTGCAATTGTGCAGGGTGAGCCAGAGAAGGTTTGCTCCAGCCCAGACCTGTAGGACAAGGCTGTACATCCTACAATTCCAGGTCCCCACTAGTCCAAATCAAGGTAGGAAGCAATAATTGTATAATGACTTTGTAAAGGAAAAATTTGAACTTGCCCCTATCTCATAGTTTTAGTGCTGTTTGTCTTGCTGGCAGGCATTGTAGAAGAGGGGAATATCAGTGACTTGGGAAGAGCCTGGTGTTACTTGAGTAGCAGTTGAGACTTGGAGATTATTGCTGGCAACTGAAGTTGGAGAACACTCAGCTTCAAAGCTGGGGAGACTGTGGATGCACAACAGATTCCGTGGGAGATGGGAATCTGGGAGTTGAAAAACTGCATAAGGGAAGCAATTCTGTCAGTCGATACATTCATCAACACTACAAGAGTAGAAACGAGCTGGAATTGGGAAAATAAGTGATAGAAAAAAACACCAGCTCCTCCCAGGAGCTAAAATATGGGGTGAGAAAAGGAAACGACTGGAGAAAAAAAGATGAGGTAAAGGAAGAACCGAGTGGGAAGGGGATAGGAGGAGCCATGGGGAAAGGCTATGATGAAGAGTCAGAAAACAGAAAATGGGAAGGTGAAGACTGTCAACAAAATGTCCAATATTACGAATTTTGAAGTGATGAAGCTTAGTCTAAAGGGTTAGAAGAAGAATGGAACTTGGGAAAGCAGGGAAACAAGAGCTTGGTGGCAAAACATGAGGAATGGAGACTGAAAGCTGAAGACAACAAAATTAGAGGAATAGGAAAAAACAAGTGCAACCTGAACAAGGAGGAGTGAGGAATGAAAAGGGGAAAATGTGAAGCAGTGGACATAGGCATTGTGTGGCCCACTGCACAGTCTGTGCTTGAGTATGGTTTGGTGTTCCAAATCATTGAGTTTTGCCATTTCTACACCAGAGATAGAATGTGCCCATCACCTTTGTCCCACACTTCTCTTACTCTCCATGAGACTAAAGAACACTAAAGTCAATAAGTGTGATAAAGAAGACTAGCTGTTTCCTTCACCTAATACATTTGTCCTGGGGAATCAGGGATATGAGGCAGAGAGAAAAGAACATTTCCCACATGTCCAGGACCTCCACCTTGCTTGCTATCTTGTTCTGAAGCTGTGAGTTGAAGAGAGATTGCACCAAGAGGAAGCACAGCATATGGTGAAGGCAGTCACATGCTGCCCTGAGAAACTGTGCTTATCCTCCTCTTTGCCACAAAATTTCTGTGTGGTCCTGGAAAAATTTTTGAAACCTACCTTGTCAGAGGTGATGACTGACTGGGTGCTCCTTGTATTATGCATGTGTGGGTGGAGATTTCATGTCTGACGTGAAGGAGTGCTGAGTTCTCACAGCAAAAGCTGAGGTAATACATACTGAGCTTCAGAGACAGAAAGTAGAGTATTAAACAAACTGAGAAATCAAGTTCTAGGGAGTACAATAAAGTAATGGAAACTTTTGACCTTAATCACTTTGGGCTTCAGTTCCCTATGTGTAAAATGTGGATTGTACCACCCCCTCATGCTGCAGGGCTTACTAACAAAGATTAGTTCACATTCAAAGATACTCAGATGCTTTGATGATGAGGCAAGAGCAAGAGTCCCTGAGTAATTTTATTTTCAGAGCCATGTTTGAGGAGTAGGTAAAGTGTGATACTAAGTACTGGGCAAAGAGCAGGACATGAAAGCCCAAAAACCTGCTTACCAGATAACTAGCTTTGCAGCCTGTGCATGCAAAGAGATGGCAGTGGGGCAGGAAAAGTCATTGTGACATCATGAAAGAGCTCTTGCCTAAGGTAACTTAAATGTTACAATTTTCTATCCTGAGTGTTTGGTTTGTAAATGCCCAATAAACATTTCCGTGTGCAGTATAAACGTGTTGGCAAGATATTTGGTGTAGCAGACATTTCTCTCTGCCTATAATGCGTGATGAGTGATGCTTTCCTCCTCATAGAGTAGTACACTGTGTTGATGAATAATTTTGATATTAATTCGATGATCTTAATTAATATTTTGGCATTCATAGTAGTAGGTTCTTAGAAAAGCAAGCATCATGACGATTTTATAGATTTATTCTATCAATATTTGAAATGTGCACTGGAGAGTTGTAAACAAACCCTGGATCCCTGGATCCCTGGATCTTGCTCTTTTCCCCAAAGATGGAAAAAAGGAACATTTTTGTTCCAGTCACATTGAGTTAAAAACACTGCATAATTAAATTAAACAGGTATGCAGTTTACCCTGGAGTCCAGTGGTTGTCTCACCATTTAGCATAACAAGGGTCAAGTCTGGGATAAATAATTATTTAGAAACACTGAGCATGATAGGGGGGAAATCCAGGTCTGATATAGAAGGAAATCTAAATGAATCTTGATTTTACAAAAAGATGAATGGATCTGAATCGATGGAATCAAAAGAGCTTTTGGTATCTACAGTTGAAATCCAGGGATATGGATGAGGAGTCTGGCTTTGGAACTAAAGGCAGTTTCCTAGAACTGACATTTACCTGTACATTAATGAGGAAAGGGGTATTCCTTTTGATTGCACTGAGAGTGTATGGAATCCCCTCAGATAACTGATCATGAAACTGTCACTGATAGTTTTAAACTCACACATTTGGTGGTTTGTTTTTTAAAAATTTCTGTGAGTCACAGGAATCTGTGAGGCCACTTGGGAGCAGGGGAAGAAAAAAGAAATCCTCTACATTGTAGGTCACTAGTTCTCAAAAAAGTCAGTGGAGACAAAATGAAAGCCCCTAATCAAGTATAAGTCCTTGCACTAGTCACTATTTTGGGTACAGAAACATTCTGAGTAAAAAAGAACCCACGCCTTTGTTTTCTTCTCCACCATAATTTATTCTTAATGTCATTCCAGTCTGTAGATTCAGAGAAATGAATCTGACAGCACATAGAACATTTATTAACATTTAGTAACATCTTAAAGCTAAATATACATAATTTTCTTGTTGTTTGTCTTCACTAGTGGTTTCTCTTAGTCTCAGACTTGAGTTTTCTCTTTTACATACTCTGCATTCATAGCAGGAAGGGCAATGTCTTTTCTCCCCCTTTTAAAAAACTTTTTGTAATATTTAACAATGTGTTTTAAAACTAAGGCCAAGATTTTTTTTGATTTCACTGTGAGAGTAATGAATAAAAGGTAAACTAAGGGATTGTGCTGTTTCTTACCTTTTCTGTTGCAGCTCTACCTACAGCTGAAATTGTGAGCCTGACACCAACTAGTGAAAAATGTTTAATATTAGTTATTCTGTGAGCAGAAAATGCTATAGGCCTTGACCTATAATTTTTCTTCACTACAAGCTCCTTCTCTCCAGTCTCATGTATTTCCTTTAGACAACTGTTTCTCTGCTGCCTTTGCTGTTTTGGCATATTAGGATTTGCTCACAGCAAGCTCTCTCAGTAAGGATTGGTTCCCATGGCCTGGAGGAAGCAATGAGTATCAGGAGCTCCTGAGAGGTATCTTGAGATCTGAAGAGAGCACAGAAACAGTAACACAGTTCAAGGAGGTATCAAGTTCTAAGATTCATCTCAAGCCACTAAGGACCCTATCAATGAGGTTTCATCACAGATTTGCTGTTAGGGAGCTTCTCCAGCAATATATTTTTTTAAGAAGGATTCTGCAGCAGGACAGCTGATTTTAATTATTTATGGTGTTGTTTCTAAGCCAGTACATTTGAGCATTTGGTTTATTATCTGGAAGAACATAGTTATTTGTTATACTGGCCTACTGCATGCAAACACACGAACTTAGGCCCTAAACTCTAATTTTTAAAGACCAGTGAAAAAAATGAGGAGGCAGGTCAGTGTGGGTAGAGTTCATATCTTGTCAGAAGAGGTGATATAGCTGGAAAAAACAGGAAAAATTGAATGCACAAGCCCTTCCTTCACTTTTTAATAGAAGATTCAGTTTTCAAAAATGATGTGTATTTGCATGTTGGAGAATACATCTTTCACTGAGGAATTTAAAAGACACAAAACTTTGAGCTGAAAGATCAGCTTGGTTTTTGATAGGCATGCTCTCCTCCTAAAAGAGACAGGGTAAGGTGCTAATGGTAGAAAAAGTTGAACAAACCCAAGTGGTTGGAGGTCAAAGCTACACAAGTTCAAATGAGAAGTTAACTGCTCATAACTAAATTACAGTTAATTGTTATTGGGGCAAATACAAGATGAAGTCAAGATCTCTTGAGTGTCAAATCAAAACAGTACAGCTCTGTGGATGAAAAGTGTCAGCCAGACACCACTGAATGCAGCCAACTATATTCAGTATAGGGGTGACTAGGAGACTTGTAACACTGGGGTCAGTGAATGACTGGATTATGTTTACATAGCTGTGAAGGTGTTCTTTGCTTCTGTGCTGCAGTAAAAGACAAAAATTACGCTGATATAAATTAGGTCTTTCTTAATAAACTATGTCTGAAGCCAAAATGGTATGATTCCAGTAAAAAGTGCACCCCTAATTTACAAAGTTACTTGCCAAAAAATCTGGCGTTATCTGAGGAGGGAACTGACTCTTTTTGCCTCTGTTTGTTTTCCTTAATTTGGACACTGACTGTGGCAAGTGAGAGGCCTGTTGAAATGTGGCTAATTCAAACACACCCTGAAATTGGATTAGCCCACGTGGAATAAAGTTGTGTGTGTAGACAATGAATAGCTAGTCTCTTTACCAACATCCACAGCCTCTTAAACAAATGTAGAGTGAAACATCATCCTGTGAACTCACTCAAAAAAGAAGGAGACATAGCTCTTCCCTGTAAGGACTATATCCATAGAACACTTATGGGTCATAAAGGTGCATTAACTTCCATGCAAATGAAAAATGGCCAAATTGGGTAATAAACATACAGTTATGTTTTAATTGAATTAGGCATACACAAAAACAGCAATGGCCTTCTTTGGAAGGTATGTAAAAAGTCCTTTTTAATATAAGAGAACTAGTAATTATTTTTTTTTAAATGGCTATCTTTGCCACTCAGATCTTCAAATGTTATTGTTTACTTTGGGATGTCTTATTTTTTATGTACTGGACACCTGAAAGAAACGCAAGGAAGGGCACTCATGCAGCACGGTAGAAGAATCTGCTTGGTTTAAGTACCACTCTAAAAGACATCACCAAACAAAGGTAAATGAGGTGATCAATCACTTTTGAATGGTTTGCAGGACCAAGGAGTGGACTTCTATGTGCACATTGGCCTGCATTATTCCTGGGTTGCTGAAACACTGATCTCTATGGTTTTCAAACAAAAGTATTTAATACTGCTGCAAGCTTTTAGCATTTCCCTGCCTAGCAGTCCTGATAGAGGGTAGTTTAATCTTGTGAGGGTTGCCTCTGGCCAGTAGTGTGGTAAGGCTGCCATGGCTGGAGGGAGAACATGCATGATCCTCCTGCTACATATTTTATCAGTGGGGGAGAGTCTGCTGCTGTTACGTGCTGCTGCTACATGCTTGAAAAATTGCACAGTAAATCAGGTTGGTGATGTTGCATCATGGTAATACATGCTAGGTTGTTTTCAACATGGCTTTAAGCAACAGTACTTTTCTCCTAGTAGATGCATGTTTAGAGGATTGAAGGAGTTAAGTGCAACATGCTCATCTAGGAAAAAAAGGTCAAACCACTTTCATCCTTTCCTATTGTCTCCCTTTTTTCCCACAGCATTTATGACTTTCTCTTCAAATAACAGTCATGCTGCTGCAGACCTTCAATATATCTTAACCACATAGATTCTTTTCATACCTGTCAGTGGCCACAACAGACCAACTATTGCTTAGAGACAGCTGTTGACATCCAACCCATTTTATTTGCCTTAGCTACATGATCAGCTTCACCCCAAAAGGAATTTATCTGGTTCACTTGCTGGCATAGCTGCCTCAAGAGATTGCAGATTGAAATCATTGGTGTGTTGTGTTTCTGTCTTCTGCTATCTGTTCAGTGGAAAAGCCCATCCTTGCTTGTCTGGTCTGGGGTAAAACTGTGTGCTAAAGATATGTGCATGTGGGAATGAAGAACCTCTGTGGCAATGAAAACCCACTATATTCTTGGAAATGAATGTCCTGTGCAAGTGGTGAGTGGAATGGTCAATCATCTCAACCCACTTTGTGTACCAGATGTGGGAGGATGTGCCCATGCTTGTGAACATTTATGTAGGTATAGGCAATTTAAATGTTGTTTGACTGCTTTCTTCTAAGCAATTGCTTCTCTTTTCTCTCCCTCTCTCTCTTTATCTTTTTTTTTTTTTTTTTTTTTTTAACAGAGGGGAATGCCAGACTTGACTAACAAAGACAAGAGCAGACTAAAAGTTTCCTTAACAGGAAGCCACTAGCTCTCCACTAAGCAAGGGGGAGAGGAAAAGCCTTTAAAAATGTTCAAACTTTCTTATGCAAATTTCAGTTACATACAAGTTTTGGGAGAACTTATTCAACAGTGAATTGAAGTCTCTCAGCGACTATAAATGCACAGTACACAAAACTATGTGCAGCACAGAAATCTAAAGGTGAGGGTGCTTTCAGGTCTCCCAGGGTGTTGTTCCACTGTTTCCAAACAACCTAGTTTTGGCTGAGTGTAATGTATTTTCTAAGAAAAGCATTAAAAGAGCTTTAAAGCAAAATTAGAGCATTTAAAAGCGAAGTAATGCAGTCCCTCTAGAGGAACATGACAGTTTCTCAAGTGAAGGCATTTATTATCGTTGTAGTCAGATTGTTTTTGAGTGACTGAAACACCTGCACATACAATTGCCATTATTAGAAAATGTCCCAGAGCCCCGTCAGAGATCAAAGATGCTTTCTAGCTGCTCTTCTCACATACATTAAGGAGATAATCTTTATCTCCAGACTGTTCTGCCTTGGACTTGGGAGTGGTATGCATACTTTCTCTGTGGCCTCGGTGATGCCTATCACATGACATAAAGATAAGCAGATGAGCAATGAGCCTTGTTCAGTGGCAAGATACCATCAGAGGGTAAAACAGAAAGAGTGGTAAATGAGAGATAGGCCATCGTTAACAGGCTGTCTTCTCCCACCAGTCCTCACGGTAAAAAGGAGCCTTATGGATGTGAAGCAGTTCTGCTGAACTGAAGAGCTGCTGCAGCTGCCATAATGGCCTTCCTAAGAAAGCAGTGTTGGTACCAAGATCTCTTCCCTGGACCTCTGTCTGTCTCTTGCAGACAGCCACAGAAAATCTTTGTGTAGGTTTCCATTGGATTTTGTGGGACAATCTGCAGAGGGCAAGGGCCTTGGTTTGTGCTAGATGTTGCCTTGTAACTACACTGTCTGACACACACCCCATAGCTGATCATTGTTGTGTGCCTGGCCCAATGGCTATCAGAGAGACCAGCCTGTGGCTGTGCTTTTACATTTGAGTGACCTACCTGTGGCTGAGGTATCTGCCTGCTCAAAGCAGGCACAAAGCCTCAGGAGAGAAGTGCCGTCTGTCATTTTTATTCTGGGACCAGTTTCCTCAGCTCAATCCCTTCACAGATCAAAGGCACAGTGTTTAATCATGGTGACATGGCCATACATCTTCACGAGGACTGTCTGCCTACTCACCAGCTCTTGGTGTGCAAGACCTGGGCTATATTCTTGGTCCTGCTATGGTATCCCTCTGACTGAGTTTCCTCATCCATCAAGTGTGGATAAGGATGCTACTCTCCTTTGTGAGATCTGTTGTGTGAATGAAAGCAGTGCACAAGGGTGAAAATTGTGAGAGGGCAGAACTCAGCACTGGCCTGCTGCAGCTTACAGTGTGCTGCTGTGCTGTGGGTACAGAGTGACAGCTGTCATCCTTGTCAGATAAGGAGTGAGGTGGTCTCTTTGCTCACTTTGGTCATCTTCTTGAGGAAGCAGCCCCTTTTATCTATGTGGCTGACTTCTGAGAGAAATTGCCATTCTCTAGGGAACTGAAAGTGTGTCTTGGTACATCGGAGAATTTTATTCCCTAACAGACAAGCACAGAACCTTTTACCTAGAAATAAGCCTGGCCAAATCAGCTGTCTCTAGCTGTCCACAGCCTTAGGTTATCACACAGCCACACATGCCACACACCAGTAGATAAAGTGCTTTGAGAGCTGCTGGGAAGTGGGAGATGGTTAAGGAAATTCCTGGGTATTATAGATGACAGCCGTGGAAGGAATTATTCAGGAGGCAGCAGGTATTTTTTCTGACTCAATGCTGATCCTTTACCTCTACCTATTGTTAGACAGACTATGTTGTGCATAGTCACTGTCTTTCTTGTGGTGTTTAAAACTGACATTTTGACACTTCTTAGCATCAGCAGATGCTACAGCGCTTTTTGCAGTATCAGGTTGAGATCAGTTTTTTATGGATCATGACAGACAAGGTAAGCAGTTTGGGCATTCAGAGGTAATCTGTCCTACTCCTGCCCTGAGACCAGGCTTCAAAGACCTCAGCTAATTGTTACAGATACCCCTATTGCCTGTTCATATACACCTGCAATGATAAAGCTTTCACACTTGCTGTTGGCAATGTGATCCAGCATCTCCTTAGTTTTACTGAGTGGGGTGTCTCCTCACGTTTACCTTGCAGCTCCCTAACTTGTGCACTCTGCAGTTGGAGCCAAGCAGTATTAACATTATTTGGCACTAAACACTTCTACTTCACAGAAAACAAGCAAATAATTCTTTTTCTTATTAAAGAAATGTGGGGAAATTAGGTATTCGTAGTGCAAATATCTAGTTTCAGAATTTGCTTTCCATCTTTATGATGAAAAGCCAATCAGGAGAATCCACCACTGCAGGCTGGATGTCTCAGGTGTGCCTCTGGGTGTCTGTGCCCTGGCCTACAGTTAGGACGAGTGACAGCACCAAGCCTTAGACCCCATGCCAGCATAGCACATGCTGTGACTGCTGCTGGCACCAGTCCTGGTAGGGCCCAGTTCAGCCAGCCGGGCTGCAAGGTCTGGCACCACTTCACTCTGGCATTTCACAAGTCTGCAGCAGAGCTGGACGCCGTTGTGATGAGGTGGGGTGGTGCATGTGTGGGCAGCTGAGTCAATGTGTGGGTAGCAGGAGGCCAGTGCTCACATTTGGTGACCTTGTTCTCACCCACCCATCCCCGAGCATTCTCTCACCATGTCCTGGGCGTGTTTCTCTTTTTGTTGGCGTGGGGAACAAGTGGTTCCTGACAGACTTCAGTGGTTTCACCTGTGCTAGGCAGTGGCATTCAATGTGTGCCCCACAGCACATCATCTGGGTGATCCTGGTGGGTGCTGACATCAGGTAGGGTTTGGGGCATAGCCAAAGCAGCAGAATGAGACAACTAGTGGCACAGGGCAGCCCAGGAAGCCGTATTCCTACCATGGTAACACTATAAATATTTTAAGGACTTCCTGCAGAAGCAAACACAAATGAGGCTAATATCTCTTTTGAAAACTTTCAAAGAGCTTCAGATCAGGTTCTGTGCCCCCTCTTGTCCTACAGACTTATCTTTTAACTTCACTGTTACTAACCAGATAGTTAAGCAAAGAGCTGGATCCTGAATAAATCAGAACAGGTCCACTGAAGTCAACAGCACAGCGATGTTAATTTAATACCAGGCTGTGGTACAAACCTCAAATTAAAAATTAATTTATTATCTGCCTGGATATAAATTCATGGTGCAGGTCCTCATTTTCCCATAGTGTCCCATCCTGCTAAAAATGCCAGCAGATGAGGTTGTCTTGTTTCAGTATGGATGTGTCTGCAGTTTTTGCTGCTATGGGTCATAATCAGCAGCCATTGCCTGCATAGTAATTCCCTTAAAAATTTTCTCTTTCAAGGGTAGTCACTGTACTATCTCCTTACCCAGCAAAATTCAGTCCTCAAGTATAATTTCAAGTGTGCATGTATCATACGTCCACTTGTATATTGATTCATTACTGTGCCTCTGCTTAATTAAGCAAGTATTTTGTGTCAGCCAAAGTCTTGTAATTGTGTAATAGCAGAAAAAAATACAAAATAATACCGTTGCATCATTTATAATGCACATTTACCAATATTCCTTGATGCATCTCTTTCTTGTGTACCAAGTATGTGGCAATTTCACACAAATTAACTGCCACTTCACTGAAAGTGACTTCTAGCTATATGAACCAGGGGAAACCACTATTATTTTTCATTTCCCAACAACAACCAACTTAGTTCAAAGCTGATATTTTGTAATAGCTGAAATGAAGATATTTTCTACCAGACTCTCCTGATGACTTTTTACTGTAAGACGGGCAACACTGGACAGATGGAAGCAGATAATTTCCACTAAGAAAGGTCATCAGCCCTATTGCAAAAGCAGCCAGTTCCAGCTGGACGCATAATGACTAATTTTTAATGAAAGTTTTTTTCAAGTCTGTTGGTTTGCTCATTTTTGCTCTACACTGACTTTCTGCGTTTTCAACTGTTTTGACAAAAGCTCCGGAATTTCTGAAGTATTCTGCTCAGCTCTGTTTCTAATAGTTGCCTAAAAGCATTTTTAATTTTAAGGGCATGTAAGCCTGCAGATAGAAATGTCAGCTCTAAAGAAGAAAGCAATTTTTTTCTTTTTTTGGTTAACCCATTTTTGACCTGGCAAACATAGCTGTGATTTAGGTGATCTCCAGCTACAGTGGAGAGCTTGTTGATCTTGCTTCAGCTGAGGCCACAGGCTGATCTCATGAACATTGTTTTTGCAGGCGTGTGACTCTGCTGACGTCCTTTGGCTTCCTGTTCAGTGAGGCTGTGCTTGGCATCCTCGGATTTAGGTACAATGTGAATTTTCTTAGACTTCACCCTCCAGCTCTCGTTTTGTTTCATCAGCCCTTCCCTGCCTGTGAATACTGGTCGTGATCACATCATGCGGTGGCTGCGGGGAGGGAAGGTCCCCTCTGCTGCAGCCCTTTCGGTGACAGCAGTGTGGCTGAGGTAGGTGTCTGTGGGAAGGAGATGGAGCGGGTTTCAGGCAGTTTCTGGTAGCATGTAAGACATGCAGTGTGTGGTGATTCACCCCCTCAACACCATTAAACCTTCACATTATGAGTGGGTTGAATCCTGTAAGGTCGTAAGCACAATATAAAAATAAACACAGACCTCTGAGGTAAATAGGTTACTGGTAAGGGGTCAGTAGCCTGGATAAATCAGATCATTCTTCTTTTTTATGGACACTGAGACCAAAATCAACTGTTCCTACTTCCAGGCTCTAAGGCTTTGCCTTCTTTTGCATCGCTGGTATTGGTGCTGTAGTGCATGTCTTTGACACCAAGGAGGGGTCCTGCCCATGTAAAAGTTTTTGAGTGCATTTGAAGGTGCTGAGTGCTGTTTTCGGGTGCCAGACCACAATAACAACAATGGGCTAGCAAGGAACTTCTCTGAGACTTACTGAGACCAGAATTAAAGGTCATGCATGCCCACACTTTTGTTTTGAGTTATTAGTTAGGGAGGAAAGTAGATGAAGGGGAGGGATTATCCCCCTCCACTCAGGGCTCATCAGAGCACATCTAGAATACCATGTCCAGTTTCACACTCTCTCCCTCAAATACAAGGAAGTTGGGACATGTTCAGCAAGATGTTAAGGGTTGGAGCTCTTGCCCTGTGAGGAGAGGCTGAGGAATTTTTCTAGTCCAGCCTGACGCAGTGAAGTCTTTGGAAGGATCTAAGAACAGCCCCTGAGCACTGAGCATGTACAAAGAGATCAGAAAGAAGACATTGCCAGAATCCTCACAGCACTACACATTGGGAGGACAAGCAAGTGACTGAAGTTGGAACAAGAGGCTCGGGCTGCATATAAGGATACACTTCTCCAAGGGGAGACAGTCAAGCACTAGACCAGGTCACCCAGTGAGGTTGTGCAGCCTCTGTTCTTAGAGTTTTTCAAGACTGGTCAGAGTCCCAGGAGACTTGGTCTGAGCTTACAGCTGTGTCTGCATTGAGCAGGAAGTTGGAGTAGGGACTTGACACCCTTCCAGCCTGATACCTGTTATCCTGTGTCTAGGTATTCCATACCCTGAGGTCATGGAAAATTTTAGGTGAAGTTTTTGGGTGAAGAGTTGAAAAGATTAAAAAGAATGTGTTTTAACCCCTCTCTCCAGCTTTGACCAACTGATTTCACTCCAGTCCAGCAGCAGTGATAGTTCCTCTGATTTCTCTAACCATGATAAGACAAGGAGTCTTGGATACATGTTGTCCTGGCAGCTCAGAGGACAGGAGTGCTGGGCAGAGGGGATAGGGTGCCCACTGCCTGAGGAGATTCTAATGCTAAAACAAGGTTTAATCAAGTGGGATTGGCTGAGCCTTTTGGGATGCATTGTAGGCTCAGAGACAGGAATAAAATCCAGCTTTGCCCAGCAAGATATAACCAGTGGGATGCCTTGGCAAGTAAGCTGTTAATAGATATAAAATGTATGTAATATTGGCAAATTTTGACAGTTTCAGTCTCCACAGAATACAAAATCAATATAACACCAATGCATTAAAAAAAAAATTCCCAGAATACAAAATCTCCTCAGAATACAAATTCAATATAATGAAAATAATTGCATTTTTCTGCAGTATTTCACTTTCCAACCTAAAATTAGTTGTGTGCAAATTCATCACCGAGACTAGGACACCCGTGTTGCCTGTGGGGCAGTCACTGTGCTCAACAGTGCCACTGTATCATACTTTTTCCTTCCTTCCTTGCAGATCAGAAACTCTGAGTCTCTTCCCTCCCTGTGGATCCCGGTGCTGAGAAGTCAGCAGAAGTCAAGGGAAGTCACTGTGTTTGTGTGTTGATGGTTTTTTATGAATGCAGGAATTACCACAACTGAATGAATAATTCATTCATGAAAATGATGCTTGAAAAAGAAAAGTACTCTTCTATTATTCTTGGAAATTGTTAACCCAGTTGCTTTTTTTTTGCCTTTGCTGCGGTGGGACCTGGCAGCGGCTGTCACTGAGAGCCAGCAAGTTCATGTCAGTGAAAGTTAGTGAGTGGGGGGCAGGAAAGGTGCAGGCCCTTCCCGCTGTCACTGATGGCTTTTGTGGGTGTTCTCAGAAAGTCCTGCCGAGCGTCCCGGGTGACTCACCGGCAGCTGACTGAAGGCAGGCAGGAGGCCAGCAGCCCCTGCACAACTGGAAAGTACAGAGCCATCCCAGTGTGTGCCAGAAAAAGGAGAAGATGACATGCAGCGATGTGTGTGTCTGTCTGCCTTGTCTGTCTGTCACAAGGCTAGAAAAAACAGTGACTCCATGTTCTTTGTAGGATATATGGGAGCTTGGTGCTGTGAGGTCATCTTTGTTCTTGCAAGAGGGACTGTTGGATGGTCATATGGAAAGGTGAGGAGCTATTGCAGGCTTTATTCAGGCTTCTTGGCAAACAAAACTTTCAAGGACATACATGGTCTTTCCCAGGTACAGTGCAGTATCTTTAGGGCCAGGGTCAAGTTTACTCAGTCAAAATTACCCACTCCCTTATGAAGCTCCTCTTGCTGCTTTTCTGGCAGGCAAGTGATGGATACCCAGTGGGATAATACACATGGTCATAAAAGGTAGGGTGAAATACAGTCCAGGTCTCATCTCCTTCACTGGAGATGAGCACATTTGGACAGCCCATTCTGCATGTTCACCCTGGAGCTCATGAAGCTTTTTTCCTACAGAGCTGTGCCTTTTGTGACAGGCAATGTCTTCCTGTGATGGGCTTCTGTATAAGATGTCCCTTCTCTGTGGATTTGCTGGTGCACAAGGAAGGTTATCCTCCTTCCTCCACCCCTTGGGCCACTCACCCAGACAAGCCCTTCTTGTAGACCTGGAAGAATTTAATTTTCTTCAAAACTCCTATCTGTCCTTGAGACTCGTGGTTGACTTTGGCTAACAGGCTCAGGGCTGCCTGGCAGGGTATTTTTGAGTGAGGGGACAAGGCGGGGGCAGGAGGATCAGGAAGAGAAACAGACACACATTCTGATTCCTGGCACTTTTAAAAAGAGTCAAGATGAATGGCCGCAGAGGGTGACCCCAGGTGGGATCTTGTTGCTGCCCCCAGAACCCTGTCTAGACAGAGCTGCAGTTCACAGTCCGCTCGTGCCTGTGGCTTACACTAACAGGCTTCACCATGGCCCTGCCGGGACATCCCAAAGCCGTGTCTGACACTGGTTCTCTCATCAGACATGATCCTAACCCTCATCCACATGCCTGTATCCTGTCCTCTTTCCTGGGGAGTTTCCCCGTGCTGAATCCTTGCCAGTTCCTTCTTGGCTGTGGATGCCCCAGGCTCATTAACCGGGAAGGGCCAGTGGTACCTGTCCCTGCAGTCCAGCTGCAGCTGCAGCCCAGCCAAAGCATGGTATTTCAGAAAGCACCCTCCCCCCAGCCCCAGCTCCCACTGACACCTAAGTTACTCATCAAAGGCAGGAAAGAAGCCTTCCTGATTTCAAGCCTCTGGGGAAATGCTGGGGAACGGATTCAGTGTGATAAAATGCAGAGCAAATGGTGATTCAATTTTGATTCAAAGGCCCTGGTGAAGGGCAGAGACAATTTGGCTTTACCTCTTTTTACCTTGAAAGGGCAGTTCTCCACCAGTATCACATCCTGGGAGGGACAAGAATACACATCCTCCTTCCCCAAGGCCAAAAGTGGGAGGGGTTTGTGGGGGAAATCCATTGAAATGCCCACAAAATCCACATTACTTATGTCCACCTAGCAACTACCATTCAGCTGCTGTACCATGACTCAGATTGCATGGAAAATGCTACAAATTGCTTTCTGGGAGTAGGAATGCAAGTATTCCGGTTTCCAGTGGGCAAGGTGAAGAGGCTTGCTGGAGCACCACAGCTACTCTTGCTGATACACACCTTGAGAGCCCCTGGGATGATGCTCCTGGGACAAGCCTACAAGAAGTTTACATAACAGCAGTTCAGGCTAGGGGGGTTGAATCACCACTTAGGTAGCTGTCCTAATATGGGCAGGATGTAAAACTCTGGAGTTTAAAGAGGGAACTGACACTAGTGTGTAGGGATGAAAATAGTGAAGTGTTCCTTTTTTTTTAGTAAGAGTGCCTGATCTCCAGCTGAGAGAGGGAGTTTTTCAGAGTGCAGGCACATGCCTGTGGTTTGTACCACCTGATAACCATTGAAGTTATAAAAACTGTCAAGTAAGTCTTTTCTGTGGTGATTGCAAGAGAAAACTGCAAAGCAGCCCCTCTAAAAACAACTGACCTCTGCAAACGTTCAGTACTTTGTATAATCAAGGGTTCATAATGTCGGTATGGGAGCTTGCAGTAAGCACTGTGTACCTCTGCTGCTGAGACCCTGGTTTCCAAAGGTGAGGGTGGAGAGGAGGTGAGGTGTGTGGTAGTGTTTCAAATTTTAGGAGCTCTAAACACAGATACAGAATCTAGTTTTAGAAGAGACTGCTTATTATGTGCAGGGTGCAAGGTGGAGCTTTCCACAAATCAAGTACACCCAGTGGTAGAAAGTTTTGTCTTTTATTCAGTAAAATTTACACCTACCTAATACATATTCTCCGCCTACTTAATGCATATTTATTTAGGTGTAAATAAGATTATATCTAATCTTACACAACACTTGAAACAAAAAGTTCTTTTCTTTCTTAAGCAACTTCTATTGTAGAAGTTATCTGATGACATCAATCACATTTACAAAAGGTGAGAAAAGCCAGATTGAAGACATCAATTCCTTTTGTAGAATTCAGCCTGGGGACAGATAATTCAGCTTGAAGACATCAGTATAGGGGAACCCCATAGGGATCAAGCCGGAACCAATTAGTTTTCATATGCTTGCAGTAACTGAAACTTCATTCTTTTTCTGTGGGTGTTTTGTTTATTTTTTAGTATCCCTTTACCTGATAAAAAGGTGTGACAATGAATAATTCTTTTAGCCTAACCCAAAACCCAAGGAGATTCAGCAGCAAACAAGTCGATGACACTGAACTCAGCGATATTCAGAAGAAACCCTCAGGGACAGAGGGACAGATCCCTTCTGGAGCTATGGGAACAAATATTTTTAGGACACCTCTACTGTCACAGCAAGTGCAACAGCAAGCAATGCTACAGCCCCACAGTGCTTGGCTACAGACATGCATGTGGCACCTGCAGGACACTCGTGATTTTTTTGTTAGCCTGGCACCATGCTAAGCTAACAAAATGATAAGAATGACAAGATCTATGTTTTTACAGAGAGAATAATTTTAGGTTCAGAGCCATCCCAGGAACTACTACTACCACATCCCAGTGGTACTACTCTACTAGAACCCAGAGCAAATCTGCTGCAGGTCATGGAATAAAATAGAATCATTTAGATTGGAAAGGACCTCTAAGATCATTGAGTCCAACCTTTAAACCAGCACTGCCAAATCCACCACTAAACCCGAGTGCCACATCTACATGTCTATTAAATACCTCCAGGGATGGTGACTCCACCACTTCCCTGAACAACTTATCCCAAAGCTTGACAACTGTTTCCATGAAGAATTTTTCCTGATATCTAGTCTAAACCTCGCGTGTGGCAACTTGAGGCCATTTCCTCTTGTTCCTGGAAGAAGAGGCCAACCCCCACCTGGCTACACCCTGCTTTCAGGGAGTTGTCAAGAGTGATAAGTTCTCCCCTGACCCTCCTTTTCTCCAGGGTAAACAATCCCAGCTCCCTCAGCTTCTCCTCGTAAGACTTGTGCTCCAGCTCTGTTGCCTTTCTCTGGACTTGCTCCATCACCTCAATGTCTTTCTTGTAGTGAGAGACCCAGAATCAGACACAGGATTTGAGGCATGGCCTCACCAGTGCCGAGTACAGGGGGATGATCCCAGCCCTGGGCCTGATGGCCACACTATGGTGTCATCTGCAAAGGGGTGCCCTTGATCTCCTCATCCAGATAATTAAAAAAATATATTAAACAGGGCTGAGCCCGAAATAGGGCCCTGGGGGCATCGCCCATGACTGATCACCAGCTGGATGTAGTTTTTTCAGCACCACTCTCTGGGACTGACTGCTAAGACAAATTGTACCCAGCAAACTCTGCACCTAGCCAGCCATGGGCTGCTACTTTCTACAGGACAATGCTGTGGAAATGGTGTCAGAGGCTTTACTGAAGTCCAGGCAGGTGGCAGCCACAGCCTTTCCCTCACCCACGAAGCTCCTTGTCATAGATCACGTAGGTCAAGCAGGACCTGCCTTTCATGAACTTATCCTGGCTGGGCTATGTCCTGCACATGCTGTGTGATGGCTCTCGAGATGATCTTCTCCATGGCCTTCTCTGGCACTGAGGTCAGATTGCCAGGCCTGGAGAGTTCCAGGATATCCAGGATAGTTCCCTGGATCCTCCTCCTGGCCCTTCTTGTAGTCAGCTGTTGCAGTTGCTATCTTCCCGTTGCCTGGGACTTCCCAGCTTATCCAGGACTTCTGATAATGGTGAGAAGTGGCTCAATGAGCACTTTAACTGGCTCTCTCTGGGGTGGATCCCATCTGGCCCCATAGACTTGAGCATATCCAAAGGCTGCAGCAGGACAACTTACATTCAGATTCCTCCTTAACAAGTGTGCAGCCAGTTAATTGCTGAAACACTTCTGATACAGGATGTGGGCTGAAATTTCTCATCTTCATTGATTCCTATGGATTGCAAGGGCATGCCAATCTGTTAGTCAAAGGCAAAACCCTAAGAAGTAAGTGGGAAAACCGAAGGCACTGAGAAAACTCCCCCATACCGATTTCAGAGTTCCCCTTCAACTGATGCAGGAGGCAGCTTTAATAATCTCCTGTATTATTGCCTCCATCCACTGTTCCATTTCCTTCTGTGTCAGTTGTAAACTTGTGTAAACCAACAGCCTACAATATTCTTCTTTGCTCGGTTGCAAAGACAGTACAGAGCTAGCAGTGAAGCTATGGTGAGCTGAGTATAATTTCTTCTTAAGAAGAAAAGAGATATGAAAATTTCTGTGGGCACATTAGCTATGGAGAAGTCTTGGGGGAAGCTCAGTGTTTTGCTTATGCCAGTACATCCTGCTTGTAGTAATATATTCAGAGTTTGTGAAAGATTTAAACAAACATAAAGATGTTTGTGGGTGGCAAGGTTGGAAAAATACTCTCCTGTTGAGCTGCAAGTGCTTTAGTGTTGGGGCAGGGAAGCCAGCTGGAGGCAGCAGGACAGTAATGTCCTCTTGTCAGGTCTGGGGTTTCTTTCCTTGACTCTGCAGGACTGTTACTGAGATGGTGATTCCCAGCAGCACAGCAGTGTGATACTGCATGGCTATACATCACCCTGAAGGGAAACCTAGCAAGCCTTCTGGTTCCCTCTCCTTGAGGGAAGCTATGTTGTTGCCTTGATGTTCAGCAAAGAAAACCTTTTCATCCCTTTAATTTACTTCTCTTGCATTCTGAAGAGCTGCACCACAAATGACATTGCTTTGGCTGGTTTCATTAGCAGTCTATGAGAGTGTTCAAAATGTAGTTCATTCAAAGTTCTGTCATATACCAAGAATCATCAGAAATTTAAAAATGGTCTTGAGAAGGGCTGTTTGCAGACACCTGAGTTTCTGTGACCAACTTACCTACTACTAGGAATAGAGATGGTATTCCCATGACAAAGCTCCTGGAGTTCAACTGACAAAACCAGCTACATGACATTGGACATTACTGTCACTGTAATGGCTGTTAGCAGTGCATGGGCCTCATGTGCAGTGGAATTATTGCAAGACAAACTTGTAAAGGCCATGTCTAAACCTAGGAGAAGGAAAATGAGCGAGGAGTCTGTCTAAAGAGAAGTCTCTAACAGCTGAACCTTTGTGATGCTTAGCATAACAATTGAAGATGCCAGCACTGGCAGATCTCTGCACTCCTTCTGCTTCTTCAGCAGACACTGTCCTTACTCAGCAGAGCTGGTGGATCCACATCCTCCTTATGCCTTAGGCATCCTGGGTCCCAGCTGAAATTCCAGGGTACCCAGAGAGTTACCATTTTTTATAATAAGGTACGAAAAGTGTAAGAGAACAGCAGTTTTGTGTTTAGATTTTGGTGGATGGGCAAATACCCCATTCTGTCTGCTCCCTCATAGGAATGGAAACCTCTGGCTTTGGTTCTTGGTGGTCCAGAAGGTTCGGTAGCATCTGTCCTGGCTGGATTTACCAGAATGTGTCAGACTTAAAAGAAGTTACAAAGTGGACTTAAGTTAAATCAGCACAACTTCCCTGTACAGAGTTTCTTACAGTACTGACCTAAGAAGGAAGCAGAAAATAAAAACTTAGAGTTCCCCCAGCCCCGACAAATCTCTGGGCTCTGTATTCTCTTTTTCCTGAAGAGCTGGAAAATATGTCTGTTATCTTCAGAAAAGGATGAATTCCCTGTGGATTTCAAACTACGTTTTCCTCTCTTTAAGTTTATACAGTCACAGTTTGTGAGGATACAATCCTTTCATTCGTAAGGCAGAAAGGAAGCATGAAAAACTCAGACTATTTCAGCATTCTACCATCCGGCCACATCAAATCCTCATAATGAATCTGGGCTGTGCTGAGATTTTCAGGATGCTCCCAGAGACAGTGCCATGGCACAGCAATGAACTACTATTCCAAGTGTCTAAGTAATCACTTGTTTTATGGGAGAGTGCCACTCCTCCTTTCCAGCCTTGTGGAAAGGCACACTGGCCCCTGTCACCATGCATTCCCAGCCAAGCTCCAAAGACATACCTGATAGGTGAAAGGCTAACATTCCTATCCCAGGGGTGGGGGAAGGTATTCAGGCCAGCAGCTGCTGGAGCATCCTTGCCAATGAGTGCTGTGAGGTGGGGATGGGGTGTGGGGGACAGGGATAGCAGGGTGGTATCAGTTGGGTGAGAGGAGAGTGTATGTGGTACACATCCAGAGCATCAGCAGAGAGCTATGAGATCTCAGAAAGGATCTGGAAGGATCTGGGAGGAGAACAGTGCAGGAAAGAAGAAACAAGTGCAGAAAACAGAGCAAGCAGAGAGATTTGTAGTGTGCATGGAACAAGATCTGCATGGAGGATTTGGGAGGAAACATGTGGCAAAGTTGATGTCTAGAAAGGCTGACCTGGAACAGAGACTAGGCAGAGCAAAAGGAATAAAATAGGTATTTATTAAAAGGATACACCTTGGACAGTGCAAGAGCCCGGCCAAGGCAAGATCCAAGTTGAATCCAAGATGGATCTTGATCACAAGTCTTTACACTTTGAAAAGTTTTAGTTCATCTACATATTGGGGTCAGTTGTCCAACCACGGCCCCACATTATGAAGTCTCAGCCCCCTGGGTTGCCCCCTTCCCTTCGGTGTTGTTTATGCTTTTTGGGTAATGGGTGTCCTTGATTCCCTAGCTGGGAAAGGATTGTTTTGTCTAACTACCCTGTCAAGAGAACTTACTAGCACCTAATATGAAGTTTCAGAGTTAACACACTAAGCAGCAGAGATCTGAAAAATATAAAAACTAAAACCCAAGGCATCAAAGTCACAGTGCCAGAAGAGGAAGATGAGCCTTTTTTGGGCTGCTTATGCAACAAAGCTGTACCTACAGGTGCTGACAGTAGCCACTACACCCATCAGTCTTGGTAACAGCCACTGAAACAAGTGCTGACAGTAAACAAAGCATTTGTATCTATTCCAAACCAACTGAACTGGTTGCACTTCAGAGGAAGTTGTGATGGGGTAAGCTTGCCGTGGAACTGCATTTACAGCACTGGTTCAACAACCTTGCCTTCTGTGCACTATCAAAAAGTATTCAGGGGAGTTTTATTACCCTCAACTTACTGTGCTCCACAAAATGCAAAGATCCCAAGATCATAATGAGAAAGGTCAAAATGTTTACATTTAAATATTTCCTTGCTGAAAGATTGTGTTTTAGCAAAATCAGTCCTTGCATTTATGAATTTGTAATTTCCAGGAAAAAGTCTGTTTTTATGTGGAGAACATACAAACTTGAAATATCAGGTGAATTTAATTTTCTTTCTGTTTATGAAAAAAATCTTCAAAACTATGATGAATCAAGGAATAACATGTATTCAGGGTTTAGAAATGGAAGTAGACATGCTCATATTCTAAATCAGGGTAATTTCAGGGGCTGTGAGGAACAATACACTGCAATAATGATCCAAGAAAAAGTGTAACATACATTGTTTTCTGCACATTAGTCTTCAATGACTTTCCCAGACTTTGCTGACTGCATTCTGGGAGGGTACCACCAGGTCATGTTTCATTTTCTTTTTCCTATTGCAGCTTTCAAATCCCCCTCAGCTTCAGCAAAGCTAGAGAACTAGTAAAAAGAAAAGACAAGGAAAAAAAAAAGGCAGCAGTTTAATACTGGCCCTGGCCTAGGGAAAAGCAAAAATTTAAAGGTTAGCAGGCTTGAATAGTTATCCACTACACATTTTCCCCAGTTGAAGACAGTATAAAAGCTGGAAAAAGGAAAAAAAGTCAAGTTCTTGTCGAAAGAATCCTACATGAGAATTCTTTTCACATTCTCACTGGCAGAAAGGGGGCAAAGGGGTGCTACTATACTTGTGGATATCAAGTGAAAATAGAGTTTCAAATATTTGAAGAATATGTGTGTAGGCTCACACATGCTCTCACATGCACAAAAACATGGTCTGCAAGACCAAGTACCAACTTGCCTTCTCAGATAAATTTCAAATTCATAATTGATTTTAAGGCAGATTACTTGCTGAGGTGCAATAGTAGGACAACTTTTCACAGCGAAAATTGTTATTAATTTTTCTGTTTATTTACAGAATTACTTAGAGACTTTATAGAATGTAGAAATGAGTCCATATCAGCATGAGAAGGACTTGAGCTTTAGGAACTTTTAAATATCTGACTGAGAATTATGGGTGAGAAGATTTACATTAAAATGTCCTTGTTAGGGTAGCATGAAATTCTCAGGGGACTAGTTTTCTAAAACAGTAGAGGGTTTCGTAATTGCTTTCAAGGACAATGTTTTCAAATGAGAAAAGAGTCTCATTATGAAAAGCAGTAAATATGAATTTTTCTTCTCTGCTGCCTCAGTGTTTCCAAGCAGACTATCCCAGGAAAAACAACTCTTTTTTATAGTCTTTTGTTTTGCTTTTAACTTCTTTTATTTTCTGCTTCCTTCCTTTTTGTTTCCTGACCTTGGCAAGAAAATTTGTGTGACTGGCTGTTAACTCTCTTTGGGAGGGGGCCAACTTCTCCACAATCACTTTTGGGTGCATGTAGAGATTAATTCCCCTTTCTGAAAGAAAGTCTCAATTCTAAACTCCGGCAACTCAAGATTGTATAACTGGAATTGATTATCAAAATAGAAAAGAGAAAGACATGTGAAACAGAAAAGACCAGTGAAACAGAAATCACATATAGCGGGAATCTGTATTTTTAGAACTTCCAGGTAAAGTCCAGCCCTAAAGTGTGGATGGTATTTAGGATATTACCCATCTTTTTGATTTTCTTGTACAATACTTAAAACTTGGAGTCATTATAGGAGATGTTGCTGTCAGACCAATCTCAGTGTAGCTGTAACCGCCTTCCCTGTTCTTCCTTGTTTGCCTGAAAGTTCCTGGCTTGTGAGATTTTGGCGTAAATGTAGAGGAGACAGAAGTCAGTAAGAAATGAGTGAATCAGTTGTCTAGTGTGCTGTGTGTCACACAGCAAGAATCTTCAGCAGTTCTTTTGCTCCCTGGTGAGAGCATGGCTCTCTCTCTCTCATAATTGTCCTTTAAAACAAGAATTTGTGATACTGCTGCAGTGCCAGTATTGCCAGAGCTCTTCCTAGATCAGTGTCAGTTTTTGATGACTCTGGCTTGCCAGGGTCTGGTAAGAGTGGCTTCCAGCAGGTCCACAGAAGGCTAGCATCCTCTGAGCAATGCACACAACCTGTGGCAGCATCTGTTTCAAAACTGCTTGACAATAAGCCTCTGCACTTCTGCAGCACCACACACTGCCAGTGCCCAACATTCGTGTTGGGAGGGTGCAACTGCCTTCCTTTTTGCTCCTGTTTTGTTCCTGCCCTTCTGGTGCTGTTTTGGGGGGAACTTGGTCGGAGGCAATGACATCATGGACAGCAGGCTGCATGGTCCCATGTGGACGCTTTATTTAATCAGAAATAAAAAGGGTTTCAAGAACTCCCCCATGTCAGTTTAACTCCTCACCCAGAAGCAGGAAATATGTTGTCCTTTAGTCAGAGGCAGGGTCAGTGACGTTTCTTTCTCTGATTATGAAACAGAGAATGTTGCATTCACCACTCATATTTCCTGATAACAGCAATACCGAGTTGTGTTGTCATATACTTCTCACTGGGGAAAGAGCTGCTGTCACATTTATCCTGCTGTCTCCCAAGGAGTGAAGAGAGCATGACCAGGATACCCATCTTGTGCTTCCTCCTGGGTCAGCATGCCCAAGCAAGCTCTGGGTTGCATTCCCAGGCACCCCTCTGATGTAGGTGGTCTCAGTGGATGGGTGCTAGGTACTAGGCCTAGGTACTAGGTACTAGGTACTAGGACAGAAACCACAGAGTTTCTGTCACCCAGAAGTGTACCTGTGAGAGACCCACTGTCACACAGCTCCAAGCTGCAGATGATATCCTGGTATCTTAAAGAGACAGCTACCTCTTGCTCTTTGCAATGATTAAGCATATTGATGCTGTATTACACAAGTGCATAAGGTGCTTGTGGGATGTGAGGGATCAGCTGTGGAAATGTGATGAGATGTGCAAGCCAGAGTCATTTTGCCTCTACCATCAGCACTGAGCTTCTCCAGCCTGTGGAGAGGAAATAGAATCAGGAATTAGCATATGGAGTACAGAAAGCACCTGGTGTTTTTGACTGGGCTTTTTTTGGATGAATATTCCAAAGGATGAATATCCCCTTAGTTAGGGCCTCTTAGTTTCCTTTTCACCCTTCCCTTCAGGCTCACTCTGTGCACTCCTGCCCTTTCCTTCTAAACCCTTTCCACCTCTTCCCACTTCCTTCTTGTGATTACCTTTCCTTTCCATCTCACTGACCTTTCTGTTGTGGATATGATACCCCTCCCTCTGCCCAGCACCTGCCTGGTTTAGTGGTGCTCAGCCACACTTGCATTTGCAGAAGAGCAGCAAGCTTCTTCTGCAGAACTGCTCTGAATTTGGTTTTGCATCTAAGCAGTGAGACTTTGAATTAACAGAGAGTTATGAAGCAACTGTTATGAACAAATGCATTTTTTATTTTTTATTAAGTTTCTGAGACAGGTATTTATTAAGAAAAAGATAAATACACAGACCTTCTTCACAAAATGTATTCTCTTACTAATCAGAGAACTGATCAAGCAGTAGTATGTGCAAAGTATGAAGTAAACATACCTCCTCTGAAAATGTTCAAATGAGCTTGGAGAACTAGACTGTGATTTCTGGTTGATCTTCTGGATAAATAGAGGCCTTTGAATAGAGAGAGCAGGGAAAAAAAACCCAAGAAAATAAAAACTTTAAGGACCTATATAAGCTCTAATTAAGCCAATTTTTATGGTGTGACAGAAGATCATCTCCAGCTTTTCAGTTTAACTCTGGGAAGACAATAGATTCACTTGGAGATTAAAGGCCTTGATATCAATGAGAAAAAAATATCATGAAACCTTTCTGACAAAATTTATAAAGGTCTTCTGCTAACTGAAATGAACTGGTGCCTAAGCAGACTGGAGAAATTGGCTCTGTGATAGGGCAAGAATTGAGTTTGCAGTGTCAAATTGCTACAGATCAGAACTTACTGACAATGCTAGGCTGATCCTTCTTTCTGTTAAAAGTATAATTTCTGTGAGTCATTCTAGGTGATTTCTCAGATATTTTTCCAGTCCTACAGCAGGAAACCTCTCCTTCTTTCTGGTGGGATTTTTTCTCTGTGAACTAGCAGAGGCTGCTGTGATTTCATAGAAAAGAAATCCCTGTCCCTCCCAGGTACACAACTGTCAGGTCTGTGCTTTCGTTTGGTAGTTATGATATTTTGACCATAGGATCCACAGCATTTCTTCTTTCACTAACTCTGAGTGCAATGGCCTTCAGGTGTCCTGGGCTTCACCCATAAGTCATACCTCCCTCTGTGTTGGTTGCTCTATGTATTTACATACCCTTACACACACACACAAGCACTGGGAGTAAGAGCTGTAATACCTTCCTCTCAGACAAATGGGGTGCATGTTCAGAAAAGGGCCCATGGAAGCCGTGGCTGAGGATTCCCTGATGTAAGGCAGCTGTCAGTTTGTCCTCTGGGTGCATCACTGCCAGGATCTGGCCAATGCCTCAATACAGAATGATGTCTTTGTACCAGTTCTTTGTTCTGAGTCCTTTTGCCAGGATATGGAAAAAGAAAAGGATATAGGATGAAGCAAAGAGATAAAGATGATATGGCTGGCATGTATTATTTTCTTTTTTCTACAATACATTCTCTTGAATCTCATGCATATATGGAAATACCTCTGGTTCTTCGTGAAGAATTTCTGTCCACACAAAGAAGAGCTCTGTCTTGCACTTTAAGATAACCTCCATTAAACATTTTTCTCAAGGCAGACCAAGTTTTTACTTAAAAGGAAAGACTATAAAACCATATTTCCATTTCTAGCTCTTCCCTTTTCCATATGATAAGCACTGAAAAGGGGAAGATGTGCCCCCGACAATGTTCCTTGGCACAAGCGGTGCTTTACTTTCCAGGCAGTCCTCTTGAAGGAGAAAGTTCTCCCTGTTAATGAAGGTAGCACTGTGGCTACTCAGCTACAGTAAGCAAATATCTGTGAAAGCAAACAAAGTAAAAGGACATCAGTTGCTATGTCATGCTAGTAACTGTAAGTTAATGTTCCTACAGGTAATAAACATATAATGAGCAATTGTATTTGGAAGGTGCTGTAGCTAGTGTTGTCATGAAATATTGACAACTCTTGCTCTCACTGTCTCCTAAAGAGAAATGAAAGGCTCTAGGGATGTCACAGACTGTTATGCTCTGCTAAACATCTTTTTCCCAATGCAGGAGTGATTGTTGCCCCAGCCAGCAGAGCCAGCTGCTGTGCTTGTACTGCTCAGGGCTAGAGCACAGTGACTGCATCCAGATACAGTGGTCCTGTCACAGCTCTCTGTGCTCCCTGCGGTGCAGCTGGAGCTTTGGGACATGATCCACGTTTCTCCTGTGTTTTCTCAGTTCAAAGGGTCTGAAGCAATGACAAGAATGTGTGGCAGACCACTGCAAAGGTACTTTTATAGCATGAGGCCTAAGGAAACTTCCAGGCTGCACATACCATGTGTGAGGTGAGGTCATGGGGAAGCTGGTGCCTCTGGGGGACAGGCAGAGCAATGTGGAGTAAAGGTAGGTAAACCTGGTGCAGGTTTCCCACACCACATCCTCAGGCCGTCCTGGGGTGAGCTGTTTTCCCCATTGCACCCGAGTTTGGTTAGCAGCTGGTCTTGATGATCTTAGTGTTCTTTTCCAACCTTAATGTTTCTGTGATTCAGAGGGAACCATCTACCCAATCCAAAAGACAGGAAATGAACCAGAGTTTCTCCAGAGTGGATGAGCAGGAGGCTGGGAGTAACAATGGGACTGTAACTCACATGCTGGATGAAGGTATGACAGCACAGCCAGAACAGCATCCATTCTTACCCTTTGAACCACAGAGTCCTTAAGGCTGGAAAAGACCTCTAAGGTCATTGAGTCCTACCATTAATCTGACACTGACACATCACCATTTTGTCATATGTGCCAGTGATCTGACACCATGACTCCAATTCTCACTGACTTCAGGATGCAAGAGACACTGTCATTTTGCTGAGGCCCAGAAGCATTTGGATATAACTCCAAGTGCAGCATAACTGCATAGGATGCCCTTGAAAGGGCATGTCTCACTCTTCCCTGTTGTTGGCTGACCTTCCTGCTGCTTTCCCAGAGTCACTTAGTGAGCAGGTGGCCAGACACAGAGCTGGAGCCACCTGCAGAACTGCCAGAAAAACACAGCTACTAGAGACTGACAGGCTGGCAAGAGCCAAGCTATCCCTCTGAAGAGCAATCCCCAATCCTCAGTTGCAGGAGGATATGAGCCAGCAGGGTTGTCCTGCGACCCAGTTGCATGCCCAGTCCTGCTCTCTCCCACATTACTCCTGGAATTTCCCCTCCTCTCAGTATGTGGTAGGTGTCTCATAGCCCTCGGGAATCCTCAGAAGGCAGTGGGGGGGATTGGAGAGTTTGTCCGTGGTTGGCCCACGTCCCAGGGACAAGCAGGAAAACTGGGGTGACTCAATTAAAACTGCAAACTCAGTCTACAGAAATGAAAGCAGCTTACCTGTACCCCACCCCTACAGAAGGCACCAAGCATGCTTTTACTTAGAGAAATGGAGTTCACACCTTTAGCAGAGCCTTCTTAACTTTCTCGAGAGTCAGGCTAGTCCTGTTTAGATAAACCTTCAGTGATTTCCAGAGGAAGACAAGAAGCCTTTTATTGTTTTGTAAATATGGCCATCAGGCACCTCATCTATGTGGGTAACAATATTCAGCTAGCAAGCCTTGCCTTGGGCTACTGGCTGAGAGGGGAATTTTGGTAATGTGCCCTTTGACAAAGAAACCTGAACAACCAGGTTGACAAATTCAAGTGAGAAAGCAGTCACTTGCCTGCATAGGATACTCAGAAATAAGTGTAAGAAATGAAGCTTAAGGATCCCAGTCTTGGTAAGGACAGACACGTGTGTTTCATTTTTCCTATGGTGAATCAGGAATAACAGTATCCATCATGATTCAGCATGAAATAAGCTTGTCACCAAGAACAATAACAGAAAAACAGAAAAAAAAAAAAACCAGGAAAAAAGAAAATGCAGTTTAAAGAATTCGATTTGAGAATTGTCTCTGGACTCACATGTCTGGCTCCAGCTGTGTCTGGTTACTGACCGCAGCTGCTCTTTAGAGCTTTAATCTAATATCATAAGAGAAGCTCATCTAAACTGAACCCACTGCACTGTAGACTGGGGAAAAAACACATTTACATAAGGATTTATACTTTGTGCATACTTTTACATTTTATTCCTGTTAGAAAAACATTACCTTTCCACTAGCTGATGGAAAACACCTCAGGAAAACACCAATTGCAGCTTCCTCTCTGTCATCCCAGTGCCAGGGTACTGATGGTGTGACTGATGCCTGTCCCAACAGTATTGTTATCCACTTCCATCAAACAGCAGTGTTTGCTGTGGTGAGAGCATTCATCTGTGCTGGACAAGATACTTCCCTATCCTCTCTATTCCCTCTTTTTAACCCAGTGATAGTTTTGGTAGCGTTTTCCTTTGCTGTCCTGCTTCCTAAGAAAGCAAATAAAAGGACTATTGTCATTGGAAAAACCCAGCATGAACCATGAAGGCCACAATGAAGAGATGGAGGGCAGAGATGCTGAGATGAAAAAAACACACAAAGCTTGTGGAGAGGTGAATGTCTTTGAAATGCAGAAGACCTGGCCCTTAGGCAAATGAAAGCAAGGAGGGAGCCAATTGCAATGCAATCCTGCCTGATTTCCTTTTAAATGTGGGGAATTTTCTCCTGGTATTCTTGAAAAGTATCTTGTCCAAATATGCAAAACCCCACCTTTTGTCTGTGTCGTCTTTTGCAAAGTATCTTGTCCAAATATGCAAACCCCCTACTCTTGTCTGTGTCATCTCTGCATTGTTTTCTTGAAGATGCCTTTTGGTTCTTCACTTGATATCCTGAATAAAAGTCACTCTACATTTTCCATTATAGTGTTGCTTTTTGTAAAAGCTCTGTAGGGAACATCCTGCTCAACAGGCTCCAGAGTCAGAGGCAGTGCCTACTTTCTGTAGGACTCTATCACCTTCAAGAGTAATGCAAGGGTACTTGAAATTACTGCTGTATTCCCTTTTTGAGACCACACCTAAAAGCTCCCTTTACTTAAAATGATGGGTTTGCATGGATGGCCATGCCTACAGCTATACCATTGTCTCCAGGAAAGCTATCCAGAAAAGAGCAGTATTTTTATTGTTTCTTTCCGTTCGTATATAAAATAAGAGAATGTAGGACACAACACTGATCTTGGTCCAGCACTGGCTGCCGTTTTGGGCCTTCCCCTGTGCCTCATCTTGTGACCCCAGTGCTCTGCAATAACAGGTTTGGTCTCCTCTGAGGTTCAGCCCAGCCTTGAGGAATTACTTCTGGCCTTGAGAAGCCTCTCAAAGCAGTCATCCTACACCTGCTTGTATATAAATCCTATACTTCCTTGCAAAAATGCTCACAAGGCATTGCCCCCAAAGAGTAGGAAATTTGTGTTTTCAAACCTGGGCTCGCACAGGTTCTGGGAGTGCTCAGACCTGCCCAAATACTCAGATGTACACAGTGGCCACTGAGAGAGCATCTTGGTGTGCTGTGCACCTGACTTAGTACAGCAACATCCAGAACAAACCAAAAAAAACCAACCAGAACCATTGGTAGAAATGCCTGAGGCAAATAAATCTGTGGACTCATTATTTGTAAAATCTTTGCAATATCAGGTCAGTTAGAAGTATGGAAGGTTTTCACTAACATGGTTATGCCACTAAAAGCACTAACATAGATTTAGTTATACCAGTATAAATTGCTTTTTACTCAGGTTTGCTTTCCATAATGAAATAATCATACTAGAATACTACAAGATGGAATTCCTCCTGTGGAGTCTTTGAGCTTCTTAGGCTATTAGAAGACATGGTAGCAAAAGCTGCCTATTTTCAGGATAGAAAGCCAAGGCTCTCTCAGTTCAGGTTACTACAAGAGCCTCCTATCTGGGTAAACTGGCACATTCACAGCAACACTGTGGTGCAAAAAAGTTTATTCAAGTATTCATACACTTGCATCTATATACAGCTTTAATGGGAAAACACAGAGATATATTTCTGATGAAGAAGGCTTCCACTTTATCCTTGGTGTCAGAAACTGAGGAGAGGACGGAAGACTGGGAGACAAGTGCCAGTGATGGCTGAGCCAGAGAAGACAAGGGTTTCATGACCACAGCTGCCTGTGAGGAGAGGGGTGGACAGAACAAGACACTTGTTAATGAGTATTTGACTGCGAGGTTTAGCTAGGAAAGAGGTGATCAGTATCTCAGCAGAGTGTTATTTCGATGCTCTAGACATAAGATAATGTAAAACCCTTTTGCCAATGATTTCAAAGGGAAAGAAACCTAGAGGTCTTCACTGAAAAAGCAATAGAAATTGAGGCTGTTGTTCTATAAGGGTGACACACATTCATAATATGAAGGAAAGAACCAGAGGAAAGCGAGGGTGGAGCTACAGTCGATGTTCTGAGCCAATCTCACAGCTTGTGGCCACTGAAAGAGGAAGGTCCCAGCCCACCACCCGCTGCCTCCTTTCTCTCCTTGGCCAGATGTTGCCTCTTCCCCTGCCCTGCTGGCTTTCAATTCACTACTGTAAATTCAGGCGAAAAAAATCCTGGGGAAAAAAAATCCAGGCTAAAAGCCTCGGAGGGACATTTTCTGCAGTGTTAGTGAATATCCAGTGAGCTGGCATTCCTGGGGATCAGTGAGGGAATGGGAGGGAAATATGGGGCAACATAACAGTCCCCTCCCACAGCCTTGAGAGGTGAGATTGGCTACATCTCCCTGTGTAATACCAACCTGAAAGGCTGCAGAAGAGGTAGAGAAGGGAGCTGAAGAGATAAACTGGGGTCCTTGGGGAAAATTACTTGGCAAGAGGGGAAAGGAATTCAGAAAAGAGCTTTCTGGCAACAAAAAGACTGTCTCTGTGCTGGTGGGGGGGCGGGAGCAAGAACAAATTAATTTAGAGGTGCAGAAATGTTTCAATAAGATTCAGAAAGAACAAGCAAATGAATTTTGTAAGGCTGCAGGAAGTCAGCCTGGCCATAGAGTCAGTCAAAATGATCCTCAGCCTGGTCATAGAGCAGATAATGAGGATCAGTTAGCAGTGCTGGGGGAAGGTAAGAGCAGTGCTCAGCAATGCTGGAGAGAGCACAGTGCTCAAGAAACTCAGGTGCCCTAAATGTCAGGTGCAGTGCGTGGGAGGACAGGACTGTGCTGGAAGGCAATGTGACAGAATGATACCAAAGAAGTAAACAGCTGTGAGATTACGGCAAATTATTGATGTTATGAGGAAGGCAGAGTTGACAGTGGTCAAAGATGGAGAGAATGGCATTAGGACAGGGAGAGAGGAGATGACAGGAGAAGGAGGGAATGTGGAATAGAAGTTAAAATGGGAAGGAGAGGCAGACACAGATTCACTTAATGGTTATGTGAAGAGACTACAGCAGCACCATAATTAATACTGCTTTAGCCTTTGGCATATGACAAGCAACATACACTGTATGTAATCCCAGTCAGATCCTCTGAGTGACTCCTAGACTTTTATCCCTACCCATTCCCCTGCCTACTTTTGGTGCCTGGTCCATCTGCATTTTTGTAGGCATCTGCCTTCTCTATATTTCCTGGTTTAGGAGGAGCCAGGGCTCCCCAGGTGTTTTAGCACCATTACTGTCTCAGCTTAAACCTGGTAGTGCTCTGCATCAGCCTTTAGCACAAATCTTTCTGAAGCCCTGGTTCTAGACATGCTCAATGCAAACTGTCCCTGGGAAAGATCCAGTGAGGTTTTTCCTGAGGATGTGCAAACTGAAATTTCTCCAAAAGCTTCTATATTTTTACCAAATTTGGGCAGATTATTCCAAGAAAAACAAAGCTCTCTTCTCTGAAAGCCATTTGCTAACTACTAAGCTCTGCTCCAGCATGTTGGGACACTGTAGCTTTGCCAAAATTACATGTCTGCCAAAATTATGGGCTAAACAGTTTTCATCATCCAATCTCACTCTTGCAAAGGGTTTTTGCTGCAGGCTCCTCCATGTTCCTGAGGAAAACTCATCCCAAAGCAGCCACTTGGGCATGAACAAATTGGGTCTGAAAGCTGAAAGTCTTTCGAGCAGCGTCAGGAAGCATAGATTTTTCTGTGTACATCTTCCCACACTGCCTCATGGCTGTGCTCTGTTCCTGCATGGAAGAAACATCTTCCTCCCAGCAGAGCTCTCACATACTGCATCTCTTTCCTTCCAAAATCTGCACCCCGGAGTGCATTCTCTTCTCTGCTTTCTACACCCAGCAGCAGATGCTGCTCCACTCAAGGCAGTGGCAGCCCTGTGCAATTTGGCAGGTGCACTTGGCAGAGGTCTGTAGCTCCCCTTCTGAGGGCATGCAGAGCCCGTGCGTGTTCCTGGCATCATCCCCATTGGGTTAGGTGCATGGGCTGGTGGGGCAGTAATGGCTTTTGCTTCCATCTCTCACCCCGAGCCCACATAATATCAGAGAGCCACTTGCCCTCGAGGCAGGTGATGACAGTGTGAAGGCACCTGGCTGTACTTGTGTGCCACTTAATGGGCTATGAACAGATGGAGTACAGTGAAGGGAAAGACAGGCCAAGGACCTGTGGTCTGCAATAAAGAAATACAGATGAAAGGTGAAGGAAAGCAAGGGATATGTTTTCTATTCCCCTTCTCCACTGGGCATAGAGAGCATGCGTGGACATCCCAGCAATGCATGGTGCAGGGCAGGGTACTGATGTTATCCAGCTGGAGTAGGCTGAAGTGAGACAATGCCTGCCTGCTTAGTGGGAAAAAATGGGACTTACAGCTTCTCCTCTGACTATGTGGTGAGGGCACACTCAGCTGCCATCTTAGGAAAGTCAATGACATCAGCAATTCTCTGTCTTGTTTGTAGCATAAGGTGGGAGCAGGTGAGCAGTGCAGAGCATGTCTGATTGAGGATGAAATAAACATCAAATAAACACCTTTATTTATGGGCTGAGGAGGCCAAGGCACCTCAGGCTCAGGTTCATCTGTGCTAGGGCCTCCTGCTGCAGGACACCCCAATACTTGGCCAGGCCATAAGGATGCCTGGCTGAATTAGGACCTTTGGTGCTGAGTGGGCTCTTCTATAAGGACATTAAATTTGCAGCAAGGGGGGGGGGGGTCTGAAGCACCCATGAGAGCCCTAATACTTGTTTATCAAGGCCTCAATTTTTTCTCTGCTACAGCAACAGCCATTGATGCTGTTGCCCAACACAGCAATACCCAAAGCAGAGTCCTATTTATCTTCCCTACTCGATGGTAAGGAGGGTAGAGAGGGCAGGGATGAACGTGCAGTGCCTGGCTGGGAGTCAGCAGGACTGGTAGGGAGCAGGGGTGGGCACAGAGGAGGGAAAAGGACACCCAAGAGATAGAGAAGGAGTTTCTAAAGGTCAGTGAAGGAAGTCACTATAGGACCTGGAAAAGGCAAGGAGGAATAGAGAGCTGACGTGGGGTAGTGAAGAGGAGAAGAGCTCCAAGAAGCCTCCAAAGAATGTGGCATATCTGGAAAGCATGGAGAAGGGACAGGGAACCTCCAGCTCCTTCCCTGAGTGAGCAATGGATTTGCTGGCAGAAGTAGCCAATATATGCCCACCTCCTGTGGATTTCCCTGTCTGGTTCTGAGCTGCTGGAAAGCAGAGTGGTTCATTTTTCTGGGTCAGGCTTGTTTACCTACATCTTTTTTCAGGCAAGGAACTGGGTGATAAGTGTGATAAATGGCCATCATGCCCTGATAGCTGCTGCTGCAGGCTTTCCCTGTTTCAGGAAATCCTTCAGCCACACAGGTTTACAGGGAAATGTGAACCCCCAGCTTTTGGGACAGCTTGGAAACACCAGAGGATTTTGCTTTTGGACAAAGAAGGGACACAGCCACCTTACTTTGCTTTTCCAATTATTCAACGCGTCAAAACAAGCGGGAAAGCCCTCAGGGGTATTTCCTGCCTCCTTGTCTGCAACCTCAGTGCCCACAGACCTGCCACAATAGGACGTGAAGAAGGAGGAGGTGAAAACAAAGAGGTGATTTCCTCCGGTGCTGTGCCATTCCAGCTGTGCTTGACTTCCCCTTCTGCCGGTGGGAGGGAACGATGACTTATTTCTTCTGTCAAGAACTCGCTGTTCCTCTTCCTACTTCACCTGCCATTTGATTGCTACAGGGTAGTACTTTAAACATTGGTGGAGCAAAAGGAGTGCCTTAAAGTAAGTGTGAATAAATGCTTTCTTTCTCCCTAAGAAGTGATAGCTAGCTAGATGGAGTCATTTCTTCGCACCTCCCAGCTCTGTGAATCATGGTTATTCATCCCAGAAGGAGGCTTTGATCTTTCTGCATGTACTTATCTGTTAAATAACTGATACAGCTCTTGGATGGACCTCTTTAATGCTGATATAATTATCCTCCTTTCAGCTCCTGAAATCATGATTCTAAGTGTCTAAAAAATCACTTTCCTGTTGACTAGAAATCTTTGTTTCAGTAGCCTATGTTTTAGGAAAGGAAATGTTTTTTGGAGCACATGCAGAAGGAGCTTTGCTTAGGAACAGGTGCCAACCTTGGCAGTGACTCTATATTCCCAGGGCTTGGATGTATCTGAGATCTGGTAATGAAATGCTATTGTTAGGTGCAAAGAGATCAGCCTGCTTTGATGCCCATAAAATGAGGACATTTTTAGAAGGGCAATGAGATATTTCATAACAATTAAGACCTTTTTTTTGGGACTATATTAAACAACTTAAAAATAGAAAGTTTTGTCAAGGCCCATCATGGCTTGCCACATGTTTCCTGCCATGTCCCTTCATGCCTACTTGAAAAAAAAAAATTCCAAGGAATATTTGAGCACCAGCCAATGTACCTTTCAGGCAGCACTCCTGTTACCCTTACATTGATACAAGCACCTGAGCTGGCAAGGACTCCCTCTGTAAGCCCTGCTCCTGCTACCTGTCATCTCCAGTACGCTGTCCCATCTCTCAGGAGCAGTGCCTGTGTTTACATATTCTTGACTGTGCCTGGCAGTACTGACAGGTTTTCATGCACAGCTTTTTCTACATCCTGCTTCATGAGGGAGGCTGTGGCAGACACCCTGGGTTGTGTGTGGGGAAATGGAAGCACAAGAGATGAAACAACTTGGTCAAAGTTATCCGGGAAGGCAGGGGCAGAATTGAGACCAGAGCCCAGAGATTCGGAGTCCTCTTGGCTGTCCATGGGTCAAAAAGGAGCCGTAGTTGCTGCTTTCAACTTCTTTATCTCCAGAGTGCAAACAAACGCATATTTCAACGGAGTTATATCTGCAGTGCCAGGATCTTTATTTAAAACATCTGCTTCAACATTTCCACTTAGAGCTAAAGGAAACATTCCTCTGCTTTGTAAGTACATCATCAGCCAGACCTCTGAGCAGATACCTTAGCAATATCCAGCAAATCTTGTTTTAAGCTGACCTGTTCTGAATAACATTCTCTAGTGCCAACCGCTGCTTCTTTCCAAACACACATCTTCTCCTGAGGCAAAAATACCCCAACCAAACACCAGAGTCATTATTATTATTATTATTACTATTATTACTATTATCATTATTATTACTATTATTATTACTACTGCTTTTTTTATTTAGTTTGAGTATGTCATGAGGACTTCCCCTTCAGCAACCTCAAGAAGCCTTGCTGGCACCTGGTGGGGGATCTGAAGACTATTTACATTCCAGAGGAATTTGCTGGGAAAGTCCAGGACTCTCAGGGCTTTGAACACATCTGAGGAGAGACGCCTGATTGCTGTAAGCCGAGATGGGGCTCTTTGCTCAAGTGTCTGAAGCCCTGGTCCAGTTGGGAACCAGCTCTCTGCAAGTTTGACTGACTTGGTCTGTACCAACAACAACAACAACAACTAAGCAAGTGTGCAGGTGCTGGCCAAGCATGTCTGGCTGAGTTTTCAAGGCTTCATAGCCTGTGGTGAGAAACCTCAGGTTTGCTGTTTGTTTGCCAGTACTCAACACTGCTGTTATTATTTTACTGCCTGTAGCTGAGGGGCTTCACAGTCACAAATATCAAAGGGAAGGAAAATGTTTTATGGTTCTCCCCCGCAATCCTGTTAACAGAATGTGTTACCAAAGCAAAATGATTTTCTTACAGATATGACTCCCTTAATGAAGCAGAACAGTCTCAAAGGCGAATACCTTCAACCACAGGTCCTTTCAGTCCTGGAAGATGCAAGGGTAGCTTCATCAGCTCTCTCACCACAGCTGACCTTTTGGCTGCATGGGACATAGAGAAAATACCTTTTATTGTAAAAAAACAAAAGGCAGTAAAGGCCTAACATCCAGGTGAATGGGTACCAGTCAATTGCCTTTGAAGCTGGCTCAGAGATTCTCAGCATTGTCTGGAAAATTGCTTTTGGGTGCCACGTGTCAGTGGCAGCCAGCCTGGATTCCTACAGCCCTGACTTGGAGCCAGAGCCATCATCACACCCAGCCCACTCACTCTACAACCCTTCTCCATGCTGAGCTCTTACCTCCTTGCTCAAGAGAAAAGCCAGAGTGCCTCCCAGAGTATTGGGACTCTTCCTATTCCCAGTTGATTTTTCCTAGAAAGACCAGAACTGATAGATAGAGCATGAGTAGGTACAGCATAAACCACAGGAAAGCACTGTGTAATCAAATATCTTAAGTATTTTTTTTCACAAGCAGCAAAACAAACAGTCATTATAGGGGCATAGGTGTGCTCATTCTGGAATAGAGGTGGCTTTCTGTGGTAGCACAGCAGGCAGAATCTAATCCCAAAGGCTGCTGCAAAAAAGGGAAGAGTGGATCTGGAGGATTCTAATCCCCAATCTGCTACCAGTGGATTATCCTGAAGCAGTTTACTTCTTTGTTTGCAGATCCACAGAAAACTAATGCCTGATGCTTTCTGTTCCCAGTACTGCCTTTTAGCCTGCATTTTGGCAATTGGAAGTGACAGCATTAAACCCAGAGTCCATTTTCTGTCATGCAAAGGTGGATGACTGTAAAGGGTCATAAGTCTCTGCCTCACGCTCCAGCTGTATTGGTTTAAGACATTATCTCCATCCTTCCTCTTTCTTTCCCCATGCACTGATGTCTGTGCCCCTGCTCTGCTGACTTAAGCTACTGCACCAGGTGATAAAAGCTAATGAACTAGATGGGAGCTAGGTCAACAAAGCAGTAAATACACATTTACACCTGCACACCTAGCAGGCACTGGTTCCTTGGCTTCACTTGTCAGAGTCAAAAGGGTTTCTGTGCCTACATGTTGGCTACCCAGATTAATTCTGCCTTTCCCCAAGGGTATAATAATTTCCTCCCTTTTTTTTTTTTAACCATCAGAGTGAACAGTCATAGCCTCAGGAATGGTTCTTATCTCCCATTGCTGTGGTTGCCCTGTGGTCATAGATAATATAATTTCATGGGCATTTGGAGTTTCGTGTTGCCTTGCTGTGCTCCCTGGAAGTTTTGTCACCCATCTCAGCCTGGCACGGGCATAGACCCATGAGTAACACAGCTCCCGTGCATCTCTGTGTGTGCCAAGAGAGTTAACTTCACTGGTCTTGACCTGGAATAGCACAACTGAATCTGCTTAGAGCTGCTGAGGTTTCAAGATACCACAATAGTTATTTGTTTGTATTATATAGCTCCAAGACAGTTGCATAAACAGGCCTTGGCATAATGTTTTCATTTAAAACACTCTGCTGCATAGGAGAGCAAACACTATGACTTTTTTTCTTGGTAGAACCAGATCTGGAAAAGGGGTAGGAAGGGCCATGTGTTTCTTAAAGACTGAGCCTCCAGAAAGCAGGAGCCTAGAGAGTTCAAAGGCAAATCACCTGGCACTGCAGAGCATTGCTACAAAATCACGTCAGTTTTTGTGAGTTTGCTGTGAGCCCACTGGGGAGAGATCGTGCTTTCAGCCTTGGGTAAATCACTGGCTTTCTCTCTAAAGGCCATTTGTTATGAAGTAATGACTTTGAAGGGAGCATAAAAAAACCATCTTGGACTTCCCCTTTGATATCTCTATTCAGTTTGGCAATAAGCAGTGGAAGTTTGATGCTTCCTTTTATGTCTACAGTAGAGCACAAAAGTACACGGTAAACTCCTCTTTCTACTGCAAACAAGTCACACAAAAATAGCAGCATAAATTTGAGGGTGATTTCTCCTGGAGATACTTCAGAACGAAAGAGCATTTAACTCCTACGCATTTAACCACCCACAAGACTCAGTGTGAGCCACCAGGGACATTCTCTGTGTGGTCTGTCACACTGACAGAAAGGGTCAGGGAATGAATACTCTCATGTGAACTGGTAGAAGCCTCCTCCTTATGATACAGCCCTCTGAACACCCCCAAACTAAGAAGTAGGTATATTTAAAGAGGTCTTTTAAGTCTCACATCTGGTAAGGTTCTCAAACTTCTTAATGAATGTTAAAAGAGGTAATATTTAAAAGGAGAATGAATATGTTTAGTTAAGTGAAAAACTGACTACATCATAATTTTGTAATAATTCGGTATAGTAGTACTGTGGTGAAGAATCAAGCTATTTCTTTTAAGACTCAGCACACAAATTCCATGACCTTCAGGTGGGTACATTAACATAACTTGCATACTCTCTCATTTCTTGTCAGAAACAGACCAAGAAACTGAATGATTTCTCTTGTTCTTTGTGTAGAAAATAAAGTAAATTAAAGAAACTAAGAAGGGAGAATGTTCTTTTCTTCTTATCACCCAAAATTCTTTCAGAAAGGAAATATCCTTTTGCCCATCCTTTCAGCTTGAGCTGCAGGTCTGTAGTACTACCTAATAGTGAGAGCTTTTAGCCAGTTTTACAAGAAGATGAAAACATAGCCTCTGTTTCAGCACTTCTTTTGGAGATGGTCAAGGTTTTCTTGACATTGTTGAAATTTTGTAGTAAATTTCACCACTTAAGGAGGAAAAGGCATTTGCTTGTCTCATGAATTTTCCCTTTACCATCATTTAAAGAATAATATGCAAAAAAAGTTTTAAGGACCTGTCAAGAACCACTTTCCCTTGAAAAGAATATTTTATAAACATGATCTGGTTATAAATTGATCTTGATAGTCTAAACACAAATATGTTTTGGTGTGCTGGTTGTGTTTTCATGTAAGTCAAAAACTCCTGACAGCCTCTGCCTTGCAGACAAAATAAATTCAGGAAGGAACATATATATGTGTCCTTTTTTGTGTATGTGAGCATGTTTAAGATCCACTCTCAAAAATATGTAAAATTGGTTTTGACTCAAATTTGCCTTGTACTCCAGCCACAGACATGACCACTATTGTATTAAATAAACCACAAACTGTTTCTCCTACCACAATGCAACTTCCATTTTTGGTGCCATCAGAAATGTGGTACTTTTCAGGCAAGGGAATGATCCTAAGAATTTCCCACATGATTCTGAGAGGAAATGGAAGGTGTCATAATGACCTTGTCCTTGTACTGTTCAGAGCTATGATTACATCTCATTTGTTTTCAGACTTCTTTGCTTACGATCAGAGAAGAAAAAGCTTTCCATGTTACTCATTGTTAAAAGAAAACATACTTTTGTGTAATTTTTGGACTAGAATGATGTTTGTTCACTCAATCTTGGACCTTGTGCTTTCCACAAAAGTTTGTTGGAAATGTTCAACTGGCCTGGAATTTTTCTTAGACAGAGCCAAGGCATTATTACCACGTGTCTCAGGAACACTGGAATTACCCAGCTTTGCAGATGTCTGTGTAGTGTTGTTGAGAAAGTGCAGAGCATCCCAAGTGTATCTAACTGAGAAAACATGGGTGTGAAACCATGTGTTTTGAAAGCAGCCTCCTCCCTTTGAAGACTACCAGGGAAAATATGTGATCTCCTCTCATTGATGTTTGTGTTTTGTGCCCCAAATAATCATGCTAACAAAGAGTACCAAAGCCACTGTCTAGTCCTTCCAACCTTCTGTGGGTGCATCAAGCAGTTTTGACCTCTGCTCTGTGCCCATGGATAGTGTTTGCGTGAAGTGGCAGCAGAGAGAGATTTGCAGCTCTGGGCAGATCAGTATCAGCCTGTCCCTGTCCCTGTGAGCAGGGTCAGGAGACTGGTAGGGCTCAGGTCTTGGCTTCCCATTCAGTCTGCAGGCAGTGGTAAGGCAGCTGAGCCTTGGGCACTGAGTTTGTTGCTACCCATGGTCTCAGTTAACAGGTGTGAGCAGAGCAGTCTTCCCCTAAGGTCATGGTTAGTTTTGAGAACTGAGGTTATGTTTAGTAATATCACAAGTTACATTTGATAGCAACATCATGCAATGGATTAATAAAAGGCTACAAAAGTCTATACCTAAATCTCAGTAGCTTTGGGAAATAATTTTCCTAGATCTTTAAAAGTGATGAGCTGCAATACGTGTGTTATTACAGCCAGGGGATTTATTAAAACAGATACCTGTGCCTGTCTGTAGGGGTAAAGTGTAAGGTTTTTTTTCAAGACGGGAGAAATGAGTGCATCCATTTTTTTCATTTGCTAAAAATGTGCATGAATATCAAGCTAGGCAGAGACTAAAGCTCCATGCTGAGGAACTGAAGCAGTATCTGCTCCAGAGAAGGGATGTAGACAGTTCTGACACCAGTGGTGGCTTCTGACTGCATATTGCCAAAAGAAATTATTATTTTAGTCAAAGCTGTTTGTCAGAGATAGATGTCATATGACTGGTCTAATGAAGGAGGGCCAATCTTTTTGAAGTGATGTTCACCACAGACTTAAGAGGTCTTGTAGTGATCTGAGGCAATACTGTGTCTGCTGTGGAGGCGGAAGGAAAAAATACAAAATGTCAAACATTACTGAGCAGTTTTCATTTTGGTTGCTCCCTGAACCAGGTGGGCTTTCCATGCATTTAGTCTCTCATTCCTGATCCTCTCTCTGTTTCCCTGCAGTCCTGCAGGCTCTGATGGCACCTTTATGCTGAGCATCTTCTGGCCAAAGGACTACCTCCTCCTTGTTTGGGGACGTCAGCTGAGCAGGCAGAAATAAACATGGAGCTCCCTGGAGTCCCCAGGAACTGAGGTCCAGTGGGTCAGAACCTGTCACGAGCTGAGGAAGGAGGTGCCCACTGTTCCTGCCTTTTTCCATCTGCACACTGTCCTGGCTCTGAGTCACCTCCTGGCGTGGCAGTGGGCTTCTGGCAGCCCTGAGCGCCAGCACTGCAGTGGGATCACCTGCCTTTCACAGCTCTGCAGCCCCATCCCTGCGCTCTCCCCTGCTCAGGAGAGGCATGGGACACGCTTTCCCAGGGGTGAGCTGCGGGGACCGAATCCATCGCACTCCAGTTTCCGTGCGAGTCTGCCCATGCGAACGCTCGTTATGTTTTCAGGAATTAAGATCATTTTTCATCAGCGCCTGGAGGTATCCACGTAATTTTAGAAAATACATAGGATCCTCTGCCTCAACTGACCTGATTTTGATTTGTGGATTGGGATTTTTTTTTCTTGTCAAAACTCTTCCGAGGGTTGCAATGCCCAAATTAGGATGAGAAGGCAAAAGGGACAGTGTGTTCCAGTGCACTTATTTTTTTTTTCTTTTCTGGTTATTAATTAGCAGAAGTGAAAAATAGGACTTAAGGAAAATGACTGACTGTTTTTTTAAAAAATGGAATACCCATTTCATAAAAAAAATATCAGCATCCCTCAGAAAAACTTGGAGGGATATTACAAGCTTGATGGAAATTCTTTTATTCTCTTTAATATTTTTTCTTAGAAAATGATTTTTAAAAATTTTCTTCTTTCGGATTTTGAGCAATTTTACTTTGAAATGTAAGCTCTTCTAAACACAAAAAATATATAAAATTTAAGCAGTCTTTTTTTTTCAGTGAACAGAAACACCCCCATTTGGACTTCTCCCCTCTGTCCCAAAGAAGAAAAAAATTCAAATATATTGAGAATGTTAATGAGGTAAAAAAGATACATACTGCTCTCATAAATACCTGTACATACCCTACCCATGATACCATTTCAGTGTGCAGCAGTGGCACTTCACAGTACCTGTCTGATTTCTTCTTATTTGCTTCAAGCTTAATTCCCCCTTATCTCAAAGGACAGAAATCCACAGACCAAGTTTGACCTTGCTGTAATTCTGAATGATGTCATTTTGTCATTGCTGAATTTGGCCCATTATGATTAGAAAGTGTGCTTAGCTGGCAAGGAAATTAGCTGAGCGTATGTAGTTAATTTTAAGCGTGCTTTTAATGCTATCCCTTTTCAACAAACCACTTAGACACATGCTTAACAGCCCATGTGCTTGAAGTTAATTAAGTGCCTAATTGCTTTTCTGTATGTGGGCCTGAATAGGGATGGACTAAAGCACATCAGTTCTCAGTTAAATTGCATCCTTATTAGCAGGGCTGTTGCAATAGGACAAGGGGTCATGTTTTTAAACCGAAAGAGGTCGATATCGATCACATGTAAGGATTAAGTTTTTTACCATGAACATGATAAAAACATGGAACATGTTGCCCAGAGATGTGGTGTGTGCCCCAACACTGGAAACATGCAAGGTCAGACTGGATGGGACTCTGAGAAACCTGACTTAGTCAAGGATGTCCCTGCTCACTGCAGTGGGGTTAGACTAGAGGCCTCTAAAGGTCCCTTCCAACCCAAACTGTTCTATGATTGTAAAAAACAAGTGTTTTCCTAACCCTTCAAATTCCCTCCATCCTTGCTCAACTGCATTTAATTCCTGTGACAGCAAACTCATCCCTATGTTTGCCGAACCAAAAATCCAATCAAAACAAGTTGTGGCCTCTTCTTACTGGTTCTAACTATACTTGTGAATAGTTGTAATTAAATCCAGAAATCTAGTAATGTGGCATTAATTAGCCTAATGGAGAACTGAGAGAAAAATGTGGTTTCTGAGGCAGTGAACTTCTGTGCCCTGGAATACAAGACACATCAGTAAGAACTTGACTCAGAAGGCCTCTGTGAAATACTAAACCTTGTCAGGGTTCTGGGATTTGGTGAAAAAAGAAAAGACAGAAAATTCAGACCCACCAGAACTTCCCCAGAAGCGTAGCCCGTGGCTTCCCTCCAGTGGCTGGTGAGAGTGGGGTGGGGGAACCTGCTGTTCTAGAAGCACTCCCCATGGGGTCGGTGGACACTCTAAATCACAAATGCCTCAGCCAAACAAGGCACAGCAGCATTCTGCCATGGGTTCAGATAATTTAAAACATGTTCTTTTTGTCCCACACAGTATTTTTAATGATAAAAGTTGTGTAGCCATTCACCTCTTGTTTTTTCTGATCCATGCCAGTGAAACTCCCTGTTGCCATAGGACAAAGGGTAATGGTTTTAAACTAAAAGAGGGCTGATTTAGAGTGCACATTGGTTGGAAGGTTTTTTTGCAATGATAATGTTCAGGTTGCCCAGAGGGGTGATGGATGCCCCATCTCTGGTAGTGTTCAGGGTCAGGCTGGTCTGGTTGAAGATGTCCCTGCCCATGGAGAGGGACTGGAACTAGATGACCTTAAAAAAAGAGGTCCTTTCCAACCCAAACTGTTCTATGAATCTGTAACTCTGTGAGATGAGGTTTGCGGGACCCATGGGAGCCGCTGCAGGGCGCCGCTTCTGCCACACCTCCTGCAGCTCCCCCGCCAAACGATGCTGAGAAATGCTCTGCCCCACTGGGACATGCCCTGCCCCGTCATGACATGCACTACCCTGTCGTGACATGCACCACTCTGCCCTGCCAAAGAGGCCGTGAGTCTGGAGTTCATCCACGCGTCCTGTGCGCCACTTTCAAACACTGTGGCATTAACCTGTCCACTTTTTGTTATCGGGAATTGGTGATGAGCTTCCGGCTCCCTTTGGCACTGGGAAGTGCCGCTGCTGAGGGAGCTGCCACAACACTCCTGCAGTCCAGAGAAGCAGACAGAGGTACTGCTTGTCCCTGTCCTAAGATAAACCTTGACAAGTGAGATATATCCCATACTGGGGAAAAAAAAGCACACTTCTCTCTAAGACTGTTCGATGTTTTACATGTATTCATGTGAAGAAGGTGACCTTGTCATCTTAGTCCTTTCCCAGTACATCCCAAAATCTCACACATAATTGAGCCTGTCTTGCAGCAACCAACTTTCCTCTTCTGGTTCTCTCAGCATCCTGTGAGGCTGCCTCACCCTCTCTGACCTCCTCTGGGAGTACCTTGGTTTCCAGAGGCAGCAAGCCTGAGTCATCTGTTCGTCCATCCACTGTCTCTGGAAAGGACTGAGGTTTGAAACACCTTCATGGACATGGCAAGCCAGGAAATACTAGTATTGCTGTGTGGTGGGAAAAACAAAGCTCCTTCCTCTCATGCTGTACATTTTAAAAGCTGTGCTCTCATATTCTGTGACTGGTGAATACATTGCATTTACTGGGTATTAACAGGCTGAATATATGCGTGTGTGTGTGTGTATACAAGGTGAAATTTCACTAAGTGGAAACATTGGCAAGAAGAGGTGTGGATTGTCACATTACTGCACTGCAAACATCAAAGTGTCCCCAGACTGTTTATCAGAGAAATTAGCAAATCACTTGAGTGATTCATGGATATTACATTATACAAGAAAAAAAAAACAAACCCTGGAAGGTTGGAAAATAGGGCCTTTTGTAGTAATAATATTTATAGCTGTATAGTACCCTATACTATGACTCTGTAGGCACCAAACTGGCTTTGGAACAAAGAGCAATTAATAAACTGTATCACTGCAGAAAACTTTTGTTCTGGAAAAATTTCCTGATAGCTCCCAGACTGTCTGGAAAACCTGCTGGTAAGCAGACTGAGATGTGTTCCAGGAGCAGGCAAATGTTAATATCTATTTTGACAGAAGTTTAATAGGCATTTCTAGAAGCTCTGGCCCATCTGCCTCAGGGATCACAGCAAAGGAACAATTGTTTCCCTGCACTATGTGCCTCTGACCCTTATCTCCAAAAATTGCCCACAGATAGCTGAACTTCTATCCTGACAGAGACTCTGCAGTTTTCCTGGACTCTTGTTAAACATCTAAGAACCCAGGTAGCCCTGGGATTAAACCTGTTCCATGCTCAGATTTCTCAGGGGTCTGCTACAGAGTGGAGCTCAGTGAGACAAATTCAGGTTGCTTGACTTCACCAAGCACTGTGTGTCTCCAGGCTACAGTGATGATGATGAACTGCTGAGGAGCAGCTGCTAGAGCCCAGTTATCAGTAACAGCAATTTGGGGATCTGCTTTGTGGCCAGTTCTGACGCCCACTGCCGAGTGTCCTCAGTAAGGTGCAGAGCAGCCTGCTCTTTGCACACTCCTGGTGCTGGCTGTTAGCAGCTGCTCTGTCTGGCTGTCATTGCAGCACATGGAAGGCATCACTGACAAATGTGGACAGGCTGTGGGGATGGGACATGTCACTGGTGTGAGGATTACTGAGGGAAGAGCTGCTGCTGCATGAAGTATTGTGCCACACCATGGCCACCTCCTCGTCATGGACCATAACTGTAGCTCAGACGCCACAAAGTTCTGGGAGATGAGTCTGGAGCACCCAAGCACAGCAAGCTGACCAAGGCCACCCTGCAGTCTCCTGACTCTCCCAAAGGCTGGTGGCAGAGCTGCTCTGTGAGCAGGTGGGTGGGGGGCAGTGTGAGTGTGCAGAGGGCTGCCAGGTGGGAAAGGAGCCACTGTGCCTATTCCCTCACCTAGGAACTTTACTGACCATCTCTTCCCTCCTCACAGAGAGGTCCTGGAGTGAGGAGACTGGTGAGAGTCTGGGGTGAGGCCCCTGGACTGGGCTACTTGGCTGTATGTACATTGCACTGTGTATGTGCAATTCCAGAGGCAAATAAAGCCATTTAGAAAATGCTGGGAAGAGAGGGAGATGGTAGGGCTGGGCCAGGCCACCCCCCTGTGTGTGTACACATTGCTGCTTGCTCTGGGCCTCCCCAGGCAGCTTGACCCTCTTGGCCCATTCTCACTTGTCCTGTGCCTCTGGGCATCCAGGAGCTACTTTTGCCTGTGTCTCTCCTCAGTCTCCAGCACCTATTCCAGGGAATACCCTGGGGCCATGAAGAGAGCCACACTGTGCAGGCACACACTCCCTGATGCATTGAGGCAGAGGCACAGGCACGCTGCTTTGAGCAGCCTCAGGAACCTCAGCACTTTGCATCCACCCATCGTCCCAAGGCAAGCAGCAAAATTCCCAAACAAGGGCGAGTGGATGGCACATCCTGGCTGCAGGAAAGAGCTCTAAGCCTGGGAGGGGTCATTAGTCCCCAGCATGTAGTGAAATCTTCATCTCTACTGCCGCTGGTTCAGCAGGTGGAGCATCTAACAGTGACCAGGGAGAAGCCAGCCTGTGTACTGGCTGGCAGCCTTCTGGGTTCTTTCTCACCTGCTCTGTGTGTTGAGCACACTGATGACATATTGCCTGTTCAGGTGCCTTCCTGAAGCCTGAATATCCCTGAAGGACAGGGGGAAGTTGACATCCCCATCTTTACCTGTTTGCCCTACATCATGCTGATGCCCAGCTTGATCCAACATATCTGCTGCTTACTGAGTTGCTCTGACTACAAAGTGCCTGTCTGGAAATTGCCCTCCTCCCAGACCTGAATGAATCTTGCTGGTGTGTGAGGTTATTTCACAGTCTGTGCTGACTTTAACAAGGCTTCTCTCAGCTCATTTTCTAGGTCTTCCTAGAGAGTAGCTCTGCAGCTACAGGTCGTGATGAAGGGAGCCTGCCATGGAGAGGCAATGTGTGTGGATCCTGCTGAGCCCCCACAGGTCTGTGGCAGGAAAATGGTTTCAGAGAGGTTGGTCTGCAAGGAGCAAGGGTGCATGAACTTACTTTAAAGCAAGTCAGTGGCTTGAATAAGGGCTCAAGGAGTGAGGTGTATGAATGTAAGTGGGAAAGGAGAAAGATAGATTTGGGTCACAACTTCACACATAAGCCTCATTAATTCAGTCATGGCAACTGTTGTTATTGTTTCTGAGTAAGGTGGAGGTTGTACTCTTAGTCTAGGTGATACCACCTTAAAATGATTCCTGGCCCATGCCACTCAGGGAAGGTGACAAAAAGGAGAGACTCTGCTTGCCTCTCAATTTCTCTAGATCTGAGCTGGGCAATTGTAAAAGTACCATGACTGCTGAGACCCTGCTGCCTTAGTGCCAGTGACATGGTGACTTGGGAAGGTGACAAGCAACCACTGAAAGTGAGGACTTCACCCTTCTCACCAGAGCTCTGAAACTGGTCAAGAACTGCAAGGTTTCATCTAGAAATTACATCCTCTTAGATTATATTGTGTTTTACCGTTGTAATTCAGGCACATGCTGGTGCTAATAGGCCAACCAACCAGTAGAAATGGATCTTGCATCTGTGGAGCTCTATTTCTTGCCACCTTGACAGTTTCCATCCAAGGAACTTAACAGTTGTATTATTCTTGCTCATGTGCACTCAGTACCAGAATAGCTTTGCTGGCTGGGTGCTACTGTAAAACACTGTTGCAGGGAGCATCCCTCAAACCAGTTCTGCATGACCTTGTCCAGCATCTAGGAAGCAGCAGTAGGCCTTTCTAGGAAATAATGACTAAAGTCAGAGAGCTCTATTCAGGCACAGTATTGCAGACAGAGCTCCCTCATGTCTCTCAGCATACCTAGAACTTGCCTCTTGGCTAACTAGAGGCCTCTCATTTGCCATGCAATTTTTAAGGACTTAATTCTTACATCCTTAACTTTCCTGATCAGTGTGCAGAAAAGAGAGCGTGGGGGATTCCAGCAGCTAGTGGGATGAAGAGTTAGTGCAGTCACCAAACTCCTTTGTAGCCTCAGCCATAAAGTAACACTCGGGAGTCAGTTTTACAGCGATCACATGCAGTCTGACTGGGGAAAAGCAATAAGAGCTTGGTTCAGCTGTGGGTTTTGCTTGCAATTATGAAAGACTTCTTTTGGGAGCTAAATGGGTATGTGGTTTTAATAGCTGAACATTCTCCCAGGAGCTGGAGAGGCCTTTTTGTGTTTCTTTTTTTACTTCTTTTAATAAAGACAACAGCAGCTGGAAGCATTTCCTTGAAGACAGCCCTTAGCAGTTTCTCGTTTGCTGGGGATTTTCTGGGGAGTGGATAGAAAGGCTTTTCCCCCAGAGCAGGAGAACAAAGCATATATAGAGTGGTATTTCTGAGCAGATTTAGAGGAATATTCTGGTTTTATACAGCTTTAGAGTTTAGAAGGACATAAATATTTTAGTGGCAGATGGTTATTGCACTGAAATGGCCTCACTCCCTCTGCCTTCGGTTAGGAAAGGGAGGCAGATCAGCTTTTCTTTGTAAACACATGCTTTTCTTTCCATACAGATGTTACTCGGGGACGAGAACCGGGATGCAGCCTGGGCTGGGCAGCGAAACCCGGCAGGCATCCCGAAGAGCCAAACCGGCTCCCGGGAGCGGCCGCCAGGGGGCGTTGCGGGATGAGGAATGAGGGGTGAGGAATGAGGGATGCGGGATAAGGGATGCGGGGTGAAGGATGTGGGATGCGGGATATGGGATGAGGGATCAGGGGTGAGGCGTGCTGGATGTGGAATGAGGGATGCGGGATGAGGGTTGAGTGATGTGGGGATGAGGGATGCGGGATGCAGGATGTGGGATGCGGGATAAGGGGTGAGGGATGCGGGATGCGGGAGGGGCATGCAGGGCGGGAGGCAGGCTGTGGGCTGAGGGATGCAGGGTGTGGGGTCAGGGGGAACAAACCTGAGAACCCCACGGTGCATTTCCGGTGGTGCCTGCCAGTCTGCTCCTTGGCATTGTCTTCAGTTGTGGTGTTTGCCTTCTCTCCCTCTGGTAAATTTGCACTGTTTTTTAGAAGTTGTCCAGCTAAGTGTCACCCACTGCAGAGTTGCTGCAGGAGCAGCAGCCCTCGGGAAATTTAAGGTTCTTTGCTGGATTCAGGCTTTATTTTCTACAGAGGAAAAAATTGCTCCAAACCGTGAACCAGTGTATATGAAAAGGACAATAGCCGTCCCCCCAAACAATCAAGAACATTAAGAGTGACAGGTGGCAGCAAATCAAGCTAGTTGATTGTCAAGACAGAGGTTTTGGGAACAATTTGAAGAGTTAAATGAATAGCTGAAAAAGTGACAAAAGACATTTGTTTCACAGGGTCTATGCATGCTTAGCCCTGGATGGCAGCAGAAGATTTGCCTTCTAATATTGCTTTGGAAGCAGCAACTTCCCTCCATGTTTGGCATCAGAAACTCAAGACTGACCCTGGCTCTGCAGCAGACCTCCATGTACCAGGGATTGCCAAAGTCAGTCTCTGAAGAAAGCACACTATTTGTGTGGCTGGTGCTCACTGTGGATTTCCATAAATCACAGTCATACTCCTTTCAGAAAGCTTCCAGTTGCTTGCATGTACACCTTTAACTTCTGCTTGCAAAGCAGACTGGAAACCACTGGATGAAATAGGCCATGAACCTCAGATTTGTTTTCTTCTGATGCTAAATAAGGACATTCATATAAGGAAGGGAACCAGAACAATCTTCAAAACTGGGATTCCTTTGCTTTGCTTTGCAGACCAGTAATCAGCTTTTCTTGGTTGCCTAGTCTGGCCCTAAGCTGTGAGAGTAGACATCTGCTCCACCTGTGGTTTTTGGGAGGCTGGCTGGTGCTCAAAAGATGCTTTCATGCCAATTATATGAGTTGGGAAGTTCATATATCTCATTGTCCAACTGTTTGTCTAAAAGCAGGCCCTGTTCCTGCCAGAATTCGTTTGGTGGGTAATGTCAATTACCCACCAAATACATTACAAATACAACACATTACCCTGTAATGCCAGTGAGTAGGTTTGTTACAGTTTTGTACACTGAAAGAGAAAGGTGTTTCTGTGATGGAGCAGCGTGTCAGGAGGAGATGTGTGGTGAGTGGGCAGCTTGCACAGAAGGAACCAGTGGGAGAGGAGGTTGTGCTTTAAATGGGCAGGGCTGAGAGTATTGGGGCTGGTAGTGGGATAAGGATGTAGGAGATATAGGAATGTTTAGTTTGTGGCTAATCGGGAAAAATGTGGTAGACAGGGTGACTGGCTGCTGTAGAAAGTGGATAGGGTGTCAGCCATGCTGGCAAGTTGAGTACTGTACTGCCCAAGCACTCACTTGACCATGTCATCCTCTTGGAGTCTATTTGTCAGGCTTATGGGGATCCTTTTATCTCAATTGTTTGTTGCAGACCTGGAGGAAATAAATTTCTTAACTGTTAACATGGAAGTCTTGAGTGCTGCCTGGCTTGCAAACACCAGGATCAGAGCAGGGATTTTCTGTGTGTTGGTGGGTGAGTTGTTGACACTGGAGATCCAACAGTGTGGTAATAGCTGTGGGAGGAGAACATGGGGTAGAATGGTCTGGCACCCTTTGCAGTGCCAGAGCATATTACAGGTTGCTGGTTGTGCTGATCCCTCCATTGCTCCTGAAAACTCAGCTCTCCAAATCAGCTGTTCCCAGTGCTTACACCTAACACATGAAATAAAATGACTGTGAAATAAAAGCAGCTGGTGTCAACTCCTCCCTCGGCCATACTGCACAAGGGGGTCTGGGCTGGCCTGGGATTTCAGAAGCTCTTGGTGATAGAGCCTAGATATGAATAAAGATAATTTGATGATGTTCACTTCCAGATAATAGAACTGGTTCTTGCTCAGAGTTTACCATGGCAAAATTCACAGGGAAGGGATAACCAAGAGAACTAATTACTGATCTATTTCACTATGGCAGAGGGCTTTTTATGTCCCCCTTTTCCCTTTCTAAACTGCTTGGCTGTTGTAGTCTCTGCTCCCCTGCACCAGCTGCAGGGCTGGTAGGACATCTCAGTGGGGCACCCTGAACATCTCTGTAGTTTCATCTTTTCCCTCTTGAGTGTTTTGACTTCATAGTCAGCAAAAAAAAGGAGTCCATGAACAACTCCCAGCTGCTTTCATTGCTCAACTGACTTGCCTGCCTCACAAGACCTTACTAAGGGTGCACATGATTCAGGGGAACTGAGCAAAGCCCCAAGAGGATGTGCATATACTTTGAAGGCCTGTACTTGATGTTACACCAACCCACTTGTAGCTGAACTCTGAACGGGTCCTGTTTATCTATTCAGTAATGCGGTTGGTTCCATTTTAAGGAAAGAGAATACTACAGAGAATACTTAACTTAGTAAAATCTTTTCTACATTTCAGAGGCAGGAGAAATTATCATGTGTGCTTAACACCAGGACCAGAGGCTGACAGGACCTCTGTCTCTTCATCAGGAGCCAAATTGGATATACTCATGATGTGAATGTATTTTTATTGTCATTACCGCAGGTGCACCATTGCATCTCAGCAAGACAGAGGGGCTATTTTCAAACTGTTGATGCAAAACAAGCTGAAACAACAGCATCCATCACGCCACCAAATTGTCATTCACAAGAAGTATGGAAGCAATTTTTGTTTAGATAAAATTTGCTGGTAAGACAGCAATGAACACGAGATATTCAACATTCTAATAAAATAGTAATGCTGCAAGCTCAGCGGCTCATGAAACATTTACAATCTGCAGCTAGTAAAGTACAAACAAGAGATTTAAGCACCGCTGTTGCTAGATGGATGGAAACCAGTTAGAAGATTAAGGGAAAGATTATTCCACACAGGTTAGAATGAGGTTCATTAAATGCCTATCAGTTCTCTCATTTGCTGTAGGAGTTAGGGAGGGCTGTAGCATTGCACCTGTTGAAGCAGAGCTCGTCCTCAGTGCCAGTGTTAAGCCAAATGAGAACTCCTCATCAGCTTGTAGTTTCTTTTGCTTCTCATGTCTCCCTGCATCAGGAGTTTGCAGAAGCAGCATTACCAGTACACTTGCAGATTGCTATTCTTTATACATGAAGCGAATTAAATATCAGACTTGCAGCAGGCTCTGGAGGGTGAGATGAACAAGAGGGTACAGTATACACAGAGCTCTCCCCTAAGTTCAAGATAAGCAGCGTAATTAAGGAGATTTCATGTGCTTCCAACCCAGGTAAAAATTACATACCAGGCAAATTATTTTATCCACTGCTCATTTGATTTTTAACCTTTGATCCATTTTATCAAGGACTACAGGAAATTTCAGTCGTTAATGTCACACCTAAGTGCTTCCCTATGGATCCTTCGGAAGTTAAAGGCTAAAAGAAGGGTGTAGGATGAGATCAGACAGGGAAGCGCCCAGATGCCTCCCTTTGTGTTTTCTGCACTACTCTGGCTGAGTCATTTTGATTCTTTTCTAAGCAGTTCTTGTATAAAACAAGCAGCCCTTGCTTTTTGGTCTCTTAACTGTACAACAGGGCTCATTCACAAGGCTACTCTGCTTCTTTTAAATCTGGCTCATAGTTATTAAAATTTGCATTTCAAGAAAAGCCTTGAGGCTTTCTGTACCACTGAATATGTGAGAAACAAACAAAACTTTTAAGCAGTAATTTCCTTCCTCTGCTGATGGAGAAACATTTTTTTTTTTTTTGATGTAGATGACATGAACAATGCAACCCTGTGCAATCTGGTGCCTTTTTAATACTATAGGCAATAGCAATCATGGTCTTGGTGAAACCCTGGACCCTGTTGCAATTAAGAAGTGCCCTTGATGCAGGTTGTGCCTGTCATTAAGTCTGAGATTTCACTCTCTGTACAGAGAAAGATAAAATATTCCCACAAATACTTTCCCCCCAAAAAATCCCACAAAATAGGCTTTAGCTGGCAAGAAGAGACATATCTGCATTGTGTGTGGCCACAGAAAAATCACAGCAGTATTTAATTTGAAAAGTTTGGGTTAATGTATTTTAGGACTATTCTCAATCCAGAAATGCATAGCAATTTCAAGAAAACCTAAAATGGGAACTGTCCTGCCCTGTTTCCTTGAGTGTGCTTCTGATAGTAATGATTGAAGAAAAAGGCCCATGATTTGGGGATAAAATGGATAATTTCTATAATAGACAGCAGAGAAGGCAAAATACTTTTTGAAACAAGTATAGAGCTCACAGAAGATAACTGTTTAAAAGGCAGATGAAATTATTTGTGACACTTCTATGAATTGCTGTGAAGTAATAGGTGAAGGGAGTTGGGGTTGCCAAATGTAAGGGATGGAAGTTTTCCGAAACTTCTCAGTTGCCAGCAGTAGGAGTGGTACAGATTGTGTCTGTAGTCACAGTGATGAAGTGAACTAACAGAGGTAAAGCAAACAAATGCACTGAAGCTGAAACAATAATGTAGGGGCTTTTGGGCTTCAGGAGCTTGGAAGCGACACGAGCTTAATTCCTTTCAGGAGCAAGAAATATGGAGGGAAAGATAAAATAAATCTGTATTGCTGTCGGCTGTATACTGGAAGGTTTAGCATATAGAAGGTCAGGAAACTTTAAATAGCTTCTTAGGGTGAAGTCACAGAGATTTTGATAGTACTGCACCCCGAAGTTGTTATTTTAGCACCTCAGAAACAGACCTGTTTCAGAGAATAAGAGAAGCCTTGTAAATAGGCAAAGATGAAAAGTTCAATTACTTCTCAAAGTCAATGCAGGGATTACAGTAGTCCTCTCAGGCTGTGGTAGTTTGCCATCCTCTTAAAAAATATTACATTAAGTAAATGCAATAAGAAGGAAACAGGCAACTGAGAAAACTGTAACATCCCTGTTATTTAAAAACAGTAGAGAACTGAACTTGAAAAATTAAATAAAAATATGAATGATGTTTAAAATAAAAATTTGTTAGGTTTAAGAGATAATTTTTACTTAATTTTAAAATGTTTTAAACACCATCATGTTGTATTTGTTGCTGTGTTTTCAGCTTTCATTGAAAAATGAATTCTTATTTTTTTCAATAAGCAGTGTGGCTGAAAGTATGCAAAATATCCAGAAAAATTCTTGTAGTATTTTGGAAAACAGAACTTCTGGCCAGCTCTAGTAACCTGATTAGACCAGAATAAGTAGAAAGGTGAAGTCAATTATTAGAGCTGCATGTTCATTATATCTGTGTTGCAATTAAAACACAGCAGCATTTTTCCCAGCTGCAGTTGAACTTTTATTGAATACAGGGCAATTTGGATATAAACCTGTGCAGTGTGCTCCAGGATATCCCTGCTTGAGCAAGGAGGCTGGAACAGACAACTCACTGTGGTCCCTTCCAACCTGACCCATCCTGTGACTCTGTGTCACAGGGACGAGTCTCATGAAGGACTACTTGAGAATCACACAAACACTTCTCAGGGGCTTCCAAGGAAAACTCTGGGTATGGACTTTAAATGCTTTGTATTTCTTTGAGCTCGCTTTGAAATCTGATAGCCAAACCATAAAACTGTATCTAATGCTCTTAGCAATTATTGTTACTTCTACCTGTATTATTGATACAAATAGTAGCAGAAACTTCTGGCATAGGATGTGTCAAAGTAACTCTAGTTTCATCCTATGAGAAGCTTGAACCGCTTCTTTCTAAATGAATGATATTTTGGTCAGTCACTCAAGTGAGCATGCATAAAGGCCACCTTTAAAAGCAGAATGTTGTTAGCATATGGCAGAGAGAGTTTGTTTACTCTGCTTGGGGAAAGCAGGCTACCTGTGTAATTATTTTCTTAGTGAGTCTGCATAAAACTTCTATTGCATTTAATTCAACGCAAAACATTTTCTATATTTCATGTCATGGGTAGGAATGAAAATGGAGATAGTTCATCAATGCTGATATGTGATATAAAAAGAGCTGAGAAGCCAAGGGTATGAGAGTGCATAAAAATGTTTTGTGTCCTGACCAGTACATTGCTTAAAAAAAAATTTTACAATCAGCCCCAATTGTTCATTCCTCCCATGCAGAAGATACTCACATATTCATTTTTAAAAGGGCAAATCAACCATAATTCAGTTTATAAACTGTGAAGCTGGTTGCGAATGTCTGGATGAATATTCATTAGAATCTCTTAATCTGCCATCGACTGTGATTCATTAGGCATATGTAAATATCACTCACTTTAATTGCCCCTAAACTGACTTAACATAATATTGTCATTAGCAAATTATTAGTTATTTGTGTAACTAATGGTACATTATGGTGTACACGTTAAATCGCCAAATATATTATTACAATTATGATGATGTTTTATGTGGGGTGCTTTGTAAACTATTTGATGAAATATAATGGAGCCAAATCAAATCTGGTATGTTAATAAGACAGTTGTGGAACTTTATTATTATATTTCTACACCTTGGTGACTGGTCTAATATGCGAGCCTTTACCCCACCCTGTGCTTCAATGGATTATGGAGTGGCTTCATTTTCCATATGCGAGGCAGGCCTGACATTCCAACGCCTGCTTACCCTTTGTTTTACCTAATGAACTCTGTTCCAGTTAATTATTGGTGAAAGTGCCCTAGCTTGCTGTGGCAAGACCTTTTCACTGAAAGACCAGGGGGAGGAAGCAGAAAATATCACCTTTGCAGTATGAAGTGTTAATAGGCTTTGCTGGGGAGTGCTGCTGTTGAGATAGCAGTGCCTGTAACCTGCTGCTTTTTCTGTAATCTGCTAGTGTATCCTAGGATTTTGTATTTTCCTGGCCTCTTAGCTCTTGACTCCTACTCACTTGTGCCATGAGAAGCCTTGCCTGTAATGTTTGACCCACCCACTCTCCTGCACTTCCAATAGTTATGCATTAAACAAGCAGCTTTTAAGATGAGAAAGTTATGGTGGTGAAACCTTCAATTAGTGCTCTTAAAAGGATTTTAATTGCAAGGCTAATGATAACTGGAATATGTTTTTGCAAAAGGGATGAACGGTATCCTCAAAGGCTTTTATTAAGTCTTGTATCCACATGTAAATGCATTTATGAGTGTGTTAATGTTTATAGACACAGGAAGTTAAGTAAGGGCTGTTTCCCATTGCCACATATTTATTCAAGATGCATTTAATATGGCAGTTACTTTATTTCTTTAAAAAGAGCTTATTAAGGCACATTTACTAGGAACTAATTAAAATGTAATGCGCACATATCTGTTCATTAATTATATGAATTAATACAAATTAATACAAAGTCTCTAAAAGAATATCCTGCATCATCAAGTGGTTCTCCAGTCATTCCTGTTAGCCACGCTGCTCCACCTGGGACCTTGCACCTCAGGTGCTACAAATCAGGCTGTACCTGCAATTGGCAACGTGGAGGCAGCTTCTATCAGCTATATTTCTGCTCTTCCAATCAAACAAGAGACTTCAGTCTCAGTTAAATCAATGCAGACATCATGCATGTCAAGGAAACTTTTTCACAGGGTTCAAAAGACTTTGACACAGATGCAAAATATCAAATTACTATTAAAATAAATTAACAAAAGGTGTCAGAAACAGATGCTGAGAACAAAATGGAACTTTTTTTTTGCAGAAAACTGGTCTAAAACATTTATTTATTTGCAGTGTTGGTTAAATGAAAGCTTCAGCTTTCCACTGATTTAGCTGAAAACAAGTGAAATTATTATTCCCCATTACAGGGGAATTATTTTTATGTGACCTTAATTGTAATGATTTACCTTAATTCAGTTAGAACCAGAGTAATGCTAAACCACAGGAAACACCTCCAAGATTTGGAAAACAAAGTAAAAAAAGTCAAATGGGATTGTGTACAAATTTAATGGAAATAGCCCATATTCTTATGCAGACATTCCCTTAAATTTGCAGATATCAGGTCTGGCCCCACTCCCAGGTGTAAAACAGACCTTTGGAACCAATCAAGAGAGCTCAGATGCTGTTCAGAGGGTATTTGCAAGAAACGGCAAATTAATTGCAGAATAATTCACATAAATTATTGTCTGGATAATTTTAAGTAATGAATCAAGCAGGAGAAAAGGACACATTATTACATAATTTGTTCCATCCTAACAGAAACATTAATAATGTTCTATAAGGGTAAAATAAATTGCACTTAGAGACTGTTAAGTCCCATCTCAAACTTCACTGAAGGCAGCAGGAATGCTCCTCCGGGTCTGGTATGGACAGAATATGTAAGAGAGAAAGAAGCAGAAGATGGACTGGGAAATGGGATGTGTAACAAATCTATTTCCAAGGCAGATATAAATGTCAGTGGGTGATGAGATCTGCAGGGAGGGCAGCTGGCAAGCCAAACTCCAGTTCTGCTCTTTGAAGACCTCATTCTAGTGTCCACTGAGTTCTGCAGACTGTCCCTATGATATTGGAAGGTTGCTCCTGATGGTTGGCAGCCTTTGGAGGGTGAAAGAGGAGGAAGGGAGGAAATGGACCTTGGGGTCATGTGTGGTGCTGCAATGCTGGAAAACCTTGGATGGATCAGATTTTGCTTCTCCTTCTGTAAAGCAGAGATAACAGTGGGAAAGAGGCACAGGCTTGTGGATGCAAACTAAGCTGGTTAGAGAGATTCCAAGCAACTGCTGTGAATTGTCCACCTGAAATAATGGGGTTTAACCTTTTTTTTTGGTGGTGGTTTTCTTCCTGCATGGCTGATTTTGCAGGTCTGCAGCCATACCAGCAGTTGCACTGATGCCACAGAGGGGAGAGGGTTTTATCAGCACGAGGACAGGGGCTGAAGTCTTTTTTAGCAAAAGTACTTGGGGCTACTTTGCAGAAGGCCTACTTAATTGAGAACTCAGATAAAAGTGAAGCCACCGTGGCTGAGTTCATATGTAGGACAAGAAGTTTGCATTAATGTTAGGTGTTAATTAAAAAAAGAAAACAAAGATAAGATGGTTTTGTTATGTTAAATGTTTGGATTGCTTGTTAGAATTATTTCTGGTTAGTAAACCACCTGCTGGACTAAAATATAATAATAATAAAACTACCATAATATGATGATTAAATACAATGTAAGGTTGATTTTAAATGAGAATGCTTACAACATGAATAAAAGATACACACCTGAAAAACATACTTTTTGGAAGGAAAAAAAAAGGAAAAGAACACCTAAAATATATATATCATAAAACATAAATTACTCACTGAAATAGGACTGTTAGAAGAAATCTTGAGGTGATGAAATATATTGCCATATTCCTGGAGTTGTGGGTCTGGGTTACAAAGATAAGCAAGATGCCTTGAAAGAAAGCAATTACTATGGAAAAGTGAGTGTGGCAGTCCCTTGGAGGAGGATGTATCTCGCTTACCCACATCCAAAAGCATATTCATAGGCTGCATCTGACCACATGGGGAGGATGAGCAATGACAATGCCTCAGACATGCAGAGACAGATAAGTTTGTATCCCATGTACGGGTATCGATGATTGTGGGTAGGGAGAGAGTTGGGGGAAATAGGAACAGATTGGATAATTAAAGAAGACTCAGTTTACTTTGGATCCTGACTATAAATGGGTATCTCTTGTATCTTGAACAGTTTTCAAAGCTAACTCACGCTATTTCAGCACAGGTCAAGCCAAGGTACCAGGTACCAGCCCAGAATTTCTCCTCATTCTCTCCTAGTTTTTATATCAGAGCTTGCAAAGGGCTCTCCTGTTATACCAGAACCTGAAACACAGACTTTGAACCCCAGATCTCTATGGGACTTTTAAAATCCCTTTAGACTGCTCCACTGACCTCCTTTTTCATATGTTCCTGGCAAGATGAGAAGCCATACTTCCTGCTATTACACAGGAAAAAGATACAGCTTCTAGACTCTGTTTTGTGAGAAAAGTATCTGACCTGCACTTCTGTTATGTAACATTTTGTAAAATGCTAGATGGGGGTGAAGCGGTCTGGATTAAGCATATTCGTGAAATATTGAAAAAAATTGAAAAGTTGCAATGTGGATTGAAAGCACATCTGGAGAACCTCTTCAGCAGTTAATGGAGAAGTCATGGAATGAAGACCTGATCACATGTTAAATTACTGGTACTTTCAGTCCCTGGCAAGCAGATGGAGGGAAGTCTTTAGCAAGCAGAGGAGAACTGCTGGGGCTGCTGAGAGCAGTGCTCACTGTTGGGGTCTGCAGGATGCCCCAGCTTCAAACCAGCTCTTCAAAGCCAGCTTTTGAAGGTGCAAATTCAGGACAATGGTATGTTCTTGCTTTTGTAAGGAATCTTTCAGATACGTGGGTTAAAAGCTGCCTGTTACTATAATTATCCTTTTTGTTAGTACACATACATAAACATCTAACTTCAGGTTGTTTTTAATGAAGAATACTTGAAGTGGCAATGCGATGGCTGTAGTACTTTCTACTGGCTATTAATCTATGAAATCAAAACATATGCCCACCATGGAAAATTTGCACCAAGGTTCACAGTTCAGTTTAGGAAGACATCTTTTAGGAGTCAGGCCTTACAGAAACAGAGACCATACTGTCACCATCACATTGCTTACCTTGGCTGATCAGATGAAGGAAGGGCTCTCTGAGCCCAGGGAGTTTGAATCACAGAAAATCAAAATCCATTAAGCTGCAATACATTCAAGCTGTAATTGCTGCAGATTAGAATTCAGCGGAGAACTTTGCATAATGCCAAGAGGTGACCTTTTTCTGGGGTGCTCTCCTGTGATTGTTGGGACCTTGTAACAAATGCCTAGTGCCATTTAACGAAGGAATGACATATCTCTGATATGCAAATTTTTACAGCACAGCAATTAAGCGGTTTAGAATTTTACGACAGTGTTTGGGCTTTATACAACAAAAAAAGGGCCAATAAAGGGCTGTGATGGATGGGCTAATCCCCACTGGAAATATACCATGTAATCTCATGGAGACAATGCATTATGGATAGCATTGTGATTATTGGTGGTTAATATCTCCCCCTTCTCCTCCCACCCTCCCCTGCCCGCAGCCTCCCCCTCCCCTGCTCCCCGCCTGATGAAAACTGCATGGCTGCCACATTGTTGGGGGCACAGGCCTGGGATACAGATGGGAAAGTTGGGCCATTGCAATCTGCTGCACGCACGGACGACAGTGAAAAGGGGGCTTGCAGCGAGGCAGCTTGTCAGCAGGGGACAGGGCTGGGGTCCATATGCCTCTCTTCTTCTCCCTTCTGTCGCCGAGTCTGCTGCTGCATCCTGCTGTCGGGGACACTTTAATGATGAACATGTTTTAAACAGTTTTGCTTACCTAGCGACAGCTTTTCAGGGAAGGGGAGCTTAATTAGACACCTTCCACAGTTTTGGTGGGTTGTATTTTTCTGCAGTTGTCTGTCTGTGTGTCTGTCTGTCTGTGGGTCCACGCACTGCCCTCCCCCCTGCAGCCAGGCACAGGGTGCAGCTGTGGTCCTTGCATCTCGCCATCCTCCACCTGCCACAAAGGGCACATCACTTTTACTCCACATGCCTCTGGCTGGCCTTCCCTCTCCTAGCCGCTTGCAGCTTTTATCCGAGGTCTGCTGTGGGGCTGGCAGAGGTGTTTGTAGCAAGCATGTACTTCACATGTAGAATTTTCACAGTTTCAAGCAAGGTGAGAGATCTGTGATAGGGGCTGATCCTGAAGTGTGAGGACATTTGCTTTGGACACATGGTAGCAAGATAAGCGTTGGGAATTTTAACTATGTTTTTGAAAGCAGCTTGTAAAATGAGAAAGAAAAAAAATCTCTGACTGCTGTTTGGAGTGCCAAAGTGAAGTAATTCAAAGCCTGAAGTCACTGTCTTGCTATTTGTTCACTTTTTTAAAGTGTAAAATAAAACTTTTTGTTTATCTTACTTTTTCCATGATCTTTTTATATCCTTGATTAAGGCTGCTACTGAAGTCCTTTTTTTTATTAATTTTTTTTTTTTTACATAATAGGTGATTGGGAAAAATGGATTTAGTTGTTTCTTTCAAGTATTTCTTAGGTGACCAGAAATTCCATCAGTATATATTGTAGCCAAAGTTAATTAAACATTAATTTTACATAAGCAAAAATTCCGACCTGCTTGACTTTCTTGTGGAAAATCCCTTGGCAGTGGGGTTGTGGGAAGCAAAAGCAGCATGGGGATTCCCAGGCAGGGATCCTTAAACTGGCAAGCCTTAAACTGGGATGGGGGGAATGAGATTGGAAGTAGATTTGCTGGGGCAAATACAATCCCTCCAACAACACAGGGGCCTTCCACCAGGTTTAGTGGACTCCTAAGAAGCACAGAAAGCAGAACAGCTCATAAGGAATTAATTGTTTCAGCACTAGCTCTGATTTCCCACAAGATCTCCTTATGGTCATTTCCCAAATAGTATCCAGCCCTCACAGAGGGAAGTTTACCCTCACTCCTGCCTTTAGGCTAAGAGGCCCCTGAGTGGTGTGCCCCCCTTTAGGGTCTCAGAGGTACATTTGTTACTTCATCACTAAGTTGCCCTCTGCCTGACTGTATCAGTGAAGAAAGTATTGAGGGCAACAGCTGAAATAAACAGCTGGATAGACAGATGGATTGATGGGTAGATAGCTGCATAGAGGGATATACAGATAGATAGATATTGGGAAATAAGTATGGACAAGGATTTTAACCATCAAATGGGCCTTTGCTATTCTGGGAACAGTCATCAAGAACTGTCCTGCTTCAAACCTCAGGCCTCAAGCTAAAACACTCCTGAACCCAGCACAATGGGCTAGCTCTATTCTTGAGATACAAAATATCATGCATACTGGTTTTGGCCAGGACAGGGTTAATTTTCTCAGTAGCCAAGAGAGGGCATGGCTAAGGCCCAGATATTATTCTGTACCACCTTATGTCAGTCGTAGGAGCCAAAGGAAGAGACTGTCTCTTGTTTCTGAGGAGAAGGGGCTCCGACTGGTCAGGAGAAAATGTACTGGGGGGGATCTGGTATTGTTGTGGACTTCCCATGTTAAATTTTTCTTTGTCTTATACCTTTGTTATTAACATTGTTGCTGTTGTTTCCTTATCTCATTGCTGTTTCCAGTAAATGGTTCTTATCTCAATCCATGATTTTTGCCTTTAGGGCATCCAGTTGGAAGAGGAGAGAGTAGCAATGTGGCTCTAGCAGGAGAACTAAATCGGAGAATACCATTCCTAAACCACAACATCGTGTTGCACCAACTTTATTACAGTTTCCTATACAGGATGGATGAAATGAAAATCCTGCATAGCTAGTGGTTTGAAAGTAACATCTTTGCAGTTGCAAGTGAGAAGCCGATGAAACTTTGGGCTTCTGTGGTATTTTTAATATTTTTTTTTCTGCCAGCTGACACATATATTTCCTGTAAGGGTCAATTTCTCTCTACAACACAGTGGAGATAATAAAAGGAAAGAAAGTACTTCCTAGCAATGACTGTCTGGCTTTGAAGGAGTGATATAAAAGGAATGAGAAGGTTCTTGCAATCTTCATGTTTTAAAATATGACAGAAAATACAGGAATACAATGCCTTGTATGACAGATGAAAGACTGTGCCAGGAGAAGGATGAGTAAGCCATCTGATACCTTTTTCAACAGAGAATATATAAAAGAAAAAAAAAAAGTTAAAAACCAATAGGCATCACATCTGAGCAGCATTTTCCACTTTGTTCCTTTCATTCCTGTGAAGAAGAGATCCTTCACAAGGCATTGCAATTCCTATGGATAGGGAAAAGGGTCCTTGGCAGCTTACTCACTTTGGGAGACCTTGACCATGCTGTTTCCTTCAATCTGCTTATCCAGACAATTTACTTTAAGGTATCTTTAAGAATGACAAAATGAAGTTGGGACATTAATATCACCTGTTGCAAAATGTCAACAGAACTGCTGAACCTCATAAGAAGACAAGAGTCTTCTCTAGCTCCTGGGCTTCCTCCCCTGCTTGGTAACTCTGTGAAACTTTTGCATTAGGATTTGAGTACCTAGAGCAGAGATGGTGAGGTACCATGCATGAATCTTCAAGGAAAAATCATCTTTGACCAGAGTCTAAGCAGAAGTGAAGTGACTTGACTTGTAGAAAATTCGGAATCAGACAGATAATTAATTTAACTGAAAGTTTTTCCCAAAGTGTCAAGACTGTTCATGGAGTGAAAAAATGTCAGCTACGAGATGCAACAGCTATCAACATTCAAGCTCCAAAACCAAGGTCCCAATCGATCAGGTTTCTTGAAGATTTTGTGAAGGTTAGAAGCTCTCAAAGTAGCTTTTGTTTTCAAAGTTGCAATGATCTGGTCATGGATATTATCTGAAGTCACCACATGAGATAGTATTTTTTTTCTTTAAACTCTCTCAAAAGACAATTATATATTAAATTAAATAATTTCCAAATATTAAATGATTTCCAAATAATTTCGAAAGATTACTTTGAAAATTACTGTCACAACAACTGCAAGTCACATGTCACAAGATGGTGTGCAGCATTCGAAAAAAGCGATACTATTCATTTTGTTAATCTCCATGTAATAAACATTAATACACATACAAATTGCATTTGTGCCAAGATATGGTACACTTGCATCTTCAATTAGTGTTACTCTGTATTTTTCATTCTTGCATTTTGAGTAACTGATAGATGTCATAACATCCTAGTTCCACTTGCTTTTCTCAAGTGTGCATAAAGCCACTCTTTTTTTGTTGCTCAGCAAAATTTGTGGCATCAGGAAGCTAACTCCCATGAGGGTGGTGGCAGAGAAACTGTTTTCATGGTCTTGAATAACGGAAAGATATATAGGTGAGATGGGTTAGACAGATCAGACTTGAGACCATTTCAGTGCCACAAGCCAAATGACGAATTTCCTATTTGAATTATGAGCTATGTAATGGTAAGAGTCAATTTTAATTTTAAGTGTTATCACCAAAAGTATCAGTGCTGTCATTCAAATCTCTGTTGTTCCAGTGCCTGAAGCACTATGCTGGCACACGGTCATACCACATGCTTTTTTGAGGACCACCAGTTCCTTCTGTTTCTAAGGCAGGAAGGAAGTGACTATTACAAAAAGAGATTGAACATAAACAATATTATTTTCTCGGGGTATTTTATTAAGGACTATTGTGTAACACTGTTACCCCTGCTGCTACTCTAAGAAAGCAAAAGTAAAAGTAAAAAAATATCTAGAACAGAAGTTTGAAAAATCTGGGGATTTCCAGATCCCAGAGATGATAAATAATATGCTTGGTTTAAGTATAAGCAAATGATAAGTATTAAGAAAGCTTAAAAGAGGCTGGTTGATTCCACATCTTTTTGTAATGGAAAGAAAGAGGCCACATTTAGTACTAACCCAATAGCTCATTCTCCCAGAGTGGTGTGGGAGATGGATGACTTTACATGGATCTCATTATCTTGGGATCTGCCTAAAAACCTGTCAAAATAATGGTACAAATCAGAACAATATCTCTGGTTACAGTTAAAATAATTTGACATAATCGTGAGTTTCTAATTCAAAACATAAGCCAGCTTGCAATTCACTGCAACTGCAAAATAGTGAGTAGGTTATTCCTCTGTGCTGCCCTTTTCCCCTGCCATTGTTTTATAAGAGGTGATAGTGGATCAAAGTATTCAGCAATTTTACCCAGTTTGATACTTTATATGGGCATCTAGATCAAATTTGGATGTGTTCATGTTTCATATCTGTGTGTTCTTCTGAAAAACAAACCAGTAACTTTAACATCACAGTGATTTGGGACAGATTAATAGTATCTGATCTTGATGGTATCACTAAAAGGCTCAAATGCTACTTAATTTGTATGTATTTGGGGAAGAGGAAACTGGCTGGTTGTCACTTTTATTCATGCAAAAATGGAGCATTCAGTTACAACATTGCATCAGAAATGCAATTTTCTCGTTTCCTCTTACCTACACCAGGTTTTCTTTAGTGTTATGTTTGGCGTATAACGTAATTATGCTCACAGAGTTGCTGTAGGATTTTAATTACAGACCAGAAGAATAACTTCATGACAAGCCAACGAACTTCATTATATTTTTAATTAATCTTTTGATGTCTCTGGCACACTTTTTGGAGTGAGCGCTTCTCTTGAGCACTGTCTGGAGACAGTGCTGCTGACTTTCCTCCTCCACTGTGGAGGGTAATAGTGTGGTTAGGACTGGAAGAGACAACCCAGGAGAAGAGGCACAAAAATCACATGAAGACTGAGTTTAGGTCAGATAATTTCCCACTTTTCCCACTAAATAAGTTAGGATGAAAAAGATAAAGTAAGTTTTTTCTGAAAGAAAACACCAAGGCACAGTGAGGTGAGTTAACCACCAGATGGGATGAAGATATGAAGTCTGAATTGGATGTCAGCAAAGGAAAGCAGGCTCAGGTCATATAGGCTCAACTACGGCACTCAGATTTCTTTACTTCTAAGTATGAGCAGCCGCACGATGATTTACAGCCCTCAGATTTATGCACTCTAATTTCTCGCACTTCGTTAATTTGTCTCATGCTCCTGAACGTCCCGGGCTCTGCCGCGCTTAAGCGGCTCATTTTTCTCTACCTCAGTCGCAGCCGGGTGACAGCGGCGGTGGCGGAGTGACAGCGGCAGGCGGTGATGGATGGCAGGGGAGGGATGCAGAGGAGAAGGGCAGGGGAGGGATGCAGAGGAGAAGGGCAGGGAAGGGATGCAGAGGAGAAGGGCAGGGGAGGCGGGGGAGCGGCGCTGGCGGCCGTGAGCCGCGGCAGTCAATAGATGGCACTGCTCGGTTTGGTGTGGCGGCTCTGCGGGACTGCGGCGGCAGGAGGGATGCTGCAGGAGCCGCCAGCTTAGCCAGGCTCGGCTCTGCCTGCTCGGACTTTATGGAAGTAGCTGTTATTAAAACAAACAAACAAACCAAGCTCCCCCGTCCCCGCCGCGCCCCCAAAGGCGCTGGTTTCGTCCCCGCTGCAGAGGGAGTGGGGCAGGCGGCTTCCCTTCCTCCTCTGCCCCTGCCTCGGTAACACCACAGATCCCGGTTTGAAAACGCCTCCTGTCCTCCTGCGAGCTGATCCGCTGGGAAGGGGGAGCATCCCGGGGGTGCCAAAGGCTGGTCCAGGATTTGTGGCTATTGTCGGGTATCTGGGCACAAAGAACAGGGCGGCTGGGGGAGTGCGGGGACTTGGGAGCTCTTAGCAGCCCGCCCGGTCCGATTTCATGCGACATCCTTAGTCCATCCGTGAGCACTTCCACTGGCCCGAACTGACCCCGGATACCAAAAATGGGTAGAGTATCTGGAAAGTGCTGACATTTATTATTATTTTGAGAGAGTTTGAAAAATACCAAGTCAAAGAAGCCTGGAAGAGCGGAACAGATTTTTGAGGTTACCAGAAAAACTACAAAGTATACAAAATAATCAAGAATTTTTAATTTTCATTATCACAGTTCACACGGCTGTGGACCTTTTGCCCACCTCACTGCTTTTGCACTCACCATGGCTAATATTTGTTCTGCCATGTTGCCCATAGCCAAAAGTGTCCTTTTCTTTAATGGATGTATTCCCTAAACCTCACTTCTCCCATCATTAATATGGGCAGGCACAGCGTGATGAGGTAATTTTTACGGAATACAATTCAGACAAATTGAATTTGGAAAAAGCATCCTGCTAAGATGGTGGCTGATTGATAAAATAGTATTCATAAGTAATACAGCATGGACCTGATTCCAGTCTGTATGCACTCATTCATAGATGTTATTAACTGACAAATACATTAATGCCCCTCAACAAATCATTTGTGCCAGGGATTAAATACATGCAATACTATTAATATTTCTTACTTTGCAGCAGAACCTTGGAGACCTTGTCAGAGATGGCACTCATTCTGATAGATGCTGTATGAATAAAAATAAAAAAGGTGTCACTGCTCTACAGGAATGTAAGAAAACTTGCAGAGTGGAAACTGCTTGAAGGCAGACTTGGAAAAGCCCAAATGTGCTTGAAATCCCAAATGCACAGTTAGCAACTAGGTTTGGCCTCTCCTTCATTAGAAAATGCTGTAGCAGCCCCAGACCTGCTCCAAATCACAGTGGTAGGCAGGGGGGAATTAGGAGGGGGTCCCAGCCCTGGCTGGGGAAAGCCACCTTTGCAGGAGGATTGTTAGTGAGTTGAGTGGGAGCAGATTGCATTTGTCATGTGCTGGGATTTAGTTTCCACACGCAGTCTGGTGGGGGTTTTCAGCATTACTCCACAATGTAATTTGTGGTTTATTCCATGGTTTATTCCATCAGCAGTGCTGAAATCAGGTTAGACTTGTTTCTTGATGTTGCAAAATTTAAAGGTGGTTTTTGTAGACAGAAGGCTGTACTTCCTAACAACTTAAACACCATTCTTATCAGGACTACCCAGCAATGTCGCGAGGCTCTGCATGAGGACTTTCTTAGAACAGTTCTTCATTGCAGAACTTTTGAATTTAGCAATTAGAGATATGCCCTTGTAAGAGGGAGGGAGGAAATTTTTGTTGCCAAGTTTTATCATGTTGTATTCTAGCAAATCCTCCTAGATGATGGTAATAGGAAGCACTTCTTATACAGTAATCATCCTGGGGTACAGCTGGCATGAGTGTACAGTGGTGAGGGCTCTGGCAAGGAATTCACTGCAGTTCATTGCAGATTAGAACAACAGAAAAATTAGTGGCGTTTCAGCACAAGAGAAAGACAGATAAAGCTGGACACAAAGGCAGAGATTTTAGTAACTGTATTCAAGAACATGTTAGTACAAGAACAACTGAAAGGTGTTAATGCTGTTTGGTTGAAGTCATCCTGAAGTAAGCAGTACTCAGCAGAATGAGAACAATTTTTTTATCAGGGTGCTCCTTACAATCTAGCCTCCTGTTTTGCTGCTGCTGGCACACAGAGTGAGCAGTCAGGAGAGAGGAAGTCTGTATAAAATACAACTTTAAGATTGGAGATAGCTTACAATATAGGCAAATCCAAGACATCATAAACAAAGAAGAAAAAATAGTTAATGACAAAAGGCGAGAAAACCACCTTAACCCCCAAATGTGGAACTGCCCTCAAGCTGTCTCACAGATTTGAGTTCAGTAGGAGCCATGCAATGAGGCAGTAGTGTGCAGTTCATTGCTCCTAACTGAACACTGAAATAATACACTTGACATTAGGTTTGTATATGATGATTTGTATATTATCAGCGGAGCATATGTGGATATACCCAGAATGGCAGGAGTAATTAAGTTCTTCAGTCAGGTATAACCCAAATACTTCTGCAAACTGGCTGAGTTTTGCTGAAGCTGCTGAAGCTCCAGCAGTCCATACTATAGAAAAGTCTGATCCAAAGCTGTTGTGTACCAGCATAACTCTTGCTCTGTAAACAGCATGCCTCTCTGTGTCACTGTGTACTGGGCTGCTTGTTCAATTGGCAGCATATAAAAAAGTACAAAATCCTGACTCACATTCCATCACCACTTAAACTTAGTAAGTAAAACCTCAAAGGTATGGGGATTTTCAATTTGATTTCAAATACTATGGGGACATTAGTTGTGTTTGTTTCCAGGAGACAGCAAAGCCAAGAGACAGCAAAGCCAGAGTGCATGCATTGAGAAAAAACCTAAACTTTGCCAGTAGTGGTAAAAGTTCAGGGCAGATCAGCTACTGAAGAATTACTTGATAATCTGCCACAGGTATCTAAAAGAATAATGAAACATTTCAATGAGAAATAAATTAAATTAGAGACTATTGCATATATTTTGAATTTTCACAATCTGCTGGATCTTTAACTTAAAACTTTACATCTTTTACCAGAAAAATTAATTTCTCTTTCACAAGTTCCACTTAAATTTTGTTGCTAATAAACCCAAGGATGTAAATACTATTAAGTACAAAACAGCCTGCTGCATAATTGTTTCAAAGCAATTACAGATTATATCGAGCCATTCGTTGAGGAGAAACAGTTTTTTCCAAGGCACCAGCTCCCTGTACCTTGAAATTTTATTAGTCTAAGAATTTCATGCACCATATGTTGTAATATGAGACTAGCTGCAATTGAACAAACAACTTTCTGATATATAAGTGAATGATAACCTGATTTTAAATGTGTTTATCTAATGAGATAGTAACTGTAATTTACAGCACATATAAAAACTCCCACTGTTACTCCTGGTGCACCTTTTGGCTAAAAAGGGTGATGCGCTGAGATATGCTAATGAATATCATCTTGGTTTTTACCAAGTCAGTAATAAAATTTGCATTTGATATTGTGCACAGTAAACTGGGTTATTAGCCTTGAAAATGAGTCTCATAAAATTTAAATATAGGCTTAAATCATATTAACTGTCCCGTAGATTTTCTGAGAGGCTTTAAAGCATTGTGCTCTCATTCTATAGCGTCAAGCATGCAGATGTCATTTTGCCTTCAGGGGTGCCCCAAAATACTCACTTATTGGAGCCTGCAGGAAGAGCTGCAGATCGACCCCATCTCTCATGTCTGGGGAAGCAGAGATAGTTCTGGGGCTGGGAAAACTACGGTGGGAAGTGGGCGAAGGAAAGAGGAGAAAGTACTCCTGCTAAGGTGTTGCCTGTGAGCTTGGGCATGACAAGGCAGAAGGTTTAGTCCTGCATGTCCAGCCTCACTGATCTGATTACCTGTAACCACACATGGGAGGAAATGTTTGTGTGCTGGGGTCGTGTCTGGTGCCGAAGTGCTTCTGTTGGCTCAGAGGAACGCTGTTTCAGCTGCACGGTTACAGAAGAGACAATAATTTGATCCCTGGTGTTTAGAGTGAGTGGAAGGTATTGGAAACACAGATGGATCTAAACTGTGGACAGATAAATCTGATTCTAAGTACCTTCAGAGGGCAAATTGTTGGAAAGAAAGATGGGAAAAGTTGAAGCATGATGGCCCGTCTCCAGTTGGAGGGAAGCCCGAAGTGTACCAGAAGTGTGGAGGGACAAATTGTGTTGAGCTTGGTTCTATCTGGCACTAGTATTCTTGTGCACATCAAAGTCAGGTATTAAATACTTTAGAACACATCTTTTAAAACTTCTGTCTGTTTTGAAACGAAGGCTGCACACATACAGATTGCTTACATGGTATGCTATACCTTTTAATTCACTTTGTGAGACCAAATCTTGTTGTAAATGCTGATGCTTTCAGGGAAAGGAAACATTTCTTGCGACTTCTGTCCATCACCAGTACAGCGCTTCTTACTTCTTACGTCTCTTCTTACTTAAGAGTCTATTTAACCATTATGCTTCTCTTCTTTTACCCACCATAACGTTGTAATGTCTACTAGAAATCATACTCTTTTCCAGCTGGTTGCTGTGATTGCTGTAGGTCAGAGGGTTGGTTTAGTTAAGCTATTAGGATGAATTTCTTTACAGTGAACATGGTGAGACACTGCCAGAGAAACTGTGCATACTCCATCTCTGGAAGTGTTCAAGGCCAGATTGGATGGGACTTTGAGCAACCTTGTCTAGTGAAAAGTTGCAGAGGAGATGGAACTAGATGGTCTTTTAGGTCCCCTTCAGCCCAAACCATTCTGTGGTCCTGTGACTGTCAGAAAAGCTTTGTCTCAGAAAGAAGCCTCAGTTTCAGTCGGTCAGGTACTGACAGCATTGCCTAATATCGTTACAGCTGAACTACTGGCTGTATGTCCATCTGGAAGATGCTACCACTTTGAAGTGAGGCAGAGTCCACATGCATTCTGTGCCAAAAAATGTAATGAAGCTGTTTGCCTATCTGTGTGAGGTCGGCTACTATTACAACACAAGTGTAACAGAGATAAAATGACAGTCTTGTAACAAATTATGAAATCTCAACTCTTCTTCTCAATGAAAGTGTCTGGGCATGGTGCAGAGTTCTACAAAAGCAGCTCCAAAGGATGGTACCTGCTTCCTTCAGAGAAGGGCTCACACTGACACTGAGAAATCAGTCTTAAAGTCTGATGTATGAAATTGAACATCTCAACCATGCTGCTACTGGCATTTGTTACTAATAACTCCAGGAATTCTTTATAGTATTATTATCATCAGTAACTTTAAAAAGAAAATTATTTTAGCACAATCAATGTTATAAACATTACTTACATAAACAGGAACACAGTTATCTTCTGCTACTCACTGAACAAAACCAGTATTGTAATACCAGGACGCCATGAGGCTTCATCAGGCTAGGCTGACTGCCAAGAGACCAGGCCTTGAAAAGTAGAGGCGAAAGGAAAAAAAATGAAACCAGAAAAGATAAGCAAAACATTCTACCAGCCCGGAAAATTAAGGATTTCCTGACAGTGCAGGAAAGTTTCTCATCTAGGTGCTGCATCCTTATGCAGTTTGCACTGCCCTTCCCACAGTACTCTGTCTCCATCTGTTCCAGTGTATTACAATTTGGCAGGCACCCGAGCTGCATTATGCAGTCTTAAAAGAGAGTGACACTTCCTTTGGCTGAGACATCTTTCCCGACTGAGCCTTCCCCGCTCAGCTTAAAGAAGAGGAAGTACCAGTCTGGTTCCTCGTTTGACTGCTAATGACCCATCTCCATGGACCACCTAGCAGGTCCTTCCTGGTATGGCTGGCTGAGGATTGCTTTATTACTAGGTTTATTTAAGGCAACTATAATGTTTCTAAAAAGGATTCCTCAGGAGAAAAATTAATATCTCAAATGTTAATCGCCAAATTTGGTTTTGCTTCACTTCTGTGCCACTAGGAAATTTTTCTTTGAGAAAAAGTGACAGCACAAAAGACATAACTAAGGGCTTGGATATTGGCCGAATAGTTTTGGTTTTCTTTTGTCACTAAAAGCAGCTGAAAGGAGCTCTTCATCATCATTAAGGGTCCCATGGTATCATGACTATGAGCCCTGCTTGAGGGATTGTGTCTGACTGGGACAAACACGATAATATCAGAATAAGGTGAAAATCTTGATTTCATCCCTGATCTTCCTGAAGGCACAGGCTCCTCCTTGCTCTTTGCTGGTAGAGATGGCTTCTCCTTCTATGCAAGTGTCATTCAGGGGAGGGTGGATGGAAGACAGATGGTTTGGTGGCAGGGGGCAGGTTTGAGGCCACACTCGCTGCCATGGTACAGAGGGAAAAACACATCTTTAGGCTGCCTTCATTCTAATCTCTATTGCTAGCATTTCATACCAGAAAATATGGATTTTTTTCATTTACCTATGCCAGGATGGTGGCTTCAAGTAACTTATGTCTGGCTGCACTGACTTGTGGAAATAGCAACGTAAAGAAGTGAACACCCAGAGAAAGGAAGACAGTTCAAAGAGAGGTTGCAAGTGGAGGTAGAGTACCTGTATTATGAGTAAATTTCCCTTTAGCTTGCCTGACTGGTCACAGGTAACATTAAAGTGAAGCACTACTGGAAATCATGCATATAGAGGTTTTTTCTTCTTTAGGTTTCCCTTGTGTAGCTCAAAATGCAGAGGATCCTGCTCATTTTAACCCTCGGTGCTGGAATGCCTCTGTCTGTACCAGCATATTCTGTCCCCATTGTCACTATGAAGTGTAACAACACCGGTGCTTACAATGGTTTATTAGTTGATTTATAGGGGTAAATCAGGGGTAAATTGAGCCCTTCTTTAGCAAGCCTTGAGTTCACAATGCCAAGATATGCTGAGCATAAAAACTCATGTGGGGAAAAAAAAGGGCCAGAACAATAGTAACACTGTGTGGAGCCAGGTTCTATATGCAATCACACAATCTCAAGAGGTCCATGAAGAAAACACAGCATGCAGTATGGTGGATGGGTGTGTAAGCACAGGATCACCTACTGTGTCATTTCAGAACCATGTAAGTATTTCTGGAAAAAAAACAACAAACACCACAAGTAAAATGCTATTGTTTGGTGGGAGGAAAGAGAATTTAGGGACAACTTTTACTAAGCCCAAACTCGGATTTTCAAATTTGGCCTTACACTCAAGAAAATAGAACAGCATGAAAAGAGAAGGACTGAAAGGAATAGAAAACTGTGTGATGGTTTTGTTTGGACCCCTACTTTTTGTAAAAATAACTATTTTACCATTTCTAGAAATCATATCTGCTTTCAGTATTTCTAAATACACTGCATAATTATTAACTGTTTATATTCATAGATAGATAGATAGATAGATATGTATGCACACATGTATGTAAAATAAAACTATTTCTCAGGTTTATGCACATATCTAGAAAGAGTCAGACTTCACCCTGGAAAGCTTTTGATGAAAAAGGCAGAACCTGAGTGGGAAACTATATCCCCTCATTTTGTCAAAGTATTATCACTGTGATATGAACAGCCACAAAGTTTAGGTGACAAATTAAAGCCCCAGTATCACAGAAAGGCTGGCAGTGCTGTCAGCTAGTTTTTAATCTGTAACTTCATGTCAGGAGCTTAAGACATCCAAGTCTAAGATTGTGCAATGCTGGAAAAAAATTTCTCAGAAAATTTCAGCCTGCTAGCAATAGTGGAAAACTGAAGTTCTATCTATGTTAATGGATCCTTGTGTCTCTGGCTTTAAAGTTCTGATAACCTTCATGGCTATGTCCAGATTGTAGAGCAAATAGGGTCTATGGCTGGGGACTTGTTTGAAATAACTACATGCTTCTTGCCTTGATCTACCCAGCTTTCATCCCTTGGAAACTGGAACACAGAAAGTGCCACTATAGTGTGCACTCATCAATTCTCCATCTTCTTGTGTATCTGGAAGGTGGTAGAGGCATGTGCCTGCATATAGGAGTTCAGAAACACTCTTTTGTCCCAAACAGTCTATGCTGTCTTTTTGCAGGTAATCTTATGCCCTTTCCTTGGGAAAGAGAATAACAATGACATAAGGAGAAGTTAGGAGACTTAGAAGATAAACTCCTTAGACCCACTCGGGAGATAGAGTGGGTTCTGCTCTGCTGGTGCAGGGGAAAATGGGAGTTCACCCCCTCAGCAGCATGGCTCCAAGTGTCCATATACACACAGAAGCAAGCTGGACATACATTTCTCACAAGAAAAGTCTGTGTGGCACTGGCAGTATCTTTTTTATAGAATAAACCTCCTGCTTCAGCCAAATGCAAACTAGAAGTCTGTACACAGTCTGAAGAGGCAGTCTTCATCCCCCAGATGAGCAGGTTATAAAGTTTTAGCAACTGTAAATGTTTGGCTGATGTTTTAACACAGCCAATCCACATAAAATAACTAAACAAAACCTAAACACCAAAATATTTTGAAGTACTCTTCTCCGCAAAACTAGCCATAGTGAAAATGGAATACAGCAGCCTGAAAGTCAGCCCATTTTATGGCACAGTGCATCCTCTCTCAAACTAATCAGCATATCTTCTCTCAAAGGACACAGGACTGCCTAGCAAGCAGGGTAACCTGACTACAGAGTACATAAGAGAAGGCAGAAAGAAAAAAATGCAGACATATATTCATGGAGTTTATATTTTGTGGGTTTTTTTGTTTTGTTTTTGTGGGTTTTTGTAAATAATTTTCTACAGAATTTTTAAAAGTATTCACTTTTTAAAAATTTCTAGAATAGGTTACTTTTCGTGTGTGAATAAATGCAGTCAACGCTCCTCCTACATACTGTTTTGCTTCCACTTTATCTGAAAAGTACTGTGCCTGTGAAACTCTCTGTTTCAGTAAGAGAAGGCTTCTGGCCCACTTGATGACTGTGACAAACCACGAAATAAACAACTGAGCTCATACTCCAAAAGAAAGTGAAAAGAAAAACCAAAAATTTTAACAAACTGTATGTTTGTGTGGGCTTAGCTCACAATGTGTGTGATGTAAAATGGGCCATCTTTTACCCTGCTGTTATTTAGACAGCACTGATGATATTGGGTCCATCTGGCCTGAGATCTGGGATGAGCTCCTTGGTAGCCCTCTAGTTCCAATGCCAAGAGTCCTTTCACTTTGGCTGACTGCTTGCCCAAATCTTCCTGCAGAACGCTGCATGCAGAGACTGGCTAGAGATGCCCACCCCATCTCATCCCAGGGGTGAGCTGGAGCAACAGCCTCTGCCAAACAGATGCTTGCAGGCACTGCTGAAGAAACTCAATACAGAAATGGGAAATTCGACAACGGTGTGGTTTTGCAGATTAAAACAATTTGCTTTTAGCCTCATGGGAGCCTGATGGCAGGTACTGCTGTACCTCTGCACCTTCTCTGGGCCGTTTATCATCTTTGCATCTAAGATGGACTAAGCAATGAATATTCTGGCTTGCTCCTTTGTGCGTGATAGATACAGATATTTCCTTTCCTGACCATGATGCATGCACAGTAATCCCTGTGTCACTAGCTTACACTGTTAGGCGGTGCCTCATGTGGGGAGTATTTTCTTTAAAATGCTTGCAGATAGAGGGTGTAAAGGAGTAGCAACTCATTCACTGCTTGCCTTTTAGCCTATGGAACATTCCTTTACAAGCCCAATAGTCAAATATGACATTCTAATTTCTGCTAGAGTGATATAAAAAGCGCAAAGACCGGTTTCCCCTGAAGCCATCAAGATTCCAGGTATTGTTTCATGAAGTGTGCCTTTAGCATAAACTCTGTCAAGAGTTTTACAGGGGAGTTTTTCATGCTGTAGGAAAACATGAACAAGGGTCATGGACCCTGATCATGACAAGCCTGGTAGTTAAAAAAAATCCCTTTACTCACATAATTTTCTATATGAAAGAAAGCGGAGGAAAGCAAGAAGGAAGGAAAACCTTGTCCCGTTTGCTGATCAGAATAGTTTTCCATATGTTAAAATAAAATATTCATCAAATATAGCTTTTCTGGCTTTGGCTCTACCACCAAAGTGAATTTTATTTACGTCTTTTTCCACTGCAGCCCAGCACGGCTGTGTCTGCCTCAGCTGCAGGCACGTTTCCTTTTCCTGGCTCCAATCCGCATCGCTTCCCTCATTCGAAATGTTAACAGAAGGGACAAAAGAGATGGACTTTCCACTGGTCCTTACCCCCGATGTGAACAGCGCTACCGGCAGCGCTCGCCAGGTTTTGCTGGCCATAGGCGCCCGATCCAACAGTGCAAAGGGAGCAAAATTTTCTGCTGTTCGGGGAGAGTGCGAGGCGCTCATCCTCACCACCCATCCTGCCAGGGAAGCAGAGCTGCGCCTGCCACCCTCCCACACTAAAACGTGACACCCAGCGGGTCTGCGAGGGTTCAAAAATCCCCTCCGGGCTGGGGAGGGCCGCGGGGGGTTAATGCAGAGCCGGGCTGCCACAACACTGGAGGCATTCAGAGAAGAGGCTGCGGTTGCTGCATAGGCACATTTGGCCCAGGTTGCCAAAGAGGCTGTGTGTGTTACTGCAGAGGAGTACACTGCCTGCCACTGTTGGGCTATTAGTATGGAAATGAGGCATGTGTGTGACAGGTGGCCTTACAACCAACACAATTAACTTTCTCCATTAGCTGACGCACTGACAAAACAGATGCAGCATCAATAAGCACCAAAAAACCCACAAACACTGAATAGGAATGACACGTTGCACACCCCTATTATTTATAAGGAGGAACAGCATAATTTCTTCGGGATGCACTGAAGAGTAGGAAGTGGTAGGGTTTTTTTCTCCTGCGATTATGATGATTGTTTGCTTTCCTAAAATTATCATTTTAATCTTGAACTTTATAGAGGCATTGCTGTGAACTTTAAAGATCTCTCAGTGATGCACAGTAGTCTCAGGAAGATTCGTCACAGCTGTGGTGTGGGAAGAACACAGATCCTTTGATAGGAAATAATTCCAAGTTGCAGAAGTCATCTGACTAGGTTCTGAACTATAGAGAATTACTTCCCAGACATCCAGTATAGCACGTTTTAGTTGCCTCTGACAACACTGGTAAGGATAGTTAAGGTGGAGCAGCTGGTCATATCCCTAACATGAATTTTAGGGCTCGTGGCTCCACTGAAAACATGGGGTTGGGAAGGAACACTTGGCATATTAGATTGCAGCAGAGGAGCATGTCATGTTGGCTTCAAAGAAAATCAGCTTAAATGTTGGTTGTTCATAAGAAGTAAATGGAAAGAGAGGATAGTTGATTTTGGTTTTAAATTTCCTGGTTTGTATTTTTCAGACAGCATCTCCTCCTGAAAATGTGTATAAACCATACTGGGGATTTAAATAGGAGTAACAACTTGAACTATCTGAAATGCAGAACTGTAATGTAATAATGAAAATTTGCATAACAGCCTCCTTATGTCAGCTGGTACCACGTGAAATATTTAGAGATGCACTGAGTAGTATCCTTGGCACATCCAAATTCTCATTGGCCTTTGGCTCCATTGGTATACACTAGAGTTTTCCCAGGTTAAAGTCACTAAAGATCTCATCCTGTATTATCCCAGTATGAAAATATCCTGGAACACAGCATCAGCTGTCAGGTTGCCCTGGCAGCACACTAATTCATGACATACGAATGCCCTCCAATTAGGAGGATGTTTGAGGAGATAAAGCACTCAGTCTGTAAACGAGTTCAGTACTGCCCTGATTAAAACCCACTGACCAACTTTCACTGGCCTACAAAGTGATGGATGGGAGTCAGCACCACATTACAGACAAGGAACTGCTGTCCTGACAGTGGAGATCAGTGCTGGACTGTCTGCAAGTGCCAAGATGAGCTGCATCAAGCTGGTCAACTTCTGTGGTGATGAACTGCTTTCTGCCCATCCGTCTGCCTTGCACTGTTTTCAAGTGCACAGAGAATTCTGACTCCATTTTACAGCTGCAGATTTGGAGCCAGGCTTTTCTCAGTGTGCTGAGCAATAGAACAGAGGCAATGGGCAGAAACTTAGGCACAGGAAGTTCCACCTGAACATGAGGAAGAGCTTCTTTTCTGTGGGTAACTATGGACTGGGACAGGTTGTCCAGAAAGATTGTTGAATTTTCTTCTCTGGAGACACTCAAGAGCTATCTGGACCTAATTCTGATCCTGCTTGAGCAGGGAGGTTGGATGATGATGATCCACTCTATTCTCTTTCAACCTTACTCTGCAACAGGAGAATTTCTTGTGATAGATCTAGTGGCAGCAAGACCTGCACCAAGCTGGCCATGGTGGAAAGCATAAAATCTTACATAGAAAGTAGTAGCTCTCTCTCCATAATAATTACATGAGCTATTAATTTTATTATTTGTGTGGTGCCTTGGGATATATGCCATGAAAGACCCTGCTATTAAAGCATACTTTAATTGATTGAATTATGGGACATCCAAAGCACAAAACCTCTGCTAATCTAATTAGATGCCCTGGTTATGCATTTTCTTCTCCCTTCACTGTAAAGCCAGTTTCCAGCTCTGGTGTGCACATGTCTGCACTGTCAAGCTTTACTCTAAGGATTTTACTTCATAATCCAAGCCACATAAAGCTGGGTGGACTTTCCCATCCCACTCATCTACCCGACCACCTAATGGTTTTCAACATGTAGGTGTTAACGAGGTGGCTTGAATTAAGTTGTCTCCAGGGAGGGGGATGTGGAGTGGTGTGAAGGTGGGTTGCTCTTAATGGGAAATTCCCATTTCATTGCCTCTCTGTGACTAAGGAATGCAGCTAAGGTGATTGACAGACAAGCAGCCTCTTGACTCAGGTCAGGGGGCCTGTGATTTGGATGAAGTGATTGAGTTATGGATAACAACACAACTTAAGTTTCCTGGTTGCCCCTGTTCCCATTTGGTGAGCACTGTCTGAAAGGTTCATGGAGCATAGCTTCATCTCCTGGATTTTGCCAATTTTATAGCTATGATTTATTTGTGCATGATTTATTTGAGGCTATGAGCAAGCTTTTTAGAGGGAAATGAGGATTTTAGAAAGTATGATAAAACAAAGAAGGGCATTTTTTTTCTGGTGCTAATTATATCCATTTAGCACTGCAAATAAATAACCACTTGTTCTCATGAACATGTGGAAATATGCATTTCAGTAAATGTTCTTAGAAAAGCAAAGAAGAGGAGTGACCAGGATGTTCAGCATCCATTCAAAAATAATTGTTGCCATATTTGTTCAGTATAAATTATTCTCAATAATTTTTACTTGCCTTGCTTAATCCTAAAGATGACCTCTTATTTGATTTTGAAAATGTCAGAGACATTTATTGAAGTATTACCAAACCAAGTCAGAAGGAAGTTTGTGGATGTAGGTGGACTTGTATGTGAATGTAGCTGTCTGCTTTCCTACTTATTTATGTATCTAAAATTTCTTTCCCGTTTTAAAGGATTAAATCAGAATTTTTTTTTGAATCAAATTAGAATGCACCAATGTATTCTGGCTATTCATACAATTATGTAATAAGTGGCAGGAGTTCTTAGCATGAACTTACTCATTCTTATTAAACCCGCCTCTGTGTTTTTGACTAGGAAGGCAGCTGGTTATTCAAAATAATAGATAACAGATATTTTTAAATGTCAAATTTAAAAAAAAAATCTTCTCTGTTTCTTGAAGCTCTTATTTAACCTAGTGAACTGCCTGCCTGGATATAGTGCTGAGTTTTTACCTGGATAGCATCTAATCCATAATAAAAGACACTTCCAGGACATCTCTTCAGATGTGGCTTGCTAGCATGACAAGATGAGGCAGAGGAACCTTGAAAAACTCTCTACATCCTAATTGGTTTGCTTTTGTTACAAACTGACTCCAAGGAGACAGCTATTATGAGGGGTCTGGAAGATTTATTTTTCCCCTTCAACATTTCCTTAGTATTGTCTGTGTGATTTTTTCCTTCAATACTAAGAAGTAGAAAAGACAACAGAATCCTAGATTTCAAGAAACAAATGCTTTTCAGATCCCTCTGAGAAATATCATATCTTGGTAATCTCTTGAAAATATCATCAGAGACGTGCTGCCCTACAGGTGCACTTCAGTAGATTGACAAGGGGGTAGCAGATTGACATGGGCCTAAAGGAGACGTGGACCTTCTGGAGAAGCAGTTGGCAACCAGACAGGAAGCCTAAAGCCTCTTAAATGGATTAGATGCTTGTGTGTAGGCAATAGCATTGCATCTTTTAGTCACAGCAAGAGTCATGAGACTGTGAGAACTAGGGCTACAAATCCTGAGCTTAACCTATTAATATTAAATGCAGACTCAGTCTTTGACAATAGACAGTAAAACAATGGGATTGAATCACAGGCATAGTGAAGACCATCTTTAAGATAACAACTAGGCATTTTTTTCCAATTTAAGGAGACATGGATTGTAATCAATAACAGACAAATATTATCTCTTAATGCTTGCTACAGAAAAATATCTTCAAAAGAAACTTCTTCAATTGTATTCAGCTGTGGAACTCCTTGCTACAGGATGGTGTGGGTACCAGGATTTTACTTGAGCTCAGAAACCAGCTGGAATAAAATAATGGAAAAAGAAACAATCAAAGGCCAGAATACCATTATACTAGGAAACACAAGCAAGTCACTTTTGTTCAAAATCTCCTACAGCAGCACAAAACTGTGCACCAAAGGAAGTATTGCATTTCTGCTCTTTGATCCTTTTCTATGCATCAGCTCTTGGTGACTCTTGAAGCCATATTCTGACATAGATGGATTTCGGGTCTCACCCAGGATGCCCATAATTACGATTTTGGGCTGCCTTTCTCAATGCTTGGATCATATTGGATCATATTGTGTATGCAATGTTTGAAGGTTATTTCTAAGTTCAGCATTCCTTTGAACAAAGAAGAAAAAAAGGGGATCTGTGATGCAATTCATTTACAAATGTGCAGAACTGTTATGTCTCTCAAAGATATCTCTGTTAAGGACATCATTATGAATGGAGATTTTCTTGAAGCTCCATTTATTTTAACCTCAATTAATTTAAGCTACATTAAGTTGTAATAATTGATAATTTGCAACTCCAGAATCAAGAAGCTATTGGCTGATGTAGTCACTCCCCTTGAATTATGATTCCTTCTTTGGAAATGATTGCAGGAAGAAAAAGCCAGTATACTTGTTCCTTTTCCATTATAAGCTTATATAATATTATGTATATATATATATATATATATATATATATATATGCATATATATATGTGTGCGTGTATATGCACACACATATATATTAAAATATTTTAATTATCTATATTTAAAATATTACATATATACATATGTGTATGTATATGTATATATGCACATATGACCAGTTTATATATTTAATGTTTTTAACGTAATAAGTATAATATTAATTTTAAGTTTATAAAATTATAAGATTACTAGGCCATAAAAAGAGTCCTACTGAAATCCTTTCATGTACAGCAGTACAGAATTTGGACAGAAGAGAATGGGCAAGATCCACCTGATGGTGGGAAGGGATGGTGGTGGATGCACTTCTTTGTTGACAGATCTTTTGTAGAAAAGTGCAAAAGCTGAAAAATTGCTGAGCCTGAGCTGGCAAACTGACTGCAAGCCCAATGCAAAGCCTACTGGGGTCAGCTAAAACTTGAGGTGGCACAGCTTTGTGAGGGGTACTTGCCAGTCTGGGTCAAAAACTGCTCCAAGCCATTTTCTATCATGAACATGAGGGAAGGGTTTTGTTCACTTTGCAGCCTCCACTTCCTCCTCTCTCAGTATTTACATCTGCTCTGAGACTGTGGGACTGTGTCTTGGATTTACAGTATCCATGGCTGGGCTATAAAACATATATCTGCTCACTCAGGGTATCCAAGGCTTTCTTTCCTGCCATGTGAAATAAAAGCCCTGCTTAAAGGCAGAAAGCCAGGGGAACCAAATGGAACTAATGGGAAAGGTGCATCAATGTGACCTAACTCCACTGGTTTAACAAGGCTAAAAATGCATGACTCAATTACACAAGAGTTAGCTAACGAGGAATGGGGAAGATGTTACAGTTTAAAACAAATGGCTACTAAATGAATTGGGTGCTGCCTTTCAAATCTTTGCGATTCAACAAAAACCTGGCAAGACATTTTCTTCACAGGATATGAATCATCCAAAATAAAAAAAGCAACACTAGGGCCACCTACATTCAGAGTTTGTACAGTATGACCTTAAGGCCCAACATCTACCAGAAGTTGAGTAGCAAAAGGCCAAGCTCCAAAGAATAAAAGGGCTTACATCAGTATTAAATAATTCTTTCTTAGAGATGCAAATTTCTAATTAGTTACTGTGGAAACTGTAGAGGCCTGGAAGTAAGCCCTGCACAATGAGAATGAGAGTTTACTTTTTTGATTTACTGCAGGGCTGCAGTAGTTGAGGGAGGGCTGAGAGGGGGAAATAAATTCATTGCTTTTAACATGACAACAGAATAAAGTGCAACAGAAGAAGTGACTTTGTTTTGTGCACTGCTGCTGCTGCTGTGACAGATCCCTGAGGAGCTTTATGCGACATAGGCTCACTTAAAACATCTCTCAAGGCATTGTAAAATGCTTTGTTTACAAACAAGTGACTTTCTCAACACTCTCACATGTTACATCTCTGAAAAAGCCTTGGGAGGGTGTTTTTCAAAGCCAGCAGGAGATGGGGGTGCCTTCTGTTTGTTAGGTGACCAAACTGAGGTACCCAAATTTCAAAGTCTACCACCACTGAAAATTAGAGTAACCCAACCTATGCTGAGCACCAAAAATTTGTTGTTGGAAATAACTTTAGGATTCCAAATGCAGAGTAGAAATAATTGGTCATGTAGTTCTTTTCCTTCTTTCTTTTTGTTTTAATTTAATTGTAATTATTTGGGACACACAATATTTCTTTTTGGCTCCACCTGTCTGAGCTTTTCATCGGCATCAGGTGATTTGCCATCTGCCCAGGGAGATGTCACGATGAAGTTGACTGAAGCACCAGTCTGCTTCTTAGATGGACCACAGCCAAAACAAAGGATTGATGCACTGCTGCTTGTTAGTAACTGCAGAGGGCTAGCTCGGTGTGATTCAGCAAATGCAGGAATACTAGCTCAGCCAGGATAGGGAAAGCATCTTTCCTCTTTACAGGTCACAGAATTAATTTAATTTGGACCATGCTTGTTTCACCTCTATGGATCAGGCTTGTTTGAGCTCTATTTCCATCTTGATAAGCCCCAGATATTTCTGAAGCAAGGAACAACTGATGCTAAAATAATAAGAAGCTGCTGGGTTTTTTCCCAAACATTTTTCTGAAAATGCAGCTAAAAGCTTACGGATAGCACAGAGAGGGAAAATCAGAAAGCTAATGATTGCAGCAGTCTGTTTTTACCATGGGAAACTAAGAAAAGCTAGAAATATTTTCAGTCCACTTTAGCATCCCTAATCTTTGTAGGTAAGGCAGGAGCTGACATTACCCAGGTGTGCCTTTAGTATTTTGAGTAGGGATTGGGCTGGGCATCATCTTCTCTTGTCCCATTATCACTTAACACCCTTGTTTGAGCCTGAATCAATTTTTAGCAATGACCATAGCTGTCCAAGCCCTTCCCTGAACTGTATATTTAGCCATTCATAGTAGGGCACAGAGGCCACTTCTTCTGCACATCTGAGTTACCTGTAACTCCAATGAAAACCTCTTTTTGTTGAATCTTTCTAATGCTTCCTGCAGGTCACTCCTCCCAGCAGTTTGGTTATTACCCTGCCATCCTGGCCAGCCTTCTGTAATGACTTGTTTTCATCTGATCCACACTGCCTCTCAGAGCTGCACCCAGAATTATCTGTCAATCCCTTTGGATTGCTGCCAGGGAAGAAGCATTTTTATAGCACTTGTTTTCTTTGCTGCTTCTGTACAAAGTGCTTTCTTTAGTATTTTGCTACTTTCTTTTGTAGGGGGTTGAATTTTCTCTTTAGCAAAGTACTGAGCCAGTCACACTGCCTCTTTTGAAGTTACCTAAACAAGCAAGGATCACCATTTGTGTTCCTCCAAAAGTGAAAAATCTGTCTTTGAGAATTTTTTCACTTGATAGAAAAGTTGAGAAATCTGCAAAGATGCACTTTTCCTGCACACTTTAAACTCCTCCAGAGTTTTGAAGAGCTGGCGCCATCTAAATGTGCTAACAATTCCTGCACCAATATTCCCAGAACACAATCTCAGCAAACCTCCTCACAGATGATGAACCATAAAGTTCTTATCTTCATATAAGACATTCCTGATGACGTTCTCCAGGCTGCTGCCCTTTACATAAGCATGTGGCTTAGATTGTAGAGTAATCAAGCATCATAACAGGAGTGGCTTTGCCTTTTCTCCTTAACTAAAAAAAAAAATAGGATTCACAGCTGAACAGTTGGTGCACAAATAGCCTCAAGGGCACCTGAGAAATCATTATTCACCTATTTTTATCTTTGATATAAGGATTAATATATACACTTTGAAATACATTTGCATTTCAAATGCCACAGAAACTATAAAACTCTCACTGTTAGTTCTATACTAGAAATTATGTGTAAGGAATTGGTTTAAAGTAGTCCATAAATATATTTTTCATCCCATTCTGCTGATTCAGCTTAATTGATATTTTTCCAGAGTTTGCTCAGAGTTCAGCATTCAAATTCAAAAAGTTGCTGATGGTATAAAAGTCTCTGACTAGCTGATGTCCTGCTTCATCCAAAGCCAGAGCTCCCAAAGTAGCTCTCATCTCCCAGCAGCTCGTTTGGATGACTGGTTGGGAGCCAGAAAGCCTTGCTATCTTTAGCTTTCATCTTCTTCTGGCTTCTTTCACAGTCCAGAATGTCAAGATTCATGGTACCAGAGTGTCCATCAGATGGATACCTAGGCGGAGAGATTTGATTCCCTTTTGTTTCCTATTGGAACAAAACCTAGATATGAAACTCCCCATGAAATGAGGTTACATTTCTCTGACAAGTTCTGCTCCAAAAAACCTGACAATGTAGTTTTCCAAGGCTTATGGGAACATTGGGAAATAAATCTTTTAATTCTTCCTAGGCTGATGTGAGAAATAGTTTATTGAATCATTTCTACTGAGAAATTAAAGGGAAGGAGAAGAAAGAAGCAAGGAAGTAGTATAACTAAAACTCCAGGGTCGTGGCCTGACAAATTAAAATTTAGTCCACTTTCTAAAAATGGGCTGGAGATACTTTATTTGAAACAGTCTTAAAACATTACTGTCCCTGCATACTGGGGAGGTGGGGGTGGAGCCTATACAAGAAGAGAGGATCATTCCTCTCACAATGCTAATGGCTTTACTAGGACTGTAGAGAGTGATCACGAATAAAACAACATTTCAATCCATTTTCCTAAGGAGACTTCACTTAAAGAACAGAAAAAAATTAAACCAAGACAGTAAAACTCTGAGAAAACAAAGGAGGGGAACTGCCAGCCTGTGAAGTCCTAATGCTCATTATAGCTGGTGCATGTTTAGCTTGTAGGGAGGGTTTGGGAAGGAAAGTAATTTAAGCAAACCAACCTGGGCCATCTTTTCATTCTTTGTTATGCACTGCTGTTGTTACCTTTAGAAATCTAGCAGCGGGGCTGGTTGTGTCCTGTTTTAGTGCCCTTCGTAAAGCATTCCCTTTTCACCAGCTCCGATGGCCCCATTGGAGTGGCCATGACAATGGATGTTCATTTTACCGCTATAAAAGGGTTTAATGATTAAAAGGCCGCACCATTGCACTCAGCCACAAAACTCATTCTTCCACTTCTGTGGAGCCCTTTGATTCAAAATGTTCTTTTGACAGGATCAAGAGTGGTTTTCATTCTGTCGGGCAGCAGAAACATCTGCATTTTTTATCCTCTGCCTCCTCCTCAGTGCACATAGTTAATGTGTAATTAATGAAACATCCCTTCTCGGAGTGGCACACAATCAGGGTAGGTCTCCCACCAACCTCGCTCCAGCTCCAGTAAAGCAGGTTTGCTTTTATATCCTTGTACTCTCATTCAACAGTAGTAATAAACCCAGTTCCAGGCTTATCTAGCCAGCTTACATCTTAATCTTTCTTTTTCCTCCCCCTCCCCTCTCTCTCTCTGTCTCCTCAGGGAAAAGAGATGAAAAAAAAAGAACTTCTCTTTCTTTTGGGTTATCCGAGCACATTGGGAGGGGGGAACCAAACACACCGCAACATTCAAAGCAAAATAGAGAGAACAAGGGGTCTAGGGAAAAAGTCCCCTCCTCCCTCCTTTCCCTGGAAGAAAAAATAAAGACCTTGGTAAGTAGTCAAGCAAGCTGAAAAGGCAGTTACACAGGAAGGATTTCTAAGCCCTATAGGGTAGGGCCTTCAAGAGTAGGGAAGTTCTGTCTCTCATTATTGCAACACATCTAAAATCTAACACACAACGTGTCAGAAAACTGCTGCATCCTTCCACACAGGAGAAGCCTCGTCATTTGCTCTTCCATTTGCAGAATTTTGAGGTCTGGGAGTGTGCTTGAGAAATATAACATTAATGCCCAAGTACTCTCAAGTCTAAGGTTATATATTGCACAGTGATTGATGAATGTTTCATAATTGTATTTACTTATATAAGGTTTATATTAATTTGCTTAATCTTTGTTAATTTTACCATGAATGACTATGTAGAATAATGGAGGAATGTACCTCTAGCATTTGTTCAATTTTAATAACACCTCAGCAACACTGGATGGGTTCTAAGTGATCAAAATGGACTCAGATGGATAATGGTCCACCAGCAGCTTTCAGGTTTGTTCTCAGAGCAACATTTATGCAGCTGATCTAGAGAGGATTGCACTGTGAGCGAGTTGCCATAAAGAGCCTTCCTTTAGAAAAACACAACAAGGCAAAGACAAGCAACAGATCAAAAGGAGAAATACGTGGGCCCATGTTAATCCTACCTGCAATAATTTAAAGTAGAATATCTGTGAAATTCAGGAGATGTAGGCCACATGAGGAAGCAAGCCCATTACTTTTAAGCTTGCTTGGCTGTGGAGCTGTGACCCTTAATGTCCCATGTCTGGCTTTCTGTGGTTCTCAAAGAGGAAGTGGTCCCAAAGATTCATTTTGAGCTAAAGGCTCAGCTGCAGATGTAGCAGAGAGAGAGAAGTATCAAAGAAAATTTGCTTACTAAGAAATTTACTTCTGAATGAAGTCTGTATCATGCCAATCTACTTAAAAACTCAAGCCAAAATCAGGAAGTAGATTTGCCTGGAAGAAAAAGTTCAGAGGAAAATCACAGTGTTCCCTTATCTCTTGATGCTCTTGCACAGCTGGGCTTCCTCCTGTCCAAGGATTTTGCCCACCCAGAGGAGATAGAAGCCACAGATGTAAGCCACTCCTTCTATTGAAAGGAAACATACCTTTGCTTCACAGTTTTTAGGACCATGTCCTAGTTGTCCAACTCCACTCAATTGGAAATTGTGTCTCCTATTAATGTATCCGTAAATGAGCAAAGTTCACAGATAAAAATGAAAGCACACTGAAGATATTTTGCCCCCCTTCTGAATTAGTCGGATTGGAAGCTTTCCCCTTCCTGCATGTAAGGAAGAAAGCAGATTTCTTCCCAGAAGCCTGCATGTGATTCCTTTTATATTCCTGGTTTCCAAGAGCTGAAATTGAGTGCATAAAGCATATCCACTTTTGTACAGTACCCTTAATCTGAACATTTAATAGTGTTCCAATAAAATAAGATTAATATAGTAAACAGTTGCAAATATAAAATGCTGCAAATATTGTCTCTTTTCTTTGGAACCATAGCTTTGGAACCATAGAAGGAAGACCTGCCTATGAATTCAAGGACCTGATAAAAATTTGGTACAAAAATACCCATCCAGGGTGATACACAACCAGTGCAGTTCTTGTGCCAGTCCAGTCCTGGGAAACCCCCAAGAGATCAGCAGACTTACTCTGTTCCATCCTGGTCACATGTACAGCAAAAATCAGTTTTCAGTCTGACACAATACAGACTCTGTCACAGTCCAATGTTATTTGTCCTACAAATAGGAAGAATCAAGATTTGAAGCAGGGCAAGGGTAACAAGCATCTTGCAACATAACACTTTGGGCCGAATTCCACATGCACAGCTCCCACTGAGATCCAAATATGGGCAACATTTGTTTCCAGATTGAGCACAGAATGTGTCTCTATTGTTATTGAAATGAAAAAGGGCATAAGCTTTTGAACATTTTTCCATTGGTCAGACTTGCCAGCGCAACCTATGTCCAGTGATCAGAAATAATTTCCCTGAACCACTTATTTTCTGTTTCCACAATGACCTAAGTCATTGGAGATAGCAGATGGACAAAAAGAGACACATTTTCTGTGGGTAAACTTCGCTCAAGACGGTTGGCTGCAGCCATGCTTAAATAAATGGCCTCTTCTTGTAAAAGAAGCATGTCCTTCTCATCACATGCTAGAGGAAGGCTGGTGTACTGGGAGGGCCTGGAACAATTGCAACAGTCACTGAGCTGCACTGCGATACATTTGAATTCTGGCCAGAATCTGGGAAGTTCACGTTAGCCTTGCCAGACCATTCAGAGAAAACGGGCTTCAAAGAGAACTTTTTACCCTTGATTCCAAAGTGTAAGTGAGTATGGAAAGAGTATAATGTTTGCTGTTGGGATTAGCCCCCCACCGCGTCAGCCACATATGAGCGCACTGAAAATTGGCGGCGTGGAGGGGGAAGCCTCTCAGCTCGCTGCAGCTGAGCTAAACCCAGGGTAGATTTCCAAGCACCAAAGCAGAAGGTGTGTGAACCTCATTATCATCTCCCAGCACAGAAAAGAAACAAAGCAGAAATCACACTGAAAGGAATGGAAACCAAAGGCCATGTAGGATGGGAAAACATTCCCTATTTTAAGTAGTATAAGAAAACTTTCAGTAATATTGAGGGACTGCTTAAAAGGGCTTGTTGCACAGCAACATGCAAAACAATCAGTTAGAATTTATGTTGTAAAGAAAATGATAATTCTGGTTAAAATTATTTTAGAGGAATTCTTCTGTTCCATGAAGACATAATAGGATATTCTCCTTTATTAGATGGCCAGCACTCTCCTCAGTTTAGAAATGACTGGTGTCATGTTGCACCAGTTTTTGCTCATGCAGACTACTCAAGTGTAACTCAAATCAAAGAGTCACTCTACCCAGCATGACCTCAAGGTTTTTTCTTTCTGTTCTAGCATCTCTCTTCTGCTCCTTCCTTGACCCATGAGTTTCTACAGGAGCATTGTGTAGCTCCAACTCTTAAGAACCAATTTTGACTTCTCAGGGTATCTTCCAGAGAGAAAGTTCTATCTGCACAAGGAATAAGATGCTCACCCTTGGCATCATTACGCTTGGTGATTTCCCTCACTATGGTATTCATAGCCCCACAGTGAGAGGTCTGAATTCTTCAGACTGGGCCTGGGGAAGAGTTATGCACCACAGACCAAGCTGAACAGCCAGCATGCTGAACAAAAAAGTGCCTGAGGTGGCTTTGCTGCAGTGCTGAGAGAGGCTGAACTAGGCACCTCACACCCTCCTCCGTGTGCACAGGGGACCGCAGAGACACGTATTTCAGATGCCAAGTTTCACACCCAGAGCCACGAAATGGAAACCAATTTCCCTGAAGAAGTAAGGATGGCCAAGAGAAACATTACCTAGAGCCATTAGCAGAAATGACAGGGAGCTGAACACTGGGCAGCAAATGGGACCAGCACAAAGGAGAGAGAAGTGCGAGTGCTGTCCTGCCTCCCTTTGCCAGTGCTGGGAAAAGAAGGATACAATGCAGTGCAGTAATACAGGAGGACATAAGCTACTTGTAAGAAAGGAAATTGTTCTGAGAATTGATTTCTATATATGTGGATTTGGTACCACAGACTGAACTTCCGATTTTTTATTCTAAGCTCTCAATGGACATGAATAACAACCTCCAGATGAAACTTTGTCAAAAGGGTAGAATCTGTTGGGCCATGTCAGTTGACCACAAATGAAAGCATCTTAACATTGCCATCTCACCTATGAGTGTTTGAAAAAATTGTTTTCTAAATACTCTGTTTAAATATAGATCTAAGAAATGCTTAGTTTGCAGACTAAGTAACAACTATCTCTCCAAACCTCATGCTGGGTGCTGGGTGATGCCACTTTGGATAAAAGCAGATGTTGAAAAGTCCATTCATATATTGAGAGTTATTAAGGAACAGAATTTTGTCTGGGTAGGACAAAATGGGAAAGAAACTATGTCTTGAATCAGTAAAGTGAGACTGTGATACATATTGTGGCAGTGCTGTTTAAACCACCTCTCATTGTCCTCCTCGCTTCCTTTATACCTCTACTTCCATTCCCATCTGTCCCCTCCTGTGTTAGCACAAAGAGTTTTGTAGCGCTGTGGTAAAAGAAGACATTAACTAATCTGATTGAAAAATAATCCAGAAAAAATACAACCATGTTTTTATTCTCACACAGATCAGTTACTGGATATGGTTTGCTGTAGGGGTCATGAGAACAGCTGCAGTAGCATGGAGGAGGATGTGATGCAGGAAAAAGAAGCAAATAAAGCAGCAGTGATGCCAAAAAATGGCTCATATAACCACAGCCTGAAGAATTACATTGTATAACACCAGATTTAATGAAAAAGTAAAATTGCGTATCAGGGATGTGCACCTGTCCTTCTCCACTTACTTGCATAGAGATATATCTGCCATGTAGTTGTAAGATAAATTTTAAAGAATATATATGTTTCTAAATCAAGAGGTAGTCATGTTACACAGCACTGAAGGCTCCACTGCTTGCCTGAACCGCTCATGGATTCATGGTCATTGTTAGTATTTCTGAGCCTTTATCTGATACCTCCTGCTTTACTGTTCTGGGTCCAGAATGTGAGTTCTAAAGTATTCACACTGTTTTCAGACGATCTTTATTTCCATATGACATGGCTTCCTTAATGTAAAGCACATGAATTGATTGCTTAATCCAGCATAGTGGTTTGCTGGATGCAGAAAAACTCCTGCCACTGTTAAAAACTCCTGCTGCTTCTACTAATACAGGTGCAGCAACCGGGCTGTTTGTGGGGGTTTTTTTTTCAGACCTTATAGACTGTTTAGGAGTGTCTCTTGTGCAAGGGCAGAAGGAACAGCTACAACTCCGAGGCTATCAACAGTTTTAAAAGAGAAACCAGGGAAAGAAGGAAATAAATAGAAAATAAACTCTCATTACAAACAGTCCTAGAAATAATAATTTCTAGATACAAGCTTTCCTAGCAGGACTGAGAAGAATAGCTTGCTTCAAACATAGCACTGCCCTATCCCACTTGTGCCCAGTGTAAGCATGCCCTTGAAATGGATACAGCTGTAAGGTTCATTTTGCTATCTGGGCTCAAAGACCTGATTTAGTAGTGCTTCTTTTTTTAAAATCTAAATGCCTGTATGCTCATTTACAATGTTGATTGCCTTTTCTTGATGGTTTGGCTTCAGAAACATGCTGTGGAATTTAAATTTGTCCCCCTCCCATGCTAATGTTGGCATTATTTGTGTGTAAACACATTATATGGGATAGCAGAAATGTAAATGAGATTTCGATGTTGAGTTGATTTATAAACAGCCAGTCTCCTAATTTATTGAAGTTGTCTTTGTGTCGTTTGCACATGATTAGCAGCATATAACATACATAGGGTGCCCTTCTGTAACATGTTCAGAAAGAAGAAATGCAAACTGTATACCATTATAACACCAAATGAAGATCTTATTGAGCTTCAAGATGCTTTGAAACATGTAGTTACTAACTTAACTCTGCCTGTGAACTTGTCCTCATTAACTCCATAATTAGCAAGATCATGTTTGATCTTGGAGTTCATTAGACATTGCAGCTGGAAGATTGTTTCAGTTTTAACACATCAGAATAGACAATTAAAGTGATAATAAAGAATCAATATAACTTCCCTGTTTCTTAGATTTTTTCAAGGTTGCAGTGTGCCTAATTAAACCTGGTTTGAAACAGTGAAAAATTAAAAAGTAATGTGGTCACATTTATTTTGGTTTAACAGGCTATTTAAAAGACTGTTTGAAATGTGCCCTGGGAAATAGTTTCTACACACATGATGAGTAAAGAGTTGGGATGATTTCAGATTCAGCTGCTGACTTAACTGAAGACTTGAGTAGATATTATGCTCATGTCCCTTCTATTGTCTGTGCCACATGCAAGTCTCCTTCCCTCCTTTTACTTCGTGACTGGACCCAGCCTTATAGCTCACATCAGCTGATGCTCCAGTAAAAAGATACAATTTTTCAGGTCAAGTTACTTGCATGTCTCTGACTTTTCCACAACACAGGCCCAACTGATCAGTAAGTTCACTTTCCAGAACAGCAGCCTGATTCTCCAGTGCATCAGGATGTCCTTGTACAAGACTGTAAAACTGGTCTAATGTTGAGAGGATCTGCAGCAGAGCTAAGTCTGAATTCACACCATTAAGGTGCTCCTTCCCCCACTGCTGTCCCCACAGGAGACAGACTGGGATCCTCAAACACACTAGTGGTTCTCCAGTTGTTATCACAGTGTAGAAAGCAGTATAAACCAGAGGAAAAAAAGAGCGGTCTGTGCTCAGAAACCCCATATTCAGGTGGGCCTGATTCTGTTTTCTGCCTATCTTTGGTGTGGTAAGTAACTGAATTGTAATACATTTCTGTGTTTCTCTTTTCCAATGTCAGGGTGAGGTTCTTAGACTAAATACCAGAAGAACATGTAGGACACTTCAATGAAATGTTCTATTTAATGAAATGCAGTAACATTCTAAACAAGATTAGCAAGATTCAACATCCTCCTTCCACTTACGTATTTTTACTTCAATTCTTCATCATTCTCATTTAATAAGCATAGTTAACTGAAGACATGAATCATGTCACTGAGGGAGAAATGGATAATGAAGGACCACTGAAGCACTAATCCAACTAATCTTGCCTTTGGCTCTTGAATTTGTGTAGATCCCAACAGTAAATACTAAGTTCCAAATTCACCCAATTGATTTCAGTGGCCTATAGGGTGCCACATATTTCATTTTGTTTGCAATCATTTGAAACGAAATTATTTAAAAAGATATTAATGCTTCATTGCTTTAAACTGAAACAGACTCTAATGATTGGCATTTGGGGCAGATTATAGAAATAGGGTCAGATCCCTTGTTGGTGTGAGTCCATCAAAGAGAGCGACAATGAGAATCTTAGCTTATGTATCCTGGATATAATACCCTTCAAATATGGCAGAATTAGGGGGAAAAACCTGCCTGTGTCCAAAAATTGTTGTGCCAAGGTGATGATAGACAAGCAGATAGCAACATCTAGGCTTGATTTTCTTCACTGTGGCACACTGCAGTGCCTATGCTACAGGTTTTGGTTGCAAATGAGGGCTAGTCCACTGGCATCGGCCCACACCCTTGCAGAGCTACACAACAGGCTGATGCTGATCCAGCCATACCTGCACTGTCCTAACTCATGGGTCACCCCCAGGCATGACCCTTGACAAAAAATCATTTGAAGCACTTGTAGAGGGACCTTGTCTTTCAAAATATCTTGTCCTGATATCAGTTATGTCCCATGTGCTGTATTTCCAGTGCCCTGTACAACACCAGGTCACCTTGGCATGATATAGATACTAACCTGGCTTGTAGCTTTACCAACTATCACCTCATAACAAATATGACTTTAGTGGGAGCTGCACTGCTCCATCAGGGCAGTTCTCAGCTAGATGGGCAGAGTGACTAGATGAAGACTGGGAGGACAGACAGCATCATAAAAATTTTGTCCAGATGCAATCCTCCAAGAATTGCCTGTGCTCACGTGTCAAGGACACCTGTTTGTTGCAGACCCCACTGCCACCCCTCTGCGTAGGCTGAGGCTATGGAGAGCACTGGGTCCTGTTCAAAATGGAACAGAGGCTCTCAGGGGGAGGCAATGACATCCACAGCATCTTAGGGTCATCATGGCACCACATGTGCTGGAGTGAGGCTGAAGGCTCTATCGGTCAAGCCATGGAATGGCATCTGGCTACAACATGGCTGTGGCTTCCAGCCAGCAAGAAGAGTCCCTGCTTCCTCTTGAGGGCACCTCAGCACTATGGACATGGGACACTTGTTGCCTTTGGACTCAGGGCCTGGAGACAGTCTGGGATCCATCACTACTCTCAGCACTGATAGAAAAAATTGCACCCTTGCTTTGCCCATAGAATGCTTGGTTTCCTGAGAGAGACAACACCACAGGCACCCTTGGGCCGCAGGACTCTTCAATACAAATGAAACGAGCTTCCTTATAGACAAATTGTTTTTTCTTCTCTTCCCTGTCTGGGAAGTCTAGAGAAGGAAACAAGTGTGCCAATGTGCTCTGGCTCTGTGGATTGTCTTTTCCTGGAAGGGCTGTGCTCTCCCAGGATCCCTCTCCCTGCTGGGCAGGGCAGCGCTGCTGGACTTTGGGGAGGTTGTTGGTGCAACATCAGCAGTGTCCCTTGAATGCCAACACTCATTCTCCATGTGAGCAGTGTTTCTGTGGCCAGCAGCAGGGTTATGTCCACAGAGCTGCACCAGTACTAGATACAGTTTTATTCTCCCCTCATTTTATCTTATATGTTCTCTGATGCACAAGACAAAACCCTTCCCTGGGCTGTTTCCTGCTAATGAAGGGATTTTTGTGCGTTGTGGCTTAACATGTTTCCAAGAGGCAATCCTATTGCTTTATCCATGCAAAGTTAAAGATTTTGCCTCATTTTCTGTCCCCGTGGCATTCAGGAGGTTCATGTGCAAAAAAAAAAAAAAAAAAAAAAAAAAAAAAAAAAAAAAAAAAAGGGCTTGCAGTCCCCAGGCTGATTTTGGGATGGTTTATACTATCTCTAAACAGCAGGTTAATTTCAGTTGACACTTATTTATGAAAGCACAAAGTCTGGTGAGGTAATAAAAAAGTCAACTCCAAGAGAATATATAGCCTTAGATTTTCTTACCTAACATGGTTTTATTTAGAGATTTATTGAGCAAAATAAAGATTTGCCTGGCAAATAATGTTATCAATTGCTCCATATTTTAAAATATTTTGAAAGCGCATACAAAAACCAGATTAATTTCCTTGTACACGATCTACTGTGGGGTATAAACACGTTTTATTCAGTGACTAGCCAAGAAAATGTAAATTAACCGTCTGACATTTGGGAAATTCGTGTGGCTGAATTATATGACTTGTATATTTGGAAAACCCATAGAGTTTGTTAGCATCCAGGTGGATGTTAATTTTAAATAACAGCCTGGTCAGATGCTGAGGTTTCGGTGTTGAATCAAAGATACAGAAGCTTCTGCCATCTCTATCCTTTTACCTATGTAAAGTTAGAGGATTTGTTGCCTGAGATCAGTTTCCAGAGAGGCTGAAGGAATAACACATCTGGTCACCTGCGAGCTGACTCCGCCTCTGCTGCCCTGGTGCTGTTGGCCACTTCTCCCACGGCGCGGGGTAAGAGGGACCCCCCGCTCCCAGGACAGACCCAGGGCCGCTGACTGGGTCCATGATCCCGGCTCCTCTCCCCATCTTTGTGGGCAGGGAAGAATGGAGTGGTAGCGCACCGTTCCCTACACAAATCTGCCGTTCAGCGGGGCGAGGTCGGGAAATAATGAAGTCAGCACATTAGTGCCTTGCCCGCTGAGCTCACACTGCTGAAAGCTGCCGGTGGGTGAATTTCCCAGCGTTTGGAAACTTTGTCTCAGTTCTGCGGGTTTGCTCAAGTGTGCGATGGCTGTTTGCAAAGGGAGCTTTCCCGCTGGGTGGGTTTGCTTTCCTCCTCACGGCTCAGGGAAGGTGAGAGCTCTCCTTCATGTCTCCCCTGCCCCCATTGCTGCCCCTCGCTCACCCCACAAACACAAAGCTCTTCCAGCGGGTTCCCTCCACCGGGGAGCTTTTCCCTCTCCCAACTCCCACACTGGGACATTTTTCCACATTTCCAGGATTACGGCCACTTTCACTTAGATCTATGTGTGTTGCCTCCAAATACAAAGAAGCACTTGGGGACGGGATTAGTAGGATTAGAAGAGATTCACATATGTCCAGTTCAAGCAATTGGTATTCAAAGCTTTACACTTCCAAATGCCACCAAGAGAGAGAAAAGGAGCTGGGAGCTTGCTTTGCATTTCAGCACCTTCCTGCGGGGGACAGGGACCTTTGTCTGGGACGGGGGGGACACACAAATCCCACCCCCACCCCTCTTAATCCAACACTCCTTAGCCACCAGCTCCTCTTCAGTGCCACCGGTGGGGCTCTGCTATAATAACCCCAATAAGGAGCGACAACTATCGCGGCTTTCGCCATTCTCCTTTTCAGATAGCCCTTCTGCACACTTTTGGCACTTTCTGCTGGGGTCTGGCAGGAAAACCAAGGTACTGTACCGTGCAGTTTGTTACTGTGCATCTTGCCTGTTGATGTAAAACAAGAGAGCATCACTGGGTTTAGAATATAAAGGCAAAAAATTCCAAAAATATTGCCGTTGTTCATACTAAGTTAAATCTTCATATTAGTGAACTGCTCATGCTAGTAAGGCAAATCCTTAAGATTAAACAAGTGCATTAGGTATTTCTGACAAAGCAGTGGGAAAATCTACTTTTTCCCATTTAATTCTGGATAGTCTGCCTTCCTTGTTGCTTTTAGGTGGTGATTTCCTGATGTTACACACATCAGCAAAGGCCGCACTTATGTTGCATATCTTGCATTTTGGCAATCCCTCCAAGTGTGAACAAATCATCTCGTTCAAAAATCAAGAGGAAGGCTTTGATATTAGACAGTGTAACAAACCTCTCTGTAGTACAGTGAGAGATTTTTGAAGCAGAGCAGGTGGAGCCTTATTTAAATACATTCATCAATTAATTAATTCATTCATTCTTTTGTTCAGTCTTTCTGCTCACTTTCTGCTCACTAGGATAAAAGCTCCTGTAGAATACTATATTGTTTGCTGTGACTTATGAGGGACAGGACCATATACAATCAGATTAAAAAAATCAAGCAAACAGAAAAAGAAACTTTCTATACCCTGAAGAATGTCCTTTAAGTGATTTAAAAACAACTTTCCAATAAGTATGTATTTGTTTTACAATTTTCAGCCCACAAATTAAATTTTAGAGCATATTAAATTTCAGAGTATATTAAATAGGCTGAAGAAAACGGAAACGTTGCTAAAATAACAAAGATGGTCTCTTAGTTATTTCCATTTACTTTTATCTTTAAAAGGCATGGAGTCCTGAGTGAATATTAGCTGAAGTCAATATATTTAATATGAATTTACTAATATCAGAATAAGGCAGCACAAAATCCAGTGGGTCTTTTTTCTCATTAAAATGCACCAAGTTTGAGTTGATATTTTGTTAGCTTGCTATTTTTGCAATTCCAAGTCTTATTTCAATAAAAATAAATGGGAAAGGATGCCATGAATTTCCAGATCAAAGGAACTAAGTGTGTGGATTCTAGTGATTTTGGAAAGTCACAAAATTTTGCAGTGTACAAAGGACTCTATAAGACTTCAGAAAGATGGAAATCCTTAAAATATTGAAAACCAGCTGGGCCTCTGCAATTTAGGAAAAAGGTAGTGATATCTGCAAAATCTCGAGCTGCAACATGCTGATTATCCTTTATGGGTGCCAGCCAGCTGTGGAGAAGAGGCTCTCTTAGTAACAAAGCTGATGAGAAGACAACTCAAGGCATACGTACCTATGAATGTGATTTTAAATGGAATTTTATTTTTATTTCATTTCACTCAGAAGTGCTGAGAATAATTAATTCCTACTGCATCTGTTATCATCAGTCATGCAGAGCTATAAAATAAAAAATACATGTAATTTCTTGCTTCTTTACCTTTTATAGTTCTGATTTTTGTTGCCTAATCCTATCTATCTACCTATCTATCTATGCTAGTATTCCTCAGAGTGAAGGTTTTACACATCTCAGTGTATCCATATTTTTGGGGTCAGTTGTTCTTACCATACTACAAGCAGTAATTGTTAGCAAGACTGGATTATGTGTGTCATCCCACTCCAGAAATGTATTCTTTGTGTCTGGAAGAACCTTCGAATTCTCACCTCCCCAAGTATACAAAACAGCTGAAAGAAAAAAGGGTAGTGTAAAAGCAGTGCCAACTGTTTGTTTTGCTGTGTGCAAACTGGCTGAGAAGAAGCTGTAGCTCCCGAAATCCTGTTCCATCCCATGCTCCCAGTCAGCAGTATTTCTGACAGCCAGGCAGAGTACTACGGGCACTAACTTCCACCAAGGAATCTCCCACGTCCCATGTACTTCTTCTCTAAATTAAATTTGCTGGGTTCATATGGGACTCTGAAACCACTGAGTTTGTGTTGTGTTTTACCAGGGACCCAGCTAAGCACCTCTGCAAGGAAGTATTTTCCTGACAAAGAGATGATGGCTTCAGGCTAGATCTGGATACAAGAAATTGCTGCTACTGGGCACCCACCTTTATTTCGGGTGCAAAAGAGTAACAGGCAAAATGGTTTCAGCAGTGGTATTAGCAAACTAGAGAAGATGACCTGCATTCCATTCATGGGTCCTTCCCTGAAAACAGTTTTGCTTAGCATTGGCTGCTGGAAAGAAAATGTGAGCTGCCTTAGCTGAGCTTGGTGCCTATGGCTGGCATGAGCTCTTTTAAAATCTCATTATTAACATTTTGCTAATCAATTTCCTTCTTGGGAAACAAATATGAAAGGGTCTGCCCCCAATTAAAGCATTTTTGTTTAAAAACTAAATGATCTCATTGGAGTAATTAAGCGCTTCCTCAAAGTGCTCACTGGTTCTTTATTGCAAGGAACAGCACTGGTGATTTGAATTTTAGGGGCCTGACCTCTGAGTCTATTGAAACCAGGAGACATCAGTCAGCTTCAGTAAGGTTTGGTTCTGGCCCTGACAGGTCTCATAATAAGCAAACAAACACCACAGTTTGTCAGTGTTTCAATAGTTAATAATTAACCTCTGCCATAAGCTGGTGAGAAAAGATGGCTTTGGTGGACCTTGTCTTGTCTCCCTCTCTCTCTCTTTTAAGAGACAGAGGTGGGACTTTTATGATCCCCAATACTATTGTGTCTGAGCACTTCTAAGCGTGCTCCAAGCTGCCAAGAATTACAGGCTCCCAATGTTATATCCACAGGTTTGTAGGTTTTCCATTCAAACGACACATGCTATGCCCCAGCCCAGGCTGAAGGGAGGACCAAGAAAACCACCCATCTCCTCCAGCACCACAGCCCTGTGCCTGGCTTTAAGCACTCACCAGGCACCACTGTCCCTGTACTTGCACTCTTTGGGGGCTGGGGGCTTCTCTGAGATGGGCTGGGGCTGTCACCCCTCTCATGTGAGACATGAACATTTCTGATGTGGAGTTCTGCAGGTGCAGTGGGGCAATGACCATTAGGCTACACTCTACCAACACTATCCTTTCCCATGAGCCTGCTTTCTGACCATCACTCTTCTCTTTTGTACTTGTGTTTGATGTTATTTTCCTCCAGTGTATTTTATTTTCCGTTTCTGGAATCACATTTACATTAACAGTGCAATTGTCACTGAAAAGGGACTGCCTTCATCTGCAACCTTAAACAAGATGAGAATCGAGAATTATTCACATTGTAAGTGTGGGAAAATGTGATTTAAATGATGCAAAAAACTTACATAGTAAAGTCTCCCTGAATATTTGAAGTTTCAACAGCTTAGCTGAAAGAAGTAATAGCAAGATACTCAGCAGTTATTTATAAGAACAGCCTTATGCCTTAGCCAGGCCAGATTTTACCATCGTTTCTGGTGTTCATTAGCATCTCATTGCACATGTCGTCCCATTGATCCCAATGGAACAAGCCCACACAATAGACTTCTATTCAAGGGTGGTGAAGGCAGTCCATACGCCCATCCCCAAACACTGAGACATGGAAAAGGTTTGTGAATAGACTGCAGATAATTTTTGTTGTGTCTTCTAGAATTTGTACTAGCCTATTATTAACCTGTAAATATTCACTGGAAACATGCATTGTTTAAAATTGAGATACAAAATGAGACAAGGATTTTTTTGCCTTCTCTTTAGTGAGTCTTCCATGCTTTTGAATGTGTAGTGGAAAAATTATTCAATAATTTCTATGACTTTATTTGTTTTCACTATGGCTATGAAAACTAAATTGCATTACACTTGTTTTTGAGATGGCAAAACATTTAAATCTTTATTGGTTAGAACACTAATGCTTTCACACTGAGATAACTGTAAATATTTGAGAAGCTTACTTAACCTCAGCGCATCTGGGATTTCTGATGGGGAAGATTTGGGGGGAGCGTGAGGGCAGCTCTCCTGTACACTGTATCCATCTCCCACCCAGCTGATATTTAAGTATTCTATATGACTTAAAGAATAGCACAGTAATCATCAACTATATAAAGCAGTGAGTGAGTTCTTAGAAGTCATTATGTGAGTTTCATTATCAAGCGTGGAGAAAGTTCACGATAATAAGAATGCAAAAAACTGCAAATGACATGGAAGGGCAGAAATAAAAAGAAAACTTACTCATTTTAGAATGCTAATATTTTAGGTGTGAATATGGGCCAGAACAGAAAGGCAAAAGTGAAAATAAATACAGGCCTTTGAGCAGCATTATTATCCTTCAACACTGTGTCAAGCCAGATGTGATTCCAAACTGTGTGGCAAATGTTTCTGCCAAGACTGTCAGGTTTAGCCCATTCGGCATTCCTGAAATGTGCACCACTGTCTAAGCACTACACAATGGAAACATGTATCACAGTCTGGGCTCTGTGGCCGTATTTTGGAGATAATGCAAGTTTTACCAACCAGCTGAAATTGAACTATTTAGTGGATGCATATTCAATAACAATGACAGGTTTGTTCTTAGGTTTTTTTCCCTGGAATTCCAAAGACGGCAAAATATTTCACTGCTGACTATTACTATGGCATGTCTGATAGCTGAAGAAACATTCAAACAGATTTTCTAGAATCTTTTCTCTTTGTAGAATTCAGGTTTCAGGTGCATTCACTACAGAAAAAGAAAGGAATTACATGCAAACTGTTGATTGTTTTTTATTGTTTATGGAAACTAATTTCCTACTTTTGGTAGAAAATATCATATATCAGAGGATTAAAAATTTGCACACCTCTAATTAGATTTGGACTTTTTAGATTTTATTACTAAGGTTCTGTGTCATATTTTTTCCAGAAGTTTTGCAAATCAGTATTTAAATACAGAAAATAAAATATCATCCTTAACTGCACTGGAATGTCTGTCAGTTATTTCCTTTAAGTTTAAATTATCTCCAGAAGCAGTGCCCGGTATGGACCTGACCCTGTTGTATACCACAGAATACTTTGAAGATATCAGTAAGTGCTCCAGTTTCATACTTAAAGAATACAGAGAATTTGTTCTGACCCCTTGTTGCCTACGAATTTAAAATTATATGAATGGAGAAGAATTTTTCTCTATCCAGGCAAAGGAATTTTATCTCTGGGTCTATCAGACCACTGAATTTGACTACAGCTGCCAGGACAGCCTTCTTTTCCCTTCCTAGGCACTGCCTTCATACTGCCCTGCTACCAGAAAGCAAATTCATGATAAACACAAAAACTAAAACAGTCTTGCAGCCTATTCATTTTGGCGATGTCAAAGTGTCAGATGACAAGATACTCTCAATCTGAATTATACCATCAATCTAAATAAAATCCATTAGTACATCTAGAGCAAAAGCAGCAAGCAGTTAGGGAATCTCAGCCTTCCTCTCTAAAATAAAGTGTGTGCTGTTTAGAAACAACCAAATTTCAGCTTTAGCGCCCAGTGCTGTGCAGCACAACCCCTTTGTAGCAGCACTTCTCTCACAGAAAGCCAGCTGAGAGCTTTCTTTTAATGCCGTGATCTTGGTTTCTTCAATTGTATCGTCAATTACTTGTAGTGATAAGAGTTGTAACTACTTTTATACTGAAAGTACGATTGTCAAATACCAAAATTAAATTAAAAACAAGCAGAGCTAGCGAAAAGTAATAGCAATAAACCATAAAAATGAATGGACTTCTAATAGACTCTAAAGAAAAATATGTAACACTGGTGTAAGCACTTTTCATATCGCTAATTAGATTCTATGTCGCCGGCCAGATCACTTAAAGTCAGGGGGAGAAAGATTTAATATTCTGTCATAGAGACACTGTGCAAGAGCAAAGTACGACCAATTTCCCTACCAAACTCTATGATAATGCAAAATCGGACACTGCCTTAAAGTTCACCCATTAACTAAAATCCAGTTTTTGTAAAGGCAGAATTTCGATTCGGGTAGCCTCTAAACCCAAAATCCTCCCCGCTCGCCGCCGCCGGGTACGTAGGGGGTTGAGTGCCCCACGCTCCGGCTCGGTGCCGGCGCTGTGCGGGACGGGACGCTCCTGCACCTCATACTCCGAGTCTCCTCGAGCAGTTTGTCTTTCCAGAAAAAGCACGTTTCCCTTCCTCACTAAATCTCTGCCTTTATGAAAATAGGAATTAAAAGGTGGAATAGAACACGTTAATTTGATGTAGTTACGACCTAGCCGTATTTTTCACCCTCTTTGACTTCCCGAATAGCGAAACATTTGGTTTTCTGACTCCTGCGGTTTAATTTCGTTGCTGTGCCGTCGGAGGCAGTTTCGTTGTTGTTTGAACCGAGACTTCTCCGCAGCCCTATCCCGAATGTCCCTGGCCGAGGGATGGCGGGCATTTGTCCGGCACGGAACGACGGTGGCGAGCGCAGCCAGCGCGCCCCGAGGCAGCGCGGACCCCCGCCGGCCGAGCGCACCCATCGCCGGGACGGGACAGCCCTGCCGGAAAGTGTCCGGGTGGGTCTGCTCCCCCGTGGCTGCGGCCAGGAGGGACAATTCCCACGCACCGCTCTGATGCGTCTTTTTTTTGTTTGTTTTTTTTTCTTTCCTTCTTTCTTTCCTTCTTTACTTCCTTCCCCCTTTCTCCCTTAGTCATTTTCTCCCTCTCCTTCCTCTTTCTTTCTTTCTTTCTTTCTTTCTTTCTTTCTTTCTTTCTTTCTTTCTTTCTTTCTTTCTTTCTTTCTTTCTTTCTTTCTTTCTTTCTTTCTTTCTTTCTTTCTTTCTTTCTTTCTTTCTTTCTTTCTTTCTTTCTTTCTTTCTTTCTTTCTTTCTTTCTTTCTTTCTTTCTTTCTTTCTTTCTTTCTTTCTTTCTTTCTTTCTTTCTTTCTTTCTTTTCTTTCTCTTCTTTCTCTGTTTCTTTCTTTCTCTTTCTCTCTTTCTTTCTCTTCTTTCTCTCTTTCTTTCTTTTCTTTCTCTCTTTCTTTCTTTTCTTTCTCTTCTTTCTCTGTTTCTTTCTTTCTCTTTCTCTCTTTCTTTCTCTTCTTTCTCTCTTTCTTTCTTTTCTTTCTCTCTTTCTCTTTCTTTTTCTTTCTTTCTTTCTCTCTCTCTCTTTCTTTCTCTCTTTCTTTCTTTTATTTCTCTCTTTCTCTCTTTCTTTTTCTATCTTTCTCTCTTTCTCTCTTTCTTTCTCTCTCCCTCTTTATTTCTTTCTTTCTTGCTTGCTCTCTTTTTCTTGCTCTTTCTTTCTTTCTTTCTTTCTTTCTTTCTTTCTTTCTTTCTCTTTCCTTTTTTTTTTCCCTCCCTTTATCTCTTTCCCTGTGCCTCTTTCCTTTATTCATCTATGTTTTTCCCTTTCCTTCGAGCTGCAAAGGAAAGCCAGCAAGGAAGGCTGGCCGCGACAGGCAGTGTTATGGCCAGCGATCGTGCTGGAGAAGGGCTGCTTATCTCCGAAACGACTTTCCCGGCGATGCTCCCTGTGCTCGAGATTTAACCTCGCGTATCTTTCCCAGCTCCTTCCTTTGCCCTAAGGCGATCCCGAGCGGAGCCGAGTCCAGCCGCCCCGTCCCGTGAGGGGGATGTTGCGGCAGTGCATGCGGGACTGGCCCGCACAGCTGAGACAGGGACGTTGGGAAGCAGAAATATTCCCGGGGAAGGGGAGAGAAAATTGTTAATAATATTTCTTCGAGTGACAAGCCCACCTTTTCTTCCCGTCCCAGCGCCCGCCCCTCTCGCCCCGCCGTGCACCGGCGGCACCGTAGTCCGGTATCGTCCCCCGGCCCCATCCCGAGGAAAGCCCCAGCCGGAGGTGAGCGGGGCTCGCAGGAGCAGCTCGCCCTGCCGGAGATGAGGACGGGACCCCTCCTGTTGCTTCTCCCCCCGACGGCATTTTTTTGCCTTCCTCTTCTCTGTCCCCATCGGACTTGAACTTCCCCAAAACAAAATGCGCGTCTGCTCCGGAGTGGCGGACGCAGGGACGAAGGGTGGGAGCTGTAGCCCCTCTAGCAGCCTCCAAATCGGGGTCGGGGTTTTCCCCCGATCCTGCACCGTTTCTGCCGTATCAGGTTTCTTCTCATTTGCTTCACCCCGGCTCCACGGGAGAAAAGGAGTCAAGCAGGAGCGGGTAGCCCCCAGGAGCCACCAGAAGAGCGGCTCTGCAGGGTGCGAGACCGGCGGCGCCCGGCTCTATGGGGTCGGACGGCCCTGCGGAGTCCGGGCCGGCCAAGTTTCCTGCTTGTATGTCCGACAAACCTGTCAGCTGAGGAAAAGTCTAGGGTGGTTTAGAGCTTTCGCGGTGGAAGCACGATAAAGCCGAGATCGCGTTCTTTTGATATATTCTCCTAAACAGTATATTTTTTTCTTTTCTTTTCTTTTCTTTTCTTTTCTTTTCTTTTCTTTTCTTTTCTTTTCTTTTCTTTTCTTTTCTTTTCTTTTCTTTTCTTTTCTTTTCTTTTCTTTTCTTTTCTTTTTCTTTTCTTTTCTTTTCTTTTCTTTTCTTTTCCTTCTCACAGCAGGATTACTGACAGTGCTAGAATCAGAAGGTTTTAATTTTGCTCAGCAGATTAACCACAGTTAAACTCAGTAGGACGAAAATATCCCTCTTTTTCTGACTCTTAGCCTTCTTCTGGGCCTGGACACTACGGACGAATGAGGTCCTGCCAAGACTTCTTCCGGGCCCTAAGCAGCTCTTGCACAGTGGACACTCAGCCCGTCAGTTTCCCCCGAGAGAGGGGGGCACCAGGGCCGGCTCCGGGAGTTCCACGGGTGGCGCGGATGGCTCCCGTCCTGTCCTGTCTGACAGCCCCGCACTCATCGCGTACGCACCGCCGGGGGCTGGGAAGATGCACTAGACGACCACACGCCCTTCCCTGGACAGGAAGGCTGCTCCCACCGCCGTCCCCGCCGGGGAATTCTCACCTCCCCATCCCGAGAGACCTCGCAGACGGCCACGCCGGTTCAATCCGCACCCGGGAAGGAGGCAGACACGGGGTTCGGCCGAGAGCTGAAGTGGTGACACCCGCCCCGGGTGCCCCGCCCGCCTTGCCCGGCCGAGCCCCACCAGCTCGGCCCCACGACCCTCCTCCCTTCCCCGCGCCACCGCCGGCTGCGGCCGGTGCCCGGGACCCATCTACTTACTGGCGCGAACGCCTGGGGATGTTTGCAGAGCTGCCCCCCGAGCTGGCTCCCTTCCCGCCTGCGTCCGGCCCGGCCCGGCCCTCTCGGTCCCACCGACGGCTGCTCCGGCCGCCCCCCCGCCGGAGCCCGAGGCCAGCGGAGCCCCAAGGGCTGCCTGCCACCCCCTCCCGACGCCAAGCACACCGGCTTGCCGCCGCACCCTGGCTTTTCCCGTTTATTTAAAGGGAGTCACTGGCCCGGGGGGAGGCGGGTTTCCCAGCCCGCACCTTCCCGCGGCTGATGCCCGAGTCATCATAGCTCATTTAAACAAAGCGACTACCCAGGTATGGGGCAGTTGCGGCCAGCCCGCCCAGGCGAGGGCCAGCCGGTGCCTTACCACATGCCCCGGCCGGGGGGGACAGGGAAAGGGGGAGGGAAAGGCAAACAAAGCATGGAGCCGCGGCTGGAGCCGGGCATGCTGTAGGACGGGGGCGACTGAGGTCCCCCAGCCCCTCCCGCAGTAACGGAGGGACTTCCCTGGGTGGCTTCTGCCCGCTGCCGCCCGCCACCGGGGTTTGCTGGCCGGCCCCTTGCGGGCCCGCAGCCCCTCGCTGCCCCCTGCCTCCCTACTGTAGACGGGATGAGGTTTTATATTGGAAATGAGGAGGCAGGGGGAGGAGAAGGCGCGCACACGGAGCGATGAGTGTGCGGTGTCAATCAGAGGGGTTTTGTGTCTCCTTGACTCCTGATGGTCCGTGGCTGAGGTGTCCCGGGTGGCACCACAATGAATATGAATAGGGGTCCTTGCTAAATGGGACAGTCAAAGCGCACCGCCCTGAATAATGGCACGTCATCCTAACTAGACCATTATACATAGGAGGGCTCCTTTTGTCTCTGCTCTCTGCTGCAGCTCTATAAAAGCCCCTCTTTCTCAAGCTGAGGTTAGTCCAAGCATACACTAACTAGCCATCCTGTAAACAGGCTGAGTAACCGGGTGGAGAGAGAGAGAGAGAGAGGGGAGACATAAGAGAGAGAGGGGGCTGAGGGGCTTTTTTCCTCTTCCTCCAGTATTTCCAGCTCTTCGCTGGCAGACCCTGCCGTCTGTTTTTTTCCTTTTCGTTTTGTTTTTGTTGCTTTTTGAAGGAGACTTGTCTTGTTCCGACACCTCCAGAGCAGGGAAGAGTTTCTTGCTCAGAAGCCTGAATACAATGAATTCTGACTCCAGCTCTGTCTCCAGCAGAGCTTCCTCGCCAGACATGGATGAGATGTACCTGAGAGACCATCACCACCACCACCACCATCACCACCACCAAGACAGCCGGCTCAACTCTGTCTCCTCCACCCAGAACGATCTGGTGCAGAAGATGTCTGGGGAAGGCCTCACCAGGAACGGTTCCAAGGCCGGAGGGGAAGGCAGCAAGTACAAAATCAAGAAGCAGCTTTCGGAGCAGGACCTGCAGCAGCTGCGGCTGAAGATCAACGGCCGGGAGCGTAAGAGGATGCACGACCTCAACCTCGCCATGGACGGACTGCGGGAGGTGATGCCCTACGCTCACGGACCTTCTGTGAGAAAACTCTCCAAAATCGCCACCCTCCTGCTAGCCAGAAACTATATCCTGATGCTCACCAGCTCCCTGGAGGAGATGAAGAGGCTAGTTGGGGAAATCTACGGGGGACACCACTCGGCCTTTCACTGCGGCACGGTGGGACACTCTGCCGGGCACCCGCCCCACGCCGCCGGCACTGTGCACCAGGTGCATCCCATCCTCGGCAGTGCCTTGTCCTCCGCCAACACCTCCTCCTCCCTCTCCGCCCTCCCTGCCGGCCATCGGCACCATCCGGCCCCCACACTCCCTGCTCAAGACCCCCTCGACACCCCCCGCCCTGCAGCTCGGCAGCGGCTTCCAACACTGGGCGGGCTTGCCGTGCCCCTGCACCATCTGCCAGATGCCTCCCCCGCCCCACCTCTCGGCCCTCACCGCCTCCAACATGGCCAGGATCTCGGGGGAGACCAAGGACCTCCTGAAGTGACTCGGCGGGGCTCCCCCGGCCTCTGGGGCTGCGCCGGAGCCGGCGCTCCCCCGGACGGAGAGGGGGCTGCGGCCGGTCCCCCCCGGGCCGCCCACGGACCTGCCCCCGCTGCCCCCGCCCGCCAAGCCCCTTGTAACACGGGATTAGTGTAGTAAGGACCTTGCAAAGGTAATGTTCTACCCGCCTCCTCGGGCCATGTTTTCTTATTATACTAAACTGGAAAAAAAGTCCCTGTTGTAAAAAGAATGATGATAATAATAATAATAATGATAATAATAATAATAATGCCTCTGATGGTAATCAAATGTAAATGATTCCTTAAAATGTATGTAAAAGGGAAAAAAAAAAAAAAAAGACATGGTTGTCATTGTAGTGTTCGCAGCTACCAAGAAACGATGAAATCGGTTTGGGGCTTTTTTCCATTCTTTTTTTCCGGGCTTTTCCTTCCTTCCTTTCGCACGGCGACACCTCCGAAATTTCCCATTCCAGCCCTGGCTACGGTAGCGCAGCGGCGGCCCAAGGTAGACCAGAGAGGGCATGCATGCTTTCCGCCCCAGCTTGTCACCCGTGGGGACCGGCCACAGGCGGCTTCCCTGGCAACAGGGACTTCCGAGGGAATTCACTGAAGTTTGCGAGTGTGGTTTATGGTTTGGAGTTTTTGTAGTTTGGTGGGGTTTTTTGTTATTTTTTGGTTTGTTTGTTTTGTTTTTACAGAATTGGTTATGATGCCGTTTTGTTTGCGGTAGTTTTTCTTCTTCCCTCTGTGAAGAAAAAAAAAAAAAAAAATCCAAAACAAAAAAGAGGAAAATAATGCAAAACACAGCACAACCCTCCAGCGGATCTGTTTTGCCAAATCTCACATCTCCTGCTCTCGGTGAAGTGTGCTGATTTAACTGTCTGGGGTACAATTTCTGTTGCTGGCTCTGAGCTTACTCGTGTTTGCTGCTTTTTTTTTTTTTTTTTTTTTTTTTTGCTATGGTTTGGTTTTGTTTGCGGGGTCAGCTCTTGCCAGATCAGTGATTTGTATATCTAAATCGGAAGCTTTGTTGCTGTTTATTTCCTTTTCGATATGTTTTCCTGGAAGTTTGCTTGAAATAATGTTATTCTTCATTTCGTTCGTTTGTTTGTTTGTTTTCGTTTGGGGCCTCAAAGACACCACCATGTCTTTATTTTTTATATATTCTTGATAATAACTATCGATATATTTATTATTGACCAGTGTTTCTGGATGAGATTTCCAAATAAAGTAAAAAAATTAATTCCAAGCTGCCTATTTCGCCTTTGTCCGGGACTGGAAGCTGAGAAAAGGCGCCGTATTTGGGTTTCGCCAGGACTTCCCGGGCGCAGCCGGAGGGGGCTGGCACAGCTCCGTGTGCCCTGCCTCGGAAGCAGCCACGAACCCGATGTCCTCAGGTGTGTGCGAGCTGCCAGGCAGCTTCCGGCAGCTTCCCAGCGGGCTGGGAGCCGTCAGGAATTGGGGTGGCCCCATGGCCAGTCCCGCAGCCAGCGCCTGGCGAGTGGGGGACGGGCCGCGGGCAGCGCTGGGGACGGGTGCTGGGGCCTTCATGGGCAATAAGTTTGGTTTTTTCTTTTGAAAAAAAGCTTTCCGTCCTTTTTTTCGGGAGGGGAATAGTAGGACGGACAGAGTTGGGAAAGGCAGTTCTCCGTGGAGATGAGCGCGGCTGGCGGCTACCAGCGCCCTGCGGCTCGGCACGCTGGAGCGCGGTCCGGCACCCCCGGCATCCTGCCCCACGAGAACGGGGATGTCCGGGAGGGACCTGAAGGAACGGGAGAAGGCGACTCCCCCTGAGTCGTAAGTTGAACAGTGGCAGAGGAAGGATGTTAAACCGAAAGGCCAAACAACTTTCAGAAGGCACCTGTGGGCGACCCGTGCCGCTGAGCGGGCTGTGCAACACTGCAGCACCCAAGCCAGCGTTAAGACATAAGCACGCATACACAAATATTTGAAAATGAAACGAATGTCCCTTTACCTCGAAAACACGAACTAACAAATCATGTTGTAAAAAAGCCAACCCCTGCCTGAGGTAAATCTTTGCAGTAATTCAGCAAGATGATTAAGAGATGCTGCAGTTTCCTTTCCTTCCTTCCTTCCTTCCTTCCTTCCTTCCTTCCTTCCTTCCTTCCTTCCTTCCTTCCTTCCTTCCTTCCTTCCTTCCTTCCTTCCTTCCTTCCTTCCTTCCTTCCTTCCTTCCTTCCTTCCTTCCTTCCTTCCTTCCTTCCTTCCTTCCTTCCTTCCTTCCTTCCTTCCTTCCTTCCTTCCTTCCTTCCTTCCTTCCTTCCTTCCTTCCTTCCTTCCTTCCTTCCTTCCTTCCTTCCTTCCTTCCTTCCTTCCTTCCTTCCTTCCTTCCTTCCTTCCTCCCTTCCTCCCTCCCTCCCTTCCTCCCTTCCCTCCCTTCCCTTCCCTTCCCTCCCTTCCCTTCCTTTCCTTCCCTTCCTTTCCCTCCCTCCCCCAGGTGCCGTCGGAGCTGTGCTCGGGGTTCTGTGCAGGGCGCGGACCGGCCCCGCCGTCCCGGGAAGAGAGTCTGGGCTGGAGCCCCTGCTCGGTCCCGACAGCTCTCACACACTCCCCGCTCTTCCCCGCTGCTGCCAGCGGCAGCCCACGGCGCTGCTGGCGGAGGGCAAACAGGAGCGGGGGAAAGGCGGCGGAACAGCGGGGAGCGGGCAGCGCAGTGCCGGTCCGGACGGGGGGCTGCCGGCCCTCACGGGGGGCTGCCGGCCCTCCTCAGCCCACCCGACTGTCCCCGACGCGCCTTCCATGCGAGCTGACGCGGCTCAAAGCCACAGCTCCATCGGACCCCCATCCTCCCTGACTCCGCATCTTTCCCGGCCCTGCATCCCTCCCTTCGGAGCAGGGTAAGCGGGGCAGTCTTGGACGGGGCTGGGCTGTAAATGGCAGCCGAGAGGAGCACGAAGTGACCCTTTCCCGCGGGAGTCGGCACTCGGGTACCCGGACCCGCCGCCACCCCCGGCAGTGCTGCCTCGACCCGGCGCATCTCCATCACTCGGCCCCTTCGGTCCTGGGGCCTCAGCAAAAGGGTCCTTGGAGACATTTGATCCCCACTTAGCCACACACAGACATTCCGGGTTCTGGCCCACTTTCCCTTCCCTTCCCTTCCCTTCCCTTCCCTTCCCTTCCCTTCCCTTCCCTTCCCTTCCCTTCCCTTCCCTTCCCTTCCCTTCCCTTCCCTTCCCTTCCCTTCCCTTCCCTTCCCTTCCCTTCCCTTCCCTTCCCTTCCCTTCCCTTCCCTTCCCCCACAATAACGAATAATATCTTGTGTGCACATATATAAAATATATTTATGTGTATAAATATAAATATAAATATAAGTATAAATATAAGTATAAATATAAATCAGAGGTAGATGGACACCATTGGTTTTCACTTGTGCACCCCCTTGCTGACCACTGGGTCCCAGCACAGCTGTGCTGTGGAGAAGGCAGATGCTGCTCCATGTCTCAGGGGAAAGCAACAACCCCTCCCTTCCCAGTGCTTCCTAATTCCCATGGGAGAGGACCCCACTGCCTCTGCCTCCAGGGGTCTGCCACAAATTTGAAGCCAAAACACCAGACACTGGTATTCAACTCTAAGTTGTGGGGTTTCTTTTCTCCCCCACTCTCCTATTCCACCAGACCCCCCCACCTGACAAGTCCAATCCAGACAGCCCCCTCACACCTCTTCTCCAGCTACATGGGGCCAGGGAAGAGGTGGGGGTAGGCTTGTGTTTTGATTAATATGGAAATAAAATGCAGAAATAGCAGCAGTACTTAGCTTCATTGCTTCAGTTTAGAGATTTATTGGCGAGGAGATAAACACTAGGCTGGGGGCCTTGCTCAGTAATTCACAGTTCCCATCAGTTATTACCAAATGAGCAAATCGTTTTTCTTTGAAGTCACAGAGGGGAAAAAAAAAAGAAATGGGGAAAAAAAAGAGTAATTTTTTTTATATTTTGCTAGCTCTTGCCTCAGGTACAGACCTTGTCTTCCTGCCCAGCTGCCCTGATTTGGGCCCTACTCTCCAAGCAAAACTTGGCTGTTTAATAAGGAGTTTATTAAGGATATAAGGTCTTAAAATGCATGTGTCTTGTTCTGCCTCCCTCCAACTTTCTTCGGTATTTTCCTACTTACTCCTATCCAACTCTTAAAATGTTGTATTTTCTGTTCTCTGTTCTCTGAAGCCCTACTTTCCCTCCTGCAGAAGCAGGCAAGCGTGGATTTGAGCTGCAAAACGCTGTCACAAGATGACATGCTTTCCCTGCTGCCAGGGAAAACAAAGGGGCAAGATTGAGAGGGGGAAATGGGTACTTTGGGGGCACAAAAACCCCTTCTCAGGTCTGAAAGAGAAGCAGCCTAAGCAGTCTAAGCAGTCTAAGTAGAATCTAAATACTAAAATGTAAGCAGACATTTTTCACAGAAGCTCTGTGAAATTGAAGGATTTGAGTTGGTTCCTTTGCTTTCAGTGTATTAGAAATACCTAGAGACATCCACACTGTACTACCTAAAATTGTCCCAGAACCTGCTGAACACTCATATTTTACTGGACCAGCAGAACAGGTCAGGTGAGACATCCTAGGGCATCTCAGTGGCAGTAAATATGTTTAAGTGGCTGAATTGAGTCTTACAATCATAGAATCATGAAGGATTCAAGTAGGAAAAATTAAGTTGTAAAAGACCTTTAAGGCCACTGAATCAAATTATAATTCCAACATTGCGAAGTTCACCACTAAACCATATCCCTAAGTCCCACTAAACCATGTCCTTAAGTTCCTTCTTAATGTATTTTGAATAGAGAAACAGAGTAAGAACAAAATGGTCTCAAAAAACCAAAAAAAACCCAATTAAACCCTGCATAATGGAATCTTTGAGTAAAAAGCTACACTTCGACCAAAGAGAAAAAACAAAAGAAAACCACCCCAACATGTACAGAAGGATCTTCCCCCAGTTGCTTAACCACTTTTTAAACAAAGAAACTTAATTGTTGTTTAATTGTTAATAATTTTGTGTTATCTGTTTTTTCAAATAATCAGTTTGATTAAAACTATGAAAGGTTTTAGGGTCAAATGAATAAAACAAAAAGGAATTGTCAATCTTATGGCACATCAGGGAGGTGATACAGTTTTTGGTGGAGTTGTATCCATACCTGCGCTCTCATCCAACAGCTGCTCAGCATCCAAAAACTGTTGAGTTGGAAACACTGAACTGAAGACACCAGAAGGGTGAATGAAAGGGCCTGTAGCCTGCTTACCCCAACAAACCTTCTTCCTCATGCCTTTCATTTCTCTCTTCTGAAGTAGAAACAAACCCTTTTTGCTGGATATTACATTGAAGTAGGCACCTAGATAAGCACAGTGCAGCTGCAGAAGAGAGAAGTTTGGCTGACAGGCAAAACTTCTTAAAAATTAGTATCATCAGTTGAGGCTCTGTGACCAAAATCTATGCCTACATTCCCCAAGTCTCTGAACTCGTGGTAGGTTCAGGATAGGGCTCTATATAGACTTGGTCAAAACTCTGTAGATCTATGTTTTAATTTAATATTTTTATGGGTTTTTTCCCCAATGTGTTGTGGCTTTTGACACATACATCTTGAAAGTTACCTGGCAGAGCAGCACCAGGGGCTGCCAAATGAGCAAGGCAGTAACTACAAGAAATGCAGTAATTTAGTGTTTAGGGTGAAGATGATTTGTGGAGACCCACAACTCAAAAACTAATTTAAAAACAAAAGATTTGCAGAGGGCCTGGTCCTGATGCCTTGTAAGCCAATAAAAGCAAGCAAGACTCAATTTTTAAGACAGAGATAACAAAGTTCCCACAAAACAGGGGAGGAATGGAACTGTGGTCTCTGAATGCATTTACCACCTCCAGAAAATCCTCTCCCATGTCAGGGATGTACATGAGGATGCAAGAATGCCTTAGTCATACCCTCACCAGAGGAAATATTTACAAGTTATTCATGAAAGGAAGTTGATGTCCGTGTTATAAAAAATGGATTGTGTTTTTGGCAATTCTAAATTACTTTTCTACATACTTACTCTTTGTGGGCTTTTTTTCTTGTGTATGTGTACCTTTTTCTTTTAAATTTATTTTACTTTTCTTTTAATTGCTTTCTACCCAGCGGCTCTTACTATCACACACCAGGTTCTATTTTGCTTTGTTTCAGCTGCAAATTTTTAGGTGTCTCTCTGAAAAAACATGAGTTTCATTTGTATTTTTTGAAAAGTAGAGAAATGTTTCACAACTAATAAAAACTTATTTCACAAAACATGACCCTCAACCTGAGGGAGTTGCAAGCCTTCATCCATGGGGTCAGAGGAAGAACAATAACATGACCACATAAAACGTGCTCTTTCCTGGGGTTTTTTGGTTGTTTTTTTTTTTTTTGTTTGTTTGTTTGGTGTTTTTTTGTTTGTTGGTTTTTGTTTGGTTTTTTTTGTTTTTTTTTTAATTTTTGTTGCTAAACAAAGCTCTGTCAAGTGCCATACAGGAAGTAGGCAACTAAACATGCAGTTTGTCCCTTGTGCTGCCCTACCTCATGCTTTGCAGAGGAATTGGCCATGGTGGATTATGTGGCTTGTGCTGTCAGATCTTCATCAGCAAATGAATTTTAAGGCACTAGGAGAAAGGCAGCCTGAAACATTTACTGGGAGAGCTTCTATCCCCAGTTTCAGCACTTGGCTTGCCTCCTAAACCTGCAAGTGACAGTGACAGAAATTAATCACAACAGTGATGGCCATGGGTGGCATGATGGTTTGCTTGAGCACCATGAGAATTGAGTTTGGACACCACTCTGTGTAAGTGCTGGTACTTAGAGAGGGCTACAAATATCTCGGACACAGACCTGCCAGGGAAGGAAACCATGGAAACCCTGTGCACACTCCATGCAAAGGCCCAGACTGTTACTGGAGTCTGAACATCTCTGAGTCTCACAAACTGGCAAAGGACCTAAACTAGAAGGGTCGGAAGGCTTCATTTCCGTGGGAGGGGGATGTAGTAGTTTCCAACCTTTGTAACAGAAGTCCCGACACATCCATGCTGTCTTTGCAGGGAATATAGAGCGTGGTTACTGTGGGGCAGCCTTTCCATGCCTATGGATGTGTCTAGCTGAGTCCCTGCTGCCCTGCAGGAGTGGTCTGCAGGCTTCCTGTGAGCCTGGTGTGTGCTGCCTGCCCTGCCTCCCCTTCTCTCTGCGTTTCTCTGAATGACTGCTGTGACCTTGGTCTCCTGAGGTGCCTGCAGCCCAGCCAACCTTCAGGCATCATCAGGTCCAACAGGTTCCCTGTGTTTTGAAGGGTGATTCCTGAGAAGGCTCCAGCCCATACTAGCCCTCTGGGCTACCTGCTCCTTGTGGCCTTGAGGCCATACCTGTTAGTACCCCTTTTTCATTCTCATTGAGCATCTTTGGGAGGTTTCGTTGTGTTCAATTTTGATGCAGGATGAGGTATGCTCTGCAAAAGCACTTGAGCACAGTCCTTTCAAAGCTTCAGGATCTCCATTTCTGTAGTTTGTTTTTCCCCAGTTGCTCTAGCATGGGCCATTTGACCTTTCCAGAGGTATAAATGTACATCCTACTACTTCTTATTTCCATTACTTGTGCCAGGATATGAGTTTTTGTTATTAAAGTGCAGCTGTGGATGCCTGCCTCCCCTCACAACATCATTCTCCCGTGTCTGTGGGGTGCTCTAGGGTTTTCCATTTCTCAGGGTTCTATAAGATGTCCAAGATTTCCATTCCAAGCTAGAATCATGGACTTCATTTCTCCTAGTAAATTAACCAGTGCTGCATAGCGTTCTCAGGCACTGTAGCTCAATTATTTATAGAGTCAAATTGTTACAACAGTTCCTGGCATGTTTTGGCTCCAGGCAGCAAACACTCTCCTGAACATTTCCCAGGCATGGTTTGGGGATAGCATAGGCCAAAGGCCAATCCCAGCAGGCAATTTGTGTTCAGCCACACTGCCTGGAAAGCAAGAATTTAATAATGTGGACACACGCCAGTCTGTGCCAGTTGGCTTCAGAGCTAGGTAATGGTCACAGGCATGTTTTGTATAGATGTAGTCTCAGTCTTTCTCTTACAGAAACCTTTTGCCCTTGTTGTCATCTCTTTCTCTCTGTCTTTCTCTCCACATTACCAGAAAAATACATTTTCTTTGTGAAGTGAGATATTTATCAGAATTATTAACTGATTAAGGTCCCCAGTATTTGATTTTTTTTCTATTTCTTTTTGGCTTTCTCTGCTTAGCTTTCCCCAGTTGTGCATGATTGGTTTATTGAACTATGAAACTGTAAAGAATGTCTATTTCTACTTTTGTGCCATGTGCAAGAAATCCTTCTTCTCTTCTGGGTTTCACATCAACATGGGGCAAAAGATGCCCATGACAGCCACTTTTTCAGTTTGTAAATATGGCACATAGACATAAAATAGCCTTCAGTATCAGAATTCTTCATATGTCCAGAGACAGTCCATCCTCATCTATTATCAAATCTCCACCAAGAAAAATGAATCCACTCCCAAATTTGTAAGCAGCTGGGGAAAGCAGAGAGCTTTGGCTTTCTGTTATGTAGAAATCACATATCTTGTGGGAGAAGTGGTTCCAGGCACAGGCTGAATGAGAAGCTCAGGCATTTCCCCTGGGACTCATCTCTTCTTTCCCCCTGCTTAGACCAGGCAAGCTGCACTTAGCTCCCCATCCTTCACTTGATTCAGCCTATTTCAACTTATCAATACAAAGCTATAATCCAAAGAGAAAACTTTACTTTTCACTTTTTTATTGTGTTTCCTAAAATGTTGCAGTGGGTTTTATCTTCCCACTGGTTCATTTCATCATTTTGGCAGCACTCCATCCATACTTTGAGTCACAGCACTTTTTTACAGTGTCCTGGTGTCCAAGGTTTCTGCCCCAAATTCTGCCTACTGACAAAGCCAGCACTAACTAAATAAGCTGATTGTTTCTTCACTTCTGCCCATGCGGATTTTACCTGAGATCTCTGGGGTTAACACTGGTTCCAGCAATACAGCAGAAGGACATTTCTCCTGTAAATACAGTATCAGCATTTCAGTTCCTCCTCTCTTCATCATACTGGGTCAGACTCCTTTACCTGGCCTGCCCCCATGAAGACCCCAGCATGTCCCACATCTTGCAGGGCCCCATAGACAGCAGGTGACCCTTTCTTTGACACTGTCAGGTTCAGTTGCTTGAACATCTCCTGCTCATCCCCTCACCCGACCACCAGCTCCATCCATCTCTCTCCATGGGCAGCCCTCTTCCTCCAGCTGCAGCATCTTCTATTCCAGCCTTCGCTGCTGTGGCTGTCTCACCTTGCCATTGCATCTGCCTGACCATCTGTTGAATCATGTGCAATATAAATAACAGCTAGTGACAAATAATAGCTACAGATACCCTCCTGTAATAGTCTGGTGGTCTCGCTGGACACTTTACATCATCTTCTTATTTCACTTTGCAATTATATGGTGATATTAAAGAGGGCTGCAGTGTTAAAGTGATTTGGAGTCCTTGTGCTACCTTATATATAATTTTCACATTTTCCCCAAAAGTGTTTGCCATTATTCAATTTCCCTTGTTCACAATTGTGATACTCTTCCCACAGGAGAGATCACAACAGGGCCTTATTCTATGCTTCAACACAGCATTGAAGATACCCCTCTGATAGTAACAGGTAAGGGAAATTCAGCTTTTAAAACCATTCACATTTAATAATTTACCTCAGAAAAATGCAGAGAAGAAGTGAGACTAGGAGATTTCTCTACCATCTTCTTCACAGAGAAGAAAATGTTTTAATCTAGATTATGGAGAAAGTGAGAACTTTATTGTGTTTGGTCTTCACCTCACTGAGGCCTTTAACCTGCCCACAGACGTGGACTAGAGTGCTGAAAACATTTTGTAGCTGATGTAGCAGCTGATCCAGTAAAGTCATGGACAGCTTTGCTTAGAGGCAGCCTTACAACAGGGATTTGTTCTCCATCTCGCATCTTTCTGGCTACATTTGAATGCTGAAAACGAATTGCTCTAAACATATCTCTGAAGCCAGTTGATGGCACAGACACATGCCAAAGTAATCTTTGAACAGTTGTGATGATCCTAATGGTGAGCATAGATGAGTGGTATTTGAAAAGCTTTACTTTTTCCCTCTCATTCTCTATTCAGTTAGGGATGTTCATAAAACTACTACATTTGACAAAGTGCTTGTTTTCTTCACCAGCTTCCTTGAACTAACAAGCTGACAACAGATTTTTGGTACAGATGGGATTGTTTGAGAAAAATGTGCCTAGGAAGCAGGCTCACTTTTTCAGCAAAGTTATTTCATTTTGTCGTGCTCATCTCTCAAGGTATGCAAGCTTCTCCAGCAAGGGGAGCTCCTGGGTGCAGCTTAGGGGAAGGAGGAGAATAAGTCTCAGAGCTTTCCTGCTGTATAAGGGGACCTTTCAGCCTTTTTTTTCTCTGCTGAAGATGACCTTGCACTCACTTGCTAAAGGTGCTTATTTCCTGCAGGTCAAAGATGGGCAGATGTTTCCTAAATACCACGTTTTATTAATGATCTGCCCCTGGCTGTGGAGCTGCCTGTGAGGATGCTGTCTGCCCCTCCTCTGCTCAGCTCCCTCCTGTGGAGACCCTGCAGCCCACCAGCACTGGGCACTGCAGCGACTGCTGTAAAGAGATGCTCTACACACTGTACAACCAAAGCTGCCTGGCCAGAGCTGCAAGGGAGCCTCCCAGGGATCTGCACCCTCTGTACATGTGTGGGGAAGCTGGGTAGCTGTGCAGCAGCCTGCAGCCAGCAGGCTGGGGGTGTAGGAGACACCTCTAGTTGCAGTGCTGACCCCAATTCACTCCTTGGCCTCTAGCAGGGCTTTGCAGATACACACATACATAAATAAGGTTTGGAAGTTAAGACTGACTGGTTATGTGCCCAGCTGGAACTTGGAAAGGCACAGAGATTCTTGGTCTGGACCAAAATCCCACTAGGAGCAGCTCCATAATTAGGTGGTATTGATCCAAAGATGGGGGAAACCACCCCTGAAGATGCTCGTTCTGCCTTCCTTCCACTCCCTCCCATATACACACAGGGCACACACAGCGAGTTTCCCTTCCCCCTTTTCCCTAAACTTTTAGGCCAGATCCATGCATTTCAGAGTGACCACGGACATGGTTTATTTATTTATTTATTTATTTATTTATTTATTTATTTATTTATTTATTTATTTATTTATTTATTTCGTTGTTTCTTTTCTCACAAAAAACAAAACCAACTAGGTTTGGTTAAAACTGGTTAAATCCCCCAGGATCTCAGTAGTGTTTTAAAACATATGTGAAGGGGAGGAACCATTTTTTGCACGTCCTGAAGAATATAGCTGACATATGGACCATTGAAAGGAAATTTTTTTCAGGCCATTGGCCATGCATGAATGGCCGAGCTTATGCAGTGGGGACCCAAGATATGATGGGGATCTTCTCCCAGAAATTGGGGTTTCTAGGTAGCAAGAGCAGATCCTGTAGATGCTAACCATGCTACAGGCTCTCAGAATTGGTAGCAGACCCAGCTGAGGGGTAGGGGTGGGCTGGAGCAGCACAGTTGCACTGAAGCAGACTGTGGCTTGGAGGGGAATTGTGTCCCCTCTGTGAGCCTGCCCCAGCAAAGCCTGCCCCATGTGACCCTACTTTTGCTCCTCTCCATCATAAGCTTTCTCCTAGCTGTGTTCACTGGTGCTTGCTGCTTCAAACATGACTTTACTGTGACTGGGTGCCATTGTAGTGCCACAGGTAGATTTAGCACCTCAATCATTTTTCCACTAAATACTTCCAAGGCCACAGAGAAGCACCTTGTAAATCTTTTTACTTCCTCAGAAAAAAAACCCAAAACCCTAAACCACAAAACAAAACAGAACAAAACCAACAACAAACCACAAGGAAGTTCAGGGAAATAAACCCCTAAATCGAATTTCTTGCTTTAAAAGTGCTTTACATATATCACCACCAACCAGCATGTAAATTTTAGTCAGCTACTGGACTAGTCTTTTAAAGAAGTTGAAAAATGGCCCTGCATCCTCAAAGGACACACCTGTTATCTGAAACAGTTTTTAACCAGCTTGTTAAGCAGCTTTGACAGATCAAAGACCCCAGACAATGGGCACAAACTTTAACAATAGTTTAGCCTTGAGCAAAAGCTTCTGTCAAAGCAAGGCTTGTGCCAGTAGTATTATGGCCTGCAATTGAAAATAAATTTTACTTGAATAAGTACCTCAGCCCGATCAGAGGCACTGCCGCCAGGGAGACAAAAGCAGTTGGGGATAAGTTATTGACTCCACTGACAGCATGAATGAAGTTCATTATGCCAGCCCACTCTTGGTAAATGTGTCAGGTTTTAAACTGAATTAGGTGGCAGGTGCATGGACCATTTTCCTACCCCCCTTGAGACAGTAGAGGGCCAGTCATCACCTGATTCTACAGACAAATGTTTAGATTTGGTTTTCATATCGCATGGGTACAAGTGACAGCATATTTAAATCATAAATAAGGTTTCCTGAAAGCCCTTGTCTATCCCACTTTCTCTCTCCATCCCCTGTAGCTGGCTGGCAGTGCTCCCTCCTCCTTGCCTGCTGAACCTGGAGGTGGGTTTGCCTCCCCTCCACTGCCCCTGCTACAGCCCCCCTTCTGGTCCCTGTTCCTATCTGCCTTGGGATGTGCAGGGCTGGGGCTGCCACAGCCACCTCTGGGTCCAGTCCTGAGCCAGAGGGAAGTCCAGACCCTTCTGCTGCTGTCTGAGTGACACTGCACACAGCATGTTTCCAACTTCAACGGGGTCTGGATCGAGCCCTCCCATGGCTGATTTTATGTGACATATATATATATATTTGGCCTAAAGAGACTGAATCCAGACACCCTATGTTAACCTTCAGAAAGAATTTCTACAGTAAAACAGTATTTAATCCTTGATTGAATCCTCTGATGACAAACATCACTATCATTGCAATTTCACAGAAATGCAGGCCAGATTACAAAGAAGTGGTATGTGTGTGTGTACACATACAAAAACATATATAAAAGTATATAAAGTATATAAAAGTACAAAATCAACTATATATGTACCAGTTTTCTAAAAATTTGCTAGAATTCAAAGAAATAAGGTGATAATCTGCCATAATAATTTGATATTTCTCTGCTTTAAGACTGATCAGCTGTTTTAAGAGGCATCTTTTATTTATTTTTGCATCTGCATATTTTACTTGAAAATATTTTGGTTTATAGTCTGCCAGGGCCTAGAAGAAGGATAATGCAAGATCAGCTGAACTTCAGATACTTTGATGCCAGCTCTCATTACTTAATCATGAGACATAGGACTATTAAGACTCTTAAAAATGAAAGCCTTGTTCTCTGACCATAGAGGGAAGAATTGGCATATGCCTTTGGCTGCATGCCTTATTTACGTTAATGAGCAAGTAAGATTCCTTCCCCCTGTGAAGGAGCTGAGCATCTCTTCTCCTGACACTTTTGGGATCTGCTGCCTGAGTTAGTAACTAAAGGAAGTCTTTTACTTTTCAACAGGATTTTGGACACGTGTGGGTACTTGTTTTGCACATGAGCCACTTAAACTTTCAAGACTGTCTTTACAAGTTTGAAAATATCTTGTTTGTTGTGCTTTTTTCCCCCTTCCACATCCTGAAGGTAAAGCCTTTGTGTTTGTGTGCTGAACAGCCTCCGAACCAGACAACAGTCTCTGAAGTTTATCTCCTTTCTCCAGGGATTTCAAGGAGGTGAACAAGCACCACCTTGCCCTCCAACACTCAGGTGAAGAAAAGTGTTATTGCTGTTCCTCAAAACTGAGAGCCAGTTCCCAAAAGAAGGAGTGAGACTTGCCCAATGTCACGAGCAAGTCTGTGGCAGATTCACACTCCAGCGGGTGTTTTAGCTGTCAGATAGTGCTTCACTCCCCAACACGACATTGCTAAAGATGCATTTGGCTCAGTTCACAGTTGTATTTAGTACACCTGTTAATACAGACATATCAAACCCTTTATTTTTTCTGGCTCCAATACTAATAGATCCAGGTAGTCTCACCCATGGACCCCCCAAAAGAGAAATGATTTCTTTCCCCCATACACAAATCTGGAAAAACAAAGTAGGCTTATTCTTTGGGGCTATCTAAAGACTGCTGTGTGTCAACACACAAAATCATTTCTCACAGTGGTATCACTTGCTGGATATGTTCCTTCCCTCCAACTACAGCAGATGGTGTTTCATAGTTGGTCACAAATGGCTGTCAGCGAGCGTTTGTCTGCCTGCCAGTAACCTGTAGTTTGGGGACTCCCTCGGAGAGTGTACCAGCACTGACTCTGCTGATAGCAGCATCTGAGAAAATGATCCGTCCTTTCTTGTCAGGCACAAAATTAGCTATCTCATTTTCAAACTGTTGACAAGGGGGATATGAAAGAAATAAGGGCCGTGCTGGCTCAGATGATGTTTCTTCAGCTCTGGTTTGAGGCAGTGAGTGCTGCTTACAGAGCAGAAGCTGCCTTTACCACAGCAAATATTGACCTCTGCTGAAAGGCGGGGGATACAAGCACAGGCTCTCCTGGTGTAAGGATTTTGGACGGCACTTGCAGCTTTCCCAAGCTCACTTTAGTTTTCTCCTGGCCAGTGTTAGCAACGAGAAAAATATGACCTTTGACAAAGTTGCCCTGTAGCAGGAGAAAAGCTTTAGATGGGCTAAAGGTCCCAGTGTAGCAGCCAGGTTTGCTGCTGTCTTCACGTGCACAAGGAGAAGGCAGCCAGGCAGCTCAGCATCTGCCATGACTGCTGCCTTGTCCCAGCAGCCAGAAATGGCATGGAAGAAAGAGAGACAACAGTGATGGAGACCAAATACATCTGTATTTGGAAAACAGTTTTGGAAATTTTGCAGCGACTTGTAGTGGTAGTCATTACTTTACACGTGTACATCCACGTTTTAAATGTTAGTTTGCAGCTACAACTCCAAGTATTTTATTTCAACAGAAGTCTTAAAGATGAATCCATGGAGCAAAGCTGAAGGCTCTCCATTGCAGCTATCTCAGGGACTCCTGCATGTAGAGCAATTTCTGTTTAAAATTCCAGGTGGTATCTGGGCTGGTAAAGTTGACTGGCCTCACCTGCCTTAGCCAGGGCAAGGGTCCCCTCCAGGTGCATCTGGCAGAGGGGATGTGTGTTACTCCTGCATGGCACTGCTGCCAAAGGGATCTGGTGATAGGGTATATTCCAGTGCTCCAGTTTTCACATATGTCAAGAATTGCATGTATCAATCCTATGTAGAAAAAATCCTGCATTGGTCAGTAGAAAGGCAGATTGTAACCACACCAGTTACTATAGACAGTAATTTTTCTGCTCTAGTTCTGGCCTGATAGAAAACTTTTAAGGAAAGAACATTTTCTGAATTTCGCTTTCACTAAGTATATATTGTAGAATAAGTATAATATTGTAGAATTCCTTTTCATCCTAAATGTATGCATCCTCTGTGAGAAAAGGATGAAACAAGAATTTAAGTCCTGGAAAAGAGAAATTATGACTACTTTGGAAAACATCAGAATGATCCATCTGAAGTGAAATTTCCTAAAAATTAGAGATTACTTTGCTTCAGCTTCCATATTTTTGTCACTAACTGATGTTAAAAATAAAAACTACTGAATTACTTAAGAGTTGAAAGTGCAAATATTGATTTCCAATGAACATTTTGATCCACAAAAATTATGCTCAATTGGAATAATATTTGAAATGAAATTTGAACTATTTAAACATAAGAGATTTTTAAAAGTCTATTGAAGGTGGAATCTACAAGGAAAGCTGAAAATAAAGTCTCCAATCATGGTCCTTTTGCTCAAAATCTATAATTATATAGAAATTTTTTCATTTTCCCTGAGTTTCAACACTAAATTTTTATTTTGATTTTCCATATATTAATGTCTGCTGCTGTTCTCGTTTAGCTACAAAGATTTTTCTGGGAAAAATGAAGAGGGAACTTAGACGAGGCAAGGCTACCTGCAGAACGTGGTGCGACCTTAACTCAGGTGCCCCATGAAAATTATGGAAGTATCTGTTCCACAACAGATCAGAATGAGTGCAAAAGGAGAATGATGACTAGACTAAGCTTGATCCTCAGCAGGGGCCTTGTGCCCTGGCTGGCATCCAGCAATGTGATCAAGCACAAAGTCTGAGTAAGACTACACAAATATCTAAGGTTAAGCACATGAATATTCTTACTACATTTCAGTTGGGAACATTTCTAGAATCTGGCTAAGAGCAGTTGTATGGTTCCTTATAAGGGTACATTTAAACCCAGCTCAGCTTACACTACTACCTGCCAGGTCATTTAGTGATGACTTTGGTTTGCTCAGGTATGTTACTGTCTTTGTGCATGAACTGGACATATGAGTGTGAAGGTCATATCCTTGACCACTTACAGATAGACTAAGAGTAACTTATTGACAAACATGCCCAATATCTTGAGTTTCTTTTTTTAGAGCCATAGTGAAGGGCCTTACACAACAATTTGAGTAGCCATTTCCCAAATTGAAAAGCTCTGCTTCAGGCAAAGATCCCAAAAGAAAAGGCTGTTCAAAATCCCAGAGAGCTCAGCATCTTCTTAACGGAGGACGTTCTCTTTTGGAAAAGTCCATGGGGGCAGAATTTGCTTTGTGGATGTTTTCAGAACATACCACTAATGTTTTATACTTTCCCTTTGAGAAGTACAATTGTCTGAAAGGCTGGAGAATACATATGGTCATGTGAGCTTACATCTTCCCAAACCACCACTTTCTGCTTCAATGTGAAAGGCATTCATGCTTAGGGAAAAGTGCTCCCCTGAATCAGTATGTTCACTCTTAAGCCACATTGTTGACTTTGGCTAAGACCTCTGAATCCCACAGATAAGACAGTGGCCACTTCAGTGGTCAGCATGTGATTGATCAAACACTTCAAACCCAGAGGTCCAATTTAGTCCAGAAAAAAAAATGGAGCCACTTCAGAGCAGTGTGGTCCATTGTGTGGCCCATCACTGAGGCCATCTTCAACAGCCAGCTGCCATGGTCAATAAAATTGGTTCCTCTAGCTGAATGGGAGGTATGCACAGAGTTTGGGAAGTCACCAGTTTGATTAAGAGAGATGGCCTGCACCAGGAAGATGACATGATGAGGCAGTCTACAATGCTCTCATGCACTATGGGGAGCTCTGCTGCCACACACAGTGAATCATGTGCTAGTCCAGGACTCTGAAGGCAGGGATGGATTTGTGGGCTTACACGCATCAGGAAGTCCAGTAGTACAGCATCTGAGCATCTGGCTCATTTTGGGCACCTGAGTATTTGAGCATCTGCCTCAAGTTGGCAGGGGTGGATGCACAGGATGAACAAGCGTAAGGCCATTTCATGGATTTGGTTGGGACAAGATGATGAGGAAACAAGTTAATTGGGGAACATTGTAGAACATTTCTTAATTTTCCTACTGCTTCATTAGAAAGCATTTAAAAGAGTTTCTTAGCTTGCTAGTGTCTACCTTGCTTAACACAATCTTTTCCCTCTGCATTTCTCTCACTATTTTCAGTGGGTTTGTTTTCTTTAGTCAAGCTGGAAAAAGTTTTCTTTTGCATGCAAATTCCATTAGCTTTTTGATAAAGTTGTCAAGGAAAAATGCTGGTACTCTGCCATATGGAAGCATTTATTCACTACCAAGTATGTAAATTAGATTACATCCTTGATGGCAGCTGTGTTAATTAGCATATCTTGGGCTCCTGCTTGCTACAACTGGACCCAAAGTTTGTATTTTTCCTTTTTTTTTTTCTTTTTCACAGGCTACTCATGGGGCTTTCACAAACCTTGTTAACCTGACCAGATCTGTCTCAGATCCCTGCAAGAGTCCCTCTGAGGATTAAAAACTCCTTGCAGCATTTGCCTTCTGCCAGAGTTTCTCCAGCTGAAGGTCTCGGTGGGGCTGAGGAGATTAAGGGGAACCCCTCTGGGGGCCGAGGAGATCTGCTTTGCAACATGGCTTTAAATGTTGACTGGACTTATTATGAGGCACAGAAGCTCTGCAAGGGCTCTCAAGTTAATTAGGGGAACTTGCCAAGGCCTGTCAGACACTTGGTGGTCATCACTGGATCCTTCAGACTTTTGGCAAAGCTTCGGAGACGGCGACATGCCAGTGAAAGGCTCTGGCTGTGCTAAGTAACCACGACTGCATTCCCCCAGAGTTACCACTGTTTCTTGGAAATAGAAAAAGCAACAGAGCAACTCATGAATCTCCCAGCAAACCACGTCTGCTACTTCTTGCCCTCCCTAAAATTTGGCCCCAAACCCCTTGAAAGTCATCAAGTGGTCAAAATGCTCCATTTTCCTGTTTTGCCTCAGACTTGATGGAATAATTTGTGTTGATGCTTGTACCTTGAACCTGACACATTTGGGGAGCTTTGTGAAGCAATAGTGGTATTTGAATTTTCAATAGATTGAAAAACACTTGAATGAAAATTTGTGCTCTAGAGAATAGAATAGTGATAGTTTACCTCTTCAAAATCCATTAGTCTCAATATAATGCGTTTGCCAGCCAGAGCCTATGGATATTTCCAGGATAGCCAATGAGTGTCATGTTTTCACCAAAAAAAGTAAGATTTTTTCTTAACAAGCCGAATTAAACTTAGAAGAGCCTAAAGAATGTGGCTGACAGTAGCACCAGACCTCCTAAAGAATGGCTCTCTGCAGAGGAGACATGAATCAGAAATGCCAAGTGCTTGTCATTCTTAGTCATGACACCAGTTACAAAAATGAGGATGCTGATTTTATTATGCAGTAATATTCTAACCAGTTCACATATGTTCAGCCAAGTTTTGCATTGCATACAGCAAACAAAAGCTGATATTGTTAAACCTAAAGAATATGTCCCATGATGTGCAGATGTGTTACCCTCTGTTTTCATCAGTTCAGTTATAGGTTGCTGGCTAATGAAGCTCTGAGATTTAAATTTTGCATCTCTTCCTTCACTGCATGCTGATGTGTATGTCCAGACTCAAAATGTAATTGAACATATAACCTCCTGTCCACGGATTTATTGTACCTTGTCCTGCTTTCATCTGTACAACTGAGAGCAGCAGTAGAATAGGAACTTGAAGAAAGTTTAGAAACTCATCAGCCTCATTCTGCAAGCATTTTTATGGGAAAAACTCCTGCAGGCAAACCATCCTCAGCAAACACAGAGTTCAACTTAACTCAAAGAGTTTAAGAGCACTGAGAAAAAAGCAGCACTCTCCTTTGCAGTGTCCACCCAGACAATACAACTTGGATTAGGATGTAAGTGATATAAGTGCTTTTCAGAACTTCTGTTTTGCAGTAATTTTCCAAATATAGATATTATTATCATCCAAGTATTTGACTGGCATAAACCAAGTTCTTATGATTTCAATTAATTTCATTTCCATTCATGCATTTTCATAGACCTCAAACTTCTGATTTTCAAACTCAATTTTCCACCACTGTAAGAATATGCATCTTCTTTCCTTTTGTGAAAATACTTTAGGCGCTTCCTCCTCACTGCTCAGATTCCTTGAACACTCCAGTCCAGTCACTCTTTCCTAACTGGTTGTAATTCTTGAGCTGACTGGTACAACTGGGAGTGAAACTATACTCTCTCATACTCAATTCCATTTTTAATTAAAGCTCTGTCTATTCAGAGTGACTCATTAGATTGATACAAAATGTATGGCAATGCCAATGAGCATAAGTATTGCTACTGACATCACAGAACAGAAATTAACGAGTATGGGGAAATGGTAACAGAATACTAGCAGAAATTGTTACTTCCTCGATTTATTGTTGTAGATGCTGGGGACTAATTGACTTAAATATTAATTAAAATATTAACTATTACTCCTTCACCATGTAATTTCTTCAGCTTCCTGCCTTTGGGCCTGTTTATGCACTCAGCTAAATACTTACTCATTATCATTGTAGTTCAGGACAGTATTTTTGCCTGCATTTAAATTAAAATGTATACTGAAATAGTCTTCCAAATATGGATGCTTTCTCAATTTGGTCTAATTGACATTTCATGCCAATTTTCAGTTATTGCTCAAAACTTGTTTTGCTTCTTTGAAGATCTGTAGAAATAGGAATAACAAAGGCAAAGTATTTTATTAGCCATGTTTCTTTCCAAATTAAAAAAAAAAAAAAAAAAGTTAAGTCTCATTTTATTAGCACCAAAAGCCGGATGTTCTTTGCTGGTTTTGAGTCCTGTGAGTTTTATCTGTTCACTGAAGTTTAATGCAGGGAAGAGCAGTCAAGTAATTCACAAGGTTGGATCTTGGTGTTAAATTTTTGCCTTAACCATAAAACAGTTTGTTCTCTAGAAAATAAAAATATGAGCAATAAAGGGAAAGATTTTTTGCAAAGCATTTTGAGGAGTTTTTCAGCTATAAACCTCTCTCCCAGAGTCATCAGGGGATTTGTAAAATAAACTTATTTGAATTACACTGATGAAACTCAGTGAAATGTAGTGGTACATGGCTTTTCCAATCTACACTATTCTACAGATTTTCATATTGCAATTTAGCATTTGAAATTATTTTCTAATATTCTTATATTTCTAATATTATTCTAATAATTGAAAATTATTTTCTAGTGCCAACGTAAGTACATGGAGCCTCGGGTGTTTTGGGCAGCATAACAGTAACAGCAATGTTTGTCTACCTGTATTCTGTCTGACACTGTTTACTTCAGGGCAGAAGCCAGATCAGAGTATGGAAAGGTCTTTTCCATCTACTGCCATGAGAAAACTTGACCCAAAGAAGGGTGGCACCGATTGTTGAGTACATCACCTCACTGCTTTTGCTCTTGTCAAGCATGCAATATTAGTAGCACAAGGAAAGGAATTTAGGACAGCTGACCTACTGAAATCCATGTTACATCCCACTCTTCCTTTAAAACAGAGAAATGGAAAATTGCAATTCAGAAAAGTATTAGGAGCCAAACTCTTCCACACTGAAACACACCAAAAACATGTGAGGCAGGGTTTGTACATTGACCAATTGCAAAAATTGATTTTTTTCACTTAAAACTTGTCACTGAAAATTATGAAAGTTTTGTTTTTATCAGAAGTGTGACCAGTGGCAAGAGCTGGACTAATATCTTCTAAGAAAAATTTTAACAGAAGCCAGCATAATAATATCTCAAATTCAGAATGTTTAGAAATTGTGCTGGAAATATTTTCAATGGTGTTCATGCTAATGTGCATGCAAGCGTATATATGTGTGTGTAGTCAATTGTGTGCATGGGAATGCACCCAGTTTCCATGCAGATGGGCATCAAATTTTGTGGTGAAATAACCCATTCATTGAAGATGAGGCAATACTTCTTCATTCTTAGTCATTATCTGGTCTCTGATCAGGTCTGTTTGCTTCTTCCAAGCTATTTGTGATCATGTCTTGAGGAAAACCACAAAGGTGGCTTCAAGACCATCTTTTTGGTCCATTTTTTTTTCAGGAGAATCTTTCTGTCTTTTAAAATGGGTTGTGCTCTCTCAAACGTGCAGTTAGATGGACACTTGCAAGCTTGCAAAGGGATCATCTTTGAATATATGTGGTTCTTTTTCTCTCTTAAACAACATTGGACTGGGCAGGTCCTCCTGGTTGAAGTCCATCCCCCATTTATTATGTATTATTTTACAGTGTGATAGGGACACTGGCGTTGTCTCCTGTGAAAATCAGGGACCTGCTGAAGAGTTGAGCAGGTTGCACCGCAGGCATCTGTGAGGAGTGGGAAGGGGTGTGCTGGTGCAGAACGCGTATCACACCTCACTGGAGTCAGCTGGCTGCAGCTGAAAAGCTTCTCAGATTAAAAAAGTCATTGCAGAGGTGCCCAGGAAACATAGCAAGCACAATACTGGTTTTTGTGTTTCCCCTAAAGCCCTCAGCTCCAGGGAGACAGTGTTGGTTTCGTGGGTTGGGAAGAATCTTTCCCAGCAAAGATTTTGGTGAGCAGTGAGTGTGTGGGTAGAGCGTGCCGTGGGAGACTGGTGCGGGCTGATATGAGAGATGATATCAGAGATTAGTTAACCGTATGGGCTGAGTCCCTGGGGAGGTGTGTGAAATGAATCAGATTAAACAAAATTGATAATGTGAATACTTAATCAAACAGACAAAGGTAGTCTGCACAGCTAATTAGGGGCAAATAGAGCGTCCCTCTTGTACCTCATTTAACTGACAAATTGTGCAGACAGTTTTAATGGGAGTCTGTTTAGCAAAGAGAAGGCTGTACAGTTGACAGCTTGGCAAAATGTGGTTTCTGTAACACCACATGATGCTTACGGAAATTAGCCTGGTGCAGCTGAGCTCAGAGTAGGTAAGAGCTGCCCAAACTCGAGTAAAATGGTAAAACAAACCTTTTGTAGGCCTCTATTCCTGACTTCTTAAAGGGACCTGAATGTTTTTCTGCAAGCTGGCAAGGAACATTTCTGAAAAAGCAAAAAGGATCATTATTAGCAATACCAGAAAGGATCACTTCTGTAACCAAGAAGGCAGACAAAAAATTCAAACTGCATTACCTTAGTATATTATAATTTTATGGTTGGTCCTTTGAAAGAAGTTATTTTCTCAGCGTTTCAGGAGTTATGTAAATATGAATTACTGTTAATACTTCACACACAAAAATGACAGTGCAAAGCAATCAGCTGAGTCCTACAATATGGGCCAGCTCCCAGGCCAGGCTGAGGACTTGGACGAACCTGAGGCCACAGCCCATCTTCTGTGGCCAGAGGGTCTCTGCTACACTTTGGAGTGACTTTCCTAGCAAATACAGGTCTCTTATACTCTGAGTAACACAAATGCAAAACTTTTCTGTATTTTCTGGTGACTCCTTCCACTGCATCCTTCCTCTGTTCTTCTCCAAACCATATATTTTCATTGTCTCTCTCTGTATGTCCCCGAGGTTCACAAACTTAGCCCTATTCCAAAGGAAGATGAAAATGTTTGGATATGTTGTAAAGTCTCATGAAATAATTTATAATCATTAGAGACCAAGCCTTTCAGCAGAGTGAGACAAGTGGCCAACACTTGTTAGTTCTTTAAGGCCTTCACCAGATCCTTCATGAGGAACTGTTGTTGCACTGACATAGCAAAGTAAAGTGTCCTGCTTGCAAAGGGAGCACAGCTAAGTATGTATTAAATTTATGAAATTATATTCAGGCTTCTTCTGCAGTTTTGCACCCCCATCTGCAGACCTGCATTCTAATCTATATAGAATTTTGAACATGACAAATGCGAGAAACAAGAGGTTTAACAAGGGATTCTGAGCACATCCCTTTGTATTCTGCTCAAGATTGCTCTGTCTCACACAGAGTGTCATCAGGAGCAAGGGGAAGAGACCTGCTATCCCTGCAAGATGGCTCAAGAAGTTTTGCTGCAAATCATTACCTGGAACATGGCATCCTCTGTGGTTAAGCCTCTCTTTTCATCTCACTGATCTCTGAACATCACAAGAATTTGGTGTAGGTGTGTGATACACAGAGCTGTTTACATCTACGTACACATGTGCTGTGTTCACTCAGACAAGCTATACATTTTGACCACAAAATGGAGATACTGTAATGCTTAGAGAGTGAGAAGTCTGAGGCTGTACTACAAACAGTGATTCTCCTCTCAGTGTTGGGCATTTAACTTAGCTCTTCTGTACCTCGTTTCTACACTTGCAAAACAGGACTATCCTTGCCTCCTCAGAGCACTATTAGAACAAAATGCCATGTTTGCCATGACCATTGATGTCAGAGCACAGGATCTGCTATAGGTCAAATCTAGAAGTGACTAGCACAGCCAAAATCATATGTTGAAAGTGTCCAGGAAGATAGTGCAAATCGTAGGGACTTCGTGGCCCCTGCTTTTGTGACTCATTTGGGAAGCACATTAACTTCCTTCTCTTCCAGCTGAGTGCTGCTTATCACCTCAGCACTGCAAGGACTTCAGCAGAAGAAAAATGGAGTGCTGCCATCTCCACAAAAGCATGGAGTGTTGTCTCATTTGACATCTGACTTATGCTTAAACATCACCCACTGTTGAAAGGCATGAGTTTATGATGGAACATAAAGCTTGTAAACACATGCCCTGAACTGAACATTTCAGGAGTGAAGTGTATTATACGTGTAATAAAGCTACAAACATGAGGCACTGCCTGGAGCTAATGCTTTTGCTGAGTTCACTTCTGGAGCTCACCTCCTGAGGAACTCTGTCCTCACAAGAAAATTCCTTAATACAGAAATTATAGAAAAAATAAATTAAAAGTGAGAAAGAATAGGAATTATTTAATCAAGCAAATATTACACGCCCATTAACAAAATTTAAAGTTTCATCCTTGTATGGTTGTGAGTCATTTAGGCCTGTTTGTGTTAGGTTTTTTCTTTCATACCTTCTCAAGGAACCTTCGTAATGTGTAAAGCCATCTGATTCATTTTTTGAATATTTTCACATATTTGAGCAGAAGTCTGTGTAAACCAGCAATTCCCATTCTGTTCCATAGTGACTTACTCATTTTAGTCTACCCCCACTATAGTGAGATGTGTGTAATGGAAATTTCCTGTAGTACAAGTGTTCTAGTGTGGCAGGTCACATTTGGAAAACAAAAGAAAGAAGGGAAAAAGGAAAGGATAATGAGGGAATGAACAAGCAAAAGAACAAAGAGAAAGGAATAGAAAAATGATGGGGAAGCTTCTGTCTGAAGGCCCCAATTCCCACTCCTACACCTCTGAGAAGCAGACTTTCCGTCAGGTGGGCACAATCCAGCTATCACAATGACTGAAAAAGCCGTTGGGAAGCAGGAGGAGTTCTTTTTTTAACCTCTTCTCTAACTTGTTAAAGCCTGTGTAAATCCCACCAGTTCCCTCATGAAACGCTTGCCTGAGCAAAAGTTTTTCCAGCACATTTTTTGAGTGTCACATAATTGAAATAGGAGGGGATTTGAGCCTGATTCAATAGAGCAGTTTGAGTTAATTGATAAACCTTCCCTTTTTATTATCAGTGCTACCCTTCTGTCTGAAAGGCAGGGAGATTTCCTTATGGGATTTGAGCAAATATTGGAAATTGCGGTGGCAAATTAGCAGGGGCCACAAACCAGAAGTGACAGCTCAAGGAGGCTGGTGGAGGGAGTGGAGCAATCCCTTACCAGTAGCAATTGGCCAGACTTATCATATGGACTAATCACAACAGAGCTGGTGAAATAATGGGCACCAGATGTTAGCGCTTTGTAGACGTTGGCTCTCTGGAGACCAGCTCCGCCAAGCGAGCTCCCCAGGAGCAGGAGCATGGCTCTCTCATCTATTAATAAGACAGGGGGCTGCTCGTCAATGCTTATTCCACATATCTATCTGTGATAGATGCCACAGCCCCTTTCTGCAGCTTGCATTCACGAGGAGCATTTCCATGACTTGTATGCCTTAGATTCACAGCACTCCATTTTGCTCCGACATGAACGAGTGAGTGAAAACTAGTCATGCAATGGATCAAGTCACTGGTGGCTGTCTCCACAGAGATCTTTAATGGGGATGCTGCTCTGAAAAGTACTGACTATTTCCCTGCAGAATTTTACAGCTGTAAATGTTTTTACTGGCACAGTAGGTAGGAGGGAATGGGATGGGAATGTTTTCCCCAGGAGCTTTGCAGAGAGCAAAACTCTTAAACTACTCTCCAGAGTACAGGGGCTGCAGACAGGAGGAATTCAGAGAAGGAGCAAAGTAGACCCTTCTCTTGCTCTTCGTGCTCTCAGAGCAGATCTGGCCACGATCTAGCTTTATAGGATTATCTTACACCTCTCTAATTGTTTATAATGAGCTTCCTTGAAAAGACAGGGATTTGCAGCTAAGCCTCTGCTAAGAGCACTGCCACCAGCACTGCTGCCAGCTGCAGCACTCTGTGCTGTGCCATAGCTCAGAGAGATGATATGGCTGTGGTTTTTTGTGCAGAAATCAAACTTGGCTAGGTAATCAGCCTGGGCAAAGAGGATCAGGTACCTTGCCTAAAGTAAGTGAGAAGTGGAATAGAAGACCGTCACAGAATTAAATATAACTGCTGCTTAAAATAAGATTAATGTATCTGTGAGCCCTGCTTGTTCTAAGGGAGTCATGTCTGCAGAGTGGGCCCCATCACTGCCAGTGCTGGCCACAGAGCACAGGGATCCCTGTGCCCTCTTTTCAGCACTGCCAAACCAGGTCTGCTCCTTCTCTTTTGGGGTGCTGACTGATGTGGTATCAGTTTCAGATAGATGGGAGCTGTCTCTTCTATCTGATCTCTTCATCTCCCAGCACAGGACTTGGGCTTTTTCATGAGCAAAGACCCATCTCTGCAGAGGGGCTATAACATGAATGGCCTCTGAAGATATCGAGCAAATATCAATCTTCTTTTCAGCTAAAGCATCTTATAGATCCTGACCAAGGTGTCCAAAAGGAGAGGTGCAGGCAGTGCTGTCTCTGTTTATTCATGTCCTCCTCCTTCTGAGAAGAAAGAAGCTCTGATAAGGAAGATCTATAATGATAACTCATACACTCATAAATTGTATAATAATGACAGAACTGTAGGAATAATCTTAGATATTTTCAAAATAAAGATATACTATGTAGTTCAGTAAACATCAACACATATTTGTGCTCAGGGAGAGTGTGACTACTGTGCTTTTGGGTTTGAGTGGGTTTCTGCATGGCTGGAGACAGTGGAGGTGCCACTGTCCCATATTTGCAGAAAGGACCCATCATCTCTTCTCTGGGAGCTTGGGGAAGTAAGAGAATAAAGCCTGGAGGTTTTAAGAGTAAATGGAAAGCTGTTAATGCTCCTAGACTTCCAAGTGGGGTTTCAGAGCTTGTTTCTCTAGTCCTTGGCATCGGCAGGGTTTGCCAGTCCTTCAGTTGTTTTGGATACCTCAATTTTACCTCGACATCTGGGTTTCAGAAAACATTAAGCACTTCATCTCTGAAAATGAAGACAACTTCACGTTTTGCTTGTGTCAGGTCAGATTGGGCACTGGAAACTATTCATTACTTTTGAAATCTACCCCCTGGATTTTAAAAGGAATGGCAGCCCAAAAAGAGCACTCCTGAAAGGGACATTGACAGTAAAAAATTACTTGTCATGTGGCTCTGCTCGTTCATAGCTGGCAAGGACCTGTAATTTCATGGAAATCAGATGTTACCAGATTTGTTATTGTAATATTGTTATTGTAATCTGGATACACAACTCACTGCTCCCCAAGAATGTGTCTACCTTTTACTGTCACATTTAACACTAAATTACATTGACTTTTCTTCCCTGACTGATTATTTCAGTGGTGTTTATTTATAAAAATATGAGATTTCTTTTTTCTGGGAACTTTTTGGGCAGTTTTTGTTTGTGTGAGAGAGCTTAGACAACGTGGCAGAACTGACAGCTCCCATTTAAATGCCAAATGTCTCTTCCTAACTCCAATCTGCATCTAAAACAAAAAAACTATTCAAGACACAGACGTTCCTTGCAGACATTTTTGGTATTGCTGTGGTCCCCCAAGAGCTGTAGTTTTTTTTTCCTTTTGACACTTGAGATCTAATGATCAATCACCGAATACTTCCCCCTGTATCTGGATTAGCAATCAGTTGTGTTCTCTGGCATGTGCCAGGAACATCTTCCCCTCCCCTCTACAGGATGCATTTCAACTTGAAGCAGCAGCTTAGGCTTTGCCACTGCAATCACCAGCCTGATGATGTCTGGTGAAGAATGGCAGGAATGCCCTAACCAGAGAGGTTAAAGGGAAAAAAAGGAAAAGAAGGGAAAAAATCAGAGGGTTTCTGTCAATTTCTGACAGTGGCAGAAACATCCTCTTTTCCTGATGAGCTGCCTTTCAAGTCTTGGCAGAGCCATTACCAATTCTATGGCTGCATTTCCCTGCATTTGGGGCCATCTGTCTTTATTCCTTCCATTCTGAAGTCAGAAAAGAAAATTATTTTCACATTAGCAACTCATTAAATGGTTCCAAACTTGTAGCACAATCACTGCTGGAGCCAAACCCATTGTTTTTACACTTCCAAATACGTACTTGGAGGCATTGTTCAGAGATCAGGGGCTGGCTTGCAGGACCTTCTGTCATGCACATGAGCAAGTGGGTGGGGTGGGGCCCTGTCACCCTCATCCATCATACTCCATCAATGTCACCACCACCTGCAGAGGCATTACCCCCAGTCACTCACTCACTTGGTCGTTCATTTCTGTCCATCAACACGAGCAGAAGGAGAGGATGTCAGTGTGGCGGATGTAGGATGTCAGGATCAGGATCAGGATGTCAGTATCAGAACTGGTAAAATTCTTGAGGTTTCTTTAAGGCAGCGGAGGTACCAAAGACCATTTGATCACTTAGGCAAGTTGCACTTTGAGCTTAGTTTATCAGCATAAAGAAGCCCTTAGGAGCTACAGTGTTGATACTCACCGTGCAAATGCCCAAGGCTACTGCTGATTAATCAATGCAAAAAGCAGTGCCTTTAACTGGAGAAAGACAGAAAAGCTGTATTTCAGGTGAGTCTTATTATCGAAAGGAAACACAGTGGTAAAACCTGGATCAAACTCACTCTTAGGTCTCCTACAAAACTCCTCGGTTTCCCCTCCCTGCAGTGAATCACTCACTACATCACTGGCTGAATGTGCCTGATCAGCAAGTGCAGGGAAAAGGGGATCCCCAGCAAACCCCACATGCCCTACCAGTGCTGGAGAGAATGCTGCTGGCTTCAGTGGCCCTGCACTGCCCAAGGCACACTGAAAAGCCACTCGTATGGGACAGGGGAGCCACTTGTGTGGGACAGCTCACAAGAAAGCAAATACATTTCTGTGCTGCTTGGCTAAGCCAGTGCTAATATCTGAACAGCTCCTAAAACTTCAATCTCTGAACTGGCTGCTGAAATCCTCTTTGGGAACAGACACGAGCTCCCTCAGCCTGCCCAGCAGCTTGAAGCAGATGGTGGATGTGGTACCCTCTCTCCGGAGTTTTCCAAAGTGGTTATGCTCCTGTGGCTTTCCTGAGAGCTGACGCAGGCTTTGGGAGATGCAGCTGCATTTTAGGGGCTGAGCAAAACATTTTCTGCATTGCATATGAAAAGCCTTCTGGGAATCAGAGGGTATTAATCAATTTTACGTGTACCATTCCTTGCCTTTAAAAATCAGGGCTCCCTGCACATTGTTAAAGCCTCCCGGAGCCCTTTCTGTCCCTGGAGTCGATCACTGTGAAATGAGGACATGTCACAGCATAGCTTATTAGAGAAACCAGGGTGTTTCCGTTTGTTCGGATTTGTACAGAAAAGGGTTTTTCACAGGGGCTGTGCTTTGACAGTCTCGTCCTCCCCCAGGCTGGTTCACATTTAGCAAGGGGCGGCTGACAAAGCTCCTGGGCCACGGAGATCCACAAGGTGCTTGCAGCTGGCACAGATATCTCATTAGAAATTCATTTTTTCCTGTCATAATAACAAAGTGCAGAGCAGCGGTGGCAACATAGTTTCGTATGGGAAAGCACACAAAAGGGGACAGCTGAAAGAAGCTGTGCTTTTCTCCTGTATTTCCAGCACGACAGAAGCATCTTCAAAGGGAGCAGCCTTGCCCGTCCGCCGCACCCTCTTGGGCTGAATCGCTTGAATGGCATTTTATACACCTACTGCACCCTGGGGCCAGCCAGCCTCCAGGAAACCCATTCACCCGGCCCCGCTCCTTCTCCCGGCGTTTTGTTGTTCCCTACCCCACGGAAGCGGTGGGCAAATAAAAATGACAGCCCCTGTTTGTGAGCCTCAGCTCCCTCGCAAGCATTGCTGAAACCTGGCTCCCAGGCAAGTGGAGCCGGTTCATTTCTTAAGGGGGAGGGTGGAAAACCTCCAAAACTGGAGAATGACGGCTGTCTAATTTCCCTCTCTTTATTTGTGTGATGAAAGTGAAAAAGTAGATTCACAGGGCAGAAGTGAGAGGGGAGCAGCATCACTGCTGTGACTGTCACTGTCGGGATAGTGCAGGGATGAGGGCTACTGAAAAATTGGAACAGTTAGTCACTGTGGAGATGGAGAGTGGCAATGAAGCACCCTTCTCAGGCACAAGCATCTTGATCCACCTCTCCAAAGCTAATGAAAGAAGAGACTGGGTTTCTGAAGTCAGGAGATTTCATCTACTTGAAAGTGAAGAGTAAAAGCCTGACAAAGATTGCATTTAAAAATATTTGCTTTATTTTTCTCCCTATTACTTCTTTTCCATCTTTCCTTCCTTTTGTTTTTTTTTTTTTTCTTTCTTGCAACACGACATGTATTAGAAAAAAATAGGAGGATGGAGGAGAGAGACAGAAAGCAAACTAGTAGTGTGGGAATAGAAAAGGACTGATAGCCAAGAACTGAAAGTCCTGAAACAATGTAGTTACAACTCAGAAACTTCCCTCTCATACACAGACCAAAATCACATGCAATAATTTCCTTTGCCAGACAATGGGTTGTTTGATCTCTTAAAATAAAAACACAACCAAAAACTAAACCAAAGCAAAACAAAAGAACCTAACAACAACAAAACCCCAATAAGTACAGATTCCTGATATAAAAATCTAGTCTGATCTGTGTAACACATTAAACACCAGCACCTCACGTTTAGTCCAATCCTCCATAACACAGCACCAAAAAGCTTTGGCAGAAGTACAACAAATGAACCCACTTTGATCCCTCAGCCTGGAAGGGAAGCTGCCAGGGAAAAGCATCAGGAAGACCACTGGTGCAAATGCAGAACTCGCAGTTTTCTGCCAGAGAAATCTGAATCCCCAACTTGCTGTATGTGGTAGCCCAGAGAAAACAGCATCAGAAATCTGGGGTAGCATGAGTGTGAGGGAGACTGCAGACTGTGAGACAAAGACCACTAGGCAAATCTTTAACATTCCAGGAGTACTGTCATCCATGAAAGGATAATGTATAGATGCCTTTTCTATTCAAGAAGCCAACTGTGGGGCATTTCAGCTATAGACATTGGCAATAAAGTTATGTTGAGGAAGTGAGGATTCACTGCAGCTTGGATAAATGTTCAATAGTGCCCGAATGTACTTTGTCTAATTTTAGACACTCTCAAGACTGTTACCTAGCCCTCCAGAGAGCTCTGGCTTTCTGTACTGCCTAAATGGATAGGGTCCAGGGATGCCTATCACCTTCAGGCTATTGTAAACTCAGTTAAACTCTTCCTTCCCTCAATGTCACATTTCAGAAGTAGTTTAGTCGAGGGTACTGAGCATCCTTCTAAAAAGGGTCTGTAATGGCACAACTTGTAATCAGTGAGCATGGGGGATATTTGGGATATTCTTAAAGGGAGTACCTCAGGAGGGAAGGGATGGGAGTACTGGGCTGCACACAGTGATGCAACTTGAAAAGAAACAGAAAGAAAAGACCTCCACCACCTTGGCCTGCAACAGGAATTTTAGAAAGGATGTCTATGAGGCTGAGCAAGATGTGCACTTAAGGGGAGATTCTGATCTTCAGCAACTTGAACTGTGCAGATATTTGGGTTGTGCTCTCAGCTCATCATCAGGGCCTCTTTTGTTCCTTGTCTGCCAGGGGATTTCCAGAGGGTCCTTTGTTCTGTCCAGCTGGTGAGAGTCACGGGATGGGGGTGGGTTGGAATTGCTATTGGGGGGAGCATCCATATTGCTATCCATTTGAAATAAGAAGGTAGACGGGATGAGAGGAAATAAGACTTACCTAGTAAAGTCAAGGTAGGATAACTTACCTGAGCCATTGGACATCTGGGCAATTTCTATGACTCCCCAGGCTGAAATTGAGCTCTAGGTTGTTTACATGCAGCAGGCATAGGAGCTCATATGGGGGCTTCAGGTGGCACACGAGGCTCATGTCCTTAGGACTAAACTCTCTTCTTCCCATGACCCAGTCCACAGCACCCTCCAGGGACAATCTGTGCTTCACATTGTGCTCTGGAGGGAGTCATTGCCTAGGTAAGCACCGCCTAACTCAAACAGAGCTTTGCTGAGGCAGGTAGGAGCTGCGACCCAGGGCTGTGGGCTAACCGTGGGGGGATGCCTGAGCCACACTCTGGTCATAGTTACCAGTTTAGTCATGGCCACACAGCCTCTGATAGAGACAGCTTCCACACAGAGGACTAAAATAAAGAGTACCTGTGCACAGGCATGAAGAGATAATGATAGCTGGCTGATCAAGAGAAGATTTCCTCCTTGTAAAGCAATGTATTGGATCTATAGATGAATCTGTTGCATTTGAAAGACTCCTTACAGAGATTGTTAGGCCAGTATGCCAAGAATTAGGAGATGGTAAGTAATACAGTTAAGCAAAAACACAAGTAAGTTCAGAATTAATATTGGAAACTTCAGATTTAGCACATGACAAACTTGTCATGAGTGGGTTAGATTGGCCATACAGGTTTGTTGGTTGGATTGCCAGAATGACAGGGGAGTTGAAACATGAATTGGGCAATAACCCATGTGTGAGATTGTGTGGCTGATTCAGAGCAGGCATTTAAACTCTGTTGATTCCAGCCCCTGACAGAACACTGCTTAGTGAAGGGTTGGATGTTTTAGAGGGTTGCTCACTTTTCCCAAAGAAGAATCAGAAGTGGTGCCCTGCTAGATATATGAGAAATCTCAAAAAGCATGTATTTCCACAAAGGAAATCCAGAGATACTGGGTCGAGCCTAAGGCACTCAGCACTGATCACCACAATACAAAATAAAATCCTGCTAGTCTCTGGAAACCCTTGGGAGGCAAAGAGTCTCCTCTCATTGCTGGTCTGTGCTCCTTGACCTGAGCTATACTCTTGTAAGCTGACTGGATCCAGTGGCTCCAGATGGGCTCAGAGCACCTCTGTCTGCTCATACCTCCCAAGTATATCAGGCTGAGACTTCACTGCACAGGTTAGCTGTCAAGTCCATTTGCCTACTAAATAACATGGTAAATTCAACAATCTGTAGCACTCAGTGAAGGCTTAGGGATATCATGTCCCACACCCAGTGCTTGTCCCAGACTCAGTGCACTCACCCTATGCTTGCTTCTCTTGTAGTGTCTGGGGTGCACTGGGTAGTGCCTGCCTTGTGGTGCCTGGTAACAAGGAGAGAGAAGCAGGCAAAGGGAAGAGGGAGAACATGGGCACATGAAATTGTGATGTTGGAGGGCTGCAGTCGCTAATGGATGTCTAATCATTATAATCTTATTTGTTGGAAGCTTAACTGTTTTATACTGCTCTCTATCCTAGATGATTGTTGTTGTCGTTAAATGCTTATACTCCTTTCTGCTGCTTCTTTCCTGCAATACATTGGACTTGCAGAGGGAAAATGGAAAGAGAAGATGTACAGGATGTCATGGGCAGTGCTCACAAGGGCATTATGTGTCACATGGCTAGAGAAGATGTTAAAGTCAGGGGGGGTACTTCTTCTGTCCTCAGTCCAGAGGGATGAGGACTCAAGACATTTTCTTGGCCTCTCTGATGATCTTTGTAAAGATAAACTCTTGGAGTAGCTTTAGAGACCTGCAGATGGAAGTTACTGGCCTGTGTAGCACATGCAAAGCTGAACATAAGGATTGTGAAATTCATCCTTCACATCTGTGAAGCTTGACATGCTCTCACATTGCTTTCCTTCTTCCCAGCCCCCACTTCCCAGCAGACTCCAGCACCACCATATGGAGTGAAAGTGATCGTCTAGGAGGGGAGACTTGTGGTCCAGTCTGGGCACCCTGATCACTGGCAGCCATGATGTGTTTATACCCCCAGGAAAAAGAGCAAAAGACCTTACATGAACCAGCTATGGGATCATGCAGCCCTTTGACACAGTGGGCTGTCATTTAATCCTGGGTAATTGCGAGTGGGCATCAGCCCTGAAGAAAACAAGGTTTGTGTGTTTTGTCCATTACTGATATGCAACCTATTTAGCTCACACTGATGTGAAATGCAAAATTCCTCTTGTTAAAAACAGAGCAAGATCAGGCCCAGAGGAGGCAGGAATCTGCTGCCTGGATTGCATTGTATTCCCCTTCAGCATTTTTCCAGGTCTGTTTAAGCAATGCTTTGGAAGCAGCGCTCCCTGTCCTGGTACTATCAGTCTTCTGTGCATGTGTGTTTGTTTTCCTCAGCATTTTATTTTTGTACATAAGTTTAATTAATTTTTTTGTTGTGGCCCTGAGAGTAACTCTTCTGAAAGTAGCAGACCCTGAAATTCATTAAACCTGTGAAATGACAGGAGAAAAAGTGTGAAATTGCAACAGTCTGTTTGGGCCTGATTAATAGAAATTTTTCCTAACAATCCCTGGGCCCTTCTGGGGGTCAGTGGAACAGAGCAGCTGTAAAGACAGCAGGAGTAATTTAGAAGCTGCCTGATGGGGGCCATGCAGATTTGGGAACAAGTGGGGAGAGTCCCATGCCCTTGTTCAGGCCAGTGGGAGATGATTGGCCACCACAGTGTCACCTTATCAAGCAGATTAGCCCGAGGTGCGCTCCCACCACCTCGGAAGGGTTATTTGGCTTCAAGGGAGGTTATTCTTGTCCCTACTGTTTTAGGTCCTCCAGCAATGTCACCCATAAAGCTGCTTCTAGTGCATTGCCACATCTCACTGTCTGTGCTTCTCCTAAAGAGCCAAGCACATAGTGAGGGAGAAGCGCTGCAGTGGAAAGAGTTTGCCATTGCAGTGAGGCTGGGAGGAGATTGCTTCACTTTCTGTCCTCCTTGGTGGCTGAAGAGTCTCTAGCCAGGGCCCTAGCTGGGGCTGGATACAGTGCTTATGCTGCTGCTGGGGTGAAGTTCTCAGTGGCAAAGGCACTCAGCACTAAGGACCAGGGAGGTCAGATGGCTGTGTTTGTGAGGAATATTTCCCTGGCTCCCACCAGGCACCCCAACCTGAACTGCTGACTTTTTTCTTCTTTCTTTTCCTTTTTTTTTTTTTTTTCTCTTAAGCAGCTCTATATAGCCAAATTCTTTCACCCTAAGAAAGATACAAAAGAAAACATCAAAGTAAATGTCCCCACACTGACATAAGGCTAGAATAATGGTGACCTAGTAGCTAAAGACTGGGACGAATACTGAAAGTAATTCACTCCCCTCGATAACAATGGGGCATGTGTGACAATGATATATACCAGGAGGCGAGGAGAGCCACTTTTGTTGGGTAGCGATACCCCACAAACCCAATTGTAGGGAGATCAATACTGTCATAGGACAATCATCAAAGACCATCAGCTCATCATATTTTCATACCATAAGCAGCTCAAGGCGCCGGGGCTGCCTCTCCAGCAGAAAGCCCCGCGCGGAAATTTGAAGGGTGTGAAATCGACATGATTAATAATTATAGTTATTAGCACATGTACCAGCTGCTCATGTATGGTTTAGCCTGTGATTTATGGGGCCATAAATGCCCATATCTGCTTCTGACGTGGAAAGGAGAAGGGCACGCAGTCATGGGCAGAAAGCATCGTCCCTGGTGCCAGGGGCTTTCCTCCCCCCCGCTCCTGACAAAATTAAAACAACGACAAAAATGGGCCAAAAAGTCACCTCTGCTCCACAGCAATGGAAGGAGGCCTTTTGTTCACATGTCTGCCTTAACGGCGGCTGAAACCTGTCTGCTCAATGTCCCCAAAGCCTTTGAAGTTTGGATCGCAGCTAACAAGGGCTAGGGATTTCCCTCCCCCACACAACTTCACACTGTTGCCAGGCTGCAAACAATCACCATACATATTACAGATGAAACCACGAGGACCAACAACAGAAAGAAAAACTAATTGTCTACTTGCCAGAAGTTAAAGCTTTTGTTTCCAAATGTAATTTGATTCCTCTTTCTTCCAGCTCCCCCCCAGCCCCATCATCCATTTACAATGCATGTTTCATCACAGAAAACTATTTTACATTGACACAATCTGAAAAAATGGTTTGAAGTGGCCAGAAAAACGGTATCACCAACCTTAGCAGTAGGTATGATGGTGCTTTAACTCTTTGAAGATTATTCTTGTCTTCTGAAGACTTGTAGTAATGATTTTTCCCCCTGCCAGAACAAGAAAATATGGTTAGTGCTGCGAAGAACCACAGCCTGCCACAGCCCATGAATGTGCAAAATTGAAGCAAAGAGGGCTGCAGACCTATTTTTTTTCCATAACATTCATATCCATAGACTAGCCATGCCTTGTTCTTAAGCAGAAGCTGAGTTGGTGCCCTGTCCTAGGTGTGCCATTTCCAGCCTGCATTGAAGTCCACAGTAAGGCAGCACCCCTCCTCTGGGCTAGGTCACAGCACAGCGAATGGCAAACAGAATAAATGTGTCCCCACTGCCTCTTGTGAAATCTGGTGAGCTCTGCTATCCCATGAAGCCTGCTGATCTCACACTGGCCTGATGAGCTAGAAACTTCAGTCAGATGAAAGATTTCCTGCACAATGAGCACGAGTACAACCGAGAAAATAGCACAGTGCAGTAGTGCATCTCAGGGGTAAAATTATATCAATGTACTGGAACAGTCTCTGGCAAACACTGGAGTCTGGATGTGAGAAGGGACAAAAACGGGGTTATACCACAGTATTTTCTCTCTTCCATTCTACAGGAAGGTGATCAAAGAGTGTCAGAATAACAGCAAAGGCAATGGGATGATAAAAGGATTATTGAATTTTTCTCCATTTAAATGAACTCCATGTAGTTCACATAGTTCAAGGTAGAGGACAGATCAGTACTAATAAAATAACATAGTATAAATAATTTATTTATTGAATCTCATATAATTCATTTTGATTTCTTTTCCTCTGAGAAACTGAGTTTTGAGGCCTAAAAATTAGTCTGTATTCATGCAAAAGGTTTTGTTAAAAGCTGGACATAATCTAGGAAAATAAAACATTTTCACAAATGTTTAGTCAAAACCAGTGGTTTTCCATTCAAAAGCTGTTTTATTGAGAAAAATTGATCAACCTTTACATTAAGTTGGTTGACAAGTTCATGGTGTGCTCACCTGTTTTAGCCCTTTCCTTCAGAGCTGAAATACACCCTTCAAAGATCCTGTGAGTTTTTATCTGTATGTCTTTATTGGCCCTTTATTTGTGCTCTCAGAAAGGCCTGATTTTAAAGTGACAGCTACCAGTGGTAATTTGGATGCCGATTTCTCCATGTATTGCTAAATCTGTATCCTAGACAAGAATATTTTTGTCTTTTAAATTTTAAGTGATCCTCCATGACATTGGATAACTACTAAGCTGTAGCCAAACAAGACCAGTGCTCCACCCAGACAGAGCCAGCTGTTTGTATAGAAGAATAACTGGGTGAAATATGAGGGCCTGGGAGCAGAGGTCAAACCAAACCATCTAATGGTTCTATTCCATCTTCCATTGCAAGAACCCGGGAGCCTCCCAGGGTGAGCACACAGATGCACGTGGTGTGTCAGGTGGAGGTGCTCCTTGTGGGTTCAGAGTGCAGGACTGCAGAGCTCAGCAGGAAACCAGCACAGGGCTGGCTGGTGTGCTCCACCAGCAGTGCCTGCTTCCAGCACAGCCACACACAGGGACACCGCTGGATTTTGGTGTCCTTGGGGAGAAACACATTTTCTCTGAGGACTCAAAACAGCCACAGACAGTTCTGATCTGGTATGAATTGTTCACGGTTTTCTTTTTTCTCATCCCAATCCTCCTTAAATAACACTAAAAACCTCCTTTCCACAAAGCTATCTTGTGTATATTTATGTGCATGTGTGAAACAGAATGCTGTGAAGACATCAGGCAGACTCTAACTCTTTCATGTAAAGTATTTCACCAGCTTTTGGCAAACATTGCAGTGCCAGGGATTCTTTATACTGTCACCTTGGACATCCAGGGTAGAAAGGGATTGCAGATTCTTCCCTGTCTCATATCATATGCATGTGTGGAAAGAAACAATCAGACTTTTTTTCTTTAGCTATGTGTATACCTACCTGTAAACATGGTTATATATCCATGTGTAGTTTTAGCTGAATTTCAAGTATCAGGAAATTCTTAAATATTTGGTTTCATCCCATCAGCCAGTCTTTCTCCATGGGGATGACAAAAGTCATCAGCAAATATGAATTTAATGATTTTTTCATGAAGGAGTTTATGAGTGGAAGTATGTAAATATATGTGTGGCCATTTTGTGTGCATTTATGTCTGCACTGCATGTGTGTATATGTAACACATATAATATCTCCACTTAAAAGGTGAAAGAAGAAGTAAACACAGTGACCAAGAAATATACAAATAAAGTAAGATAAGCGAATTTACATATTCATACAGAAACTGAATTCTGAACTCTTAGTGGTTTTGTTATTTGTTATGAGCAGGATATGGCCCAAATGGAACTATTAAGAAATGTTTAAATATTGGTTGCATTCAATCACTTAATTAAATTTAAAAGCCTTTTTTTCTGTTATATTCAGTCACATATGGCTTGTTTAGATTAAACTCTCAAACAATATATCAATATGTATTATTTCACTGAAACAACACTGGTTTTCATAGCTGAGACTGTAATAGACTGAAAGATGTTCGTTTTTATGCAAAAGAAGTGATGTTTACAACACACTAATATCTATTTTAGGGCCAAGGGATGAAAAGTGGGAAGAGGACCCCATTGCAGAAAGGAAGAACAAAAAACAAGATCTCTCTTACTTTTTTAACAAACAAGTTAAGAAATAATGCCAAGGTCTCATGACAGGTCTGTGCATGGCAGGTAATAAACAGGGAGAACCACCAATGCAGCAGGGTAACGAAAAATGGCCTGTGACATAACTTTGGCTTCTGGTTATTTCCCCTGATTTCATAACAGTGCTGTGTCAGACAAACTGAAGCATATTTTCTGGAGTCACCGTTTTATGCAGCACTTAGAAAAAAATGAGGGAGTATGTGACTACCTTAGCAAAAGCTAAGGAGGAACAAAGGTAGAGGGAATCAGGTGACAGAGAGGTCCAAAAAAGCCCATGAGGTGGCTGTTTAGTAGAAACTGTGTCTGTGCTTGTATGCATATTTGAGCATATGCTGATCTGTGTGTTTGCATACAAAAGAGATTCAGTAATCTCTTACGTTACCCTTAATATGAGCAAATGAAATGAGTCATCTCATCTGCATGACTTTGGTATTTCTCTCTTCTCAACTGCCTCACTTGGAGAGTTTCCTGTGCTCCATCTAGATGGCTGTGCTGTGAAAGCTGTCCCATCACACCCCTCAATTCTGCCTCTCCCAAGCACAGAAGTTCTCAATTTTTTCCATTTTTTTTTCTCCTGGACTCATCAGGAAATGAAGCATAGGGGCCAGACAGGATTTAGAATTTCTAGAGGAAGGGACATTTAGTAATGGTTTTCAATAAAGATTTTCATTATCAGAGATAAAGTCAATATAAGTTCAAAACTATTTTAGTGGCCAATGGGACCCTGGTTGACTCTGCAAAATGATATTCCAGAATATATATCTGATTTAAAGACAGTGGGCACAGCCATTACTTCCAGCAAAAGAGCTGGAGAATCACAGGTGTTGGTCCAAGAGTGGGATGTGGTTTGAGGTAACTGCAGACAGAAAAAATCTAAACATCACTGTTGGAAAACAGAACTCTACAAGGAGCATTTATAGCAATTCAACACCAATCATAACTATTTAACTAGTTCAATAATATGTTACCCAGCTAGTCTGCAATTTTCCTAAAGAACAGTTATGCAGAATTGGGCAGCTGCTCGGATCACTCAATTCAAAACAAACCATTTGCATAATAAATATTTGCAGAGGAGCAAGTGGGTGGAGTTTAGGCGAGTGCACAGATGAACATAAAAATCAAATATGGCTGGAAAGAAACTAGGCTTAATTACAGGAGGTAAACAAAAAACTACCCACCAAAATGTGCACACACATGCAGACATATTTCTTCAATTATTTAAAAGAATTAGTGCAAATATTCTAATTAGTTCATTTTCCTCTTTCCAGGGTCATAGATTTCTTTCTGTTCCTCACTGACTGAAAAAAAGAAGCTTGTGGGTTTGTTCCAGAGCTATGCACCATTTCATTTGCAAGCAAATAGTTTGAGAGTACACACTTGTGCTTCTGTGGGTATGCAGGGATCTGAGGGTGAATGGCAAAATGCCAGGGTCTCCAGCACTGTTTCCAGATAACGTCTGTTCCACAATGACACTCGGGTTAAAAGCTACCTACAGCTTTTGTAATGTCAGAACTTCACCCAGACTTTGCTACTGCACTGAGTCCCAGCATGTATGATGGGAAATTCAGCAGCAGTTTCTACTTTTCACAGTCGCCTTCCAGCTACAACTTGTCCATCACTACTGTGACCAACAACTTATGGTGTTATGTACTCCAAATGAAATGTCAGTTTCTACTCTATTTCCACAGAGGTAGTGGCAGAGTGGAAATAGATCAAAATTAGTTAAAAATAATTTGACCAGACTCACTTGTTGATTGTAAATGGCTCAGAAAAGCCAGTGAAAGGATTGAGAACACAATGTTAAAAGGAGCAGAGATCAGGTCTAGAAAGGGAGAAATAAAAAAAAAAAAAAAAAAAAAAAAGAAGCCCCAACAAACCAACCCCCTCAAAAACCCAAGCCATCCTTCCTGGATCTCAAGACAAAGAAATTAGGTTGGGAGGATGCAAGAGAGAAAAGGAGGATGAGCAGCATGGCAGCACAGACAAGAAAAACCATTGTAGTGAGACCCTTGGCATGTTCCCAGCATGAGGAAACTTGATGAAAATTTAATCCAACCACATTCTTCATGAGTCTTCTGCCTCTCTTAGCAGCCCAGAAGCTCATCTGTGGTGAGGAAAGTAGAAGGACAAGGTCTCCCTGTGTGACCTCTGCCTGGCAATTCGTAAGAGTGACATATTAAATATGATTAATATTTTCTTCAGAACTGAGTTTACAAAAATACATGCTCAGCTGTGGTCAGCAAACAAGACCATAATGTGGTGTCTATCACAGCACAAACAGTGTATTAATGGAGCCATTAATCACCATCAAAACTGTATTAGGAGTGAAGATAGCCAAAGAGAGCTTAACTGACAGCAAGTGGCCATAAACCTGTCCAAAAACTAATTTGATTACCATCATACCAGCATCTGTGCCACTTATGAGGGTTCATTTTTTTGATGAAATTATGTAGACAAGTCATTCATGCGTATAATAGACATCTAAATCACGGTAAACATGTTGTTGGCATGAGAAGTAGTTAAAGAAAGTGGGACATTGCTTTGCAGGTGAAATTTCAGGCAAAATGCACTGCTGGTGTCACAACAGTTGGTTAGAAAACCGTTGTCAAACTCATCTTGCCAAGCCGTGAGTGAGGAATGTTTTTGATCCACATTCAACAGAATAAACGCTGCTGAAAGTCAGGGGATGTTGGGAGCCTCTAGCTATTTACAAGAAGGACGGCTTTTGCCAGTATAAACTCTTGCTCTTTATCGTCTATAAATATTCCCTACAAACAATCTGTTTTATTCATAGACAGTTGGACCCATTATGTTTTGGTCTTGACAGACGGGACAGTAGGATGCTGCATTTAAATGACACAGACTGTATAGGAATGTATTTCCAGATGATAACTAAGCCTGGAGCTTCCACATAAATCAGGGGAGGGAAATTATTCTGTAAGAAATATGTTCAGATTTCAGCCTCATAAATACAGAGAGAAACCAAATTTTCGGGGCTTCTTTACTTTTATGTGAGCATTTTAATGATCATGTTAGGCAGCTACCAAGAAATTCACATTCACTATTAGTAATGTTATGCACGAGAGAAGTCTCTCAGGAAAGTAAAAGATAAGGTTGTCCCATCTACATGCTACTAAGAGGTTGAAGTCTGAAAAGATCTCTGTTTTGGAGGTCAGGGATAATTGGATTTTCTGGCAGAACAAAACTGTCTAATATAAAAAATGGATGTAGACTAAAAATCACTGTTTCCCCACTTGCTTTGCCATGCTGCCTAGGTAAGGGTGAAGGGGTAGCTGCATGCAGAGCCACCACTGAAAGGAAGGGACAAGAACTTGTAGCTCAAATAAGAAAAGTATCTGAAAGCTAGGTAGTCATGTGAAGCTGTGCCTGCTTTAACTTGCCATCTTTAAACAGACTTAGCATGTCTGAAGGTCTCAGGCCGTTTCAAATGTATCCCAGGTATGTGCTATACATATGCTGAATGCATAATATAATTGAATATGGAACAGAAAGGGGATCAGTCCCCAGAGAGGGAAATTGTTTCTTCAAACTAGATGTTAATGGTAGAGTGAGTGACATTTATCTCCAGTCCTTTTATGAATCACTGAGATGCAAACAGAGTACACCTTGCCTTTGCTGTGAGCTATGCCTCAAGCCATAGGGAGCTGCCTGCCATTCACAAGCCAGTGCCTCGTAGGCAGCTCCATCTTACCTGAGTTCGCAGATGGGCCATTCCCCAGGTGGGTCTGGCAAAACACTTCTCATTAATCATTGCTTAAAGCCCTCTCAGTGGGAAGACCTCAGGTTAGACATCATTTGGAAACAAATTGGGTGAAAAATAGCTCTGACAATAAGGAGCCCACACAGAATTCCCCTGTGAGAGCTTCAGCGGTGTGAAAACAGACTCTTCCAGGACACTAAATGATCTGTCAGTTAGCAAATGACATTATAATCCAGTTTTATGCCGCAGACAAATCAAAGCCTTTGCTGCATTTCCTCATTTTTTCCCTCTATTTTCCCCCTTTGCCTCCTTTAAAGTGACAGAATATCTGAGTTAGGAGAGATAGCCAAGTTGTAAATGCTTCCAGGGACAAACCTAAGTCTTTCATGGATTGCATGGTTGTCTCTCTTCTTCTTGTGCTATCATTAACAGCAGAACCCCCCCACAATCTACCAGGCCCATCATAAGAGAGCATCAGGCTGCCCAAGCTCTCCAACCCCACTGGTGCTGGCCAAAGGGTGCAGTTGTGCCCAGCCCTGCCCAGCAGGATTCCCACGTCTGTTCCAGCTTAAGTGCATCTACCAAGGTCCCGTTAGATTAATTTTAAAACGAAGCTTTAAAATGAGAATAGAATCAAGTGCTTTTGTGAATGGAAGCTACAGTATCTATTTGAAAGCAAAGCACTGGTGCAGCCTGATTTTATCTTGTTAATTGTTAGTATTTACTTTCAAGCGCTGACACTTCATGCCAGTGGTAATTCTGGGTCCTCAGAGACATTAAGTGTTGACCAGCTCCAGGGAACTTAAAAATTATGTTTTTTCTCTGCCTCCATCATTGCTTCTTTTCTCAAGTATACCACAGTGTTAAATTGATTCAGGGCTCAGACAAAAGCAAAAAAGGAGATGGTGAATCTGCAGTGTAATTTAACCAAACTGAATAGAGGATCAAAGTATAATGTGGGGCAAGTCTGACATTTTTCACTGAAATACATAGAGCATAGCTCAGCAACACACAGGTATGGACACAGGCAAAACACACTGCAACAAGGGGCTTAAAAAGACAGCAATTATTAAAACTCAAGTTCTGCTTCTTTATGATGTTCACATTGATTTATCTTCATGAAGCTCTGCCTACACATCACACTAGAAAAATTATGTTAGTTAATTAAAACTAAAATTAATAGTTAATTTTTGATGGGTTTCAGCTCTGACAGCAGTGTCCTTGCATGATGTAAGAAGTTTTTGAAGTCTCTCAGTTGTCAGTCCTAACACAACCAGTTCTGGAGTTTGAATAACAGAAATTGACATCAGTCAGAATCAGGCTGTCCACTATCAACTGGAGTCATCACCATGTGCAGTGATACCAAACGTGCAGCAGCCTATTGGGGTTTTGCCCTCCCACTGAAATGTCCTTAAGGAATTTAAGACTCCTTGCTCTCATGCTTTTACCCAGGATATTTTGGGAGCCTTTTGTCTGTCATGAATCAGTGGCTTTTGCCTAACAGTCCTTTAGGCTCAGCTTTCTTATAAAGGGATCCAACACAATCCTCAAAGATTGGTTGGCCCCAAATATTGAGTTCACTCTTCTTTCAGTACAGTTCATACAGACATGATGGAGGGACTCAGTGTGGTCCATACTGGAGTTCCTCTCTGAGCCCTATCTGTGACCACCCTTTTCCCCAGAGCACTCCAGAGTGTTCCCCAGCACGAATGTTTGCTAAGAAATGAGAACTATGTCAGTTTTTTAGGAAACACACAGCCCATCTGAAGGAGTCCTTCTTGCTCTAGGCACTACCTTGCACCAAGAACAGCCTTGCTGAAATTCTGCTTAAAATTGACAGTGTTTCCATGGCATATTGCTGTCAAATTTCCAACTGTGGCCTCAAGGTGCTGAGAAAGGGATACTGATCCAGGACCCATCCCAACTCAATATGTTTGAGCCTCTCTGCTGGCCTCTGGAAATTATGGGGATGCAGCCAGGCTCACTCATCACACAGAATTACTGAGCATGGGAGTGTGTTCTCATGACAGCCCTGCATAGCAGTTCAGCAAGTAAGAAGATTTATTGCTTTATTTGACACTCTGTTATTCACTAACTGAGCATGACACATCTGGGATTAGGAACTGCCAGTTTGACATCAATGAGCCTTTTTTGCATTGATTGAGTTTATCCAGTTCATGCTCAGAATACAACCTGGGTAGGGAAGAACTCCCAAAACAGGCTGGAATGGGAGCTGCTGGTTATATTTTTTCCAGGAGAATGAATATGATGAGTAAATGACCTCATATGTTGCAGAGCAAGGAGAGGTGATGTCACCCACTTCAGCAACATCTTTTTTTGTCACAAAGCACCATAATGATGAGAAACCATTTCATTAATGCTGATAGACTGGTGGAGAAGTACAGATCAAAATGCCATAAATAATAACTGCAGTGCATGGGGTCTGAGTGAAATTAAATTATTTTTCCCAGCCCAGAGATGACACCATGCAGGACATGGGTTGCACTGTTCTGGACATGATTTTCCACGTGTATTTTGCAGAGTTGGGAACAACAATCTCCCATAATTGCTGTTTTTCTTCATGGGACAAATCAACCTGTGTGCCTGTGTGGATGGGACCCCAGCTTGCTCTGAACTAGACATAAAATATGGAAAACCAGAAAACATGACTAATCTTACATAAAACTTGTGTTGGGCTCTGCATGTTCTTTGGTTATGTAGCAGTTTGGGCTATTGCTGGACTAATGAAGGAAATGACCCTTTATGTGACAGCACAACACTGACAATGACTCCTCCTTGTTTGGATGTTTAATCACAACTCTTTCTAAACACTCCTGTGAAGCACAAAGAGAGGCCTCATGTTTTCTAAATGGAACAATTAAATTTTTTTCTTACTTATAATTAATCCCAAGCCTATAATTAAATTTCCCCCTATGCTGAGGAGTTCCAAGACCTTTTTGTTGCTGCTATTGTGCAGATTTAGAGAGGGAGTTTGCTCAGCAGGTGAATCTAACATGAAGTTTCATGAGCCACCAGATCACGAAGAGAGATATTTCCTGTACTTGATACATAAAGGTTGATGTGACAATATATAATCAAATAATTCTGCATAGAAATTATAGACAGGAAAAGGAAAAAAGAAATGAGCTGTCAATAGTAAAATATATAAGTTAACCAATCTTTTGTTTTAAATCTAGCAGTGCTGCATTTTGTTTTGAAGTGCACTTAACACTTATCAAAGTGCTAAGTATCAAAGTATCAAACACTGAACAAGTTGTTAAGGTCCTCTTCCATCGTCTGATTTGCTTTTCATTAGTGAACCAATATCACTTCTTCATAAACCAGTTTTTCCTTCCATCAGACCTGCCCCATCCCAGCAGTTTGCAAAATAGCACCAGGGTTTCTAATACACAAGTCCTCAAATCACAGCCATTGTTCAAAGTTGTGTCATGCTGTCTCTCTAAGGCAGGTTTCACTAGAGCTACTTGTTTTGGCTCTGCCACACTAGAATTACCTTATCAGATGACACACCAACTCTGTCTAGTCTATTATGGGTGATTGGGACCAATCACCTTTCTCAATCAGGCAATCCAGACTTTTTTAGCTCCTTGTTATCTGTTTTGTTATAAAAATAGGACCCAACACTGGTCTTAATATCATTCCTGTCAATTTTTCATTGCACCTTAATATTGTTTATTTCACTGTAGTAACACATTGTTATTTTTCTTACAAAATGCCTAATATTTTTTCCATTAATAAATTTTTCAATTCTTCCCACCACAGGTCTTTTGCCAATATGATATATATTGTAATGCATGGGCTTTCATTTTGAAATTTTCTGCAAAGGAAAGTTACAGAAGAAGAACCATTTGGATTACCTAAAACACTTTATCTAGAAAACTATGTTTCAATTTGACATTTTTTTCTAATAATAAGACATAATATAAAACAACATAGCATTTGAAGACAAATCTTAATTTTTTTTAAAGAAAATATTTTCAAATACAAGATGTATATTTCATTTCCAAATCACTCATATGGAATATTGACAGAATTTATCTTTCTCAGACTTTTTACAAATTTAATTGATCAGATCTTGTGACATATGTTACTTTGTGGGGAGCTGCTTAGTCGCAGCACATTCTTTGTCAAAGTAGCTTTGCAACATGAAACATACTGTGCATAACCTTGGGATACACCATCATTAGCTTGTGTCAGAATGACAAAATGACATTTATACTTTGTTTCCTGTCTCACAGTATTTTTGATTCCTAATTCTCAGATTCTTTCATAGCATTTTATGCTATGAAAGTCACATGGAAAATCTGACTATATGAGATCAAGGAACTCTCCATTACCTTTTATGATGTTGACACATTCAGACATGGTATATACTGGACTGTCTTGGTATCATTGAATGGCTAACTCTTAAAAACTGAAGCACTTTGAAAAGTAGAATGTTTCAACAAGCTTCTTCCATAAACAGACTTCCCGTAAATTCTCTTATATGTACAACTTTTTATTTTTGGCCAATAGATATTATTTCAGTGTGCCTTTTAGGCACACTGCGTATCTGTGCACTGGCCTACTCTCAGGCTTGGAACCCTCTAGTTCCTGCGCTTTGGAAAAGCTGTGAAGCTCTGTTTTCATTCATGAAATTGCACATCTTTCCAAAGACAATAGAAAATTTCTCATATGGCTATTTTCAGCACTTTTCATTCACCCTCCTGAAGTCCCACTTTACTTATTGACTCACCTATCTTTGCTGCTGCAGCATCCAAAACACAGAGCCCACATGCCATATGATTGGAGGTCCCCTGTTCATCTATTGAATCTGGTGAGTAACCTCTTCTTTTAATTATGAGTTTTTAGTGATTTAGTGATCTGCCAAGTTCCAGGGTCAGTGTCTGAGATTTTTTATGTTTGTCACTAGAAAGTAGCATACTCAGAAAAGATCTTGCTGTGATAGGCTCTGCAGTGAAGCTTGTTGGAAAGACAGCTTTCCTACCAGTCTGGGTAATCAAGGCAGTCATTAGGGGCTGAATAACTTCTAAGTTCAGGAGACTTTCAGAAGTTCAAGAACTATAACAAGCTAAACCCCAAGTCCATATCAGAAAGAACACAACAGAGAGTCTCTGGAGGGAAAGAAGCTGCAGCTTGAAGGACATATATATCCCAAAGCAGGGAGCCTAGACAACAAATGGAAGTGGGGAGATCATATGGAGGCTGTTGCAGAAGCTTTAGCATGGCAGCCACACATTTCCAGGTAATAGAGTAAGCTTTCAGTATAGCATTCAAAGTTAATATGAGAAAAGGCACACAGAGAACACACAGAGAAATAACTCCTTTCTGTTAAAACACATTCCTAGAGGAAATTTAAATGCCAGCAAACTCTGGCACATATTACCACATACAGAGACAAAGTCACATGTACAACCACCTACCCCACCGCCAAATGCATGGAATTTTAGAGGAAAGGGAGAGGGAGAGGGAGAGGGAGAGGGAGAGGGAGAGGGAGAGGGAGAGGGAGAGGGAGAGGGAGAGGGAGAGGGAGAGGGAGAGGGAGAGGCTCGAGTTACAACCAAAGAGGTAACACTCCCAAATTTTAAGATGTTTTTGAATTATATGATCAAAGTAAAGTTCATAAAGAAGTATTGTGCGGTCTTGACATTTAGTGCAAATCCATGCAGATAGTCCACATAATCTCTATGTAGGATATCTCAACTGCAAATTAGATAAAACATATTTAATGGAGCAGAATATATCCTGCAACTTAAGGAAACCCTGAGAAGCCTAATGAAATGCTAACAAAACATCCTCATAAGTGTCCCATTCCCACACGACCAGATGCAGAGGGTTATTGCTAGGAAGCAGAGTGTGTGAGAGCAATACAAAAAGCAAATTTATTTTGTGGAGGAGACTGTATCTGTCTTTCTATCAATAAATGTCTGAATGTTTGAGCTTTCTGTGCTCACACCTGAGACCTCTCTCTCTCTTACCATAATCTCTCAAATCTCACCATCAATCTGTCATAACAAAAGTAAGTGATCCATTTTTAACTTCAGGGAGGAACTAAATCAAATTATAGTTCATACTGATCTAAACCCTTAAGCTTCACTGCTGCATCCTGGGGTATGGGCACCCAGATAGACCTACCCACCAGTTTAGGGATTACAGATGGGAAACCCATGAAAGCAATTTAGATGGTAGAAGAGTCTCAAGAGATAAAATCTCATGAGAGGTCTTTCTTTTCCTTTGGAAGGAAAGTAATTTCAGTTAGATTAGCTTTTCCTGTTTCTCGCCACATCTCTCTTTTCTTTTTGGGTATGGAAATGTTTTTCGTAGGGGTCTTACACAAGCAGCAGAACTAGGCATATCCTAATTCCTAATATCCTAACATTTTGCATTATGGCTGGTGCGAAGCAAATCTGCCTGTGTGAGACAAAAGACTCACAGATGTCCAAAGAACAGATCTTTAAGGTTCCTGTGCTTTAACTGTGCTCTTTTAAATTCCTCTAAATTGCATGCATTTATGCTAAAACTCTTCTACAGCCTGTTTTCATTGAGACAAATGTCTGACACTGGGCAGGCTAGAAACAGTGATTTCAAGAAAGAGCTCAGTGTTAATGCTATTAGGAATTAACCTCTTTTTTTCAAGATGTTACATGATTAAAACATCAAACTAACTTCGGTGCCAGAAATGTTTTAACTGCTGCTTTGTGCCTCCAGCTGAGCCCAAATACACTACTTAGGGTGTAAATCTCTCCTTTGAGAATAATGATTAAAGGTTTTCTTAAAAATGTATTTTTATTTCCTATTGCATCATGGAAAGTGATAGGCAGCAAAGAGCTAGACAGAAGGGTTAACTCAGGATGCTGTGGGCAGGGAATGGTGGAAGTATTTGCATAGAATAGCATCTGGAATCTACACGTCCTCATATACTTTGAGGGGGGAAGCTGTTTTTCCACATTCATTACAGCCTGGTAAGGAAGAGGAGAAAAGAAACAAGGAGGGATAGAAAAGGAACAGGGGACTCCTTTTGTATCTGTGTCCAATATGGTTTCTTTTGATTTTTCATTCTCCATAGTCAAGAGCTCCCCATGGGTTCTCATCTGTTACCCAGGCTTTGCCATACCTGCCTGCCTGTGTGAAAATGGCTCAGCTGCCGGCACTGGATGAGGCTAACAGATCACATCTATCTCTCTGGCGTCTACTGAGCACACAGGGCTCCAAGGATCAAGCCCTGGACAAGAGCACAAAAGCAGGTCTGTATAGAGGCAGCCAACCTTCTGCATCGTCCGCGGCTCATTGTGTGGACACTGAAGGTCAAAACTCGCCTGCATTCCTGCTTTCCCTACACACTTCTGTGTGTGTGTGTGCTCCTGTGTGTGCTCCTGTGTGTGCTCCTGTGTGTGCCACAGGGTGAACAAGAAGGCAGTACTAGGCTACACCACGCTGTTGTTTTACTTCCTCATTTTGCACAGTAATTCATAATACGAAACATATTTCAAAAGCACTGGAAAAGTGCTTATGTAGGTTTTATATAGAAATAGATGATGAGGATGGACATTGAAATAGAGGTACACCCTTGCTGGCTTTAAGTACAGTGATTCTAGGAAACTGTGCAGATTAAATAGGATTTTACATTCCAATAGGTAGGCAATAAGAGCTGTTTGGCTTTATGAATTTTCATTCAGAAAGGGAAGGGGAGCAATGAATTAAAAATATAAATAAATAGAAATCTCTGCTGGGTGAATCTGTTGTCAGTGAGGGAGATGAGATTAAAATATTCTAAAAAAACTACAGAAGAAATCCAAAGCTTAGAAACAAGATTTTTAATTACAAAGATCAAGGTATACTTATTTGAAAGGGGAAGAGAAATTTTTCACTTCTCTGGGGTAGTACCAGAAGGAGGAAAAAGGACAGCACAACATAAGATTATCTGTTTTGATGATTCCACCTTTTACAAGAGGTCAAATGAGTTCAGTAAAACAACACATTTGCAATGACCAGTCAACAGTCCCTCTGAGCGTTCACTCATTGATCATCTGTAATATTTTTCAAACAGGAGTAAATCAGCTAAACTGGAATGATTAGGTAGAATGCTTGTCACTTCAGAGCTTGAATTTTTACCTGCATGTTTTTATGCTTCATGGGCATCAGGGTTTCCCTATACTCTCTCTATTCAGCTCCTGCTTTCCTTCCTGGGAAAATTTCACATTTCCTATTCTATCTGATTTCCTGGTCAGAGTCTTTTCCTGCAGTCTCTGTTTTTGAAAGAGATTCCTCTCTAGTCATCAAGAAATGCATCAGGAAGGTATGATATATTTTCTAACTACTTTTCATAATAATCTATTAACAACTTCATACACATATCCTTCCATTTTCTTTTCTTTCTCTTTCTTTCTTTCTTTCTTTCTTTCTTTCTTTCTTTCTTTCTTTCTTTCTTTCTTTCTTTCTTTCTTTCTTTCTTTCTTTCTTTCTTTCTTTCTTTCTTTCTTTCTTTCTTTCTTTCTTTCTTTCTTTCTTTCTTTCTTTCTTTCTTTCTTTCTTTCTTTCTTTCTTTCTTTCTTTCTTTCTTTCTTTCTTTCTTTCTTTCTTTCTTTCTTTCTTTCTCCTTCCCTCCCTCTCTACAACCCCTCCTTTTTCCTTCTTTTCCCACTGTCTCTATAGAGCTTTTCAGTCTCTGTAAAGGAGCGAGCAAAGAAAGATTTGCTGTCCCATTCGTTCCGCACTGCCCCCATAAAAAGCAGATATTTTCAGGTTGACTGAAAGTTTAACTTTGTTATTTTTTTTTATTTTTAAAGAAAATCCAGCGTGACATGGCACGCGTTGGTGCCCTTGCCACTTAACAAATTACTTGTTTTTTTGACCTAAGTTAAATGCTGTGCAAATTTCCCTTGTCCATGTTTTCATTGTGTGCAGACTTCACTGATAAAGAATAAAGAGCGAACTTGTTGGTACTTTTTAGCCAAAGCTTCCTTCATTTACAACACATTTTTTTCTACTATGTCTTTAATGACACGAAAGCCTGGATCCTCAGCTGATGTAAATCGGTCATTGCAGGATTGCCTTCCACAAAGCCATGCTGCTTTACACCAGCTGGCAGTGGCCCTGACATTCAGGCAGGGCTCCAAGGTTCAGTATGGCCCTCTTGCCTTCATTTTGGGCTAGATACTAATTTTCCATGTCAGGGACGAAGTGTGTTTTACCAAAGTAAATCACCACCAAATCCTTCCTTACAAGCAACCAAAAAGCCAGTTGCACAGGTATTGATGAAAAACTCAAAGCTTTCATGGTTTTGCAGACACAAAACCTGGTTCAGCCTCCTTCACAGGTGAAGCCCAAGGGCTGATGTCCCCCCAGGCAGCCAGCAGAGCTGCCCCAAGGGCCGGAGCATTGGTGGATGCCAGCTGTTATCCCTGTCCCCTGCTCTGCTGTGGGTAGCAGGGGACAGAAGGGTCACTGAAACAATTGGCACCCTGCTCCATAGGTGACCATGGCATCAGGACAAAAAGTTCACTAGAGACCCACAGAAATCAAGAGTGCCCTTCATGGTGTAGCTCTTCCCCTCCACTCCAGTGACTTATTGCTGTACTTAAACCAGTGTACGATCAGCCCTGAAGGCTGAACTGGCCGTGCATGGGCTCAGCCCCTCCCATCAACATTCTTTTATCTTCTCAAACACGCCATTTAATTTTCAAAAGAGAGAAACACTGTATAGTTATAAATCTAATCTTTCTCCCTGCGTGCTGCTCTGCCTCTGCCTGTGATTTAGGGCGCTGGGTCAACCTGCCCCAGCGCTGCTGGCGGGTGGTCTGGCCTGGGGAGGGGAGCTGGGCAGCCCAAGGTGAGGCAAAGTCTCCCCCTGCTCAGCACTGGCGTTTCATTGCCAGCCCCTTGGAGACTCCTGTGACAGTCCTCCCCATGACAGATTGCCAGCCCAACAATGGACCCTTTGTGCCTTCCCATTACTCCTGCAACCCCAGTTTCCACCAAACTTACACCCCTCTCACAATTTTCCATCCTCTGGAGAAAGCAAAAAGCAAAATAAGTAAGCACCACTCATCTTTCTTAGGAACTGGACTCCTTCAACCAGGAAAGCTTGGGGCTTTATACAGAGGTTTGGGGTTTTTATTCTTTTTTTTTTTTTTTTTTTTTTTTGTACAGCAGCATCACAGCAACGTATCTACAAAGCTGTTTTGGAATAGATAAATCATCTTACCTTTCTTTTTTCGTCATCCTCATATGAAGACATGCAAAAAAAATATTGCTTTATATGACAATCCAGTCTGATGTCCTGATTTGGTGCCAGAACATCAGTATCTGAAATGGCACCTTATATGACAGCATATCAGTACTTGCTTTTATGAGAAGAGGCAAGGGTTCTTCCAGGGGCACTTTCAAAGCCTGGGCCTGTGGGCAATGCAATTAGCCATGGGACAAGTTCCGTCAGCATTCTGAATTAAAATTATTCTTGTCCATGTTGGAGAATAAATTCCATTTATAGCATTTATAGTCTGCACCCAGTAAATTCAGCTTTGGGCACCTCGAGGGGGTCTGCAGTTGCTGGAGGCAAAACACTGCAGGAATGAGCATATGGCAAGAGGCTCACCTTGGCAGTAGCTGCAGGGTCTCTTCTGCTGTCCTCTCCCCCAGGTGTGTGTGCTGTATCTCTCTCTCACCATTGTTTCCTTTTCCTGGGCCCTTTCTGATGTCAGTCAGGAATGTCAGGGGTCTGTGCTGGGAGAGGGGATAGGCTGCAGAGGATGTTGTCTGAGATGGGCACTATGAGCAGGGGTTAGGACTGGCTAGAAACCAATCCTGTGGGTCAGGGAAGGGGAAAAGGTCTTGTGGATGTTTTTGCAATTTTTTTTCACTTCTCTCACTTTTCCAACCAGCAGTGGTTGCTCCAAACTCTGCTGTAGAAAGACACAGGCACTTTATTATCCCAAGAAATTGGATTATCGCTTGGGGCAATAATTGGTGCCCTCTCTTCTGTAACCAATTAATGAGGTTCAAAGGGGCAGGAGATAGAGCTAACAAAGGATGAGACAGCAGACAGAGCACATCTGTGCCCTGGTTTGTTGTGACTTGGTTTGTTCCTGCTTGTCTTTTTCCTCTGTTTGCAGCTGCCTTTGTCAACGCATTATCCCACACTCACGCTTACTGGGCTGCAAGAGGAGTGTCAGGGAGGAGTGTGCGTGGTACCAGTGTGTCTGTGTGCATGTGTATGTGTGAACAGGTCTGCTAAGATCAGACTCGAGAGTCAGCCTTCCTGGGAGTTTTGCAGTGTGCAAACTCTTGGAGAAGGCTCTGTATTTTCACTGGTGTAAAACCCATGGATTCTCACCTCTCCCCCTGGCTTATCCCTGCCAGTTTTTCTGCTCATACAGTGAAGATTAAGCTTGTATGTGGGGGGATCAGGGCTCTGGTCTCAGCAGCTACAGTGATGCACCTATCCCAGCTCCTGCCCTGTTTCTTCAGGTGCAGTCAGGCACTACCAGGATTTCAGATGGCAGCTGGGTTTCAGGATTGGCATCACCAGCTTTATGTTCATCTTTAAAATGGATAAATGAAAAAAAAATCAAAATCAACCAAGTGCACTTCCCTTATCTCAGAAGCAACTTTTCAGTAGTGAGGCTGACTAGGAACAACTGAATGGCTACACTGAGGCTTTGTCAGCAAGATTTCAGGGGCTCCACTGTGAAACTGCCTGCACTTGCTTGCTCATTTGCACATTGAGTTTCCTTGCATTGCAAAACCAGCACATCCTCACCTTGACCAGCCTTTACTTTTCCATATGAGCCTTCAAGGCATAATGATGAACAGCTATGGAAACTTTTCTCACCTGCAGCTTTTCAGAAGAATTTGCGTATTTTAAAGCAAAGATTCATTATATTTAGGCAATTGCTTTTATTCTAAGAGATATTAAAACCGTTTTAAAATTCGTAATGATATGCACAGTCTCCACTTAGCTATTGCTGCTGAACACAGGAAATAAAGAACTACTATAGACAAACAAGTTAGAAATGAGTTTAATTGTTATCTTTGCTGGTCACTCTACATGTTGCACTGTGACATCTTTTGTGGAATGGTAACTGACCAGTCACTCTTGGGACCCACATCTTATCTCATCCCAAATGTGTCACTCCTTTTGACTAATTGTCTTTAGTTTTCTATGGGATTAACACACTCTTACTTTCAGTGACCAAATCAATCACTACATATTTTGCTTACCAGATAACTCCCTGAAGGGGATATGATGTACACTAGGAGAAAAAAGTTTTATATAATGGTAAAAGCATTAGGGTGCCAGGAAAAGGTAGTCTCCAAAAGATGAACTTCCCAGTCAGACAACGCTTTGATAGGAAGCATGTGGTGGTATTTCTTCAATATTCTAAGAAACATTAGCTATGATACTTCATACTTTCTTTCCTTCAAAGTTAACAGCAGAAAAATAAGGCACTTATTTAAAACCAGGACAACAGCAAACAAATAAAGAAAACCAGCCCTTCTTCATAGGACAGACAGTCTGGGGGCTGTGTAGAACTGGAAAAAATCCCTGGCCAAGGCTTCCCTTTGCAACTCAAGCAATCTGCAAAAGGACACCTTCCAAAACCACAAGTCTCAGTTTCTGCCTGGTAAGTTTATTTTGATCCTGAGTAGTAGGAAGAGACAGCTTGTAGCAGTGCATTCAAGCAGGGAGTGAAGCTCTTTATGTATTAAGAACAGCTTGAAGTCACTTAAACCCACTGATCTGACCTATGCCTGATGACACAGCACTGTCACGTTCAGAGATATGCCTGCAAAGCCAGTCAGCATAAGGAAAAAGGCCTGACAAGAACATGACAGCAAGTGGTGACCCGACAGCATCCCCTTCCTGAGCTGTCTGGGCACAGTGCTGGTGCCAAGGAATGCCTCTTGCCTCTCTTATTAAATGATTTAGGAGTTTGCATCTGCACAGCAGCATCACTGGCAGCCCTGCACTGGCATGGCAGCAGTTCCCTTCCAGAGTATGGCCCAAAAGATGGGCAATCTTTTGTTGACCCCATAAGTTTTCAGTACTGTGCCCCACTCCTCTTGAACAAAATCACTTCAAAGACCCAAACCAGATTGATTCACATGTGAACACTACCCAAACTGTCTTCCAAGGGGGCAAATACTTGTCTTATATTCCTTTGAACCCACTGTTGCCCGTTTACTTGTATTTACTTTGCATGGCCTGTGACTGAACCATGGAAATTAGAAAACAAACTCCTATTCAGCGAGTCATGTCAAAGGTGACCGCTATGCCAGAGAGTCGACTGTGGGACAAACACTCCCCTGATCGGAGGCCTCTTCTGCAGCGCTGCTGTCTCCACAGTTACATACCTGTCTGCAGAAGCCTTTAGTTTATCTTGTCTATGCTGGAAGTCCTAGACGATGCCATCAATCTGAGAGATGAGAGGGATGCTCCTTTGACACTCACACAATGGCTGCGGTGCGAGGGAAAGCCAAGGGGCTCCGCTGCGAGCCGCCTCCCTTTGAGCCGTGCAAGGCGGGCCCAGCCCATCGCCAACTCCACGTCCAGGTCTTGTGAACCGAAAGGAGAGTGGGAGAGGGCACCTTGCACCTCTGTGGGGGCCCGGGGGGGGCTTTGGGCGCTGCAAGGTGCTGTGAAACACAGTCTGGCTCCTACTTTTCCAGCGGCATGAGCTGGGGGCTGGCTGGAGCAGAGGGCGCAAACTTCCCAAGGGCACAGCGGCAAGACGCAGCTTGCAGTCTGTGTCTCTAAAACTGTGTTCCCAGAGGCCAGTTAGGGACTCACATTCACTGTCAAGAGCAACTTGGTAGCAATGGTGAGAGGGCACCTAAGTGACAGCTCACAGCCCTTTGCCTCCGGTCCCCAGCCCAGCAGAAGCAGGGGCGGGTGTCTCGGCAGCTCTGCAGATGGTTAAGTGGCCAGCTCTGCTCCCCAGGGGATGGAATCTGTAAAGTGCCTAATAGTCTTGGGAAACAAATGCTATGCTTTGGTATAATGGCTCCATTAAGATCTCATTTACCAGAGCTCCAAGACAGAGAAATAACCCAAATACATATTATTACAGAGCTCTCTAACCCGCTTTCAGTAGATCTACTTGCGTCTCTTTAGTGATCAAGTGATTTTTGAGACTTGCTGGCATGGCCAAAAGAATACAGCAGTATAGCTTGTCAGCAAAACAGGATTTCCTGGGACCTTCTTACATTTTTAAGGCCCTTGAAGGAACCCTAAAAGTATTACAGGGCGATAAAAGGGAATAAGATGATACTCCAGCTAGCAGCCTATTGCTGAGTCAGTGTGGGATTGTTAAAGCAGTGATGCTGAATGGTGCAGTACAATCCACAAACATGTACATCAGTGTGCTTCAATCCAAAATACTGCATTTATAACTCCTCACCACTGATGAAAGCTCTCCCCTGCTCCAGCTTACTAATCCTTCCAAATCACTGTGGCTTGGCTGCCCGTGCTCTAGAAAGCTGAAATTCAATAAACTTCACCCACATCAGTCAACTACCTTTCACTGGTGCAGTAACAACCAGAACTGTTCAGAAAATGATGGGTCTGGTAACCACATGGACACTATACTATTCTCATGGCATATAGTACAGCATCCTGTGCCTCCATGCAGTGGAATAAAATGCTAACCAGGAATTAAAAGGCTATAACCAACCCTTCTGTATTGATACAATTCAAAGATAAATACAAAAAATATATATATTTACATGTAAAAAATACACAAAGCAGATCTGGAGGCCCAGTTTGTCTGCTATAGAGGAGTATATTTGGCTCAGGATAATAATTTCCCCTTCTTTGGCTATAATACGTTGGCAAGTTCCCATACCAGGAAACTATATTTTGAATGCAAAAAGCTTTTAAGAGCAGTGTCAAAATACATGTTTTAAATATGCATGAAACCAAACACTACTTTACATAAAGCAAAAAAATCCTGTGACATGGATGCTGAGGTATAAATACACTAAGCTTGCCTCAAGTTCTGTAATATTGACAGCTTTTATGCTCTAAACTATAAAGCAGAAGAAATGGTAGCAGGATACCAGCATCATTCCAGCTAAAAAAAAAAAAAGAAAGAGAGAGAGAGAAAGAAAGTGATCTAAGTGATCTCAAAACAAACGATAAAATATGAGGAGAGCTTTCAGAAATAGATCTTTGCAAATCTGTTCTCATTTTCTTTTCCTTCTGGAATAGGTTAATGTTGGTGCCATAATGGCTCTGCAAGTTTCCTTCAGACAGCCTTTACACTGATGGCCTTAGCACTTAGAGGTTTGCAGTGAAACTAGCAAGGGAACAAACACTGCTGATTTTCCAAGAGCCTCATGCTATAATGTCTTACCTAGAAGGCTGCACAAAGTACGGGAGCCCAGCCTAGGTCTAAGCTTGCTGCATATACAGCACATGTATTTGGAGACACAGCTGCAAATTCCATAATTTATGTGATTCTAGGTTTTCTACACAAATGTGAGAATGTCCAAGCTTCCAGATCAATCTTCTTTATGAATTAGGAGGCAGCCCAGACAGAACCAGCCCTTCCTGCTCTGACAGTTGCAGACAGTTTTGCTGTTTCTGGGTGCTGTGGCACAGCCCAGTCATAATTCTAAGTTGAAACAAAACAAAAAAGTGAAAAAAGAGACCAGGATCCCACTAGCAGTGCCTTGGAAAAGCAGGTCAGAGTGTCCATCCTCCAAAGTGGCCTGTGTAGTCAGCTCAGAACTGAAGGATTCCTTCAGCAGGGATAGCTACAGAAAGGCAAGCACACAGAGCTTTGGCTGCTCTGTTTACCTGCCTGACCACAGCCAGAGAGGTGAACGCTTTGCTTGACAAAAGAAACCCAGAGAGTTCTTGCAGTGGGCACTCGACCTCTGGCCTCTGGCCTGACTCTACAGCCAACTAGACTTGATGCAATACAACTCTGCATTGCTCCCTTAAATTTTGGGGCTGAAGGGACACAAAACTGTTGTTTCCTCCCTTTCCCTGCCCTCCATTTCCCTATTTCTGGCACTTAGCTTTTTACTCCTCTGCTGTTCTGCCAGCAGAAGAGTGAAGCTGTGGCCAAGATGAAAACTAAGCAGTAACTCTGGTGCTGGGGCTTGTGGGCATAGCCACCTTCCTGATAGCCTGTGACGTGGTAACCATATCCTTCTTCCATAATCTTCCAAATAATTTCTTCAATCTGAGCCTTGCAAAGCAGAGTTTGGCCACACATAACAAACTCTCATGTCCCCCCTCCCTCCGGGGATGCCTGGACAATGGCACAGCACTGCCAAACCCTGTGAGATTGCCTCTCAGTTCCGGGAGTGCTCAGCCCTGTACGTGCTGCAGCATTTCAGGAACAGTCGGGTTTCATCGCTGCACTGTGTTTAGCTTAGGGAGTGCAAATAAGTTCCCCGAGACCCATCGTGTGGTTAGTGAGAGCCAATGAGCAGCCTCATGGAGGGCACCACTTGCCAAAAGAGCAGATGTGTCCGAAGCCTGTACCAGTTAATTTCGTGACCTACTGAAATCACTGAGAGATTTATACTGCTAATTACTGACTTTGTTTCTGGTTTAATCATCCTTTCGTTCACCTTTCTGTAGAGCTGACAAGGGAAAAAACCCCTGACAAACATCTCATCTTCAGCAGGATATTGTTTCAAATATAAGCACATGAATTAAAAGATATTTGTGTGGGTTTTTTGGAAAAAACAGTTACAAAGAAAGTATTTTAATAAAGCTTATGATTCAGCAATAAGGCATATCCTTACTTCTTTTCCAGTCAGAATCCTTCATGAAAAGAAAGCAAAATGATTTAAAAATAATTTTCCTGTTCTGGACATGAACAAATGAGCCACAATAGACTGAAATTTTTAATAAATGCCTGGGAAAATGACTGACAAGGATCAGAGGCTGTCAAAACATTAAAACAACACTAATGTCAAAGTAACACTAAGAGCTTGATTCTGCAAAGTTTTACTCCCATTCGTAAATACCTTAGGTTTCACTGAACACTCTGGCATTATGTGCACCCCTGATGCTGGGTTCCCCTATTTTCCATCAGTTCTGGTGCTAGGCACACCATGTAAATACCCACACAAAAATGGCTGATAAAGAACTGTGGATTAATAGACTAACAGAAAGAATGTGCCTTTGTTTTTTGCATAGTAGATCCAGCACTGAAACTGATTTTTCCTAAAGCCATGAGCAAATTACTCAAACCACTTTTACCCCTCAGGAGGGGCAGCAGTTCTAACAGAGCTGCTCAGCAGCCTGGTAATGCCAACAAGCTGCCACAACCAACACAAAACAAAGACCCTCAGTGCTAATGTTCTTTCCTTCAGGAGAGATTAGTTTGCTGGAGAGAACATGTAGTGGGATAAAGGCTGTATTTTGATGTTCTCCCTGGAAATGCTACACCTCAGAGAACAGATGAAGAAACCAAAGGCAGTGCAGCACAATCTCTCTGTGTTTTCAACTTCAGAAGCTGCATCACTTGTTGCATGGAGTATTTTAATGCCTCCAGGTCCTGAGGCAGCATCACTTTTTATGGGTTGTGCTAAGGGAGGCAGGACTGGGACCTCTGGCTTCATTTTCTTCCCAACAGACACTGGAAGCCTTGCTTCCCTCTCCTATCAGCTCTCTTCCCGGCTGCTTGCTTGAACCTGAGATCTGGGAAACCAAAGAACTCCATAAGAAAAGTTGGTTTCAAGCACTGCAAGGTTTCTGTTGCTCCTTGTTGTGTTTTCACACCCTCTCCAACTGGCAGCCTGGATGTTAACACACAAGTGGCACCAACATACTGAAGCAGTCAGCCTCGACTGCCTCTCAGACCAGGAGCCATTGAGCTGTGTATGCCTCTCATGATCTCCTCCTGCAGTGACTCTGAAGTTAACAGAGGTGCAGAGCTCCCAAATCAAACCAAACCAAACCAAACCAAACCAAACCAAACCAAACCAAACCAAACCAAACCAAATCTACCGACATCAGCATGTGGCACGATCAGTTGTTTCCCTGATCCGGGAAAATTTGTTGTCAGGGACTTAACTCTGTATGAAAGGAATGTTGTTTCATTTCAGAACCAGAGATTTCCGACAAGACAGAGCATGAGCTTTCTGAAAGGCGAGAGCTTTTTGTTTTTTTCTCACAAACATGCTCAGACATAGCTTTTCTTTCAGCTAATTAAGCTGTTTTAAAGCAAACTGGTCAAACAGTGACATCGTGGTGGGGAGCCTTGGAATCAATTGCATGATATAGAAGGCAGGACATTTAAAGGGTGACTTCTGCCATTGTTTCCCCTGGCTGAATCTTTTCTACTTGGTCAATGCTGCCAGAGTGACCCTATACAATTGGGAGAATTCAAAGCCACTGACCTCAAGAGATGCCATTAAGAAGGCAACTGCAGAATAAGATTTCATGGTTGGGAGCCAAATTTACCTTCTCCTTCCACGTCTTGATGCTTGCAATATTTTATATGTATGTTTTCTTCCTGTCATTAGCATATTCCTAAAGCAGCTAGATCGAAAGAGAAGGCAGATGCAAGGCAGCATTGGCAATAACTGTATCTTGGCTGTACAGGAGGGCTGGACCATTTTAGGTGAAAGCTACTGCTGCAAACAAATCATCTTACTGCATCACAGTGGTTCCTTTGGCTTCGTGACACTGCGTGACCAGTAGGAGTAAGATTCACTTTGCTAGCAAAGACGATGGACTCTGCCCAGCATATATTTTGTCAAACAGAGTGTGGCATCCATTGTTTTTCCTAGCTGCTGGGTATAAAATCAGTGAGTTTCAACATGTGTCAAATTACCATACAGCTTCCCATGTGCAAAGAATAGAAAAATTTGAAGCATTCTATTAATAACCAGAAACACTAGCAAAAAATGGGTTCCTCGCTGTTTTCTTTCTGCACATGTCAGGGAGGCCATTCAGTCAGGCAGCTGACACACAAAGAAACCTTGGAAAACCTGCAAATGAAGGAGCCACTACTGCAGCCTCTTGCAAAGCAATGCTAAATGCAACAGACAGCTAGTGGCAGTTTCCTGTGCCACTAAAGAGATGCTCCATCCAGGTGTTTCCAGCACACCCAAGCAAGCTGAGGCTGTGTCGAGGTTCACAGCATTGGGCCCCCTTTCCACAAAGATATCAGAAGTGGTGGTTTGCCCTGTGTGCTCAGCACACACAGACAAAATGGAGATGCTACAGAACCAGATTGAAAGGTGTGAGGAATGATCTCTACCTGCCCACTTCTGCATCACAAGAATTTATCTGAAGCCCAGATAGCCTTCGTGGGCATAGTCTGTGTCATTGCCTCCTGCACATACCCCTTGCCACTGCATCCCTTTGGATAGAAGGTCTCCTTCATGATAAAAGGGATACAACATCTCACCACACTGCATGAGAGGAGCAGTGCCCTTGCTGAGAAGCTCAGGCCAGTTATCCTGGGTCTCTCCACATAGTTACACAGGGCATCTCTGTGGATGTGGGGATATCTTGCACCTGCATCATGCATGCACATTGTTTCAGAGAGAACAAGAGGAATCTCTTTTAAACAGGATCATGACAACTAAATATCTGGTGACAGATTATATTGCAGGGCAACATGACCCACACAGAAATGCCATGTGATCTCTTGCTCTGAAGCCTGGCTGTCTCTGGGAGACAGTCATCTCTGGACCATGGCTGCTCCCAGCCCAGCTGTATATTCTCCTGGATGTGCTGATGAGCCTGTCTATGGGAGTGCATCATCCCTAGGCCTCCCCCTTTCCCCACAAGTACACATATGTGTGCTGGCAGGCGTGGGTACCCTCCCCTTCTGAGGGGACACGGAGCCCCACTGGCCCCCACTCCCCTTCCTGTGATGTCGCATGTTCGGTGTGATGACTTGCTCTATAGAAGCCATGTGTTGTCATAATGTAACATCATTAAACAAAGTGTTTAGAGCAGTTTTCACAGAGCCAGAACATGAACAACAAAACCCGCCAATTACAGTGTCATTTGGTGTAGTTGTTAAGGTTTCAAATGTCTCCAACTTTCTCTGGTAGGCCATATTGAGCATGTCACAGCGAACATCTGAGATAACGATTTGCTAGGCAATGTGCAATTCTCGCCTTTTTTTTTTTTTTTAATATCCAAGAAGAAAGAGTTCTTTATAATAATTTGGCTCAAATGTCTACACACATTGCTCCAGCGTCTGTAGCAGCATGTGTTTCTAGGATTGTTCTGGAAGAGAAAATGCAGAAACAGCAGGGAGCAGAAGATAAACAGGCAATTCGTGACTCATTAAAACAAGCATTGGTAGCCAACATTGTGGAGTGTGTGAAGGCCCCAGATCCAACTCGCCTATAAACTTTTTTTACCAGCTGGACTTAGCATCTGTCAGAGTTTGGAAGGAGAGATAATCTGGTACAAATGATTTCAGTGTGTCGCATTTATTAACCTGCCACCTTACATAACACTGCTGATTGGGAACCGGGGGACTGGCTTGAGCAGTGACACAGCTTATTGTCCAAACAGTACGACTTCACTATTAAAGATGCTGCCTTCCCTGCCTCTTTTTAAATTATAATGAAAACAATAGAGTAATTGCAAAAGAGATACTGAAGCGAACTTAAAAAGCAGTGCAGTTTTGAGAAATGTACGTGCCAAGGTAATATCCTCAGCAGGTCTTTTCTGCATTGCTTTTCCCCCTCCCCAATCCCCACTTTACTCCACATGCTCAGAAGACTTTTTAGCCTGCTTGTCACAGGAACTGGGATTCATACCTCTAAATAAAGCAAATGCCCTGTTTCACTCCCTGAGCCACTGCTCAGCCAGTACGATGTTATTTACTGCCCAAACAGCTCCAGGAGAGGAAAACATTGTGGATGTCATAGCAAGCTCAACACCTCACATAAAAATGAACATTTTTTTTCAAAGCATTTTGGAAAATTTTAAATATGTTCTCCATTTTTAATGCAGTTTCTTTCATTAAGGGCCTGATCCTTTTCTAATTAATGTAGATTATAAAATTCCTTTTAGTTCCAAAAGGGAAAAGGCTGGCTCCTGATGCTCCACAGAAATTGATGGCTTGGCAAGAGGAAAAAAATCCGTCAAAAATAATATATATGTTTATCTTAGTTTGGGGTTTGGCTCTTTACAACTCACTGAACACTTACTAGGGACTACTTGACAAATAGAAAACCGCAGAGTGGTGTTTTGCTTCTGCTCCATATCAGATGCCATGAATTTCAAATTAATAGAGATGTTTACTCTCTAATACAAAATTTACATGTATTAGCTTATAAAATATGAATGTGCCTATTTCTTACTGCAAAATACAGCATTTCCATTTAAAAAAACAAAAACTGCAGAGACTTTGGGAGAAAAAAAACCCTAACACACAGGCTTAGGAATACCTCACATTTCATTTTGGTTAGCCTATTATTTGTAGTTTTGAAACTTTATTGGTCCCTGATCTAATCTTTTCTGAGTATGAAAACATTAACATATGGTTTAACATAGCACAGGGCTGGAAAGTCCATATCCCAAATGCACATTGTATGCAGGGTGACATTCACACTAAATATCATCCCACAGGGTCTGTACTCCATTTTACCTGGGATTGGAGAGCCATGAAATCTCTGGAAAAGTTGTTCATGAGTCTGAACCAAATGGCGTGCAGTGTACTGAGATACTAGCAGCGTGTGCTGCTGCCAAAGGTTGTGGCTCAAATGTCTCTCTAAGTAACATTAAAAATCTGCTGCTTCATGCCTATGAATTTCAATATTTATAGCGTTCAATAAAATGGTCCACTGTCAGAGAGAGATGTGCCACTGTGCACTCTCTGAGCAGATGGGCTGCAATATGGCACATTTACATGGACCAGCTGTGGAGTGCAGAAATGAATGCTGGTCAGAGGCAGGCTGGAGGCACCACATCTGGAATGCAAACAGACCTGGCTCCGCAGCCGCCGGGATGTTTCCTGAGCAGGATGAGCTCTGATTTAGGGCTGCTCACCAGTGTACCTTAAACTGCATCAAGGGTCCTCATTAACACAAGAGACTATGGTAAGGTTTAGGGCCTGGAACTTCTCTGCTGGGCATCTGTTAGAGCCCAGGGATGGCACTCTGCAGCCTGGCAGAGAGGTGCCCCGGGGAGACATTGTCTTCTCTACCATGTTATAGGGTAAATTTCGCTTCTTCTATTTTCAAATTCTCTCCTGTGCAGTGTTGTACACCAAATACCTATCGATGCATGCAGCAAACAAGATTCTCTCATCTCCCACCCTTCTCCATGTCCTCCTGGGCAACTGGAAAGTGTGCTAATACTCTGAAATTTAATTGTTTTTTTTTAAGCAGGAAACAGTGAATGCTCCAGTACCACATAAAAATAATAAAGTGCAAGTCTTGGGGGATTTTTGCACTTTTAGATCACAATTTCTAGAAAAAAGACTGCTGGCCACTTCTATATAAATCATTTTATACTGCGCTTGGGCAAAATCCTGGAGTCTCTGAAATCAATGGCAGAATTCCCACTCATTCACAGTAGAGTTAGGATTTTGCTCAATTTGAATAAATAGACCTTAAAGTGGGTATAAAAAATAATTTACTCTCATATTAAGGCCCCTCTGTGCTTTCAGAGTGATCTAATGTGTCCTTAGTGTATATAAAAATCATATGTTTAAATCAAAAGGACAGAGTGAACATATATCTAATTCAGCACAGAAATAATAAAAACCAAATTAATACATCAGATAATGCAAATCAGAGCTTACAATTTTTCCAGATCAACATATTTCATCACCACATTTTACTTTCAGAGAGGTGTTAAGAGTGTTCTGGGGAGGAGAATACAGGTGTGAGAGATAAAACACTTTTTGATGGATAGGATATTATTTGTCATTTCAGCCTTCCCAGAGCCAATACTGGAGTTACAGTACCAGCTGAAATGCTGCCCAGTGACTGGACTGCTGCATGGCAGCTCCTCACTTGCCTGGCTTGGAGTTTAATGTGCCACTGAGGCTGAACCTGTGAAGCTGTGAAGAACTGGTGCTTTTCTCCCAGAGAGTTTCCTACCCTTCCTCTTCCACTTCTCTTACCTCTGCCATTTATAAATATTAGAGAATTTTTAAAGGCTTGGCTGGTTTTAGTGAACAGACACATGAAGGGGGAAATAAACCCCCCAGTGCATGCTTACTTCTGTCTTTTTGCTGGAAGAAGGCATGACAAGAACTAACATGAATAGGGCTTTAAAAAGAGCATTGTCATGTGTCGAACTTATTTTTTTTCACCATTCCTGCATATCTGTGACACTCTGAAGGCCAAATATGCTGAGGAAATCCCTAGCCAGCACCTACAGAAAGGGCTCTGTAGCATAGAGCGTCAACGTGCATTTAAAAATTTTTGTGAGAACAGATACCTGCACTTTGTGCTCAATTCTGCTCTCATAGAAAAAAACAGCCCTGACCCCAGCAATGGGGCAACCTGGGACTCAGCCCTGAGGCTAGCCCTGGTAGTGTAGGCATAGCCCTGGTTTCTTTGCCTGTGAACCAGAAAGAAAAGTCCTACAGCACTGCAGGGTAGCTGCAAGTGAAAATATACATCAGGTTGTGAGGTTCCTCAGGACTGTGACTACGGGGCAATATTCACTCCAAAAATACCTGGAGAGCTTGATGCCCTTTTTGGACTGACGACTGCCTACCAATCAAAGAAAGCTTAGGTGGTTGCTATTTGAAGCAAGGCTCACAGCATCAGTGTTACTGTAGCCTCTCAGGTCTGTTAGGGCAATTTTAATCTAGACTTACAGATATCACCTTCCTCCTCTGCCTGGCAAAACTGTGGGACCCACCTGAGTGGGAGGAGAGCGCCTGAGGCCCAGCCAGCATGGCTGAGCAGCTCCCAGCTGACAAGAAATAAGTTACAGCACTTGAGGACACTATCTGTCTCTTGCTGCCCGGGCTTGAAGGCAGCAGACAGAGCCGTTACCATCACAAATCACTCCAGCATTGGGTGTCCATCAGGCAAGCACTGTTCCAGCACGGAGCTGTCTAGCACAACATGTGCCTGTCATGGACTGCTGCACATGCAAGTTTTCCCATCTTGTAGGAGATATTTTGACCATATCCTTCCTGACAAGAAACAAGTCTATTTACAGCTATTTCCTTTTCATAAATAACCTAGCCCTTGCTACAATGCACATACATGTGTATTTGGCTTCTGGTGCTATTTATTATCCTTTTTTTTTTTTTCCTTTTGCTACCACTGCAGAAGTGGCACAGGGAACTTCTAAGTTTATTGTAATTGCTCTAAGAAGTTTTACAAGGACTCAGACCTCAATGCCTATTGAATCTCATCTCCTCTCTGACAATAGAAGCATTTGATAGCAAACACTGTAATCCTGGCTGACTGCACAGTAAAGTGAAATTTTTTGTTCTGATAAAATTACATGCAGTGGAAAAAGGCAGGCATTAGGAGTTACTGCCAGATCTCAGATGCTCTTGCTCATCCCCAAGACTTGCTGAGTCTCAACCCCAGCTAAAATTTGAGCAGCCTGTGGGTTAATCCAATTTACACTGTTCTGGCAGTGGTCAGGAGAGGGCTTCTTCCAGCTGATGATGGGCTGGATGAGATGAATCACAGGCTGTATTCAGCCACAGACTGTATATTTCAAATCTAACAGTAGCATAAGAGTGCTTCTAAACAGCAAACACTCTTGATTTTACTGAATAGAAAGACCTCTGCTTGACCCCCATTCACAGTGCAGAACTAGCACAGGCCAGGGAGAGGAGGTGTAATTCTGTGCATCCAAGAGAGCTGTTTAGCAAGGGAGGCTTGGAGGGACTTTGTGGTACTGGTGGAAATCTGTGGGTGACTGTGAAGTCAGCCTTTCAATGCCTTCATAGATTGCAAAAAAAAGAGAGCATTTTCTTTTTCTTATAAACTGAATACATCTCACCTGAAAACCAATGCAAAACAGGTGTAGAACTCTCTTCCTTCATGCCAAGCCCTTTCCAGTGTGAAGGAAGGTGGTGCACTTCAGTGTCCCCTGTGTGTGGGAGGAACATTAAAAGAAATGCCTGCAGATGATTAAATCATATTTGTTGCAGTAGTGTCTGCAGTCCCATTTTTGGTGCAATCATTAGGGATCAAGTTGCTGCTTGGAACAAAATGATCCTATTATATAGCTTGAACTGAGATGCCAAGGAAGGTCAGTGTGTGCTGGCCATCAGCAGTCCAGCATGACCAAAGAAGCAGCAGTGGAGCTTGGTCCATATGTTTGTCCTGCTCTCTCTGCTGAGCAAAACCCTGCCACATTGGTCTCAGAGCTTTGAAGGGCAGAAGGGACCTTTATATCACGCCGTCACCAGCCCTGGCTGGGACTGCCCAGGCAACAGATGGCTGACATGCAAGTGAAGCTCATCAGGAGAAAAAAAATTCTGCTTTATAATAATATTCCAGGGTAAAAAAAAAAAAAAAAAAAAAAAAAAAAAAGTAAAGCAACTCAAACCCAGGAAATCCTAAAACTCCATACAGAGCTTTACTAGCAAGAGAAAATGAAAATCCAACCCTGCAGTATTTTCCTTTGGAAGCATCAGAACACGATGTTTTTAAAACAAATCAGGGTCCCTTGGGCTCTTGGCAGCTGCCACAGTGTTTCATCCCCCCTTTTAACAGTGGGAAGCTTTTCAGCCGTAGGATAGTGTAGTGCTGTTGGTGGGGGGTACTCAAGTGGGTCGGGGCTTTGCTGAAGGCTCAAACCGTGCTGCTTCAAAGCTGTACATCCTCAGAGGAGCAGTGGGTTGCCACCGCTCACGGAGTTGTGCAGCACAACGTGCCCTCTCCAGGTGCTAGGGCCAGTGTTTGTTGCCATCAGGGACGCAGCTGGCAGGGGGAAATCATCCAGGACTGGGGGCCAAAGCATCTCCAGGTCATCTATGTTACCTGTCCTTTTGTCAAGGTGGTTTCCCAGCACTGAGTGAAGTGACCTGATGGAGGCATCTCAGGGCCACCAGGAATGGGCTCAGCTAACACATCCATCAGGCCATCGCTGGGCTCCAGCCCCACTTCCCGTGGCACCCAGCCTCTGCTGAGCTGTGCCTCGTGCCGGCACAGACACCCTTGCTTGGGAAGGTGCTGCCAAGCCAGCGTTACCACCTGAGTGCAATTCTGCCAAGAAATGTCTCTCTGTAGTGCTCGCAAGCACTGCACAGACACGGCAGTGCTGCCCACCCAGGGCACCGGCTGAGCCTGCCCCCTTGGACTGCTCTGGCAGCCATGTGTCTGCAGCCTGCACAGTGCCCAGCATCTCAGCCCGTGGAACACAGCGCTCTGCTCCTCTGTCCCGGGGAGGCAGCCCTCAGCCCTCTCCTTTCTCTGCAGCACCGGGATGCTGCTTTCCTGAAATCAGGGGCCAGAGTGAGACATTGACAATAGTCTGATGCTGTTTTCATTTTGCAGTTGGCTGCATGATCTGAATAGAGCTGAGAGTGCTACAGGGACAATGAGAGAAAATTCATTTATAAAAAGATTTGGCAGCATCAGGAGTGTCAGGCAGAAAACTAGCCCAGGTAGTGGCCTGCTGATGGGTTGGGACAGGTGGCACTACACCCTACCTAACACACCATGCTTGTAATAAGCAAGGTACAGGAGTTTAAAACAATGTCTGTTTAAAGGGTTTCCAAAAAGTAGCTGAGCCCACAGGTTTCTGCCCTCTCTCTCAGGGCAATCCTTCTGCTGTATCACAGCAAATCTGCCCCCAGTACTCAAAAACTTTCCTGCAGGTAACTTCCTCCAAAGAAGGCGAGGAGCAGAGCAGAGCCCCAGCGTCATAGTGCTTCACATGTCATCAGCAGGATCCTCTGTCTTTATAAATTCGGACCAGTCTCTGGATTTATCTTAGGCCTGGAAATTACTAATATAACACAGTAAATACTCACTGGGGAAAATCCCAACAGAACATCATTCATGTGCTACATTTTATCCTAGTATCTGTCATAATACTACTTACTGTCCACAAAGACTTTGCAGAGCAGTAAAACTGTCTCCCCGTGGTAAAATGAGAAAGGGTATAGAAGGCATAGAGAATATTTGCATTTAACTTCGTGTCATGGAGACAGAACATTAAAATGCTATTTGGTAATTTAGTCATAGAGAAGAATAGTAGAGCCATAGGCATTTTTCCTCCTTTTATTTTTTTTTTGAAGATGTAACTCTTTTAAGAGTTCCCTTAAGAGCGCTCAGTAGGGTGTGTCAATATTGCTCCCCATGGAAATCATATGGTTTGCCTATGCAGACAGTGAATTGTTTTGTGGCTGTGAAATATTGTGTGTTGCCCTGTGAGCAGTGGAGCCAGTGGCTCGAGGAACCGTTGTTGAGACTGACAGTTACATTGTGCCACTGAATAGTGAAACGGCAGAATCAAAAACTCAAGTGGACCCAGACAGAATGTCCTGACCTTTAAGTAAAAGGCTGATTGGATATGGTGGGAGCTCCCCTTCATCTTCCACCATAATCCATTACACCTTTCTTGGCAAACCCTCGTAATTCATGTAGCCGCGTAGATACATTTCCCATAGAATTTTTTTACATGCTTATCATTAAATTTATCCCTTATAACTTACTTGCCTTTGTACGGTCCAGTTGCGATGTGAAGTGTCAGTTCCCTATGTTGAAGCATTCATAGCATCCTGCCTAAGAAGTAATTCTGCATCTTGCAGTGTGAAAACCCAGCAATAATAAATTTGTGGGAACCCAGTCAGAAGGAAAGTTTCTGCAGCACAGAAATAAATACATTAAAAGATGCTATATAATGACCTGCAGTGGAAAAATAAGAGACCCCAAACACATGAAAGATGTGAATGTTTTTACACTAGGTCCATATTTTAAATTTGTCTGAGCTAGACTGTGAAGTATTTAGGGCAGACACATTTTACGCATTTGCAATGTGCCATGCACAGTACCATAGGAGTAGGAAAGAACATAATAATGTCATTATTAATGTTGGCTGCAAACTCTGCTTTAGAGAGGATTAAGGCTGCATAAAAGAGAAAAACATATTCTTTAAATCCTCATTTTTAATTTCAGAATCTATTTTTACCAGTATCAATAATTCAGTGAAATAATAGCTAGGTGCAAAGATAAGGAAATATAGCAGTGTGGAAAGACACTGACTAGTTTCTAAAAGAATATTACTAGCTTGTATGAAAAGATGCGCTTCCTTCTTTAAATGCATCACCTTGGTCCTGCGAGTCAAAAATAGTGCAGTTTGTACCCAGCACTCTTTTTAGGGATGACAGAGTAAAATGCAAATTCTGTATCCCCATGTCTAACTGCATTTTTTCCATAGAAACACATGAACTTATGGACACATTGTTTCCCTTAACAAAGTATTTTAAGTACTGAATGCCCTTTTTTTCTTCTTAAAATATGTTAATGACCTTTATTTTTGTGAAATTGAGAGTGAAAGTTTTCATGCACCTTGGAGGTTTGCCATACAGCAAACTAAAGACCCACAAATAAATTTTGTATTATAGTACATATAAAGACATACTCCTCCCTATGAGACTGTATTTACAGACGTGTTATTTGCCTGGATGCAATCTTCTCTGTGGATAGATTATCCTGTTATGTGCTCACATTCTTCTTGCCCGATGGTATGCACTTCACCCACTTGCTTTGAATGAAACTGTGCGACAGCTCCCGACACGTCTGAATGTGGCACTGGCATTTCTTGCATCCCTCTTCTGCGAGAGACGAGAATCTTCAAACTCAATTAGCATTTTAAAGAATAGGTTCAGTTTTGTGGTCCATTAAAGTCAGCTAAATTGATGCACTGCATGTCTTTATTTCAAAAATAAAGCTGAACAATTAAAGCCCATGTCTCTTTGCTCAGCTTTTGATTCCTCACAAAGCTTTCCCACTTGCTGCCTTTGGATGTAATGTTAACAAAGTCAGTTAACATCAAGAGCAGCGCTAACAGGCATGGCACAATTCCTTGTTTTTGCTCAATCAGTCTGTGTTCAAACTATCAGTTTGATTTATTTGTCCACGCTGACCCTTATTCACCACTTAATTATCCTCGTATAATGTTTCAAGAGCCTCCTGACACAAGGAGAAAGACAATTGCCGATGTTCTGTGGAACAACTGTTGACCTGATGGCCAAAATGATGACTGCAGGTCGAAGGTTGGTCGCCTTTTGAAGGACCCACTCCATTCTAGAGGGCTCTGGCCAGAGCTCTCAGCCCGGTTGCCACTGGCACTGGGCAGCCTCCTGGTCCCCAGTCCTCGCAGCATGCCCCGGGTCAGCCCGGCCATCCCGGCTGAGCACAGCCAGATGACAGCCAGCATCCTCTGAGCAGCAGCTCATTTGCCAGAAACGCTGGGTTTTGAGCAGGCACTCGATGGGCTCACTCTGGTCCCCTCCATCCTGTTCTGCTCCAGCACCAGACTCAACTGGAACTAATCTCAACATCAAATTGCCAAAACTAAGATCAAAACCACATCTTCTAGGAAAAGCAGAAGCTGTAAATATGATAGTCTCCATCAACACCCCTGAGCAAAGAGGCTGGCCCTTATTCTCACAGCAAAGGGCGTTAGTTTATGGTTCCCGATGTGTTTGCTCAGCCTCATGCCAGACATCATGCGCAATGATCTCCATTCATCCAGAAAGCACCCTTTCTGCCACTCTGGCATGGAAACACTGAATGACATTCCTACTCATTTCCCATTCAAAAGTGAATAATCAACTAATAGGTTAATTTTGACAGGACACTGGCATCTCGTGGGGACAGAGGGCAGCGTCCTCATTTTCATGGAAACTGAAACAGTGGTCAGGAACTGGGGAAAGAAGTGGCTGAAGTGGCACATTGTGAGAGACAGGGTGTTAGCTGAGCAAGTTGTGTAGATATTTCAGTTGTTGGCTGTCAGAGGCTGTGCAGGGGGAAAAAATTGGCCCTCTTTATCGTAACAGTATTCATCTCAAGTGTAATCAGCCAAATAACTGACCTTCCCTGAGCATGTGGGGTTTATATTTCACTGAATTAATATCATTTTAGGTCACTGAATTCTACTGCTTAAGGATGTATTCAGCCTTAAAGGCCTGGAATCCTCACCACCACCAGGTAATACCTTGTTAATCAGTTCCATGATCCCCAATACCAGGAGGATCTTTCAGCACCACAGAGACAGGCGGATCACCTAGTTCTCTGAAGTCATTGCTGAAAGATATGTGAACACATTTATTTGTGTATCATCTTTACAGTCTCAAGGAGGACTGGCAAGGCACCACAGCTGGGAGCAGATTTTGGGCTTCTCTAGAAGGGATCCACACTGTGCACAGCCAGCCCTGGAGCAGAGGAGTACACAGCCTAACTTGGGACCTCCTCACTTGCCCAGCCACAATAGTGCCCAGCCACCACAGAGCATCTGAGTCACAGCCAGGCTGAAACCACCGAGAAAGAACATGGCAGCCTGGGGGACAGGCTACAGCTCAGCTGTGACAGCTCTTCTCAGACATTCTGGGGCATAATGCTGTTGGTGCTTGGCCTTCTGCTTTCTTTAAAACCTCCTGCCTGAGCAGAAATGTTCACACGTTAGTACTATTGTCATCTGAAAGGCGGTTCTGCTTAATTTTCATAAAACATTTTATGTTTTCATTTTCAATGAAAATTCAAAAGCTGTCAAAGAAATATTTTGGCAGACAGAGAAAAATTGTTTTCATTAGTATTTTCTATGGGAGAAATAAATAAAACAGTAGTCTGTCCCCAGCTGTCTTTGTTAAATCACAGACATCTAATTGTGAAGGCAGGATGCTGTCAGCTCTTCACTGGTTCTCCTCTTGATGTCCCTGGGAAATAACCCTCTCTGGTACTCATAACCAGAAAATAACCCTTTCTGGTGCTACAAGCAGGGGCTGCTCCTGTACTGACACTCCCTACATAGTTGACCCCTGCAGACAGCAGAAGAGGGAGCAGTTAGTTGCCATATTCCCCATGTCACTAAGGTATATTAGAGCAGAGCATGAAGTGTCCAGATGCATAGAGCTTCAGCTCATACCTTTGAAGATCTGGAGGTTGCTGCTGGATCATGGAGGATTTTAAGAGACTTGCTCAAGGCAGCATGGCAGGTCTCTGTGCCAGGACAGGTGACCTTCTCCTTGAAGCCTTGTCTTGGCCGCTTTCTGATCTCCATGGCAGGGACCACTGACCCTTCTCCATCTGCTTTCTGTGGGCTGGGTGTAGTTCCCTGCCTCCTGTCACTCCAAAAGCAAACAAATATGCAGCATGGTTGTTATCTAGGCTCCTGTTCAGTTCTGCCAGAGGGGGTGGGTTGGAGAGCCAAGCTGCTGGCATGGGACAGAGGCACTGCAAGAGCTGGGGGGCTGGCCAGGGCTTGGCCCCTCACACTGTGCTCAGCACAGGGCTGTGTTCAGCACACCCCAGGTTCTCAGTTTGGACGTGCCTCAGGGGAGGGGCTCAGTGCTGCTCCATGTTGCAGCTGTGCTGGAGAGAGGCTCAGCATCCACATGATGGGCCTTGGTCTGAACCCCACAACTTTCATCATGCTAGGAAAATCAAATTATGGCTATTTTATGGTACCTAGGAGAGGGCCAAGAGTTTCCCTGAAAGCTCATCTTTCATTTTGAAAAGAGCATCTAATCACTTAGGGGCAGAATAGCAGGACAGGGAAAGTCTCAAACCTTGTCTGAAAGATGGAAAATTTATGGCTGCAAAGGGCAGCGTATATCAAAGAGCTTTTGGCCAAGGCTCACCAATAAAGCAATTCACCTACTGGGTGATGTGAGGACAGAGCAAGATGAAAGTAAAGTTCGATCATTTCTTCCCATCACAACAAAAAGGTTGATAAAGAATATACTTGATATCAAACAGAGCTTCCTGCTGTCTCTAGTTACCTGGGAGTTTGGAGCCTGCAGTTTGAATAATGTTTCCTCCATAATAGGGTTGACAGCAGAAGTGTGGAGAGACTGATGGGCCTTCATGCAGGCTCAGCTTTTGTAGTTCAGGCTCATTCTTTATTCTCAGAGTGGAGCAGATAATAAATGTGTAAATAAATAGTTACCAATCTTCTGGCACGGTAAAATAACTAGTTGCTTTCTTGTGCTGCAAAAGAATTCAATCATGCTGATAGTAAAACCACATCACTCGCAATGTTTCATGCACTTTGCAAATAGCTCGGGAAAATCGTTTGCATCATTTGAGATGGAGTGTGGGTAATGCTAAATGTGCCTGCCAATGGAACTGAAACAAAACAGCTACCGCTGTAATTTGGGGAAGTTAAGTGCTTACAAAAAATAAAAATTCAGGACTTTTTTCTCCCTTTTGTTTATAAAAACAAGTTCATGCTAAATTCTGACTCAGTCTAATGTTATTGTTATTTTTCTTCACTTAGTGTGAGCTCTGAGAAAATGATAACAGAGATTAATTTATATTAAACTGCATGATCGTAAGAATACATAGGAAAAAGTACTGGGATTTCCATTTGTCTGCAATGGCTGTTGAGCTCTTAGGCTGTTGAGCCAAAGTTTATGCACCTTGGACGGAATTTTGTCCCTTAGTTCCATAGAAAAGCAGAGTCACAGTAAAATATTTTAAATGTTTCCAGCTGGGGCTTTTTTGGTGGGTTTAAAAAAAGAAAAAGAGTTTTACAACATTTAAGCCAATTATTTTAACGGCAGATATAAGCTAAAACAATGCACAAATTCTTTGGATACGTCCAGTCAAATCAAGTGTTTCCACAATTATTTTCTGTTAAAATGTGAGCAGAAAGTGTATGGTTCATAATTTTTTAACTGCTTGCTACAGCCCAGCCCTGTCTTTTAACAGGCTGCCATGCACTTCTCTGGTACATAGGGGCAGGTCAGGGCTGTACTAATGAAAAGATGCCATCAGTGAGTATATTACGATTTTCAGAGCACAGTTAGATGAGATAAACTGGGTAATTTTAAGGAGAGGCCTTAGAGATGAGAGTGAATACACCCTGTGAAATTCTTCTAAATTAAAGCATAATCTCTGGGGAAGACCTTTAGAGATGACTGGAAGTGCCATTATTCCCCTCAGCTTGGTGCTTCAAAGGCACTTTTTTTTCTTCTTTTCCCTTCTGTGAGGAACTTGTTCTCAGGCAGCTTGAAATGAAAGCTGGCTGAATTTTTCCTTTTTCAAAGAGTAATTCAAATGAGAACTGATTCTCAGTCATAAAGTTACTGCACAAAAAAATTTTTTCAGGGTTTTTTTTTGATGGAAGAAAATGTAAACTGTTAAATAATGTCTGTTAGATTTCTCTTTTTTTTTTTTTGTCAACTTTTTTTTTTCAATTTAGAATAAAAATGTTTACCTGAAACTGCTTTTTTGAAAAATTCGGCATTTATCGTTTTAGTTTTAGTTCTGTAATGCCAACAGAACCCTAAAACACTGTAAAATTTGACAGAAATGAGAAAAGGGGAAAAAACCACACAATGGAAAACAGCTGACATATTCCACTCAGCTCTGCTGAAAAATATCTATCTTAACACATTTAAGATATTATTGCTCAAAATTTGCACAAGTTTTTTGAAAATGCTTCTTGGTTTTCAAAGGGCAGCAGCCTGTGCAGAAACCCACTGCAGAGCTGCTTAGTACAGTTTGAGGTGGCAGCTCGGCATTAGCAGCATCCTTGACATCAAATGGCTGAAGCACAAGTGCAAAGTTAAATAAAGCCTAAATGTAATGCTAAATAGCTGCATTGACACTTCATTAATTACTAAATTAATGCCTTTAGCAAATAGCCTGTCTGCACACTCAGTGTCTGTTTCCTTCACAGATCTCTCCAGGCAATATTAACAGCTAGAGGAGTAAATACAATTACAATGGGTGCAGATTTGACTGCCCCTGGCAGTACTGATTTAGGTGATGAGGTAAAAATCTTCTAAAGGTGTCGATGAGGGCAGCATTAAGCTCCCCTTCTGTGCGGCAGTGCAATTAGCTGTCATTACATCGGGCTTATGCAGGAGTGAAAAGCTCGTGTTTAGGGTACTGTTTTATTTAAATACATGTCTCTCTGACACAGCAGCCACCAAATCCCTGGTTCCAAAGTGGAGGCTGACGTTAGGTCTTTGTCTCGGCAAGTGCATTCAAGTGCAGCAGCCATTGCGTGGGGAGCCCTGTGCCTGGACAGGAGCAGCTGCAGCACAGGACTGCCGTAGGATCACTTCTTTCTGGAAGCGAGAATTTCACTGAGAGGTTTATGATGTCCATGCTAAAAAGGAAGTTTTAGAACAGAGAAGTGAAAATGGATCAAGCTAATCTGTTTTACTCTGGTGAAGAAATTTTTGCATTCTTTGGAGCAGAGAAGAGGGAAGAAACTCCCAGGCTGTCATTAAAAAAAAAAGTCTCTTGCAGATCCAAAGCTGTGAACCCTGGCAGGAGCTGGAGGGAGAAAATGGGATTTACTGGAAAATCTGCTTATAAGCAAAGAGTGCCATCATCATTATCAAGACAGGATCACAGCCTGTTTGCAGAGGGACCCCCTATCTCAGATAATACACAACTACATGCCTAGTCTGCTCCCTTTATCTTTGAACGCTGCCCAAACCCAAAGCTGGGGCACTTTGGTTGCAGCCTTAGAATTCTTCCCATCAGTATACTACATGCTCACATCCACAGAGCCTGAGGGATGCAGACAAATCCTGGGCCATTTCTAGTCCATGTCTCAGATCCAGGAATTCTCTCCATTGTTGTGGTAGGTCATTTTACCCACATCAAGATTCCTTTTAGCCAACTTTATTCTGGGCTTCAGCTGATTTTAAGAATATATCTATGCCCATAAAGAATAGAAGTTTCACATCAAAAAAAGTCTCTGTTATGGTCCCTCCAGCTTAGCAGATGGGAACCCAAAGGAATGCAGTCACAACATCCCCACAGTAGAGAACTGCCATTTTAGGGACTTGTTCCAATTTCTACTTAATATAGATGTGCTGGCACAACCTTGTGCTGACAGGTGAATACTGGTGGAAAAGCCTGCAATTAGAGCAGCAAAGTTCTGTATCCCCTGGGAGGGCAGCAGGTGCCCCTGCAACTCCAGCAGAGATCTGGGTAGGATCCAGCACGCTTTTTTTTGGTCAGATGTCTACTACAAAATCCAAGTACAAGCCACTCTCATAGCATTTGCTTTTTTAATCTGCCAGATGGGTCACTAAATCTTTGATTCCCAAGAAGACAGACAATCCTTCATGGAGGTGACCATTTGGTTGGACGGACTCAGTTTGAGATCTAGTGATGAGAAGTACTAGACTGGATTTTTTTTTCCTGGTCATCTGGTGATTGTAACAAAGAAGCTTCCCCTTCAGCAGGCTTCTTCCAGGTTGCAGTCTGAAAACACCCCTGTGGAAAGGCAGGGTATTTTGGTGTCCACCCCCCACTGGCATTGTAGGAACCCAGGGCATTGCTGGCCTCTCCCCTGGGGCTGTGGGTGTGCTCACATGGGGGCTCTCCTGTTCTGGGAGGTGTGTGCATCTCATGTGTGCATAGCAGTTCAGGCCGTGGTGCTGTCCCAGGAGCCAGGGTTTGGGTGTCTGGCTCCTGAGGGCAAGTGGCTCAGCCCAGCTGCCCTGCCAGAGCTTGCCGGCTGCCGGCAGAGCCGGGTGCAGTGGGCACTTCCCACCATTCTGGGCTGCCAGCTGAATTCCGTGCCATGCTGTGGTGCCTGCCTGCCCGCCAGCCTGTCTCAAAGCAAGAGCAGTATAATTAAACACGAGATTTAGGGCCTCGCTGGACCGGGGCCTCAGTTATTACAAAGTGCCATATTTCTTGATTATTGACAATAGGAAGGATGTTTATACCATGTATTCATTCAGCAAGGAGCAAATGCATTAAAGACACAACAAAGATAGCAAATGGTTTCTAAGCCTTTGGTAACACTTTATGTGGAAGTAACAGGATAAAAATTATTATTTAACAACCCTAACTCCATCACATACCCTAAAACATATGCTTTAGACATACTTTTTTACATATTATTATCATGGTCAGTGCAGCATGAATAGTCTGTAAACATTTTATTTTTATAATTAGATGATACCATGACTGCTCCAGGGATGTGGAAGATGAATTGCCTACTATAGCTTATAAAAGATATTTTTCTGCATACTGCTTTAGAGGAACTAAGCAGTTAAAACATGTGAGTTGCTGTCTGCCTTTCCAAAAGTGCACAAAATCAGTTTATTGTCAACACATGTCAATATATTTACTTGCACTGAGGAAATGGCTTCTGTTGATTGTTTTCAACCAGGCTGATGCTGTATGCCAGATTTGCAAATCACATGCCACCACTACTCTATTTCTGGCAGAAGAAAATGGAGTAACTGCAATACTGAAAAGTCTGTCTTTCACAGCCACCTGACAGCATTTGCAGACAGAGTTATGAGACTGAAGCTTTTCTTCCAGGGAAGCAATGGAGAAATTCAGGCTGGTCTCTTAGATGACTGAATCTTCTAGTTATAAATTGTTTGAGATGCTTTTATGTTTAGTTTTTGGCAATAAGGAAACGAGCAGCAAGAAAGCATCAAACTCAGCAGAACTTCCAAGCTATATACAAGTAGTAGCTGGTTTAAGTGAATTGCAACTGGTTGGAAGGCATCCCTGGAGGTCATGCTGTCCAGTCCCATGCACAAAGCAGGACTATCAGTAGCCCTGGATCAGGTCAGCCATGGCCATCATGCCACTCTTCAGAAGACTAGATGTAAGTCTACATACAGCTCATCCACTTGGTCTGCAGCCCACCCATGTTTTTATGGATGTTTCCATTTGCCTTGCTTTCATGACATGAAATCCACCAGCACATGGTTTACCCATTGCAAATCCCAAAAGAATTAGCCTTCCAGAAAAACAAAATTTCTTACCTTAAGCTGGAAGGTCAATGGAAGCTCCAAAAGATTTTCCCTATGGCCACCTGATTCAAATTTTCCCATGACTGAAAAGGAGGAGTGTATTTCCTCCATTATCACTCTCATCTCAAACACTCTCTAACTTGTAATTACTTCATCCTAAGAAAAGGTCCAGCACAGATTAATTGCACATGCATCCATGCCATTGGCATATAAGAACCAGGAGCAGAGTGCGCAAAGCAGAGTGGAGCAAATACAAAAAATTTTGTGTACATTATATGAGACTCTCTACACATACTTTACTTCTTTACATCTACAGCATTGTACATGATGTTCAAAGACATTCAACATTTTATTATCCCAAACAGTTTCTATTCTTTCAAATTTAATGGGACTTTTCACTGAGAGGATGGTCCATATTCAGGACTGGAGCTTGTTACAGCAACAGAGTCTGGAAAACAGCATGTGGAATCAGTCAGTACCAGTGTCTAGAAGAAGAATAGGCTCAGCCTTGAATGTTCATGTTGGATATTGTCTGAAAAGTTGCCCGTCATGTTACTGCTTGGAGGCTCTGGCAGTCAGGGATGACACGCTCCGGCTTCCCTATTAGCCCCCCTGTGCCGCCGGGACAAAGGGAACTGCAGGCTCCCAGCCAAGCACATACATTTGCAAACTGCCGCCAGTCAGTTCCCAAGGCCAGGGGCTGGATGCCATTGACAAAGAGATGTGAACCACAGGCATAGCCTGCTCCACTCTCCCTGCCGAGCGAGCGGCGCTTCTCATGGACATCTATGGGGCTGCTCTCTCCCCCTCAGTGCCTGCAAAGGGCTGGCCAGGACCTGCTTCTGATTTTATAGGTTTTAAACCTGTCCCTTCCACCCAGCATAGGAGCCACCAGAGCATTGTACACTCCTTGCCAGGATTCGCTTCAGCCACAGATCAGTGTAGGTACATTTATCTGCCAATGCACACTGCTTTCTTGAATCCACAGCATGGGAGATCAGACCTTAAAAACCCCCGCTGGACTCTCAGTCTGATCTTGGGGGTAGACATGAAGAGAAGCAGCACAGCAATGGAGGAGTTCAGGAAAAATCATACAGCCATGCAAAAGACATACACCTGAGTAAAAGCCTGACTTACTTTTTCTTGATTTTCATTTTGCTGCTTTCCTCCGGCAAAAGCCCATAGGGCTGAAGAGCTGAAGAGGAATGAAGGGGAAATTCTCTGTGAATTGCAGCATCCAGCTGGAGGTGCCCAGTGTCCAGGCTCATGCTCCGGTCATGCTGCTATCCCAAACCATCACAAAACCAAAGAGAGATTTCTTTCGCCAGTATTATCAGCCATGAAACTGCCCTGAGCTGATCCAGACCAAATTCCAGCTCTTAATGAGTCAGCTGGGCCTCAGCACAGCCTGTGTGTTAGGGAAAGCCCTGCCTTTTTCAGGGTGATACCAGCCAATACCTCCCTCTCTGGAGAGAAGCTGCTGGGTCTGCAGAAATGGCACCAGCCCTATGAAAGGCACCCATGATCCTGCCATGCCTCCTGCTCCAGGTTAATTGCCCAATACAAGTGTGGAAAGTGACCTGAAAAATGTTGCTACTGGGACACATGACAGCAAGAGCCAGAGAAAAAAACACATCTCCAAACAGCCAAACAGATGACATTTGCAGTTCCTGCTCATCCATAGAGGGACAAGGGCACAGGAGAAGGGTGATGCCCTGCCTTTAGAGGGTGATCAAGTGTATAGAAAATCCTTTTCTCCAGCACCTTCCTTACAACACATGCTATCCCTGTCTCCTTCACCCTTTGTCCCCATCGCTTCATTTTTCCGATCTCTGTGGCTCGGCTCAACTTCTCTCTGCAATGCTCCAAAGACATGGTGGGGACATTCTTAGTCAGTCTCTCATCAGCACTAACTCCTGGGTGGCTTTTAAATAGCAACTTGCCTGTTAGCTGGGACACATATGCTTGGTCCTCTTGAACTGTGACATTGGACCTAACATTGGCTGGATCCAGAAAATATCTTCTTATTTAGAGACTGAAAATACTAGCCCAGCTTGCAAATTGTGCTATTCATAGCAGAATTTCATCTTTGCCCTGTGACCTTGTCCTGACAGGGTTTTATGTGTGGTTCTACAGATAGTTTTAGCTACACTCATCTGAAACCACATGAGAAACTTTCCCAGACCACAGCTATTTCTGAGCCAAGAACTCTAGACTGTGGTTCTAGCTATGAATGCCTCCACTGCACTAGAGCATTGTTGCCTTTCCCTATCTGGTTATGAAATGGTGGGCTGCAACATTCCTTCTTCCATAATCATCAGTCAGACCACTTCAGCCAAAGCAGCCCCATTTTCATGTGCATAGATGACATTCAGTCTATTGCAGCAGCAATGGAATTATCTCTTCTTTTTCTTGGGTTTTTTTTCCTTCCTTAATACAGAAACTGATTGTGACAATCAAAACCTTCATGCTTCCCAAGCACAAAGACTGAGGACTGGGCTGGCTTGAGGACATTACAAGTTGAAGCAATGCCAGGAATTAAACCCCACAAGGGAAAAATCTGGCAGCTTACTATTGTATGTTTACCTAAAGTAATGTTTATATAAAATACTTATAAAACAGACTGCTCTTTTTTCCAGCAGAATTTCATTCTTTCCACTATGCATCAAACTGGGCACCTGAGAATGCTTTGAAAAGTATACTTGGATATCAGGAATTCACCAGGCTGAAGGATCATTGCTGTGACATCATCATATGCGCCTGACAGATTTTGCAGAGCAGACACAGACCTCACATCATCACCACTCTCAATTTGTTCTCACATTCACATCTTTAGGCTGGGGCAGGGCATAAAGAGAGCAGCTTTCTCTTCATTTGCAAATCCCATTCCCAAGCACTCAGTAGTCAGATTATGGACACATAGCAAACACTGACTTTGTCTTACTCCTCCTTTTTCTCCCTAAGACTCTTTTCAGCAGCAATTTGAATTGTGCAGCCTCCTGGCTACAGTAAATATCACAGGATCCAAAGCATTCTTGACATTTGTCTAGGTTTTAGTCCAGGTCTTCACAACCTTTTCTCCTTGTTTAAAGCTGAAACTGAACTCAAGGCGGTGGTAACAACCATACTTTTCAGCCAGACCCACATCAAATGAGAGAAAGAAGTAAAAATCTTTATTCCATCATGCACTGCATTCAGAGTCCAGAAAAATAAATACTAGGAGAGAAATCCCACAAGGATATGTGCACACACATGTGAATGCAACAAATACGCAAATCCAGATTTTTATGAGCTGTGCTGTCAGCAGGGAGATTGTTTATAGTTGCCAGTAATTTATGGCTTTTAAATGTAATGTTGGAATGCAAATAACTTTCCCCATGCCCTACCCTCAGTTATCTGCTCATGAATAGGGCTGAAAGGAACCCAAATCAGAAACACTACCAGGGAGGACAGGGAGACAGGGAATGACTCAGCCTGTTCTCACTTTCTCCCAGCCTCTGGAGATGTCATCTCACCAACATGGGATCTACTCCCAGCTCAGTGTGAGGACTTACACGGTGCACAGCTGTGTGGGATATGATACTTAAAAACTCTTATCCCATGCAATGAAATGCTCAACTTACCCTGCAGCAAAAATATTTGAAATGGCATTATGCAGAAAAAGCCCAAGCTTCTGGAATTCTGATGGGAAGTAAAGATTTTTCCTTTTCCTGCAGGATAAACATCCATCCTAATGCACCTCTCTTCTCTTTCTGCTACCTTTTCAGATCACTAGGAAGAAGGAGGTATAGAAAACTGTCTTTCTGTGCTTTCAGTGCCATTCAACATCAGACCTGCTGACATCAATTCTATCACTGTTTAGTGGTGGCACTACAATTTGTTATCACTATCAGAAATGTGTTTTCTCTTTATGCAGTTACAGACTGATTTTAAAAACTTCACAAGGGTGCTCTCCCATGCAGATGCTTTTGCCCAGCCTGTCCAAAAGACCAGACTGAAACCAACTGCTTTGCCTGCAGGTCTCTGCCAGGTTTGATTGCAAAGACTCACAGGAGGTCAGTGAGTTACTGAACTGTCATGCTAAAAAAAAAAGGATGTCTGCAGAGCTTTTAATCTCCGTTCTCTGGTGATTTCACTGTTGGGGTTTTTTTGCTCCTCTTTTCCCCCAGAATGTCAGACATTTCTATTCCTTTATATCAATGACAAGTTACAGTTTAGATTCCATAAAACATTTTTGGGACCTACAGGTAAAAAGGCAGGAGCTAGCCTGTAAGATACTTTGCATAAACACAGACCTGAAAAGATCTGCCTCATCTCTCGCACTGGTGAAAAACAGAAAGCAACGAAAAGTTCATGGAATCAGGCAGATATGAACAAAACTGTCAGACTGATCTCAAGCAAAAGCAGAATAGCTCATTAGCAAACATCTGAGTTGTCAGAATATTAGATAAAAAATGAAGAAGAACCCTGGGCCACAAACTGTTTAAAAACAAAAAACCAAGCCACAAAACAAACCATTATGAGTGTTCTTAAATGCTTCAAAACCAAACAGCATTTTGATCTTAATTTAACACCTATGAAAAATCTGGTAAAGGTGTTTTGGTGGGCATCTTTTCCAGCTTCTCCTCACCACTTTGTGGACAAGAAAATCCTGTCTTATTTTGAAGCCGAGGCTTTGCCGCGCTCACATGGTGTCAGAGTGAGGGATTGGAAGGGAGGCAATAACATCCCAAAGGCTGGCAGTGCTGGGAAGGAGGGCTGCAGGGTGAGGGAGCAGTAGTTGGCTGGGGAAGGCCAAGGGGAAAGGCTTCCAGAGACCAAAGAGGGACACACACTCTAAGGTGACCTTGTGAGTTTGTGACTCTGGATGGCAGCCTAGTATTTGTAATGCATGCCAATATACACATGCATAAGGTCGGAGCAACACTCTCGTGCTAGAGCTAGCACGAGTGGCCTTGGTCTGATGAGTTTTGGTTTTGTTGCATGGCAAAAGATATAACACCATTGACTCTTCAATTATTTTTATGTCTAGATAACAAGCCTGGGGTTTTAAGCACTTTAAACAACTTGAGCTGCCACAAGTAAACTATCTATATTGTTGCTTCAATTGCTTCAGATAGATGAGTAGAAAATTAATTTTGCTGGCTTTGTTTAATTGAAAATCTCTGCAGGAGTCATCTTTTCACATAAGACTATCAAGATCATTATTATAATTTAAAAAAAAAAACAAACCTGAAAAGCAAATAAAGCAGATGCTAAAAATTCCAATGTCCAGCAAGTTAGTTTTCATCTGGAAATTGTAAATACTTTCCTACTACTTCAAAATTCCAATTTGTCTGTTAGAGGTAATTTTAATTTTTGTCCATTCTTTCATTTTCCTTAATTTTTTCCCCCACAAGGGCCCCCAGTCTATGAGAAAATACTTCTTTTAAAGTTAAGAATTTCAAAGCTAAATACATGTCTTTTGGGAGAAAGTGCAACATCAGGGAGATGGTGGAAGTGCCAGGGCACTCACCACTGCCAGGGCACACACAGGTTATGGTGGTGACTTAGTCCCTGGGAGATCAACCTCCAAGTCTTCACTCGGTGAGCTTAGCCTTATTGAGATGAATGAGATTTTTGTCCCTGGCCCCATTTAATGCAAGATCACACCCTTAGATTGAATCTTTACCTTACAGTAGTTTGACAGGACAACTTGCTTTCTGAAGGGCTTTTGGCATAGTGCAAAAGTGAACTCTTGGTCCAAAGCAAGTGAAATAATGCTGATATTGAAGCCCTAAGGCACAAGGGCACATTCCCTAGCAAAATGTGGATGCCCTGCACATTAATGGGCTCAGGTGGCTTTCATTCCATCATCCTAAAGCCCAACCTGTTCTTTCTGAGTGGTTCAACACTGAGAAGCACCATGAGATTTCACAAAGAAATTAGTTTTATCCACAACATTTTACAAACTGGCATCCATGTATTGTACAGTGCCGTGTCTCCAAGGGCATCCACAGGTCTGCCCTTTCCCAGAGCACCCTGAGCTGTGTTTCAGTCTCCTCCATTCTCACATGACCATGAGAAGCTAAAAACAGGGTCCTTACCCTTTGAAGACACTTCCTAATTCTTAATTAACTGATGCTCCTTCTGCTTCCAGGAAGGATTCACCTGAAGTGGTTTTCTCCTTGCAAAGAGGAGGGAGCAGCCCATTACTACAGAGCAGCTCAGGAATCCCCCCAGAGGTGCCCCAGGGCAATGTTCTAGGCAGGTGTTGCATATTTAGTTTTAACAGCTCCAGAAAGTTTCTGTGGGGGGAGGACTTAAGAATGCAAATGGCAATTGGTTTCCCTTTATATAAATCTCAAATGCCCCTTAAAATCCTGTAGCAATTTTCAGGTCAGATTAATATCAGCAGTTTAACCAGAAAGTATCACAGAAACACGAGTTAAATACATTTACCAGGAATTTGAAGCAGTTTCACTGCCAACTACTAAAACTCCAGGCTGTACACTGAAAAATCCTTCATGCCACAATAGATATCAGCAGCATACACTAAAATGTACCTGCCCTCTCTCTTCACTTTCCATGTCAGAAAGAGCATATGATCTAATAAAGTTAAAGGGAAGTTTTTATGTACTTAAAGTATCCAACAATTCATTAAATTGTGTTTTATTGAACACTAAGTACTTTCTATCTAGCGAATAAAAAATTAGTGCAACAATTACCTTGAAAAATGCTGTGATGCAGTGCATTTGGAAAATTTTAAGCTGTCACCACTTGCTAAAAAGAGCCAAATGACCACGTTTATAGTATATACAATCCTAAATCGCAGCTAATATAGTTTCTGTAACAGCACTTCTTAGAAAAGAGACTGCACATTTATGGAAGTTTATTGAAGAGTTTATCTTCATTTTGAAAATGTTCACATTGAAAATGTCTGCATTTGTTTGAACCTGTATTTCTTAGGAATATTTCAGATTCTTCAACTCCTCTGCTTCCAGGTTCTTTATGGAATTCTTAAAGTCACAAGTACTGTATAATCCCTCCATGTATGTAATATATAGAAAGAGGGTTTGCTGTAGAAAATGGATTGCATGAAAACTGGGGCTGGATTGAGCATACAGAATGAAAGTAAAGAAACCAAATTAAACATGTCATTTGCCATAGTGGAAACTCTATAGTGTGCATTTGTTCATTTTTAATTATACAGATAGTGGAAATTATGCCATGCAGCAGAGACAATTTAGGCTTCAGATGGAAAGCATAATTCAGGTCAAGTAAGTAGCTGAAGGAAAAAAAAACATATAAATATATATTGCCATTTGCATTCTTAAGACTCAGATCTACAGGAGATAGATTGATTGATATCCTATCCAGCCAGGAGCAAAATATAGCATTTTTCCCAAACAGTAATATGGAAGAGGTATTCAGATTCCTCCAGACACAAAATGAAAGTCTCCATTTTGATGTCCTCCTATACAACACTGCAGGCTGTCCTGTCTTTGGAACACTGCAAAATACCAATGTTCTATTCTGTGAGTAAGTAAGCAAATTTATAGAAATATTCATGGTAGGATCCTCTGGTTTCTTTGAGCATATTCTGCTGGCAAGATCAGTGTCATGACAATCATTAAAACTTTAATGTTGAAAAAAAATTAATGTTGAATCTTTAATGTTGAAAAATAAACGAATCACTCCTAAACATACTGTAATGTTCATCCAAAAAAAGTAAATACATGTGAGGATATAATTATGTGATGATTATTGTTAAACAACCTTTTGGTTTTTGGTGAGTGAAATGACTTTTTAACTATTATTATTTCATAATTCAAGCAGAAATAGAATATATTCTTTATTCAGAATAACAAGGGTTGATGAGAATTTTTTAAGTTAGATTCAAAATAAGTCTTGCAATTAATAGGCTAAAGGCAGTAGCTTCCTTCCTATTCAGCTTTTTACACCACATTTACCCTTCTGACAAATGCTGTTAAGTACCAATTGCCACAGCCTCTCTGGGACTGCCCAGAGAATTGCAGCCTGTGACTGCAGTCTGCTCAGCATCAGTTCTGTATTCTGTTTTGATCCTTTGCTAAACTAACTCAATATGTATTTGTTTGGTGGCTTATGATATTGTTCAGAAGATACCTTTGAAATTATAATGCTAGACACAAAATCAGACATAGCAACTATGGCAGCAGAGCTACTGTAAATGTCTCATTCAATACTTTGGCATGGTCTAAATATCTGGATTGCAAATGGTAGTGTGGAGAAGGGACAGAGGATAGCAGAATATTTCACAAGAAACATGACTATGCTGTTCTTGCCAGGGAAAATCATCCCATCTCTGAAATACACCCAAGATTTCTATATAAAACTGAAATGGATTCATGTCGATTCAAGTAATTTTTAGTGACTGAAACTGTAAGGTAATAATATAATAGACTTCTAATATTGTTCCTTACAGCTATTATGCTTTTTTTTTCCTCTCTGCCAACCAAACAATTGAAAATAATTTATTTTAATGTTCATTTGTTATATTGCATGTTTTCTTGTCAAAGGGCACGCTAAAAACGCATTGTATCAATTTAGACTGTTGTACAGTGTACACTTCTTTGTGTTGGAATCCCTTGTAACCTTTGCCGCATTTGTGAGATTTACTGTATAACAGCAGCAGAAAAAAGAAAGATGGAAGTTTTAAATTAAAGTTCTAAGGTAAAATACACTGTTCACTGCGTACAGCTCACAGTCCGAAGACAATGCTCTTCTCAGTAGTTGCGCTCTGTCAATCTCTGTCCATTTTTGCAATCTTCATTTGAGAAGAGAGCTCGGTTCTTCTCCACTCACATCTCCTTCTCTCCCAAAACTTCCAGCTCCGCGGAAGCGCATGTCTACAGAAACAGGCTAGTATGATCAACCCCATCCCCTCCATGGGACTGTGCACCTCATACGAGCACACACCTCAGCAGCAATGAAATAATTGCCTTGTTTTTCTAACAAATTAATGCTTTTCTTTCACCCTACTTTGCGAAGCATGAAGATATTCCTCGGACATCCAGGAAAACGCACTTTGCCAGTATCCTCTTTCATAAGCCGAGCGCACCAGGCGATGCGGATGCGCGGGGTTGGGATGCTGGCCAGCAGCTCGGAGCCGGGCGGTCAGTGCCGCCGCCGCCGCCGCCGCCGCCGCCGCAGCGCCTCCGGGGGATGCGGGCATGGAGCCCGGCTCTGCCGCCGGCCCCGGCCCGGCCGCTGTCTTACAGTGACTCCAAGTGGATCTGGGGAGATACTGCCGTGCCCGAGAAAGGAAAGGATGCTTTGGGGCAGTTTGATTGCGGCCAAACGACACCGGTGTTATCGGTCTCGCCGTTCTGAAGTTTATATTTATGTGCACGCCTGTGTCCGAGTCCTTACATTCAGGTTATATGTAGAGAGAGATACAGACACAAAGAGGTTCTGAAATCTGATTTTGTAAACTCTTCAGCACATCTCTGTTTGTTGAGATTGTACACCAGGACTGGCTGTGGGAGGTGGCAGGCACAGGTATGCACAGCTGTGGGCTGCCTCATATCCCCTAAATATTCTGTGGCCTCGACAGCAACCAACAGCTGACAATTGTCATGAATTTTCCCCTGTAATTCATCTAGATACTTACTTCCTGAGATTTTCTGAAAGGAATGGCCCATGCACCATCCTGATAAGATGTCAAGGTGGTATCTAAGCCATTTTCTCTTGGATAATTTTTACACCAAGATCTTACAGGAGTGACATCTTTCTAGAAAATGCCCACATTTTAAAGCAGTAAGGAATACCTTTCACAGTCAACTCTGAAGGTAAACGTAGGTACTTCTCCATATAATTTATGAATAAGTTTGTCATAATAAACAAGCAGTGACCAACCTACAGAACTTCAAAAGATTTGCTGTGTTTTAAAAGGTTTCTTTTGGCACTTCCAACCAAGTATTTATATACAGAATGAATTTTTGGAAGCACTCATTACTGTTCACGTAGCATGGTGGGATTTTTCTGTCCTCCTAGCCCCAGGTGAAAAGTATTATTCACCTAGCAAGCACTGTCTCTGTTTACATTTGTAATTGAAGCTGCAGGTATTTGTGTTAGGCAACTGTCTGCTACCCTTTCATAGACCTCCATCCAAATCCAGATCTGCAGACCAGAGTTTTCCAAGGGGAACATACATCTGGCAGCAGGACATCACAGCCAGCTGTGAGCTACCCCTGCCCAGCTGGGGAACCTCTGGAGGCAGAGGCAGTATGCGCCTGGGTGGCAGTGCCACCAAAAGTCTCTCTGAGGGGTGCTCAGGTCATGGGTTACAAAACACTAAGTGGTGCATCTGCTTTCTCTGTCTTTTGCCCTTGTGTAAAATAGGTATGAATAATTTCAAAGGCCTGGAAAACTCTGGTTTGAGAGAGCTTTAGGTGCCCTCTGCACAGGTTTAAAATACACTCCATACAACTTCTCTGTCAGCTGTGCTATTCAGTTCCAGGTTTCTTCAGGTTTTAGCTTATAAACAAGTTTCAGGAAGACTTTTAAGCACAGTTAATATCCACCTCCTGATCTTCCAAGGTACGAGCAAGAGTGTGCCTCCAGGAAATTGCTGGCACCTAATAAAAAGCTTAAATCATTCCGTGGAACCCAGCTTGGCTCATTTCAAACAGAAAACAACTCACAGAGCTGCTACTGCTCCATAGTGAGCAGCCATTATTAAAGGAATTCTCAGGGGCAAACTTGGTTGCGGTTGGTCAGTCATTTAAATATTCCTGTTCGGCTGCCTTCATGCTGTCCAGGACATGAAGCAAATGAAGCCTGGCTGTTACCCAGATGATCCACGATGTTGTGACCAGATGGAACTTCACTTACAACATGTGTAGGTGCCTGCTGGACAATAAACAGGCTTTCGCTGTCTTTTGCTCTGATGAACTCAAGGGGGTTACTGGCAGATTAAAGCAATCACAGGCCCCAAAAGATTTATTATTTTTTTTTAATTTATGCCAGATGAACAGAACAGCAACAACAAAAACAAAAGGTTAAATGGATGTTTATTTTTTGTATTAGTGCTGATTTCTAGTTTTCCCACTTAAGCTGGAATCAGCAGAAAAAGCCAAACTGCTGTATCTTTGCCCATATGTTTGTGTTTGGTTTGTTGGGTTTTTTTAATCTTAAAAATGTTATGATAGCTGCAAACACAGTTTATAGATAAAACAAAAAGTGTTTATAGTCTCATTTCCATTTGAGGAAATGGGTATGTGCACACAATAGTGACAGCCTCCTCCCTGCCATGTGTACTTCTGCACAAGTGGTCATCCTCTCTTCCAAAAGCTTGCAAATTAATTGGACAACTTTCATTAAATACCACGTGAATTCTTACAAATACAATGAAAATTAAAAAAAAAAAAAAGAGATGGAAGAAATAGATTCTAACTGCTGTTGGAAAGAAAGCTGCAATGCAAGCTCTCCTCTTGCTACTCAGCAGAAATTTGAGAAAAGAGAGAGATGTGCACATACACACATACACACATTGGGACTCCTCCAGCTGCAGGAGAGGACTTATTAGACACCAGAGGAGGTGCAGATCCATGGCTAAACACGCTACAATGGCCCTACTGTGCTGTTTCTCAGTCCTTGTGCAAGTCAGAGAATCACAGCATCATTTAGGTTGGAAAAGACCTCTAAGATCAAGTCTAACCTTTGACAGATCACCACCTTGTCAAATAGACCACGACATCCAGTCATTTCTTGAACATCTCCAGAGATGGTGACTCTACCACCTAGCTCCACCTTCCAATGCTTAACAACCCTTTCCAGAGTTGTTCCATCACAAATGCTTCTGATGTCTAACCTGAACCTCCTCTGGTGCAGCTTGAGGCTGTGTTCTCTTGTCCTGTCTGGTTGCCTGAAAGAAGAGGTCAAACCCCAGCTGGTTACACCCTCCTTTCAGGGAGTTGTAGAGAGTGATCATGTTCCCCCTGAGCCTCCTTTTCTCCAGGCCAAACATCCCCAGCTCCCTCAGCTGCTCCTCAGGACTTGTATTCCAGACACTTCACCAGCTCCATTGCCCTTCTCTGGGCTTGCTCCAGCCCCTCAATGTCTTTACTACAGTGAGGGGCACAAAAGCGGGCACAGAACACAAGGTGTGGCCTCACCAATGGCCAGTACAGGGGGACAATCACTGCCCTGGCCCTGCTGGCCACATTATTCCTGATACAGGCCAGTATGCCATTGGCCTTCTTGGCCACCTGGGCACACACCAGATCATGTTCAGACACTTTGAACCAGCACCCCCAGGTCCTATTCTGCTGGGCATCTGCTCTGCCCCCAGCCTGCAGCACTGCCTGGGGTTGTTGTGACCCAAGGGCAGGACCTGGCACTGGGTCTTGTTGAGTCTCATACAGTTGTCCTTGGCCCGCTGATCCAGCCTGTCCAGATCCCTCTGCAGAGCCTTCCTGCCCTCCAGTAGATCAACACTTCCAAACACCTTGGTGTCATCTGTGAACTTACTGGAAGTATACTTTATCCCCTCACCCAGATCATCAATAAAGATATTAAAAATATTAAACAGGACTGGGTATAGAATAGAAGAAGGACTGGGCAGAGATCAAAGCTTATGCAGAAACACCAGTTTCTCTCTGCACCCTCAGCTTTTTTTTGTTGCTTAATTAAGTCTCTGGCTGTCTTCAACCACAGAAAAGTCAGAACCAAAGAGCTTTTAAACTTAATTTCTCCACTCATGACAAAGGATGCAAAGGCTAATCCCACACCCACACTTCAAATGAAACTTTAAAGGTCAGTTGTTTCACTGCCCCTCACTCATCTATAACACCCAGTTCTAGAAGCTGAGCACTAATGGGTTGTATGAGCACACTCAATCTGCTCCTGCAAAAATTAGTCTTACTTAGCTGAAACCACTGTTGAAACTTGCACTAGTATGTCCAATTCTTAATGTAGAGAACACCCATGAGATCTGTTTCAGCAGCTCAGCTGTGTGAGGAGCAATATCCAGATGAGAAGTTGTAATGAACAGTTGGCAATTTTTTCAAATGCTTCTGCTGGCTCTCAAACAATTACGTAACAAGGTCTCTGCAAGAATAGAAATATCTGCTTATTTCAAGAAAGAAGGTGGAAAACAGGCACTGCTCAACATAAATCATGTTATTACCCTGTAGATCTTCACAAAGGATATGTTGATTTCTGGAAATGCCTCATTTGTAATGCAATGATTAAAAACAAATCACAGTTGCCAGAGCAGATGAACTTGGCAGCCCATGCCTTTAGTAATGCCATCCTGATGTTAAATATGTTGGCAGCCTGTATCAATTTAATTTCCATATTTTCCTACTGTTGAACTTTATTCTGCTAATATTAACCCTGACGTTCTTCCTCAAAAAATAAAAAAAATATTCTAAAGAGCTATCACATGTTTGTGAGGTTGAGAAGAGCAATTTTCAAACGTGAATGGTGCATTTGTATTTTTGTTTCCTTAAGCCAGAATGAGAAGCATAAGATGACAGGAAAAGTTTAAGCAATAGGTGTATCTAAAACACCAAGACCTATACAGGCAGACTAAGTTTCTTGCTGCCATGGATAGCTGGTGCCAGAATGGAAATTATGCCATAGAAAGCAAGGTGTGCTGTTGTCAGGGGCTGTGCCAGGGTGTCCTAAGGAAAGCATCTGTGATGGATGCCTGATCATTGAGGAGGAAAAGATTAGTATTTTATACTAGTAAATGCAAACACTTCTAATAAGAAATTATGGAATACAAACTAGTTTCTAAAACCAGATAAATCTTGGCTTAAAAGTGTTTACACATTGAATGTTTAATTCAGAGGGATAAACTACTTCAAACAAGTGGATATCCAGGAATAATGCTCATTTGAAATGCTCTTGCCATTTGGAAGTAGAGAAGATCTTCAAGACAGCATCATCAGCCTTGGAGACGAAAAAGACAGAGGTTAAAGATACATGGGAAAGAGGTATGCAGAGATGAAATTACTTGTCTCGTGTGTGTGTGAGATGCTGCTCCCTTTCTGCAGCACCAGACACTTGAGTCCATTAGAGATGTGCAGGCAGGGCAGTGAGCAGTGAAACCCCTGTGTGTGGCTGTGGTGAGCACATTACACACAACCCATTCATGCCAAACCTGCTTTCTGAAGCTATTTCTGACCAGACTCCAGCACCAGCTCTCGTCTGTCTAATCCTGAGTGAGCAAACCCCCCCTTTCAGTTTTGTGGGATAGAAGCCAATGGTAAGGAAAGTGATGGAGGATGTCAGTCAGGCTTTGAGAAGCTTCTGAACTTTGGAGGACTGAACTTGTAGGCCAACACAAGATATAGAGATTTTAGTGATCTGTGGGTAAAGGTATGTCTGCTGTTTCTGCAAAGCTAGCATGAGGACTAGGTCTCCCAAGCTACAGTCCCACAGTCCTGGGCAGCTCCCAGCAGAAAAAAAGTACAAAGCTACACTTTGTACTATATGAAAGCAAGTTGCTTCATCCAGGACTGTATAAACAGCATCATCAAGTATTTTGCCATTACCACAGCACCCCTCTTGTCTCAAGAGGCAACTGAAATGGTTTTAAGAACTGGGGAAACCCCCACCCCCCCCACACGCAAGACCCCAAGAACAAACAGCAAGATTTTCTCCAGCTCTTTATTTATATACAACTGTAGCAGGATTGTTTGGCCTAGAATGTGGTCAAAGGACAATGCCCTATTTGCAAGGATTGAGATGGGGAATCATGTGCTGCTTTTAGTGTTGAATTATGCTAAAACCAGTCTGGGCCCCCAACCCCAAATAAACATACTGGTAGTGAGGCAACTGGAGACCTGCAACTGGCAAGCAATCACTTTATACTATCAAAGTCCAGTCTACTCTCATATGGTTGGGTTCTTCTAACACATTTCTCCTTGTAGTAGGTGGGGTTTCCTCCCTTGGGTAGGGGACACCCCCCAAGGAGACCCCTCAAGGCTGAATGAAAGAGATTAAGCCCTTGGTTGTTGGTATGGGTGAGTTACATCAATCTCTCCTTTAATGACTATTTCTTTTTGCTAGCTTTAATATAATTGTTTCGATATAGTGCACTATCCTATCCTATCTTATCCTATCCTATCCAGTATGAGTAATTTTAACTTTTAGTAGCAAATAATTCTGATTAAGATATATTTTTTAATCATTTATTATAAGAAATAATTAATTTTCATAGAAATACATCTGATTTGCCATCATTAAGCCTGCAGGACAAAGCTGTACAAAGATCACACCTCTACAATTCCTTAAACTTAAGCCATTGACAAAGTCTGGGGCTAAGATTGGATGTAGTTGCACCTAGACTTTTCTCTAAGAAAGTGTTTAAAAAGCAAAGGGGTTTCTGCACATCGTGACTCAACAGGAAGGCTTCTGTAATAAACTTCATTTAAGGTCTAGCACTCTCCCCACAACAAGTTAAAACCAAAGCAAACCAAAATAAAGAAGTTATGAGGCATTATTGCAAATAAACATGTTTTTGTCAGGAAAATAACGTGCTCTGTCATCAGTTCTCCTTTCTACAAGAAGCCTAGAAATCTCTAAGGGTTTTTGTGTCTTCTGCATGTCCTGTGGTATGTAATCTCAGTTTATTTAGGAACTGGGGTTCTCTTCTATATTTGCAGTTCTGCAGACAACACAGAAAAAGGATTTCAAAACTCCTTGAGGGAAGTGGTAGTTGAAATCTTCCCTATCATGTAACACTCTTGCATAACCTGAGCCTTCAGCATTCTTTACCAACCACAGTTGGTAATTTTTGCAGACTCTTATATACTCTTGTATAATTGAATTGAAGAGACAATCATGATCACCTACTCCACCTTTGTACAGTGTGACCACTTCTTAATTCCAGCATTACATTTCTTAGTTTCTGGATTCATCCTAGAACTTCTGTTAGGCTATGGTATATTTTCAAGAAAGTTTCTTGATCTTGATTTAATATTAAGTGCTAAAGATCCTGTCTGTTTTCTGCATCATTTGTTCTGACAGGATGTACTGTTAATAAATATGTATTCTATGCTTGTCTGTTGTTCTTCCATTTATGCATTCCAGAGTTAGGTTAGCTCTCTGATATTCAGCTTCCCATTGGGAGCTCATAAGTAGAAGCACCCTAAGTAAAAGTCCAGCAAAAGTCCATCAAGACTATCCTCATGGTGACTATCAAGACTATCCTCATGGTGGCACTTAGGATAGGTTATGTAGAAGCTCAGATTAGGGAGTGCACTCATTTAGATACAAGGCACATACAGATAGACCGTCTTCTTGATAACACAACCTACATCTGGCCATGTACCTCCCCAGTAAATTCAAAAGTTAAGTTTCCCCCACTGATCCATTTACTGATACCGTGTGATGTTAAACAGGTAAAATGTGTGATAACAATGCTTTTTTTTCCCCACCACAAGCAACTTGATATTTACCTTGCCAACTGTACTTGATTTGAAGGAAAAGCAAAAACAATTTGATATTGTTGCTTTAAACAGCATTCTGGACATATTCCTCACAAGCACACTGTACTTCTGAAGTCAAGGTTGGACACAGAGGTATTGGGTTTATGGATTTTTCTTTTTTTCCTATAAAATAAAAGTATAAGGACATCAGGAATTTTTATGGAAGTAGCACAAGGTCCACTTGAGTGAGTGAACATATGCCCCAAACAATTAGTTCAATGACAAAACTTCTCGATTTTCCTAAATGCAAACTGCATCCAGCTGAGGCCTCAGCCTCCTCTTGCTTTTACTCTGAATGGAACCAGTGGTAACTAAATATAAGGAGAAGCTAGCAAGTCAAAAGATCAGACCTGCAAAGCTCATTTTGATCTGTGAGTGCTTATTGGTGGGATGGATCCAAACATACATTTGCCACCAGAAGACCATATAGATGGGATCTTATCAGTCCTTCAGTCCCTGTTTTGAGAATAGAAACTATTTCTTGAGAATGTTTGACTTCATTAAAAAAATTACACTGCAGACTGCAGGCAGTCAACTTAATGTAAAGCCTTTGTGTTAGATTTAACAGTTCTTCAGTGCTTAACTTGCAGATTCTACAGTGTTAAAAAATGCACATTTAGTGAAGTAGCAACATACATTTCTCTATGTGTGTTTTAATTCGAAATTCAAGGATACCCAGCTGTAGGCAGAAATGTAATTTAGTCTGTGGATTTTTTCACTGCCTCTCAAACACAGATTTGATTTCTTCCATATTTACTGTATGGCATACGTGTTAACAATAGCACCCCTTAATTCCTCTCATTAGAAGAGAAAACTGAGGAAGTTCTGGAAGATGTCACCTGTAAAAGTCATTTGACAAGGCCAGCAGCAGGACCAGAAATAGAACTCTGGCTCCTAAATCATGGCTTCCATATTTCCCTTCTTCGTGCTACCTCCTTTACTCCCTAAATCAGACTATTCCTTTTCTATTTAGATGCATTATAAATGCTACAACACTGGAACTCCAGCTTTTAGTACTTCCTCAATCCACATGAAGTATTGTATCACATACAAATAGTTCTCCAGTTTGATCTGACATGTCCTTCTGCAATGATAACATTGCAAAGCGATGAATATGAGCATTTTGGCTGCAAACCAGGTCACTCAGTCACGTGTTCAGACAGGAAAAGAAGATTAGTAACTATGTCTATATTAATTTTCCTCTGTGTTAGTCTGTATAGTAGGTTCAATCACTAAATTTTACCTGCTTGCCTTCCTTTTCCAACAAAAAACGTCAAGACCACAGCTCTTTGGGCATCAATAGCAACTACTCATTTAAATACAGAAGCCACTGAATCATCTACTTTACGATAGGGGATTAAATGTAATAATCTACTTTTTATGCTTTGAAACCTCAATAGCTAACGTTTGCTTTTGAGCAGAAAGCTTAGTACCTCTAAGTTCCAGCACAAAGAACAGCATTCAGTTTCTTGACTCAATTTTGCCAGCCAAGTCACTGATTTTTCAGAATTGCAGGAACAGGATGAGCAAGTGCCTGTTTATAATTCCAGACTCTTGAGGGAAAAATAGCCATTTCCTCTGGAGTGAAAATAATACAGAGTTGGCAATGAACACAATCCTCTGGTGCTTCTGGCTCCCTTTTAGACCCACCACACATTTCTGTAACCTGCAGCTTTATTTATGTGTTACCAACCTAAGACAATCTCCTTCCAGCCACAGCAGGCACAGCACAAAAACCTCAGGATCCCCCCTGCAGAACTCTGAGGCATGCAGTGCATTGCCAATATATCAAGGTTCAGATTGCAGCACAAGATGTGGTGAAATATCTCAGCACATGGTAGGCAGCCATAGAAAGAAAAATCAAAAATGACAGAAGCATTTTTTTTGGCTTCCACCCAGACACCAAAAAAGGTAATGGAAAGTACAGGGACTCTTTTGTAGCCTAAAATTGCTGACAAACTTCAACCTTAGCCCAACATCACTGGCAAAGACAATCCTGTGAAAAGCAATACTTTTATGTCATGGCTTAACAGCTGAGTACAGTTTCATTACATGTCTCAATATTTATTAAATTTTGCTCAAAATGCATAGCATTAGGAGAAAAATTATGAACATTTAAAAAAACCCCATGTTTTTTCATACCCTATTATTGATGTTTTGAGACCAATATGAAAATGAAGATTTTATCCTCGATCTATAAAGTAAAAGTAAAGTTCATATTTACTTTATATTATCAAGACTCATGGTGTATTGAAAAGCTATCTTGGATCTTCATTGTTTATCGCATATCTGCTATTATTTATCGAGCACACTGTTTCTGCTTTTGATTCTAACTTAGAGAAACATTCAGGGATTTTGGTTTCCTTTATAAGCAAAAAATTGAGCCATGGTTTATTTTCTAACAGAACGTGAACAAAGTAAGAAGCAAACAAGAAGAAGAAATATATTTTCTGATACAGTCAAGCTTTCTCCAAAGCACTGCTCTTCCTAAAATGTTCCTGTTCTTTGTTTTATTGCCTATTGATTATTTTCTCTGTTCATTGTTTTGCAGTTTTCTACTTTTCCTTCCTGTTCTGCACCTGCTTCTGAGTATTGTTTTCTGCCACATGTCCCTCACTATCATGTTCACAAAGTTCATCTGATTCACACAGTGGCCTCTGTTCGAGCAGTAGCTCTGGCTGTTTCTGTTGTAAAAGGTGTGCATGCCCTTTGTGCACAACTGCAGTCCTGTCTGCCAGCTGCAGTGAAGTTTTGCAGTCTCAGCAATTAAAATACCTTCTCTCTCAGTTCTGCCCAGCTTCCCAGTGAAGTTCAGAGGCATGACATTCTGCACGAACCAAAAAAAGTGAAGGAAAAAAACCTCAACAGATTGCAAATAGCAAAAATGCAACTTTCATCCTTTTTCTCCTAATGCTTTGCATTTTGAGCAAAATTCAATGAATGTTGAGACATGTAATGAAACTCTTCTCATCTGGTCAGCCATGACATAAAAGTACTGCTTTTCACAGGATTGTCTTTGTCAGTGATGTTGGGCTAAGGCTGAAGTTTGTCAGCAATTTTAGGCTGCAAAAGAGTCCCTGTACTTTCCATTACCTTTTTTGGTGTCTGGGTGGAAGCCAAAAAATGCTTCCGTAATTTTCGATCTTTTGTTTTCTATGGCAGCCTACTATGCATTTCTTATTTAAGATATCAGAAAAGTATTTTTTCTCCTGGTTGACCTCCATAAAAACAAACACCTTCGATGAGAACAAAGATTGGCGTATGATTTTCTGATGGGATTGTGGGCAGTTTTGTCTTACTCCTTCACTGTATAGGTTCAAATATTTGCCAAAATGTTGGTGTCCTGTTTTCGTTTGGGAAGAGGGTGGTCAGGAAACCAAATTGTGAAATGGTCCATGTGTGCAGTCAGCAGCTCTCCAACATGGTTTTCAAGGCTCTTATTTGATTTATAGAAAGTTTTTCCCCAAATAAAATGCACTGGAATGCAAAAGTTGCAGTTTCACCTATCACACCCTGGTGGTGTTATATCTACAGTATGCATACACCCCTCTGTTATGTCTGGTTTCTGTTCTCTCTCCTGGAAAACTGATTATTGGCCCTGTGACTGAACAGCAATAGTTTTGAGAAAAAGCAATAAAAAACTGTACCTGTGTAGCCTGGACAAAACATACCTGCATGGCCCTGGCAGCTTTACACATTTTAGAAGAGTGATTTTATCTTTGCACATCATTTCAGAGATCCTCTTGCTGTCACAAATGGGTTCTCCTGGTATGCAAGACGCTGATCCCCACACAGAGCTGAGGTGTTCGATGTATTCACAGCTCTGTGCAGAAAGTGGTGCTGGGTGGCAAATCCACAAAATCAGCACACTGACTTTCAAAAACTTTCACTATTTATTAAATTTTAGCAAACAAAGGCATTAATATTAATTTGCCACGAGTTACCTAGTTCTCTTATTAATTAATATTCTATCTTTATTGGTTGAATGGATTTCTTTGCTTCTTATGGTGATTAGTGAGCATGCTCAGGCTTTCTCTTCTCTTGAGTCAGTGGGTTTTTTGGGTCGGTGGTTCGTGAGTCGGTGGTCGTGATCTCTCCCTGCCAGGATTGCCTTTTACACACTTAGAGAAGATTCAGCACAGTTGCTGAGTTGGCTCTGTTAATTTCTTCCTTGTTTTGTGAGTTTGTAACGACCCACCCTTAGGAAAAGGAGTTCTGCCAAATGTCCCTGTGGCCTGTAAATTCTGTATTCTTTGTGTCCGCTATCAGTTGTACATCCTTCTTCTCAAGCTTTGTTAACCTCCACCTAGGACTGAGATCACTGAAGCATGTCAAGCCCTAAACTTTAATGAAACAATTCTACCAACAAGTAATTTAACTTTCTAAAACCCAGACACCGCTCCATTTCCCGACATGTGTATGATGTTTAACTCCTTGTCTTTATATGGCTCTCCTCCCAATAACAGAAAAAAAAAACAGGTAAAAAAATCAGGAAAGCAAAATCACACAAACTACTAACTGCTTGGTTAGCTGACTGTTCAGTAGCAATATGTTTTATTTATGTTCTGCAGTATGCTAAATAACTTTGTTACAGATCAGTCTCAGGTACAATTCCATAATCTAAACCATTCTTGACATTTTTCTTTTTAACAACTAGTTTCTTAGTTGATATTATGAGATATTATTTATTCATCTTATGATGTCAGAATTATGCCAGTCTGCATGCAGCTCTGCAGGACATTTTGTTTCAGTACGCTTACAAAGGAAACACATGTCCAGGAGAAATAAGAAAGACTTCTTATTAAATCAAGTGCTTTTTCTCGTCTTTTAACAGATTTTATTTCTCTTTTGGCACTATTTCAAAGTATTATCAGAATAATTTTTTTCTCTTATGCGGATGTAGTTTGTTTTTTGTCCTACAACTTTTAAAATTAAAGGTTTGGAGGCTATCAATAATGCACTTGACAAGAAAAACAAACTCTAAAGTACAATACTCTTAGGAGCTCATATTTATATACATTCTTCAGTTCACTAGTAATCCACACAGATTAGCAGAACCCTTTTCACTGCTATAGCAGGTAGTCTTCTTTAATAATTATTTATAATATAAACAAACTTTATTACACCTAACGAGATTTTTATTCCCATTAATCCTAGTCTGAAACTGTTTCAAGGCCTAATGTCATTAAAATTGGAAATTTTCTTGTAATTTTCAGCCTTAATTCAGGCAGGAACAATTTATATTTCATTATTTTGTTTAAACTTTATCTCTTGGTTTAAAAAGATGAACAAATTTGCAGAGGAGACATTTCCATTTCAGCCTTTTCTTTTACCAGACTAGACAAGACAAGCACTTTTAGCCTCTCCTCAGAACACCCACTTTCAACTGTTGATCAGAATAGCTCCTTTCAGCCCCTGTTCCTGACTGCAACATCCTCTTGGGACAGACATGGGCAGTCCAGTGCAGTGCTGCACAAAGTATCTATCTGCTTCCTCAAGTGCTGGAGTTGCTATTTCCCTCTCTGTACTGGATTCAATATATTTTAATTTATTAGCCTGCTGGCTGATAAACAGCATCTGATAACGTTTCTCATAGTCTATTAATTATCACAGAGTTCAATTGTGGCAAGTTTCCCAACACAATAAATCATCGGATAGAATAAAGACAAGTATTTGCTCTGGCTTCAGCTGAAGTGATGGTTTCCTGGCCCACCACTAATTTATCAAATATCCTTTTAATGTTTTCAAACAACAGAAGCATGATTCAAACAAATTATATCTAATAAATGGCCACGGTAACAAGAAAATGTTGATAAATTTGGAAAGGTGGGTGTCTCTGTAAGTCTATGCCATCTGAGTTTTCTCCGAGACTATCTCTTATCTTCCTGCAAAAGCCCAGCAGTGTCCTGCTCAGGAATAACCCCTTTCCCTGTGGGATCCTGAACTGAGCCCTTCTCCATCTCAACTCCACCCAAGGGTAACGGCTTAACATTGTGCTCAAATCAGTAACCGAAGATCCTTATTTTCCTGTTCCTATTCAAATGCAGGACACCTATCACAATGGCTGCTTAATTCTCTTCGGATGTTTGTGAAAAAGAATGAAAGCTTGGCCGGTATCAGTACACACACTGGCACTCTAATATATTGTTCTCTCTATATGATTTCACCTTCTTCTGCTACTCATTCCAGTTACTGTTTATTTGGCCTCCTCCCTTTGCAGATACTTGCTTCAGCAAATATTCACATAACAAAACTTTCCATGAACAGCAGAATTAATGAAGCCTGGTTTCCTAGGGATTTATGTTGTTGATTCCCAAGTTCCATACTCACACTGTGTCCCCCACGATACCTTCACTATGCAAAACCAGCACTTTAAATGGCCAGTGTAAGTCATATACCTGCTGCTTGGCTCAGCACTCTACATCCATTGCAAACTCAATCAGATATCAAGATCTTATAGTTGCCAAGGAGAATACATTACATTCCCTTGTCTGACTGGAAAATATTTCTTAAAATACTTTAAAATTAAAATAGAAGAGGCTCCAATGGACTTCTGTTTCTTGGAACTATGAATTTAGAAAGAATGGGTAGCCAAGGAAAATAAAAATGGGCATGCATTTGAAATGACTGCTGGAGAGTTAGGAATGATGGTCCTGGAAGGCCAAATGTATATTTTTACTGTAAGAGAATATTGAGAACATGTAGTAATATTCTCTATATGAGAATATTTAAACTTCCTGACAGATTAATGGCATGTATAGAAGTTAAATTATCACAAATGAGCACTTTTAAATTTTATTTATTTTGGAGCTGTGTATGTGTTTGATTACTTTCACCTTTGGAAGGTGAGCACAGATAGTACTTTTAATCACTGGGGGAACTTCTGGTTAGACATAACTTCTCTGTGTCCGTGATTTCTCTTTATGACAACATTTAAAGAAAATGTGGTGCAATGACTGTGGTATTGAATCAAAGGAGCAGGCATTTCAGTCTAAGTGAGGTGAAAATCCTGTATCTACTTCTTCAAGGACAGCAAAATTACAAGGAAAGCTACTGCACATGCACATGCACATGAAGAAGGCACAGTAACCCTGTGACACAACTAAGTGACAGCTAAGAAAACAAACAAGCAAACAAACAACCAAGCAAAAGGATGTGGAAATTTGTCCCACGATGTGTGAAGTTGTTTATCTTGTAAGGACCTTTTCTGACAAAAAGGCACATGACCAGCACTTGGGCTGAGTGTGAAGAGCAAAGGAGGAAGTTACATGACAGTTGACATATTAGCCAATTTATTTTTTTTCTAGTGTGTAACACTTCAAGACAGTGATGAATTTGAGCAAGTTGGCAATGTTTTGGTGGTGATAGACTACATTGACTGCACAGTGAGAACATCCCCTGCCAGGACCTGTGTACAGGGTTTTGGTGGTACAGGTATGCCAGGAACAGCTCTCATAAGTGCTACTATATTTACTTTCTCCATACAGAGCTGGCTTGAATTTTATTCACTGATTTCCCTTCTCATGTTTTTTCAAGTCTCTCAAGTATTGTTATAAAGCACCCACAATCTTATCTTATCTGTTTATGTGGCAGCCACATTAGGTACACTGTCAGCCTTTGAAACAACTGTCAGAACACCTAAATTCTATCCAGGGCTAGTGATGCCTTGTTCTTACTTAATTTTGCATAAAATAATAATTTCAATCACAGAATCATGTAGGTTGAAAAAAACCATCACCTTATATCTATCACCAAATCCACTGTTATTGAAACATTGCTAAGTCCACCACTAAACCCTGCCTCTAAGTGTAACATATGCACTTCTTTAATCCAGGGATAGTGGCTCAACCGCTTCCCTGGGAAGCTGTGTTGTAATGTTTGGCAACCACACTGATGCAGAAATTTTTCCTAATATCTGATCTAAACTTCCTCTGTCACAGTGTGAGGCCTTTCTTCTCGTCCTCTCATTATGTACCAGAAAAATGTGCTAGAAAATAACATGCAGTAGCATTCAGGAAGTTAAAATCCAAGAGCCAGTGAGTGCTCAGTACTTCAGTCAAGGCAGTTAAGTGCTTGTTGATTGTGAAGAGCTTGCTACTACACTGCATTAAGCACAAAGGTAAGTCTGTGAGGGTCATTTGGTAGCAAAGTCAATATAGTTTCACAATCCATTTTCTTCAACCTCAGCACAGCTGGGAGGAGATGTTAGCTCTCTACTCCACACTGATCCTACACCCCACAGTACCACCTTATTACCTCTGCGAACACCACGATTTCTGGGGCTGTAACAGTGGAGTGGTTTCTTCAGCATCTATTGCTAGCTTGTGACCTCCTCTCTTCTCCCCTTGCTAATCATTCCTTCCCCCACAGCGAATTGTGCTGTCTCCTGAGTTTTGCCACTGTAGATAGCAGATACCAAGAGAATCAATTTTTCCACACCTTTCCCTAGGGAGTGAACTAATGCTTGGGACAGGAAATAAAGGAGAGGGAGCAGCTGAACTTTTTCAAAGAGAGGTATGGGAAAGGGGAAGCATAACGGCTCTGGCCAGTAGCTCTGTTTCCTCTTTCCTGTCTCCTTGAAAGCCTGAGAAGACGTGTGGATGTCAACGATCCTACAAGGTGCTTCCATTTTACATCTGGAAAAAGCATTATTTGCAAAATTACTTACAAGAGCTTAAATAGCTGCAACATCCTCATCACAGCTGCAGAGGCATGCAGCAGAAAGAGGGTTGTTCTGCGTCCTCCTTCTCATCTGGCCCAGGGTGGCCTTGACTTTGAAGGGTTAAGGTGCAGAATTACCTGGCATTGGGACACTGGATGGGAGACACAGGAACCGTAAGGTGGCAAAAACTGCAGTCTCCATCCTGCTCAGCAGACTTCAATTTTTTGAAATGCATATACATTTAGGTTATTTCCAAGAAAGAATAAAGCCTCCCAGCATAAGTTATGACTCCTCTACGTGTATGAGTTCCGTGTGCTGTTTCTGAAACACTCCAAAGAGTGAACATTTCGTGGTTTTTTAAGAAATTGGGAGAGAGCGCAAGTCGCAACAAGACGAGCTGGACGGCGCTTTCCAAGCGGCTGGGGCTGACAGGCATGGCCCAGCACCAGCACTTCAAATACAGCATTAACAAAGCCGGAGCGGGCACGGCGGAGCACAACATCCTCCCCATAGCCGGGGCCGGGGCCGGGGCCGGGGCCGGGGCCGGGGCCGGGGCCGGGGCCGGGGCCAACCCGCAGCTCCGCCCTCCACCCCTTCCCCCGGCGCCCCCGGGAAGCTGCCCGGCTGTGACCTCGCCGCCGCCGCCCGCCCCCGCACTACCATTGCCGGGCATCCCGCCCCTTCCCGGCCGGCGCAGGCGCCGCAGCGGAGCAGGGCGGGCTGCAGGCGCCTGTGCGGGGTGCGGCGGGGCTGTGTGCGGGGCGTCCTGTTCGCTCCCCGCTCGGGTGCCCGCCGGGCGCCATGTGGCCGCCGCTGTCCCTGTCCCTGTCCCTGCTGGCTCTCGCGGCGCTGCTGGCGCCCCGCTGGGGCGCGGCTTCCCAGGGGGAGCAGCCGCCCGCAGGTAACGGGCGGGGCGAGGCGGGGGGATGGGGCAGCCCGGGCAGGCCGACTGACCGACCGGCCGATGGGCAGCACGGGTCGCCTGAGGGGCGGCGGCACCGGCCGGAACCCTCCGTGACCGAGCGCCGCCGGTGGGGCCGCGGGCCCCGCGTGGGTGCCGCCGGCCGCTGCGGGCGCAGGGAGCCGTCGGGGCCGTGCGAGCGGCCGGGCAGGGCGGAGAGGAGCCCCTGCTCTCCGCTGCTGTGCTGTGCCCGGCTGCGGTGTGCTGTGCCGCCGAGGCCCCGGCCGGGCTCTCTGGGGAGCGCGGTGCAGCCCGGCCCGGCGGCCGTGTCGTGGCGCAGCGCGGTGACATCAGCCTTCGTTTCGGATGTTCGCGCATTTTGGCACCCAAAGCGAGAGCGGCGTGCGCGTCGGACAGGCCTGCTCCTCTCTGCTTTGTGGCTTCCTATGTCCAAAGAAGTAGAGAAACTGGGAATTGCGGTGCGAAAATGGGGAGCGCAGGAATGGGGAGTGTAAAGAAGGTATTGGGATCGCGGCCTGGAACTCGCACGTTTTGGCCAAGCGCTCCTGGGAAGGAGGAGTGGCTTGCCAGCGGAGAACAGCATAGTGGCTGTTTGCACGGAGTTTTGACATGTAAATTAGAAAATAAATAGTGAGGCTTACTAGTTTCATTTTAAACTGGAAAAGTTAATTAAAAACAGAGATTGCTATCTAATATTCAAAAGGGAACATGCATTTAATTTTTATTGATACTGCTGAGAGCGGGCCCACGCTCCTTGGGTTCTGCAGATGGATATTTTCTGTAATTCAGATCCAAGCCCAGGTGAAATGACTGAGCGTGATTGCCCCTGAGCATGGGCCACACCATGCTTTGGAAGTCTGCTTAGCTTTGTCTGATTTGGAGTAGCAGTGGCAATCTGCTTGCATTCTTGTCCCTTAATAGTTTGCGTTTTGATTATCCAGTTTGTTTGACTTGGTGTCTGATTGTAACTGGCAAACTTTGCAGGGAAACTTACCTTTTCTCCACATTGGATCAGTAAGGTATCTTGATATGTTAAATATCGTCCAACAATTGTTTAACACAATAATTGTTTAACAATCTCTTGATTGTTAAATATTTCTCCAACCTAATGTCTTTCAAGTGCGTGCTTTAACTGCTAGTAAAAGATACCACTTCTACATTGTATTAAACATTTTTAGGGTAAAAAACACAATGCCAGTAAGTCGTGTCAAACAAACCTGCTATAATGCAGCCTAGTCCACCACAACAGTTATTTCTGTAAACATAGAGAGCTGTGGTGTAGATGATGTAGCAAGCTGCCTAGAAGCAGAAAGCTCACTTTCCTGCATGTGAGTGCAGCAAACTCTCAGCTGAAAGGAGCAGAATGTATTTTTGTATAGGTTTTGAAAACTCAAGCAGAATTTTCTTGGTGACTTGCACTCAGCTTGCTCACATAGTTTTTACTATAAGTAAAAACTTTCTTTTTCATGAGCAAAAGCATCATGAAGGGAATTCTAACTGACAATTCTGTGTATTAGTTGAATAAAAATGCTGGTTTTATACGTAATGACTAATAGCATGTCCTCACTTATTATGATATTGATGTAAGTGGGTTATCTGGTCCAACCTTCCTGCTCAGTCACGGTCATCCTAGAGTACATGGCACAGGATTGCATCCAGATGATGATTCTTGATTATTTCCAGTGAGGGAGATTCCACAGCCTCTCTGGACAATCTATTCCAGTGCTTGGTTACGCACATAGTAAAGAAGTTCTTCCTCATATTCAGGTGGAACTTTCTGTGTGTTAGTTTCTCCCCATTGCCTCTTGTTCTATTGCTTGGCGCCAGTGAGAAATGATCTTCTTGGCTCTTATCAGATACTTGTAGATATTGATGAGGTGCCCTCTTGGTCATCTCCTTTTGAGACTGAACAGGCCTAGCTCCCTCACCCTTTCCACATAATGGAGATGCCCCAATTTCTTGATCAGTTTTGTAGATCTCTGTTGGACCTGCTCCATGAACTCCATGTCTCTCTTGTATTGAGGAGCCTAGAATTTCCATGGCGACAGTTATATGATTTTTTTTTCCTTGAGTCTTACAGGACTTTCAGTGTGCCGGTAGTATAATACATATGTCAAGTCTGAGTGTGTAATGAGGAAATGTTCAGTCATCTTCATCTTTCATTGTAGGACACTGTTTTTCTTAGAAAAGGAATGAAGCCAGACAGCCCAGCAGCTGGAACACCACCTGCATTTCTTTAAGCTGGGTGCCTAACCTGCCTGCATTGATAGGCCTCTGACTCCACAGTGGAGCTGGGCACGTGTTGATGGGAACTCTCAGTCTGTATTTTGGTATTGTGGAAGACAAGGTCTGTGGTCAAGGTAAAGAAGATTTAGAGGCTGTGGTGGCGGTTCAGGTGCTTACTGCACATTGTAAGCCACATTTCCAAGGACATGTGTAGTTCACTTAGGCAGATGACTTCCTGTTTTGTTTATGGTTCAGATTATTGACATTCATAGCAATTGACTGTCAAGCTGCAAACAAAAACAAATTAGATAGCAGAAAGTGCTGAATTTAGGTATCATCTATTACAACACTTCCCATCTATACCAAAAGGGATGGACATTCATAAAATAGATAAAACAATATCTAGCTTGTATTATTACATCCGCTTTTTAAAGTGTCCATCTTGTGCAACTTGCAGTGGTTTTTCTCAAGATGGTAATCTCAATCTACTACTCCTCATAGTACAGTTTACAACCTTGTGGAGCTTTTTATCATAAACAATGATTTTAAAAACTCCATAGAGCAATGTTAAACCTCTGAGCCCTTAGAAGATAAAATTCTGTTGTAGATAGAAGCTGTAAAAATGCTCTATCTACTATGTATAATGTTTATTCATGATACTTGGGAAATCATTTAAGTTAATTTGAGTAAATATTTAAAAAATTAATAGCTTTAAATTTTATGCCAGTCATAGTACTCATTTAATTTGTGAACTAATTCCTTTGTGAATTTGAGGTCTTTTGAGAACTTCTGGTAGAACCTTTTGCATAAATTGCTGTTACATGCGTTAATTTAAGCTTGCTTGCAGTAAATCTTTTAAGGAAGTGTAACATCCAGGTTTGGGAGTGGCATTACCAGAGAAGTGCACATCCTGGCTTTCTTTTGGAGGGATAAATGAAAGTGGGCGAAGGCAAGCACATGCAAGCATTTTCACGTACACCACATGGCTGCTGCCACTTAAAAGAAAGCCAATCAGGTAGCAGGTACAAAATTTCTTCATCACCTTGTTCCTTGGTGCTTGCCAGTCTCCCAAGCTCCTAACCAAGCACAGCCAACAGGCAGTTCCCCTCCTGCCAGCAGTCTGATAGGAGCAGGAGCTGTTTGGTGCCTGGCCTGCCAGAAGTGCACAGAGAGGGGTCTGTGTTAACCCAGGTGTGCTGCCTTGAAGGGGAACATGGCAGAAGGCAGAACCACTGCTCTGGCAGACTTCCCATTCCTCCCTAAGGTACATGCTTGGTGCTCCTGCAGCTTGTGGTGAGCAGTGACCACTTGCTGTTCAGTTTTGATCCTGTGGTGCTGGGCAGTCCTCCTAACTCTCGTCTAGCCCCCAGGTGTCTGAACTCTGCTTTTAGTGCAGGCCAATTTTGTTTTATATAGAACAGATTGAAGTGATTAGGAGGACCCTTTTGACACCAGACAGCTGTGATTAGGAGGACCCTTTTGACACCAGACAGCTGCTTGTTCACTCCATTCCAGCAGGACTGAGGAGAGAATCAGAAGGGTAAAAGCTGGAGAACTCATGGATTGAGATAAAGATAGTTTAGGTGGGAAAGCAAAAGCCACACACACAAGCAAAGCAAAACAATAATTCACTGCTTGCCATGGGCAGACAGGTGTTCAACCATTTCCAGGAGAGCAGGGCCCTGTCATGGGGAAGGGTTACTTGGAAAGACAAACACCATCAGTCCAAATGTCCCACACTTCCTCCTTCTCCCTCTCACTTTATGTCCTGAATGTGGTACAGTACAGAAAGCAGCAATACCCTGGCCACCTGCCAGCCCGTGTGTTTTGCCATGGCTGTTAACAGAATGTTCCTAGGCACACTGCTGTGAGGTGATAAGCAGTACAGCAAGCAGTGAAAGCAATGAGCCCTGGGCTCAGATACACAGTCAGGAAAGTGAGCCCCAGAGCAAGCACAGGAGCCTGCTCATTACTAGCTAAACAGTACTAACAATTGTAAATTCAGTCTAGTGCATACCAGTCAAGTCTGTTCTTATCTCAAACCCTTTGAATCCCAAGTTGGGCAAAAAAAAAAAAAATTAAGGAAATTCGGCTTTCAGAGATAGACTAAACTCTTTATGTGCTATTTTTTATCCTTAGCATTGACTTGCTGCCTTCTGAATCCGTCTTTGAGAGTATTGATTTCCTTTTTGCCACCTTTTTTTCTGTTTTTTTTTTTTCAATGCATATAGCTGCAGAATACTGGAGAAGCATTCAAAGATAGTGCAAGTTTATCTAATCTTTTTCCCCTTTTCTTAATTTTCATGGGTGATGAAAGCTATGGAGTGTGACATTTTTGCATTTGTGAAGTCATCAGAACTGCTACCTTTTCTGGGTGCAGTTAAAGTGGGTTATGTGAGCTCAGGTTCCCCATGGGCCATTTATGGGTTAGATTCAATGATCCTTGTGGGTCCCTTCCAACTCAGAATATTCTGGGAATCTATGAGCTGAAGCAACTATAAGTAGAACACAGGGCTGGTACAAAAAAGGCACACTTCTCCCAGTCAGGGGGCCAGAAGGCACCAACTGGTTACTATTGCAGCTGTCTTTAAATGATGAGTCAACCATGATTCTACAGCGAAGTTCAAACTATTGTCCCTCTTGGCCTGTTGAAGTGGCTTGTAAGTATTCTCCTATGATGTGTCACTTGGGGATTATAAGAATTTGGTTTTTTTTAAAGGAAATACAAAAAAGGAACAAACTTTCAAAATACGTTATGTTATTTTTTTCACAATTTGCATTTTCAAGCTTTCTGGTTGTGCTTTCAGTCTGTATTTTGGTGCCTACATGATGATTAAAAGTCACATAGGACTTGAATGAACTTTTATGGCTTCTAGGGCTGCTGTAGTCTCAGGTAGCTGTAGCATAAACTCTGCATTGTGGATTCATCAGGACCAGTTCTGTTTCGTGCAGTATTGCACTTCAGCTGAACTCCACTTGCATAAGCAGTGCTGACGAATCCCTCTGTGTATACGGTAATGCAAGAATGAGGGGAAGAATTTCAGTCTTGCACAAGATACAAGTATCAGCTTGAAAGCTGTCTCATTTTTACATCTCGGAAATGTCCAGTTCATTGAATTAATTTTTGCTCTAGGCAATGCATTGCCAAGGCTCAGTGAACAGGTAGGACATCTACATATGTACAAAACATTAAGTCCCTCTGTATATGCTTTAAAAATAGATTTTATTTACTATATGGCTGCTTCAAACTTGTGTTTCATTAGTACTTTCCATAGGTAGTATTGCTCCGGAACACTTATATAGTCAACAAGAATGTCAGGTTTAAACCTGGTAAAGAAATCTTTCTTTATGTCTATATGGTTTACATATGTCTGACCCTGCTGAGATTCGTGAGAAATGTGCAGTGGTTGTTTTTGACTCAGGGAAGTGAATGTATAAAACAAGCTGGACTTGTTCTTCACGGATTACATTTGTCTTGTAGGTTAAAACAAGAATTTTCTGCCTTGCTGATGTACACTTTTGAAGCAGAACTGCATCATATATTGTGTGCAAGCAGTGGATTAGTTCTAATCTTTATCTGTCTTAGTCTAAGAAGACACAGCTAGGCATACTTGTGTATGTTACTCTGAAAAAACCCCGCCAAACCAGCCCAACCCAACATCCCCCTTACTTCTTAGCAACCTGAAATCAAACAGCAGCAGATACTTGCAGTAAAACAAGTCTTTCAGTGGAGTTTGGCTTTTAATTTTCTCCTACGTGTATTTCCTTCCTGTCTGCCATGCAAGTTTGCTGAAGATGTAAATGTCTACTACATCTTAAATACATTGGCTAAGATGATTGCATGTTGAGAGGGTGTTTGATTATGTATATTCACATTCATGTTCCACAGTAGTCACACCTGATGACATCTTTGCCATCAGTATGGCAGCAATAATTTGGGTTGTTTACATGTGGACAAATAAGTAGATTTCTGTCCAATTTATAAACTGATGCAGGTGTGAATTTGCTGAGATAAACTCTGTGGCTGTATTCCCACGTCTGTTCTCTGTTTAATGCTAAACTTCCTGTGGTCATGCTTATCTTTACTTTTATCCTTGTCTTAGTACTACCTTTGCTTTCCAAAATTTCAGTTCTTTATCCTCAAAATACAGGCATGTTTGATTTCTTCTGGCACGCTTAAAAAAGGTGTATCTGATTGGCCTACCTTTGCCTCCCTGGTTTAGGGCAAATTTGGGAGGAAACTTCCAAAGGAGTTCTTCCTTGTACTGGTTTGGAAAAATATTTCCGTGGAGAAAAGTGGAAAAAACTGTTTATTTAACAAGCAAAGTATTCACAAGCGTAAAAAAATGAATAATATTAAACAATAAAACGTCTTGCTGTTCTGAAGAGACAGCAACTTCAGAGAGAGTCCTTGTCATGGAGTGTAGCTCGGCTCGCTCAGTCCCTCCTGCGCTGGGAAATGCCGTGTCCCGGCCGGTGGGCCACAGGTGTGAGCTGCTGGTGTTCTTGCGAGTTTTTGGTCTAGAGCAGGGCTGATCAGTTCCAATAAAAAGAAAAGCCACAGTCTGGGGAACTTCTTTGCCTCAGCTAGCTAAAAGAAACTAACCAAAAAGCAAAGGAGAGCTCTCTCCTGCTGTCCCTGCTGCAGAGAACACAATCTGTGAGAAGGAAAGCTGAAGCTCTTATCTTTATGTTTTTGAATACAACCACCTCAGATATTCAACTGCTTCTCCTTCTCCCCCTCTTCACTCTCAGATCTAGTTTTAAAGTGCAAAACTTATTTCTGGGCTAAATAAAAAAATGGGGATACAATTCATCATCATAAAGTCACCCCAGGACAATTCCTTTATTCTGTGGGTGTAGAGCTGTTTCCTGAAGTTCCTTTTATGCTGTTATACAGTGCACGTACACATTTAAATTTCTGTGAAAAAATTGTTCTTGCTGTTCTCTGTTAGCTTCTCAGCAGCCAGTATTACTGTCTTATAAGGCAAGGTGAACTGCAGATAGGAATCACTTTGAACTGGATGCAAACTAGAACTTGATGAGTTTTCCCTGTCGTGCATTACGACATGAATTGCTGATCAGTTTTCTTCTCTCTTTCCATTCTTGCTGTCTCCCTGTTTGAATTTGCACTTTGAGTGTTGCTGCATTTATGTTTATTATAAATTAAAAGAAGTTTTATGTTTAACGATTACCTTCGTGGCACTAACTGCTATTGTCATCTTCCACTTGTGCCTGCAGGACAACATGGAACGTGGTGAAACATGTTTAGAAAAATGAAAGCTTCATTATGGGTTAAGTTAAACAGTGTTCACATAAAGTAGTGTGGCCTTTTAACTGGCAGTATGCAGAAATGGCATCTATAAAGATTAGACATTAGCACTTTGAAAATCTGCAGTGTCCTCTGTGGTCTGCACTCTTGATACTGAAGTGAAACGGGACTGTGGTGTCCCCAGACACTGTCTCTGGACTGTCTGGAGAAGAAATGATTAGAAATCAGATGGCCAGCCTGAGTAAAGAAGGAAGACCATTTGTTTAGCTCCCTCTGCAAGGCCTTGCATGCCTTGAGAGGGTAGATAGCACCTCCCAGTTCAGTATCATTGGGAGATTTGCCCGAGGTGCATTCAGCTCCTGCATCCAGCTCATTGGTAAAAATACTGAACAGGACAGGCCCTAGAACAGAGACCTAGGGAACACTGCTGGTCCCCAGCAGGTGCAGCCCCATTCACAGCAACCCTTCGAGCTCTGCCCTTCAGCCAGTTCTTCACTCAGTGTGCTGTGAGCCTGCGTGTGCCAGCTTGTTTAGATTAACACAGTGAGAGTATCAAAAGCTGTGCTAAAATCCAGAAAAAGTACATCCACTGCCTTCCCTTTACCTACTAGGCATGTAATAAATCAGTTAAACAGAGCTTTTACTTTGTGGACGAACCCGTGTTGATTGTTCCTGGTGATTGTATTGTTTTTTTCAATGTCTTTCGAGAACACCTGACATGATCTTCTCCATCATTTTTCCAGGTGCTGAGGTTAGGCTAACAGGGCTGGTTTCCTGGGTCTTTCCTCATGCCCTTATTGGAATAGTGGCTGGCTTCTAGTCAGCAGGGATCTCCCCAAACCTTAGGCAGATGATGGAGAGGTCATACTGTAACATTTGCTACCTCCTTCAGTGCTCTGGATTCAACCCCTTTTGTTAAGCAGTTTCTTTTGCGTAATAGTACACTAAAGTTAAAATTTTGTAAGGCTAGCTACACTGTGGCTTAAAACTGCATATTTGAAGTAATGTTTGTGTGCTTTGGCCCATCAGTGTGCTTGACACCTCTTCTGTCAACCTACCTTTTTTTTTGTCTTGTGGTTGTGAATTTGATGATGCTTTTTTTCCAATAGCTGAAATGCCACTCTTGTATGTATTAAAACATAAACCACAGAAATTTGCAGAGTTATCTATATTGCATCTTGTCAAACCTCTGTGGTCAGTAGCATATCTCAGCCTCTGTGTATTACTTTCAGTAATGTGTTATATTTGTGGTCTTGGTCTCAGGATGTGAAAATGGTTTACTTTCCCATCAGAGCAGGTCAAATATGAGTTCCCTCAACATTTTGTAAAAGCCACATTGAGAGTACTAAGGATGCCAAACCAGACACTGAGAAGCTGAATTCTAATAGTTAAATTTGGTTGAGTGACCTTCGTTCCTCTTCTCTTTCTGAGTATCATGTGGCAGCCTTCAACAGTTACGGGATCCTGTAATTTTCCTTCCCCTGCAGCTGCTCCATTGATTATCCCTGTTGTGGTTGCTGCTTGAAATAGATACTTACTGCATGTGGCAGACTGTCAGTGTTGCTTCTTATTTTTGGATTGCTTTACTACAATACCTCTGATATTGTTTGTTAAGTGTACTTCAAATGCGTTCCTTCAAATGGAACATTATAGCTGCAATGTTCAAATTCCTCACAAATGTTTGTAGTTTATTTTGGTCATCACATCTTACTGAAAATACTGCTGGAGTGATACAAGTATCACTGTTAGAAATTCATAGGGAATCCCTAGGCTTTCCCTAGGAGGCCTGTTGTATTTTGGCCTTGATACTCCAGCTCTAGTACCATCTCCCAGCCCATCCACTCCAATTCAATTTCTGAACAGCAAGAGAAATCTACAGGAACTGGGCTAATCTCCTCTAACTTGAGTAAAGTCTTACAACCTGTCTTGCTGTTATATCTGTAAAAGACCAACACAGGGCTATAATCATCAGTGCATATGGACCTGATACAGACAAAAGCTGTCTCTGCAGAAGTGAATAATACATCAGCTTACAGGGCTCATAGGTGTTTGTACTGGTGACAGACTAGCTCATTTGGGGGAAGCATTTGCGATTTTTATGTCTAGCATGTTGTCTTTTCCAAATAATTTAGAAGTATATTTGGCTGTTCTTGTGTTTGTGAAGGTCTGTTTATCAAAGTGCAAGTGTTCTCTTCATTCTAGTGCCTTCACCAACAGAGATTGTAGTAACATCTGAAAATTTCAGAACAGTTTTGCATTGGCAATACCCACCTGTGCCTGAAACTCCTCGTTTTATCGTGGAAATCAAGCCTTACAAGTAAGTTCTTATTATTTTGTTATTTCCTGTATCTGATATTCTCTAGAAGCATATAAAAGCAGTTAGTCCATGGTAAATTCTTTTGTATCTATGTGGTGAAGTCACATAGGGTGGAGGTTGCCCAAGGCAAAATTTGTCAAGTAATAGGATGGTTGAGATTGGCAGGGATCTCTGAAGGTCATCTGGTCCAAACCTCTTGTTTGAGCAGGTCATCCATGATTATGTCCAGTTGGCTTTTGAATATCCCTGGGCGAGGAGACTCCACAGCTTCCCTGGGCAATCTGTGCCCTCACAGGTCCTGGCCACCCTTACAGTTTGTTGTTACAGGCAGTGTGTTGTACAGAACTGTGTAGTTGAAATTTTATTAACTATTACTTGATCTGTTTTACAGTCCAGGTGAATATAAGAACGTCTCAACCTGTGTGAACACTTCAGCTCATTTTTGTGATGTCTCAGAGGAAATATGTGACCCTTATATATCTTACTGGTTTCAAGTTAAAGCTGTTGTTGGGTCACAACAGTCTGAATATGTTGAGGCAAATGAGTTTATTTTGCAAAGGCATGGTAAGTTGTATCTAAACTAAACCTTGTAATTTTTTCAAAAATTTAGAGAGTTAGTAATTATTCCTTTTGCTCTGATATTACATTGGATTTGGGAATATCTTAAAGCCGGGAGTCCAGGATGAAATGAAGTGTGATGATTGCTTAGTAGAAACTTCATGGTGCTTGTTAGCTCTGACTCTGTGGTGTCTTGAGTATTTGTTATAAAATGTCTAAAGGCACGAAGGTGATGCTGATGGTGCAGTCTGAATCCTTCCCATATTCCAGACTGCACATTAGGGTAGGAAGCTGTCACCAGACAACATGGACCTTTAGGCATCACTGAAGTTGCAATGTCTTGCTTGACACTAGAATGCCATATACTGATAGCTTCAGGTGTCTAGGTATTACCTAGAAGCTGTAACTGGATAACTAAGTTACTAGTTCTTCATGGAAATCTTTCGCACTGCTTTGGAAAAGATCAGTCTTTAACATCAGTACTGTAAAAGTATGTTTTGTGTCTGCAATCCAGTGTGGAAGGCCCTGGCATTGCATGGGCAGTGCATGGAAATGCAACAGAGTCAGGAAAGACTGCGACACTCCTTACCGTGCTTGCTTCATTCCCAACATACAGCTTTCAGGGAGCACCTGGCCCATGAGATTCTGTCTGACTTGGGCTACGCTTTAGCTAGGACTGGATTTCTGCGTTGCTGGAGCTGATGGATTCCCTCTTTGCTTTCTGCTATGATTCCATTCCCACTCAGTCCAATGACTTGAAATAGTGGCTGGTTTCTAGAGTTTGACAAAAGGACACAAGTCATGTTAGTAACGCTCAGTGTGACAGTTCCCAGAAAATTGGTAGCCATGTATGGAGAAGAGAGACAAAATACTTTTCCCATTGAACAAGAAACTTGTGTTTAGTCAGACCATTAGACATGAAAAGTTTACGTAGGCCATTGCCATGGGAAATCCGAAGTTTCCAAATGGTACTCGTGGTGAGATTTGTTTAGCTTTTCATATAGCCTTTGTTTCAGTGCAGTATTGTTTTTAACTTAGGTGATTTATGGCGGGATCTAGTCAGCAGGATCTTATGTTTGGTTGTTGTTCATGTATCTGTTTAATTGCTGTTAGTTTTATCTGTTCTCAGCTGAATTTTTATGGCCTTATGTATGTAGGAAAGTTAAATTGCTTAACATTGAAATTCTTCATTGGCAATCTGTTTCCATTTTAGAAACTGATTAGTTAATGTATCCAAATCCCTGCATTACTTCTAAGCAACAGAGAGGTCTTACCGCAGCAATGAATATTAACAGCATGGAAATAAATATGTAATTATCCTCAAAACTCTGATGAATTTTGGAAAGCTAACTATAAATACCATATTGTATGTTAAAAACTTTGGCCTAATACCAGTGGTGTAATGTGTTGCAGGAAAAATAGGACCACCAAAACTGAATCTCTCAAGACATGGTGATAAAATCCTGGTAGATATTTACCATCCTCTATTCCCTCTTTCTTGTATTGAAGACATTTATTCAAAGCTTCAGTACTTGGTGAATGTTCGAGATAGTAAAAATGAGGTAGGTTCCAAAAATAATATCTAAAATTAAAAACACTTATTTGCTTTAAATGCCTTTATAAGGGTTTTATGCTGATGACATATGGAGCTAACAGGTACCAAGGAAACAGTTGAACACCTAAAATGTGGAGCACATTACAATGAGATATGTGAATGAAAGATCTGTATTTTAGTTGTCCAAATGACTGCTTACAAAAAATTAGATTATTGTATTAGCTGTACACAAGATAAGTGTTACTTGATCACATGCTGCTGTTTCTGCATACGTGCCAAAACATTGATAACTTGTGCCCCTCTCACTTGAGTAAAGAGTCACTTCATTTAAGAGAATTACCTTTCAGAGTACTTACACCAGTTTATTTAGCAATTGTGGAGAGTGAAGGTGAGGAAAATTACAACAGGTGTGTTTACTTAGTAAGCTTTTCATATGCATCCAGGTACAAGTTTTATAAATGTGAATCTCTACTATGCACAGCAGAAATTTTAGCTGCAAAATACCATGCACTGATCAAATACAGCATCTTAAGGTAGCCACTAAGCTGATGGTCACACAGCTTTTGCAATGTGTATGGGTGAGGTAGGAAACACATCTAATAGTATTTTAACATTTTTGGAGGTGGTGGAAAGTAGACTGTAACATTGCTCTAGTGAGTCAAATGATATATCTTCCATTTTTTTTCAGACTGAAGAACTCTATGAGGACAACTGTACAATGCATAAGTGTAGCCTCAAAATCCCAGTTCCTACTGAGAGTTCCACTTACTGTGTTTCAGCAAAAGGAATTTTTGAAGATCTGATGGTTGGCACTCCATCAGACGAAAGTTGCACTTCTGTTCTTTTCAACCAGGCATTGAGTAAGAGGATTCTAATGCTATATTAAGAACATACTGAATCTGGAGACAGATATGATCTAACAAGTATTTGATGCTTGGGATGCCTTTGGGAGACTAGAGAAAGTAGGAAAAGCTTAGTCATTCTTTTCCAAATGCACTTTGACAGTTCTGATCTTTACAAATCATATATTATTACAAGTGACCCTGAATTTTTTGGGGTGTTTTCCCTGTGTTGCTGGTATCACAAAACCTATTTTTATTGCACATGAACACTGGTGTAATTTCAAAAAATCACAAATGGATCGTTCTCTGAGCTATGTGGTTTTCGTAGGCATTGTCTCTTTTAGCAACTGGATTCTTGCTCAGCCTCATCACTGAGGATGATGTGTACAGACTTTTAACTGGAAGGAAGTATAAACTTATGGTCATTAAAATAAGATATTAATGTCTTTTTCCTAATTAAAGAGAATAAGAGGCAGATAGTGACCCAGATTTATATCTCTGAACTTCTTCCAAACATTGTGGTTGTACTTCATCATGGCCGGTAATTTCAGCAGAAGCAGTTTTCTTGAATGCACAGGAGCAGCTGGATGAGGGAGGGCATTAAGGAGAGTCAAACTAGTGGAGTCTTACTAGTAATTGTTAACTATTCTGTGTTTTGGAAGATTTCATTTTTTACTTTTATTGTACATAAACTCTGTATAGTTATGTCAGTTAATATGCTATCACACAGAAAGTGTATAAATCTCATCATCCCCATCTGTAATCTCTAAAAACATAAAAATTGTTGCAAAATTCATTTGTTTCTGTAAAAATGTGAATATGTTTATATAAATTAAAAAGCTTCTGTTATTCTGATTTTTATTTGCTCCATAAAAGTGTTATGGATTAAGTTGTCCTGAGTGAAAAAAGGCCGTAGATTGACAAAATCACACATTACAGCTAAGCATTCTGAGCTATTACGATTTCTGAAATTATTCTAAATGATACAGCAGTGGTTTGTTTTTCCAAAATTCCTAGTAGATTTTGCTTTAACTTCTTAGGTACACATCTTATCATCATTCTGTGTGTTGTTATTGGGATCTTGACTGTAATACCGACAGTATATTGTGGCTGCAAGAAACTAAGGAAAAATAACATACAGCTGCCTAAGTCTTTGGTAAGTTCTATATCTACTGTATCTGTATGCCAGTCTCTTGGGTTTGTTTGGTTGGGGTTTTTTTGGCTTTTTTATCATGGTCTCATAGCTATCTAGAATTTATGCCAGTCTAATATTGTGATAGCCTTTGCAACCAGATGCCTCTTATTTTTTTAGAGCTAGACTTCAGTCTCTCTAACTGAAGTAGCAGTAGTTGGTCTAGTTTGAGAACTTGGTTGTTAGAAACTCTCTGTGTGCTTACCAAGGCAGGTTTGTGTTCACTCTAGTAGCAGAGACACAAAACCACAGAATCACTGGCGTGAGAAGACACTTTTCTACCCAAAGCCTTTTGTTCAAGCGCAAGAGCAGGTTAGTTGTGAGCGTGTCCAGATGGCTTTTGAATACTTGAAAGAAAATATACTCCATAGCTACTGTGGGCAATCTATTCCAATGTTAAACCACCCTCACAGTATTTCTTACATTCAGAAAAAATTACTTGTGTTTCAGTTTGTGCCCATTTCCTTTTTCTCACAGCACAGGAGCTGTGAGATTCCTTCATTAAACAGTAGTATTGGAATTCTGCTAATTTCTACCATTTTCTTAGTAATGTCTAGCGTTAGGGTAGAGAGCAATAGTTCTGTAGGAAGAGGAGGTGGAAGTCTGTTCTCACCCTGAGCAGTTACACGGAAGAGAGGTCAACAGCTGTTCATTCTTAAAAACTTCCTGTAGCCATCCCTAGGAAACAGAGTGGATATTCCTTAAAGAGCAGCAGCACTTGTTGGTTTCGTGTCAGGGAAAAGTGGAGTATCTAAGAGCTACTGCTGTAATGTTCTGGTGTCAGTCGCAAGGTTGAACTACCACAACTTCAAAGAGCTGCCACCTGAGGCAGTAGTAAATAGAAATCACAGCAAGATTATCTTCTCAGTGAATTGAGGAAGTCTCATTTATAAAGAGTGGACAACGATCTTCAATTTCATGTTCTTCAGTTCCAAAATCCTTGAAAATGACCTCTCCATGGTCAAAGCCCAAGATACCTCTGGAATCTGCATTCTTTAAAATAGAATAGCAGGAGATGAGGTTCGTCTGACTAAATGGAAATATCCAAGCCAGAGGTGGTCCTTTTGTAGTAAAGCAGTGATCTAGTCCAACAACTTGTGTAGTACAAGATGATTAATTTTGTTCTGAAATTATATGCATTTCTGGTCAGACAAAATGCTTTCTGAAATTCTTGGTTTTTTTCCATGGACTCTGATGGAGCCAGGGGACTAGTTTAGAAGTAGCCATTCACACTGCAGGCTTTAAAAAATCGGATGAGAGAAATCTCTCTGACGTCTGCAGCTAGGCCCCGATATCAAAACACAGAGGCCTTTAGGGACGCTGGAGACCTTTTCATCTTCACACCAGAGAGTGCTTGTCTAATTATGTAACTTCGTGTCCTTTGTACACACAACAGTAATTTCTGTGAGCAAAAGATGGCTCATGCAGGATTAGAGTGCTGTGCTCAATGGATCCATAGTTACTTTGACTTTCTGGTACCACTGTGATATCCCATCTAAAGGATGAAGAAGCAGAATATCACAAATTGAATGTGTGCTCCTTAACACTTGTGAGCTTCCTGATTCATATTCCAACTTCACGCTTGAGCTTGCCTTGTAGAAACTCATGTGTGTGCCCATACTCTCATTTTACTGGGCTAGATGTTACTTTGTGGTTCCTAGGTTCCAATATGGTTTACATGCTACATCATATTGTATTGCTAAGGAGCTGAATGAAGCCTATAACTATTTATAAATATTGTTAGCTAGGTGGTCAGGCACTGAGACAAGCTCCCCTGAGAAGTGGTCACTGCCCAAATCCTGTTCAAGATGCTCTGAGATGTGTGGTTTAACTCCCAGGTTGCCGTGAGTGGTGTCGGGAGGTGGACTGATTCTTGTGGGTCCCTTCCAAATCAGGATATTCTCTATTTCTGTCCATTTCCAGTGAAGTCTCTAATGACAAATATAAGTTGTAGAGCTCATAGGGGTACTTTCAATACAGGTAATAGGAATACTATGGGAATGTAAAATAAGTTATCAATAACTTAAGCATATTTTTTTTATGGCTGATCATTTAAAGTAATGAACAAACAATTTAAATAATTACTATGAACGATAAGTTTAATCATGTGACATCTCTATATACTTAATGGCACTTGGAGCCTGTCACTGACCTTTCAGTATATACTAGGCATTTCTTTCTGTACAGGTTATGATCATTGTGCTTTACCTGAGCTTGTCTGAAAATAAAGCATCTAGGGAGTTTTTCCATCTGTTAAAAGGCTGGACAAGATTTCCTACCTTAGGACTTCTGTTTTTCAGTGATCTCCTTCCTGGCAGCTTTAAGTAGATGCTAAAACAACATTTGAGTGACTTCCAGCAACTTGGGATTTCGCAAGAGAAGGAAAAATAAGAAAGAGTAATCATCAAACAGCTACTTTTTCAAGTCTTATATACTCAGAGAAAAGAAAAAAAATTCATTGCCAAGTAGAGCTCCAGAGCTTTTATACTGTCTTTTCTACGGTGTTTGTGACTCCCAGGAATTGCATATCAGTCATGTCTTGGTCCTGCTTCCACAGTGCAGCTGTCATTCGGTATAGGCAATGAGTGATTGTCTTCATCAGAAAACATGTCTGTTTAAATGTTTAAATATCATTATAAACAGTAGGAACTGTTCCTACCAGGAACATGCATATGTGAAATGGGATAGATTCCTTTACAAGACTTCGTGTTAGTCATCAAGGAATCAAGGGAATCTGATGTTTCAGCAGTTCAGCTGTAGTTAAAACTTCCTTTTATTTATCTCACAAAAAGTATTACAGAAGGCTGTCTCTTTCCACCCATCTTCAGTCTTCAGTCATTGCAATTTGTCCTGTGGTTATTCCTATACTAGATTTTTGTTCTAAGATTTGTCATAAGGGCTTACCCACTTTTAAAGGAACCTGACCATAATTTTCTGATATGCTGTGGGCATCTCTCTCTGCTTTAACGTCCCTGTCATTTTCTTCAGTGTCTCTTATCTTTGAATGGTGGCAAGTATTTTTGTGAGTAGAAAGCATCTGCTCTATAATAGAAAAGTAAAAGTTGAGTCTTACTTAAGCCTAGATTTCTTTTATTTGCTGATGATTTTTCTGATTCTGACAGGAATGACGAGGCTGTATTCTGTCTTTGTAGAACACTTAAGGATATTCACAAAACATTTGGGAATTTTCTTTGCAGCTCTGTTTTGGTTCATTTTTTTAGTTATACAACATATATTTTTGATGTGGCGAAAGTAATTGTTCCTATAAATATTAACTGACACTTGCAACACATAATTGTCATCTTACAAGAGAGAAGCTTCTTCATTACTTTCGTGAAAACTTTTTATTCCCCTGTGAGCATCTATAGAGGGCAGTAACATAGTCTTCTCTTTATAAATTTACATAGCATTAATATTTTGTGGAACCATGCAAAGACCACAAAGATTTGATTTAAAATGGAATTCTCAAACACTCCTTCATGAAATGTGTACCTGAAAATAATTTGGAATTCCTAGGTGGACACCTCATTAGAAAAGGAAGTTAGGCAGGAATTTGTTAATTACCTTAACTGTTGTGGATTCCTTGTGATATGTTATTTATCTGTGTCCTTGAGCCTTTCAGCAAAGTGTTTCCCAAGTCTGCTGAGACCTGAAAGCTCAAGGGCTGTTACTGGAGACAGGCGGTTAATGTGAATACTTACACATGCCACGAAATACTGCCAGTACCCATCTTAAGATCACTGGCTGTCAGTTTGCTAGTATTAGGTAACGTGAATAAAAGAAAAATATTAACTTACCTATAGTAAATACTTTTCTTCATATAGCAACCATATCTTAATTACACTTGTTGCTTAATATCTTTTGAAAGTTACTGTAATAAGCATTCAGTTACTGTAATAAGATGTGATTCTTATCTTTGAAGCTAGAAACAATTGCATGAGTTGCTAAGTTGTCTTGTAGTCATGACTCAGTGACTCTTAAAAAACCTTTGGTACCAGGAAACACACGGGAGTTTTTTCTTCTGATCGCTTCCTTCTTTCATGAATGGGAATAGGAGTGTCTTGGTCAGAAACTTGTCAAGAGAAAAATGACTTTCCTTTTTTGAGGAGTCTTGGATGTAGTTGTACAGAGAATATGTACTTTATTTTTAAGTATTGCCAGCACTCGCTGTGAAATGCTGGAGCTGTGTAGAATGCAAGGTGATCCCTTAACACATTTTAGGACTGTGATTTTTTTAGAGCTGTGTGAAAATCCTAAAAGGACAGAAACAAGAACTCACTGGGTTTTGTTTTTAACTTCAGTTTAGCGTGTACTGACTGGTATGAGGAGAGATGGAAAGCTAAAAATGCAGCTTTTGACCATGGTTTCTGTAATCGTTTGTTGTAATTCACATTCCTCAAGTATTCTACCTTACACAGAGAATTACCTTCTCTTGTCACTTGCTGTGTGATTATTGTCAGATTTAACTGAGTCAGATTTTTGGTAAACCCCCCACCCAAAAAAACTACACGTGCTGGTCCCTTCGAGATCACTCTTGTATAGCCTAAGTACCCAGTATTTTGGATATATAGCCAATATACCTATATAAAGAGATTCTCAAAAAATACTTTAAGGTGTTCTTAACATTTTCAGTATCTACCCATTATTGATTATAATCTATTACTTGGAACTAACTTTTAAGCATCTGCTTCTTATGAATGAGTGGTTTCCATGAATTCTCATGGAAATTACTCTGAATGTTCTTTATGTACTGTTTTGTTTTCATAATAGAAAATAAAGATCCAGAGACGCTGATGGTTGAGTGGCATTCAGGTTGTCAGGAGCCACCTGAATGTACTTCTCAATGGCAACCCTTGATTCCCCAGGGAATTGCCTCACTTAGGTGATATTCACACAGCTGTTTGTAAAACTGCTTTTCAGGGAGTGTTTGCTTGACTTGTGGTGGTGTTTGTTGTTTGGCTGGTTGGTTTTCCTAAATTGTAATGCTTTTATTGATCCAGCCTTAACCACAGAGTAGCATCAATAGGTATCAGGGCTACTGAGGGATAAGATAATGGGGTGAAGTGAGAGATGAAGGCAATTTCTAATTAAGTCAGCACACTCTGAAGGTATGAATATAAAGCTGCAGTCCTACAACCATTAAATCAGGGAAGACTCTTGAAAAGCACAGTCAGACTGAATCATCTGGTTTTGATGGCCCACTCAGTTTTAGACTAGTACAGACTAATGTAAGACTTCGTGCCTATTTGTAATTTTTCTTGATGTTATTTTACTTTGTATTTTCTCCTCCTGTATCCATCTCTTTCTTGCAGATTTGCCTCCATGTGAATTTTCAGGCAAATTTTTTTTTTGCAAAGTATCTGAATTAACAGTGATTGTGTATTTTATTCAGAAATTCATGGATCTATACTACTTGATATTGTGTGATACCATACACAGTGAATTATGAAATTTGTGAAAGGTCACTATTAACTCTTTCTCCCTAGGCGTTCTGTTATCTTTAGGGAACGCCATCAAATAGCTGTAAATCTACTCTACTTTGTTTTTCATGTGTGTGTACTCTTGAAAGATATTAAAAAACCAAAACACCTAAAGAATCTAAGCAGCCTGAAGGCATATTATAATTGTTTAAAACAAGCTGTGGTCTGGCTATTGAAAGAATTCAACCCATGAAGGGATTTCAAAGTGAAACATTAAAGTTTGTTGCAGCATTGAGGAACTGCTCAGCAGCTCTGTGAAATAAGTTGGGAGACTTCAGCATAGATGTGGTTACTGGCTATGTTGTTCGTTTCCCTCCTACTTGAGGCAGGTGCCAGAAATTATCACAGCCACTGTAAGTTGTACACATTAGCTATAGAGTATGAAGTTTTTCCCCAGCTGAAGAGTATTACGTCTTCTTTTGCCCTTTTCCTCTGTCTTGGAAACTTCAAAATATAGCGCGTGACATGGAACGGATAGATCGTTGCAAATATGCTTGCCTAAAGAAAGCATTTTTGAGATCTTGCATACAAGTGTTACTGGAACAGTTAAACTCATGGACATAGGCAAATGACTGTGCCAGATTTTAATTTTGCAGTTATTGGTTATAATGATGTTAAATTTGTTATTATCAATTTACATATTTTTCCAACTTTTTAACTCAAAGTTGTTGTCTTTTTTTTTTTTTTTTTCTCCATTTAAGGTCAATGTGATGAGAAACCTGAACACAGGTGCCTTACTGGTACCAAAATCAGAGGGGAAGTATTTTTGCGTACCCTCAGGCCACTCGGAGTTGCCAGTGAATGGTGAAGTAACCTTGCTGGAGATAGAGCCAGAAGAACAAACTGTTAGTCCTGTGAATTCCTGTGATGGCGAATCTTCTGTCCCTTCCCCAGAGGTGGCACCAGCCAAAGCAGAGGAGGTGCCTGTGCAGGAAAGCACAGAGGAGGTCTCTGTTGATGCTGATGAACAAAATTGCAAAGTAAAAGAGAGTTATTTCATTTCTGAAGGTAGCCAAATGGATATATGCAGTACATCTTCAGGGTCAGAGATTTCTACCGTAGAAACACAGCGAACAGTCATTCCAAGCACCTGCTTCAAGTTTTCTGGCTATGACAAGCCTCATGTTCCATTAGATGTGTTGATGATAGATGTTGGTGAAGAACAGCCTGTGAATGCTTACAGGCCAACTGAGTAGCCAGGATAACTGAAGTGCTTAACCACAACTCAGAGCAGCATTACTAAAGTCCAGGTTAAATTGTGAACATCTACAAGTTGTACTTGTTCTGATCAGTACACAATTGAAAATAGTACCTGAAAATGGCATAAAAAGTGTGGGGAAACTTCATAATAACCACTTTTTGAAATAATGAGTTATATCATATATAAAATTATTTCCTGTTTGAAATAGTGCCATGTTTTTTAACAATACTCTATAGAAAACATACCATCCACTATAAAGCAGCAGCTGTACCATTATTCACTTCTGCTTCAAATCCTGTTCTAAATTAGTTTTATGTACATAGTGCTTAAGAAATCCTTCAGTTGATTATGATTGATGTGCAAGAAATGTTTGAGAGTTTTTGCCGTTATTGGAAGTATCCTCTTACTTACCTTTTCTTTTGAAAACTGTTTTTATATTAAATTAAATGTTGCCATTTCTTTTAAGTAAGACTGCCTATAAGCTCTTCCTGTATATCTGAGGAATTTCATTCCATGTCTAAGAAGTAAGAAGTAATGGCCATAAACTAAGAACACAAGAAGTTCACCTCAGCATGAGGAAGAACTTCTTTGCCTTGAGGGTGGATGGCAGAGCACTGGAAGAGGCTGCCTAAGGAGATCATGGAGTCTCCCTCTCTGGAGACATTCAAAACCCACCTGAACTCATTCCTGTGTCACCTGCTCTAGGTGACCCTACCTTGCCAGGGAGTTGGACTAGATGATTTCCAGAGGTTCCTTGCAACCCTAACAATTCTGTGAAAGTATCAGTTATTTGTAGTCTTTGCTGTTAACTTCAGTACAGCTGCACCCATTTGGATCACTTCACCTAGTGGCGTGAGTAACCTTGTCACATTCTGGCAGAATATATTAGCAAGATGACTGATCATCACTGAAAAAAAAAAGTCCAATGGGTGGTTTCACAAATGCCTTAGGAAATGTCCTCAAAATTCAAAAGCCTGGCTTCTTCTGGGACATTTTTATCCTAATTTTTAGAAAAATATGTTATTTAAATAGAAATTATTAGAACTTCTTCCAAGCATGTTTTCTAGAAGGATGAAAATCACTGCTGTTTCTCCCCTTTTAATAACATGACTCAGGAACAACACAAAATCACCCTCTAAAAATACATCTCAAGACAATAGAAAAATCGTGTGATTAAGTTGTACTTCATAAGTTTTATTGTCTTCTGACAGCCTTCTGAATTTTATATCATAGAGATGGTAGTTTTGAAAACTGAGGAATGAGAATTTTATATTTTTATATTTAATTTTTTTCATATTAAAATTATGGAATCCATTTATTTTCCTCAAATCAAGGTTTGATAGGTATTTTCTGTTTGTAGGAGATGTTTAAAGCAATTATTAATGAAGTTTAGTTCAGGGAAAAAAGAACCCTTTATGGGTAGAAGTTGGTCCACTTAGACAAAATTGTGGGTTTATTTTAAAAGAAATTTTTATATGATTATCAGAACTGTTAGCATGTTAAAGAGGTAGTTTTAAAGTAAAACCAGTGTCATAGTACTTCTGTCCTTAAATTTCTCAGTGACATGAGTCACTTAAGGTGAAGTTAGTTTATACAGAAGTTTCAGGAGTGCTTCTGTTTGTATCGATCAGATGTTGACCACAATGGTACAAAAGATTTAAAGACAACAGCTATTTTTCCCATCTCTACTCCCAGGAAGGTAGCAGATTGGTTAGCAGGGTTTTGATAATTTTAGGAAACGTCAAATGAAGCAGATGAATTTTGTAGTTATGATGTCATGGAAAGCCCAATTAGCAAATTTTAACTGGTTGTGATTTGTTTCTGCATTATATTCAAACATGGTGAGACTCCCTAGCAGCTTTTTCGATGTTGTGTTCTGGGTTGAATTCCCAGAAGGCAGTGCTTAGTGACTTACTGCGTAGAATGCAGTACGTCTCCCCGTGGCAGAGGTGCAGAAAATTACACTCTTGGTGTTAGGAGAAGACTTTTTGAAAATCAGCATTAATTGCACTTGAAACTTCAACTAAACTGACTTTCCAGGTCACTGCAGCTCCTAGCAGGCTGTCTACTAAGTAGATAAGCAGCTGAGTCTTGTGCAGAGATTGGAGCTGATGTAATTTCTTTCTGAGTTTAGAGGTTTTTTGATTAATATAAATTGCAATAAATACCTCAGGAATTTATAAATGTCATAGAAGTGTTTAAGTTAAACTTGGCTCTGAAGGGATAAAGGGAGCATTAGAAACTGAAGTTAGTCTTGCTTTGTGGGAACAAGTTTCTGACCAGGCAGTTTGCTGAGTATTTTCTTTGCAACTGCTCAGAGTATTTAACCTTACATTTGGTAGTTTGTTTTCCTTCTGTCAGTTTTTTGTCAGAAAAAATAGATAAAATGTTGACGTTGTCCGAGAACATCAGGAATTACTCTGGCAATTGTTGGATTTGATGTATCTGCCTCAAAACCAAGATTCTGTTAGAAGCATGTAATTTTTTTTTTCATTATTGCGTTCTTAACAGTGCATCAGGAAACCCTGCTGCTGTTAGAACTAAGACTCAGCATCTTAGATTTGTGTGATCTAAGTGTTTTATTGTTCTGGAAGATTTTTCTTTCCTGACACACTGGAAGGGGAATGCAGGTGGACACATTTAAAACCAAGTGACTATCTCAGGTTCTTTTCTCTTACCCCTGCAATACAATTATATTGTGCATTCTTCTGAATCTTTCAAATCACATGGAGTCAAATGTGAGTAAAGGGACCCAATCAAGAGCTAAGATATCATTAAGAGTGATGATCAATAGGATATGTTAAGATCAATAAGAAATGACGCAAAAATATATCATAACACCTGGGGAAAATCTGGCATGGCAGATGTACAGGAAAGGCAGTGTTATTTTAGAAGCTGAAAATCAAGAACAGCAGTATGAGTGCTTTGTGATGTATCACATATGTATACAACAGGCCTGCTCTTGAAGTGAAACAAGGTTAAATGTACTTCTTAATCAGAATTTCTGAACTATTAATACAAAAGCCCCTGAACTACCACCATCCCTGCAGTTTGTCTTCTGTGTGCTGCGTACTTAAATAGTGGCACAGGGATAGTTTAGATATTTAAATTGCTCAGGCCACTTTACAGCTTTTGTAATTATGAAATAAAGAAGCTTAGGGGTGCACAGAGCACAGGATTCTTTACTAGCTGTGACTAGCTGAAAATGTGAGGCCACAGTAAGAGAAGGATCTGTTCCTGAGTCAGTAAGCTCTGTTACCACCAGTCCTGTTTTTAGCAGTTGCCCATAGTGGTGTTGAGAGCCTAAGAATCGGGCAGTTCATGGTGGTGATCTCTGTTTGGATGCAGTCCACCATCTTGCAGTCTGATGATTTATTGGGTTGGGAATGGAAATGGCTTTCCAGCTGCAGCTAGTTAGCCTTGCTTTTGCAGTTCTGTATTATCAAATATCTGAGCAATGTTGCCGGGAACCTGTCAGGTAGTATTTATCTATATACTTTTGTCCAGTTGAGTTAGTTTAATTGATTAATATTCTTGTGATGAAGTAGTTTGCTTGAGCTTCTGAATATTCATACATAGCACCTAGATCCAGAATATGAAAGTGCCTAACATTTATACATTGAAAATAATTTAATATTCATGCCTTTTATAGGCCTATCAGCTATGCAGTATGACACACTTATAAGGTTTTGCCACTTCAAACCTTTTCAGCTGATTATTACTCTTGTCCTGGCTCCTTAGCACTGCTCCCTTCCTCTCGCTCAAAGATGATTTGGATGATAATGTAAGACTCCCAAAACATTATATCCTGTGAAAAAGAACTTCACAAAACTTTGGCCTCATACCTGCCAACATTTCTAAGAACTTCTTTAGTTCTTGTTCTTGAGTGGGCATTATAATCTTTATTATTAGATCTGCAATTAACTATGAAGTATTGTGACAGTACTGTGTGCTGGCAGAGGAACATCAAATCAATCAAATTTTGTGTTGTTTTCTGCAGAAGTGAATTATGTAGTTTAAAAAAAAATAAATTGTCAAACCAACTGATATCTGTGGAAACAAGACAGCATGTAGCATCCCAGTTGCCTGGAACAGACTTGCATATTTTTATGTAATCCTTCACTAGAAGATTGCAGAAAAAGAAACTTGCACGAGAACCTGTTTTTCTCAGGGTTAGGAATAACCAGTTGCTCTGAAGTAGTTCCATGTAATCAGCTGAGTATTAATAAGTAAGAGATGTTGTGCTTGGCTCAAATTAATAATTTCAGCACGTCTTAAAAAAACCAAAAACACAAAAGCAAAAACACCCAACCAAAATGACAAATCAAGTACAAAGCACCTTTTATCTCAGGAAAAGGTGATCCGTGTAGATTCGTTTAGTGTGATTATTTTATAGTTCAGTCCTTTAACTATGAAGTTCTTGTTTATTAATGCTCTTTCTATATTATCTAAACAGATGCAGGGCTGAAATCTATAATGAAATTCCTGTAAATAGTGTACATACTAAACGTTTAAATATGTAAATAAAAAAAAATCTAAGAAGAAAAACGTGTGTCCTTGCCTCTTTTATGACTTAGCTTTTGAAGCTCTCGGTTCATGTTATTTCTGTGGTGTATGCCTGGTCATTATTGAGAATCCAAACACTGTTTGGGGGAGATGTGTGTGGCCCATCTGTGTGTGTGGCTGTGTGCAGCCAGTTCCTGGATCCTGCTGACCATCTTCATCCTCAGCATTGCAACTTCTCTTCTGCCCTTTGGTGTTGATGCAGCCTGCAGTAACTTAGCAGTCCTATTGCTTCAGCCTGGGGATGTTTCCTTATGTTCTATTGAAAAATTATAGACAAGGATCAAATAGTCAAACTATTTGAATGGAATAATTGCTACAGAGCGAGGAAAGCTGGCCTTCCTTGAAACTTGTTGCTGATCATTAGATGTTTAAATGCTCACAGAAGTCTATTTGTGTGATGTTTTATTTTTTGCCGTCCAGACACAGCTTGAAAGAGGAAAAGCATTACAAGCAGAGCAAACGGTGAGCAAGCAAGCCAAGAGGTTCTGCCCGCCAGCTTGCTATGTGTCCTGAAAAATTAATCCTGCAGTTGTCAAATCCTTGTAATGTGCACAGTACAGCACTAAGATTATTGACTCTGATACAGCTTTTTTTCTGTGTGCCAACATCGCTTGAATAATCTCAAAAACTTGTATCCCTTCAAAAATACCCTTTCAAAGAGAGTAAATAGAGTCCTTTCAGACTGAAAATAGAGAACGAAAAGAACAAAAATAAATACACTTTGTTTTCTTTCTGGGCATGACTTTTTTGTGTTATGTTTTGTGGCATATTTTGCAAGTTTATAGCAGCTCAGTTAATTGTAGGAAGGGTGGAGGGCTTGTGCAGTTCTAGTCTAGAAGCCAGGAACTGTATGTGGTGTAGTGTGCTTTCTGCTGCCAGGTTTGGTAGAGTTAAGGCCTGTGGTATGTGATGAAGTGTGAGTTAAGTTATAACAAGGAAGGAGGGCTTGCAAAAGCTTGCCTGAATGGCTAGGGGGCAGTGCTAGCAAGGAGGTAGAGAGCATCTTTGCCATTTCTTAGTCCCTTCTTCGGTATGGCATAATCTCAGGTATCACTCTGGCCTTATATCGGCTTTGTTTAATACAGTACCAGTTCGTACTCGCCCCCCAAATATGAATAGAAATTGCAATAAAGTACTTTGAATTTGGATGGTGAATTACGAAGAATTGCTGGTGAATATTGAACAATTGTCAATTACTTCAGGGTGTGCAGCAAAGCTAGCAATTTTATTTGAGATACACCAAACTTCCTTTAAGACAAAGAATATGGAACAAAGCGCTTTTTGTCTTTAGGAATCACCAGGTGATCTTAGTGGTTAAACAGTCATGTTGCAGTAGGCTCGAAACTAACACCTCTCAGGTGTGAAAACCAGTTAAGTGTGAAGGGTCCTGTCCTGAAAAGCTTAGCACACCAATTACAGAATGCTCAGAGACTATCTACGCAAGATCTTCAACACTGTATTTATTAAGGAAAACAAAAAAGGCTTGTGAAACAACAGTGACTATACTATACATCAGGTATTTGAAGATGATGGTGGTAAATGGTTGTTTTAAGAATGGACTTTCTGCTCTAGAGTTTGCACTCCTTGAATGATGGAGAATGATACTGAGAATTCAAAACACAATCACAGAACTCCACCACAGGTTAGAAAGTGTGATGCTTGTAAATTTCTCCTTGCAGAAGAAATGAGTGAAAGGCAGTTTCTCTTTTTTTCTTCCTTGTATTTATTTTTTCCCTTGGCCAGGGAAACCCCTTGAGCTTGCATCTTTCCAGGTTTTATTGCCCAAAGTAGCTACCAAAAGTGTTTTCTCCTGCAGCTCAATTTTTTATGACAAATGTGGAGGCAGGCATCCCAGTTCTCTGTGTCTTTTCCCAAGTGCAGGCCTGCCAGCCCGTTGCCCTTCTTGTGTGATGTGCTGAGTCAGCCCCATGTGGTCTGGACAGGACTTTGTGATCAGATGCAGAGGCTTTGAACCACTCTGTACAACAGGAAAGTCAGTGTGTGGGTCATATCCTACCCACACTACCAGTATTTCAGGAGTTACCTCAGCTGCCTCTGGTGGCAGGGTGTCAGAGAGCATTGGCACTATCAAAATTGAGCCTTTCTTTACTTTAGTAGGTGGACCAAGGAAGCATGAGCAATGTTTGTGATGTACCTCTCCAGTTTTATCTGTGAGTTCTGTTGGCTGAGGGAGCACTTGGCACCTTTACTCTGCTATGAAGATTACCTAAGAAAAATCGACAAATTCTGGAATGTTGATTTCACATATCTCCAAGTTGGTAGTTTTTTGTCTGCAGATGATTTGGTGAGGGATCCACAACCTGAAAAGTGTGTCTTAGTGGGCTTAAACAAGCTACAGCACTCCTTAGTGGTAGGAAAAAAATATAATTCTATGGCTTTGCAAGTAAGAAAAATTGACAATTTTAAGGGAACTTGTTATCTAAGTAAAAGACTTGGAGCTATTTTGGGGTTTGATGTTAATTTCAGTTCCTAATGAATGTTACTGTTGGTTACTAGCTTCCTGGTCAATTCAGTGTGTTGCACATTTTAAAATAAATACTGCATGTGCAAATGATGACTTGCTTTTTTTGAGCCTACAGCAGATCTTCATCTTTGATATGGTCAAAAGTCTCACTATGTAGATGGAGCTACAGCACTGGAATTTCTAAATGCAATCTTTAAAATGTTGACCCAAGCTCTTTAATGGTGAGATAAGAAGTTTGTACCTGTGGGCAGGGAAGGCACACACTGTGCAGTGAAAGTCTGTGTTGCTTCCTCAGAAACTTCTGTGTAACAACTCATGTGATGCAATGTCTCTTCTCTACAGAGCAGGGAAGAAAAATCCAAAAAGCCCCTCCTGCCTGACTGTAGGGGTTTTCCTTCCTTTAATTTTAGGTTTTGTTTGTAGTGTAGTGATTCACTTTCCCAGTCCCCACTGAGCCAATGTAGCATTTGCAGAAATGGCAGACTTTTTTCTGAAGCTCCCAGTAAAATCACAAAAAACGTCTGTCATAAATTGCAGCAGAGGAATCCCACTAGGATATGCAGGAGGAAACTCACATTAAAAGTGGTTAACTGTGGGATAAAATTGTCACTAGCCCTGTGCTGAAGCTGGACTGGATGACCTCCTGAGCCCTCTCCCAAGACAGGTTTTCCTCTGAGTCCACACTGGCTGTTTAGAAAAGACTGAAAACTGTGGCTCCAATTGCAAATAGTCTTTAGGTCCTAGAGTAGCATGAACCACTCGCTTTTTCTATTTTTATGTGCAATGCCACGCATTGAGAGAGAATTGCCTTGCCTCTGCCGGTTACTAGAAGTATTCTCTGTATGCTTGGGGTATGCTTTCTTCTTCCTCCCACATCCTCATCCAGGCATGTAAGCAAAACCCACTCTCACATCCGCTGCAAATACCAGGCTCGCATCTGAAAAGCTAAAGGTCGTGCTACAGTAGCAGTTTCAGGGTTATATTTTCACCTCTTAGGTATGGGAAACAACTCATTCAAGGGCAAAAGAAAAAAAAAAGAGAAACAAGGAGGTGGTCCTTTCAAATTAAATGAGTCAAGCAGCTTTCAACAAAATGTACTTGACTTTTACCTCTGTGTAGCAATAATCTGTCCTCAAGAGAAAGAAAGCTGTTTACCCAGCATTCAGATAGGTTTCTGTTCCAGCAATGGAAAAAAATCTCATACTGATGGTTTTCTACGTTGGTTCACAAAAAGATCAGTTCTACTGTTTCACAATGGTTGGTATCAGAAAGATGCTGCAGTGTAAGCTAGGATGAGCTAGTAGCATAACTACTTATGTGGATTCTGCTGGGCTCAGTAATAAATTTTAGCTTTCAATTTCTTCATAAAGTACTGTTCAGAATACCCTTAATATTGTTTATAAATGTTCTCATATTTTAAATAGCATTGCAGTGTGCATCATCCTGTGTTCCTCAATAGTTTACATTCTGAAATGCACTATATTCACTAAATACATGTTCTGTGAGACTCCAGACATACATGTATGTACATGCCTGCATGTGTGTGTGTGTGTAGCTGGTCCTTCTTAGACTGCAGTCGTTTTTATCACACAAAGCACTGAAGCAGCGTGACTGAGGCTGATGAGTAGCACAGTATTACAGGTGCTAATAACCTCCTATTGGAACAGCGGCTATTTCAAGGACAACAGAAATTATGTGAAGAGTTACCAATTACTGCAGAATGCTGAGCCCAGCTGCAGATAAAACACGGGGAGTGCAGTGCACAGGAAACACTGGGTTTCCCCATGTGACAGACATTTCTTGCCCTGTTTCACCACATTGTACAGCAGCCTTTTCCGAGCAAAACGCACTGGCAGGCTGGCTCTCAGCTCTGCTTTCTTGGGAGGAACCACCATCAAAAAGAACTTTGACAAAGGTTCACGCTTCAGCTCCAGGCAATGGGCTGCTTCCCAGGATATGAGAAGGTGTGTACAATTCAAGTAAACAAATACATGACCTGTGACGAAACACTGATGACTTCCCAGTCTAGTGATTAGTTTGTAAAAGTTCCCTATTCCCGTACTTGAGCTCATATAACGTGATGAAATATTAATTGAATTTGGTGTGGGGAACTATTTAAAGGTCACTGGATTTTGAAGGTGTGTTTGGGAAATGGATAGATAAAAAATCTGCAGCCGGAGATAGACTTTCTGACTTCTGCCTTCATTTTGGTGGGTTTTTTTCTTCATTTTTTCTCAGTTCTTTAATTCCCTTAATCGGTTTGACTAATTCATTATTTAAAGCTATACAGTTAGCATTTCACTATATATGATGTAGGTTTGGTGCTAGAATAATGAGGTATAGGTGCTCAGCTGAACTGAGACCCTTTGCCCATCTATCTGACCAAGGTCAGCTTCTTGACTAGATGTTGTTCAGTTTGTTCAGTATAACTGGTGGCCTTTAAATAAGTTCATCTGAACCAGAACTTGAACTTTTTTTTGACCTGACAAGTCTTCTGTTTCCACGTCCCAAAGTAAAGAAGATTTCATGACAATTTTTTGTTTGCAGACAGATAGCCTTCACAGCCATTACTCCTTTTGTGGAAATCGTTACACAGGGCTGCGCTAATCTTATAAAATTACCATTTTCCTCCTCTTGCTTATCATCATGAGTTTGCAAAAAGAGATTGCGTCCTGACTTTTGCTTAGTTGCACTAGTGCACAAGCAGTGAAGTACCAGTGGGTGTCAGCATCGGGGAGCTTTTGGTAAGGGAAGAGTGAGGGGCAAGGCCAGGCAGTAACACCACGTTCACCTCCAGCAACCGAATTGTCTAAGCTTTCCATACATCCAGGAGCACAAAACTCATCTCCCACCAGGCAGACGTGCATGTGGCACTAAAGCACTTGCAAGCACAAAGTGAAATTTTTCCGCCGGGGAGCCTCAGCATCCCTAGCCCTGGGGTCAAGCTTGTAGGGATGGACATTTTGGGCAGGCAGGATCCAGGGGATAACACCGACAAATGCCAATATTTGTGCAGGCAGTGTTGCAGCACACCTGCACCAGTTGGGGCATATGATTCCAGGCAGTCTGAAAGTCCAGCTCAGAGTGGCACTTTGGCCCCATGGGCTGGGCTTACCTTCCTAATCCCTGTCTGGAGGCTGTCAGTCCTGCAACTTCCCCAGCCTCCCAGCATCGCATCTCCCGTGCAGCCAGCATGGGGTGAACGTGCGACCCAACAGCCAGAAGTGATTTCACAGCCCCTCATTCTTCCAGTGACAGCCCCCTAGATGATGTCCTGCCACCAGCACACCTGCAAACTCCATCTCTTGCTTTTGGCCCTGAGGCAGTCCATCAAGCCAGAGCACATCTCATGGGTAGGTCTTTTATATTTTTTGGAACAAAATTTCTTGTATTCTTCAGCTCTGAGCGGCTAGTGAGCTGAAAGTAAATAAATAAATAAATATTAAAAGTCTTAGCATGGCAAGCAAGAAAGCTTCTGTGACAAATTTATGGGATAAAGCAATATTGGCAGACATCAACTGGGAATTAGCATCTTGAAAAAAAAAGGACTTTTTTCATAATGGCTTGGTTCATAATTAGTTCCAAACTCTGCATGACCACAGCTGCCAAGAAAGTACAATTGCTCAGGTTTAATTTAGAGCTACTCATATGTTTTCCAGCTAAATTAAAGCAAAGCCAAACCGGGGAATTTAGGAAACCACTGAAAATAAGGGGAACTCTGGAGTGCTTAACAATTACTTCCGCATAAGACATGCCCAAGAGGAAGAGAGGTGCTTTTCGGTCATGGAGCTCTCTCCTCAGAATGAGGAGGATCATGCTTTCCTTCCTCTGCTTACTGATGCACCTGCTTCAGGATGAGACCACTTGTAAGTAAGGGCTTTTTGCTCTTTTCCTGTACGGGAGGGGGATGGGGGGGTGGGAGGACAGGGCTCATTATTGAGTTTTTGGATGAGCCAAGAAATCTCTGGATCCTTTTGTGGGTTTCAAAAGCCAGTCACTTTCAAATTAGTTTGGTTTTTTGTCTTTCCTACTTCTGAAGTGCAGATAGAATGAACATGTTGCCCATTAGACTTTTTTCATGGATGAATTACCAGTTTCAGTTCAGGCAGTACAATCTGATCTGATTCTGTGCTATGCCAGGGTAAAAGCTGCTGTCATCTGGGTTGCAAAACCCACAAAAAGATTGGAATTTGAATGATTCGTAGGGGTTGTTAACTGAATCAGTTAAAAGTAGTATTGCAGTTTGAAAATAGATGGTCTTGAAAATTGTCAGACAGCTTTTCCAGTGCTACAGACAGGAAAAGCAGTGAATTTCAGGTGGTTCTTTATTAGGCAGGAGCTGGTAAATATGACTGTGGCAACAGTTAAAAGAGCCATAATCTGTTCAGGTTAAAGCTGAGTTGTGGAGTAAAGAGGGAAAGAGCACTTGACTTTTAAGTATTGATGGGGCTGCTTAATGCAGACTCTGGATAGACATTTGGATAGATCCGAAGATGTGCATGAGGCATCTTTCACAGCAGCAAACTCACTAAAGAAAACAACAAAAAAGAAAAAATTAAAGAGAAAAACAAAATAACAGCAAACAAACAAACAGCAAAAAACCCCACCTCCAAACACTCAGACCACATAAAAGTATTCCTTTCATAATTTGAAATACGTTTCTTCTGTAACCACTTGATTTCGTGACTTGGAAAGTTTTGAATATGAGATCCAGGAGATTTAATTTCCCTGTGGTCTGCTAGTCATGAAACTCAAGAGTCTGTAGCAATACCCTCTGATTCCAGTATGGAGGAGTGTGTCTGTGACAAACACATTATGTTATCCTTCCTTTTTGTCTGCAGCGCTTTTAGTTTTGGAAAACCAAGACCTGCAAGATTCGATTAAGCCACAGAAGGTAGAGTTCCATTCGTTAAATTTCAACACCACTTTGCATTGGCAGCCTGGGTGGGCCAGAGAGGCCAGAGATGCACTCTACTTTGTGCAGTATAAAGTGTAAGTATCGGGGCCTCCTGCTGTGCTGGGCACATCAAAATGATCTCTCAGGTGACAGGATGCTCTCATTCCTGGGGAATAGCCGTGTCCTGCTTGGCTGTCAGCTCTCAGTTGTTTCTGCACTTATCAATCCCATAAGGTACAGTCAAGCAGCACTAGGCAGGCAAGGAGTAAGTGCCTCCAGCACTGTGCTCTGCACTCTCATTGCACCAAGGATTCGAAGCAAAATGTGGTTTGTAGGGGACCTCTGAAAGTCACTGGGTCCAGCCACCTGCCTCAAGCAGGTCAAGTTCTTCTGCAATAGAACATTCAGGCATTTCAGTGGCCTACCTTGCCCACGGCACTGCCTCAGGGTGCCTTGCATGACTGAGACATTAGGGGCTGGTCTTCAGGGTCTGCTCCCATCCCTGGCACACTGGTGAGTGCCTGAAATGATTATTGCCCTTGAGAAACTCTTTGGTGAAACCTGGCATTTTACCCATCACTGAACACACTGGCTAAGCTGAAGCTTGCCCACCTCTCCCATGGAGCAACTAAGAGGAGGCTTCTTACAGGGCTGGTGACACATGTCTCTGCTTCAGATTTCTTTCAGAAAAGACACAAACCTGTAGCTCCCAAACACCCATGGAATCAACTTTCCCTGTTATCAAACTGAAGGCAGTTAATTTCCATGGCAGGACACTTGTCAGTGCCACGAGAGTAAAACAGATAGCTAAGAATCTGCATGGATAATGGCAGTGATCCCAAAAGTTTACATCCTTCCTCCTCTTTCTCCATAGGTATGGGCAGTCCACCTGGCAAAACAAAGATGAGTGCTGGGGGATTTCAAGTCGTGTCTGTGACCTAACACATGAGACCTCTGACATCCAGGAGCCTTACTACAGCAGAGTGAGAGCAGCCTTGGCTGGTGTCTATTCCAACTGGAGCCTCAGCTGCAGATTCACTCCTTGGCGAGAAAGTAAGTGCAAACATACGTGTCCCCCAGTGTTGGAAAGGATAAGGATTTGACAGGAAGGTCTCACAGATATGTATGTATAACTGAAAGATCTTTGAATGTAGAATCTGAAGAAGGAATAGAAATGATAGCAAGTTTTGATATAGAAGAAAACTGCTGAGCCAGTCTTACTGAGTAACCAGAAGGCAAAGAGCAAGTGAGTTGGAAAGGGTTTTTAGGACTTAGAGCAAAGGATAAATCCACCTCAAACAGAAGATATTTTTACCAAGCAAAAAGATTTTCACAGGCAAACAAGAAAGCCAGTGTTGAAAGTAGAGAAAAGATCTCAAAATTTTCTACTGCAAGAAAACTGAAAAACAACTTCTAGCTTAAACTGTAACATACTAACCTTTTGTGATTGGAAATAGTAACATGAATATGGTAATATTAGTGGTTAGGATAGGCTATAGGTAATAGTAAAAGTATTGATTGGTTGTCATGTATTAAGATGCTCTGTAATGAAAAGTATATAATTCATTGTAACCAGAACTAGAGGGGCTTCAGGACACAGGACTTGCCTGTAGCCAGCATCTGTAGGCTCACCCACAACCCACAACTGCTGTAACCTCAGCTATGCAATAAACAGCATTTTAAGAGCTGGCTGAAGTCTCCATCAGGCTCTTACACCCTAGGAAGGAATTTGATCTTTGGTGGCATGGAACACATCATTTCTGCTCACAACTTGCAAACATGAGTAATCCTTTTCTAGCCACAAAGCTGTACATAAAGAAGTGAGTCAATGGCTCTCAGGTGAAGTGCTATGTCAAAGTAATTCTCCACACACCTGAAAGCCGAGTGATTATGCCTAAATAGCCATTTACCAGGAGACCAAACGATCCCTTTAATTCAACCTTTTCCTCTAGGCATGGAAATACACAAATTATTTTCAGGCATTTTTGAAGCTGCTGGAAGGACAGGACTCAAGACAATAAAAAAGGAAGCATTTTTTCTTTGGGAGGAGAAGAAAGAAGAGAGCTGCATGGTGTGTGGTCACTATTCTTCTCAAATTTATGTGTTATCCTGACTGCAGAAAAGGACATAGAAAGGACATGTGCAAAGGTTTTGGTTAGCACTGTCATTATAGTGCCACCATATGCTAGAAATGGAGGTCTGCCCAAACGCTGAACAGTAGCAGTCTACCCACCAGTAATTCACCATGAATTGACCTGTTTTCCCTCACTGGCCAACGCAAAATCAAGTTGTCAGTGTGGGTCACTTCACAGCCCCCAAGTGCAAACTGCCTTGAGCCTCCTGTGCAGATGAAACCACAAGCTTTGGCATAAAGCACGACCTTGCAGCAAAACCAGAACATCTCACCCTGTGCCACGCCCCTCCACCTAGAGAGGTTCACGTGGCAGCTGCTGCCCTGTGTCCCCACATTTCTGGTGCTGCACACACAGCTATGCAGGCACTACCTGGAAGCCTTAGCTGTGTTTAACCAAGGCAACTGCCAAGTATTTGAAAGTGATGAGGTAAACTGCATCCTTGGCATAGCTGAAGCGGTTTAAATTGATGTTTTGTGCAGTCCAAGCACAAAGACAAATACGAGGGAAAATCAGGGCAATTTCGGAATTTTCTTGACCAGGCAGCCCTTAACATCAGCTCTAAGGGATTTCAAAAGGTTTGGCTCAAAGATAGATTTACAAACACAGGAAATATTACCTCCAAAATAAAAATAACCAAACCCAATAAACACCAAGAAACAAGAATTTACAAAGTGTCACTTGAGGAGTAAATACAGCATAATATATTGTTGATAGCATCAGCATTTGTTGAATGGATTCAAATTGCATTCTAGGAAATATTATTAATAAACTATAATTGTGTTTATAGCTTTGTTTTTTTCCATAGCTATGATAGGACCTCCAATGGTAACTGTGGTTCATAGCAACAAATCCATAATAGTAAAGCTCCAGGCTCCACGTTCTCCTTATAAAAGGAAAAGAGGCAGCAACATACCAATGACAAATTATTATGATCTGCTGTATCAAGTCTTCATAATTAACAACTTTCTAGATGAGGTAAGCATATATTCAGATATTAACCCTTTACAATTGAAAAGCCAGAAAACTGTGGGCACACCATACTTGTTTTACTGTTGAAACAATCTTCTGGGATTGTGAGAGCAGCAATGACTGTGCAAGTGTTTGAAAACAAAGTAGGCTTATTTTTCAGGAGTTGCATTTGATTGCATTGAGTTGTAATGCCTCCTTTTATTATTTTCCATCAATTTAATACTTCATAATCTATGACTTAGATTAAAAAATTGGGACAGGAGAGGAATGGCAGGGGAGGGAATTTTCTTAAAAAAGCATAAATATTAAACAGCGTAAACATTAATGCTGTTGAGTTTGTGTAAGTCCATCTGCTGTTCTGCATCCTCTGTTCTCATCAAACTTTACTCACAGACACACTTGCTAGGGAAATGTGCTTGACTGGTTCTTTTTTCTCCACTCTGTGTGAAGCAACACAGGGCCCTGGTGTATGAAGGGAAAGAGAAGGTTATTAAAATACAAGATTTGAGGCCTGGAGTCAGCTACTGCATCGTGGCTAAAATGTACGTGCCAATGCTGGACCACAGCAGTGCCTACAGCAGCAGGCAATGCACCGTGCTGCAGTGACAGGGCTGGCACCTCTGAGACAGGTAAGTCACTGGCTGAAACTGGACGTGACTCTGGAAGTTAAGATCTATCCCCTCACCAAAGGCAGATACTCTCCAAAAGTACAGAAAAAAGTTTGTCATAGAAACTGCTGTCCCATGTGACGATATTGGCTGAAATACTTGTAAGATCTCAGATGCACACCAGATAAGAATGATAATAGCCAAGGTGATTACAGGAATGGGATAGATAATTATTTGCATGCTGTCACTGTCCTCGGAAGTATCTGCTTCTTCCCTTTCTTTAAACAGTTGTACATAGTATAGTTACACATAGCATGGCTTTCAAAAATTTTTTTCTGTCAAGTAATAATTAGAAAAAATGAGTGACTCCCAACTTTATTAACATGCAATTCTCCTGCAAGCTCTGCCAGCCTTTTCTGATCAGGAATTGATCTGATGGTTTAATTAAAATTAACCTGTCCCCTTTTCATGGCCACTCTTCAATGTAGTGTTTTTAAAAATAAATCAGTTCCCATGGGCCAAAATGCAAGAATTATAGGTGATCTGAAAAATCTAGTTTTTTACTTACATAAATCACTAGACTATTGTCACATATCATATGACTAGCCAAAAGATTTGCTGTCAATCCTGCCTTGCAGGTGCAAAGGCAAGGAGAGTACAAAGACCGAACCCAAAATTTTGGCCTTAGCAAGCTCAGATTTCGGGTAACAGAGGAAAACTGGAAAAGCATCAGCTTTAACCTGGGCTTCTGTTCTCAATCTTGTACCCTAAAACCACAGAAGTTTTTCTTTCTTCTGCTTCATATGATACATAGCATTGGTGTCTCATGGTTTTGGTCAGTGGGTTTAGGCTAAGGAGGGAGTCACTTTCTCGGGGATTTCCTGTCTTTTTTTTTTTTTTTTCGCTTACCGTAAAGAGCTGGAAACTCAGGTTAGAGCTGGACTTGCAAACAACTTGCAGAGGAACAGGACAGGTGCAGGTGAATGGCATGTATTGAATGTCAGTTCAGTTTAATACCACACAGCTTAAATGCACATGCGAGCACCAATCCTCTTTCTCTTCCCCACTACAGGGATAATGGCAGAAGATGCCTTCCATCACAGATCCAGCTGTAAATCAACATCTGCTGTCTATGTCTGGAATGCACACTTGGATACTTTTTAAACTAACCTTTGCTGCATTAAATTATTTGATTCATCACGATCATCTTATGCTACATGAAGGTCAAGGATTCTTTGTATGTCCTGTATTACAATTTATGATGGTATGTATTTGCATTTTCAAAGGAAACAGACTTGCAATATAAGAATAAAACCATGAAAAAAGACTTTGTGGAAATATCCTTAAGATTGCCTCTGGAGTTTTGTATTTTAAGTCTTGAGATTAAGATACAATCTATAAAATAGAAGGTTTAGATATTTTATGTTTTCTACAACGATTATAACAGAAAACGAAAAAAGCATCCTTTCTTTAAAATGAGAAATGTGCAACACAGGAGTAATTCCATGTTCACAGTGTCTTCATAGTACCCCCAACGTTATATTTCTGACAGTGAAACCAGTATGTGATTAGCGAGGAATGCATGTAAACTATAACAGGAAAGATCCTCTCTTCCATTCAGTGAAAGACAGTTAAAGGAAAGAGACCCTCATCAAGTTTGCTGATGAAACAGAACTGTGGGGAGCAGCTGATAAACCAGAAGGCTGCACTGTCATCCAGTGGGACCTTGATAGGCTGGAAAATTGGGTGGAGAGAAACTTAATGAGGTTCAACAAGGCCAAGTGTAGGGTCCTGCACTTGGGGACGAATAATCCCAAGTAGCAGCACAGGCTGGGACTAGAGAGCAGCTTGGCAGAGAAGAACCTGGGAATCTTGTTGGATGACCATGAGCTGGCAGTGCCCTTGTGGCCAGTGGTATCCTGGGATGCATTGGGAAGGCGTGGCCAGCAGGTCAAGGGAGATGGTCCTGACCATCTACTCAGCCCTATTGAGGCCACACCTGGAGTGCTGTGTCCATTTCTGGGCTCCTCAGTACAAGAAAAACATGATGTGACTGGAGAGGGTCCAGTGGGGAACCACAAAGATGATGAGGGTTCTGGAGCCTCTCTTTTGTAAGAAGCATCTGAGCGAGTTTGGTCTGTTAGTCTAGAGGAGAGAAGACAGAAGGGATCTCATGAATGCATGTAAATATCTCAAAGGTGGGTGCCAAGAGGATGGTGCCAGACTGTTTTCACTCGTGCCCAGTGACAGGATGAGGAGCAATGGCCATTGGCTAAAACACAAGAACTTTCCCCTCAATCTGAGGGAAAGCTCCTTACATTGAGGGTGGCAAAGCACTGAAAGAGGTTGCCCAGTGGGGTCATGGAGTTTTCCTCTCTGGAGACATTCTAACTCACCAGGACACGTTCCTGTGTCACCTCTAGGTAGCCCTGCCTGGCCGGGGGGGTTGGACTGAATGATTTGCACAGGTCCTTTTCAAACCTAAGAATTCTGTGACCTCTATTTTAGCCATTTCACAGTAAATAGTGGCTGAATGCTGACCATTACCTGTGAATTCTAATAATTTTAGTCCTTAATCATACAAAGGAAAAAATTGCTTGTGCAAGTCTGAGCAGTGACTCACTAAGCCACACCAGGAGGGAGAGGTGAAATAACTTTTGCAGATCTGCAAGGTCTGTAAGTAATGAGAATCTTAGTGGAGGTGAGAGTGGCCCAGATACAAAAGGGCAAGCCCTGTCAAAAATGGAGGTCCCAGCTACGTAATCACTGTCCACTTTTCCCTTAATTCATGTACACAAAGACGGATCAATTCAGTTTAAGTAACAGACTTTGAGTTCTCTCAAGTCACATCCAAAGCATTTTTCATGGTCTGTCACTAGCACCTCCCCTGGAGGCATCTGAGTTGAGACCTGCATCAAGATGCTGGCAGTAGGCATTTGAGAAGAGGCTGTGTTTAAGGAAGTTAATGCTGGTCACTCTTGCCTTTAATAAAATGAAAGAGATCATTACGTAAGAAATATTTCCACCACCTGATTCTTTTACATGATATTTTTGAATAACTTGGTTTGCAGACATCCAGCCATATCCACATCTAGACCATAAAACCAGGTTTCTTTCACCACATTTCCCTTTTTGCTCCTTTCTCAATTCTTCCAGTTGCTTTGCCCACTCATATCCCACAGTTTCTTTATTTAGGTAAGATTTGTTTGAGAAGCAAGCCTTTGAATCTCTCTCCAATACCTGGTGCCAAGACAAGTGTGAGATCCTGCTGCCCCTCTTGCACTGGCCAGAAAAACTGTCCAGGCAAACAATTAAGAAATAGCCTGCCTTATATTTCAGCAGTGGGTTATCACAGCCTTCATTCACTTTTGGGTTATCACAGCCTGAAAACAGTATCTGTAGTAATTAAAGTTCTTTCTCAAATTCACTTAGTTCCTTAGAGCAGCTCACGTTGTCATTGTTACACAAAGATAAAGCTTTATCAGAGAACAGATTCTGACAATTCCAGATACTGTACCCTATGTCAGATGCAGAGGATAAATTTGTTTTATAGAAAACATTGAAAAAAAAAAAAAAAAGGGAAAAAGAGAGAGAGAGAACAAAGAAGAGGTAGAGCCATAGGAGTATCTGAAGCATTCAGACCTATCTAAGAATAGCTAGGTAGCAGCTGCCATGCTACAGGTCTATGAAGACATTTGAAATCTGAAAGTTTTTCAATTTGATAAAATTATGTATACTGGAAAAAGCAATTGAAGATCTGAAGAAGTCTTGCACAGTTGTGTGCTAAGTTGTGGGCTAACCAGATTTCACTTCCTCAGTAACAACACAGGCTTACAGAAAGCAGTGCAAGAGTTGCGGGAACCCACTTCCATTCTGACAGTACCATGATTTATTACTGCCAACTCCATGATGTTCTGCAAAAGCAAATTTTCCCTTTCCATTTGAAATGCAAATTTTCTTTCAGTGCTGTTCTGACATATAATTTTACTGGGGAAGGGTTTGGTGGAATGACTGCTGCTGTATTTTTTTCTCCCCTAAGGCTGAGTGATCTGCACTCACAGCTTCTAGATAGACTTGGTAATGCTGTAACTTTAAAAAAACACTAATCGTGTCTTAGGCTGCATGCTGCACTGCTGCTTACAACTCCACCAGGCTGGAACTGAGGAAGCATTCTCAGTTATAACTGGGACTTTCCTGCTGACAAGACAGTCTGGAAATACCTGGAAGAGCGAGTTCTAGTCCTCCTTTCTCTTTCTCCTCATGGGCACAAGCAAACCATCTGCTGCAGGTCCACATCTCTAGAGCTGCCCAGGCTGGCACACAGCTCCACAGGGGGTTGTGCCTGTGCACACCATTCAGTTCAGGATGCTTTCACGTTGTTGGCTTGGCTCCTTCTCACAAAAAGTTTGCAAGACACAACTGAAAATACTTGTCTCTTGTTTTTCTCACTTACACAGCAGGCATTTTCTAACCAAGTGCCAGCTTCTGTTTCAGGAAAGAGAGAAATGCTGACTTCTAGGGCCGTGGCACTGGGAGGGAAAGATCAAGTAGTGTAACAAAAGCAGGACTTGAGATATATCACTATTCTGTGATATTGCCACCTTGCTGAGGGATGTCTGCAGTCACAGCCTGTCACAATGGCCTCATCTGGCCAAGCCTCTCTGTCACAGCTGAGGGTCCTGCCAGTGAGAAACAGATATTATTTCTTTTAGAGTCTGCAGCTGTGGATTTTGTTGTGAAGGGGCACCCATCCCACAATGGCCTACCCTTCTGTCTTTCATGACTTTGCTTGAGCATATTTGATCTGCCAGAGAGAATAAGAGTTTATCTCCTACTATAAATGGATTTAACTCCCCATTCCAGTGGCACTCAGAAGAGCAATATTCATCTACCAGAAATTCAAGAACAGGCCTCCAGAAAAGCTGATAGAGCAACAGCAATGAACCAGATGCTCCAGCCTTATAAATTAGGAGAAGATTATGCATAGCCAGCTGTACCATATAAATGCCCAGTTTTATAGGATGCCATGGTCCTTGGTGTTTATCATATGGTGCAGCATCTGGCCAGTTCCATTCATACCTCCCCTGTAACTGCTTTAATCAGACGTGGACCTGGGGTTTACACACTTGCCTGGCTTGATCTCAGCTAAGAACCACTTTATGACCCAGGGTGGGGTTCTGTTGTGAAATGACATTGGCTTTTACCACAGATCTGTTAGACATTATCAAATATTCCAAACTGCAGTGAATTAATCATAAATAGGCGGGGTTTTCTCTGGATTTCAATGCTTGCTACAAAGATCAAAGATACTAATCTGTAAAACCTGTCTTAAAAAAAAAAAAGAAAAATAGAAATCTCGAACTCCTGAGTATTCGTTTTTCACAAAAGACACAAAACAAGAGTACTTTCTTGCAGAGAAGAGAAGGGAAAGAAATTACACTGGTGTTCATGGTCAGGAAAGTTACAATCTCCTTTGCAACTTCTTTTCAGAATCTTTTGTAAAAGGTTTCCAAAGAAAGAAAAAAACCTTTTAAATGTAATTCCTCAAATTATGAAGTCACTGGTTGTTTTACTGTGCTACGTGTTTACTCCACTGAAAATCCAGTTAAAGGAGTCATTGTTACCAGAGCTTTTGAACAAGATGGGGAGAAATAGGAAGGTTGATCCCTGATGCTTACAAGGAAAAGAATACCTTAAAAAGTTCCATGATCTGAGGTAAATACTGAAGACTGTTTTTAATTTTTAAACATTTCCCTCTTTCCTAAGGAGCTGGGGCCCTGTTGCTGAGTTGTCTAAATACCCTTAATAGTGACAAAATGCAGCCCAGCAGTATCACACTGAGGACCAGACTCTTCAGAAATGTCCTTACTTTTTAACACAGGAACGGAATGACAACGAAGTGCCATTGTGCTAATTGTTATACCCACAAAAGATCATCAGAAAAATTGTTATTAATTTATTTATTTCAGGCAATGTCTTTCTAGTAAGTTTTTTTCTTTCTTGGGTATAAGAAATCACAAATCATACCAATTTCCAAGAAAGCTCTTGTTTCTCATTTTTTACAACAGAGGAGTATTTTTTTAACATTGTTTGTTAGGTGACACTGGGTTTGTTGAGTAGCTGACAAGAACATGATTGTTATAGGGCTAAGGTCTTATTTCTTGGCTAACTTCTTAATATAAAATCTTAAATTTGGAAGAATAAAGCTCCTAAAATATATCAGCCAAAAGATAAACAATAGCGTTGTCTTTGTTAAATCAAACTTAAACACTTCCAGAGGGTCTGTGAAATCATGCCCTGAGTGGAGTGATACTCAGAGACACAAACCTGGAGAAGAAACTGCTGGAAAAGAAAGAAAAGGAAAGAACACAAAATGCACATAGGCAGGGGCTGGGAAGCAGCATTAGCACAGAAATGTGTATTTCAACAAGCATACACAATAGGAGCAAAGAAATTTGATGAACAACACAGACGTTAAGCAGTTTCTGCCTTGGAAAAGGAGGCCCACATTTCTATGGAGCAAAACTATTTCATGTGTGTCCGTAGTCAAGGAAAAGATATACCTAAAAGGGCATAACATAGATGTGTTCTGATCAGAGAGATTATTTCAGCTATTTCAGCAGCAACCTTGGAGGAAGAAAAGCTGTCACAAAGATTTCTAAAGCCAGAGAGGGAAATTCATATGTGGTTGGCAGATAGAGTGAGGCATCTGCATGTGATCCTCACATCGTGGGGGTGGCAGCTGAAATCATGCACACAACATCTGTGCTTGGGTGACTGGGAGCTCCACTCCAGTCACTGAAATACTACTGTAATGTACTAATGGGATATTTACCAGGTATAAGCTGGACCATGAAGTCATGTGTATTTGATTTGCAGGGTTACATTAAAAAATTTGAAGAGAAATCCTGGTTATGGAGATGAAATACAGATGAGATTATGTTAATGTGTACAGTGGAGTTGCAAGGTACCTTGGGCACAGTAGCCTTTCTAGTGGTAAGGATCTCCCCTTTGCCTCTGAATGATTACATTTATATTTTAATTATGACTTTTAAATTTGAACAATCTTGTGGAAAATTGAGTATTGAGTGAAAATTGAGGATGAGTGAAACTCTGTAAAATTAATGTGAAGAGACTTCAGAAATTGACTGAGATCTCAGTTTGGTACTTCTTTTTATCACATTCATTCTGAATAATTTTTTGAAGCTGATTCTCTCACTCGATGAAATATTACTTCACTCTTATAAGTACCATGAAAATTTATGCTAAAAGTATGGAAACTTACTAAATAAATAGTAAAATCCTCTCAGCTGCACAAGATGTATCATTATATCATCCCTGAGCACACAAGGACATTATTTTTTGCCACAAAAAGATAGATTCCCTGAAATAACAGGAGACACAGTGATGCAAAGTGCAATGTACTTTGAGTGCTTAAGATTTTAAAACACAGGAGGCTGGGATCAAGCAGAAGAAATGGGAAGAGCTGAGCAGAACATGCCCAGAACTAGGAAATCCATCTGGGAGACATTGTGAGATCAGTTATTCTGAATGTTCCAGGCATACGCCTCCTTGTTCTACAAGCTGTGCTATGACCTCAAAAAAGAACCAGAGCCACAAACAAGCAAGAGCTACTTCAGCTGTGTGATCCTTTCAGTGTGTGCAAACACAGTATTTGTTATGCATTGGAGGAAAGCCAGCTTGGCCTGGGAAAAGGTACTTTCCCTCATTTTTATACCTGTTTTATGTTAAAGACAGCTGAAAGAAAAAACTCCAATTACCATCAGTCATCTAAAGGAACATTATGTTGCTCATGTTTTTACCATGACTGACTGCTACAACAAAAAAGATTCTGCTACTTCCAGATGAAGTAGGAAAAGTAACATTTCAGAGTGAGGCCATCAGTCTGACCAAACAGCAGAGCCATGCATTGGTGTAACCAAAACCTGGTGACCTGTGGCAAGAAACATGACCTCTCAAGGTCCTAGGATAGCCAGTTATGATATGGGGTAAGGTGGGGAAATAAGCCAAGCAGGGGAGGGCGAAATGGATAGCATAGAAGCTTCAGCTTATTTTCCATAAGCCTCTGCCCTGAATGTGGAGAGTATCAACGAAAACACTTCCAGAAAAATATTTCTAATGAAAAACTGGAATTTCGCTGAGAGGAAAAAGTACCACTTATTAAAATATCATTCATAGCATTTTAGTTTTTCAGTGAAAAAATATAATAAGATTCTCTTCTCTGTGGAGAAAAAAACTTCACATGTCCTTAATTTTCCAGGCTGTGAGATTTCCAGTGACATGTCTAAATTTCCTGGAGTAGGACAGGAATGGAAATTGTCCTTGACAGCTCTGATCAATCTTTATCTAACACATCCAGTCAGAGCTCATACTGCAATCAGTGACCTTTGGGAATGCTTTTAGTGAGGTGCTATTTCTCTCAAAGCAGTATAATTCAATATATAATATTCAATGATCCTGCCTGGAATGCAGCATACACACGTAATCCGAGGCAGGAGGTAAAAGGAGGACATGTGAGGCTCTGCACACTTGTCAGTACTTCAGGAGTTGAGGTTGTTCCAGTCACCCTCAGCTTCTTGTTGATGACAGCCCTGTGATTTCACCAACAGCAAGTGACAGATCAGCATTACAGTGAGAAGAGAACAAAGAGTCTCCCCTGCCTTGGATCAGGGCCCTTCTCTGCTCCTGCTCACAATGTGCAAGTTTCACAAGTTACACTTCACAACACCTTGTTTCCTTGCTGTGCTGGCTAGAAAAGAAAAAACACCCAAGAAACTCCTGCTTTATAATCATGAGGTTTCAAACAGCTCTCTGAGGTTTATGAGCACCAAACTAAGTATTAACTCCCACTCTGCACTTTATTTCAGCTGGTGAACAGTGCAGAACATGGTGTACCTCCACAAACAGTCAAGATTCAAAACATCTGTTTAATGTTTACGATCCAGTGCTAGCATTTCTAATGAATTTCAAGACTTGAGCAAGCTGAAGACTGAAGCGACATAAACAGCAGGCCAAAAGAGGAGGCTGGAAGACATTACATCCACATAATGCAGATAGCAACCTGCAAGCAGGCACAACAGAACGGAGAAACTAGCTGCTTATGTTATTGAACATACTGTATTAGTGTAATATTTCTTAAGTGGAAGCAAGTTTTGAGGCACTTATCTAGACCTTTGCAGATTACATCCTTCCAGCCTTAAAGCATTTCAGTTAGCTGGTGAACAGCATGGACAAACTCAACAAGAGAAAGACAGCTGGCCCAGTGGGTCCAAGTCCTAGGGCATTCTTGGGATCCAGAGAAGGCAGAATTCCCCAAAACTATTTTCAGTTTCTTAGCGGCAAAAAAGGAGAAAAGAGTGAGAGGTTCACTCTTCCCTCTTGGCCATTTTGCATTTACTGTCATGACTCAGGAGGCTGTGTATTTAACCCTCACAAAGCAATTTACTCATGGTTTTAGCAAGGACTGAGCAGGTACTGGTGAGTGGTACTGGACATAATGGGTATGGATGACCATAAGTCTGGGGGGGTGTCACAGTTATTTGGAGAGGCTGCGAAGCAGAGGCAGGGACAGACGCCCTGCTTGCTATAGGCTGTGCCAAAATCAGAGCCAGCTTTCACAGCCCAAGGGCTAACTTCACACAATGATACAGGTCATCTGTTCACTTGCTTAGGGACAGCATTTTAGCCATGGTCTGCATAAAAACACCAGATGTGAATATTTCACCACAGAAAAATCAGAATTACTTTGTAAAGAAAGTCCCAATTCAAATACTTTAATTAAAAAAACAAACCAAAAACTCAAACCACAGTCATAGGGTGTAATTTCATTTTTCCATTAATAAGTTCACCTAGTTTGGCTTTCCCTGGAAAACTACATTTCAGAACTGAGCCTTTAACAAATACTTGAACTCTCCTTTTTAGAAGATAAGTATAAAAAGGAAGAATTTATTCCTGAAACAAGTCTGCATTACTTTTCTCAGAAGAGGTACGTTTCTACTCAGTGCATGCAGCTGTTACTTCACCGATTGGAAAACAAATAAAAGCTGAAAAGAAAACAGCTAAATCCCAAAGCAATGATTTCTAAATAAACCAAGGACTGATAAAAAGAAGTGTGGCTGAACCATATATGGGATTATACTGACATGTTGTGGCAAGACAGAAGTAATGCAGTGCCTTAATCACAGCTGTGACCATCAGCTACTATGCTATGCTCTTTCCTCTGCTTGAGGAGCAGAGAGAAGTCTGGGGTCCTCAGCCCCAGACTGAGGACAGGGACAAGGAAACTGAGAAAATATATGAGCAAGACATCATCACTGGGTTCTTCCAATGTTTCAACCGTGGTATATGGACCAGTGAAATCATTTCCACATCTTAGCGTAGAAAGATGCAGAGCAGATTTCCTCCTTGTCTGAATCCAGAGCTGGAAGCCCTCATCCCACATGCAGAGAAAGTAATTAATAGAACTGTGGCAGTGAATAAGCTCCTCAAGCATGGAATTATAAAGCCTTTCCATCTATGCAGTCCCAAGAATCAGTCTTAGTGCCAGAGAGCTACAACTCATCCTAACCATTGGATAGTTGTGGTAAAGGGCGACATGAACCAAGGCTGACCACCACGGTTCCACTATGCCATCAGACTGGAGGACTTCTGCAGAGTTTCTTGTCGCACCTTCTTTCTGGGCCATGAGAAATGTCTGAAACATGGAGCATCTTTGCAGGAGCACAGTCATTTAAACAGCAAGACAGTGAGAAGAGGCCATCTTTCCTAGCTAAGAAAACACATGTTTCTGTGGGGAACACATCTTTCAAAAACTATTGACTTCAGTAGGAGCTAATCATCTAAATCACCTATTTTCAAAGTGCCTTAAATTCTTTAATGTACTTTGTAGTATCCATGTGAAACAGGGAAGCACACTAATCCAGTTTATAAAGGTATTCAGAGGTGTTTGTAAAGATGTACAAGCAACTCCCTCTGAACTAAGCGATTGCTAGGATTACACAGAAAGCTTGTGGGCAATGCAAGGAACTGGATTTTGTTTTCTGTAATTTTAGGACGTCAAATACTAGACTGCTGTGATACTGCCTATCACACAAAAATAATTGTCAAAGTAATGCACGAATGTCAAATTTGAACGGAAGTCTTCCTTTGCAATAAAGATAACGGCAGAGTTTATATCACAGTCAACAGGTTCAGTGGTTAAAGGTCAGTAGAGACAGTAAGTGCCAAGTTAACTTAAGGGGAAAGATCCATTCTGGGAAGCTATGTTTCAAAATATGCAGGAAGTTACAGAAAGGCTGGCTCTGCAACAGAAAGGATGCTCTCTTCTCTGAGTCAGCCCTAGAATTACTAAAGACAATTCCCCTTTTTTCTTTTTGCGACTTGGAAGAAAACAGCAAAATTAACTTAGTTGGTTAGAACATCGTGACAAAAATGCCAGGGTTGTGGGTTTGATCCCAGTATGGGCCATGCACTTGAGAGTTAGACTTGATGATCCTTGTGGGTTCCTTCCAGCTCAAAATATTCTGTGATTCTGTTCCATACTATTGGGAGAAAAAGCAACAAGGTTTTTCACTTATTTGTTCCCCAAAAAAGTGCGTTCTGTGTTTCAGCACAAAAGCCAACTCACTTCTCAGGCCAGCAAAAAACTTAGACACTCAACCTACAGCTTGAGATGTGTTAACCATTGCTATGTCTTGACTTTTTTTACCCCTGCTGTAATTTAAAAACAGATTCCTATTAATGACACTATTATGTATAAAGGCAATTGAATGAAGCAGCAGCACTTTTGACTGTGCTGAACTTTACGTTGAGGCGAAATTAGTTTTGTTATTCCCTGTTACCTTGCACAGTACTTGGCTCCTCAGGCACGGAGAAGTATACAACTAAAGAAGAGCTGTGACTCCCGTAAAAAGCCTGCAGTCCACAGAAAATGTGCAGGAAATTCCTGCTGTGCCTACTGAGGAAGTGTTTTCTGGAAGTGAATTACATGTGGTATGTGTTGTATAAAGGATATCTACAGTAAAAGGAATAATTTTTCTCTGGCTGCTGGAACCTCAGTGTTGTTCCACATCCATCCCTACCACTGTCTTGTGTATAATTCTTCTCTCTGTCCTGACATAAATGTTAGTTATCAGAATAAATACGAATACCAAATGGCTTGAAGTTTACTCACAAGAAAAATAGAAAGCATTATCTGCAAAACACTCAAAGTACATCAGCAGTGAGAGTTTATCAGTATTTCTTTAACATACTTATGAATTCCTTGGTCAGAGGCAAGAAAGTTGAAAAGGCTATTTCACAACTCTGTGCTTCTGGTGCTCACATGGCATTGTGCTTCGTGGACTGGTAAATTTTTTGTATTTTATGCTACTGCACACTGGTTACCACGGCCCAATTTCACCCTCCCACTCTGCACATGGCACTGCCACCTCCTGGAGGAGTGCACTGAGCCACTGCATAAGGGGGCTGTGGGCTGCTCCTGTCTGGGGCAGCCCTGCAGGGCCCTGGTGCAGTCCCTGGCACACACTGCAGTGCCAGCAGCCCGGTTTTGGGGACACCCATCGTCACCTCCCAAGAGGCTGCACAGCTGTCAGTAGTGCAATCTCCTCCCAGACTGTCCTAAAGGCTGCACCTGTAAGGGAGCAGCAGCATCCCTTCAGCATCCATGGACTCCTGATCCTGCAAACAACAGAGCTGAGATGAAAGCCCTGCCCTGTCACCTTTCCCCCTCAATAACTTGATGCATGGACAGCTTCAGACTCTCTCCAGGCTCTCCAGCATGCCAGGAAGGCAAAGGCAAGGTATGAAAGCAGCAGTCCGGCTGTGCCAACAGTGCGGATTATAACAAAAGAGGAAAAACAGAGAAAAAATCCAGTTTGGGATTACGGTAATAAGAAAGAGACTTCTCCCCAGTGATTCAGGCACTTCACTGAAGACTGTGCATTGCAGTAAGCACAATACCTAGAAACTACATATTACAGAATGCTGCAATGCTGAACGTTGCAGAGCATGAATCCCATTTGTCTCCCTATCCCATGGAGCCCTGTCGGAAGTGCAGCATTTTGCAGTCATGTGGTGACCAGCAACCCTCTGCAGGAAGGAGACAGGAGCAGAAAACGGACTGCATCAGAGCAGCTTGTGACTCGCCAAAAGACTACATGAGCTATCTTGAAAAATTTACCATTTGAATGCTTGAAAACGAGCACTTGTTTTGAAAACACTGTCAGCATTTCAAATTTGGCCATTAGATACCATATCCATGATCTTTCTAGAGAAACCTGAAAAGGCAAAAAGCCTTGCTTTCCTCTAGAATTTCTGCATCTCCTCAAAGGTAAAATCATGGAGAAACAATGTGAGAGTCCTCTGGTTTCTTAACATTCACACCTTGACTGTGCTAGGAAGTCTCTGTGGGTGAACTGTGAATTTTACACCTGATGAAGTTTTCCCATACAGCTAGCTCTACACTCTGATTTTTTTTTCCACTTTTGTCCATAGGACAAGCTTAGCTCCCAACCCCTCCCCGATCTGCTGAAATCGGCAGAGCACAAAACAAATGCAGACGTTGAAAATCTGATTTCCCATGGGTGAAGCCTGTTGCACATGTACGTAAGTACACATGCCAGTGACAGAAGATAACTGGTAGAAACTCATGTTTGTGATGCTTGTTCCTATTTAAACAATTTGCTTTTACACTATTAATAAAATGAATAAAAACTTCTGCACAGCAGCAAAACCAGACCAGTAAGGACATGACTTAAGAAGAGTACAGAAATAGGTTTCTTGAAGTGAGATTAGTCAGGCAATGGCCAAGTGGAAGCATACCTGCTTGGGAATGACAGCAAAGCCCAGGGGAACTATGCAAAGGCAATAACAGTAAAACACCTGGTGGGCAGGGTTAAACATGAATAGCCAATTTTTAAAAGAGAAACTTCTACCTAATATTTGCTCAGAGGGTTTGTACAGAGTTTTGTGAACACACACACACAACCCAGGCAGCCAAGCAACTGGCTGTATACTCGATCATCTCCGAAGCAGGCAGCCTCAGCAGTCAGACTCCAACTTTGTTCCACCTGTAAATTCCCCACTTTCCCATGTCATTTGCCACAAAGGTGTTACTAAGACTGGAAAAAAGTTTATGCCTTTTCTCCATTCCTTTAAAGTCAGCTGCTCTGACCCCTTGTGCTACTGCTGCTACCCAGTAACATGCTCTAAAAGATGAGGAAGTACAAAATATCACAATTCGATTTCCCTGGCATTGGTAATGTGAGGTGTAATTCAGCTGAAATTGGCACACTTGCTACCTTTACCGTTATTTCAATCAAGCTGAAAACTTCTCAGATGTTTTCCTATGTTTTAGCACGGTACCAACAGTATAATGTAATGGGACTGTAACTTTTCTCTGTAGGCAGATGGCAAGACAACACACAAAGCATTATAATGACCAATGTGGGGTATTTTTAAGACATGATTTAAAGCTTCTTGAGCATAAAATTTTATTAAAGTAGATTTTATATGTTTAAACTGCATTATGAACACACATTTTCAGTGTGGGCTCATCAAAATGATCAGAAATTAAGAACATGCTTAGCTGATACTTTTGAGGTTGATCTGATTATGTGTCACCCATCTAGCTTTGTCTACATCTAGCTGTTTTCTCTCATGGAAAGCCATGTCAAATTGAGTCCTCAAACATAAGTTTTTAAGTGTTGCAACACATCCTGTGAAGTAACTTCAAATCAAATGGAATTGAAACCTTTGAGCAGGCTCTTTCAGACCAAATATCCAGCATGAGATTAGAAACTTTATTCATTTTCAATATTGAATTCCAACTTTAATAGGACTCCATTGTAAACATACATCTGGGACAGGACATAGTTACCTAAATCAAGGAAGCAGGTACATTTCAGGTACCAAGAGTATCCTACCTGGCCTTCGGCAAAAAGAGATTTCAGGTCTCCCTATACCTGTTCTTGCAGGTATCCTGAATATTCAAGGAAATGGCGTCTGAGTATCTGATATTATTAGCTACCAGAGTGCTGTATAGGAATATCTCTGTCCTTTTAGACGGTGATGCATTTTTCTCCTGCAAGTTCTCGGCTGAGGTGCAGCAAATTGCACACACTCTTTCACTTAAAACTGCCATCAAATTGAGTGCAGGTCCTGCATTAGTGTTTAGGTGTCCACTCCTCAGATGACTTGAAACTAACGAATTTGGATGATCTTAGCAAGGTAGTAACAAAAATGCCCCAAATAGCAAGCCACTCAACTACTTGCAGCCCACACAGAGTTTCTATTCCCTCAGGCACACAGCTACAGGCATCTCAGGTACCTCAGATACAGGTCTAGATGTCAGCAGAGGATAGCATAACCCTGGCACAGTGGGTGCCTGGCTCTGGCTGTGTGGAGAAAGCCATACGTGTGTCATGCCCCTGTCCATGTTTCTGAGGTCTGTGTAACTCACAGTGCTGCCCCACTGCGGCTGCAGTGCCCCCCAGCCTCACAGCAGCCCATTCTCATGGCTCTGGTTGGGGAAGTCTTCCCCCTCGCCTGCACAAACCACCCCGCTATTGTATGGAGATTTCTGCTTCCTTGAAGCAGCCATGGTAGGCCAGGATACCGGACTTAAAAGGTTAATGATCTATCCATTATGTTAAGTCCTATGCAGCAGCACTAATTCTTCCTATTCAATCATCCTTTTCCCAAGAGCTTGGAAAAATACAAGAGACATGGAAAGCTACTGATTTATTGCTGTCATGCAAAAGGTCAGGCTAAGGAAGACCAGACACCAGAGTCTGTTGCCCTATAAACTTTGTGTATAACAAGCTATCTGTTATTTTGTCTTCAGAGCATCCTTTGACAAACAGCCAGTATAAAAATAACACTTGTAGTTACTTTCAGTAACTTGTACTTAATTTTTCTGGGTTTTTCCCAAAGAAAATGAGAAAATAGGTTTTATTGCCTTCCAGCGTCACATGTTCACTGCAATGGAAGCTAAGTTACTCTGATTTACCATATCAGCTACTTACACATCACACCTCCAGGAGGGGTGAACTGATGATAGTTACCACAGAAGGTAACTCAACAGTGATACTGCAGAAAAGATTTCTGTTATTGATGCAGAAACTTAGGCTATACAAGAATCAGTAATAAATATTAAAATAAACTAGCATATCTCTCACTTTTAAGCTCCTAACTAGAGTTTAGGACTACTGAGACCACAAACAGTATACACACACCAGTAGAAAAGTGTGCCTATATATGGTATATTTTTGAACATAAAAACATTTATGTGCGTAATGTAGATGTGCATTTAAGATATATAAGCATATATATTCTCTGCAAGCTGAGAGACACAAAAGAACCTAAGCCACCACTTCTGAGCTTCTCTCTGTAGGAGCTACCTTCTGACAGCAAGATAAATGAAGTGGCAGCTGTGTTCATTCTCTAGCACTCACGCTTGTTTAGTAGCCTGATTAATGATGAGTGCTTTACTTAGCCTAATTTCTCTCACAAGCCTTTAAACGCTGCTCAGAGCCCAATGTAAACTTTATGCGCAGATGCACCCACACAATAAAATGATTCCATATTGAAAATTACTTTAGTTTCCTTTCAAAGTGAGTCCCCAAGGGCCTCATTGGTAGGGATGCAGTACCTTGATCTGCCTTGACTTTGAGTTCATAGGCCATCCACAGAAGTTGCAATATTGCAGCAAAAAGGTGCAGTAGATATTAAAAGGAAATGGTGACAGCCAGTTGCTATTTTGGTAAATTTTTTAGTTTATTTGGACATTTTGAAAAAAGAAGAAAAGGAGCAAGGGTGCTGATAGAGGAAAAAACCTTTTACGTTGGAAATCCATCCTAGAAAGATCGATTTTATCTATTTATCTAAGCAAAGTAAGAAACTCTAACCTTTACTCTAAAACTCCTGAGAAAATTATTCCATCCCAGGAAAAAAGTATGAAGCATCATGACATGAACCTTCTAAAATTAAAATAAATGGAGTCCTGCTGTGTCCTTATAATGATTTCTAATTACATTTCCACTTTCATCTGAATAAATACTTTGAGATGAAAGTAATTGATAAAATGGCACAACATGGGATCATCAGAAGGCGTTTCAACACATCTTCGTGGACTGGTTTATTGCAACCTTTGCACCAAAAAAGAGCCAGGTGAGTGAACTCTGTATGAGTACTAAACAGCTGTAGAAGCTTAGAAATAGCCTGGGGTGGTAGACTGGGTAAGAGGAAATAACTTGGTCATAGAGACAAATGCACATAGCAAGGCAGATGTGAACTCAATACATTCACTGGCTTTCAGGAAATCCAGCAGAAATCAGGAATAACTCTCAAATTGACATGTAAACTCTTAAGAGAAGGAAGCTTGTTAGTCAAAATGCATCTTCTGTGTGGAAAGGCAAAAATTAAAAGCAAATTAATGGATAGTTCTTCACATCATAACAGCAAAGAAAAGTCAACTTAGAACACATATCCATTCTCTACTTTTAAGTTATTCTTGCTTTTTCAGAGATGAATATTACAATCTGTTTGGCAGGCCACTGCTGAGACTTCCGAAGGGCTTGCACATCCTCATCAATTGACTAATCAGAGATTAATTTTGAAACTAATCTTACTCAGACCTTCAACTTCAGCTTTGACTGTATCTTTTCTTTTTGTTTAGTATTTAATTTTAAATGTAAGCTGATGCATTAAGTGCAACTTCTCTAAATAACACTCCTCTAAGTTGTGAATACAGATATTCATTAGGTTTTTGAATTCGAGCTTGTATAGTAAGAAAGCACAAAAGTTATCCTTAAACTCTTTGAGATTCTTGTAGGAAATATAAACTCAGCACTTATTTTCCTAAGCCTATGATGTTCTAACGCATTTTGTGTGTCATTGATGTTGACAATCACAATGCAGAAGTTGTACTTTTCTGCAGAGATGAATTGTTGACATTTTAGAAAATAGATTTAATAGAATTTATAGCAACTCAAGCATCCATGCTATCAAGCATTTGTGTGGTCATATTGATTTCTTTACCATTGCATAGAAAACAAGCAGCATTAATGCTTTCTTCCTAAAGAAGTTAACAGGATGAGTTATAGCTAATGCTTTCAAAATTATACCATTATGGTTTCTTTATAGGCTATTTGTTTCTTCAGTTTATTCGTTCAAGCAACAAAATACTTGTAAAAACTTGATTTCAAGGGTTAATATACTGGAGTTAAGCAAGAAATATGAAAGTAACAAACTTTATTCAGAAGCTATGAGATTTGCTTATTTTCTGAAAAACTATAATGGAATCAAAATTTCTGTTTAGGTTATTGCTGTTACTGTAAACGCAAACTTATCCTCTAGCCTCTGAAAAACAGGGTGGTGATTCCTATAGATAATTTCTAGTTGGTAGCCTCATTAAACTTTTGCTGTGTAAACTTCACCATACTCACACACTATGGTCCTGCTTCTGTGAGCTTTAAAATTACCTTCCACTTCCATGGGTTTCAAGAGACTCATGTGCATAATAGTAACAATTATTCACAGAATAAGCTGAGTTGGAAGGGACCCACAAGGCTCACAGAGTCCAACTCCCAGCCCTGCAAAGCACCATTCCCAAGATGATGGGAAGTGCCATGTCATATCAGCTGTGCATGCTCCTGCTTCACTTGGAAGTACTTTTTTCTATTGTTCGGACAAAATCCTGCCTCTAGGGAATCTCTCCTTCCTTAACAAAAGAGTGACATCACTCCCTCTTACATATGTGCCATGTCTGTCATTTTCACATGAGAAGCCATTCATTATTTATATGGAAAAAGCCTTCCCCATCCATTTGAGTAACTGTTTCAGCTGTCTCTTATGATTTATTAAGCATTTGCAATGTTTCTCCTTTTCTTTTATAATTATCATAACAGGATGGTACCACTTTGAAAAGGACAGTTTCCACTCTGCTCCCAAGGGGAGGTAACAGAGCACAGCAACAGTAAAACTTCTGAATGTTTGACTTCTTCATTCACAGTTTCTTGAGTATGACCATATTTTGCACATCTGATTTCTAGATGGCAGTACTTCCTGGGCTAAGCAGACCCTTCACAGCCTAAAGGGTGATGCCCCATAGCAAGCACATCAAAAGTATAATTCATAATGCAGTGGCCCCAGTCTTACTGCCCATGTGATATAGAGTCCCAACAATGAGTTATCCAGATTTAGGCTTATCTGATTTCAAAAAAAGGACTCACTTTGGGCACTTAATTATTATGTCTGACTTTCTCACTGTTTGCAGCACTAATCACACAAAGACCTTCCAAATTGAATTGCAGTCCTCCATTTTAGGAAGCCACCTAAAATAGGTGTTGTTTTCGAAATGTAAACACATGAACAGATGACAGAAAATCAGACTCTTCGAAGCTCAGGCACATTAGCCATGCAGATGTGGTAGCACCACAAACATCAAGCATTAGAAAACCAGCAGGTGTTCAAAAATAATTTGTGAACATAATAAGGTCGCAAATTCAGATGTCTGATCTAAACCCAGATGAGATTGCATCATTACTTCTCAGGCCAGGAATGATGCATCTAGCAGTAGGGGAGGTAGCTGAGACACTTGTCTGTGGTTTCTAGGCAGGTGCCATAGTATAAAGGACAGGTTGGACTCTCAGAACATAGACAGGAATAGGTTTCCATCCTGTTCCAGGTGTTTGCTAGACTAATTTCTGTTCTACAAGGCTGTATCTTAAGATTATTAATGTTTCCAATAAGCAAGTTAAGAAGTCTGGCTTGCAGGACAAGTACATTTTGTAGCATATCATCATGATTTTCCTGAAGGTTCATGAGAGACCTCTTGGGAGCTACACCTCATCTTTCCTACTTTTGCACAGCAGGATTCCCCTAGTTATGCCTTATCATACCACTTAATTATCCCACAAATTAATAAAGGGAAGAGAATAAAAGAAATAAAACGGCTTGAGTAGCTCAGTGAGACGTATGCACACAAATGACATACTGAGTCATTAATTCTCCACTACCCCCTGCCAAAGAGGCAGTGAAGAGATATGCAATTCATGGTCAGTCCAATCAGGCTACTTGTGATCCCGCTTAATCCTTGGGCATCTTCTGATGTTCTGGGGGCTGCTTCCAGAGGACAGGATATATCCTAGGAAAGATATCAGCTGTTTGCCTCCAGAGGATGCATTACCCGATTTCCACCTCCATCAGAGGATCTTAACTCAGAGGCAAACTTCATCTTGCAGGCTTGTTGGGCTCAAATATTTCCCAGAACACTTTCTGCTTCAGTGAGTGTCCTGGGTCAAGCTCAGCTGAGGATTATTGGTGCTGATTATTATGACTATTACTTCTCAGTCATGGTTAGCTTTTTTTCCGTCTCCGTGAACTCACTTTGGATTTGGTTTTACAAATCAGGAGTGGTCTTGGCTGTGCTCAGTAGTTTGGTCAGCTGTTCTGGGCTATTCAAATCAGGATCTGTGATTACACCACTCAAAATAGCTCTGCAGCTGTGACTTAGGAGGGTGGAAGAATGATTTTTACTTCCATGTTTGCAATGATTTAATTTTACTGGTTTTGGTAGTATCAGTAGACCAACTCAGATAATAAAATAATAAACTAGGTCTGCTTTATTTTCCTTTGGATACATCCCTAGAAGTTTTTAAATAACAGCATGGAGGGTAACAAAGCTAACAGTCAGGAAGTCTTCCCATTGATGTGAAGAGTGTCAGAGGCACTTACTGGCAAAGAAGCAAGTACAAGGATTAGCAAAAGAGACACCTTGCCCTCAGTCTTTTGCTAAACTGAAAACCATTGCCTCTTGATAGCACCAGCAAAACCTGACTGCACCTGAGTTTTAGCCTAGCTGGCAGAATATAGCTTCAACAACAGAGAACTGATGAGTAGGCAAAGGAAGTTGCAAATACGAAAGACATAAAACCATACAGGATCAGAAAAAATGTATCCCAATCTAAACCTAAGCCAATAGGTTCAACCTAAAAAAATCCCTCTTGTGACTTGCAAGGTGGTTTGTCCGGTTACACAAGACACAGATTTGTTCCTGCAGTGAGCACAAACAACACAAATAACACTTTTCTTAGTTCTACATCTGGATTTCAAAACATAAGTCTGATAGTATCCTTTAGTGCTTTCATGTTACAGCCCACCTCTCATTAAGGGTAGAAATGGACCAAGATACAGAGTCTCATTCAACAGCCTGAAAAGTCCCCAGTTTATTCTTCTTTACAGCTTTGCCATTCTGACTCTGACTACAGCAATCTCCTACTGCAGGGTCCAACTGCAGACTCTGACTGCTGGTTATTTCCTGCTGGACATGACTGCAAGTATTGGTTTGCAGACTCTGAGCACAGCTTTCACCCAGCTCAGCTGTGACTGCAGGCTCTGACTCCATCAGACCCAGACTGACCTCATAGCAGATCTCCTACTGCAGCAACTCTCTTCTTTGTTTCAGTCTTCTCTGTGTCTCTGGATTGCTCAGTCTCCCTCAAAGCCCCTCTACCTCCTCCAAGTCCTCTTCCTCCAAGAGTCTCCCTAGCCAGCCAACCCACCCCTTTTATCACACTTATCTTTATTAGTCCCAGCTGCAACCCATTAAGGGCAAGGCTACTCCTCTTCTGTGGTAATGAGTACAATTGTGATTTATTGGGGTGAGGTCACCTGTACTCTCTTCTTCTACATCTACACTTTCAAGTACTTTTTCTTTAAGTTCCTCTAAATAATACTATGCTGCTACTGTTTTGTTGAAAGAATGCAAAGGCAAAAATTTCCTGAAATGTTTTCTGAGCAATAATGTAGATTCATCTTTACCATGTATAATTTTAAAACTGTCCAAGGCAGCCTACCTGCATCTTAAATGACAACAATTAAAATATTTCCATAGAAAGATCAGTTATGCAAAGCTGGATTGGACTGTGGCCACACATCTGAAGTTTCCAGTTCCTTCTGGTTCTCATGTTGCTCTTCATGAATACATTGGCAATGTCTGATGCTATATGCACTGAAATTACGCTTTCATCTACACTCCTGAGTTAAACTATTTACAGAATAAAGTATAGGCCCTCTATTGTCTAGGACCATCTCTCTATTTACTGGCAGGAGGAAAAGTGTCAGAAAAGTTCTTGTCTTCACTGATAGCAGGCCCAGATCCAATGGGATACATCTAGGATGTGATGCTCTTGACTGAAACGCTATTTTGTACAAACAGGGCTTTTCTTATTGCAGATAATAAATATGGTCCATAGAAATATCTGTGCAGTCCATCTACCTCCCTCTTTGCCTGCTAACACACCCAGCAACAGTCACCACCCAAGCACAGTCAACACATCACCATCAATTGGCAGCAACACAAGGCCAGACACTGCCAGCCTCACTCAGGCAAACTTCCAATGAAAGCCAACAGCAATTTAGACTGAGAAATGAGTGTGGTATTACAGGTAGTGTTGGAGCCAAAAGATGTGTGTGCACTGTTCCACAAAATAAATGTATTTCTTAGAAATTTGAGCAGTACTGAGAGTGAGAGGGATATTGCTGTCAGGTAAACAAAACCCCTCAAGCCTGCCAGCAAGTTCCTTGGAGAAACAAACTGCTCCTGAATGTAGCATCTTATCAGGAAAGATTATCATCTTTCTCACACTTATTTGACAAGGCAGAAGCTTATCCCAACACCATTTCAACACCTAGCTAAAAAGGAGAATAAATCAAAATGTCAAAGATGGGATTTTTTCCATTTATGATACATAATCCTAAATGTTCTTCTTTTTCCATTGTATAGCTAAATTAACTTCTTGAACTATTTTTTAATAATAAAGAATAAATTCTTCACCCTATTCAGTCTTTTAGCCATTTTGTACAGCAGTTAAATTCTACTCCTAGCCACTCTCTTGTACAATCAATCTGAAGTAAATCTGCGGAAGTTAAGGGCTATATGCAAATTTGCTATAATGTAAATAAGAGAGATCCTGTCCTGCTAAAATGAGATTATTCTATCATTAATTTCTTATGTATATACTTTATTTTAGATAAAAGACATTAGAAATGGAGAAGAATAAAATCAAACTACAGTGAAGACAAAGATCCACTGTCATGGGTGACGATGCAGGCAGAGGTGATAGCAAATTGTATTGGCAGTGCCAAACTCTGGCAGGAAATGTGTATTAATTTTTCTCTTCAAGAAAAAAAAAAAAAAGCCAACGGAAAATGAGACACTGAAATTGAGGGGCTACTTTCACTCTTTATAATACTCAGAAACTTCAGCCACTTGTGACAAAGTTTCCAGTCTAAAGCTACAGTCTTACTAAGTCAAGTCAGCTGGGACATTTCCAAGACGAAGGGTAGAAGAATTTAAAAAAAAAACACCAGAAAGCCTCCTCTCCTCACATCTGCTTAAAATGCCGTTTATCCACAAGAGTGCAAGAAGCTGAATGTTGAAACACTTCCAGTTAGAGCAAGTAGTGTCATCTTTCATCAAAGTCTTTGTGAAAAGTCTGGGCACAATTTATTGACAGGAGAGAGACTGTCCAGTTGAGTACCTGAACTCACTACGTCCTCTCATCACTCGCTGTATGTTTACTTGAGGCCATGAGCAAGCAGGATTATTTGCCTTTTGGTCATGGCTTTGAACCTTGAACAGCTTTTCTGTCTGTAGAGTCAGAATTGAGGCTAGAAATCTCATTTTCTCACTACACTTTCAGAGTGGGCCTTCGTATCCAGACAAAGGCACCAAGTACCCCCTTCCTAACACAAACAGCACAACAGGGAAAAAAGTAGGAATTGAAGGGTAGATACAGAGTGACAGGGTCAGCTAATTGGGAGAGAAACCAGTTTCCATGGAAAGAGCAACTGGGGAGAGAGGTCCATCAGGAGCTTCACTGTAGTGCATATGTCTATATGTATATACATACTTACAATACATATTACCCTATATATGTACCACATATAGTCTCTCATCCTCTGCAAATTAGAATTAGAAAAACAAGCAAGACAATAATTCCCACACACAGCCTCTTGTTTTACCAGTCAGCCCATGCTGACCATCACTTTGGTGGATTGATCTGCAGCAGATGTGTTGATACCTGGCTCTTGTTTTCATTACACTCCTTTTATGTAGAAAGGCCTGAGGGAAGTGGCTGGTGGTGAAAGGACTGAGACCAAAAACTGGCAGAAGGGTGCCAGGATGGAGGAGGTAAACTTGAAGGGAACAGAACAATTGGGAGGACAGAAAATCAGGTCAGTTGGCAGGAAAGGAGCTGTCAGGGGTCCATCTAGGAGAAGAAGGGCTGCTGTCTCAGCACCTTCAACTGCTAGAGCCTCCCCAGGTATCCAGTCTGTAGCATCCCACGAGCACAGCGTGCCCCCTTTCAGGTCCCCTCATCTGCTCTCAGTGAAGGCTGCACTGAGCAGCTCTGCACACACTCAGCCAGAGTTCTGCTTGCAGCAAAAACATGCATTTCTCACAAGTCCAAAAATACTGAGGTGGGAATGTGCCTCTCTGCAGCCCCCCTACTCCAGCTGGGGTCAGGTGGAACAGCATGCTCAGCTCCGTTAGAAATATTTTGAGTATGTCCAAAAATGAAGACTCCATAGATTCTTTCTGTCTTCAAATACACAATTAAATGCGAAGTAGAGACGAAAATCGTATCTTTGAATACGCAGTGATGTACCACGTTAGCCTTCAGATTCCTCTGAGAAAAAAAAAAAAAAAAAAAAAGAGGGGGATGTGCAAGAGCATCCCACTCACGTCTTGCGGTGGTTTCGAGGGAGAATTATTCATCAGTGAAAGCACTGAGGGATGAGGCAGAAATCATCACCCCGCAGCTGGGAGACGGCGTCACGGCGGGACGACAGGACCGCGGCAGCATCGCCGGGCGCTCGCCGGGTCTCGCAGCTTCCCCCGGCCCGTCGGCAGGGCCCTGCCCGCCCGGCTCCTCCTCCTGCCTCCTCCCCTGCTCGGCGCTGTCCGCCCCGATCCCGCTCTCCTGCCTTTCCCGCCCCCTGCGCGGAGCGGGGCGCTCCGGGCCGGGAGATGCGGCCCCGATGGGCGCCGGGCCGCTGGTGCTGTCGCTGTCGCTGTCGCTGCTGCTGCCGCTGCTGCCGCCGAGCCCCGCGGCTCGCACAGGTCAGTGCCGGCGCTGCCCCGCCTGCCGTTGTGGGGACGCGCATCCCTCCCCCGGCTGGCAGTGCCAGCCGTGATTCCTTCAGCCCCGGAGCCGGGATGGCAGTGCCAGCCGTGATTCCCTCAGCCCCGGGGCCGGGATGGCAGTGCCAGCCGTGACTCTCTCAGCCCCCGAGCGGGGCTCAGGAGCTCCGTGCCGTCCGCCCCAGACAGTGCTTTTGGTGTTCGTGGTTTTGGCTGGAGTAGGAGAGCTGGTACTTCTGTAGTGTTGCTTCGTCTTTTCCTGTTCTCTGTAATTAAACTGGAATTAGGTTTTACGAAACTCTGTATTGATTTTGCTCTCAGCTCTAAGTTGATAGCCTGGTCTTGAGATAGTTCTTATTGTATCCATTTGGGTAATTCCCCAAATACCTTTAGTGTTTGTAGGTTCCTTTCTGTTTGACAGGCACCACCCTCAGGAGCCTAACTGAGCAGTCAAGAGCTAAATTAAAACAAAAGTCACGGTGGGGTTTTGGCAGGGATACTCAGCTCGTGTGTTAGTGTTCTGAGTGGCTCCGAGTCCCTTCTCCCGCCTGTTGACTGTACCGTATGGTGACAGTCACATATCCAAGCACCAGAGACAGGGAGCAAAAAAGGTGGCAGCTGGAGTGGGCTGTGGGAGCAGCTCAAAGAGCGAACTGCCTCGACATGGACAAGGATGTTACCCAGGGGGAATGAGTTTATAAACTGTAGCCTGGAACGTGTGTGCAGGGGGGAGTCCCCTGCTACTGTTAAAAATCCTACATTATTTCTTTGTTCATATGTGTCTCCTGTTAAAAAAAAAAAAAAAAGAAAAAGAAAAAGAAAAAGAAAAAGAAAAAGAAAAAGAAAAAGAAAAAGAAAAAGAAAAAGAAAAAGAAAAAGAAAAAGAAAAAAAGGAGCAAGGCATTGGGGGGATTAGCAGACCTTCTAAGAAATCTACTCTGTCTTTGTGCTTTTCTGCTGCAAGTGCTGCCTCCAAAACTCAATGCATTAGGACAGAGTACGCTCCCATTTAACTCCACAGCAAAACTTTCTGATCTTGTGAGAGCTGGAAGGTAGTGAGGAGAGTTCTTCATGCCCTGGATGTCTTCAAGCACCACTAAGTGTACAAGTACAGTGTCCCAGTTAACTCTTCTGACAAACTACTCCAATATGCATCAGTGATTGTGAATTGCTTTCAGAGATACCAATGCCAAGTTCTTTTTAAGTAACTGATCACATAATTTTCATCTTATTTGTCTGATGGTCATCAGTGCAAGTGTTCTGGAAAATCTGTACAACTGGCATTCAGTTACCCTTAAGAAAACCCAAACTTTAAAATGTGTTTACTACTGGTTTTGATTCCAAAGAAAGTTTAGAAAAATGTCAGGGTGGTTATGCTGCTTTTGTCTAGTGGTTGTTCAAGCAGAAGGGAATCTGTTTGCACGTTCCTAAGGTTTTAGCTGGACATAATTCCATGGTTTTGTTGACAGTCAGCAATGCCAGCATGGAAGGGAGAGCTGTAATTTAGCATTTAAATGCTAAATTATAGCTTGACCTTTGCAAAATACCTTTTGCTTTCACTGTGATATGTTAGTGGGCATGATTTTACCCTTGCTGGATTACATCTACTGTTCCAGTAGTCTCTAACTGCATTTTCAGGCCCTGCTGCCTATGAATTATACCTAATAGACTATCTGAGCAAGGATAAAAATTTCACTTGTAACTGCAATTGGGGTTTTTATGAGTTGGTTTAGCTCAGCCATTTAAAAATTGGTACTGTAGAACAAATAAAAAAGTGCAGAAAATGCGAAATAATATGGAAAATTAGTTTTTTTAATTAATGCAATCAAGAAAAGTTCAAGTGCATTCCTCTTTACCACATGGGAAAGTTTAGCAATTTTTGTGAGGAACTGATAAGGATATGAAGGAACAGCCTGAATTTTCAAAGTGGTAAAATACCCGTCTATTAACTTACTAAGCTTCACCTTAAATTCTTCTGCTTGCTTTTATGGGAGGTTTCCTTAATCACATTCTTCTGCAATTAGAGAAACCTTGAAATCCTTGGCCCGTAGAATCCAGTCTCTCTTGTAGATCCATACAGAAGAAGGAATGCACTGGCTGCTACAGTGTATCCTTATTCTGAGGAAAGGAAAATGAACCTGAATGCTGTACTGCAAAACTAGAAGCATTTTGATTTATTTAAGGCATATTTTACTATTTTCATTCAGGTAAGGTATGTGATTTTGAAGCAAATCTCAACCATTTCTCTTACTGTATTTTAGTCTTGTGACACAGTCTTGGAACTAGCTTTCTTCTGCATGAAGCTGCCCTTGAAGATGTGCTTCATCAGTGTATCTAGTGCAAGTACAGCTGGTCCAATGTTAAAATGCTAAAACTCGAAATGTATATAATGTAGACAAGGTTTTATCAGTATAAACATTTTAATCTAACAGACGTGCTTATACTGGGTTGCAGTCCTTGCTAGCATACATCCAGCCTTAGATCCCAGTGGACTTGATATGTGGCTATATCAACTATATTTCATACGATGCAAATTTGAAAGCTTCCCCTTTTCAATGTTTTCTAATACCAAGGTAAGTTCTTTGTTCTGCATTGACACACCTGATTTAATTTACATCTTTCATATTCCACTTTGTCATATTTCTGCTAGTAATAGTAATTTGAGAAGCAGCTTCAGACCTCCCTTTAAGCAAATTTCAATGTGTCTTCTTCCACAGTTACTAGAACTGTACTGGAATGTACAAAACATCTCTTTTGATGTTCTGGGAAATTCAGAATGAAAGGCTAGAAATAGGAAAAGCAGTGGGGAAAAAAATTGTAAAATAGAATGACTTTTTGAACTCCCAGCTTGAAAATTTTGTGCATACAGTATTTTGTATAACCTAGTATACATCTGTATACTCTGCAGGATTGAAATACGTGTGTGTTGGTGATAATCTGTGTGTTTACCAGAAAGAGTATAAAGCTTCCGTAATAGGAGCGTAAGTATATGAGGAGGTTGAGCTTGGAGTTTTTGCACAATATTTCCTTGCTCTCCATTCCTGTGAAGGAAAGAGGAGTAATTGTAACATAGAAATAAATAAAAATAGATATTGGCATAAGGAGAACTGCAGTATATGAAGAAGGAGTGTCATATTGATATAGCTGAAAGGCTTATCCTTATCTTCTCATCTCCAGCTTCCAATCTCATGCCAGGCTATTCCAGACAACACTGCAATCTAGCCCTAGTACTTGGCTTTGTGTATGATTCCTCAACCAGACAAGTTCTTATTGCCTGATAATTAGAGATGGGAATGGTTAAAGGAGGCACCTCATTCCGTAGAGGCAGTTCCAGCACCATTGGGATTTGTGATTAAAGCCAAAAACTTAGGTGTGCATTGCAGTTCCTCATGCAAACACTCAGGTTCAATACTGTAGCTGATAACCATTCCTTTCCATGGCTCTTGTTGTCTAGTGACCTTTATAGTCTTAATTCCAAGGGAAACAATGGTTAGGATAACTCAAGTCATGTGTGTGTGTAGTTCCTGTTACTGTTTGATTTTATAGTTTTGGCTTGTACAGATTGATTTCTTCTGCTGGAGTTCTCCCCAAGAAGTCTTATTGATTATTTGCAAGTGAGACAGAGAAAAGCCACCCTTTATGAGCCAAATAAGAGCTCCCGTATTTTAAGAAGCTTAACTTTGTAAGAGTCTGAATTTTGGAACTCAAGATCATCTCGAGATAAAAATTTAAAATTACATGCAGCTCTTTTCTTTGTACTTGATGTGCCAGTAACTTGGGATATTGTTTAGAGGCACTATGTTTCTGTTCAGTCTCACACCAATGGAGGGGTGCCCCCGGAGCTCTCTGCAAACAGTTCCTTCCCAGAGGCATTGCCTGCGAGAGGTGAGGCATTGCAAGTTGGTCCTTCCTCTCAGATCTCAGGTGCAGAAAGGTTCAACTTTCATCTTCTTAGGATTGCCTTTCCCTCAGAAAGAAAGGCAAGTCCTTTATTGATGTTACGTTCAATGTCCAGTCCAAGGCAAAATGTGGATTCAGAATTGTGGATTTCACTACATAAAATTGTTTTGACTCCCAAGAAAAGCAAAATCCCTTTTCTAGAAAAGCCATCAGTAGGTCAGAGAGCAAGGAGCAACATCTATTAGGCAATAGATATAATGCTGTTAGCTCTAATTGGATTTGTGTAATAGCTGTTAATGCTGAATGATGAAAGTCAAATATAATTTTGGCTCAATTTATATAAAAAAATTTATATTTTATGTAAAGATGGATTAGGAGTGTACCAAAAAGTGGTGTATGGCAATTTGGCTGATAACTGTCACAGAGCATAATTCTTACAATATTTCAAATAGAAAGCTTAACTCTTGGATACTTTCAAAAACAAATGTAAGATGTCAGAGATATTCTAACTAATCTTGCATGTTCTTGGCTGTTCAATGTGATTAATCTAAGCAGTAATAAATTGGTAGTGCTAAACATGTTCTTGGTAGAAAAAAACCTCAACATTAAATGCTAAGCAGTCAGGCAATTTTCAGTATTTCATATAATTTCAAAACAGCTGTCTTAAAAAACAGCTATCTTGTCATGGCATTGTGTCACCACAAGGCTTTTAAAATTAATGTAGTTCTTTTTGACGAAAAGTGGTTTTGCATACCAAACTTAACAAAACCTCTTTCCATTTTAAATTAAAAAACAAAACAAGAAGAACCAAACTGGAACCAGACCAAACCATCAAGCACAAAACACCTCTGTCAGATTGCAACTCTGAAAGCCTTGAAAGGGCTGTGACTAATTTTAGAGAAGCCCACCTTGAATTTCACTCACCTTGTTTGTTTCAGGCCAGGATTGGTTGCTCAGAATTAATAGAAAACATACCTACAATAGCTTTTTTCTGCTGGAGTCCATCAAGCAAATGTGTTTGCAGCAGGGCATGATGGAGGTGGTGGGAGCTCTACTTTGTACTTGGGAACTTTCCACTCAGAGGGAAGAAAATTCAGTTTATTTTATTTTGTACAAGTTAGCAAAAAGGAAAGGGCCTCCAGCTGTCCCCTAACAAGCCTTCGATGGACTGGGAAGACTTTCTGAGGCTGGGTATTTCTGAACTGAGTCTGAAATGTCTTTTGACCAATATTCTCTTTAGAGGTGTTTTTTGCAAGTTAGGACATGGTTTGGATAGATAGCGGCAAGGCTTCACATGGAGGAGGAGAGCCTGTCAGGGCAAGCCATAGCTTCAGTCCCACTTCCATATCTCCTATTCTCCAGGCTGTATTTCCACGCACACTCTTTGATGACATTACCTCCTCAGGCTCACCTGTTTCCAGTGGCAGCCTGCCCATTTCTGGAAAAACAAACCCCACGTGCCCCAGTCTCATCCTTCTCCCGCCTTTCCTCACCTCTTGCCTCAAGCTTTTCCATCTGCTCCGCCACCTGCTTTTCATGCAGTCTTACGTTTGCCTTTCTGTCCCCGTCTTTCTTCCCCGTGTGCCCCCTCTGAACAGGCTGAGATGGAAGTGACGGGCTCCTCTTGTGGGAGAGCAGAGTGTGCTTTGTGGTTAGCTCTCAAGAGCTGCTATGACTCAAACAGGAAATCACCTCTGTGCTCCTCCCCACATTCCCACCAGTGCCATTCGAGTCAAAGGGTTTCACTAACCTGACTTCATACCCAGCAACACCAGAGTTCCAGCAACCCATCAGGAGAAACGCACCTGGGCTGTAATGGCTCCTATGTAATCCTCCTCCTCCTCCTCCTCTTTCTCCTCCTGCTCTTCCTCATTGTTTCGGTCTGCTGGGTCCAAATAAAAAAGAATCTGCACAGAGAAAAGCTTTCAGGATCACTTAATTTTTGAAAAGTTTACTCATTTGTTTAAATTGTTGCTAAGATGATGTGTAAGTAATACTTTTGCTAAAGTGTATTCCTGACTTTGCTGGATTTCCCTTCCTCTGTGTAACTTACGCTCTCCAATTTTGGCTCAGTCTCCCTGTTTACCACTCGGTGCACTCCCTTGCATTCCTGCAATGGCCAGTGCTGACTTGTCTGGAGCTGGAGATGTGCCAGAAAAGACAGCCCCAACATTCTGCTTCTGAACACAATGCTAAATGGACATTTGCTTTGATTATGAACATTTTTATTTTTATGGTATACTTAGACATGTTTCAGGGACGATTTTTCACTGAGAACAACATAACAATCAAAACAGGTGAGCTGGAGGAAGAAAAGAGAGAAAAAATGCCTCAAAAAGAGCAACAGCATAGAAGGAGCAAACAAGATGTCATAGGAATATGATGGAAGTCACCCAAAGCTGAACTGAAAGACTAAAGAAAGAGCAGTGGCTTAGAGCATTCATTGCCAGAACCAGTGTATCCTAGATTGTTCCTTAATTGTTTGATGCTTCCCTGGTGGGTCTAAACTACCAGTGGGAAAAGGTAAATCAGGGACAGGTAAATCAGCCTGTTTGAAAATCTGTCCCCCCTCTGAGGTGTGTAAGTGGGGGGTTCAATCCATGGCCTTGAAGTGGCAGCTGCAAATGCCAAGGCACAGCCGTCGTGATGCCCACAAATTTGGTACCCAGCACAAAGGTTTCCCTTACATTGGAGGTGCTCCCAAGGGCCACTTTTTATAAGAAAATACGACCACAATTGAAGCCAAAGTCTCTGCTATTGTCAGAAAAGCAGTTCCTCTTTTGAATTCTGAGATGTAGGGGAGGAGTTACTGACTTTTACTTCCGTGGTAGCAAGACTATTGCAGTTAGGCTCATCTTTCTATCTTAATGCTTTCCACATCATTCACTGTCTTAAATTGTATCTTATAGTTGTCTAGAAGGTTCTGTGATCTTCTTTGTTGCTGTGTTTGGATAATTTGGTGTTTGCGTCTCTGTGCTGTGCCACAGTAAAATACAGCAGTGATCGCTCCCCTCGAGAGGGCTACAGTAAACAATAGTGGTCACACAGGAGGCACTTGAGTACCAATAGCTCAGCTTTCAGTGGGTCCTCTGCCTTTTCCCCACCCCAAAATTTTTGCCACTGCACAGAAAAAATAATCTGGACTCTTCTGTATTTATATATTTTTATGCTTTTCAGCTGCTGGGTTACCCAACTGAAGTGCAAAGCTAAATTCTGTTTAGAGCCAGAGGACATGGGTAGCTGACATTAAACATAGCTGTTTGTCACCAAGACAGGTAGGGGGACCTCCTAGCAGGTAAAACACAGATGCATTGAATAGGTAATGATTGTAACATGGAAATTATATGTATGTATCCTTGTGTCTGTATGTATGTGTCTGTGCATGTGTAGATAGATGGATTTGGCTATAATCAGACCTGAGCTTTGAACAGTACTGACTTGAGCAGGGCATGTACTTGGCAGGGAGTTCTGTGTGATTAAAACCGACCAGGTTTTTAAACCTAGCTGGTGATTTCATAAAGAGAAGATGAAGCACCTGCCATGCAGACTTTTACTCATGTGAATATTCTCACTGACGCCAATGGGGTTTTTCACTCACATGCAAAGGTGCTCTCAGGCTAAGTCACTCTGTTTTGGAAAGTCTCACTATAGCTTATTCTAAGATCAGGACTTGGCTATTCCTTGTGGTGGTGAAGTTTGCAAGCCTATATTATTACTTTATTTCCAGTCCAGGTTTCAGTCATGAAGATGTAAACAATGATATTACTCAAGGTTTGATTTACAGCCTTTCCAAAGACAGCAGTAAGGGTTCCATTTTTCCCATACAATAAATAAATGAAGTTACTTAATTATACTGGAAAGTGAATGACAGCCATTGCTTGCAATCAGTGTGGCAGACTAAACCTAGAAAAGAAACATAAGTGTCTGATTTCTGCTCCTAGGCCAGTACAAACTGAAAATGCTCTATGTGGCACCCATGCCATTAATCCCAATAAATGGAAATAAAATCAGAATATAACTGGATGCAATGTGCTTGAAAACTAGAAACTGAAAGACTGAAGACAAATTAGAAGACTATGTTGCATATACTTGAATCCTTTCTTGCCTGATAACCATGGAACATTTAAACTCTATGTATGATTATTATCTACACATGCCTCCTGATACTATTGATCATCAAATAGACATGAAGGAATTTATCCTTAACTCTTCCTGGAGACATAGGGGAGAATGGTAGCTTTATTCTTGTTTTACGTGTGCAGAATAGTGGTATAACTAACTTGCACAATTCATTGTAAGAGCAAGAGCCCTTTAGTAAAGGGGCAAAACCAGAAATAGAAACTAAATCTATGTTTTTGCACCTCGTGGAAAGTTAACGGTCTCAGTCCCTCTGCCTTCCAAATCTCACTGAGCTGGGGTTGGTGGGAGCACACCAGCAGTGTTGTGATGCTTTAGATCTCATAAAGATACAGTCTGGCTTCTGCATGCTGAGATTGGCTCCTCTGCTGCAGTCAGTGTTTCTGTTTTGAAACTTCATTTACCACAGCAGAAACCACACTGGGAGGAGGGAAATTAAAAATTTTTTAAAAATGTTTCACGCGTTAATAGTTTAAAAGTATTTTAATGTAACAGCCAAATGCATGACTCTTGCTACTTTAAAATGTGCTTGAGGAATATAAATGCTTTAAGATAAGGGTGGACAAATGTGGAAAGGTACAGGCATGCAACTTCCTCAGCTTTCCTGGGCAGCTTAATCTTTACATTTAGATTCACTTAAAGCAATTGCAGAGGACATTTATTTTGTGGAAGTAAAAACCTTTGATTTTCTAAATTCTGTATTCTCCTACTTGGAAGCAAGTGTTAGAATAAGACAAATTCCTGAAGAATCCCTTTTGCTGCTTTTATATCCCCTGGCACCCTGGAACTTTTTTTATGTTGCTACAACCAAGTCTATAGTTTGAGCTCTTACAGATTTACTGTCATGGGACATTTCTGCATCCAAGTGTCAAGGAAATGGGATTTTCTACTTTTTGTAAATAGATAAGCTTGCCCTAAGGACTATACCTGACAGAACTTGTTCTCTGACTATAAAATGGAAGCCACTGAACACTATCTAAGTGCTGGAGATAAAAGAGAGCAACATTAGAAATACTTTCCATAAACAGTGTTGTGATCTGAAGATACAGATGCACGCATATACCAGTACAGCATTATTGAGCAGCTAGAGGCATGGAAAACCAAGTTTGCACAGAGACAGTTTGAAGTAACAGGTCTCTACAGAACTTCAAGGAGATTGTTTTAATAAATGTATTGAAGAGGAAAAAGCTTTTAGTCTTTGGCTCAAAGACGGATAGAAATCTGCACGTTAATCAGGAAAATGGTGGTGACTTTTACTTACAAAAGCAACTATATGTTACATATATAGGAGGATGAACATTATTGCTCTTGTAATAATGTGAAATATACTACGAAAATACCCTAAGGTCTGCTTACAGTAGTAACAGCCCAAGGACTATTAATTTGAACAGGTTCTCACTGTTTATGTTGATACAGATTTTATTTCTCCCTTTCTTTGTCTTATTTTGTTATCTCAAGAACCAGAATTGCATTCCTGGAGGAGGAGATTAAAGGGTTTTGAACAGTCTTGAAAAACCACAGAGTCACTTTTTCTCTTCACCATTATGCTCCTGTGGCTACATGCAATGGGAAGCTCCCTCCTGGCAGTGGCAGCTTCAGGGCTGGTCTCAGGGTTGCTCCCCCCAGAGCAAGGCAGAAGTAGCTGGGGCTTGAGTCATAACTTTGAACTTGGGATTCTTCCCCTGGGCCCACAGGCTTCGTTTTGCAAGCAATTTAGCAATGCGGTCACCTTCGTGACATTTATTAGATTAGAAGTGGGTATTAGAAAGATCTGAAACTGTGTTCTTAAGATATCCAAATTTGCCTATTTATTAATTTCAAAAGCTGATGCAATGAACAGCAAGTTAGATGCGTGACCTTACAGTAGATATTTGCTTTTGTCTTTCTGGAGAATCAAAAGGGATGGTCAAATGACACTGCAGCTATTGTGATCATCCAATCCAATTCTCCAGAGTAAAGTCATGCTTCAGCTTGTAAAGCTGTATTTGCAGTAAACTTTGTGTGTCTTTTTTTAAAGAAACCCTAAAAGACCTGGTTTGCCTTTTAAAAATACACTCAGCTACAAGAAGATTCTAGTGAAGTATTAAGGATATTTTTTAAATTTTCAGTGTTTTGATTTTTCTAATTTTTCTGATATTCAAATACAGTAGCAATTTTCACAATGTATGTCTCTTCTAGGCCAATCTTTTCTAGTTTTAGCTTCCAGTCCTGAATATTTCCATGCCTGTCATAAATGGCAAAGCCATTTTTGCTAGAGAAAAAACACACTGGGAAAGATGGAATTTGAGACTGCACTAGGTAGAGACACCTGTAAAAAAATTGATTTTCCGTAGCCAACCACATTGCACTTTGAATGCTAAAAAAGGTAGAATTTATGGCCTTTTTAAAAATAACTCTCTCTTTTGGCTACTTTGGGAGTGTCTGTATTTGCTGATTCTTAGTGCATGTTGTTCCTTTCTTATTTTCTTTCTCAGGAGAGTTGTATTGTTCTTTGCCTAACCCCAGGAATGTCCATTTTGAATCTATAAATATGAAGAATGTCCTTCACTGGTCAGCACCAGAAGGCACAGGTGATGGAGTATTCTACAAGGTGAAGTATGCAGTGTAAGTTGACTTGTTTATTTTAATGTGAATTTAAGGAGCAGGAGCTTCTGAGCAAATTCAAACAGGAATTTTCCAAGAAAATCTTGGTTTGTTCTACAGTGTATAAAGAGCTGGTCAGTGCCAAGGCATTGTTGGTAGCAAATATATGGCCTTTTTTTCAACTAGAAGGGTTTTGAAGTTCATTGCATGAAAGTTGAGGCTTTCTTTTAAACAAGAAAATGAGGCATCAGGCAGGAACGAGTAATCTCCTGTCATTAATCTTGGAGACCCTGAGCATCATTGGTGTCCATATTTGAGGATGAGTCACTGACCATTCTGACTGAACTCTTTGTTTCCATATAAATAGTTATCCTGTCTCTGTGTGTTTAGAATTTAAACTAAAACTGTGGCAAAGCTTGACTTAGATTGGTATCACTAATACCCCAGTTAGTTTCATCTGGCTTCTTCTGGATAGGGCCTACTCTAATTTATTTTTCATTAAAAACTTGTGGAAGTCTTGTGCTTTGTCTCAGCTGAAGCTGGGATTCCTTGAAATTTCAGATTTCTGCTAAACACAGAAACTGTCTTTTCAGCTATAATAAAGCAGAGAAAATTATATTATGAGGTGACTAATATAAGGGAAATAGCTTTTGTACAGATCCTTTCTCTTTCTTTTCAATATAGATATGGTGTTGGCAAATGGATTAGAAAGCCAGAATGCAGGAATATAAACAGGACATGGTGTGACCTCTCCAGTGAGACCTCTGACTACGAAGAACAATACTATGCAAGCGTTAAAGCATTCCTAAATGGGACATGCTCTGACTGGATGGAGACCACACGATTCAACCCTCTAACAGACAGTAAGGAGAGCTAAGCAGCCAGATGTTCAATGGCCTTGATTAATAATAGGTGCTCAGAATGCACCTGCCTTCACAGTGTATTATATTTTAAGTTTAGCATGAAGTTACATTTTCTTGCAGTTGTTTCACATTTATTATTTTATTCTGCTTTTGACAGAAGTAACTGAAATAATAAAATTGGAATTAGGAGATAGATATAGATATAGATATAGATATAGATATAGATATAGATATAGATATAGATATAGATATAGATATAGATATAGATATAGATATAGATATAGATATAGATATAGATATAGTCTGGTGTATACTGAATTCTTTCTAAGGCTATGGTAAAGCCTTACTCAAGGCAAATAAAATCTGTGGCACACTGACAGTATAAATAACTCTGATTTTGAAAAGGCTTTGTTAAACCAATCAGTAAGCACACTCCAGAGCCCAATATTTCTTATCTGTGCCAGATAATCTAAGAACATACTGATAATTCAGCCTATTTTGGTAAATTGAGTTTCAAGGTTGTTTATCCTGTAAAGTCACAGGAATCCCTTGGCAAAATTACAAGTCAGTATTCACTTTCTTGCTGTAAAGATCCTCTTAGTTATCTGATCAAATAATTTTCTATCAATATAAATAAATTGTTCAAAGCTCTACTTAGACTCATCCAAGCACTGCAAAAATGTAGTATGATCAATTCGTTGAAACTGGTCAAACCAGTGTTCCTCTGCTGAATTTGACTGCTTTTTGTGCATGTTCATTTTTCCAGCTAAAATAGATCCACCCATGGTAAGTGTATCTTCTACTGACAGATCTATTTCAATCATTTTGACTGCTCCTGAGAAGTGGAAGAGAAGTCCTGAGGAAGAATCCATCTCTCTACTTCAAGTGTATCCTGGCCTACAGTACAACGTGTCTGTCCTCAACAAGAAAACAAAGAAGCGGGTAAGCTTCTTTGACAAAGCTGTAGAACTGCTCCTGTTAAATCTGTGCTCTGTGCTTCTTGAAATGCCAAGGTTAACAAACATGTAGTAGACAAAAGTGGTTTCATGTTTCAGTTGGTTGTGTTTGTTTGTTTGTTTGTTTGGGTTTTTTTGTTTGGATGGTTTGTTGAGGGTTTTTTCACAAAGGTGCAGGAAATACAGCAATTACTTTACACTGGACTCAAAGGTCTACATAAATCCTGATACCTTAAGGCTCCTATCTTTTCCAGAACATCCCAGTTTGAAATATTTTGTGGATCCTTACCATATGTCTGTCATCAGTTTGTGTGTCAGGACAGGGCTGGAGTGATGCTTTAGCTCTGTTGCAATATCGGCACAAGAATGTAGGCCAGTAGTGGCCAGTGGTCCTGCTTCATATGAAGTATGAAATTGTTCAGTGGTGGTGCAAGAATCTTTGATTGGAAGAGAAAATAATCAGAGAGGATGTGACTTAACAAGTCACGTGAATGTTGATTTGGAAGAAAAGGATGCAGATGGCAGCTCTCATGGAGCTCACAGAGTATCAATCTTTCTAGAAAATGTGTATGCTCTTGACCTTTCTGTACCTCAGGAGTTAAAAGGGGGAAAAATATTTTTAATGTCTTCCAGTGGTTCTTCTCTATCAGCAACAACACCTTGGTCGTGCCCTGGTTAGAACCTGGAACAGTTTATTGTGTCAGTGCACAGATACATGTCACCACACCAGTTTTGGACAGTGGCTTTTCCAAAGAACATTGCGTTACTACATTGAAAGGTATGTGTGAAGTGGCAAATTGAAAAAAAAAAAAAAGAAGATGCAAGTTAGAAAAAATCATGGTGATTGAATTTGTGAGTTTTTTATCTATCTATTTTGAGAGTGATAATGGTTTCTCCCTTCTCTGTGCCTTTGAACCAATGAAAAAAACTTTCCCTCTAATAGAGCACAGCTGAGACTGACTGGAAGGTACACCAATACCTCTGAAGAAAAGTATCTGCATTCTATGAGTTTTAGTGCATGGAGAATGTTTTTTCTCCTTGAATGTAGTTTGGGAGTGGCAGAGCTGGGTCAGTCTGAAGTTAGCAACAGGAGAACCTAAGGGAAATGTTACTTCATTTAAGAATTTAATTTATCATTTAGACAATAATAATAATTGTCCTTTAACTCAATTTTTTTTTTCATTTCCTGCAAATTCCTTGTTTATCTAAAATATTTGCATTCTGTATCCAAAATGCCATGTGGTGGATGCACATGTTATGTCTACATACATTAAAAAGTTGCTTGTAACAATGAAAACTTTTGTTATATTAACAGATAAAACAGAAGATGAGGCTATAACAATCACATTTGGATGTATTATGCCTACCACACTGGCTCTTCTTTTTATTTCTGTGGCATGCTATTGTGTGCACAAGTATATTCACGTTCACAAACAAAAGCATCCAACAAACCTGGTAAGTGTCTTCTGTTGCAGGAGGTCACTGTCAACCTTGGCACACAGCAGAGCTGTGTGTTCTCCAGGGTCCAAGCAGGCTTGGAGGAAACTGTGGCTAGCTCCAAATAAAAGCTCTAGCTGCCACTGAGATCAAGAGAAGAAAACCACATCATGGGTTATTAAATGCAAGAAAAAGAGAGTAATCAGGTTTGCAATAATCAGAACAGAGATGTTGCTTTGGGAGGAGTCATTGCCTTAAGCAAGGTCTGAGGTGCGCTAGGCCAGGTCTGCCAGGATGTTAGAACTCCTTAAATTTACCTACGATGAAGCACTGTGTAAAGTCAGTTGAACAAAAGTTATTAATTTGTTGAATTCAGAAACAAGAAGGGAAGACAATTAAGCAGTACAGAAACACCATGATGTTTTCTGGGACTATTACTGGGTATTACCAGATTTTTCCACTTAATTGTGAAGAATTTAACACACGTGCCTCATACAGATAACTTAACCTGGATTTCAAGAATACTTTGAAATACTGCCATTTCCTAACACCCAAAAATGTATAAACAAACACATTCTGTCATTTAGATAGCCCAAATACACTTTTTGCAAAAAATTGTTATCAAATTTCTTAGTGCTGCAAAGTTTGTTGATTTTTAGAAAGAACATGTACAATCTATGAAGTGTTAGTGGTTTCCAGCTCATGAGCTCAACAGAACTTTCTCACAGGTATCTTTAAGCAAGTTGCTCAACCATAAACATGCAATTATAATAATGAATGAAGACTTCTGTGTTAATCCAATCTGCGTGACACCGTGGGATGGGAGGTGCAAGGGAGTTGGTTTCAACCTGCTGATCTTGCTGAAGAAGATTAGAGAAGTGCAGAGGTGACAGGAGAAATATTCACGGAGGGACTGTAAGTTCAGAAGGCTCAGAAGGTCTGGAGCAGCTACTGCTGCAGTGTGTTCAGATGTGCACAGAAACAGCTGCACTTGATGAGACACTGGTTTTATTACAGAACTCTGGAATCACAGAGTGGATTGGGTTGGTAGGGGCCTTCAAAGGTATCTAGTTCAACCATTCTGACATGGGCAAGGACATCTGCCACTAGATCAGGTTGCTTAAAGCTCCATCCAGCCTGACTTGAAGCACTTGCACTTATGGGACATCCACAGCTTCTTGGGAAACGTATTCCAGTGTCTCATCACACTCACAGTAAAGAATTTATTCCTTATATTCAGTCTAAGCGAACCCTCTTCCATTTTAAAACTATTGTCCCTTGTCACCAGAGACCCTAGTAAAAAGCCTGTCTCTGTCTTACTTTTTATGATTTGTTCCTGGGATGCAGGTCACAGTGTGGGCAGATAGCTTGGTCCCTTGGGGAGCTTACAGGACAGAACTCTTTAAAGTCCAAGAGCATGAAAATTTCCACTTAGTAGCAGACAAAACTCCTAACTCCAAGCGTTTTTTTTTTTTTCTAATAAAGATGTAGTTTGAATGTTGGAAATTTTTTTACGTTCATTGCACTTTTTAATGACCATCATGGAGTTTCAATTTTATTTCTCCACCTCTGGATTCAGTCAATGTTAAGGTAACAAATGAATATAGACCTGGTATGTTAATAATGCTCTCTGGCTTTCCTAACATACAGACTGTTCCACATGTGCACCCTGTGAGCCTCGGGGGACATGGAATAAACTGTTTGTTTTGGTCCAGCAGTCCTGGCCTGTGCAACTTTTCAGACTACTTGGTTCATCCATTAGTGGTCATAGTCTTCCATTTAAGCTTGAAAGCACTGAAATGCTCCTTCTGGTTGTTTTTCCTATTCACTCTTCCAGTGCACACACAATGTCGATTCCTATCAAAAATTTTACTAGTTTCAGAAAGATCCCTATTGTTCAATTTGATGATTTTGCACAGAGTCACAAAAGTAACCTTTGGCAGATTGCACAGTGCAGGCTCTGTAAACCGTGCTTCAACCTGATGTGTAGCTCCCTCTCTGAAAGGAAACCTGGTATTATTTTAACTCTGTAAGTTATACATTAACATGTTACCTGACCCTGCTTGTGGGAACTGGTTAAAAGGAGTGGAATAGATTCAGTAATCTTTGGTCCAAGAACAAAAACTGATGTTTTCTCTGAAGTCACATGAGTTTATGCCAGTTTGGAAACAAATGGGGAAGGGGAGGAAAGGAATATTAAAACTGGTTGTAATATAGTTTTACTTTAGATAGAATAAAAAAACCAAGAGAATATTGACACTCTTGAATGTTTATATGATGAACTTTCATATTCCTTAAGTTGAAATAACCTCCTAATAAGGTCTAACCTAGCCTTATATTTTAAAAATAAAAGATGGTATAAGAAGCAGCAAGATGGTATTTTTATTATATTTAACTCAAAATATTTCTTACTTTCTAGGTATGGCAGTGCACTGACAAATGCAAGGGACGGGTTTTCATACCAAGTGAAAAGATAGTGCTCAACCTTATCACTGTTCCTGGGGATGACTGTAAGGAATCCAGTCGTCTATCGGGAAGGAAAAGTCCCCATTATAACACTGTTTACAATGACGATGAAGGGGAGGATTTTCCTTCTAAGCAAGTGCTGAAAGAAAAATATTTGCTTGATATTTCACATGAAGAGATTTCACTCAAAGAAGATACTTTAGTGGAAGGAGACCAAACTGGAAACTGGGCATCTCCTGGCCGGTCTGGAACTCAGAACACTTGCAGAGATAAAAATGCAGGGGTTGTAGAGTATGAACATGATGTGAGGGCTGAAGACTTCAATCCTGGTCAGAAACCAGAAGAGAAGTTTTCTGCCCCTGGGGGGCTACAGGGTGAGAAACAGATTGCTTTGGAGGACTTGGTTGACATGGAAACAGGACAACCATATTCCCCCCAGCTAGAAATAAGGGTAGCAGACCTTTTTTTGGGACAGAAAACAGAGGAACTTAATTTGAAGGTGATTGATGCAGCAGATGAATTGCCAGATGAGACCCATATCGACTTCATGGACCTGGATACTGGAAAGTCTGGGCAGACATCCTATCATCAGTTGGAAAAAATCACAGAGGGCCTCTCAGAGAAAGAAGCTGTGCAGACCATATTAGTTGACTGGGATCCTCACAGTGGAAGGCTGTATATTCCTACTTTGTCCAGTGTTGAAAATCAGGTGTGTGAAGGAGTATTTAAGTGTGATGATCCTGACAAAGAAGGAATTTTACTCAGACTCTATGAGAAAGAAGTATCTGGTGAATCATCTGAGGACCAAGAAATGTATCTCCTGCAGTTCAAAGAACAGTGGGGACTTCATGTAGAAATGGAAGACTGAAAAGTAACTTTCTAAAATATTAAAAAATGCAAAATCATGTTTCTTTTGCCAAAGAGAGTGATAGGCTCAGGGGAACAGACATGTCTTAATGTTTCAAAGTTTTTGGAACCATCACAGTTGAACAATTTACTCATTTTATGTTATTTGTAGCAGTTTCCAGATGTGATATAAATTACTTTGGTATCAATCATAAATCTCTTGTGTAAAATATTATTGTTGTGATGTTATATTCTTTTTAAAAAAAAGAAAATAATTTAAAAATAAATAAAAAGAAAAAATATTTTTAAAGAAATATTTTTACAGAGGATGCTCCCACCTTGCAATTCCTGCAAAAACAAATTACCAGCATTTGAAAGCAGTTACTCTTAGGAGAAAAGACTGACCAAGCAAACCAAAAAAAAAAGAGAAAAATTGCAGCACAGAGGGGTTCAGTGAAATGGCTGTAAATGGGTGGACCATGTCTCACCCAGCCTTAAACACAGGCAGTAGAGCCTCTGTCTGCCTCCTGCCCTGCAAGTGTCTGCTCCTCTCCAGTGGCTTTGATGGCAGCGTGGCAGCACCAGCTCAGAGGGAGAGGTCTGCCCCGGACACTCCTTTGCTTCAGACACTTCACACTTGCTGTGCCACACCAAGAAAGTGTTCCTGCGGGCTTGCTTCTGTTGCCTGATGTCCTCACCAGCACTTCTGATGAAAGTTCACTTTTTCTTCATGTGATGTGATATTCAGGATAGCAAAACTACAGGACATTCTAGAAATTACTTACTAGGGCAGATGGCATTTTCCTTTTCAAAACTTGTCACTTTTTCACTTACTGAATCTTTTTTTCCCTTCTAGTACACCAAAAAACCTCACAGTAATGATTTGTTTGGGTTTGAACAACATAAGCAAAAAGAAAAAAAATTCTATACTGTTTTAAAATTTATATCTTCCAAACTAGTACATGGTTAGGTGTTTGGTTTTTTTTAAAGAAGGACCTTTACCTAAATGTTTTCTCTCAGCTGTTGATGTTGCTTGACCTTGGCGTTCTCTCTGACTGTTTGTCCTCTGAATTTTTCAATTGTAGTCATATACTTTAAAACCAGAAATTGCGTTAAAATATTTCTAATTTTTCTAATTTCAGCATTACAATATGCCAATGACTCCTTATCAGGAGGTAAAAAATTGTCCTCAGCTGCTTGTATAATAAAGGTATAGATCATGCAGCAGTGTTATACCTAGCTTACATAAACACACCTTTGTTCTTCAGGAGGATTACAGAGGTGAGTTATAGCTTAGTGTAAAAGAAGAAAATAGTTGGGAGATGTGAATTTTTGCTCCTAAAAAAACCAGTCATCCAAAATCTTTCTCAGTATTTCCTAAAGATTTCTTAACTAACCTCTCTGTGCATGAGCTTGTAATGTTCTTTTGCAATGTAGGGCCTCTAACTGGTAGGTAGGAAACAATTATTTACTTTTTTCCAGTAGTCCATTGAATTTTACCCAGTTACTGCTGCCCTGAGACCAATCACTTGTGTTCAGGATATACACATCTATGCATGTCCCTACATATGGACAGATAAAGATGGTTTAGCTCTGTAAATATATTTTGGTGTATGTCAACCCATATTTCTTGAAGAGGAAGGTATCCCTTATTTTGGGTGTGTATTTCCCCTGGCCTTATTTGCCAGCTGCTGTGTCTGCTGCTGCTTTTTCTGTTAGGTGAGCAAGCCTTGCACCAGTGGTTAAGGATAACTACTTATATTTAACATACCATAATCAAGTAACTGCTGATTAAAATTTGAAAACTTGGTTACTTATCCATACAATCTCACTTCATTAAGTTTTTTTGTGGTTGTAATCTTTCACTGCATCTTATCCTGTTCTGTTTTGGCTTTTTGCTTTTTGGTTGGTTTGGTAGGTTGGGTTCTTTTAAATTTTCAGTAACAATTAGGTTGCATAGTATTTATTTCCTCTACTACTTGAAAAGGCATCACCTTCCCTGTTAACAGTACTTGTGATTAAAGTGCAATATGCCGAGATTCTTGCAATAATTTTCATCATAATTTTATGCTTAAGAATATTGGTTAATTTTTAGACCAAAATATTTGTGATAGAAGTTTGCAGCACTTTCAGTGTTGCTCCCTCTTGATGAGAATTTGCATTAAATTCAGAACTGATACTAGATTATGCAAACAGTCCCTCATATTTATAAGATATACTTTGAAGTGTTCTCAGAATGATCATAGCAAAGAAAAAAAGCACTGGTGGAAAAGATGTTAATGAAGATAAGAACTTTCTTTTATATGCAAAAGAATTTTTCAAGTTAGCTAGTCAAGTTCTGGAATTGATGAAGCAGACATAATAGTGCTTATTTCCATCAATATACTACCAGTAAATTGTTGATGGCCTTTTGAAGATCCTCAAAGTTACACATATTTTCCCTAAAATCTTCTAATTATTTTAATCAAATGAATCTGATCAGACATGGTGCTTTCAGCAAACCAGTCAGCAAGGAGCAAAATGCTGCCATGTAAATTTGTAAAATAGTAGAGGGAAGAGCCAAGCAGAAAGAGCTGAGATGTTCCTACTCTTATTGCACTTTATTAAACTTTGCTTAGCTTAGTAGCTTACATTTAGTAGACTTAATGCAGCCAAAAGCAAGATCATATATCTAGAATCATACATCTAGACTACATATTATACTCAAACACAAGGTTACCTGAAGCTGGGAAATCAGTGATTTTGAAAATTATATGGGAGAGGAATAGAATGAAAAAGCAGTTTGTTGAGGACAATAGGATGTATATTTCTTGATTGTTATGGCAATAAAACAAGACCTTTAGCTGTGTTTACAGGCCTGATGTGACTACTACTGGAAAAAATGTCTCCAGTTTATAATATAAGTCATGAAGATGAAAGGCAAATGCTACTATAAAAGGCCATACTATAAAAGCAATGCACTTCAGAGCTTGAAAAACAGGAAACCTAGCTATCAAAATGAGATCTAATGATGAAACTGATAGCTAGGTGTGGGCACACAAAGTTTTGGAAAAGTAACTATAATTGTAAGTATGGTTTTGCTGCCTACTGCTTAGGCAGAGTGACAGGGGTGTTGAAGGAGAGACTGAAAGGGAGCTGAGTGCAAGATACCTGTGATCTGATGTAGAGCACCCCTGGAGAAGCTACTGCAGAATGAGAATGACCAGATGGAAAAGCCCAAATGCATGAGGCAAACATGCAGTATGAGTCACGTCTGGTGTGGTAAGGACTGCAGACAAAGGAGGTTAGCCAGGTGAGGGATCCATGATTACTCCCTGGTACATGATGCAAGATCACCTGTTACAGGAAGGATAGGGAAATAATCAACAGGGCTCCAGAGGTGGGGTCTGGAAAGAGCAGCTAACACCATTACTTAACACTGCTCTTCCTATGGATAGTAAGGAAGCTCCAGCAAAAGCCCTGAGAAACATTCTCTGGGTCTAGAAATTGCACAGTATGAAAACATCCTGAGCAAGGAAATACTTCAATTGACATTACTAACAAATACACAGAAACGTGTTTAATTTCTGCTGACTTCAAATGAAATTTCAAGTTATGCTTTAGGTCTTTGCTAAAACTGAGAGAATTCCTGAATTTGGGACTAACAAAATCTATCAAAGCATATAAAAACAAAAATAAGTCATGACTTCCATATGGTCTAACCTGCAAACCAGGCTTAACCAGACAGAATGATTGGGATGTGAAACAAGTGAAATTTAAAACAGAAGAGCAGCATGGTTTGAATATTTTAAAATATGGACAATTGACTGTTTACCAAGGCCTGTGAATATTCTCTAATGCCTGTTGGTCTTTCAAACAAGCTTGTTGTTTTTCAACAGTAATGCTAACAGCAGGTGACATTTCTTGCCTGGAATATGCTAAGTGGTACAATGATGTTCATACATTGTCAAGTCTTAAAATTTGATTAATCCTTTTTTTTTTCCCTCTTTAAATAAGAAATGTCTGCTCATCTCTATAGTGAAGTTAAAAAACACCAGTTACTCCAAGCACCATGGTTCTGAAGCTTTGATGTCTGATGTGATTCATTCTTGCAAAGTCAAAGATTTAAACCTGTTCAGACATTTCACATTGTCCACACCAAAATACCGAAGTTCTCCTTAAAAGGAAAACACAGCAACATGTCAAGATTTTTCTGCCTTGGTTTTGCATGTAGGTTTCAAGCTTGATCAGCCCAGGAGCACACAGCAGTAAGTGTAGGAAGTAATTTTCATGTTTAGTGCCACCTCTTAGAAGCCATCAAAATTTTTTTAGTTTGCACTGGCAGTGACAGTAAGCCAGCCACATAGTTTCTCACTGTCTTTTCTCTGGTTAAAAATTGAGAAAAAAAGAAAAAGAAAAAAGCAAACAAACAAAAAAGGAACAAAAATACTTCTGTTTTCTAATACCGCCAGAATCAGTTTAAATAAGACAGATTTTTCTGGCCTAAGTTAGGTTTTAAGAAGAGGACTTGCTCCTTAGCATCACACAGCTATGGAAAACCCTTACTTGCTGAGGGAAGACACACATTCCAATAGTGCTGCTTCAGCTCTCTGCTTTTGCCTTTATTTGGCTGGAGGAGCAATACCCTGCATTACAATATTTTTCAGTCACACTGTCCCTGCTCTGAAGGCCTCTTGTTTGCCACTGCTCTTTACAACAAGGCTGAGAAACCTGGAGGAGGAGAATTGTCCTAATTCTATATTATTGCAAGGTGACCTCCTAGCTCTCTCACACCTTACCTGTTACCTTGTCAAAGTTACAAGGATTTATTCATCCAAGTAGAAATCTAGCATGGCTGCTCACCTCTGGCAGCAGTTTCATCAAATGCTGTCTGCTAGCAGCCAAAATTGCTGCAATGACTCTCATGGCACCAGAACATTCTCATTTCACAGTAACTCACCCAGGCACTGGCTTTAGCAGCATCAGCTTGTGCTATAAACTCACATCATCAGCTCTGCCATCCAAAAACTGCCATTAAGAAACATCATGTTCCAGACCTCCACAGTAAGTCAGCAAGCAGTGTGGCCCAGCAGCAGGGCAGCAAACTGCTTTGGTTTTCTAAATTCTTGTGATTATGTCATTGAGAGTGCAGCAAAATGTTCAGCAACACTCCCTACTGAAAACAACGGGAGAACACCAAATAATACCTGGACCCTTCCAGTGTGATGGAAAGAGATCAAAACATTTAAGCATTTTCAACACTCCAGAGTATCATTTGCATATTTTAATTTTGCCTTGGTTTTTATTTCAAGCCCTTCAAGCATTTTATAGTAACCAAAGATATAGGAAGAGAAGTTGCTATTCCAGTTTTACAGACAGGGCAACTGATACATGGAAAGGCTAAAATGGATTGAAAACCATCATACAGTAAGTGTAGGTTGCAGGGCAGGAGACAACAGAATAAATGACACTTGCCAATGTAGTAACTGCTAAAGTCACAGCTCCCCTCAGCAATATAGCCCCATGGTGTGCAAGTTACTCCAAGCTGTTAGATGTTCAATGCTAGACACACTTCCAGTTTGGTTTAAATTAAAAATATTAAATTTTAAGGTTAAAGTTTAGTATGTGAACCAGCTGCAGAGTCCAGACCAACAAGAAGAACAGAAGTCTGACAAACCCAACCTTCAGGGCCAAGACAGCCAAAAGGATCTAAGTAAAACACATTCTAGGGAAGAAAATACAACAAGCCATGCCAGGCAGCCATTTTAAGATTAAGGCTTTAATCTCTGCTGTTCTGAGTGGGGTGAGCTCCAAATTGCCCCTATGCTGTCCCATTCTCTTCCACAGCCTCATTAATGTTGACACTAAAGTTGTTTTGCCTGATGTGGTTTGTGTGCTAGTTTATTTTGTAAAAGTTCTTTCTTCCAAGGACACTGGACCAGTGGAGTCGATGGTTTGGGAAAAGAGGACAGGCTTCAAGAATTAAAGAAAAAAAAAGAAACATCAGTTGGAGAGGTTTAAATACAGTCAATCTTGTCAGGGCACGGGATGAGAATGAAATGAAAGGCTCCTGTTTTACACAGCAATGTCATCAACCCCAACAGCACAGAAAAATCCCTGGGCATATTGGTGAGACTGTTTCTACACTTCTCCTTTGCTCTGGTCTGCAGATGACGCATGGGTTGAGGGAAGTGGTTCTGCTCTTACAAACTTCTTTCCTGGGCCGAGATGGGGCTCTCTTCACCAGTGTTCAGGTTTCTCAGTCATGCCTTTTCCAACTTGTGCCACCTTCCAGGCTTCTGGTATTTTAACCTCTGAATAGCCATTTCACTCTTCACCCAGTGCCCCTCCTGAATAACCTCTGCTCTGCAAACTCTCAAAGATAAAATTCCTTTCACTAATACTCTATTGGAAAGTGGTTTTATGTGTTTCTGAGTTTGCTTAATTATTCTCTGTGCAAAAGAAAAAGTTGTTAGACTATATCTGTACATCTATTTCTTGCCCTGTCTCTGAGAAAATGATGTTCTTTAGATTACCCCTTGCTCCTTGTAATGCAAACACCATCACATCTATAGAGATCAGAGGGACTCAGCCTGTGTAATATGATTTAGAGGCATGTTTACTCATCTCCCACTAGACTTAAAAACACAGTGTGCTCTATTTGTCTCCTTCTAAACTGACTTCCACAAAATAATTCTCCTGAAGTGAATGTGCTTAAGTTTTCCTATGCGGTCACAGAGACATTTTATTCTTTAAGCAGTTATCACATATTATATTCATCCAAGGAAAAGTATTTCATATTTACAATTAAATAGGTTTTTAAGATAAATCCTAAAAACTCTTGATGTGGACTTTTCCCTGGCATGCAAGATTGATCTTGCATATCTCACAGACTGCTGGAAACAAATGTCTGTTATTTACCCAAAATATGTATTATATCTTTATATGAGGATATAATACAAAGTTTAGAAACCTTCACAGAGCTTTCATGATCAACCTGAAATTTTAAACCCCTCCCAATTTCTTAGCTGTGGGAAAAGATGGGTAGCAGTCTGTTCTGCTGCTCAATGCTATTCTCTCTTTCCTCCTACACCCGCTCTCCCTGGGGCTCAAATTTTTAACCTGTAGCCAAAAAGCAGTCTGGCAGTAGGGCAGCAGTTATCAGTCAGAAAGGGAGTCAGCAACTGTCAACAGATAGCCAGCAAAAGCAACGTCGGCAGCACAATTGGTTGCAGTAAAGACAGCATTGCAAAAGAGCCGAGGAAAATAGTGAAAGATGTTTAAGGGTTACCTTCTGTTCTACTGAATCAGGAGTTTAGTCATGCTAAAGATGAGCACAGAGGCGTCTGCATACCCCGGGGCAACAGCAGGAGCTTTTTACTCTCTTCTTTTTGCTGGGAATTTGTTTCCTACTGGAAATAGCAATGCCTACATCCCAGCACAGACCTGCTAGCAACCTCATCATGCAGTAATGACAGCATTTGGCAACGGGCTCCAAATTAATTTCAGCTACAAGTTTCGCCTTTGCCTGAAGTGACACTCAAGCTCTTTCTGTAAGTAGTGCAAGCAAAGATACAAATAGGGAATAATAGGGGTAGTGACTGGAAATCTGACTTCTGCTCCTTTCTCTCAGTCTCTTGCTTGCAAAGAGATTTTATTGCAGCAGCTAAGAAAGGGCCTGAAGCAATGTCACCTGCAGCAATGTCAACCTCTCTGCTGAGCCTCTGGAACCAGCAGTGAACTGGTTTGTATGTTCCTGTACTACCGAGGAAGCAAAGGTTTGTCAGAAAACTGGATCTCATGGCTTATAATACATGAATGTGAACATGAACTGAGCAAACCTTCCAAATTTTCTTCTGCATTCATCTCTTGATGGCTAGTTTGCAATACCTTTGTGTGCCTTATATCATTAATTAAACATTAATTTACTTTCATTTATGTCTTTCTTGTATTTGCAACATCCATAATTTCCCATTGTAATCACAGATATTTAATCACGATTTTCATCTTTTGGGACAATTGTACTCCTAGATCATCCAAAACACTGATGTCAGAACTATCCAGTCTTGCAGCCCTTGTCAAAACAGTCCCACATCTCTGTAAATACATTCTGGTCCAACACACTGGGGTGTAGCAAGGCCATCACCTTTTACCTAATTAGTAAACACAATTGATCTGTGTGGCAAAGAGCAAAGGGTCTTGCTTCCATTAGGCAGACTAATAAATTTCTTATAAACAAGTCTCTCAGGAGGGACTGGTTCTACCTCACTTACACCACTTGCTTTAATAGAAACCTTTCCATAAGCAACTCAAGTTCAATCTAAGCATGCTTCTCAAATCCTCTCCATTTTCAAGATGCAGGTATGCTTATGGAGCAGAAAGTACTCCTGTTTTCCCAAGACTGCATCAATGCCAAGAACAGAAATAAGCTGGCCAAGGCTGATGACATAGAACAGCTAAGTTACAAACTTCTACAGCAGAACGCTGTGCAATATTATGTTGCAGCTGCCCTTAGGTCTCAATATTACAGGCTCTATTTTTCCTATTCTCCTGGCAGTGGTACCTTACTACAGCAGGTGTTTTACCCTGCTGCATGTGCCATGCTCTGTTTCCTCAAGCATTTTAAGGTTAACACCAGTTTTCATTTCAGAGTTAACCTCAAAGGAAATCTCAGCATAATCCTGACATTTTAGTGCTCTGAGATCTGTTGTGTGACCTGGCCACCTGAGCATGTAGGACATTCAAAAGAAGTCATTGCCAAATTGCCACCTTTCTTCTCAATGCCACATGAAAAATGTGTGAGAGAGAAATCCATGGCTTCTGCCAGGGCTGAGGAGTTTGAAAAGCAGAGTGGTCAGCACCCAAAATCCTGCGGTTGCATGAGCACTGGACACTCCTGCCAAGGACTGGAGTATTTGAAATAGAAATTGTACTTTCTCCCAGGGATGGGGCTTAAGTGCTACATTTGATGTAGTGCAGATAATAAACTGAACTGGAACTAAAGATTTTATTCTAAATGCCTGGAACACTCTGTAACAATTGATAATTTCCTGATAGTTCTGTGGCATTCAGCAGTGCAGAATCTCTCATTGCTAGGTTTCTTCACAATAACTATGATAGTTTTGAGGTCCATCCTGTAAGAGCAAAACCATCCCACCTATCCTCTGTAGGTGCAGTGATCATGTTACTACTGGCTCCGTTAAAAATTAGCATTTTGCTCATGGCTGATCCAGTGCCAAATATTCCAGTAAATAGCAATAATCAAAATCCATTAAGTCAATGGACCAGTTGTGGCTTGTTTTCCCTACCTTTTTATTGCTCTGTTTTTCATTAGTAAGAAGGCAGATCTGTTCCACATAACTTTGTTAACATTTATCTGAAAGCTATCTGCTATAGTGAGGCCATCAGAGTTCCTGGGAAATACAAATAAAGACCAAACCAAGCAACTTTATGGAGACTAGGTTTGTAAATTTGCTTATCTTCTAACTTCTGGTCACCATGACACAGGGCAGATGGCTAAGATTACTTCCAGTCTGATTTGATTACTACTTGTTTTTGTTTCTTCTGCAAGAGAACACATGAGACCCCACACTAAGCTAGCTGGAAAGAACCTTGTCCTAAAAGTCTCACCAAGCATATCTCATTACTCCATGATCAGGTGTGTTCTCCAATCCTAGTAGCAAAAAAAGTCAGTGTACATGGTTGAAATTCAGTTAAACCTGAAATATATAGCATAAATGTTATCTATTAAAATTAGAAATCTCATGGCAGCAAGCACAGTAGAAATACCAACATGTACCTTCCATCAGAGATGGAAAACTTAGCAGTTCAGATTCAGGACAGGGATTTAGCACTTAATCCTTAGGCTTGCAACACACTTCACTAGGGCTTCATGCAAACCAACCTCTTTTCTATTTCTGCCTCTATTACTCCATGTTTAGTATTTAGAAAGCTCCCCACACCCCTCTCAGCTTTGGTCTTCCTGGTGTAACACATGACAATATTCAGTTTCTGCCTCAGGCAGTTTTCATTCACTGAAGGAAGCAGGTGCATTCTGGCTGCCAAGACACATTGTACCTTTTTTACAACTAACCCCAGGAGCTGCAGGGGAAATCCGTTGATTCATTCTCTAAACCATGAAAACTGCTGGGCAGAAATGTGTCACACTGCTGTGTGGTGAGGCCAGGGCAGCACCTGAGACCTTGCTCTCAGGTTCATGAACACTCCAAGATGAGAAGTCCCTAACTTTCCAAAGCTCTTGTTTTCTCAGAGGGAGGGACTGGAGTTCACGCCCTCTGTGCCTTAGAGAAACCAGGGATGTTCAAATCTCTCCACACAGAGGGAAGCCTACCAAAGGAAGTTGTTCATTGAATATGAAAATCTTCACAAACAGAATAGGAAGTTAAAATCAATAAATGGATGGGCTAAATGGATAGACTAAGTCTGCTTTATCTTTTTAACGTTTTAAAGGTGTTGCCAGCAGTGCAAGAGCAAGTAGAGAGCCAGATACTTACCAGTCACAATTTCAAGGAGACCAGATGACTGAGAATTTCGTGACTATGAATTATGCTGAACCCCACTGTTCACTACCTTTTTTTCAGTTACTCAATTTCTGTGTCACTTGTCTAGGTTTTAAGTGTTTCAGAGCACAGTTCAGGCCCACGATGTTTCCTCTGCAGCTTGTCAGCAACACAAAAAGAACAAAAATGGCAATGGCAGATTCAGCATGAACCTTCTGGTCTATAATGAGCATATATATGGAGGCAAAAACTCACAGTGGGTGAAATCCACTTGGTGTTTTAGTATCTAAAAACATAAACCAAGTGGATGTCTCCCGGATAAATACATTACAATATATAATATAATATAAACCTAATAACATCATTTTAGAAGCCTAAACCAGACAGGCTGCTCTGAAGGAGCATGAGTGAAGCTGCTGCAGAAACCTGGAGCAATCTTGCCTTGTAACTAACCACAAATGAGCACACACACACTTCTCAGACTCCCTTTCATCGATTCACTTGTATTTCTTTCCAATTGAGACCTCTTTGGAAAGGCTACCTCGTGGTTTTGCATCCAGTGTCAAGGACGGCTTATAATCTTGCCTCATTTCCATTCATCAAAATCAGTGTCTCACACTAGATAGCCTTAGCTGGTTCATCTACCTGGGCAGTTGCATCAATGATGTGTCCAACATCCATGGGAATTTTCCTCTACAGGAAACCTCTCATTAGCAAGCTGAAGGGAAACCTTGGACACAGGCACCCAGCTGTTCACCCAGCAGTTTATCCATCTGCAAGCAGGCCAGCAGAAACTCGAGTCTGAGGACACGTTTGTATTCCGAGAGAAGAGTCATCTTTTATGGAGGAGAGGGGAATGAGCACTTTTGGACAAGCACTTGATGGATGGGGTGCAGAGGGCCTATGAGTTCAGAGGCCTCTGGTCACAATGCCACAAGCAGGACAGGGGCAGCCTTGGATTTCAGGACAAGTAAAAGTTAAAGGAATGATTTTTTTTCTCAACCACTCAGTAAATTCAGAACTAGAAGGATCCTAGAAGGATTATGTGCCCACTTGCAGAATAGAGATGGGCTTTGCTTCACTTGAGTTTTTACACTTTTCCCTAATCTTCCTGTGAGTTCAGTAAAGACTCAGTCAAAAACTGTTCATGGTGCAAAAGTAAATCCTGTCACCGACGACTTCTCCAAAGCAGAATGAAGCTTTATATGGGGAAATCTGTTAAGGGTGACATAGTACATGAAGAAGTACAGGTCAAAGAATCTGCAATATTAAGGACTTGGTGACTGCCAAGTCACCATTTTACAGTAAAGCCTGAAAACATCAAAAGTAGACATTTCTATTGCAAACCTGGACCCTAACCCTAAGCAGAGCAGTAAAAGCAGCCTTTTCCTAAGGCTGAGGGTCCCAGCACACGGGTGGTGCCAAGGAGCAAGGTGTGGTGGGAGCAATATTGTGGCAGTGCCGTGCTCCCCTTGGTATGCTTTTTTGTAGTTGCAGTGTCCCTGGAGCTCTAGACTTTGTGTTTTTCTTCAACCCTAATTTTAACTCTAAGCCTAAGCCCAAACACCTCTGAGACCTGGCATATATAACTACAAGAACTCCTGGCATACTTTTTCTTTTCTTATTTTCATTATCTGTGTGACTATCTTTCTCCAGGCTTCCCAACACCTTCCCTACCAGTGTGTTCAAGGGAACTTTTAAACCAGCGGTCAGCAGCTGGACTGACTTACCTGTCTAAACGCACAGGTAAATAACCTGTCCTGGGGCTGCACAGTTTCGTAAGCCAGGCTGATGGCAAGATTTTAGCTGGGATAACAGCTTTTTGCATTTCAGTACTTTGGTGTGCCAGTTGTTTAGGAGCAGATTAAGGCATTGAACCCATCAAACCCCTGGAACCCATTTGTCCCCTCCACACCTCTGCTGTGACGTGCAGAAAGTCCTGTTGGTGTTCCAGCAGTGTTGCACTTCCCCAGCTCCTGCAGGTGGGTGGGGAAGGATGAGGAGTTTCCTTTGCATTTTTTTCTTTAAGAAGGAGTTAATGTGGTTTTGCTTGCTGAAAGTCCTTGGTGTAGAGAATTCTCCATCAAATTGTGAAAAGTGATGGTGTTATTTTAGTATGTTCCCAAAACTAATATTTAGCTTGCTTAGGATGCCCTGTCAGGCACAAATAAACTCAGCCTCCGGTGCCTATCTAGAACATTTGCCACTGACAACTCTGTAGCACAAACGCGCTTTTCTCCCGATGAAGTTTCCCTTTTAAATTCCTTTCCTAATTTTAAGGCGGGGCTTGGCGCCGCCTGGCGGTCGCGGCGCGCCCAGCCGTGATTCCTTTTCCCCCAGCTTCCCGGTTATGTGAGTGAGCTCGTGTGATTTTTAACGCTCCACTTCAAAAGTTCTTAAATACAGCACCAGCTGTGCATCCTTCAAGTGAAATAAAATATGGTCTCCATGTCCTGGTTTCAGCTGGAATAGAGGTAATTTTCTTCCTAGGTGCTGGCACAGTGCTGTGTTTTGGATGTAAGATGAGATTGCTGCTAACACACGGATGTTGCTGAGCAGCGCTCACTCTAAGTCAAGGACTGCTCAGATTCCCATGGACTGCCACTAGGGAAGTGCACAAGAAGCTAGGGGGGACCATGGCCAGGACAGCAGATGGAAACTAGCCAAAGGGATATTCCATACAAAGGAACATCACGTCCAGTGTAAATCTGTGGGGAATTGGCAGGGAGGGACCAACTGCTGCCTGGGGATGGGCAAAGCACTTGCTGGTGGGTGGTGAGCAACGGTATTGTGTTTCTTGGGATTTGTATCTTTGTCTTCTTCTTATTACTATCATTATCATTATCATCATCATTATTATAATGTTTTACTTTGTTTCAATTATTAAACTGTCTAAACCCAGGAATTTTACGTTTTTCCCCCTGATTATCCTGCCATCCCACTGAAGGGACAGGGGGGACCAGTGGGCAGCTGTGTGGGACTTTGCTGTCAGTACCCCCAGTATACTGAGGTTAAACCACATCACTCCTGTTGCAGGTATTTTATTGTATGAATGTGTCTGGGTTCAAAAAATACATAGAGAGGGTATTTTTCTCTTTATTCTTTTCACAGAGAGGATTCTGTGACAAATATCATCCCATCAGCAACATTTTGGAAAGGGAAGTAGGTTAAATGAAGCTTTTAAAAGCCACCATCTCTGCCGAAAGTTACACACAGTAATCACCAAAACATGAGCTGAAGAACATATAGAAAGGCAGGCTCCATAAAGGAACATGTATTGTAGCTCTTTTTATCTGTCTAGAAGCTCCCCATGAGGCTCTTCTCTGAGGGTTATCCTGTCTTCCTTTTTCCAGATTGTGGAGGTGTAGCCTGAAATCTTCCTAGTAGTTCCATATGCAGTTGACTCTCACCATTTTCTCATTATTTCTGAAATGTACATTTCTCAATTTTGTAAGAAATAGTGAGAGCAAAGAAAAGTTCCAGAAAGATCTTAAGTGCAGGAACTCACTGTGTTGATTTATCCCCACCCTCCCCGCCAGTGTCCTGCCCCTTCTTAAAGTCACCTAAAACATTCATTCATGACACCAGCCCCAGAGTGGACTCCAGGCTCTGATTTGGTGCCCAAATTTGTTACTGAAGGAGTAGGGACAGTCAGATGTCTCAGGGAGTGCCAGAGCATCCAGTGCTCAAGGCAGAGAGCCCATCTTAAGTCACCAAGCCAAGCCACCAAGCAGGAATGTGCAGAGGGAAGTCTCATTCCTTTCTAGGGTGTCAGCACCTTGTGCCAAGTGAAAAGACAGGAAGCTCCTACACTCAGTACCCTGACCTCTGAAATAATACCTCTTGGAAACAGGTATTCACGGCAAGAAAGGCTCAGTCTTCTCCCAAGCAGGATCACTAGGTGGTGATGGATCATCAGGATATTTGAAAGGTTGGATCATTCACCCCAAAAGGGATCACAGAAATCAACCTCTTCCTCTGCCCAAGGAGGGATCCGAATCCATGTCAATTTCAATAACCCCCACACCAGGGGCTTTTGAGGCTATATAGCAACTCAAGAAGGAAGACATTCCACCTCTCTTGAAGTACATGAGAGGAAGTAATTGTGTCTTTCTTGTTGGCAATGGGAAGTCATTTTTACTTGTCTCTGCTCTCAATCCTAGTTATCTAATTTATTCACAAATGCAAATGCTACCTACACAGGAGAAAATGACACATCCTCTTCATGTCCTGTATGAGAACATTGCTGCAAGCATAAAATTTGTGGAGGCATCAGACTTGTCAGTATATATGAGACATTCTCAGTGTAGACAAATTGATAAAGCCCTTACCAGGATTTAGGGGGAAAAATTGATTTCTGGGATAAAGAGACAGAGACATAACTGAGATATATCTCCTGCCAAGAATCAGATGTTGCCAAATCTTATCTTTTTCACCTTCAAATAACCCAGTTCCACATATCCCAAAACTCCAGATACTGAAGAATTGTTTTCCCCAAATTGTTATTTTTTTCTTTCAAGAAAGGAATAGGAAGCATAGAAGACAAAGATGTTCCACAATAAAAGTTGTACAACAATGTAAAAAAATCCTCTATACTAGTATAGTTTGAGAGATTAGAAGTACTTGAAAAACTAGGCATAAACTCAGGAGTAATCCAAGGATGGAAGCAAACCTTCAGCTTCAGTGGTTACCAGTGAACACGATGTAGAACAGGATGAGCAGGTGGACACAATGTCTCAGGGGCATAGATATGCTAAAATGTAAATTGCTATCCCTGATTTGGAAACAGAATTTAATTACTGAGGGAGAAGAAAAAAAAGCTAGAAATGAGAACAAAGTTTCTCATAATTGGAGAGTTGAAGCTATGAAAATCTTTTCAATAGCAGCAAAGACCCCAAACCCCTTCATAAATTAATGAAGGGGTTCCAGGTTCATCTTTTTAAACCAGGGAACAGAGAGTCAACAAAATCCCTCAGAGGCTAATCACAACGATCCTTCTGTGGAACCAAAAATACTGTTAGAATACAAAAAAATTTCAGCCAGATCAAATAATAAGGCAGACAAAGCCAAATTTTTCTTCCAGTTCTTCAGATTTCACATTACATATGGGGTGAAGTTCCCAGTCTTGGCTGTAGTCTATAATTAATGCGTTTCCAGCAAGTTTTGGACCATCTCCTTATTTCCTGCATGGTCATATAGAGTCACGAGTCCTCAAAATGAGTGGGAACATTTTGTTACATCTTACTCAAAAATAGATGCTGACAGCAATCCTCCATGTCCTGTCCTACCACTCTTACAATGAGAAGCCCATAGTGCCAGACCATGAGGCTGCAAAGCCAGGGAAGCAGTAAAGTCTCACATGCAGGGATGAGGAGGATGCCTTTTCCGCAACGAGAGCTTCCTCATTCTGCCAAAGCAATGCCATAAAAACGCATTTGAAACAGAATTTTCCTTGCACTAGCACCAGGGCACTTAGCCAAAATGACTTTCTCTTAGCTTCTGTTCTGGTGCATCAGGAAAAGCAAATTATGGTGCTTGCATCTCTTTTTTCCCCACAGAAAATGGTAGAAAATGGGGGCTTTGTTCCTGGAAGGGCAAGTGTTCTTAAAGATAAAGCTGGTACTGCCCAAGCCCCTTGGAACACTTTCAGGTCACTGTAAACAAGCTGATCTTACTTTGAATCAATGGCTTGTGATTAATAAAATTTCAGCAGGTAGGAACACCATAGGCACAATGCCCATGTGAACGTTGTAGCAATCCTGCAGGGATAATAATACCAGAAATTTGTATTTTGTTTTGAGTTTATTTTCTTTTTAAAAATTATTAAATAAAAGCAAACCCTTTTACAGTGAAACCAAAATAATCAAGAGATCTGTCAAGACTTCTTGATTTTCTCTTTGAAGATAAATGGGGTGCTTTTATGGTCATATACAGTCTTCTGCTAGGTAACTTCAGCCCATTGGAGACACTGACAGTCTCTGAAAACACCCAAAGGGACAGGAGGCCAGCTTTAATCATTTGCAGATAATGCACTGTGCAACACAGAGAGACTGGGGAGAATAATTCTACATGAGAAGAAAGAAGTACTGTATTCCTTACAATTACCCATCTTCAAAGGAAATAAAGGCTTTGGTAGTATAAAAAAAAAAAGAGTGGTGCTGTAGTTATGCCATATTTGCTGTATCCTGTGTGAATTAATTTCATTCAAGTATGAACTGCGCTTATGGATTTCTAATTTATGTTACATCGCTGAACAATTTTCTATAGTGCCTTTTGAGCAGAACTTGGGGTTTTAGACAAATTGAATATTGTTCTCTCTTTCATGGAGATCATCTGGAGCTAGTCAGTGACGCAGTTTTTTATAGCCCTTTTAAAATTTCAACTTATTTTTAGAGTGTAGAACTTTTTATTTTTTTATTAGTTGGAGCCTATTCTTTTGCAGAGACACAATGTTTGAGAATTAACAAATGGCTTCACATAAACACTCAGGAAGGGTCAGAGACTGGGAAAGCTGTAGAGACTGTAGGCGAATCTGATGCTGGAGCACAGCACCACACTGCAATGCAATAGATTACACACATATCAGATTAAGTGGAAGAGTTACTTGCTGTTCCACACGCCTTTGCCATGCTTGTGGCTTTGGGAAGGGAAGGGAAGAGTTGGGAGCTGCATTTGCTGCAAATGCTGAAACAACAGCAAGACACAAAGGAATAAATTTGCTGTGCCATGATGGAGCAATACTGCTCCTTCCCTGGGCAGAGGACAACCATCTGCTGCCTCTCACAAAATGCAAGCCCTCCCTAGTGGGCTCCAATCTTTAAATTCCCAAATCCTCTGACTCTAAGGACTGGGAAGTAGAAATCTTAAGCCTGACCCCACTGAGGATTTTTTCCTCTCTCATGGACACCCCCAGACTGAGGACCACCGAGAGAGTCTCTGGAGAAGGCAGACTTGGTTTGTTTCTGACAGTCACTATCCCATCACTCTCCACCTACAGCATATGGTTTTCACATCCATTTTCACTTGCCTCTGGAGACTACATTGTTCCCTGCGGTAGAAACAGTTGTCTGTGACAAGGACAGCAAGTATACTGCCATAGGTGTCTGGGTAGCTACTTCTGTAAGTCTCATAGCATGCTCTCTGGAATCAGGAATTGCAGATTCCTGGTACCTGATATTTAAAAATAAATAAATTACAGAGGCACAGAAATCTGCCTCGACAGGGCTTTTGAGGCCAAATAAGTGAGTTGGGCAGTTCAGGAGAAGTGCAGGTCTGTTCACATGGTGCTACACCCATGAAAATCAATCCAAGTAATCCAGTGCTGTCACACATATCTGCCCCAGATGTCTCTGCACCTAAGGCAATCTGTACCTTTGATAATCTTCCAAAAAAAACAATAAGGAGATATTCAGAGTAAGTCGTTCACTAATCCCCAAAGCAGACCAACCCAGGAGCGTCCCACCCCAGTTTGTGGAGGAGGAACAAGAACTTCAAAGCCCTGCAGAAGGCTTTGGGCAAGGCAGTACCTGGTTTCCAGGCTCCCTGTTGCCTGGTGGAGCCCTCTGCCCCAAGGAGGGATGCAGGCCTGTGAGTGGCTCAGGAGAGCAATGGATGCCAAAATGCAGGAGCTGAGGAGTCTGGCTGCCATCACCACCTGCTAACAAATTAAACCCTAATTATCTGAGGATGCTGTTGTTTCAGCTCTTTTGTTCATTTGGTGCCCATGGTAATTTGTCTAAAGTTTGAAGTTTGCGATTTGGTAATTTTTGCATAGCTAAAGAGAATGAACCCAAGTCCTCTACATCCTGTAGCTCTCTTTCTGTGTTTAGTTACCCCAGAAACTCTATCTTCCAAATGTAGTTACTAGAGAGCCTCCTAAATACAAGAGATTTACAGTATGTCAGTACAGCACAGACTAGTACTTATTAGTGAAATTAGTTAAACATTTTTTATCAGAGTATGAAATTCACCAGATTTTTTTCAAATAACCACTCATTGTTGGTCTGTTCGGTCCCATTGGAGTAATCTATGAAACTCTCATTAAACAAGAAGCACATTAAAAAAGCTGTTTACCACCCACACTCTGCTTATCTTCTGAAGTAAGTGATGCTCATACATGCTCTAGTCTATGTGATCAGTAACTCCACAAGCAGGAGTCTTTCTCTGAAGCAAGTGGGTTCAAAAATACCCCCACAATTTATTCTCTCTTACTTGTTCACAGTCGGAGGCAGGTTATTTTTTCTCCTCTATCAAAGAGTAAAAAGAGCTGTCAGAAGTCACCAGCACCATTTTCCATCTGCAATATATGCTCATTTCTTTGCTGCAGAACCCCTGACAGTATGAACCTAAGTGACAGCTCAGCTGAGCCTTTTGCTGCATACAATACACCATAGGCTGGGAGGACTTTTCTGCACAGAGTAAAAAAACATCTGCTGGCTGCTTTACAGGAGGACTTGCTTCACCTTCTTTATCACACTTCCACACCTGTGATCTCTCTCCATTACTTCATATTCCTCTCTTCAGAAACAAGTTATTATGAATTGTTAAGGAATATTGCATAACGTCTTCTACTAATAAGAATTTACCCAAGATGGAACCTGGTATTAGATGAAGCAATGCTATCTATCTGTCCTGACAGGTTTCTGAAGTGTGAGCTATTCTATTATGCACTTGATGCACTTTTATCTTCAAGTAGCACATACAATTGCAGAGGATCACTCAACATTGTATTTTGATTGCCAAGCTTTTGGCCTGAGACTATCTCTTGTATAAGCAGAGCCTAATGCACTAGCGATTTCTTTTTGTCTGTGTCTTCCAGATACTTCGGGGATGGAAATTCTAAATATTATCAATCCACAAGACTGAATTATTCCTGAGCCCTTCCACTCCATAAAGTCGGTATAATCCACTTGGTGTTGTAACAATCGCTTTACGAAGTTCAATCTTTGTACTTTTATTACAAAAGCCCAAGGAAAAAGTTAAAACTACATGCCCAAGGAGAAACACAAACATACAGACATGGAGTTTACAGAAATACTGAAGCTGAGAAAACTCAGCTGCTGCCTGTCTCTAAAGTCCACAGCCATTGAATCTTCTGTCGTCAGACTGCCAGCCACCTCCAGCCCTCCAGCCCTGACACCAGTTTCCAGCAGTGCATCCAACCATTGCCAGCAGGGTGCTGGCCAGGCTCCCCCATTACCTTGGCCTTTGGTGACACTGCAGTGGCAGACACAGAGAGATGAAGACATGAACCAGTGAGGTCCTTGGTTCCAGGAAAGGAACCAGAATGAAGTCACAGTGGGAACAGGTACTTCAGCTGCTGGGACAGCCTACAATCCTGCACCAAAGGAGCATGTGTTGGCATGTTCTCATGTGGGCTCTGGTCTCCTCACTGCAGCAGTTAGAAATGTACCATGATGACTGTCTCAGTTCTCTTCAAGGCACAGGAGACAAGTGTTGAGCTCTGAGCTGGCTGGCATAGCCAGAGCGGGGAGAATTCAGCTCCTAGGACTGAGCCACAGATGCAACACATCACTGCCCCCATCCTGCTTCTCACAGCTCTGTTGTCTACACACAGCTCAGGAAAATCTGCATCTCAGCTACTCAGCATAGATACTCCTTTGGCTCCTGGGAGGTGCTGGTTGCCTCAATATAGGGTGGAGAGCTCTGCAACTGTAGGAATGACTAAAACCAGGTTTTTACCACTGGGTTTTTATGTCTTTGGAGAGTTCAGCCCTGCCTCTGTTCAGCTGTTAGTGCTTTAAACAGATCTTCCAGCCATGTGAATCAAATTGTCATTGAATCTAGTAATTTCAAATTAAATCAAGCTTGAGTCTTGAAATTAAAACATATATAATCAATAGAAGTATTTTACTATTGTACTCTTGGGATTATTTCAGAGATGCAGTTACAGATTTCCATTAGATGTGGCTTACCTGATTTACTAAAGAATTTTGCTTTTTTAAAACTGTCCTCTGTTGCCACACATAAGATCTAGCCATCTAGGATCCTCCAGATCCTAATTTTTATCAACTTCAGAGTATTTTTTGTGCCACACCCTGAAGCACATCTACCATTCTGCAATGCAAAGAGCTGGTGCTTGCAAAGGATGTGGAAGCAGAAAGCAAATGGTGGTTACAACAAAGGGGAAGCATATAAGACCATTACCTCCTATAGCTGCAAGCATCTCTTAGCGTTGCACAGCAAGACACCAGCCCAATTCCATTCATGTTCCGTAGAAATGGTGGATGGAAGAAGTAAAATGGAGGTTTTGATGACTATTGACACAGCTCTGTGTTGTGCTTATAAACTGTGCTTATAAACTAGTAGATCCTTGAGAGAGCTGGACCAGGTACATCATTCACTTACAGGGAACACTTGCTTACTCTTAGGAGCATGATGTAAGTGGGCATTGCCTACAATAATGACAGATATGATGTCCTTCTGTGATTACTGTGGTGTTTTATAGAGGAGGAGGTGAGGGAATCCAGCAGGTCATACACTCAAAAGCAATCAGTACAGGTGAACTTTTTCATCAGGACTCAATGCAAGGACCTTTCTTTACTTCTAACTATGCTGAGTCACTATTTTGGTGCAGCAGAGGGAAAAAACAAGCCAAGGAGTGCAACAAAGAAATTGACAGCAGGTAAGCACAGTTTTCAAAATAATGATTGGTGGCAGAGTAAGAAAGAGTAAGTAAATTGCTCAAGGACAGGATTTCTAAAACTTTTGAAGATGGATTTTATCTTGAAGAAACTTTTACAGATGTTCCTCCTAAATGTGTTAAAGAAAACATATGAATGACCATAACAAAAGGTCAAACCAAAGGTTTATCTTGCCTGTATCCCAATCTCAGCAGCACCATGAGAAGGTTCTCGGGAGGAGAGCAGGAGGCTGTGCATGGTACATCCTCTGAATACTCTCCCAGACTCAATATATTTCAATCTCAAAGAACTTCCTGATTCATATGAGGTTTTCTACATTTATAAACCCTCAGATGCCTGAAGTACATGGGTACATGGAGTTCTCTTCTATGTGCTTATGACATAAAGGAATGCTTCAGCTTCCACTGCATCCTTTGGCAGCAATGACACCAGTCTAATGCTTCCTGTGTCAAGGACATTTCTATTTGCTTTGAACCCACAGCTACAGCACAATCGTCCCATTATTCCAGATAATTCTACTTGGAAAAAATATATATAATGAGAATGATAGTTATACATGAGACCCAAAGAAAACAGAGGGCCAAACATGGAAGAGGCCAGTCTGCCCTAGATGGCACTGAGTAGTCATGACAATTCTGCACCACTTGCAGTGTAAATATGGCTGGAAGGGTCAGCAGTGCAAGACCAGCTTGAGATTTGACAGTGTGAAATGCAGGAGAAGAAGAATGCAGAGAAGAAGAAGAGAATGTAACTTTTAGCTAAACTAAAGGGGAGTAATTTTAGATGCTGCTACAAGGAAGCTGGTGACTGAGATGAGGAACCTGTCAATGGACAGTCAGAAGGAGAAGGGCAGCTCAAGTGGATCTGGCACTGATTGAGGAAGCTTTTAGCTCCCACTGAGTTAATCTAATCCCCATTTCCTGCACTGAACATTCCTGCCCCTGAATTTTACCAAGTAGCAGATTCATGACTTGCAGACTGCATCTGAACTCAAGAGGCAGGTATCTCCCAGCACAGTGTTTGCAGACACAGGGAGTGGGGTGAAAACTAATGACAAAATGACAGCAAACCATGTAGCACTGAGAGAAAAAACAGCCAGTTAAATCTCTCTATCTTTGACATCCTTAAATGCAGGTAGACAATTCCCACAAGGAACTGCTCCACAACATGGGAAATTGTAACAAACAAGGCAAAAATCCTGAGCTGCACTTCACTAACCCCTGTGACAGAGATATAAAATCACACTCCCCTCACAGGAGCTTTTTTATGGTTCTGTCTGCTGCCACAGCAGAGAACTCTGCAGTTTTATGTCCATCATTTTCTGATCAGGAGAGATGCATATAGATCATGAGAGACCTATTTGTCCTGAAACAGCTTTTTGCCAATCAATTTCATTGGCATTATGGGACTATGTCTGTGTAGCAGAAGCTAGCCAGCTCTTTGTTTGTTTTGAAGCACATTGATCTCACCAAATATACCGAATTAACCCACAGTTTAAAATCAATGGATGAAACCCCCAAATACTCATGCATCCTCTTACAAAAGTGAATGACAGCAAAATTTCAGAGGGAGTGCAATTCTATTTACAGTTGAAAAGATCCCACCAATGAAAAACGTGGCTATAGTTCAAGTCTAGTGGATTTTACTTAAACACAGACACCAGCCCCGGAACACAGCAGCTCCTGTCACAACTGGTGTAACAAAAATGCCAACTTTGGTGGATTGTCTAATCTTTATCTCACATATAAGATAGACCAAAAGTGAATGGAGTAGTTCATCTAAGTCTTCACCTTTAAGAAAGAAAAGTTAGCAGAAAAAAAATTACTTAGTTAACCTGAAGGCTGTGGTAAAAAAAAATCTACACTTCTGACTTTTTTTTCTCCTAGCAATACTGTAATGTGAATGCCAATTGAGGCATTGTCACAAAAAAAAAAAATATGGGTGGGGACACATTTGCTCCTGAAAGAAAACAGGAAGCAAATGAAATGGTTGTGAAGTTTTAAATTTTATCTGGGTACAGAAAGACAAAACAAGGCAGCAGATGTATTTACTTCCAGACGCAAAGATTCCTGCATGCATTGGATTTCTCCAGCCTTGAAAGTACTGTGAGGCACTGGGATGCCTATGGCTTAGACCCTGGTGGTTTCTGCTTACAGGCTCCCTGCACCTGCATTTGGATCAGACAGTGGCATTGGATTTAAAAAAATCCAAATTATTTATGTCCTTCTTGTTACTACTCAAATGTTTATTCATTATTCTGATTGAAAAACACAGAATAACAGCACTGTAAGTCTTTGGAAATGCATCTGTGGGATTCTAGATTTTTGCTTCCTTTGGCCTTCCTTCTTCCTAAATAGTTTAAAATATTTTTATATTACTGCTCAAGCTTAGCATTTTAATTAAAATGAGAGCAGTTTTTTGCATGAATCTGCAAAATTGATCCTGTGTGTCTCTACTGGCAGTCACTCACTATCAGACTTCATGCACCCTAATGCTGGAAATGCACTTACCTAAATTAGATATCCCATTGCAGCAGAGCTCACCGATAGCGGGGCAGATCAGCGCTGCCTGCACCCGGAGAATCAGCTGGCTACTCCTTATCTTGCAGGAGATTGAATTTGTGACATTTTTTATTCTAAGGCTCAGATGTCAAGATGCCAGAATTGTTTGTCAAGTCAGCTTCAAGAATAATGGCAAATCCCTGACATTCTCAAATGGGTTTGAAGGTTTGCTGTAGCAAAGCTGCTTTACAGAGCTCGTTATTTATTACAGTCCTTACCTTTACATCTTCGTTTTCCCAGCCACTTCGAAGGCAATGAAAATAAGGCAGCCACCAACCTAATCCATTCCATACACTGAATGATTTTGCAAGCTCAGCAGGGGTTGTATTGCCTGCAGGAACTCTCTTCTGAAATAAATCTTTTCTTCTGTAAAAACTATTAGTGCATTTGCATATTTCCTTTCAGAAGCATAGAGGGAACTACGTCTGGGAAAAAAACGTAATAAAGGAAGAATTTTGCTGCAGTAATAGCCTATCTGAACTGCACAGGTAAAATTTTGCTGTTTCTTTCTCTCACCATGATACCACTTTGCAGCTGAGCTGATCTGTTAACCTGCATGGGGAGGGACAGAGTTGTCATGTACCAGCTCCCTGTAAGGATTTTTGGAAAAGGGGCAAACCCACAGGAGATCGCTCACCCACACAGCTTTAGTATCCACAGTGACTCTCCAACAATCCCTGCAGTCACGGCTCGGTGTGTTCGAGGGTGCCAGCATGGCCCCAGCAGCTGGTGGCCCTTCCCTGGTGCTACACAGTGCCATGGAATGCACCAAATCCACAGAAACTCCTTTCTCCTTGCAGCAGCTGCTTTTACCATCAGCTGTATTGCCACAGCAATGTCATTAAATAGATTTGAGGAACTCTTTCTCTGGCTTTGCATTTCTGGAATTCTGAGTGTTAGCTTCTCAAGCACAGATCTCTGCTTAGTGGGATAGAAAATAATCCTAAAACTATCTTCTAACACTCTCCTTGGCTTGTGGGAACAAGCTCCTTGGGAAGTGGAACACCAGACCCTAGTGAGCCCCTAATGCAGCAAAATGCTTTCACTGAGGCTCATGGCCTACTGAATGAAGGTTTGATCAAGGCACAAAATGCAAAAATGTTTTAGTGCAAGGAATGAGAGAATTCCTGACAGCAAGTGGGAAGGGTTGTGGTGACTGCTCTATATTGCCACCTAGGAATCCGTGTTCCCATGACAGCCTGAGTCTTCAAAGTTTGCCAATTTATCTGCCAACACATCGGATTTATACAAAACACAGAAAGGAGCCCCACTAAAAAATAATCTCCGTTTTCACACCATACTTTAAATGCAGAGATGCAGCAAAGCCTTCTTGGCTGGGAAGGTCTTACTCACAGTGCTTTTCATGGTGACTATGAATCTGCATGAATCTGTAATAAAACTCAAGTACAGAACAATGTGTCCTTATTTTTGACCCTGAAAGTGGCATCTGACATTTTTTGGCTGCTGGCCGCTGGTCTGTGCCAGGCACAGGACCCTGGGTGTTGTGCCCTACCTGGCCAGCGACAGGGAGACAGGCAGAGGTGAAGTTTTCAGAAGAAAAGTAAAGAATGGTTCCGGATCAACACTAAAGCTTTGTCAAGACCAAAATTTGCAGATTTTGAGGAAAGGCACTGCAGTAGAGAAAGCTGGAGAAAGCCAAATGTTGGGTAGCAAATAACCCAAACTCCATCTACAAAATCTTTCATTGGAAAGGCAGCTCTGGCTGTCATTTCCATCCTCTACATCAGTTAGCTATTGCTTAGCTTCTTTCCTGAACTGTGGCATTGAATATTTGGAGCAGCTATAAAAGACGTTTATGAATATACAAGCATATTTAATCACTGTTAAGTAGATTCCCCAGAGATGAAAATGAAGTGTGCTGCTTGTGTTGGATGACAGAGCTGGTTGCAGCATGAATCAAATTGTACTGGTCTTATCAAGCCACTGCAACATCCAGGTGTTGGATGAGGAGTTCAGCACTCAGAAGGTACCCCAGGATATGAGCAGGTATTACAGATGATTCTGCTCATTCATAACATCTATTACAGAAAAGAAAAGAAAAAGATTGAGCAATTTGCAAAGTCCAAACCTGTCTCAGAAATCCTGGGAATGTGCTGCTGGCTTGGCAGTGATTCTTCTCTGAAGAGAAGCTCTTCACAGAGGCCTGCATCCCAGCTTACCTAAGTCAAGCAATTTCTTCCATGGTGCCAGGCAAATGTTCCCCAGTCTCTTTTCTTTTGGAAATTGTAAATCCCAGGGCCAAAACTGTGTGGCTGTGCACTCAGTTGCGCTGTGTATTGTGTGCATCAGCCTTCTGATATTCAATGACAATCAGACTCAGTGGCCTCCCAGCCACTATGCTTAAGGAAATGTAATTTTTTTCCTATAAAATTGTGATAAGGAAATATTTAGCTGTTTTTTGTATGTTTGTAATGACATATGTTGTTGTACATTTTATCTGTGCTACTGAATATTCACTCCCTGAGGAAGACGCATTGACAAAGTGAACTTCTCTGCCCTTCAGATCCCAAGTTAGCTCGTGGTTTGAAAAACAGAAGGGAAAATCCATATTCTACATTTAAACCAGGTGTACATGGTTTGGAAGTAGACTAACCATAAGGACAAATCTGCAAAGATACTCTGAAAACATGCACTTAACAGAATTAGGACAATTCAAGACATGAGGAGTTAATGGTGATATACACCGCAGCCTTTAGTTGTTTTTATCTACTGATGCTACTGATCATTATTTACAGCAGTTGGTAAACCTGACTGGTTTACTATTATGGCCAGTTCCAACTCATTATTCTCTCTCATTTTACCCCCATGTCAGGTTAGAAATGGTCTATGACTTTAGAAGTTATTGCTCTTCATCAGAGCAATCCTGAATTCTGTAAAATAATTGTTGGCATCTTCTTGTATTGTCAGGAACAAAATCAATAGCACCTAATAAAAGAAGTACTGTAATTCTGAGAACAGAGCTGATGTTGCTTTTACTTGATAAAAGACAAACTTATTAACAAGATTAATGTACCCAGAGCAAAATTTCTTACAATTGTCCAGCAAAATAAAAGATCACAGAACCACAAAGAATAGATCCAGCCATCTTTCCCCCAGCCAGCTCATTCACTCTGCCTCTCTCCTTCATGTGCACTGCTCTTCCTGAGCCCAAATTCAAGTGCATTCAGTGCAGATTCACCTCACTCTTTGGCCATTGGTTTCCAATGCTGTCCCTTTTTTTTCATTCAAGAACAGTTTTCTTTTCTGTAAACTATCGGATATTCCCCATCCATCCTCATTTGCAGCCCACATATTTTCCCCATCCATCTTTATCCCCTCCCATGTACCTCTTTGAGCATTGTTTTCATGATCTCTACCTGGGTTTTCATCTCAGGCTGCCTCTCTTCTATTCAAATACAATATCCAGCACTGAAGTGTGACTGGCTTTCTTAAGTCTCAACCTATAAAAAACCCTGAGTCTGGCTCAATAGCAGGTTTGTAGCCTTAAAATGCTGTTCCTATGAAAAGACCTCCTGGTTCTGTGTGTATGATAAATCTCCCCAGGGGCAGGCAGAGCCGCGTTTCAGTGCTGGCTGTCTGGCAGAGTGAGTGCCCTGGCTCCGGAGCCTGTCCGTGCACAGCCCAGCTCCACAGGACACTGGTACACAGCCCGGGCACAGCTCCACGAGGAGCTGGGACACAGCCAGGGCTCAGCTATATAGGGATCTGGGATGCAGGGAGCTGGTGGGCACAAACATGCACAAAGGTAGGAAGAAGCAATCTGGACATACAAGATCCTGCTGGTCCATCCCTTTCCCTGCCCTTCTGGAAAAAAAACAAACTAGCAGAAGCCTCTGTGGCAAGTCCTCCATCACTTGCAGAGATTTTCAGGATGGACACTGGAAAAAAGATTTGGGAGATACAGCAGCGACAAAGGATGAGAAAAGAGGGCATGTGCATGCTCATCAATTCCTGACAGGAACGGGGCTGAAGTGAGAAGCTTCCTGACGACCTTCAACAAGCAATTGAAGCATGAATATGGCAGCTAATTGAGAGCAGCGTTGATTGCCCCCACTGCATTTAGAGACTCGTTAGAAAAACACAGAAGAAACCTCAAAGCAATAGTGAAGTTATACAGGACAGAGGCAGAGAGGTTTAAGGTGTTAACCCTTCACCGTGATAAGCAGCAAAATGCTCAAATGTTAATCTAGAGACCAGAGCTGAAGGGCTTGCACCTTTTTGCCTACTAAAGCCTTTGCAGCAAATAGGCATTTTTGCAGCAAACAGAATTACAAGAGGCTATTAAACACTGGCAATAAACGATCCCTGGATGAATACAAGGGTCTGGAGTGTTGGTTAGTAAACTGTAAAATTTCTTTCATTCTCAGATGGTTCTTTGCAGGTTGCTGCATATTTTCCATATGAAAGTGATGGCAAATACAAGATCTGTGATGTATGCAAATTTTTAGCTTATCCTTTAGAAATTTTAACTGTACCTGCCTCAAATAAACTGTCCTCTCTTTAATTTCTTAGAGACAAGAATGCATTTCAAAAAAGACAGCCAGTCTGGCTTTTGTTGTCCTGTTGCATGCGTATTTGTGTGCGTGCATGCGCGCGTACGTGCACGTCTAGGAGTGCTACAGCAGGTGTTACTCAAGGATGTGATGACACTGAAATTCCTGTTTATTCTCAAAGCAGTCATTGTCCATCAGGTTCATTTATTATCTAACAAGAAGGATGGTTTCCTTCTCTAAATTAACCTGCAGGCACATTTGTGTGGAGCGCTAAGTTGAATTCGGCAATAAACACCGACCACAGCCTGGTCTGGCACAACCCGGTTTCAGCCACGGGAGTAATATGTACCTTTCATCCGAAGCAAACAGGTAGCAATTAATGCTTAAGTCATCTCCTAGAGTTGCTATGCGACATATAGATGGCAATACAAATACTTAGTATTGTAAAATGAAATTAATATTACGCCCTTTAATAATGCAGTCATTTTATAATAGAACTACTATTAATGAGCATCATCTTACTTTTATTAATTCTAGAGTTATAACGGTTACACCAGTGACATTAAATCATCTTGAATATGCAAATAAAAAAATCACCGCTGAGAACCACAGAAATTCTGAGCCGTCCTGAGGCCCCAGAACTTCAGAATCCTGTGGTCCTTTGTCCGTCCTTAGTCCCTCTGTCCATGACAGTATTTATAGCGTGTGGTCACATGTTGAGGAAACTTGGATGGTATAAAGGCACAAGAATAACTATAAATTAAGCAAAAAATGAGCACCCTGGAGTAGCAACAATAAGAAAACCAGAAGGCTTTTGGAAAGCAGTACATTTTATTCCCACATCTCATTCTGCAGTCTTCCACTGATGCTAGTAAAATACCTCAGCACGAGGCAGTATTTCTATTTTGTTGTGCAACAGTGTCTGTTACTGAAAAAACTGGATTGAATTTGCCCAATTCCCATTTTAATTTAGGGAATTTACAGGTAAAAACAGAATACAACATTATCACATTTCGACTATACATGCAAATGTACAACATTGTAACAGCAGCTTTTATGATAGTCAAAAGTGTTTGAATTTCCACAGATTTCTACTAATAATTTAACAACAGTAAGTGTCAAAACATTTAACTCACCAGGAAAAAGTCCTGATACAAGAGTCTAGGGGGAGAGCCTCCTACAGCACATGTCAAATATAGTGTGAGCACTACGGGCTCTAAGACTGGCTTCCAGGTGGTAAGAAGTTCCACTTTTTTTGTGGACATAAAACACTGAGCACAGTGAGGATAGACCGAAATTGTGGGTTTCTGTCCAGCCATCTGTATGATTACAATGCAGTTCAATATCACAATGAGTTCAGTAATACAGCAACTATAAGTCATAGGCACAAACTTCTTTAGGATGCATTTGAAAAACTAACAAAAGCCCTATTATATTAGCCTAGAAACAATAAATCGTAGTTTTATTGAAAAGATCCCATATGGAGCTTGAACAGAAGGTAAACGTATTTTGGCATACAGCCAGTACATCTTACACACAAGCTATACATAACATGTGATGTACAGAGCTCTGTGCCCTGTCCCCCAGCTCACCAGCTACAGGCTCTTAGCATAAATGTCCTTTTAGCCATCTCTTTCAAAATTCATGGATGATACCAGCTCAGCCAACTTGTGCAATCATTCTGAAAACACACTGCCACAGCACCTAATGTTTCTGCCTGTATTTATTGACAAGAACCTAAAGCTCCCCCGGAGAGCAGTTTTGCAAATACTCCCCGCTGGGCAAATTGCTCACTTCAGACTGAACACGCTGTGAGGCTAATGCTGCCTGCTTGGCTGGAGAGAGCACAGGGCTAGGCACTGCTTAATTAGGGCTGTGGGAATGACTGATTTTCAGTTCAGTGGCTTAATAGATAATAATAAATAATTATTAACAACAACAATAACAATATAAAAAACAACAACAACAAACTTGGTTCATTTTTTCAGAAAATGATAACAGCTTGTTTCAGTCTGTTGTCAAGGGGGCCCCAATGGCTGCAGCACCCTTTTGGGGTGAGAAATACCCACAGTCAAATCTTTTCTCTGTCTCGTCTCAGCAGACCTAAATACTCCCTATCTACCTACCAAAAGGATATCTTCAGGCAAAGAAACCCTCAAACATTTGTTTCCACAGTCTTTCTAGTTAAACAGATGTGGAACAAAATAATACTAGCATATTCAGCAGGGGTCTCGCTGGAATGCCTGCTTCCCGCTTCCTACATGAGCGCTTGAGTGTCCAAGGGGAGAGGCAGCTCTGCTCCTCACAGCCCACGGGGACAGGGACAGTCTGGGCACTGAGGAGCTGCTTCCACCAAAGCCGTGCATGTCCTCATGCTGAACACACTGAGCATCCCGCTCCCCAAGCACTCAGCCATGGGATCTGCCGGAGCACCGGGCAGCTCCTGCTGCCTGCCCACACTCTGTTCCACTGGACAGCACAGCACAGGGACAGCAAGGGTGGTTACCACAAAGCCACGTACCAGCATGTGGCCAGGATGTTGCAGAACTGTCCTGCAAAAGCACCCCTGGGAACTTCAGAGTTGGTGTCCCCAGGTCTGCTCTCAGCCTCTGCTTATGAGAGAATGAATGGAGAGGACACCTGGGTTCCAGGCCAGGCTCTGATTCATCCGACTTAAGGTTACAAGGAGGAATAACACAAGGCACGCACTTTCTCCCTAAATTTTCATAGCCCTCCCAAATCCAGTCAATACATATGAACATTTCTAAGCTCTTTTATTTGAGTCAAGCTAATATTCCAAATGCTGCCTGTAGTTAAAGCTCATAGATAAACATCCTTCTTTTGCCAATCAAAGCTTCCCAGAAGCTCAGACCTGCTTCTGCTTTCATGTACACCACCACAAGACTAAAGTATTTCTACTGAAGACACAAAGCAGCCAATGTAAACCAGGTCCAAGGCTCAGCCTGGAGGGCTTCAATTCATCAGATAAAAAAGTGATTTTACACCAATATAACTGAAGTGGCACAACCTCTAGCTCTCTTGCAACTGTATTGACACAGAGGAGCACAAAAAAGTACAGTTAATATGAGTTTATATTGTAGGAATTAGTTATGTAGAGTACCTATAACTGGATGGATACAGACACAGAAGCACATTGAAAGAGCCTCCACACGTGTTAAAATCACTAGGCTCCAGACACAACCTAAGGTATAGGCCACTGCTGTGTAACTGGCACTGCCAAGTATCTCAATGGCACTGATGTCCCTCATAATCCCAGCTGCTGGGCAAGCACCCGGTGACTTCCCTTTACCCAGCTCTCTCTGTGTCTGCAGCAGAGTGTCAGCACCTTAGCTGAGGTGGGTCTGAAGTGACATACTGAAAGCAAGACCAAAGCATGAGCAAACTATGACCTTTTGTTTTTTGACAATGAGGTAAAGTCATCCTGAATGATTTGGATTTTTAAGCATTGATGTGGAAATGTATGCTCTGCCTTCCCCCTATTCAGAAAACCAGGTGTCTGTCCTTAAGCAATAGGTTTTCAAATCTGCTTTTTAAGGGTTTGGTAGCTCTTCATTTTCTATCAAATAATCCTTCTTTATATAATTAGCACCCCTCACCAACCTCCATACTCCAAGATAGGCTTCTTTCAGTGAGCTTCTGTTCGCTTCTTGTGTGATGGTGGATTTTCCCTGAACCACAAGTGCCTTGGCTGATTTCTCAGTGACGTCCTTCTCTTCCTCTCCAATCTGTCTCTGCCCTGTGGATGATCCTTCCACTGCTGCTTCCTCAGCCCCCTTCCCCTGGGAAATTGTCTCCATGGCAAAGAGAGCTTGGTCTCCAGCCTGTCTTTTCCCCTCCTCTTCTCTAGCTTCTTTCTCCAGGTCCTCATAGTTGCTCTGCCGCCTGGTCTCAACGTACTTGGCCACGCAGTAAATGACAGACCCCAAAGTGTTGACCACAACACCAGCTATAAATAACTTTGTGGGCTCCACATCATTGAATGCCACCATGCCTACCGTGATGGTGGCTATGCTCTTCACCACCCCTACAAAGCTGGTGGTCACAGCCGAGTTAATGTAAGTGCAGTGAAGGGTGGTAAAGTTCATGGCACAGCTAATCAGGACACAAGCAATAAAGATGCATACCATGGCAGGGTCCTTCCACCCCGGGAAGGACCAGACGTTGATGGAATCCATGCTGGCAAAGGAGCAGATGATGAGGAAAGGGGTGGCCGAAACAGCAATGGCATACTGAGCTGTCAGGGGTCCGTATTCACTATCTACACTGGTTTTCTGAATGAGCACCAGGTAGGCAGCATGTATCAGCACGGCCAGCACACCTGTCACATAGCCCATAGCATCCCCAGTCAGGTCACCAGCTCCTGTCACAGAGGCACAGAGAGAAACAAGCATAGGAGTTGCACGAGAGACAGAAAGAGAGCACTGTTTTCGACTAGAGAGATATTTAGGGAACAGGCATCACTGCACTTTCTATAACCCCTAGGATTTGTCATGCTTGTCCCAAGTCTTGCCTCCCAACAAATCTCTTACCCATTTTTTTAAGCTGCAAACATACTGAGTGTTTTTCATCCCTCCTCTAAATCTCACAGCCAAAATCAGATTGCCTTCTCCTTTTTTTAAGACACTGTGCAAGATTTGTAGCTGAAACTGCACACGCACTCACACAGAGCAACCCTGAGCTTCATTTTGCCAGCACAGACACATGCCAGCAGCTCTGGCTGGCTGGGCTGCCGGCCCTCCAACCCACTGGTCATTCTGCACCCTCTAGCAATGGAGCTCTGTGGGATGCCTGAAGCAGCAGCCTCCCTCCCGAGCCCCCTGTCAGCCTTTTTGCAAATTAAATCACACACTGTGCATGTGCTCTGTAGTCTGGGGCATAAGGGCATATGTCTTCCCTCCATAAGGTTTCACCCTCCCTAGTAGGGCTGCAATAAGGTTGCACTTACTCCCACAGGTTTACACCGACCCCCGTAAGGATGCACCTATCTCCAAAAGGTTGTACCGAGCCCTACGAGAACGTACCAATCTCAGCGGGGCTGCATCCACCCCTGCAGGGCTGCACCTGCCTGCGTGGGGCCGCAGCTGTCCCCCAGGACTGCACGTCCCCCGTATCCTCTCATCTTTCTCCCGGGGCTGGCGCTGCCCCCCTGGTCCCGCGCCCGAAGCCCAGATGGAGCGGCTACCGCAGCGGCCGCTTGTCCCGTCCCGTCCCGTCCCGTCCCGTCCCGTCCCGTCCCCTCGGTGCGGTCGCGGTCGCTCACCGGCCAGCGCGGCGCCGCAGGTGGTGATGAGGACGGCGACGAGGACGCCGGGCGAGGGCATGCCGTCGCGGAGCACCAGGGCGCCGGTGACCAGCGTGACGAGGGGCAGGCAGCGCTTGAAGACGACGTACATGGGGAGGCTGAGGCCGCGCAGCGACCAGAGGGTGAGGGTGGACTGCAGGGTGGCCAGGGCGGCCACGGCGGCGAAGGGGCGCGCCAGGCGGGGCCCGAAGGGCGGCAGCGCCGCCAGCCCCCGCCGCCGCAGCGCCTCCAGCCCCAGCGCCGCCGCCGCGCTGCTGAGGCACTGCAGCAGCGTCAGGAAGGCGAAGTGGTAGCGGGCCAGCAGGAACTTCAGCAGGATGTTCAGCGAGCCCGAGCACAGCCCGTGCGCCACCGCCACCGCGACGCCCCGCGCCCGGCCCCGCCACCGGAGCATCCTGCCCGCGCCCGGCCCCGCCGCCGGGGTCCCCGGCTCTGCCGCCCGCCCGGCCACCCGCCGCGGCGGCGGCGGCGCGGGGGGACGGGGACGAGCGGAGGCAGGGGGCGGGAGGAGGCAGGACGCGCTCCCGGCAGGGCAGCCACCGCCCCCGACGTGTCCCCCCCGCGCCGCCCCCAGCGTGTCTCCCCTCCTATCCGCGTCCCCTCCCCGCCCCCGGTGTGTCCCCACGCCATCCCCAGTGTGTCTGCGTCGCCCGTGTCGGTGTCCCCCATCCCGCCGCCCCCCGTGTTTCCAGGTTCGCCCCGCGGTGTCCCCCGGAGCACTCCCGGCTGAGCGGGGATGGGAAGGCTCCCCTCTATCCACAAGCCCTCCCGACCCTCTGGGGTGCAGCAGGACGGGCAGCGGGAGCGGGCACCGAGGTGCTTTCCGCGCGGGGGAAAGCCGCGGGGCCCCCGCAGCTCCGCAGCCGAGAGCCACCCGCCCGAAAATAACGTGGAACAGCCATGGGACACCCCACGTCTCCCGCAGCAGGGAGATCAGTGCAGTTCCGCGCGTTCCCAAGCAGTTAGCACAGCTTCTCCTACTCGCCAGAAGTATACGACCTCCCGGGAAAAAGCATCTGTCGAGCCGGCCGGCAGCAATCCTCCTGCTGCCCCCCTGCTTCCTCGGCTTATCCCAGGGAGCGCCTTCTCGGGTACGAGCGGCAGAGACGAGAACGCTGCTAAGAAAAGCAGGGAGAACCGGGTTCTAGAGGAGGGAATCGCCTTGAGAAGTCCCCAAAAACTGGTGACACACAGCTTTCAAAAGTGATGTTTTAAATCCTGGTAAAGCTTAAATAAGCTGATCGCTTCTCTCGACTTTCCACGGGAAAGTTTTAACAGGAGATGGCAATAGACCATATCAACTCTAAGGAAAAGGCAAAGCAAAAGCAGTTCTCTCGGGCAGCCAGTCCTCTCTACCAGTCTCCTGCGGTGTCAGGCAACACAAGGAAAGGAAAAACTATCCTTCTATTCCGAGCTGCCTTATAATGTCGAGCCTTCTTTTAACATCTTCCATCGATTTCTTTCACCAGGACAGGCAGGATAAAGGAGACAGGTCAAGGTTTATAAAATGAAACGAGATAAGCATTAAAAATGAGTGTCTGAAGATGAAAACTGGTAATGCAGGAAAAGAAAAAAAGAAACCATAGGTACTGGAGACCAAGTCTGGTTTCAAAACACACTGGAGAAATGTGCCAATACATTTACATCAGCCTCTATTTGGACTCACCCCAAGTCCACATGCAACACAATTTAAAGGAAAGTGTGGATCACCTTGACAGTGTTTGCATATGAGAGAAAAAAAAACAACTCCTGCCAAGTAAGAGCAGATGGAAAAAAATCAGATTGTGCTTTCTGGAAATACAGTAGTAATTTGGACTACGCCTGAGTGTATCCTCTGGCAGAAACTATTTTGTCACCTCACCAGTGAAATTATCACTAGAGAAGTGAATCTCTGACAGTGCAGAGTATCAGGCAGCAAAACTGCTTTGGGGGCTAAATATTTCCTTGACTGAAACAGAAAAACAAATGCATCAGAAACAAAAATTTTAATACACTATTTCACTTGTAAGGAAGGTAGAATGATCATCCTAGTCCAACTGCCTGACCAGAAATTAAATCATGTTGTTAAGGGCATTCTCCAAATGCCTCTTGAACACTGACAAGCTTGGGACATCGACCACCTCTCTGGGAAGCCTGTCCCAGTGTTTGAATGCCTATTTAGTAAAGAAATGCTTCTGAATGTCTAAACCTCCTCTGGTGCACCTTTAAACCATTCCCATGCATCTTATCACTTGAGTCCCAGGAGGAAGAGATCAGCACTTTTCTATCCACTTGCCCTCCTTGGGCATCATCAGAAAGTGCTGATGCTTCCCCTCCATCTCCTTTGCTCTGAACTAGACAAGCCCAAAGCCCTCAGCCTCTCCTCACAGGACATGCCTTCCACCATCTTTGAGCGACGCTTCTGGATGCATTCAAGGACCTTCACATCTTTCTTAAATTGTGGGGCCCAGAACTGAATGGAGAACTCAAGGAGAGGCTGCACCAATACTCAATTTGGAAAGTAAGTGTTCAAGGACCAAATCCTATCTTTCAGAACTCACCTGTGCTGTAAGGGTAGCTTCTCTTGCAACATCTCTCATGGTACTCCCCATTTCAATATAGTCTATAGACAGGAAAGGAAGGTGGAGGGGAAGCTGTTGTCCCTTGCCAAGCCACCCCTTTCTCAACATGGATTGAGGCCAGGTTCAGTACTAGTCTCCCACTGCCTCTCCACTACTCCAGAGTCACAAAAAGTGTTCTGCTCTTCACTGGGGAGGTAATGAATAAAGCAACAGGGAGACATCATCAGAGGTGACACTGCAGTGAAGGAACTTCCCCCACACTGGCTGTTCATATGTCCAGAGGGAACAGTGGCTGCTCAGTTCATACCTTGACTCTGCTAAAGAGTTTTGACCTGGCAGTGGGGCAGATCATAGCAAAAAATGGCTCTGTGGCTCCTTATCCTAATGAGATGATTATGATACCTTAACTGTCATCCTTTAAAGGAAATTATGCTCAGTTCTGCATTTCACCTAGCTACTAGACACAGGTGAGAGGAAAATAAAACCTGCAGTAAATTGGTGTCTTCCTAAGGGCGTAGATTTTTTTATAATTGCTCCTTGGATGAAAATGGTAAAGATCTCTATAAAATGTCTAATGGAAAATTTGCTTTAATTGGAATGTAATGCAACCATGAGGTCTATCAGGGAAGAATTGTGTAGAGTTGTATTCATTCCCCATCCCATGACCCTGAGCACAGCTGAGCAGTACTACTGAAAGGCACAGTACACCCTGCTTATGCAGCAGAATTTGAGGTCAGCACTGTACTTGGCTAGAAGAAAGAGATCCCCCTCATCACTGACACATACTCTGCACAAGCAGACACAAAGAATAATTTAAAATAGCTTTCCTGTATGAAAATGAAGATCTGATGGGACACACAGCTAGGAAAAGTTGCATAAAGTATGGTCTCTACTGTACAGGGGAAAAATGTGACCATCACCCAGTATTCACACATGAAATAAACCAAGATTATGATACTCTTCTTAGAAGATACTCTCAGTATCTTTTACTGCATTTACTTTTTGAACATTTCTTAATTGAGGAAGTGAACACAAGAGTATAGCCAAAGATACTGTGTGCAATTAATTTAATAGCATTCTAGAACAACAAATCCATGCCTTTAGAACTTGATTAATCAATATGTTTCTTGAACCAAAGTGAAACCCAGACTTAAATAAAACAAAACCTTTCACAGGAGCAAGTTTGAAAGTAGAACACATTACATCTTTTAGACTGTTGTTGTTAACTGTTTCAGTAAATGAAAAAAAAGATTGGAAGCTAGTATTTTGGTCATAAAATATGAAGTATCTCTTCAAAACAACTATAGCAAATATTCCCTGAGAATTAAGAATCAGCAACAACTATTGCCAAATTGCTTTTCCGTTACAGTGCAGAAATGTTACAGCACATTCTCACCATTCAAAGATCACACAGGAAGATTAAAGGCCACAGTTTTTATTTACTATGTGCATCTTCTGGATGTGCTCATCTTTCAAGAAAATTAAATCCGGATCCAGCAACCCTCAGCACTGAAGCTAACCAGAACACGAGGGGAGAGAAGGCAGTTGAGGAAATATTTAATCCATGTGCTGAGTGTGCATGTTCAGAATTTCTAATTCTTCCCCCTGCGCTAGGTTTTCTAAATTTTCCTTTCCAACTGATAAGCTATGGCAGCATTTTGGAATAACCACTCTCTCTGTCCTCCCAGAAACGTGCATATAAAATACACACCTGTCACCAAAATGTTCCACTCAGACAAGCAACTTGTAATCAAAGCAGAAAAGGGAGATAAAACAGAAGAGTGGAGGAACTATTGAAGTTGAAATAATCAATTTTAATGCCTAAAATTAGATTTTATGGCCCATGGTACTGCTGAAAGCTGTATGCAGCACAGCTTTATTTTGCATTATTCCTCAGCACACAGAATTAAAGTGCAGTAAATGTTTGGGATTTGGTACAGCACACTGTCATAAAAAAAGATAAAATCTATTTTTTTTGTTATTAATTCAGCTCAAAAAGATGTCAGTCTGGGAGTAGTTTGCATTTGACCAAGAAAAATACAAGATCCAACTGGGATCCAAATTATCATGTTGCAGAAGCAAGTTTCTTCCCGTCCAACCCTATATACCACATCATTATATGCACGTCTCCCTGTGGCTACCGTTTAGTTCCCTGGCGCTTTCGCCAAGATAGATAGAACAATCATTCTTTCCTTGCAACTTGCAGGTCTTAGCTCAGCTGAATTCTTTCCTCCATGGCTTCAAAGCATCCAGCAGATCTGGCAGCGTCTGCTATTGGTTGATCTATGAGTGCTGCAACCCAGAAGCGTAGAGCATTTATTAACAGCACACTATGAAAACCTGACCAGAGATCTGCAAAGACCCAACCTGCAAGGAGTCTTTTGGTGGTAGTGGCAGTTGAGATGGGCTAACAGCAGAAAGGAGACAGTTTTAAGAAGGTAAAAAAAATAGCTAGCAGGAAACCAGGAGAGAAGGCTAACATACACCAATGAGTGCTGCAGTACTATCACAGTTTGATCCTAAAACACTACTCAGAGGTGTTTGGAGAAACATAACGTCTGAACATCTCTACTTGCCCCAGAAAACTTAGATGGAAGTACTAGCATGTGGGCTGAGGGGTCAAACTGAGAATGCAAAGTGTTCAACATACCTAGAACATGTTGTGCATATTGTAGTGACTGCAACAGTTTGGCTATGCTGGATCTGCTATGCTTATGTCATGCAATTAATCTGCATGTATATAGGTCAACTGGTCTGGACATCAGTTCTCACTTTGGCCAGGACATCAGAGGTTCAGAAACACTGGATATATGGCCACATCTCTCTTCTATTTCTTGGAAAAACTTTCTAAGTGAAAATAGAAGACAAGTCTAATAGAAGAGATGGTTGCCCTATCTCTAAATCTTGAGGATTGTGATCCAATTAGTTTTGTATGTATTTCATTTTTTCATAACCATTTTCTCTATTATCAGAGCATCCTTCTACATAACTTCATCAACAGTTTTATTCAAAGAGATCTAAAGGAAAAATATATGAAAATAATCTTTACCATCTTTGAGATGCTGCAATCAAAAAGGTCAAAGCAATCAGCTGGCTATAAACTATGACATTTACTGTCGATCAAGAGTAAATGCATCATATTGCAAAAGAAAATAATGCAACGTGACTCACAGCAAAACATAAATGTATCTGAGTGATACAAACTTCAGTTGACATTACAGTACTTTACAGTAAAAAGCCTTTATTTTATTTTATTTTCCTTTCCTTTCTCTTCCTTACTACAGTGACATCTCAACATACACTGCCAGTTACGTTTAATCTTTATAAGGAACAAGACGATTCAGGCCTCTGCTCTCATCGTTAGCCAGACAAATCACAAATTCGTGTTGGTGATTCAGCTCTGAAGACACCATTGATATCTGCTATGGCCACTCTTCAGCCACTGAGTAGCTGTGGAACATTTTTCTAGTTCAAGTACTACTGTACAGTAAACCAAGCCCTGAAATCTCCACATGTTCAAATGCACAACACTCCATTCAAGCAGTTTTACTTATAGACACTGAGATTAGTGACACTGTTGACGCTTTAGCACAAGTCTGGTTGTGGGGGAAGAGAGAAAGGTTCCTGGTGTGTCAGATCATCTTCTCTTCTAAACAGGAGCTGCCAGACATGATGGAGTATAGATCTTGACTAGTTCATCCCAAGCACAGTCGACCACCTACAAAGCAAACAAAATCTATTTAGATCCTTCACAAGTGTCATTTTTACAAAAAAACAGAGGGGACTTAATGCATATTGTGGATTTAATACCGGTTGGTACTCTGACTTAAAATGCTTCAAAATTACACAATAACTAAATTGGTTTTGGTTTAATTTTTTTTAAAACTTTAACTTTACTGAGAAACATGAAAATCAACAACCTCCTATTTTCCATACTCCCCACGAGGAAAGCAAGGAAACCTTTGGGTTTCAACTGATTGTTCCAAATAGGCAAAAGAATGTAACTGAAAATTAAATTAAAGAAAAACACACAAAAGTCCAGACCTGCCAAGTTTCTTCACTTCATAGAGTCTTAGGATCCTTTTACCATAATATCTAAACATTTCATGGCCAGATGTGAACAACCTTCTTATACTTGCAGATACAGAATCTGTTATAGAAGTTTTCTTAATATCTAGTGCTGAGGAATGGAAAACCAAAGAAGTTCAACAAAATTATACAGGAAGTTTCCTGAAGAATTAAACCAGAATTTCAGTCTCAGGATTGATATGAGATATGAGCTCACTGTCTATTGTCTATTGAGAAGACGAATGTGTATTTGCTGAGCATTGTGATTTGGAGGCCATGGTGCTGCTTCAAGCACTACCTAGACCCCCACTAGGCTGATAAGAAGTGGTGCCACAAGTGATAAAGGCATCTTATAAACACAGTGACTGATTCGAGTATAACTGCAACTCTTCTGAATTCAGCATCCCAAAGTTATTTAATAAATAACAAGATTCCAAGAAAAAAGACTACGAAATACTTTAGGTTTGAAAATTAATTGAAAATGCACTTTAGAGTGTGTAACAAAATGAAAGGACTAACCACACTGGCAGTTACTCAAGAAGATGACCTATCATATATATTCACAAAATATTGTAGGAGACAAGAACTAAGGCAAATAGAAGAAGAAAGAGTAGAGCTGAGAGAGAAAAAGCTGATGAGGTCCACAAATAAATGCCAGCAAATCTGGCTGAAACCATATTGCATTATCTTTACAATGTCATTTCCAGTTGGGATCACAAAAGATACAGTATTGGATCCTCTGAACAACAAGCTTCCTTCTGCTGCAGACTGCAATTCCTGTTCTCTTCTAGAGCCAGAATGAACAGCTGCACACTAAAAATTTGGAAATCCAACTACAGTATTTGATTTCAAACTATAATTAGCCCATTTTGTGTTTACTATACTGCACTATTATTCATTTTTATTGCTTCCTTAGCTGGTTCTACTTAGTTATTTGAAGTGCTTTCCATATACATCTAAATGGGTCAAAAAAACTCGTGACAATATGTCTGTCTATTCATATGACACAATAGAGCTTTCTGTAGCATAATGTTCTGCTGCATTGCAGTCTCTTAAATCATACCAAGAAGAAAATTTGAGTTTTCCACTAAATGCTGTGTAGAAGCTGGTAATCACATAAACTGCAGGTTTTATACTATTCTACACAGCTATAGATCAATGTTCTATAGGCAATATTTTCCATTTTTATAAAGAAACAAGAAACAAAAATAACATTTGGAAAAAATCCCATGGGAATTCCCACCTGTTATCAATGTAATTAGCATCCCTGAAATCTCCTTTGAACAAATACAGTTATAGAACCATTTAATCTAGCAACACTAAAAATAAACAGGGGATATTAAAAGAGTTTGAAAAGCGTCACTTGTCATAAGTTGCCCAACTCATTGACTTAATGATACCACATGAAAGGAGAAAACATAGCCAGGCAACAAGAGGAAAACAAAAGCTACAGTAAGTAACCATTAATCAAGTTCTCCTGTGCAGCAGGAAGTCTATAATGGAATACTGATACCAGAAATCTTGATGAAAATACACATGTGAAGTACATCAAACAGGTATCTATGGGACACTGGGACACTGCAGCATGGCAGAACATTAAAAAACAAAATGCCATTTCCATTTCTCCATACTTTCTTCAAAATAGAGCCAACAATGTCAGAGAAAGGGGGCAACTGTAAGCTAAGAGTGCAGCAGCCAGCATTCATTGATGGAAGAGTGCCATGTGTCCCTTTGCAGTAGCTCAGATATTGTCACTGCCTCAAATACAAACGACTAAGATGAAGCCTAAGATAAAGAGAAGACTTGTTCGTGCAGCAATTGCATCAGTTTACAAAATGTCTTCTCCTTGCATTTTGCCTTTCACCTTGTGACCTGTATACAGTGGTCTTATGACAGTTGTGTGCCTTTCCCCAGAAGAGAACTTGGGATATTGAATTTAAGTGCTTTAAAAGTATTTAGAAATGTCAGTTCTCATATGACATATGACCATTTTTAATACATACTTCAAAGTATTTTTTTAAAAATAAACCTAATGCTACTTTATTTAAATATTAAAAGAGGTAGAAATTTCATTGGGATGAAGGCCCATCCAGCACACCACAGTAAATAAATATAGCATACAAAAAGGGACAAGGTAAAGAAAATCCTCCTGTGGTGGGATAAAGATAAAGGAAAACTGAAAATGGACTCTCACTTTATTTGCACACCTGATAAAAGTCCCTGCCATTAGGAGCATGAACGGATGGAAGTTGTCTTCCTGTAAAAAATTCTGCTGTTCTGGGGACAAATTTTACTCTGAGATTCAAAAAAATCTCACTGATTTCACTTTTTAAAGGGTACATGGTGTTTTGTTGTTTTTGGTTTTTTTTCAAACTGACATGCCAGCAGAGCAGAGGACAGTTTGTTTCAGTTGCAAAGAACTGTAAAAATTGCAATATCCTTATAACATTGACTATTTTGCATGGCATATCTTGTATGTCATGCAACTTTCATTATCATACTCTTGTAACTATAGAATGCAATTTTACTATAGCAACTTTTAACTATTGAACTGCAGGGAAAAGCAGAATAATTAGTAAGCTTAACTGTAAAACAAGAATATTCTCTGTTGCACTGACTGGTAAAACTACATGAAGAAATAACACAAATAGAAGAAACATTCTAAGTCTGGTAATTTTCATTGTAACTAAAGCTACATGGAACAAAGGCAGTCTAACAAAATGATACTTATTAATTGTCTTTAATGCTCTTATTTCAGTAACAAAGTTGTGGTACCATCATATACACTAAAGGTACTATACTGTTATTACTGCAGAACAAATATGCCAATTTATCTGTCAGCAAAGATACAAAAACAAGTACAAAAATGGGAATCATTGTATTTCTCTTCAATCCAGAAAGCAATGCAACAAACAAAAAACTGCAATCATCACAGAAAGCTAATTGCTTGACTAGAAAATCATAGTTCAACTCAGCTAAAACAGCTATCCTGTATTTTATTGAAATGTTTATCCTTGTCCCAGAGTATAACAATATTTTCCAACATATGATTTAATACTGACATCCATTCATTTATCAGAGCCATTTCCATTGACTCACTAAGTGATTTACTCCTTTGACAGGCCCTCTGTTTCCTATTCATCACAATCATCTTGCCTTGCAATAGACTTAGACCTTTTCCAGCACCCGAAGGCAATCCATTCAGTCTAGTGCAATTACCTGCATGACATTCTGTCTCTTTACTGTTCAGAAGATGCAAGAGAACAAGAGAAAATCCCAAGTTAGCCACTAACTTTTTTATTCAGTACTTGAAGGCACAATAAATCTGCAAGCCCTAATCAAGATTAAATATTTTCAAAAGAACAACTAAAAAACTTAAGAGTTCAATTACCCTTCATGAAAGGGTTTAATCAGAACAAAGTACAGCCCTCTCTAGATTAATATCTCCAGAACTATCTTGGTGCCACTGAGTTTCCAGAGTGCTCATAATGAATCATATGATAATACATAAATGTGCCTGAAGAGAGACCCATTTCTCAGCTCCTCTCCATCCCATTTTCAAATGAGACATTTTTTTCTGCAGCAGAGTCAGCAAGAAAAAAATCAGCTCCTGACTCCCATTAGTTGTGTTTCCCTTCCTTAGTTTCTTATCTTCTGTGTCTTCTCAAACAGAATCTAATGGTCTATTTATATCATTATTACGTATTTTTGAGGGATCCAGAACATCCTCTAAGCTTGTGGGATGGAGATTAATTGAAGATAAAGCAAGCTATTAGGGTTGCTACTCATCAAATTATTTTCACAGGTGACCATTGAAACTAACTAGTCAAGTGCATAATGGATCAGGCATGAGTTTAAATTAATTCAATACCTATTTTTTTCTAAAATATCTGGACCACTATGGTGACCTGTTTGGTTAGCAGTTGCCAGAGTGAAGTGCATGATGCCAATCTTTACATGAGAGTGACATAGATGGGAGTTTCCAAATAAAACTTTTTCTTTTCAACGTGCAGTAACACCAGTATTTTTTAAATTTACTTTTGAAAAAACATACCTTGATTTAGTTATTATTTCCAGTAAAGACAAAATTAAACAAACCCTGGAGCAGAACTTCTTAGAAAGATACACATTCAACCTAGAGTTATCAGAAACAGATGCTTTAAATTCTGCTTAAAAATCCATTTCTTTCATTTCTTTCTTAAGGGAAAAAAAAGATAGAAGACTTGAGGGGCATTATTTTTCACATTGCAAAGATATGTCACAAAGAACAGATCTAAGAAGCTGAGACCTGTTTCATCACTTGCTCTGTTGCTCTGACATGGGCAATGGGAAGACGGTTTGGAAGTCATGCCTCACATTCCTAAATGCAAGTCTTCCAAGTGTGCTTTCATCAGTAAGTTGTAAAAGAAATGGAGATGTGAGTCGCAGGTTAGAAAAAAATCCTTGAAATCTCCAGAGATTTGGTAGCAATTCCTCTGTACTCTAAAAATGAGGAGAAAGACGTCGCCTCAGTCTTCTAAGAACTGGTTTAATTGGTAAGTCAATTTTAAGTTCTGTAGAAGGTACACTGGGACTGCAAAATGCCTTTCTATGCTGATACTGACCTTGGTGACCCCAAATGCAGTCAATTTACATCAGTGAAATTGTTTTCTGATGACCCTATCTGACCTTCAAATTCATCCTTCAGCTCAGAGTTAAGTTCAGTTCCTTCTTTTTGGGATACCATCACAAATAATCGTAAACCAAACAGCATTTCCAGTAACAGCTGCAAAATTCCGATGTCTTCCACCTAGTTTCACTAGTGCAATTCACTGTGACTTCTTGAACATTTACTGGTCATACAGGAAAGTAACAGAATCCATTACACTGAGTAAAAGATGGGGCTCACAGAAGTAGCAAGTATTTCTAAGTCATTACACCAAATAAAATGCATGAGCAACACATTTACTGAGTAAGAAAGTACCATCTCCCATCCCAGTACTTCAGTATCAAAACTGATTTTCCTCTCCAAACACTTGCAGCTTTTACAAAATTGTGATGCTTGACAGAAACTTTTCCAAACACTGAGACTTTAGCTGATAATGGCAAATAGTGACCATTACTCCTGAGTGCCTAGCTTTGACTTACACAATGAAAGTTTAATGTTCACAGTTTGGGAAAGACATACAATAAGCACCAGTAAGAAATATCTCCTTCTTTTAGCCCCTCCAACTCAGTAAGGTGTTCAGATTGGTTTAACACTTGCAGCTGGTGAAATTTGGTATTTTCTGGAAAAAATCCACTCTGAAATTAGGTAAGTAGGTTCTTTTCATCTCAAAGAATCCAAGAAATTGCATAACTTTAGCAGCATCTCTGAGAAGGACCATAAGGAGAGACTAAAACAAGTGTAATAATTATAGCAGTGGGACAGTCATAACAGCTGGGTGGAAGCCATCAGGTCCTTGGTAATTAAGTGTAAAAGACAAGAGCAAGCGATCAAAAGGAAAAAGCAGAGAATGTCTGTTTTTCTGTACATTTCCACAAGATGTAACTCCACTTTTATATGGAACAATCAACATTTCTGGGCCTCTTGAGCATCCACAATTAATTTAAATGAACAGCAAAATACATAGCCAAACAGCCTTACTAAAGACATCATCTGCATTTATATTTGGCTATACTGGTTAAGCCAACTTCCGCAGCCCCTCCTGTCCTTTCTGCTTCCTGTGTTGGCACAGCTAATGCAGCACACTGCAAAAGCTGCACAAAGAAAACAAGGAGCAGAACAAACCTGCACATCAAAACTTGACAATAATCAAAAATTTCCCCATAAGGCTGGACAAATTTAGAACTAGATTTCAAGTTACCTTCAGAGCATGCAGGTCAAGTGTATACAATTTGGCCATGGCCTCCCTCCAGCTAGTAAAAAAATGACAGCTTTACAATTTTAGTGATGCAGGATACCATCAATTTCATGGGATCAACAGACCAATGCAGGCACCTCTTCTCAGCTCTACCATTGGCCCGGTGCAAGGAAAGAGCAGACTGTGCTTTGGCAGAACATGCTGGTGACACCCTGCAGCTTTAGGAAGAAGAGAGTGGAACTTCAGGAAGGCCAAATTACAAGGCCAGTATAACAGAGAGCACAAGAGCCACAGGTACCACAGTGGTACCATCACTGTCTCCATAATATGGGGTGTTGTGTGTGTTTAATTCCTGCCAGCAACTGTGTACCATGCTGCTGCTCACTCATCCTGACCCCACCAAGTGGGATGCAGAGGAGAATTGGGAAAAAAAGGAGGTGCAGCCAGAAGGTTAGAAAAAAAAGTTTCCTCCCAAACTTGTTGACAGAAATAGCTATTTACACAGACAACTGCCCTTTTGTAGTGCAATTATGATCCAAACACACACAATCACAGTAGAAGCAAATCCAAAGCGATCACTATTTCTGTTGTACACAAGTTATTCTAAAACCTAGACTTCAGCATGTTCTGATCTGGCATGTTACAGATGTCTAATGTGCTTTTCACATACTGAATGTTCTAAGCCACTACACCGCTTGAAATCATTCCCACTGAAATTTATGAATCCTTGCAATTTAGGAATGACATTGTTCATAGCACAGAAGTATTGAGAAATTGAAAGATTCCTCTCCTGTTCCCATTAGATTCTCAGCAGCACAACAGAAATCCTGATTCAATGGAAATCAGTAATTTATACTTTCTACTGGCTGCTTTACAGAGATCAGAACAGATGTGAGGTGTAGCTAAAAAAGATTTTCAGACAAAATTCACAGTGCCAGGTTTTTTTTACATTTGTGTTAGGCAAAATTGTTTTAGAACTGCAACAGAAAGGGCTGAGTATCTTTCTGTCCATGATTTAAAGAAATTCATGATATATGTGTATTTTCTATTCTTTATATACTTATGGAAATAATTTCAGAATCAAGACAAGGAGAGAATGTTTACAGGATCTGTACTTTCATTTGTGTCATTAATGGATTGCCTGAAGATATTAAAAATTAATTCATTACTCCCATATGGCATTTAACCTACAAGAAAAAGTCTGCTTTTAAATAAAGCTGCAGAAGTAACACCAAATGAAGTTGCCTATAGCATGTACACATGAACATAAACACAGCAAAATCCCAAGAAGAGATGGCTTAAAGAAGTATGATATATTTATTCATCAGAACATTCACAGATCACATAAAGGGAAGGTAAATACCAGGAGAGAAGTAAGAAATCCAGTGAGATACTGAGCACAATTCCACTACATGGTCTAGCATTACCCCCAGGCAAGGAATAGTTCATAGACGATTACCATTTCCAATCCCTACATATATCCTATGTCATCTAGTGTGTATACAAGGAAGCAAACTTTAGTTGTTTTTCTTATCCCTAAACTTTGGGAAGAATTATCTGTTTTTAAAAACTGCATACTCTTAATGTTGCTGAAAGGGTAAACAGATTGGCTCAGTTCTAAATACTACACACCACCACAAATTTAAAAGATGTTTGGTGCTTAGGGTCTTGTCACTGTTCTCATGTGCACCTACGCTACTTTGAAAGTAGTGCAAGCCATTGCAAAAAAAAAAAAGGTGGAGTTGGGAGTATTTCCTCCTGGAAAACATGCCTCCTGGCAAACTCTCACATCAGCACTTGCAGTTTAACAGAGAAATACTCTGAATATCATGAGGATCATTTCTGTTAATGCTTTGTACTGCAAGATGCACATTTTTCTATGCACCTGAAAGTTTGTTTATTGTCTCAAATTTCTATGAATCTGACACTACCATTACGTTGGGGAAAAAACCTCACACCTTACATCTGATTTTTAAAATTCAAAGTTTTCAAAACCACGTTCTTTACATAGAGGCAGATAGTCCAAAATAGGTACTAGAATATTTAATTAAGCACATAGGAGTTTACTGTATCTAGCTAATATTAGTAGCTCTCTTCATATTCCTTATGACCAGATTTTTTTCCACGTTGCCTCCCTTAGCACAAGAACCAGCTTTCCTGCATGCACCTACTCTCTGCCTGTGGGGTCTGTTCAAAGCTCAGTCAGTTCCACAGGAATGTCTTGTAATTCCTAGATTACTAACTACTTAATCACAGTATCTATTCTGAACCCTTTCAATAGTGCAGGTAATTTTTTCCTTGACATGTAAGAAATACTTAAAAAATGCTGAAGTTCATTGTGCAAAGCCAAAGAAAACATAATCTGTCTAGACAACAAAAGATATCATTAAGAATGAAAGCAAAGGTTAATGACCAGAATGGTACTTAATTTGAGTATAAATGAATAGCTTGTCCATTATAAATAAAGTACCCTGCATTCTCCCTGGATCCTTCTTCTCTTTCTCCCTGGAGGAGAGAAGCAGTTCAAATCTGAAGTCATAACTCCTTATAAAGTGAAAATCACAAATCATGCAAATAAATGAAGAAAACAAATAATGGAGCTCTTCATCAGATTGATAAAGAACAGACATAAAGACAACCTACATACTGGGAACAGCAGCAAAAAATTTAAGCAAATAATCTTTGTTGGATGGATGCAGAAGCCAGGGAAAGACTCCAAGGGCTCATACTGGAAACAACTATTCAATCATAGAATAGCTCATCTAGATCATCTAGTTCAAACCTCCCTGACATGTACAAGGACAGCTTTCACTAGACCAGGCTATTCAAAGTCCCTTTCTGCCTGGCCTTGAACACTTCCACCCACAGCTCTGGGTAACCTGTTCCAGCGTCTCATCACTCTCACAGTAAATAATTTCTTCCTTATAGCTACCAATGATCTCTCAGTTTCAAGCCATTACCTCTTGTCCTATCATTACACGTCCTTGTAAAAAGTTCCTCTCCAGCTCTCTCGGAGGATCCCTTTAGGTACTGGAAGGCTGCTACAAGGTCTCCCTAGAGCCTTGTCTTTTCCTGGCTCAACAACCCAAACTCTCTCAGCCTGTCTTTGTACAAGAGATGCCTCAGCCCTCTAATCATTTTCATGGCCTTTCTCTGGACTCATTCCAACAAGTCCATGTCCTACTCAGACCTGAACAAAGTATGCTCAAGGTGGTGTCTCATGGGTCTTCCTTTTAAAATGGGGGTTATGTTTCCCTTGTGTTCACTCTTTAACCTAGTGAGAGTTCAATTTTATCACAGATTTTTAAACCTCTTTAAAAAAAAATTCATAATTCACATTGCTGTGATAGCCAACCCTCAGAATACATTAAATCAACTCAAACGAAAAAAAATCAGAGGAATATCAAAGCTGTTGCAAATGCCAAACTTCTGTCTGGAACGCACATTGGCACTCAGCAAACATGGGTATGTACTCTAGATTTATAGATTCTGTGCACTAAATCCAACAACAGACTTGCAGAATTTCTGTGTGGGAAAAAAGATACCTGAATGTACAAATGTCCTAGTGTTGACAGGTATCATTTTCCTTTTTTTAACATGAAAGTGCATGTGGACTTTTCTTTCAAGTCATTATCTACCATAAAGCAATGGGCTTATAGTCAAAGTAATCAAACATCTTCAATACAAAATGAAAGAAAAAAGTCTTCTCTCGTCATTCAAATCAAATGCAAACCCACACCAACTTCATGGAATACTGAGCTGGGCTCAGCACGTGCACTGCTGTGGGACTGTGAAGCCCTAAAAGCACTATGCTACACTCACTGCTCCCTCTGGACCCAGTGCAGCCAAATCACATCTGTGTAGTCACTTGGGATGAAGTTTCAATCCTCAGCAACTGGCCTTTAAATATTCTTGCCTTGTACTGATGAAAACGAACCTGAACCTTGAAAGCTTTTTTCAGCCTTACAAATTCCCCCATGTGGTTCACAGCATAGCTTTGTGCAGTTACTGCAGTACCACTGAAGCAACAGAATTTAAGGAACAACCAACCAGGCAGAAAACCCATCAAGCTATCATTTAGCTAGAATGGTTCCACATGCAATAAGCTAAGTATTTTGCCACACTTACACCTTTCTCCTGTGTCCTTTTACCAGCAGAAACTACAATGGTTTTAATTTGCTTTGTCCAAACAGAATGTGAATGCAGATGTTACAATTTTTATCTGGGGTAAAAACATCATTTTACAGTGAATTTGAGAAAAATCTCGATGCAAATTATATCTCTGGCACATTAAATAGTGCATTAGGACCAGTTAATATGTTTACAGTAATTTTTGTGTGAAAACTAAAGGCTTTCTCAATTTAAAGTAAAAAGTTACCTTCAGTTTTTCAGATTTTCTTGTCTAAAAAAATTTCATATTACAAAAAAAGAATCCTGTTTACAACATAGAAACAACTGTAGCAACAGAAGGAGAGGGGAATCCTTACAGAATGAGTATGTAAATAAGGGCTACTGATAAAACAGGTTCTACTTATTCACATTAATAGCTGAGAGTTTTTGAATTTCAGCCACAGATTAGGCCTCTCCTAAACAGTATGCCAAACCAGGCCTAGGCATCATGTGTGACACTACCGACATTTAACTTGACAATTTCAGTAGGTGCAAGAAAGCTCTGTATCTCAGCTTAGCATTCTAGACTGTTCTGTACTATTCTTCCTACTAAAACAAAATACTTCATTTTCCCAGGGCTCACCATGGCTTTCCTTATCTGATTTTGCAATCTTGTCTGTCCTGTCCTCCTCTCCTACCCAATGCAAGGAACTGCTTTACAAATAGAAATGGACCTGAAATGAGGTTTATTTGATAAGCATTCAGCCAGACTCACTTCCAGAAGCTGACTGCAATCTGGTGACTTATTCAAGATCTGAGTCCTGCAGCCCAGCCATGACCACAATGTCTATAACAGGCAAGTGAAAAGTAAATGCATCCCAGCTCTTACCTGACCACGCTTGTGAAGACTTAAATCGAGACCACATGTAAATTCAGTATGATGTTCAACTGTTTCCAGCAAAGGATTAGGCTTGGAAAAATCCCACAATCTTTAGAGAGAAAAAAGGAGGGAGGGAGAGAGGGGAAAAAAAAATCAAACAAACCACAACTAAAGTAATTGAAAGGCCATTTCAAAAATATAATGCAAGATATTGACAAATCTGTCAGGGTATTTAAAAAAGCAAACTCATCCACTTAGGAAACATAACAGATCATCCTCCTGCAAAACCATCTGCTGATTTGCATAAATTAAACCCCACTGAGCAAAGCCCTCTTTGCGTCCTGTTGTAGAAACCAAGATCAAAGTTGGCACCAAGGAGCAGTGGTGGGGACATTACTAAAAAAGAAGAAAAAACGTAGGCTAGAATATTCTTGTTGTATTTCTTGATGGCTGGGGAATTTTATCCCTGAAAGATATTAGCACATTTTGTGATTTTTCTCAGTTTTTAGCATCATTAACTATGGGGTTTTTATTTAAATAAAAATTACACACTCATTTAGAGATCTCAGTCATGCACATTCTCAAATTTGAACCTGTGTTCTGTAAAACAGAATTTAAAAACAAATTTGTACTACACAGATAAGCTGCATTACACAGTTAATTCCACTAGTTCATATTTTTAAAAGAAATTTTTCTTTTGAGCCTTGGTTGATAAAAATACTTAGAAAATAACAATTATGAAGCCCTCTACTTCTCACAGCTACTGTCCCAACAGATGCAATGTCCATCGATGCAATTAACAGCAAGTATGAGAGATGTAAGAGTAGACGGGATTAAAACAGAGGTAAAAGATACCTCAGTCATGAAAAAAAAGGATTCAAACCCAGAATTTTCAGATAGTAACACACAGACAAAATCCCACATGACAGCACAGAACTAAGATTTGTTTCTCTTTCTTGTGTTGTATACACTGCTGAGAAAAGTCCACAGGCTGCACAGCACAGCACATTTTGTGGGCTGTTAGTTGTAATCAAATTTTCTACAGCTCAGATTTTCACACAGGGGTCAGTTATATGCCTTACTAATTCTGTAACAATCACAGAGATCTCTTCAGACCAAATACAGTGGAAGTACTGTAAGTTCAAATCAATTCAGGTAAAATAGCAAACACTGGAGCCAGCAGGGTCAGTTTGTTTAATATGTAGATGCATTTTCCTTCATGAACAAGGAGAGTGGTATCAGCACAATGGCTATACCATAGCAACAACTCTCTTAATTTTTCCCTAGTACCTGAGATCTAAAATAAACAACTTATTTTGCAGGAGAGAGGAGCAAAAGACCATCTCAGCATTTCCATCCTCCCACATTTGTTCATAAGAAGGTAAGGAAACAAATCTTGTTTCTAAGTAATCATCTTCCTTACCACATTAGATTTCTACTAATTCTTGAAAGACAGATGCTCATAACTAAAAAGTATGATTAAAGAAGATAACTTCAGATCTACATGAATAAAAACCTAAAAAAGACCTTTTGATCAATTTAAAAAATAGCAAATACAGTGTTTGTTACATGAAGTCATGTCGTAAAAAGTCAGAAGCAGTTTAAAGTTTAAGAGTACTGCAACTTAGTTCAAATTCAAAAGACTGATTGGAAGCTTTGAAACCTTTTCTTGATATATAAATAGTTACTAGTGAAAGCCAAAAAAAATGTTCAGCCTTAGGACTGAGAACTACTGATGACAAATTAATGATGGTTCTCATAAAAACTTTGCAATTCAAAGTGAGAAACACTGTCTATAGCACAGCTTCCAAAACCACTATGGTGACAATATTTTCCTCAGAGTCAACTTCCATCACGTTCTGCAGACTGAGAGGGTAAAGCAATTTTTCTGTGACACTGTTTACTACAGCAGGACGGCTGTACAGTGAATGAAGAGGCATTCACAGCACAAGTAGGTGCGCTTGCATTGCTTCACTTGAAAGTGTATCTACAGAGTTAGCAGCATGAATTTAAAAAATGGGCCAGACAACCACATAGGCTTTTAGGGTCCCTTACAGGTTTGTACAGCCTGTACAATCACAGGTGTGTCACTCAGAACTGCTATTTTTACCCATCTTATGTATGAAGCCACAACTTTAGTCACATCTGCACCGATCACAAAACCCCAAAATCTGTATGAGTGCATGCTCTTAAACTTTTTAATGCTGGAATTGCTAAAAGTACAGCTTCTCCCTCATTTCTCTACAGTTTGGGGTTTTTTTTACACGCACCTGGCATGCAATTCATAAGCTGAACATGTATTCCAAGTGGACTGCTTATTCTGAACAAGACATTGCGAGAAGAGAAAAAGCCAGTCACGCTATCGATTTTGTACTTTGTACCATTGCAGTGCCACAAACACCTGTGCTCCCTGACCAAATCACTTGTACCAACCCAAATATAGTTTGTCCTGCATCTCTCCTACTTTGTCCTCATCCCCACTCTACCCTTACCAAGTGCCCCTGCACCTTGATCACTGGCTAGGAAAAAGAGGTCTCAAGTATCATTCCAGGTTCCAGTGTCTGTACAATTGTATTTGTTGTGGCAGCCTGTTTCTGAATGATGAGGAGCTAGTGGATCAGTAAGAAGATTACTTACTTGTGGTGTTGAATTCATGCTACGTCTCCTACCTTCCTTAAGGCAGCTCTTGGGGATTCCCTCTCTTGCATGCTCATGAGTTTCCATTAAATTTGTAAAAGCTTAGTAAATTTAGACTACAAGTTTCCTGTCAAATCTAGTTAAGTTTTCAATAAGTTTAAAAGTTACTCCAGGAAATGATTCTATGAAAATGCACAGATGGAAGCACAAAGAACTACTCATCAAGTCTATATCCTTCTGGGCAAGAAAAAAAATATTTATGATAAATATTTATTCATGAAAGCTTTACTAATGCTGTTAAGTTACAAGATGTCTTCATACATCATATTTTTAGGTGGGTGTGAATCAGCTTTTTAGAGGCTGCTTTCCATAAAAGCCCACTCAACAACTAATGCTAGCTTTCACACACAACCACACGAGGCACAAGTCACAGTAGCATGTGTATGTATAAAGCCAAGAACTTATCAAGAGGAACACAGAACTCAGTGCTAGTTTACTACACGTGTATCACACAATTCATCCCCCTCCTCCTATTCTCTAATTCCTGTGCTGACTTGCAAAACTTCTTCCTGCAAACTAGAAAAACTTCTGTCAGAGAAGTTCAGTGTCAAGTTACTTTTGGATACAGGCCAATCAGGGCAATGATGTTACTTCAGGCGTTAACTGGGAATATCTAACTATTTCCACACTAACATTCTGAAAAGATCATTTCATCACAGTTCCAGTGAAGTATCAACATTATGAAGCAATTTGGGTATAGAAGGACATTTTCCATTTGAGGAAAATAAGAAAAAAAGAGAGCAAATGAGCAAACACCCACCTTTTCATCTTCAAGGAAAAAATTGAAAAAGAATACAAGGATAGTAAGGATAACTAACTGAAATGAAACACAGTTTATTTTATGATCACCCTTATTCTGTAAGACTTCTTTGTGTTCCAAGTTACTGAACTTGTACATAGTGATGGAGAGCTGGAGATAGTGGTTTACCTTACTGTGTGTTGCAGAGATGATGTCCAATATAGTACAACTTTTTTTTAAAATTGCCTTTTTGCCTTAGGGAAAAGCTTCTGTGAATATGATCCAAAATCTGGCCTGATACCAGCTTAATGAAGCTCTATAATTTATCAGATCTTCTGTTTAGATTTTGGTGAGCACAGTCTGTGACTAATGCAGCAAGATTTCTTTTTTATACTGAAGAGTCCAAAAATACAAAATGGTGATTCCAGTAAAAGATGACACTGATGTTCTTCCAAACTGAATTTTGAGAGAGATAACGTTTAGGAATATGCATGCAGGCCTGAAGTAGTTCTGGAAATGTTACAGTACTTTGTGTATTTCCTGGCATTTTAATGATTCATTTGTATTTAATCTGCTCTTTAATTAGCCTACATCTTTTATGAGCTCTTCTAAAGAATAAGGGTATAGAGAAAAATTGTCTGAATAAAGCATTTACTGGACAGGGATTATAAATCATTACACTGAGTTATGTAAAAACTCAAGTTCAAATCAACATCCTCTTTTTCTCACCTCCCAGTAGGAAGCTGGCATGTGAACTAGGTTTCTATTCAGTAGCTTGACTACAGTGCTCCCATTCAATCATTATACTCTTTGCAAAGGAAGAAGCTAAGCATTGTTAACTTTGTTTTCAACCTACTATTTTTTCTTTTAGATACCCAGTTGTGATTATGTGCCAAATTAGCTGTACAACCTGAAACAAACAAAATCCCTGCCTCTTACATGACAGTTTGATAATCTGAACTAAGATTTGCAACTGTTTGATTAAACTATAAAGCTTCAGTAACGTTTAAGATGCAGAGCTCCGATTGTAAAGAATTGATCCAATAGTATGCTCTATTCTGTTATCTGCTATAAACTAATGCTTGCAGATAATTCTGAGCTTCAAACAGACCCGCTGAAGAATATAAATGAACAATATCATAACTAAGTTACTATTAAAATACTGCAATTAATCTGTTTTTAAGGGATTGCCATACCATGCTGTTCTACGAAGCAAAAATCAGCCCCCCCACCCCCAAATGGAGCTAAAAAGTCACAGGCCTTGAGTAGATTCAACAAGATCCATAATTAATGCCATGTACTAGAATCCCTATTTCTCTTCCACCTTTTATATATTTATCAAGGATTTAAATATGTGTATGTGTGCATAAATTCACATCCACATGTGTGGTATACATGTGCATATATGACAGGATGTGTGCATGTATGTACATGCGGAGTGTATGGTGCATCCAGTAAAATGACAGTATGTGGTAGAGGTACAACATAGTCTTTAAAAGAGATGTTCCCAAACTCTTATGGCAACAATGTCCCTCCATGATACAGAATATTTTGCTTGTGACACTTTTTCCAAAGACTTTCACCTGGCCTTCTCTAATGTTTGTTCACTTACACCAAACCAAACAGTCTTAGAAAACTTTTAAAAATCTTTATTTCATCTTTTCAATTCTGCTGTCTCTCTCTAGTCATGACAAGTAAATATTTGAACAGAAAAATAATGACTAGAGTGAATTTTGTGAAGGGATCCCCAAGCTCTGCATTTATAGACATGATGCTTTGTGAGGTAGTAGCTCTCTCCATCTTTTCTGACAATTTCCACATACAAAAATGTCAGAGCTGAAATTGCACTAGATTTCAGTACTGCATAAACCACATAGCGCCAGACCTGAAGGATATATAGTTGATGTCAAAAAGGGGAAGAACATGACAACACAATCAAGTCACTTCATTGCTTAATGGGTTAACTTCATGATGCAACTTTATATGATGTTATGGCAGAAGACTGGATAGATTTATGATTTAGCAACACATACAGACACTGAGAATTAGCAACAGAACCCTTTGGCAACAGAGCCTCTCAAGGTCTGGTGTCAGACCAATTAGAACACAACCAGACGAGATATTACTTGGGATGATTTGGACAAGTGGGATAACTTTGCAGTTCTTTATGGAGGCAAGAGGGCTTCTCTCATTTCTTAATATACTACCTACTACATTCAGTCCATGTTAGACAATTAAAATGTAGATCAAAGAATGTGATTGAGGTATTCAGGAATACTTCAGTGTATTGACTTACAATGCTGTATCTTAGAGAAATCTCAGTATCAAATCAAACTACTTTAGGACTTCAAATTAGTTTTAAAACAACTGTACTATGAGACCCTCAGCAGTATCAAATATACTGAGTAGTCAGGGGAATTTGCAGAAGCCCTGTCAAAAGAGCTTCCGTATACGCACTGTGGAACACTACCAAATCTTCCTCAGATACTGATAGGACAAAAACTTTGTTCATAAAAAGCCTAAATGAAAATGTGTCAAAGAAACACATGAATTCGCCTAACTAAATTTAAGAGGGTATTACCTTCTTATTAGACATTATCACAGCTGAATGCCACTACGTTCAGTAGAGTGATGTGAAAAGGATTGCAGAAAGCATCTGACAGAGCAAATACTGCTCAGCAGAGTGACTGAGCTGGCCTTTAAGCGACAAACCCATGCATTTTCAACATATCTTATGAAGCATCTGACAGCAACATTAACTACACTTTAGTATATTCACTCTGGAACTATTTTCTATTGCAAGCCATATTAAAATAGATCATCTTTCTATTTTTATGCAGTTAGAGAAAATACTGTACCTTACAGTAAAATCATAGGAGCAAGAGGCCAATATGGTTGCATGGAATGGTGAAAACTGCAAGAAAACAAAACAACTTCCAAAGTTAAAACATTTTGAACATATACAGACTTACTGTAAGTAGCAAGTTATCCAAGTTTAACTGCTTAAATGGTCTTGGTTGGTACCACATCATGCTGCAATAAAACAGACTACATCAATGTATTTCTTCCCCATGCTTCTAATTACAAGGAAATCATAGAATTAATAATCACAAGGAATCCTCTGTAGGATTCCTGGTTTGCTTAGATTTCATTACAGCAGTACCAAATAACTCTGTTGTAAAGTTAAGAAGTTCTGGAACAGTCATATAAACAGTCATTAAATTCTGCTTTTGGCTAATAGGCTGAGTTTCATCTCGTTATATAAATCAAGTTTCAAATCAGCTATGTGACCAGTTAATTATTTTCAGAGAGACAAAATCTGTGCCATACTGAAGAGAATATATTATTGTCACCAATTCTATATCCTACTATTTTGAAATTATTTATACAAATGGGAAAATTGGAGATAAGTAGAAAAACTGAAGGCAATATAAGATAATTTCATGATTTCCCCCTCTCCAACAGGGCATTTTACAGAATACAGTCTTCCATGGACTGTTGCAGATTGGTCTAAGAACTGCAGCAAAAGAAGGATGCAGTTATGCAAAAGTTATTCATCTCAGCTCTAGTTTTTTGGCAACCTCCAGTTTCCAACTATTTTAAAATCTGTATTTCTCAGCAGGAAATACAACAAGCCATTGACATAACTTGAGTTTGAAATGCAGGCCCTCCACACCATGGTTCATAGTTAAGTCTTCCTGCAAGACTTCTAGTATTCTTCACGGTAACTACAAAGTCTAAAGTTAAGTCTGGGCTGTTGCCAAAACTGCCCAAGTTGCCAAGAGAGGAGTGTATGCTGATGGCTGCTGAACTCTGCTGACAGAGTTCTCTTTACTATAGCAGAATTGAGAGATGTGCATACTTGAGGGAACTTGAACCTCTGCAGACTTCCTGCAATTTTTTTTTTAGGGGGAAAAAACCCCAAAACAAAATGAACCAGAACCTCAGGAAAATGAATACTAGAGGGGAAGAAGTCTGATGTGCAACAAAAAAGAATGGTGTACACTTTGCATAAGTCCCTTTTGCATGTCCACATAGTTTAAGATAAAGCAAAACCATACCGTCAAAGCTTTGTCATTAACCTTAAGTATCCTATGAACTTACCTAAGCAAACTCTATCAAAATACTTAGCAGAGTGCTACACATGTAAGTTGAAAAAATTTGCCTAATATCTTTCTGCTACAGGAGAAAATTCTGATCCATTTAACTGTAATCTACAATTTTTTCATCTGAACAGCTGTATACAGCCAGAAGATACCACTGTATAATCCATCCTGACATTCAACAGACCATTTCTCCAAGTATCTTTTAAGGTAAATGCAAAAAACCATAACTATGTGTCAGTGTAAGATATTAAGCCAGCTAAGAAGGTGAGGATCAAATGCACCAACATCAAACTCTCCCAAAAACGACTCCAGATGACCTCAGTGTGCTGATAATGCCCTGTACTGCAGTGAAAGACCATAAGAAATCTGCAGGAATCCTGACAGTATTGTGTTGGGTAGAATTCCTTGCCAGCCTCAGATCTGACAGTCAACACAACCCCTGAACAAGCAAACAGAATACAAACGACAGGCAACAAAAGAGTGTGATTTCATGGTTGGTTTAAGCTAATTTCAGAGTGCACTGCTGCCAAGACATGTGGCTTCCATTTTCTTTTCCACTTCTAACTGTGTGCTCCTGTCCCCCTCCTTTGTGTCAAGGCTTGCATTTGTGTGGTTGAGCAACAAATTGAAACAGCTTAGTGATCCACACAGAAACTAGTCACCTTGAGGGACAGGGTTTTCAGTCAGAGCCATCAGCTGCAGCTTTACAGCCTCTATAGAGGCAGCATCCAGCTCTCTCTCAGTTCAGTGTGACTGGTGAATTATACCACACAAGTGGAGATATGTGAAGTGCTGGCCCACACTGTCATATCTTATCATGCCATATCATGTCATGTCCTCAGGGACCATGTGTGTCTTGAAATGAAAGCAATGAAAGCGTGGTAAGATGGATTAGCAGTCATGTACTCTCAGTATAATGCACAGTACGATGTACTCTCAGTAAGATGCACATGGATGCATCTTCTCCTACAAAAAATATTTCACAGAGCCAGATTAGAGAATAGTCATGCAGGCATTAAATTAGAAAAAAAGACTCAACATCAATCACCAGTGGGGAGAGGAGGCAGGAGCTTCTCATGTTGTCTGACCAAAAACAGAATTTGTGATATGAAATTACTACCTGAGTCACACCCTTTTCTGACAAATTACAAACTAAGCACAGAAACTTCCAAGTGTCTTAGAAACAAATCAAGGCCATATAAAGTAAAATGCCAACCCAGGATAACTTTTCCTGCCAGTTCAGACTTCCTAGAAAATATTAAAAAACATACCTGCTCCTGAAAGGCTTTAAAAGGATTAGGTATTATCTCCTTTTTCAGGAGACTTTGATATTGATGCATTTGACTTTCGCATTCTTCGCTGGTTTCAACATTTTACACTGAAACATAGTTATAGTTTTTGAGTTTACCTAAAAACAACATGGAAAAAATGTCATTGTGCATTGAGAGCAAATTATTATTGGTGGGTGCTCTACTTGTACACAGATCCAGTAAAGTTATCTGTGGCCCTTCATGCATCAAGTTTCAAACTCTCTTTGAATGCATTAATATCTTCTTTGTATACACAGCAGTATATATTCACAATGTGTTCTGTATCTTGTCTTCTGTGAATATTGGCCCTTCATGTGGAAAGACAAAGGAACAGCGTCATTTAAAAATGAGTAAGGGAGAAGTGTTTTCCCCATCTCAAATTTCCCATATAATTGAAGTCAACCTTCCAACCCTGTCTCAAGCCCTCTAACATTCTTCAGGTAAATATATTGAGTTTGAAAATGCCATTTAAGGTAAAATCCCAGCAATCTATGAAACATCAAAATGTTTGACAGCGCTAAACTGAAAGTTTTCAAGAACAGTCACTGTTACATTTAAAACCCTGGTGGTTTTTTCCTACTTATTAGATAATATAAAGTATTACTGGCTTCCAGAAAAATCTGTGTAACAATTCAGTGATGGTCAATGGGAAATAAAATACAACTTACTTTTACTCTTCTGATAGCATAGGTATGACCAAGCAAGACAAACACTGGTTGCCGGATGTTCCTCAAATCCCAGCCTTTCAAGCTACAGTCAACTGCACCAGTTACCAGCAAGTTCTGATGATGTAACAAAAAACAGATTTAATTACTAAATTGTAGCAATGCATATGTTGGATACAAAAGTTAGATAAATCAAAAAATACAGATTAGTAAATCATAAATGAAGTGATGTCCCAAGTATGTAAATTAAAGAGCACAGAGAAACACAAACTGGTCTTCCACTTTTGACTACTCTGCCTACTACACAAGAGAGTTAAGCACAATCTCTGATCTGCTTGGGCTGACCATCTCTTAGAACAAAGCTCTTCGGAGATGAAATAGTGAATGAGAGCAACAAAGCAACTAGGCATATTTTCATGATGAGAAGAGGCAATAATGTTGCAGTAAAACCCCCTGCTATTTAATGAGAGTGGTTCAATTAGCGAAACAGTGGGATGAACGGTTTTATACCTCATCATATTTGCACCAGTCACAGCTCAAGACCTCAGCCTGGTGGGCTGGTATCACAAGTTTGACTCCTGGGGTTTTCACATCCCAAATTCTCAAAGTCTGATCACCTGAAACAAAGAGAAATTGATTCAATGTTGTTGCACCAATTACAGGATTCAGTCAATCCATTAGCACTTAGCAGACAAGTGTTTCTTAGCTGTATGAAATACAAATGATTGCATGAGGACAATCACGCTAAATAAAGCAAGTAACATTATAGACACATTACAGAAGACGAATTGATGCAAGGAAAGGTATCTGAACTTACTACTGCTCTTTCATTAGAGAAAAATATTTCATTTTACTACTAACACTTCCACTGTTTTTTAAACTCAGATTTGATTAAAAGGAGATAGGGTAAAAGACTTAAATAACATTTAATTAAACTAGGAGCCATGTAAAAGGTCCATTTAAAAATGAACTTAGAAGATCAGAATCATGAAAAGCTTTATTTTCACGCCATCTGAGAAGTACCACCTAGTCACATGCTTTTCGCACAAAATGAACAGTACTAGACATACAACTTATTTCAAAATTCCTCCAAATAAAGGAAAATTTATGATGCATCTATCACCTGCATTCATCATGTACAAAGCCCGCAGTTACTCTCAGTTATTGAAATAATGGAAGATAAAGTCATTCTACTCTGTTACAGATATGAAAGGCAACATGTGCTTTAACCTTGGAGCAAGCAAGCATGCACGCATACAGAGCAGTGGAGTCCAGCTTGAGAGCTGTTAATCGCCTGTGCCTCTCTCTTAACCTCTAGCCATAAATTTTCTTCTACCCCTAAAGATCTTTAGCATTTGTATACACTCTTCTTACAAATTCGGTTCTTAATGGATTGTAAAGACATCAAAAACTGCATCAGCTGACAGGACAACTATGCTTTTCAGTTTTTTTAATTGAGATTTTCTCATTAGCCTTGAATATTTAGCTTTGTGTCAGCAAAAACAGATTCTCTAGCTCTCTAGCTTATAGAGAGAGAAAATTAATTAGAATTTATTATTATGTTTATGTTCATTCAAGAGACAAATTTAATCACTAAAAGGTGATTAAAACACTCATGATTTCTATAGGAACCATGTATCAATACTACCTAAATTAAAAATTCACTGTTTTATGCTGCTACTGAAGAAATTATTGATATTTCCTTATAATTATTATTTTCATGCCCTTTATAGACAAGCTCTTCGATGGTTTTAGTGCCCTGGTGGTCACTGGCTGTAAAATATATAGCTGAGCACTAAAAAAAAATCACAGCTTTTTTCAAGAAACTGGCATCCCTAGTGCCACAGCAATATTCCTAATTGCATGAACGACCAGATCCTGTAGACTTCACAAAAAAAACCTATTAGACATTTGAAAAGTTTAAATAAATGAAGCAGAGAGATTGCTTCACTACATGTCACGAGTGCAGCCTTCTGACCGAGAAGACCATGGGGACCTTACTCTGGTGTTGGCTGGCTTGTCCTCAGCCCTCACGACTGGGAGAGATGCTACACTCTTGGTGGATAAATTCCCCATCCATAAGGTGAGAACAACACCCAATTTCTCCCTATTTTCACTCCCCTCCCCTACTATCAAGAGGAAGACTGCAGCTCAGTACACGGACAGCACTCCTGACAATGGCACCCTGCAGCCAGCTGAAGCCTCAAGCATCGCTACAGTGCTTATAAAAACAGGGCAACATATGGAGAGGAAGAAACACGAGCAGCAGGATTTTGGCAAAAAAACTGGTAGCACGCCCTGGATCCACTTTCCATTAGCCTTGCTAATCTGTTTGCCTGCAGAGGAAAGTTCAGTTTGAGTTTTAAGTCTTTCTGAGATATTATAATGCACTTCTTAAAAAGCTTTTATTTTAATTTCATCAGATAACATAAATTTGAAGGGGAAACACATATTTCACTATAGACAGGATCATTTTCCCCTTGCAAATAAATATATAAATCCAGGTGAACTAAAATGAACTGCTACAGAGATGCTACAGTAGCATTATAAGGGCCAAAAGCATTTGGAAAAGTAAGTTATTCAGCCAATATCAATTTTGACACTAAATATACAATTGCCCCAATTACTTCTTTTTTAATAGAAAACGCTGATGCATGAGAAAAGGGAAAATTGGTTATTTTTCTTTTTTCTTTTTTTTTTTTTATTTCTTTGAAAATGCTAGACTTAGCAGTTATTAATTCTGGCTGGCACTATCAGTGAAACGTTTTTAATGGAGTAACACAACATGCAAGTGAACCTTTCTGTGAATAGAAAAGACTGATTTAAAGCCAAAGGCAATCCAATTCTTTTATTTAAGTGGAAAAATCAGATTAATTTTTAAAAAACCTGATAAACAGTGCGATCCTGACTCAGTGCACATTTAAACAAACGTTTTTCTAACTTCAAACTTATTTCCATTACATATATATATTTACATTTAATTTCAACAAAAGCCGCAGTTAGAAATTTTGCAATTTCCACATTTCTGTGAGTACTACTGAGCATGCACTTCTTCCACAAGATAAAGCAAAATAATAATAATAGAAAGTCCGAGGAAAGCACACCTAGTACAATCATATTCACTAACAGACACTTCCAGTTGACATCCCAAAGTAAGCAACCACAAAAGTACCCAACATTTCCCCCATAAAATATTGCTATTTTTGTAAGAAGAAATTTCTCCATGGCAACAGATTTTTACGGGTCCATTAGATAATTATTATTTCAGAATTGTTTATACATTGTACTTGCTTGCTTTCTTTCTAATGAATATTTGTGAAATCTTGGACGAATCAATAAAACTACACAATATACACTCATCTATTCAAAACTTTTCAATTGATGCTAATCTACAAGTACACCATCCTTATACACAGGATAAAGATTGCTAATGTGAATGACAATGTCTGACAGTGAAAAGATAAAGCTTATTTAAGATTTAAATTTCATGTAGGTTTTATACTACCTTTTTTACGCGCAGATATATTTTACCCATATTTACCCAATTTATAAATTATCATCTCTGAAGTCCTGTGAGAACAACCAGCTAAGAAATCATTCCCAAAAAGTGCAGTGGTATAACAGTAACTACAAAAAATAGCTAGGTATTTGGGAGGCAAATAAAACCCCATGAAATCTCAAACACTATCTGAAGGGGAAAAGGACTCTAACTACGACAGGTCCAATGTTTTTCGGGAACGAACTTCCACTAGACCAGGTTGCTCAGAGCCACATCCAAACTGGTTTTGAAACACTTCCACAAATGGGGCATTTGCAGCTTCTCTGGGCAACCTGTTCTGGTGCCTCACCACCCTCACAGTATAGAATTTCTTCATAATATCTAATCTAAACCTACCCTCATTCAGTTTAAAGCATTACCCCTTTTTCTATCACTACAAGCATTTGTAAAAAGCAAAAACCATCGCAATTAAAGTTTGTCTGTAGTGCCACTGAATGATTACAAGTCAACATTACTTGCTTACTTACATGTATTTTTAAATATGAAACCAGATTAAATTATTTACCTTGAATCAAACAGAAAATCTGTGGGAGAATTAAAAGCAGAACCCAAATCTCATGACTCAAAACCAATCCTTCTATGCATGTTAAAATGTTGGTGCTGATTGTTTCTATCAGAGATAATTGTTCTGATTTTGGCTGAAATAGAGATGTTTTTCTTCCGAGTAGCTGGTACAGTGTTGTGTTTTGGATTTAAGATGAGAATAACGTTGATAACACACTGATGTTTTGGTTGTCACTGAGGAGTGCTTACACTAAGTCAAGGACTTTTCAGGTCCTCGTGGTACCCTGCCAGTGGCAGGGCTGAGGCTGCACAAAAAGTTGGAAGGGGACACAACCAGAACAGTTGGCCACAGCTGGCCAAAGGAATACCCTGTAACAGATGGCGTCATGCTTAATCCACAAAGCTGGGAGAAGAAAAAGGAAGAAAGAGATATTTGGAATTACGGCATTTGCCTTCCCAAGTAACCATTATACATGATGGCACCATGCTTTCCAAAAATGCCTGAACACTTGCCTGCCCATGGAAAGTGGTGAATGAATTCCTTGTTTTGCTCTTGCATTCACAGCTTTTGCTTTACCCATTAAACTGTCTTTACCACAACTCATGAGTTTTCCAGCTTTGGCCCTTCTGATCCTGTCTTCATCCCACCGTGGGGGAGTGACTGAGTGGCTGCACAGAGCTGAGCTGTCAATGGGGATTAAACCAATATAACAGTACAAGAAAACTCAGAACAGGAATAATAAAGCTCATGGAATTCCCCACAAATAACAGCTTTAGTTAAATCATTCAAGAGTACTACCAAATACACAAAACCTATCTCCATGCAGCACAACTTACTTAGCAAGTACACGTAATTACCACTTCCCAATTATACTTCCCAACTGGTCAATTTTAGTCTGATACAAAATGCTGACAAGCTAAAAATTAGAAGAGTTTTAAGTTATTTGAAGGAAGAGCCCAATTAATCCTTTTTCTAAAAAAAAAAAAAAAAAAAATTAGTGATATCATTATTTCAGTGTTTCCCAAGAGGATTATACACAAATCTTGGGACAATATTTTTTTTTCCAAAATTGACCAAAGTAATGTCTTAAGATTAAGCCATTCTTCAGCAAATGGCAATATTGGCTAGATACTTGTAACCCAAACGACACAATCCAAATTAACTTACTGTAAAAAACTGTTACTGTTTATTTCTTCTGAATACTAAACCATTTTATGAGATTTTAATATAAAATATTATAACCTGAAAGTGCTTTATATTATATCATGTGCTATATACAATACTTTACTATGGTTAGCACATAGGATAAATCGAGTGATAAACTCAGTGTTTCCTGAGAAGCATTTCAGCTTGTACATTAAAGAATGATTTAGTAAAGCTTATTTGATGTGCTGGTTTTGGCTTGGGTAGTTTTAATTTTCTTCATAGTGGCTTGTACGGGGCTGTGTTTTGGATTTGTGCTGAGCCCAGGGTGATAATATGGAGATGTTTTTGTTATTGCTGAGCAGGACTTGCACAGAGCCAAGGCCTTTTTGGCTTTTCAGAGTGCCCTGCTAGTGAGGAGGCTGGGGGTGTGTGGGAGGCTGGGAGGAGACACAGCTGGGACAGGTGACTCCAGCTGAACAAAGGCATATTCCAGACCTATGACATCATGCTCAGCATATAAAGCAGAGGAAAGAAGGAGGAAGTGGGAGGACCTTTGGAGAGATGGCACTTGATTTCACAAGTCACTGTCACGGACGATGGGGCCTGCTCTCCTGGAGATGGCTGAACACCTGTCTGCCCATGGGAAGTAGTGAATTAGTTCCTTGGTTTTCTTTGCTTGTGTGCACAGCTTTTGCTTTCCCTATTAAACTGTCTTTATCTCAATCCACAAGTTTTCTCTTTTACTCTACCTATTCTCTCCCTAATCCTGCTGGTGGGGGAGTGACAATGTGCCTGCATGGGGCTTGGTGGCTGGCTGGAGTTAACCACAACACTGGAGCACAAGACTTGGATGAATTCAGTACTGTGCTGCTAAGTCTTGAAATAACAGATTGCAAATGAAAACACTCACCTCACATCACTACATAGATTTGAGGTAACAAACGAAGCAAATAAATTACATTTCAAAAGCTTCTAGTATAAACAGCAGTTTGGCTGAATGGCAATATGCCACAGTAACTCCACAGTCAGCTTGCCCTCTAGATGCCTGATTTGTACAACAATGTACCATGCAGTAAACTGAAGCATCTTATTCTTTTATCCCTTTAGGGTTTGGATTTCAAAATGACCATTTTTGCAAAGCCTTGAACCTTGTTCACCATGGCATTTCTCCTAACATATTAAACAAGAAAATCACCAGGAGTCAAGGAGCAAAAAGTGGACCCACACCACACACAAATGGATTGAATATAAACCTCTAGAAAAAAGTGCTTTGGAACTCATGAGAAACCACTGTCATAGCCAAACAGCAGATTATTTCTTCCATTTTTAAGGAATTTGAACAATCATAAGCATCTTTGGAATTACTTTTCTGCAAGCCCTACTCTCCAATGGCTCCTTCTTTTGCTCAGTGCTACTTCTGAGGCAGGAATGTGAGCTGAAACTTCAGAAAACTGATGTCAAAAGCCTGACAACTCCAAATTTTGGTCCAGAAACACAAAAAAACCCTCTACTGAGAAGCTGCACTAATTCAGTAAATTTTCTCTGAGTAGATGTACACCTTCCCCAGCTCATTATTTCATGCAAAATAATTTGTTCAATCATAGAGTTTTTATAATTTGAATACCAAACACAGAAAGATGCAACAAGATCACATGCCAGCCTGATCTATGACACTACAGCTTGACAATCCCTTCATTACACACATTTATCACCAAGAGACCGGTAAGCAAGAAGACTTTTAAAAGACAACTCACTAACTCAGGGCTGGCAGTAAAACAGAATATGAGATAAACAATGGTTTTTAGTTTCAACATTAAAGTCTAGCACTCAATGCAAGGGCTTACAAGAGTGGGACCTGGATTTAGAGATTCATTTGTAAAGCAGCAATGCTACAGTCATCCAACATTTTTGTCAACATAATAAAAATGTATCAGAAATTATCCCATCTTGTGGTACAAGAAAATTTTTTGCCCTGGGCTGAAAAACAAATCTTTGAGCAAAGAATACAATTAATTGATCCAAACACTAATGAATACCGACACTGTCAGGCAGATTTCAAAAGAATTTATTTCCCTTATTCATGAATCAAGATATTATTAAAATTATGTATCTGCCCTGATCAGTAAACTTAAAGACTGATTTAAAAAGGAAAGCAGCATCAAAACTAAGGCCCCGGTATTTAAGAAAATAGCTATCAGTCATTGTAAATCTGGGCTTTGTCAAATCCAAAACATTAATATTTTCATCATTTGTCAGTGTTGTATCTGTATTGAAGAATACTTGAAAATAAAGGTAAAATGGTATTTATTAAGTACTTTCTACTGTTAAAGGACAATTTACCCAGTTGATACTAAAAATGATGCTTTCTTTACAAACCACAGGACTAAGCAAGGCCTATAGCTCTGCAGTCATGGAGAATCATTTAGCAGACCTCATTAACATTTGACTAAATATTACTGTTGTGTGCATTTCTAATGTTCTTTATGAGCTTCTCACCAATTTGCTCTCTGGGTTTAAAAAAAAAAATCTACTAGGCAAACGACATAATGACTCATTAAACCCCTTTAGCCATGAGGCTGCTGTTAATGCTGTTAGTGGCTTCATGTCACTTCTTTAATGACATTTTCCACATCAGTGTGTTTTCAGTGTAAGGCAGACATTTACCAGGGCTCTGGTTTGGTGCTGCACGTACACCTGAACATCCTGCTTATCTGCTCAGAAATTGTTACTGACATCACAACAGCACTTATTTACATATTCAGAATTAACAGTTTGCTCTGTTACTATTAACTCCCAATTTAAAAAAAAAAGAAAACCATCTACTTTCTGTTTTTGGAGTATGAATGATTGTGCATGAAGATAACAGCATAGTAAAGAATCTCACACATCCCTGTAAATGTTAAATGGAAATTTATTAGATGCCGAATAAAACCTAATTTAACTGAAGCATCAGACATATATATCTTTTGCAATTCAATTGCATTTTATTGTCCACTGCAGACAAGCTCAGTTTTCTTGTATGTATTCAGAATGGAGACTTAATGAAGCAAAAAAGGCTATATCTCGTATCAAATTCTTTTTCAATTGCTTTATATTGCCATCTTAGATTTCTCATTTTCTTCACTTGTATTCTTTTTCTAATCTCATAATAGCTTGATAAAAAGCCGTATTTCAAAACCAATTATTAGCTTCAGGCCAAAGCTGATCCTTCTGAGCAGCTATTTTACTGTGGTTTGCAATTCTGTTTGGTTTTCTGCTTTCAGTGTTCACAAACTAATTAGTTACATGGAAATTAAACTTCTGCAGGATTCTATAGGGATTCAAATAAAAGCAGAAAAATGGCAGGGATGTGGCATGCAAAATTTTTTTAAACCTTCTTTCCCCTTGCTTGCTTCCTTTAAAAGAAGAAAAAGGAATGCATTGTTTTACTTTTATTTCATTTAATCGAAAATATTTAAAGAGCAACATTTTTTCCAATCTTTGGTTTACAACATACCTAATTTCTTTTACTTGTACATGTAGAATTGAAGATGCTGCAACATGAAACAGTTCATTTCTCAAGCATTACAACTACACTATTAAGAAAGTAGTAAGTACATGGTTTGAGTAGGTATGTGTGAGGTGGCTTGAGAGAAAAGGGACAGGTGTGACAAAAGAGAGAAAAAAAAAAGACACAGTCACATAGACGCCTTACAATCCCAAAGCAGTACAGACTCCTTCAAGAAAAGAATGTTTCAATAATATTTAACAACATCCAAAAAACCTATTGTTCTAAAAAGTGAAAAAAACCAAGTGAGATGAAAGGAAGTATAAAAAATTTCCCTCCAGACACATTTCAGTCACTAATTTTCAAGACAACAGAAAGATGCAAAATAAGAGACCACAAAACCACAGGTCACCCTTTCCAGCAAGTGCATCCCAAAGAAGGGAACAGCTCTAAATTTGACACAGTACTATCACATTGAGATTCAAGTTTCTCTTCAGCTCCAACTTTAGCTCAATAGAAGATGAATCATCAGTGAAATTTAGCTTTTTGTCCCATGATTTTCTGTCATCCTTACAGAGTATGCAGATCATAACAAGTTTTAAATGAGGACAATCAACCTCCTTGAACAGTTCCACTTTACTTTTATCACATACCTTGACTGACAGAGTAGAATGTCATTAAACACTAAACAATAAACTCTCTGAACATCAACTGTGTGAGATATACCTTTTCTACAAAAAGGAAATGGCATTTATACACAGAACTAGAGGGTCATAAGTCCTTCTACTATCCAGAGTCTTGCTGACCAAAGAAGTAACTGCCAATATATATTTTCTGCAGCGAAACAATCCAATCAAAACACAGGAAAATTTCAATGTAAACAATGCAAACACAGAAACCTTTTCCACATCAGCATGTTATGATGTCTATGTTATTTCACCGAAGTACACCAGACATTTTATTTTGGAAACTGTGAAAGTTCACCATCATTTTGAAGTCTTCTTCTTCCAAAATCTAATTATTTTATACCCAGAACTACACTATCAGTGTACCGATAACAGATTTTTATTTCACATCCAAGTAGTACTTAGAGAAGAAAAATACTGTGTCTTTTGTGTATGTTGTTTTTCCATCAATGAATGAAAACTGGCTGCAATTAGCTTTAGGCTCCAGTAGCATATTAGTCCCTTTCAAGCATCAAAGTAAAAATTTACAAAAGAATAGGAACTCTGTAGTGTTTTAGTTCTTCCAACAGCTGCACCCACTGAGTCACGCAAAGAACAGATCAATAGTTGTACCCAATTTAGGTATTATGACATACAGCATCTAACAATCAATGTTTCCCAAAATTGTTCAAGTGGTAATGTATTAGAAGAAAGTTTGGCTTCATATCCTAGAGGATCAAATATGAAATAATTAGTTGTATCAGAAAAGCCCTTTTTTTCATCTAGAATGCCAGAAATTTTGTATGGGTAAGACTACCATGGACAGGAAGGTTCTAAGCAGGACTTTAAAGAGAACATTATTTAGAATTTGCAAAAACCACTAAGCACTTAACCTTGACCAAATGGTACTTAGCTGGTATTTTGTAGTATATAGATAGCTGCATTTCACTAGAACTGTTTATATAGTGTACAGGGCTCAATCCTCTAAGTTTCTGTACATCCTGTTAGACAGGTATCCACCACATAAGGTGGAAAAACCTGGGCCAACATTTGGCTTTCAAGCACGACTATGTTAGAACAAATAAATATTACCCGTTCATCATTATAGCTAAACTCTGCAGGCAGAATAAGATGGAAATAGCCAGACTGAAATTTTATGAAAGACACATGTACTTTTTCATCTGACTTCCCACAGAATAGGGAATACCAGTATCTATGTGTACACACTGTCTCTCTAACTTCAGTAACAGGAAAACACAGTTATACCCATTTACTCTCATATTGATATAAGAGCCATTAAATCAGTACAGAAGTACAATAGATACGAAACCTGAGACATTTAGGCCACCGGAGTTTATCTATCAATATTTCTATTAAGACAGTACCTTACAGCCCTTTTACTTCCCAGGCAAATTCTGTGGCTCACAGCACCTCTCTCCCAGTTAATCATCAGGTGGGCTCCAGGTATCACTCCAGAGCTCTCCTTGTGCCTCTGAAGCAGGAACAGTGTTTGGAAAACACCACCACCTCACCTCTCTTTGCTTCTGTGTACACCCAACTCAACTGCAATTGTATTTGCCAGCAAGATTCATAGTACTGGCCAAAGCAGAAAAACAAAACTGATGGAACAAGACACCGAGATCTATGGAATTACTTGAAAAAGCTCAGTGGGAACTGACTACATTTCTCTCATATCTCAAATTGAGATAATTTGAACAAAAACATAGGCCAAAACACAAAATACAGTAAATAACATGATTTAGTTGTCAATAACAAGAGGGAGACAAATGGGAGAGAGCTACATAAAATAATAGAAAAAACTGCCACAAGGTCACTGCTAGAAAACTGCTGATCCTCGTTTAAATGGCCAAGAGAATGATCTACTGACTGTAACAGAACCTACAGATCCAGCTGCAGCAATACATATCCGTTTCCTTGTTCCATTTTTATGGAACAAGCGTATATAACACACACTACCATCTGCTGGACAAAGTGCTGAACTGATCCACTAACACAGAAAGTGGCTTTTGGGTTTTTGTTGTGAGAACCTCTTTACCATCAGGCTTACCTGAGGCAGATGCAAAACAACCTGGGATGTGTGGAGACCATATAGTGCTGTAAATGACCCCTTCATGGCCTTTAAAAGTGCATAATGACTTCCCCACAGCTGGATCCCACTGAATAAAGGAAAAAAGAAAACTGTTGAGATACACATCCAATAAGAAATGAAAGGGTTTCATATACTGAAAAAAAACTTTATACATACAGAAAGGACTGAACTAACTTCTTTTAAAAAAGCATTTGTATGCTTAAGCTGGTATCAACTGAGAGTTTAAGCAACCTCTCAATTAAAGCAGAATTCAGCCACAGAGTAAAAATAAAGAGGAAAAGAGAATCCATGTTGCCTCTTAACACAAAGAACAACGAGATACAAAAGAAGTCACACTTTTCACCTTCAGCAGAAAACCAACATACCAGCTTGGCTGTTTGATCCCATGAGCCAGACACCACTAGCTGCTCTCCTCTAGTTTGGCTCCAGTCAACACTGTATGCCTGTAAATGACATAAGAGAATAATTTAGAAGACGCATTAGAATACAAGTTTCAGGCTGTAGTAAATCAGAGTTTCACAAAATAGACTTGGATTTGCAGATTATATCCTAGTCAGCTGAAAACCCATATCACTAAAGGACAACAAAACTGCCAACAATGTCATTGAACGAAAATTAAAGTCAGACATTAAAGGTACATAAAGGCTAAGAAAAGTGTCTGAAAAAGTAAAGATGGGCCAAAACAGAAGAAAAAGAGACATTGTAACAAAATCCACATACATCTGCCATCATTAAGAGTCTACCACTTTAAAAGCCACAATTCAGACTCTATTTCTTATCGCTGATCCAATTTTATTCAAAGATCTAGTTTCCAATTGCTAGCCATTTCTCATTGTAAATGCCATCTCTCTTCACAGCTGACTTTGAGATTTTAGCTGACTAACAATAAATTTTCATCTTTTCCAGGTTCTATGGCACTCTTTTTTTACCATCCAAATCCTCAAAAAAGTAAAATAAAACAAATTAAAATCTCACTTTCTCTCATAACTACTCATTTCAGCTATTAAGAAATTACTTTCCACTGTGTAGTTGAAATAAGCTCCCTCTTCCCTGACAGCATGTTCTAATGCTGGATCCTGCTTTGACAGAGGATACATTAACTCCACCCTTCACTGCTGATTTTTCAGCTCTGCTGCCTCACAAAAACAAATTCACTATGATAGTTCTTCAAATTATTTAAAATCCTCAAGTCTCAAGTACAACTTCCATCTTCAAATACACATCTTAACTTGATGGAAGGTGCATTCTGTTTCGTCTGGTTTTACCTCACACCAAAATGATTCAATAAGCTGCAGTGGGACATGAACCATTTCAGTGGAAGGTGGATAAATATTAGATGAAACAGTTCATCCACTTAGCCTCCTGACCCAGTTAGAGCTCCCAGGACACTTCTCAGAAATGTGGTCACTATCAACAAGTAGGAGGTTGTTCTCCACCTGGGATAATCTAGTCCTAGCACAGCACTGGATATGGTCTCCAAGTCAACATACTAGATGTTGGGTTTGTCTTGAATAGATGGAATTGTGCATTTAACAACAGCAACCCTGTTTTGAAGGTGGAAGTGCTTGGACCTGTGTCACCAGATTTAAAAAGCAGAGAAGCTGAAAGGGAAAGAAATCCAGGAACTATCCAAGTCTTCTATGGAAAGTGTCCTGTGTGAGAATGGAAATCAAGGTAATATTTAGCTATTTCTGAGCATTTTCCTTCCTATGAAATACTTCAGTCTATGCTAGATCCAGCTTAAATGAACTGGTTTTCGTCTGCTTATCTTCCGTAAGTGGAAGGCAACCACTGCCCAGAGAAAAAAAAGCTGCTTTATCTGCAACTCTCCCTTTTCATTTTTAAGTCCTGCCTCTCATATACTGACAGCCATACTGCTCTAGAACCATTTTGTACTAACTCCCTTCCTTGAGGACCTTATAATCCAAATGTACAAGACACTGGGAGAGTACTTGACAAAAGCCATATAACCAACTGACAGGTAATTCTTTTGGGTTTTTTTGCCAAACCATACTCTTGACTTTTCTACTTTTGTTAGCTAACTGATTGTACTACAGCTCATTAAAGCATGCTCCTTTCCACTCTGACTCTTCTTACTAAAACAATAACAAAGGAAACACACTGGTACCTCTCCATAGATTCTAAGAATGAAAGACATGACAGTTCTCCAAAGTGGCTCCCTCCTCACAAATATTTCTCTCTTTGCCTTTGAATCTGTGTGATATCCTGAGCTCCACTCCAAAGCTACTGCTGTTTGGAAATGCCCCTAATTGTACCACTACACAGTATGCCTCTTTCACACAATAGCACAGTAAGTGTTTGGCTCTCATATTTATATTCAAGATTTTCCAGAGAGAAACAGACATTTGGATAACATGCACCTGTGTCACACAATCCAGGTAGCTGGTATTCAATATACTGTTGTACTTGGGATGTATCAGATCTGCTGCAGGGATAAGGCAAAGCACATCCAGGGCTCCCAGCTCGCTCCCAAGCTATCAGCACGTAGATCTGCTGAGCAGGTGCTGTGACACAGACCTGGGCACATATGGCATGCGGGGCTGGCACTGTGCAGCGCTCTGCAGCTGCAGCAGAGGCAGAGGGACTGGGGCAAACTCTCCTCCGGGCAAGAATTACAAACAGAACAGACAACAGGCTCGGGAAAAAACAAGAGATACTGTCCATTTGGCATGTGACAGGTCTGGGTAATAGGAAGTGGATGAAAAGAAGACAGTGTGAAGAACCCAGTAAGGTTCACTTTTATTCTTCTTTCCTTCTCATGCTATTTTCCAACATAAATTTACAGACACTTCAATGGAAGCTGTGTTGAGCAACTGGGAAAGACACAGCATAAATCTTAGCTGTTAATGTTTTAGTGCTTTATCTTCAATCATAAAATAAATGAACCCTATCTTATGCCTAAACAGCAGCAAGAAATGCCTCAGGCGAGATAAAAACATGAGGGGAAAAAAAAGATGTAAAAACATAAAAAAAAGCTTAAAATAAATGTTCAGGCTCACTTTACAAGACAAATTTATTTCAAGCATTCTATTATCTCACAATCCAGTGAGATTTCGTCAACACCAAAGTAAATTAGACTAATTTATTCATGAGATTCAGCAGTTGGCTAGTGCTGGAATAAAACTCATCGTCCTTTGATAATGCAAATTCACTTTTAAATTAAAAATGCATATTCTTTTTTGAGAAGGGACAATGATCTCATGTAGAAAAAAAGAAACAGATCCCTGTCAGTCATTAGCAATAATATAAAATGCAGTGACAGAACTGCCATTAAAAATGTCAGACAGGGATTAAGGATTAGGAAGGTAGTGAGAACAGTGTCTGCCAGAGTTTACCACCAATTACTAGGCAAATTCTGTCTGAGATCTATCCTTTAAGATCCTGTAGGATCTATCCTACAAGTTTATAAAGAATCAACACAAACCTTTCATATCTCACAATAAACTCTCACTCGGCCCATGTTTCTTTACAGTCTTTCTAAGCACAGTTGAGTATGTCCACCTCCCATGCTACCAGCTCAGCTACGACATAGACATAGAAATGTGTATTTCACAAACAACAGATGGTGTAGCAAACCAAAATAAACTGATTGACACAATTTCAATGAGAAAATGACAGAAACAAACTAACAAAAAAACCCTGGTACTATGCTTCACCTACATCTTCTGTAACTATTACCAGCCTTTGAACATTACCACAAAATCCTGATCACAACTAGAAACTCTCCTCTCAAAATTCTCAGTTCACACAGTAGGTATATTAAACCAAAGTAGAAAAACTACAAAGAAATAAGCTCCAGAAGATGAGATCTTGTGTAACTACAGTCACTCATCTTTTAGCTTTGTGCTTTATATCTGAAAAAATCTTTAGGTTTTTGGGAATGAAACTGAATTTCTTCAATCAGTTTTTTGACTGCATATCTACTAGATATTGATATTTACTTTTACAGAGATCAATGTCATTTAGATAAAGTATCAGTAAGCCAGTAAAATCTAGGCTGAAACTCACTGCATCTTAAGTTCAAAGACTTAACAGAAGTGAGTGGAGGGTTAGAAGGAAAGCTTAAAAAAAAAGGGGAAGAAAAATCATGTTAGGAAAGATACACGTATTGTAGTATAAATATCCTTAAAACTATGAAAATATATTTATGAACATGAATATAACATGATTCTCTACCCATACACACCGTCCCAACATTTGACTAATGTTATTTGAGTAGGATCTCACAGAAGCTATAAGGGAAAAGGATAAAGCAGATCCGAGTGCAACCCAAGTGCTAAGGATCTGCATAAAGTATTATCACTCCACAACCTCAAGAACAAGACTGATGTATCAGCTGTCTGATTTATCATCTATCAATCTATCTATCTAATAAGGCTCCCCAAAAATCACAGTGTGACTGCAGTAATTTCATACATCACACTGATTACTTAGCCTGTAAGGAACCATAAATGCTATTTCTGAATATACTGGATTTGTGTAATCAAGCAGTACCTACTACAATGTATGAATATGAACAAGAATACGTACATACATTTTGTATTCAAATTATTAATTCAAACCACAGACCCGAAAAACTTAGAAAACAGAAAGCTACTTTTGATTATAAGACTACAAATAAGTATTTTAATTATTCAAACACAAGAGCATCCATTACATTCTCTAAGTTTGTCTGATTTACCTCCAGAGTGTGCTCTTTATAGACTTGCAGTGGACCTTTGGTTTTAGCCATATCCCAGATTTGCAGAGATCCATCTCCACTACAAGTGATCAACACGTTTTCATTATTCTCACTCCAGGTCACATCAAACAGGCCATCATTCCAGTCAAAACTAAATTTGAAAAATGAAGATATTTGTCTGTGAGAAAGCACGACATAAAAGTCTGGACTAGTTCCATGGAAAGAAAGTCTTTAAATCGCCCTTTTTACCATTCTAAACAGCATTTTTACGTATTTCAGTTTCAAGTTAATCTCCTCACAATTAATTTACTTGTTTGAATGTCAATTTCTACAATTGTATGCCAGAATAGATTAACTTAAAGCATAAATGAGCCAAGGATCTTCCATATACAAAGAAGGAACTCTGATTTCAGTTTAAAACTTGCCATGCAAACAGAGGTACAGCACGCCTCAGTCTGATTTATGGTTTCTCCAGAATGTAAGAGCACTTTGTTTCTAACAACTGTGGTAAATAAAGAAATAAAACTGTGTTGGGAGAGCCCTATCCAATTCACAACACCACTATGAATCTGAGTGACAATGAAAACCCAACAGAAACACAGTAAAGAAATTACTGAAGAACTCTACACTCCCTTGAAAACGCTTTCAACACACAACAATTCACCATATGGCATCTGATGCCATATATTAGCTACTCTGTGACAGCTATCAATAACTGCAATATTATCTGATGGGAAATACGAATTTATTTACTCCCTTTTCACTGAAGTTTTAGCTAATCTTAGGTCAAATTTGATGGCACTCTGCAGTAATGATAAGGTAAAAGCATGAACATGGAACATTTTGATAAGTGTCCGTATTAAATGAAGTATTAGTCAAGTATTAAACCCCCTCCTTTCTATCCCTTCTCCTCCTTCCATCCACAACAAAATCAACCTCCTTAAAACCCTTAGAAAATTGTATCTCCTAGGAAGAACCTCCATGACTTGACGTAGCTTCCTGGTCTATTTTTAGTATAAATTAATCATAAGCACATAAATCTAGGTGTCAAGGCACTGTTCCTAAAAATCTAGAACTTAAAATTTCAAGCTAGGGCAGCGAAGCTGCTCTTAATTCATGTTGTCAGTTTTCTATAAAATGGTTTACACTACGGAAATGGTGCAAGCCAAATGATTTCCCATAAGAAAATCTATGCAAGGTAAACATATATTTTGTACTGTATGTAAATACAAATACATTAATTTCTATATAAATACAAAGACCTGTATTCAGTAGCTACTTCAGAATAGAAAAAATACTTTATATTGCTAAAAATAAACAAAAATATTTCAGTTGTGCCTGGTACTCACAAGTATACAGTAAGTTTTTCTCTTATAAAAAATAAAGATAAACCTGTATTACCTCCTGAGCAGAGCAATACCAGCTTCATTTTGTTCCAGCACTGCCAGAGTTCCACAACCTAAAACAGCAAAATGAAACAAAACATCATAACTAATTCCCCAATGCCAAAGGAAACTGGGGTGGTTCTGAGGTAGCTTCAATGTGCAAACACAAAGGGCACATGAACTTTAAGAGGCCGAACAATTATCTGCATAATTAAACATCTTGTGGTCTCATGTTCTCGAAAACAATAATTCATTTACATCAGATTGTTCTGGTTTGACTTTGTGCCTTTGGTTTTTTTGTTTTGTTTGATTTGTTTTTCCTACTCCAGTATATCTGTAGGTGAAGCTGAAAAAGACTTGCTCATAAAGCATAAAAGTGCATTTTCCCCATGGGCCTCACATGACAGACATACCAACATGGAGTTCCCTTTTGTGTTTTTGATAACACAGCAGACCAAACATTTTTTTCGCCCCTTCCTGAATGCAGTAATACAAACACAGCTCACCAGAAACCAAACAAATAATTCAGTTCTGATAAAACCACATCGGTTCTGCTTCCTCATCTGATGGGGATATTGTTAAAGTTATTCTACACTTGGAATTATTTTTTAATAATGTTTTGGGGAGCAATACTCCCACTGGAAATGAAAAAGGTGCCAGTACTGAATGCTCAGCTTTGCTCTTTCAAGAGACCACAGGGTCACCAGGGCCTGCCTGGACACTCAGGGACTAAAACAAGAACAGCTGAAGCCACAGAATCACAGAAAAATCTGAGCTGTTAAGGACCCATCAGGATCGAGTCCAGCTCCTGGCCCTGCACAGCACCATCCCTAAGAGTCACACCCGAGAGCACTGTCCAAACACTTTCCTGAGCTTCTGTCAGGCTGGTGTTGTGACCACTTCCCTGGGTAGCCTGTTCCAGTGCCCAAACATTCTCTGGGTGAAGAACCTTTTCCTGATATCCAAACTAAAACTGCCCTGACACAACTTCAGGCCATTCCCTCGGGTCCTGTCAGCGGAGAAAGTTATTTTCAGACATTTTATTCACACTGTGTACATCTTTACTACCATATTTCTTTCCGACCAAGTCAAATGAGCGCTCCTCCGCGAGGGCGCTGTGAGAAGCACCAGGGCAGGAGCGGGCTGGTCCTTGGGAAGAGGCAGATCCCGGCGGGCTGCGGAGGGCAAGGGGCTGCTCCCGCCACACCCCCGGCCCGGCCGCGGGGCACAGGCTCTGTCTCACAGCGAAACAAACGCAGCGCAAAGGGAAGTCGTCCCCAGATGCTCTGGCATTTGGCAGACACCGTCTGTCCTTCCGCACACCCACGTTTCCAGCCGCCTCCTCCTCCTTCTCCTGCCGTGAGGAGCCGCGTTCCCCGTCACCCCCGCCGCGCCGCCCCCCGCACCTGCCATGCCGTAGTACTGCGCGGCGGCGCAGGCCACGCGCCCCGGGCAGTATGGCGAGAACTCCACCGCGTACCCGTGCAGCCCGGGCAGCCGCAGGGCGCCCGCGCCCGCCGCCGTGCCCATGGCCCCCACCCGGGCCTCCGCCGAGCCGCGGAGGAGCCGCGGAGGAGCCGCCGCGCCCCCGGCCCCGGCGGAAGCGCCCGCCCGCCGGGCGGTGCCGGAGCCGCGGCGCCGCCGCCGCCATCTTTGGCCATGGCAGGAGGCGGCCGTGGGTGCTGCCAGTGCGGGGAGTCAGGGAACACCGATCCTCAAAATCGCCTTCCTGCGCAGGAGGAATCACTGCCAAATTGCAGAAACAATCCGCTCTTTTGTACGCCACGTAGGACATAGAGCAGCTCGGGGGGTGTACATCAACGTGAATACACGAGATGTTTCAATCATAAGTATGTGCATTAGCTTTCAGTTTTCCTTTTAAAAAGACCTTCTGAGCTTTTAATTCTCCTAAATTCTTGAATAGATCTGCATATTTTATCATTCTTCTCAGTATGCAGTTGTGCTCTATGGAAGTCCTTTTATGAATGAACTTTTTAGACCTGTGACAATTTCTATTCAAGTCAGTGGGAATTCTGCCTTTGAAAGGAGAGGTGAGCAGTGGGTGTTCAGGCTTAGAAAATTAATAGCAGAGCAGCAGCTGCAGCTTTTGCCATATTATATCCTATATATATATATGTATATTTCCATATTTTTGTCCCTTAAAATACAGACAGATTATTCCACTTGGACACAGACCACCCTAATTAGTCACAATCTATGTGACTAGATCTATTAGACCCATCTATGTGTTTAAAGATAAAAATGAAAAGGTATCATTTTACACTTTCAGAAGTTACAGTAAAGGCAAATTAGGATATTTAATCACAGTTACCTCATGGAACATAGTTAGGTATTCCTGGTATCTAGCCTTATATTTAAAACTAAACCTTGACTACAGAATCCATTGTAAAGCCATGAAAATATCCATTTACTTAAGCTGGCACTCAGATCAGGAATTAAGCAGTTCTATTCATCAATCTTGTAATAAAAATGAAAACAAATGTGTTTATCAAATAGCCTCCAGGATTTTAGAATAAAATCAGTTCAAATTCAGTGCAAGTGAAACTCAATTCAATGTATCCTTTGGATTACCACAGTAGTTCTCAAAGCCTCATAACTGGAAATTTATAGGCTTCATTTATTGACATCATGTGAGATCAGGTTTTTTAACCTTGGGGCAAAGGAATACCTTACAGAATTGGCTGCTCCAGGCGAAATTCAACCAGTTTTAGCGTCTGTGGAATCTTTTAACATAAATTAATCTTTTCAAAATGCAAGTTACAAGACAGTTTTCTGAGCAAGTGTTTTTAAAGTAATTGCCCTCTCTGACTGTGATATCAATAGCAATGCTTGAAAGGCCACCATTGGGGTATAATAAGTAAATTTGGGCACTGCCATTTTCAAGATGTCAGGGAGTCAGATGCTTAATAAAGTCCAGTTACTCTATGGACAATTTATCACTGAATTGGAAAGGTTTCATCAAGTGCATTTTTTCCAAGCTGGTTGATCTTTCGTAATGAGTGAAGTTCTGCAAAGAGGTTATGCAAACAGGAACCAGTTCTTATCAGTGGCCTAGCTTTGTTTAAAAGACACGATTAGAAGAATTTTCATAGACATAAAGATCAAGAAGGGGATAAGAGGTTACAAGGAAGTCCTGAGAGACTAGTTCTCAGGACTAGTTCTCAAACATTTTTTTCACAGATACACTTGTGAATTCAGGTTTTAAAGATCCACAGAAGTAGAAAGCAAAATAATACAGACAGTGAAAGTACTTGAATAGGATGGTTTCAAGGTAGAATAACAAAAGAAACAAAAACTATTTTACAGGCAGAGAAAAGGTCTCAACAAACAAAATTGCTAAACATGACTCTATTTCCTCCTCAGCCTCTGGGCAGCTGAGTAAATTCAAGAAACATGAAGGACCACCAATCATAGCACCATTTTATACACAGCTACTGAAACCAAATTATGTACCAGCCAGCTCCTTGCAGCTAACTCCAAATCACAGAATCACAGAATTAATTAAGTTGGAAAAGACCTCTGAGATGACCGAGTCCAACCTATGACTGCAGCTAGACCACGGCACTCTGTGCCACGTCCAGGCTTTCCTTACATACCTCTAGGGACAGTGATGCCACCACCTCCATGGGCAGCCCATTCCAATGTCTGATCACCCTTTCTGTAAAGAAATTCCTCCTAATGTCCAACCTAAACCTCCCCTGGCTCAGCTTGAGACCATTTCCTTTCATCCTGTCCAAAGCTGCTGGGGAGGAGAAGCTGACCCCTACCTGCCCACACCCTCCTTTCAAGGTGTTGTAGGGATCGATAAGGTCACCCCTGAGCCTCCTCGTCTCCACGCTGAACGCCCCCAGCCCTTCAGCCGCTCCTCATCAGACCTGTGTTTCAGAGCCTTCACCACCTTTGTTGTCCTTCTCCGGACTTGCTCCAGTACCTCAATGTCTGTTCTGAACTGAGGGGCCCAGAACTGGACATAGGACCCGAGGTGTGGCCTCACCAGTGCAGGGGAAGAATCCTGACAGATTCTTCCAAAACAGACGGATCCTGCGTGCAGCAGTAGATGGCAGCCATGTTCCACGTAAAAAACGAGAGCTCTCGGTTGAAGGAAAAAAAATCCCCAACTACACTGAAATTACTGTATTCCTAACACAACATAATTTCAATAAAAAAGAGGGAAAGTTGCTTAGTATGCAGTTTTAGGCTATCTTTATGCAGCTGCCACTTCTCTACGCTCAGCTCGAAGCCGAGCCCCTCGTTAGCATTAGAATAGGTGGTTGAGATGCTTACTACAGTATCTCCACTCTTTCGGCCCCAAGAGCTCTGCTCTGCTACAAACACGTCCCTCATTTCCTCAGCTTGCTAGCTGACAGCTATCTTAGGTGTGAGTTGAGCTGGTAACCATCACTGCTCTGTGCACAAATCCTTCAAAACCCTTGCTGGTCAGGAGGAACAGTAATCAGAAAGGCTCGAGTCCAAGTGTTTGAACAACTTATAAAAAGATGTTTTCTACCAAAGAGTAGAATGTGAGTTATTTCCTCATGTGCAAGGGCAGGGAGCTTAAAACACTGAAAATATTCAAGGACTGCAGTTAATTTTTGTCTGTCTTTTAGCTATTGAAACATTCCCTAGGCTCCATGCCATGAAGATTTTCTTCTGCAAGTGATTGCTTATTGACTAATAGAATCATAGGGATGTTTCCAGCTGAAATCCCCATATCATCATAAAGCCGAATGTGTTGCAGCTTTAGAAAAAGCATTTAGAATCCCAAGGTTCATTTAAGATTGAAAAACTGGCAACATTGAAAATAAACAAGTAAAGGTAGCCAAGGGGGTTGCAGTAATGAATGCAAAGGGAAAAGGCTTGCCTCATATGGCTAAACTGAAGGTTATGGCATTTGGAAGGAAGAGGCAGTTAGCATGGAGGCTTTTCCAGAAGTTTTAAAGAAAAAAAGAAGCAAGAGGAGGGAAAGACACTGGAGCAAATGAAGATTTAGACATGGAGATTTAGAAAGAAATGTGAGAATTATGGGGAAAGAGTATGAAGCAAGAACAGCACACAATCTTTACCATGCTCACAGGAAGAGGGCTACAAGGACAATCCTGACTGGTGAAATATCCATCCTGTGATGAAGTATCCACATTGTTTGGTTAGGTTTTGCTGGCTGCCACCCATGTGCACCATGCTGTAATTTGATAAGCAGATTCCCCATGTTATTACTATGATCAGCTGCACCCCTACACAATGGCCACCAGTCTCTTTACCCCCCTCCCTCCACTTCTACTTAAATATTGTTTTAAATGCTCAGCGTGACCATAAGTATATCTTTTCTTAAAGACTGGCAGCTGGCTGCCTCAAAGTAGTGCCTTCTCTCTATGAACTTAAAAGTTACTTCTCATTGTCTACAGTGATATACTTAGTCTAACTTTTTGGATAGTTCTTAGAAACAAGTTTTTTAAATTTCAGTTTAACCATTTCTAGCGCTTGTGAGAGTTCTGGCCTAAAGGTCAAAAATAGCATTAACTTACATACTTTTAATATCTCATTCAAATTTTTGTATCTCCAAGTTTCTGTACATTCTTTTGGATTTTTTTAGACGCTCATAATTGAAGCATGCTGTTTTCCTAAAAACTTTTTCCTGTTTATCAGTGAAGAATTTACAGTGAATCTCCAATCTCTCACTCCTTAGTTAAATAAGAGGGCCTTAAAGGATGAAAGAAATTTCGCATCCATTTTAAACCCAGTATTCGTGGAGATAGATTTTAGTTTATTCTATGAATTCCATCTACATTACTGTAAACAAATTCAAAATGCAGATTCATCTAAAATAATTTTTTCTCCCTCTACTGGACATGGACAGCCACAATACATGAAAAATGTAAATTGGACACAGTTATGTTTAAATTTAATCTCTATAAATCAGGACATTGGAATTGTCTTTTTTGGTCTTGGACCCTGTTTACACTAATTGGATCAGCTAAATCCAGCGTGTAGTATTTGTCATACGCTGTTTGTAAGTCATCAAAAATTGCATTTATATTTGCAACTAATAAAGTTGGCAAACTCTTGGATATTAAAATTATAATTATGGCTAATATCAGAGGTAAATGATTTACAGCTGCAGAAATATATAACCAAGAGAAGGTTGTTATTTCAAAAAGTCTACAGCCAACTGCTTGTTCCAAGTTTTTGTCTGTTTTGTCTCTGAAAAAAACAGAGCTGGAACAGGATGGTACTGAATTGTGATTATATATAAACCATCTGGTGTTAAAGATGTTAATTTCACAGCCCTTGAGAAACAAGTGAACAAGGTAAGAGTACTTCTGATAACAAATGGGGTGTTACTTCAGTTTTTTAAAAGTCCTTGGAACTATCTCCTAATCAAACATGAAAACACGAGCTCCTAAATGGCCTGATTGTTTGCTTCAGCGAGCTAACAGATTAAAATATATATTTTCACTTTCTAAAAGCATCAGCAATTTGTGTGTTATTCAACAGTATTTTGATTTTTTCCCCCATTTTAGCACTCAACCTCAGTCACAACCTAAACGGTGGAAAAACTAGCATGTATTTGGAATAGACATGGTGCTAATAACGAAGCAAGCCTCACAAGTCAGTAATGCTAAGTGGAATAGCATGCTTCTTCCGTCTCCTTTCAGTCCATGACTTCCTTCTGCACTTGACAAACACGGGCTGTTCTCGAGAACAACAGAGACATATTGTTCTTGCTTCCTGTAAGGTGATGTAAGTGCAATGTCGAATGGATTAACACCAATTCTGCATTTTGTGGAAAACGCCACAATTTAGAAAAACACTTTGCCATTCAGACTTCAGCAAGAAACAATAACTTACTGTATCTAGCAGATGAGCAAATATTAACTTTTCCCTGTAAATTAGTCTTTAGTTTGCTTGTCATCTTCCCACCCCATTTACCGATTTCTTATCAGCAGAAGCAAATGCCAAGCATATCTTGTTGGAAAAGGGGACTGCTCAACGCAAAAGCAAACAGAGCTACTGAAGCTACTGCAGTGAGTAATTTTTCTAATTATTCCAGAATTGATCCTCTGTCTACAGAAGTAATGGAAAACAATGATACAGGAGGCGGCTTTGTGCCAACAAGTGGATTAGTCTTAACATCAATTTTAACAGGATGGGACCTATTGATATAACATGTAAACAAAGCTAATAAATGCTATTTTTCCTTCTCTCTTGTACCTGTTTAATAGAAGCCCTTAAAAAAAGACATTTGATAAATGGTCCACTTTCACAGTATTTCTATCCAAAAACAGACTGCAGAACTCTCAACATTATTTCCTTTTCTAAATCATTTTGAATTCCCTATATTTACTCTTGGACTGCAAATGATCTGAAATTTTGGGGCATTTTTTCTTCATATGATGGATTATTTCAAATGCCAAAGCATCTTTGCCTCTACTGGGTGCTATACCATACAAAGTTAGCACAACTTTGTCTATATGCTAGTTATTCCTACTAGTTTCTTTCTCTGTGAAGAAATGTTTTTGGTAATTATCAAGCTTCCAAGCATTCTTGACAAGTAAATTGCAGGTGAATGCAAGAAACCGACATGTTTACTCAATATACAGGGGTAGTTTTCCAGTTTCCGAGTGCAGTACCTGCAAAGCGTGAGGCTGATCCTGCTCAAAGCAGCCATAAACCCTTCAGTGAACTTGAAGCCGTTCGGGAACACAGAGCGAGGCGGGTTCAGGCGGATAACAGCAGACGGCAAAGGCTAATGATTACTCAGTCCTGACACTGCTCTCAACTCACTGCAAACACTCCAAGCATTTACTCCTGACAAGCTAGTTAGAGTATGCGTGCCATTAAAAACAAACAAGAAAAGCAGTAAATGATAAAAATCCCTTTAGCAGGACCGGGTTCAGCGTACAGGAAGGACCTGGCTTCTTGCAAACACAGGCTCCTTCACGTGAGCCCCAAGCACCTCTGAAGGCTCCGGGGCGAAGCAGGGCCCCCGTCGTTTCAGCGCCGGGGAGGAGCAGCCTGACCCCGCATATCTGAAGCGCGATCGTGGGCTCGTGTTAGGGGGGAGGATGTTACAAAATAAAGCCCCTCAGGAGAAGGCAGGAAAGGGCCACCCTCGGTGCTCTCCAGCAGCCGGTACTGCTGTCCCCTCCCGGGGGGCCCCGAGGAGCGGGGGTGGCCGGGCCGGGACTTCCCAAGGGGAGCGGCGCCCTTCCAGGCTGACAAGCTCGTGAGGACACGACGTGACTCCCCTTCCTCGGGAGCTCCCACTCGGGACGCGGCCGGAACGCTGAGCAGAGGGGCGGAAAAGGTTATTTCTGCCCGGAGGCGGGGCCGGAGGAGGTGCCCGGTGCTGGGGCCGCCCCAGCCCGTGCTGCCAGTGGCTCCGCCGCTGTCTTTCGGCTAGAGCTGGGGCGCCGGAGAGCGATCCCACAAGTGGTTCCTCTCTGCGGCCGAGGAATTTCCCCTAAGGAGTGAAGCGACCGGAGGAAGAGCGGGGTGTCGGGGGTGGCAGGAGAAGGAGGCCGGGCTGCCGGGGGTCGGCGCGCCGGGAAGTCCCTGCAGGTGCGGGGGAGAAGGGAGCGGCGCGTCATGGTGCCGGTGGCAGGCACGGAGGGAGGCTGTGCTCATCTCCCCGTCTCCGTCAGCCTTCGCTAGCGCCCGAGTGGGAATCCCTCGCTCCAGCCCGGCCGTCTCTCTCCTCCAGCAGCTCAGCGGGACCGCTCCGGGGCGGGCGGCGCATTATGGCATCCGCCTAACCCCGGCCAGCGCAACAGAGCCCGGGGCTGCTCCTTCGCCGCCGGGATGAGCGACAGCAGCGAGGGGATCGTCAGCCTGCCGGTGCCCGGCCCGTCCGGCGGCGGGACCCCGTGCGAGGAGGTGCTTGGCAGGAGAGCGCCCGGGGCCGACGCCGGCGCTCGCAGCCTCCCGCCCGACTTGGCTGCGCCGCCCGCCGCTCTCTGGGCTGAGGACGCGGCCGCCGCCGCCTGCCCGAGCACCGCGGCGCGGGCCAAGGGTGGCGGCCGACGGACCGCGGTCACCTACGTGATCAACGAGGCGAGCCAGGGGCCGCTGCTGGCGGCGGAGAGCGGCGCCCTGCAGAGCCTGCGGGAGGCGTGCGAGGCGGTGGGGGCCGCGCTGGAGACCCTGCACTTCGGCAAGCTGGACTTCGGCGAGACGGCGGTGCTGGACCGCTTCTACAACGCAGGTGAGAAGGGCTGCCCGGCCGGGGCTGATCCTCGCCGCCGCGGGACCGGCTCGGCCGGCGCTCGCCGTCACCGCCCCGGGTTCACCGCGGGGCGGCGGGAGCAGCTCCGGCCGCCGACTCCTCCGGGGGTCGAGCCCTCGGTGCCCCCGTGGCGCCCGGCTGCAGTGACACCTCCCGGGCGGCCACGGCGGCAAAAGTGCCCCAGAGCCCGCTCTTGTCCCCCGCGCTAATGAAGAAGAAACTCTTATGTCAGCAAGCGTGCTGTGAATCAGCGCTTGTGGCTGCTACCAGCGGGTTAAACGTTCCCCAACTGTTTTCTCTCGGTGTCCTAACAGAGTTCAGGGATGCAAATTTGCATAGTACGATGCGTGCGGGCTGGAATAGACAGGAGCTGCGAGGCCACGGGAGCTTTGAAAAGCAAATTTGACACCAGACGTGTCGGGACAATTTCTTAGTGCTGACACGGTGTCTGGGACGCTCCATGTATTTGTGGTTGAAAGTTTGTGCTTTTGATATTGGTTGCATAAAATACACATGATAGCTGCGCACACCGGTCGAGTTAGTCGGCAGGAGTACCCAGGGCTGCATCCTCTCGCCCCAGTTTGCCAGCTGCACGGCGACAAAAGTACAGCACCTTCATTTGAAGGCGTGGTGGCCTGAGGTTCTATGTTATGATGTACTTGGCCCCGTTTGTAAAAATAATAACTGAAACTTTCCTCCGTCTGTTTGTCTTACTGACAGATACATGGTGTGAATGTAGAATAAAAAAATACCCCTGCTTGCTAGATTTTCATACAGCTAAGGTTATAATACTGAATTAATGGCTTTTTGCTTAAAAAAAAATCAGAAGCAGGAAACTGACCTGACCTGCAATTTTAGGCTTATTGTGTGATGTGGCTTTGGTGTATATGAAATACATGCTAAAAAGAAGCATTTAACAAGTTTTGTGAGATACTGTAGTTTCCTCCTCTCCTGGGGAGAGGTGAAGAAAAAGGGAAAGAAAACCCAAACAAACAAACACCTCCTGGCAGTATTGTAGCCAGTTCTCACAAAATACATGCATATGCCTGTCACCTCTTTGAAACTTTGCAAGCTTTGCCTCATGGACTGCTGCTTTCAGGTCAGTGAGGTGGGCGATTCTTAAGTGTGCACTCACAGTTTATTCCTTTTGCCCCATGCAGAGCCATTTCCTTAAACTAACAATTTTCAGAAATCAGAGGAGCTGTCCTCACAGGTGGAAGTCGGAAGGCCATAGAGTTTCATTATAGACCTTATATTCTCCGCATTCAGCTCGGAGAGATTTCAAGCGTCCTGACATCTCTTCATTCCAGGGCAGGTGAAACCTGAGAGCCTCTTGGTTCTGTTGTGGAAGCTGTCGCGTAGCGAGGCTCAGGAAGTTGAATTATCCCTGATGTTTTTGTGCCTCTTACGCTGGTTAATTTTTAGACTCTGAGCTGTTCAATAGGCGGGGTCTTGATAATTCATGGACGCTTTTCTTGTAATGGGAGATTTGACTTGAAGTGGGCCCCTTTTAATTCTGGCAGTAGGCGTCTGGCTTATAGTGCTACATAACTGCACGCTTATGTAATATCATTTGCTTATTTCAATGGCTTTTCAGCAAACTGTAAATGTGAAAACATTACTTTTTCTTTCGTCCTGTTTGGCTGGAATTTAATGGAAATGTTGCAAACCATAAAAAGTACTTTGTCATTCTGCTTTAGCAGTGAAGTCCATAAACATCTAAAGAACTAGGAGATTTGATCACCTCCAGTGCCTGGACTGAAGAGAGCTACATGTAGAAACTTGCATCTGCTGCACATATACTCTGTACTGTCAGAGCTGGCCAGTGATAAACCAGCTGCAATCTCAAAAACTGTGTTACACTGCTGATCATAGTTCTAGAGGGATCTGTGGATTCTCACACTTGTTTCTTTATCCCTGATGCACTTTCTATACTCTTTCTATTTTTTAAGTGTTAGTTGTTCTCCAGAAGCTTTAAAATAGTGAAAACATCTCTCTCAGATTGGGAACAACAGTAAGGAGTAGAAGCTGTGTAGTAGAAGAATGCAAATGGGGAACAGAGTAGGGAACAAAACCGAAACGGCCATGGAGGGTGTAGCTTTTGCAGAGATGTTGTTTTGAACTGCTTTAACAGGGTGGTAGGACAGAGCATTTGTAGATGACCTAAACTCCTTCTCTCTTATCTTTCTTGTCCTCTTTTGCTATGTGCTTTCAGTGATCAAAGGTGATATTAGTAATAAAAAATAATAATAAAGAATATCTGTGTTATCTACTATTAATATCTAATATATACTATGTTATTTTAAAAAAATAGTGTATGAAAATAGCACAGCATGACTAAATATGAAATAAAAATTCAGCAGTGAAAGTATTTTCCAATTACATGATAGTTAAGTGGTCATATTCAGGGCATGAAGCTCTCCTGGATTCATTGTAAAGGCCAGCTAAATTACAAGAGTAAGGAATGATTTCATGAAGGTTTGGAAAATCAAACTTATAGCTGCGTTTGTATGAAACAAAACATTAAGCTCCTCAGCACTCATAATGCATGTAAATTAACTGTGATTTACGAGGATAGACCTACAGTATAACATACCTGTACATCATTAAGGCTTTCCTTTTTAATGTCTTATTTTTTGCTTTGTATAACATAGTTTGAAGTCTTGGTGATTTCTGATGTATGTTTGCTTCATGCCTTTCATTGCTTCAAAGATAACTTGAAGGAGTATTAACTAAAATATCTTAGATGAAAATACTCATCATCCGCTCTAAATGTAGATTAGCCTACTAATAATCTCCTGCCAGCTTCAGTCAACTATGGCCCTTAAATGCTGAGACATAATTAGCAGTGCATATTTAGTGAGTAGGTGTCAGCTATGTATACTTGAACCATGCATGCACCAAATATTAAGAATGAGCCAAGTCTAGCATTTCTGATTGCATTTCTAAATTCCACTTGATTTCAGCAAAAAATTTCAAAATTGTTCCTTAAAAAGCAAATGTCAAATGAGCCCTGGAAACTGTTGTAGAAATGTCTGACAAAAACAGAGACTTCAATATTTATCACATTTTCTTCCAATTAAAGAGGAAGGTGAAGAGAGGAAAATGTAGTTCAATATCTTGGAAAACTTGATGTATCTGGACTTAATCAGCTGTCTTAAGGGCTCTTTTCCTTTGTAAAGAGGATAGCTAGAGATTTTTTGTTTTCTTTTGTTTAGATTTTTGGGTTTTTGTCTCCACTAATTTTAAGCTGGTGCAGGTGAATTACGGATATCTCCTAAATTCAACTTAATTTCTAAACACTTCAGGAATATTTTAAGAGTTGGGCAATTAGAGATATGCCAAAATGTATCTGAGACACCATTCACAGTGCAGTAGATAATCATGGTATTTTAAAAGTCACTGATGCCAATGATATTTGTAATTAAATGGTATTTTCTCTACATTTTAATGACTAGATCTGCATATCCTGTTTATTTTTCTTTAACTGCTCAGTTTCTTTTGGAAATGGGCATAAATGACTGTAAAGTACTTAGAGTTTCTTTGGCTTAGGTAAGCATTCTATTTTTTTCCCCCTATCTTTTTTTGGCAATTGAAATTAGAATGATTTTCTTTCTGAGAAGATCTTTATGTAGTCACTTGGTATTACATAAGTACTTAAAGGACTGGCTAAACAGTGTTTGAGAAAAACAAAATAGGTAAAAGCATGGTAAAAGGAAAAAAAGTCGCATGAATCAGTAACCTGAATGAAGTCAGCTCTTTATGGGAGGGAGGTGCTCTAAGTCAAGGTAATTTCTTCACAAATGTTTTTAGAATTAGACAGCGATATGTATGGTAATTTGCTAGATGCACAGTGTTGGGCATTCTGACTTTTAAATATAGTCTCAGAGGGACTGGTGGAAAATAAGAAAGATCACACAGTTACTGAGGAAAATATGGGTTTTCTAATCTGTGCAGTCACTTGTTTTAGGTTGGTTCTCAAGATAAATAGCTTGACTGATGTGCTTTTCTTATAAAACTGTCTTTCTAACTTTAATGTTGTCTTATAATGGGGAATTTCAATTTCATAAGCTTCTTATGCTCAAGTTTCATCCATCAATGACCCTTAGGATAGATATCATTTTCTATTACCTACTATTGTGTGAGGCTATTGAGATAATTCTCCAGAACAGCAATGATCAACTAAAATACAGTTCATCAAGTAAGAGATGATAAAATACGTTTAATATCTTCTCTTTATTTCTGGAATTCAGCGCTATTGCTTTCAGAATTCATGCAGGCTTGGATCTGAGACTGGCTTACTGGGCTTAGAAACATAGTGTGCAATGTTCTTGGGAAGACTGTTGATATAAAAAATTGCAAAAATCTCAGGGAACTAATACAGTCACTTGTGTGAGGGTGAACTTTACTTCAAAGATGTGCTACACCTGAGTTGTTTCTGCAGATTCTACAGAACATTTGCAGATTGTGCATGTAGAAACATTTACAGGCACACAGAAATGCAGTAAAGCAGTACCAGGGCTCAACAGCATTCTTGTGATTTCTTCCTCAAATATGATAAATTCTAGGATGCTCTTTTTATCAAGTGGGATTTATGCCTTTATAGAAGTTCCCTGAAGTTCATGATTGTGGCACACTAATGCAGACTTTCCTCTTAAACCCAAAGGAGGTCATATTCTATTCAAAACTGATGTTCTTGATTCTAGAAGTTGATGTAAATATCTTCTGTGGTAAATAGCAGCAATTAGCCGTTCATAGGGGCAAAAAAACATATCACTAGCAGAGAGAGTAATCACAAGTTTTATTTTATGCCACGTTGTATCTCAGAACAATTAGGTGTTTTTCACCACCTTCTCCTTTGTGCCTCCTGATTAATGTTTTTGAATTTCACTGGCAGAGTTTTGTCAGCCACTTGAAATACTGCACATACTTGCCGTGATTATCCAGCACTTACATTCGTATCTTATTTTACTTCTTTTTGACACCCCCTGTGCTCCCCCCACTCCCCAGATGCTGTTGTAACCCACTACTGTTCCTATAGCATCATGGCTGGAGAATGAAATGATAGTTCTTATTAGTGTAGCAGGACAGATTATCGTGATGCATTATTCTTGTCCGATTTCAGAGCCCAGAACAACTACTAAAAAAATAAAAAGAAGTTTAGTCCCACTGTCAGTGGAAATCATGTTGAAAAATTCTGTATTTCAGCAGTGATGATGCAAGTAATGAGTTGGAGCAAGAGATGCCAAGTAAGTTAGTAATGGTGTGCAGACCTGAGCTGATGGCTGTCTTGAGAGTGTGACTGTAATCATGTCAGGGATGTGAAGTGTGACAAGTACAGAATCTTCGTGTCAGAATGCATAGCACATATTTGTAATGTTTAGGTGGGGTGGATTATAAAGCTCCTTTTGATTCTGCATATTGATTCCAGATTCTCTTAGAAAGTAGCATTAGAAATCTAAACCAAATGCATGGCATATCTTCGACACAGAAGAGTATTTAATTCTAAAGCACCTGAATGTCTTCTATATCTACAACAAAAATTATGAGCCTGGAAAAAAATCCGTAATCCTGATACAAAGTTTGTGTGTTCATAGTGCTACTGGAGAACTTCTGAACTTATGAAGAAATTGTGGGATTTGAAACAACATATTCACAAATATTTCCATTTCTGGACCAGCTGTAAATTTTTATAACTAGATTCCAATGTTGGTACTGTATTGCACTACTGTCATCAGGCTACTTGTCAATAGATGACTGGAAAACTAATATTCCATCAGTTTTTGTCTGAAGCAGGAGGAGTACAGCAGATATACCCACGCCATGTATGTGGGCTGTGAAACCTGGGTTCTCTTTCAGGCTCTGTCACTGGCCTGTCGCAGCAGTTTGTAGTTCTGCTGTGCAGAAAGAGCTTCCTCAGGCCTCTCCCACAGCTGAGAGGCTTATGCAGCATGTGCCATGGGTGTGAATTACCAGCCATGTCTGTAATATAAATAACATTAAGGGTACGCTCCTGCAGTGTTTGTTTACACTGAAGCGTTATCAGTGAGACAGCTGACTAGAGAATCCACATGAAGGCTTTGTTGGATTATTTAGAAGTTACTGGAAGTTACTAGAAGTTAGGCTTTTGAAATGGTACTTTCTCTTTTGCACTTGAGTGTATCAGGGTGATAGAGCTAGTTTAGAAGTACCATGGCATTTGAAATGGTGTGAGGAAAGCAGGTTATGAAATTATTAGGGTCTCTTAAAATACAGTAAAGATGTGAAGCTCGTGAGGCATCTGTATGAGCAGACATCATCTAAGTATATCCCCCACTGGAGAAAATGCTGAATGGAATTAGATTAATGCTTTTTGAGTAATGCAGAAGAAAGCTTGTGACTGATTTTTCTGCAGTTTGCATTTCTGTAGTTCTGAACAGGATGTGTCATAAAGAAATGACTCTTGAATTTGCTGCAGTCATGATAATAATTTGACTTCTCTTTTTAGTAGCTTTCTGAAATAAAGAAGCACAATACAAAAAGCTGTAAATGTAGCAAGTGACAACACTGAGAAAAAGTTGTGTTAAAGCCTAAAGGTTCAAGTGAAAAGTAGAAAAGGCCTTATATACATGCTTTAGCACCATTGTCCTCAGTAAATTTCAGTCTGTGTCATATCTTAAATAAAATTAAGCTAAGCAAGTAAAAATTTCAGTTTAAGGGCAGTTTGTTTTCTTTTGTCTCTGTACAGAACAGCTGAGTTTTGAGTCTATTCTGTGGTGCTGATCATTTAAAATTTGTTCCTCTCTTTACTCAGTGCCTTTGGATCAGTCTGTATTTGAAATTGCTGTATTTGCGTGCACAGGTAACCTGCAAGTTTATTTGTAAATTAAATCCAAAGGAATTAAAAAATGTCAGTGGCTCTGTAGTGACAGAGATTTTTCAAGTCTATGTTTAATAAAATGGTAATTATTGCTGGGATTCACATCTTTCATTGCGGGCTCCCTTCTCTAGATTGTCCCCAAACATCCATTGTCCACAGTAGTCTCCTACTGCTTCTTCAGTATGGCTTCTCTGGGGGTTTATACTCAGCAGTACAGACAGGCTCGAAGTACAGAATGAATATGTTAGGATGACATAAACATCTGTAGCAGTCAGCAAAGTCATCTCATACCACAGACCATGTGTGTGTGACAGATGACAGAAGAATCTGTTTTGACAATTGGGGGATTTTCTGGTAATTACTGATGAGTAGATTTCTGTAAGAAGTTTGTAATTGTTTGTGTTCCAAGAGAACATGAACCTCAGGCTGAGCTTGACATACAAGCGCAGGCTGCTTTTTTGGTTTATATTGCTTTTTTCCTCTGAGACCAAATTTATGTCTTGAGTGATGCAGATATCATATTTCAGTTATGAAGAGCTGCTGATCAACTATTAACAATGGCATGCCAGAGTTGAATTCTCTTCTAAATCGTGTCTGCCTTTATTCATAAACATTGGGATGAGTTTAGATGCAGCATGGGGCTTAAAGATTTCCCACAGTCTGAATCATTTGGAGCCAGTGGGAATCAGTGCACTTTCAAATCCCACAAGAAATGTATGTTTTGATTTAAGAGCTAGACACCCTTGCGAAAATTTGGCTCTGCATTTCTTCCTTACTGTAATAAAGTAAATGAGTTGCTCTGGGACTTGCTTGCTGATTGTGTCTGTGGGTGTCTCTTGCAGAGAGTGCACTCTGGGTGAGTAAGCAGCTGGTGCTTTCAGTGGTGAACACAGTTTTTCAGTGGTATCTCCATAGAAGAGTTATCTTCACTTCTACCAGAATTTATCTGGTTTTCTTTCCCTTCATACAGTACTGACTTGTCTGATAAAGTTTTAATGATGGTTTCATTACAGTCTTTCTGGCTTATTAGGGACCTATAGATGGAAATCTGCAGTCTGTGAACTGTGAAGATGTAGGTTAAACTTCTGGCAGAAGCCTATTCTGCAGTGTGCATAAGTCACCTGACTGTAGCACAGGAAGCCCTGGATGTGACCAAGGGAAGACTCAATGGTGTACCAGGAGTAAAGAAACAGTTGTACCACTGTAGGAATTCATTTATGGTTCTGAAGTGGGGTCCCTCCTGCTTGGGATAAGTTTATTCAGTTATCTTGATGCAGAAAATGCTTCATTTAACTCCACTATAGAGGCACACCTGTAAAATTAAATGCTCCTACTTCCACTGCTCCACTCTCAATATGATTTTTGCAGCTACACATACTTTTAAAAGCATGATAGTACTGGCTTTTCTCTATAGAAGAATGTGTCCAAAGGGAAACACACTAGATGTATGCCATAATTTTTTGTTTTATTGGTTTATTAGTGCTTTTCAATGCAATATCTCAGATAAGGTTTCTTGACCTTCCTCCAGGAGCCTTGTAGCTGATCTCAGTGAAAATGGATTGACTTTAACCTAAATGTACGCATGTTGACTACTGGTTATGCTTTCAATAATGTAGCATGATAATAAAAGCCAGGTTTTTGGTTGTGTGCTGCATCCTGTCTTCACTCACTCCTTGCAGCTCCTGCCATCAGTGGAAGTGACATGTGGCATCTGTGGACAAGGGCAGAAGCTATTTGCCTCTTGAATGTAACCTTGCCTTCCAGATCACAGTTGGAAATGAGAAGTTTTTGCCAGGCAGTTGGTCTGAAGAGCAGAGAATCCCTCCGGATCTCCTTAGGAGGAGAATTTTGTCAGTTCTGAAGGTCATCATCATTCCTGGGTCAAGTGCAATTGCAAAAGGCTCAGTGACATCATCCTGATCACTTTCACAAGAAGTGATTACTTGTGTAAATAATGTGAAGTCCTGTGTGTTTATGTTCTCCATTTCCTTGAGATCAGTTTGAATTTTTGTTTTCTGCAGAGCTGAACTTCACTGTTACTTCATATGAAAATAAATACACTTCCTTTGATACTTGGAGTCCTTCAATATGTAATCTCTTGCAAGGGTTTTCAGTGACCTTGCAAATCATGCAAGTTGCTGTGCACAAACTCTTTTCTTTTGGTTATTATGTTGAAACTTATTTTGGGAGGTAAAGTTCCCTGATTAAATCATTCAATATTTGTGTATTATTTAAATTTCAAGACTTTGAAGACTAATTTCCACAACTATTTTTTATGATTGCATGTTAATTAAAAGAGGAACATAATTTCTTAGAGGTTGTTTTGTTTGGTTGTTTGGTTAGGTTTAGTTTTTATTTTTGTTTGTTTGGTTGGTTTTGTTTTTATTTTGTTTTGTTTTGATACTGTGCTTGGTTTCCTTAGTTTCCCTTTCTGTCTTTCAGGGCTTTGATTATTTTGAGAATTTTCCTGATTTATTAACCAGGAGTAACAGCTCTGTGTATAGTGAATATGGCACATATGGAGCATGGCAGACATTGCAAGGCAAGCCAGAAAAAAAAGTAGCCCTTCCAGAATATCCTGTACAGCTATATTATTATATTATATGACACCAATGCTATTAACTTTGAGGAAGTAATGGGGTCTTTCAGCATTGCTCAATTCTGGTCTGTTCTTGAGGGATTATGTTATTTCTTAACCTTACCTCAGAGTCAACAGAGGTGTGGGTTTTTTCCTTCTACTTGCTGCCACAGGCCAAGGGCAGCGTGTGGGTACCCTGACTTACTACAGCTAGAAGGCCACCTCCAGTGGTGAAGTCTGAACTTCCCAAGTCTGTAGCTGGAGAGAAAGTATTTCATTAACCTCTCAGCATGAGGAAGGAAGCCCTTTGGCTTCAGATAGAGCTGAGGATTCATGGTGGATACTTGGTTCTGGACAAGCCTTTTAGGCTGGAGCCTATATGGGTAGCACTGTCCAGAGCTGTGACTGTAATGCAGCCCAGCCCAGCTGTGCTAGCAGCTTTTTGCTGGACCAGTCTCAGAGTGTATTGCAGAATGTTCTGTTTGCAGGTGAGAAGTGTCTCAGGCTGGATTTAGCAGCCACTCAAAGAGCTTCTATTGAAGATTTACTCAAATATACTTACTTTGTTGAGGCTTAATGACACCAGCAGTTGGTGGAGGTCATTAAGTGTGAAGTGGATTTAACATCGTTTAAATACTTCAAAACATTTGGGTGTATTTCACAATTCTGAGGTATATAGAGAAAGTCTTAAAAGTATGTATTCTAAAAGCATTCCACAAAAGAAACAAGAAAATTAGGATTCTTGCCACTAATTCTGTTACCAGAAACCACAATCTCCCTTTTCCAGCTGATGCAAGAAGGCCCAAATGCACTAAAAGCACTGGGAAAATGGACTGGACTAAAGCAAAAGCTTTTACAGTCAGCCCTGCCAAATGGGTGTGAACTGGAAAATTTCCAGTCCATTTTGTTGCTTAACTGCTTGCATTTTGGTCTCTGTTCTGCAGCGTCCTAGAAGTGTCTCTGCTTTGAATGTGTGTTGACAACCTGATACTTGTCATTGTATCTTCTCTGGTTCAAGTACTTTAATATTAGCTTCAGTTGAAAAATTTCCTGGTAGGCAGACTTACCAAACCTTAGTGAATTTCATTTTATGCTGTGGCTGGTTGCAATCTGGCCGATGCCTATCTTCAAGATTTAAGTTCATAAGAAGTTATATATTCCTTATCCGTTATGAACTGAAGATACTGATTTACAGACACGGAGCTGGGGTTGTTCAACACGGAGCAGACTTCAGGGAGACCTCATTGCAGCCCTTCAGTACCTCAAGAGGGCTTATAAAAAGGAAAGAGATGGGCTTTTTATATGGGCAGATAGTGACAGGAAAAGGGGGAATGGTTTTAAACGGAAAGGTTAAAACTAGTTTTCTAACTGTCAGAGGGGAGGTTTAGGGTAGATGTTAAGAAGAAATTCTTTACTCAGCAGGTGGTGAAGCACTAGAACAGATTGCCCAAAGGCTGTGGATGCCCATCCCTGGAAGTGTTTAAGGCCACTTTGGATGGGCCCTGAGCAACCTGATCTAGTGAGTGGCATCCCTGCCTAAGGCAGTAGGGTTGGAATTAAGTGAACTTTTATGTCCCTTCCAACCCAAACCTGTGATTCTGTGATTTAGAGCTACTGCCATAGTAATGTCAAGTACTTTTGCAGTAGAGCTGTCTCAGACTTCTAACACTGAAAGGCCTAGTTGACATGGCACATTTTCAAATAATCTGCAATGCCAAAAAATAAATACAAGTAAAATGACAGTTACTGCAATAAGCATATCAGTATCAGAAAAGAGAATTACCCTCCTGCTAAGTGTATAATGCTGCCTCACTCTAGCTGCAGTGCTAAATAGGGTAAGAAGATAATAAAATCAATTTTTCTGTGCACTTACTCTCATTAAGTAGAACTGCTGGAATAGTTGAGTATATTGTATCCTTTGAGAGGCAGTCCCACAGCAGCTTAAGTGGAGGACAAACTGGACTAACACGCTTCTCCTTGGTGCTGCTTTCAATGCTCAGAGAATTACGTGATGAGGTAGGTCATGGAGCTGGCCTGATTGCTAACTCACTCCTTTACTTCCTTCTGGTGTGCTTTCTGTTGAGTAAGTTCTGTGAGCTGAGCATGCATACCAGGGGCAGACCAAAAGCAGGACTGCAGCAACCTGTGTTGAGATTGTCTAAAGGTGTGGTTTCATGTTATTCTTGATCTTGTCTCCTTGTGGGTTGCCTCATATCCTTTCCTCTTCCGGTCAGGCTGGCTAAGGTGGTGGTATTTCATGCTGGCTGTGCCAGCTGTTTGTCCTCTCAATCTGATGTTTTTCAGATATTTTTAGTCTACAGGAAGCTTTGAAAACATTCTCTGAGTTTTGCTGTGTATTACAAAAAAACCTTGAGGACTTCTCATCATCTTAAAGTTCAAAGATTCTGCCACCCGACTTGAAATTTTGACTACATCTTTGCCCGCAAATGAGTATTTGTATGTCCCACTCTTAAGGGAAGCAGCCAAGATTCATAGGTGCTTGTGGTTGAAAGGAATGACAAAAGTCAGAAATCTGCAAAAGCTTACAAAGTTTCATTAGGTTATACACTTGCCATGAAAATTGGTACGTTAGCCCATTGTCTCCCAGTATAAGCAACTGTGGTGTTTTTTGAATAAAGGGGTAGAGTGAAAAGGAAGAGAGAGATGGGTTAAAGAGGGTGAAAGGGAAAAAAAGGAAGAGAGATCAGCAGTCCTGGCTCCAGCATTGATCCGGATAATGGTGTGGCCAAGGTCCTGGGATGCACATGCACCTAGGCTTTGTGGGGGTACCTTTTTATAAATAAGTTTTCTCTGCCCTGGAGATAAGTTTCTCACTTTCTATGCAAATTAGTTGTCATGCTCAGTCCATTCTTTTAGTTCTTTCTGGAAATGGGTCAGAGGGCTTTGGAGATCTTTGGTGGTCTTGATCCTCCCCTATAGTCCCTGTCCACTTCTTGACCTCATTCATGCACTGTACTGTTTTGTGCTTATCTCCAGGAGCCAGAACAAGGACTCTTGTCCCAGAAAAGCGCTGCCCTACCTCTATACGGCCCCCTTCTCCAGCCACATCCTGTTCTTTCTCACAACAATCCTTGGTTGGCTCCACAGTTATCCGGCTATTGGTGTTTGGAGACATAGACATTAGTCCCCTTATCTTCTAGGCTTCTACACGTGGATAGCAGAGTTCAGTGGCCTATGCTGTTAAGCTTTTATCACTTCTGGCATGCTTTTGGTCCGTGTGAATGAGTAGAGCCTCAGTAGCGTTCCCAGTGGCCTGTCTGAAAGGAGCAGCCTGAGGCTAGGAGAATTTAAGACTGATGTAAACCATTCCAAGCCACTTGGTCCTGATGCAGAAGTGGGACCTGGGGCATGTTCAATTGGTCAGCATTGCTATACTGGTTTTCTAGTTTAGGTATAACAAATGTGCTTCTTTTAAGCTTTTGTTCAGAGCTGAGCAAGTACAGTTGCAGTGCTATATCTGTTCATGAAGATGGGTTAAATATACTGCATTTGTGAATGCACATTTTCAGCAGCTATCTTAGCTTCCAGATTCACAGTCTTTCTTGAGGCCCTTAAACTCAATGAAGGGCAGTGAGTAGCTATTACAAGTCTTAGGCCTCGATGGTCATTCAGCAAATAACTTGCTAATACGTGCTGTTTGTTGAAAAATAATTTTTCAGATTCAACATATGGAACTAGATTCCAAGTACAGCATTTGTGCGTCTTTTCCAGCATGGATCATCAGTTTCTTTGTATCTGCAGGAAATGCACAAAATATCATGACTGAATACAATTTCACCTTCCATTTTAAATACATTTGATTTTTCAGTCAAACTCTAGCGCATAACTCAGAGAGCACATCTCAGTTCTTTTTTTAAATAAAAGATATAATATGTTTCAGTTATTAATTTCTGCTTAAATGTAACTGCCCTGCAAATATATTGAAAAGCCTTCAGTGTAGTAAATGAAGAAGGTTGACTGCAAAAGAAACAAATGAAATTTCAGGAGCCTAATTTTTGGCTTATGCTATTGTAAATCACTTGGTCTATGCTGACAAAGTTGTTTTCTAGAGTTTGTTGTTTAATTTGCTGGCCTTTATATCCAGGTATTTTGGGATAAATCTCTGTGAAAGAGTGATTACTCTGCTAAAAATGAATGTGTGAGTAGGTGGTGGTTGTTGTCACTCTTTCCCCTCAGTGTCTCAAGTGTTTCTCCATCCTAAATGTTTCTTTTTAAATTTTTCTCTTCTATAGAAGATTAAGAGCCTGAAGCATGAGAATTTAAGTGTTTATATGATACAAATACAAACTGAGCTAGTTTTCCTACCAGTTGTGTGGGTTATTTAGTTTGTGTACAGCTGAATATCTATTTTGATGGCAATTATTCAGATTTACATCTGTGTAGCTTTCTTGTTCACATCAATAATTGATGTAGGTTTTTAGCATAAATTACTGACTATTATCTTTACCATTTCAGCACTGCAGTTGAATGGAGGTTGAAGCCTATGTTGAATATTGCAGTGAGATCATGTATACTGAGTTGTTTTAGTTAATTGGTGCTAGAACAGTTGGAATACTAGCTGAATTCCACAAGTTACTTGGAATGAAAACATTTTTACCTGTACGTAGAATACAGAAGGAATAGGAATATGAGATTAAGCAAATCACCAATTTTATATGCAAATGGTAATTCTTGCCAATTTGGCTCAATTAACCCATGCCAGTCATCAAACTTTCTCTTGCCCCACTGACTTAGGCACTTGGAATTGATGAATTCGTAAGGTTCTTCTAGTATCATTTCCTTGGTTCAGTTGTGGGCTACCTAGCGGGAGGTTTTGCAATCTGCTGTGATTTAAAAAATATAAGTAATAGATTAGTTGTAGACTATTTTCTCAAGTAAAATGTTTGCTTGTGTTTCTGTTTTGTAGTCCTTGTTCTTACTCAAAAATGTGATGCAATGCAAGACACTTAAAGCCTCACTTGTAGTTCTGCTTCAAAATTGCTGCTAGTACAATATATTGTTTTTCTATACGTGGAGTTGAGCATTGTCCTAGCTTGGTGAATGTCCATATATAAATACTTCAGAATTGAACTCAACATTTACAGTGCTCCAAGTGCTGTATCTTGAAGTCTTTTGTCTTGCTTCTGCCAGCTGTGATGCTGGTCATTCCCCTTCCTGGGAAATGTACTTACTTAAGGATTTCATCTATAGAGGCTAAAGCCTTTATGGAGGGAACAGATAGTCATCTCATCATTTTAAGGAAAACGAAACCAGAAGGATGGAGAGTAAATGACTTGCCTGAGGTTTGGCAGTAGAAAGGTAAGGAGAAAACTCAGCTTTCCTGAGTTTGTGAGCTGCTGGCTAGATCAGATGTGCTGCTATTGTGATCACTGGGGACTTAGATATTACTAATTTCTGTTAAGAATACAAGAACCTCCATGATAGTTACATAAAATCTGAAATTTAAAACACTCTTACACAGTGGTTGGATATTAAATTGTACAGCACTAATTCTAAATTCTGAATTAGTGCCGTAGCCATATAAAAGTAGTTTTTGGTACTGGAATCATATGCAGAGATGGGTTGCCTTTGGAAATAAAGTTTGAGCATCTTTTATTAATACAAAGAGTGACAAGCAACAATAATCCAAGGCTGTTCTTTTTACTGTAAAAGTGAATTGAATGGGAGTGGAATCATAGCTATCACAGGCCACCTGGAATAAAGATTGTCAAAGCCAAAAGTTTATCAGATCTGTTTAATCTCGTTTTGCAACAATTAGCAGCAATCATGTCAAGCGTTAAGGAATTTAAGTCAGATGAGTCATATCCGTTTTCTGTCGGAGGATGCAATAGCAAAGTTACTTGTGATGCTGGGCAGTCTGTGCTGCCTTAGAGGCAGATGGTGGTGGTGTGAGCAGTAGTATTTTCTGTATTCATTTGCAAATTAGTAGTTGCTTCTCAGGAATTTTGAGTGTGATTTTTTCCAGTAACTTAAATACCAAGTTACTATTTACATGCAAACGTATGGTTATTTTGGTAGAAAACTAGTTTGGGAAATTTTGTCCTCCTTAATAAGAGTAATTTGCGTATCACCTCCTCTACCCTTTCTGTACTGATACTTTCACTGTTACACTGACAGTCCTGAAAGGTGAGGGGTAGCTCTGTGATCTGTGCTCCAGTAAGCTAAAGCAAAGAGTCATCGCTCAAACTGTGAAATTAATTTCAAGCTTGGTCTGTGCAAAAGGGGGGTGAACTTAAGCTAAATAAAGCAGCCTGGATATGAATCTGTGTCTGTCTGAACTTTTATCCTAGACTTGTGTAATGCTGTCCTTGGGAACTGGTGAGAGGTGAAGTTTAGGGAAGGACAGCCGTTCCACACTTACTTGTACTTGGCAACAATCTTGTAACTTGCATGTCTGCAACTGTAGACAAGGCTGCAACTTTGCTTCTTTCTGCTGGAGATAAACTCCAGGTCCCTGTTACCGACTAACAGAGCCCTTTAAATTCTTGTAAGTATTTGAGGCGTTCGTGTTACAGGGCAAGATTGCCTAAATCTGCAATGTGGAGTGCTTTGCAAAGCAGGACACTGATTCTGGCTCTATCTTTTGTGAATTGTTGCAACAGAAGAAAATTATAGTGCCATGTGCCGTGTTAGTGACATATGTCTGGTTTAACGGAGGGTTGCTTTTTAAAATTTCTGAATACTCCAAACTATAGTCTCGTCTTTAAATTTAAGACTTTATTTTCTGTGTGAAGTTGATACTTTTTTGCAATGTTTTTGGTGGAGCCCAGGGGATCTTTCAAACTAGGTTCAATCAGATGTGTTTTGTTTACGCGGCACTTTACCTGTGTTGACTGAAGTGAATTGGTTTGTGTGGTTGAGTGCTGCGTGCAGGTTTTTTCCTGTTAAACTGCAAGGAAGGCTGTGTGCACATGTTGTACTTGTGACTTACAGATCACTAAGGTCTGACCAAGTCCTGTGCAGGTTGTCCTACCTGCTTTCAAATCATGTTTGATTTGAGAAGCCTTAGTAGTACTGTTATGTGGAAAAAACAGCTTAGCTGTAATTCTACAGCTTGCTTTATTGAAAGAAAGTGGTGGTAGTTTCTTTTATTGTTTTATTTTGTTTTGTTTTTTAAAGGAAGAGCTGGAAATGGATAAGGTATATGAGGTATGGAAGCAGATACTGATGTATCTTTCTATTTTTTCAAGGATTTCTTTGAAATAGAACACAAATAGACCTTGTAAGGTGCTGAGGAGTGGGAAAAGTAGACATAATATTTTGAATTCAAACGACAAATATTTAGGACATTGCAAATAGACAATAAAGAATAATAAATTCATGTGCTAGCAATGATAAATTCATTGCTATGCTCATAGGCAAGGAACATACATACCTTGCTACCCAGAAATCTGTGAGCAAGGAAACAATTGATAAACTAGTGCTTATACAAGTTTATTTTGGGAAATATTGGTTAGTGCAGTCACTAGACCAATTTTAAAATCAAATGAATAGTCAGAGACAAAAAATTACTAAATGCTACAGGTATGCTTATTTTTTAGTCTATTGGGGTGTATGACAGAGGTTAGAGCTGTTGTGAATAAGTAACTGAAAACCTCACAGGAGTAATAAATAAACTTGTCAGGAGTCATAAGGAAAGAAAGGAAAAACTAGATGAGTTACTTGCTGTACAAATGTGATGTGGCTTATCTTTACTACTACATCTCTGTGTATCACATTTGAAAAACTGAATTTGGGTCTTGGTGGAAGACACAGACAAGGGAAAAAAGGGATCATCAGAAGCATTTATGGAATTGTTTCCATGCAGATGGAGACTGACTAGATAGGGTCTTTTCAGAAAAACAGCCGAGGGAAAGGTGGTGTAATCTAAAATCAAGAATGGAAAGATATAGTAAGGAGTAATAACTAATTTTTAATTTTTGACTTTCTAGCTCTTATCTGTAAGCAGCTTTAGAAGAAGCTAAAAGAAGCAATTTTCTGTACAAGGACATAGTTAAAGAGCCTTCAAAAGGACTAACATTCCTGAGGGATGGGTTTGCTAAGACCTGTTATATATTGTGTACACATGACATGACTTGGAAACTCTTCAAGCTGTTGAATTTCCAGATGCTTTAGAATGTACCATGTAGTTCTGCCGTTGCTTTTTCTTTTCCTTTTTGTGAAGATGTGTGCACTTTTTAAGAGACAATTTTTTTAAAATCAGAAAACATGGCATGTGAAATTCCAAAGCCTTTAGGCAGTTAGTTTTCTCAGTGCCTTTCTGTTCATGAAAACTTTGGACACAGCAGGAAAAATACTACAATATAGAGAATTTTTGTGAGAGAGTGGTGAGAACCAGGAGTGGTAAACATATTTTCTGATTTTTATGAAATTTGGGGTCTAAAATTCTCAAGTGTGGCATTATTTATGAAAAATAAGGGTTTTTTTAGAATGGAAATATTTCCATGTCTAAATAAAGACATCTAACAAATATGTTTGTTTACATCACTTAGAAAAATTCTGCTTTCAAATTTTCAGAAGCTTAGAAAAATTCCCACTTTTTATAGGCATGCCAGATGCTGTTCATCATCATCTTGAAGTACTTGTATTTATTTTTCAGTCTGTACTTTCTGCTCATGAATCTTCTAAGTTTAAACCATTTTTGGTATCACTGGACTGGAAAAAAATAACTCTCATGACTTGAAAATAACGTTATAAGAACTAATTGTGCATCTTTGTATTGGAAACAATTCCAGTCTTTTCAGTGGCTTAATGGGCATGGCTCTGGCCTTCTTGGGAAGGGTCTGCAGTCTGTCTTAGACATTTAGTTCCTCTTGGTGCGGCCCATATTTCTATTAGAACCTATGAAAAAATGAGCAAGCTTCTTAACAAGAAATTGACAGGATTAGCTAAAAAGAGGAAGAGCTTTCAGATGGCATAAAGACATCCTAAGGAAAATTCCTTCCAGAAAATGTATACTATTTACTAACAGAATTTTTAAAGTAATCCACAACAGGTAACATTGCTAAGAAGATGAAGAAATGGAATGATGCCCTTTGGAAGGAGAACTTTTGTTCAGATGAGGAGACAAGTTAAAAATATGTAAAAAGGCATGTAAGCCTTAGTAAGACAGTTTCCAAAAGAGTTTGAGTAATACTTGCTGGAGACTGCTTTTTTTTTCATGCATGACTTCTGACTTTAGTTGATATTGGCAGCATTGTAGTGGGACATTATATTGGTATTACATTAGGGCAAATGTGTTAAAAATATAAATAAACAACATATAATTTAGAGTCATGGGTAAAATCTGGCAGCAAGGAGGAGTTGAAGTGGCTTTTTTGTAGAAGGAAATCACACTCTTCTTATGAGACTGTACTTAAGGGTAATCCATTTAAGACAGTATATTGAGATGTCAAAAAGCTTTTGATGGGATATTTTACCAAATACTCTTAAAGGGACAAAATGACTGGAGATGACATCCTTATAACCCTTAGGTGGACTCTTAAAGGAAAGGAACAGAAGATAGGTTTTGCAATGAAGCAAGGTTGCCAGTAGAAAAATAGGCTGTTAAAAGTTCTGTACTTTCTTTTTTGAATTGGGCTCTAGTTGTTGATATTCAGCTTTCTAGGTAGCTAGCATTTTTCTGTAAATGTGTCTGGATTGTTTAATAAAGCTCAGCCTTTACTTGCACCATTCTTACCATCTCTGCCACGTTGCCTGCTGGCTTCTGGAGAGAAGAAATACTGAGTTAAAGAGAGTTGTGTTCTGATCCCTCCAGATCCTGCAATGAAACCCAGAGTTCGTTTTTGAAGCTTGGATGTGGTTCTGCCTAGACATTTTTGTCACAGTGAGCTCAGCAAAGAAACCAAATATATAACTGTGTTGCAAGTGAAAATAGTTAGATTTTAGAAAAAAACAAACAAAACTGGAAGACTTCTTAGGTGGAGAAAACTTCAGGTCACTAAGTCAGAAATAAAGAGAACAGGAGAGACAGAAATAAAAAGAACTTCTGATCAGCTTTTTCTTCTGCCCGTCCTATCCTTGAGGTGAATTGTTGTTTTCTTCCTTGGTTTTTATGTTCCCTGCAAATTTTGAGCTGTAGCAAACTCTACAGTTTACTTAGACTTTAGGGGAACTTCCCACCACTCCTGAGACCTGTGTTCTTATAAGTTGTTTCTTCTTGGGTAGTCACTTCTCCAGAGAATAAATAATCACTCTTTCATCTTGGATTTCAAAGACACATAACATGGAAACAAAATAATCACACAAATACCATCACATCGTCTGTCTATCTATCTATCTATCTATCTATCTATCTATCTATCTATCTATCTATTCTCTGGGTTTTTCCTGATTAAGATCCTGTCCAGGCCAAAGGAGTGTTTGGTCTTCTTTGAAAAATATTGCAATGATGAAGATCCTCTGAACAAATCTTCTAAATGTAGAAGTACTGACTTGCCTTGTTTTCATTGACTACTTCTGCTATTGCGTCTGTGGATTGCTGAAATAACGTTTGGTACTAGCCCTGTCATGTGCTCTAGCCTTCAGCTGAGCTTCAGTAGTTACCCCATTGAGGTCTGAGTATTTCTTCTGATGCAAAGTTCAGAGTTAAGGTAGTCTTTAGCATTTGGTGTTATTGGTACTAGGGAGCCTGTTTCACTAGGATTGATACAGATGCAGTGAGTCTGAACATATTGAGGTTATTTTTGAATAAATGGCTCTTTGTCTGCTTGTCATGTTTTATTCTTGCCTGAGCCTGAGTTCCTCCCACATGCATCAAGCTGAGAGTGGGTTTTTTGAATTGTTGGGTGTTGGAATCATGTGATAACCTTACAATCCCGTTTTGGGCCAAGAGAGAGTGGATTTTTTTGAAACTCAAGCTTTCTTCTGTTTTCTTTTTCTTCATCAGCCTTTCTATATTGTTTCAGTTGTCTTCAGATCATTGACACAGTAATTTAGGTTTTAATGTGTAGTTTGATGTGTTAATTCCTACACAACCCTTTATTGTTTGTCATCTCTATCTTCCTGTCTCATTCCTTTTCTAACAGCTGTTATAACTTTCTTTGTGTTACCAGTTTGTTTCCAACTTCTGCTGTTTTATTTTGGTAATTGCCTTCAGTTTATCTCCCATCAGTTTTTGATTACGGAAGTGAGAGGTTATTTTCCCTTCACATCTTTGAAGCATAGTGCAGACAAAAAGGCCAAAGTTTCACTTGAAGGATCTTGCTCTTGAATACTGTTGTAACAAGAAAAGTAACTTGTTTTTCTCTCCTCCTTGCTTGGATGATTCTACTTGGTGAAGTATTACATTTGATTTTGTGAGAATGATTTGAGCCAGTTTGCTACAAAAGTTGGCAGGAATCAATTTGTACAAGTTTTACTAAGGAGCATCTTGATGTATTGTGGGACAGGGTGCGATTTCTGTAATGCTCCTATGTGACACCAGATCACCACCCATCAGTTAAACATTTGAGGGGGTGCTCCAGGATATTTGGATTTGTAGATTATGAACTTTCTTGGGATTTCCAGTTTAAATTTATACAGGGACAGCTTATATTTGCTCTTGCACATGGTCAGCCTTTAACTTAAGTAGTTCTTCTCTTTTGCTTTATTTACTAGAAAGAAATCAACTATTAATGATTTTAAAAGAGAAAAGATTGCTTTTATGTGATTAGCTAGTGTATTTTTGTTAATGAGCAGACTCCTAGAGACCTAAATTGAGTCACATACTCAATTTAGAGTCTATCAGTATGGCTATAGATACCTAATGTAACAAGGTGAATTGTGTACATATGTTTTTATTTATTTTCTGTATTGTTCCTCAAGGAACTCTTCTTCCTGTGATGTTATATATGGGATTCTTTAGCAAGTGGATGTTGCATCCATGTCTGTATGGAGGATTAAAATTTACCTATCCCCTGGAACAATGTGTGGCTCTCAAGCAGAAGTAAGTTGGTACTCAGTTGCATCCTTGCAGATGTTGAGGTGTCCGATGCCTTCTTTATATAGGACCTAGTGATTGTGTGGGTGGAAAGTGAGATCATCTAAGTGATCCAGGAGTCAGCTGATCCTGCACACTCACCCCACCCCTCCAAGCAAAGAGAGAGACTGAGTTGTCTCACTGGGTATTGTCTGCACTGGATCTGATACAAATGTGAAAGAGGGTTAGAACCACCCCTAACAGTAGCAGCTGTTGCTTATGAGTCTAGGTGTAGAAGTTCACTTTGAAATTCAAGGAACAGTGGGCTCTTATACCAGCATGAGGGTAAAATGGTACTGTTGTATCCAAAGGTAACTTGGTGTTTTTTGGGCAAGTATTAAGTGCTCTAATATTCTAGCTCAACTATGTGTTATGCAGCATCTAGAAAGGGACCACCCACCAGACAGCTGGGTTTGAGTTGTAGCTACTGGGATTTTGTGCTCAGAAACTCCCTTTTAAGTAGATTGCAGGGTAGGCTCTGATCTGTACTTCATTGATGCTGGACTTCTGTTTCCATTGCATAAAAATGAGACTGCTCAAGACAGGATGACTATAAGTCATAGTGCTTTTCACTAGATTAGAACTAGTCCATTTCCATCTCATATTTCTGTCTCAGTGCCCTTAAGCCTACTTTGTGCATCAATTCAAGCCTCTACAAATACCCTGCTTTTCCTCCAGCATATGGCATATTTAACTTGCCTGTGCCCTTTTCCTTCCCCATATTCAAACCTCAGACACCCTTATAAATTTTTTTTTTTTTTTTTTGTTAGCCTCTCCCAACAGACTGGCTTGGCTGGACTGGTTTCCTGGGAGGTTGGCCATTCACCTGTGTTTGGGTATTCTCACCTCAGTGGCTCCCATCAGTTGTTTCCGGTCTTGGAGCCACTCTTGACAGGAAATGTCTGGTTCCAGTGCTGGTGACAAGTCTGTGGCACAGTGGTTGCACGGTTGAACCAGAAATACCAATCTGTACTGACGTGTTGGGATTACCAAAGCAGGTTTCCTACCTCATGCAGGCAGTCTCTGGTAAACAGGAAGATATCTATGCCAAGCACAGAGAATCGTACAGAAGTTGAAGTAGATAAGGATATTCCTTGCTTATTTCTTAAAGTTTGCCCAATGGTAAGTGTCATTATATCATTGTTCTAAGGCTGAATGGAGAGCTGCTACTGCAGTATGAAATGATTTAGTTGTTCAGACTTGCACTGAAATAAATTTTGCCCTCCTTTCTCTTCTTCTATATCTCTGTCAGAACGGTATCTTACTCTTTTAAGCCTCAAGTGGAAAAGAACACAAAATCCTGGTCTCAGAAGTTGCCGTTATCATCTTTCCTTTTCCCCTGATTAATTGTGGGACAGTGAATGTAAGGCAATGGCCATGTGTTTAATACCAATTAATCAGAAGATAATAGCAAACATAAACATTCATGAGTTGTATAGCTGTTCTGTTTGTATTCACTGCTTTTCCTGGCATCACTGTAGTGAGTAGGTAGTATCAAAAAGTAGGGCGTACGTGTATGATATCTCAGAGCACTTGTTTAAACATTCTTCTTTGCCCTGTTGCATTTAAAACAATGAGTAGGAGATGAACTTTGACCACTGCACTTCATTTATCACTGTCTTGGTGACTAAAGACATGGCTAATAGCCAAGAGCAAAGGGCTCTGTATCCACTAATGGACACTTACTCTTTTTTGACCATGTTAATGTGTATACTCTTGAGTTTTTACCATTTCTTAACAAGTTAATTAGCAGAGGTTTTACATGTAAGGTTCTCAGTCTTTGCACAGATAGCCTAAAGAGAACTAAGTGGATTTACATCACAGTTAAGAATGACTGTAAGATAGTTTTAATCTATGCCAAACTTCGAAGAGATGTGTACTTTTCCAGTGCCACTCAGGCAAAAAGGGTCAAGTGGGTTGCCTCCAATTCCAACTCATGAATCTGCTTTCCCAGAGTAATAAGAAGTCAGTTACTACTTCAGTGATACTTTGTTCTCTTGATTGCGTGATGGTGTGTTTCAAGCTACTGTTGGTGTAGATGTTAGCCTAATAACAGGCTAGACTGTGACTGCTCAGTAGTTGTTGGTGTGTCTGCAGCTCAGTGTGTGGTTACTCAGCTAATGTGTACATAGGCAGCTTCATTAGAGGCAGTTTGGCTGCTGTCAGCAGGCAGGCAGAGCTCAGGATGATTTAGGACATGGACACTGAACTGCCTGCTGCTGTATTTATGCTGGTTTTACTACTAGGCCAGAGTGAATGAAGCTCTAGTCTTATGTTCATGATGCATTTGTCTTATCTATTTAGGCATGCCAGTCATTTAAGGAGATGGGAGAGAAGGTTGTGATTAGACTTAATTTATTGTTCGTAAACTATTAAGAGACAATAATTTACTGTAAGACTTATTGTAAGACTTTCTGGCTATAATGTCAAAGATGACTAGAAAAGGTAAAGACTGTTCTATACCTGTTTTTCTTTAGTATCAGTGATCTGTCAGCAGGTCTACTTTCATGAGATAGAGTAAATTTTATCCCTTACTTTGGTCTTGGGCACAAAATTAAATTTCACATTCTTTCAGCCTGTGAGGTTGCAAAAATTGCAGTTCTTTCACTTTTCTGTCTTTTCTTCCTATTTAGTGCAGTGTGCTCCCATACCCACCCTACTCAGTAGTTTACTGGAGCCTGAACAGACTTTATTTGCTGCAGTGCTGAAGATGTGCAAGAGCATTTGAAGTGAATTGATGTCAGTGAACTGACATTCCTGGTCTTCAGAGTGCTTCACCCTGAGGGCTTAGGTGTTGAGAGAGCTCTACTCTGATTCCTCTGCTTGGTCAGGCTTTTACTTGCCTTGAAACTCAAATCACAGATGTTTTGGTAAGGTGGTCGTTCCAGTGTAACTGTAGAGCTGATTCCTCCACCTTCATTGAAATACCATTTTGCCACTGTATTCTCCAGTGAATAGAAAACTTATCTTCTATGGCATCAGAATGTTTGATTGATTTCATCTGGGGGAAATGAGAGCGAGGACCTAATAAAGAGGATTATGGCAGTTTATGTATCGATGACAAAACAGTTCTTTTGGGCTTAGCTAAATCCTGGCTCTTTCAAACTAGTGAGAATTTTGATATATGTATGTATGTATACTTAGATTTGTCTTGAAAACCATCAGTCTTGCTCATTTTTGCTAAACTTCTAATATGTTATGTAACTGAATATAGTTTTTGGCTGTTTTGTAGTGCACTTGATGATACAGTTCAGGTGCTTTATAAGAACCATTACCACTCCTGTTTCTGTGGTGGCTTTTTTATCTTTTTTAAAATTTCTTTCTCCCAAATGAGCTACGTAGTATTTGACTTCTGCACTTCTGTCAAGTGCATTGATCCCTCCTTTGGTCAGAGGAGTTTCTCTCCTGATGCTGTGAAATAACATAGTCAGAAATAGGTCTGTCAGAAAAACTGATTTAGGATATATGATTTTTTTATTTGGATAGACATCTGTGCAGATATCTTTTGTGGCTTGTTGGATTTGCAGGCAAGGTTTGGGTTGTTCCCCTTGGAAATTGCAATACCAGGCCCGAGGCCTAACCTGAACTTGAGAAATCTGATCTCTTTGTTGTGAGTGACACCTTCGTCTTAAAATACCTAACTGTTAGACTGAGCAGGAAAACTTCACTAAAAATGGACCTATTCTAAGGAAGACACTGCTTTTATCTGTCAAATGAGATTATCCAGAAGGATTTCGCAGAAGTCTTGACGTGCAAAGGAAAGAGATCCTCTTTAGTTGCATAAGAAATACAAGTATCACAAAAGATTTTATACCAGTATCTCAGTGAAATTTTTCATACAAATGTTTCTTTACTCATCGTCCTTCCCTCCCCTGTGTAAGTGCAACTAAGTAATGGTTTTTGTATAGTTTAATTCTTTTCTTTTCTTTTCTTTTCTTTTCTTTTCTTTTCTTTTCTTTTCTTTTCTTTTCTTTTCTTTTCTTTTCTTTTCTTTTCTTTTCTTTTCTTTTCTTTTCTTTTCTTTTCTTTTCTTTTCTTTTTTTTCTTTTCTTTTTTTTCTTTTCTTTTCTTTTTTTCTTTTTCCTTTCCTTTCCTTTCCTTTCCTTTCCTTTCCTTTCCTTTCCTTTCCTTTCCTTTCCTTTCCTTTCCTTTCCTTTCCTTTCCTTTCCTTTCCTTTCCTTTCCTTTCCTTTCCTTTCCTTTCCTTTCCTTTCCTTTCCTTTCCTTTCCTTTCCTTTCCTTTCCTTTCCTTTCCTTTCCTTTCCTTTCCTTTCCTTTCCTTTCCTTTCCTTTCCTTTCCTTTCTTTTTTCTTTTCTTTCCTTTTCACTATGATGAGGATGGCACAGGACCCAAGAATGTTTCCTACAGTGTGGTCCTGTGTCAGACTCTGTTCAATGTGTTATTAGTAATTTATATACACATATATCATTTTTTAAAAATTCCTCTTTCCTTCTTCATGATTTTAGGAACTTGTCATTATAACATAGAATCTCAATTATTTTTTGTAATATGGCTTTGATCAGGCTCCATCTAAAGTAATATTTCTCTTTTATTCTTAATTTTGCAACTCTAGTGAAAGCACATTATCTTGCTAGATTGCAGAATTAAGTCATGGCAAGTTGCGCAAATTTTCCTCCTGCTCGGCATTAACAGATATGTACTATAGATTTAGAGTTGCTCAAGATTAGACTTCTATGTGAGTAAGAGCAGTTAAAAATATAACTTGTATTATGGCAAGTTTCAGAAGAAAATAAACAGAGTCTAATCTCACCCAAAATATAGTGGCAGTATTATCATTCTTGTTTGGCTTTTGTGATGCTTCAGTTCCCTAAAATCAATGACAGTGAGTATATGCGTAGTCTTAGTAGTGCACTGCCTTTTTTACTTCAATAAAATTTGATGGCATCCATACTGCAAATATTTATGTGAAATTGGACAGAGGGAGACGCTTAGATCACAAATTATAAATCTTTTAGAAAACATAACTTAATATTAGATTTTCAAGTGTGAAAAAAATATTTTTTTGTACCATATTAGTCTCTTCTCTTTTAATTTTGTTTCTTGAAGAGCCTAAGCTTGTACAGGCAAATGTTTGCTCTTTCCCCTCTGTGTATCTATCCTTCCTTCAGGTTCTTAATAATTTATAAGCCTGTAGGCCAGTTACAGGGAAACATTACTGAAGAGTAGATGTCTCAAAGTTATTCCTTTTCAACAACTTGGAGAGACACCGCTTCCCCAGTTAAGTATGTGACCACAAGGCTTATCTTTTATTGAACATCTTCATTTCAGTTTTGATGATCTAAGTTAATAGGCGAGGTGAAAAGTTGTGGTTGGAGGTAGAATCTCTGATTAGATTAATTAGAGTAGAGAAACTTGAGGGTACATAGGCTTTTTCCTACAGAGCTTGTCTTGCTATCTGTCTTTTCAGTCATGAAAGCATCCAAAGGAATGGGAAAACATAGAGAGATACTGGAAACCAGGCTGCTTTTCTAGTTCTACTCCTAGCAGAAGCATATTTCTCTGGCTTGGGTTTGGTTTTCTGTCTGGCTTTTTTTTTTTGTTTGTTTTTTGTTTTGTTTTGTTTTGTTTTGTTTTTTGTTTTGTTTTTTTGGGGGTTTTTTTGGGGTTTTTTTTTGGGGGGGGTTGGTTTGGTTTGGTTTTTTTTGTTTGCTTGGTTTTTTTCCTGAAACCTAAGAAAAAAATTAATTGGGTGAAAAGACAGAAAGATGTTTGTGGAAGAGGTGGAGATGAGTCAGTTTTCTTGCATTGTTCTCTTGATTCCGTAAGATTTTGCAGTGGAAATACACAGCCTGGTATAACCAGAATCTTACAAAGAGTCAGCAGAAATAGTTAATTGCCTCTTGTTATACTTTGACATTGGTGCAAATCTGGTCAAGAGAAACACATGGTTTAAGAGAAATTGTGGACTACATTCTTTGTTCTGTAGGCATCTGTGTGTGTGCTTGCATGCATTATTCACACAGGTAAAATTTATTATGAACAGAATTCTCTGCACAGTAAAGTTTTTACTTACATGGGGGTTTCTTTGGCTTTAAATATTCACTCCCTCTTTGCTTCTCTGCATCTATACCATGTCTTTTTCTCATTCTATCACTTTTCTATATGAATCAAAATAAATTTGAGTGGTATTAGATGATATTAGAACATTACCTTTCAATTTGTTTTCTTCCAAAGTTATACAGAATACAGAATTTATACAGTATGTTATAGATTACATGAGTTTTTATTGCAACTTACACAGAGGGTAAAAATACATCTAATGTATTTTTTTTCTTTTATATTTCCCTAAGGTTATTAGTCACCACATATAGATTTACCAAGCGGGTTTTATTCTTCAAGACAGCAATTTAAATTTTTTCCTTTTCTTGATTAGTGGTTTATCCGTTTTTTACCATTTTAAGGTCTCATTAAAAGAAAAAACAGAGGAGTAATACTGAAATAGAAAAAAAAACTAAACCACATCCTGCTGACTATGTTCACAATTCAGGCATAATAGCTAAAATGGGGAAATCCCTCTAGATCTCTTCTTTCCTACTTAAAGCCAGGTCTTCTTAGCAAAATAAGTTGTGCGGAGAGACATGACCTAGATGACTGTAAGAAATGTTTGGCATTGACAAGATTTTTTTTCATTTCTTTCTGCAGATATTGCTGTTGTAGAGATGAGTGACGCCTTCCGTCAACCTTCCCTGTTCTACCATCTGGGAGTCAGGGAGAGCTTCAGCATGGCTAACAACATTATCCTCTACTGTGACACAAATGCAGAGTCTCTGCAGTCACTGAAGGTAGCTCTGGGTGGAAAAAGAGGGTTGGAGGGCAAGTCACAGCTAGTTTAACACTTGAAATAGGCTCTTTCTGTAAGAAATACACATGCCACTTGTGGTTCAGAACAGAATAGCAAAAATGTTCTGCGGGCTGGTAAAGATGTCTACAATGAAATGCTGTAAAAGTCAGTTTAGTTTTCTAAGAAGAAAGATTTAGATTACTTGATCGCAGTCAGTTAAATACCTAGCTGTTACATGGCTGATTATGGAAACAGAAGTTTGCCATATTTGGAATGAATTGAAACTAAATACAAGACTTTGTCATTCAAGGGAATTACTGGTGTTTGTGGTAAACTGTTACATAATAACAATTCTGTGAGAGTGGTAGTGTGTAGGCAGCAAAATAATCCTTAGGCTTTAGCTTCTGTCTAAATTAGCAGTTTTCTTCCAAACCTTTTGGGGCCTCCTGGTACCCCCTGCTAAATCTTGCTGAGTTGCAGCTGTTTGCACCAGGTAGCTGAAGGATTGCTGTGCTGGAGATTAGTAGCAGTGTAATGGAGTCAGTAAAACAAAAGTTGTGCCTCAATGCACAGTATGGTACTTTGGTTTAAGGCAAGAGGGTGTTTTAAGATAATCTATGGGGCTGTGAATTTTGTCAGCCAAGGAATTGATACTTGCTTCCTACTGCAACTATCCAAAAGGTTTAGCAACTTCCATGATGGGAAGGGATAGATAACTTGGATGGCCTCTTTTCAATTACTTCCCCTCTCTCAGATGCATTGGCTTTACTTAGGAGGTGTTTCATGCTCTTGCACTTCCCTGCCAGGCTTTGCTGAGAAGAATTTAGTGAGCAGCTTGGTGAGTCAGACTGCAGTCTGGGCACCAACACCACTCAGGAAGCAGGCTATTTGGTTTTAATTTTGTCCCATTTTTTTCAAATTGGCCTTATATTTGGGACGGACATGCTTAGTAACTCAGTTTCTTCCCTCTGTGTTCCCTCTAAATTTTCTCAGTTAACTGGACTGCTTGCAATTACTTCCTTTCTTCTTCAACACAAAGAATATAGAGATAAAAGCCCTAAAAATAATGATAATGATAAAAGATGAATCTGGGAATTGAATTCAATTGTGTAAGTACAATTATCTACAATGTAAGCAGAGCAAAATTTCATTGCACTGGGCAAAGGGCCAAATACCCAACCCCCACTGACAAATCACTTGGGGTGAGGCATCAGGCTTTCTTGGGCACTTGGAAGAACTTTTTACTAGTTTAGAAGCTGGACTTCGTAAATAGGTCACGTGCTGGACTCCCACTGGCATCAGTGGAAGCGCAGTTCTGTGCAGGGAGAATTGGATGTCACAGTGGCCACCAGTACTCTGCTGACTGAAAGAGCTCCTTCGGTTTCCCTTAGCTTTGAACTGGGCTTGTGTTTCTGCTCTTGATAGTCTGTAGGAAACTAGTCAGAGAGCGAGACACTTTCCATATTATTTAGTAACTGCCTAAAAAAAGCAGCTATGGGCATACTGGGATGTCTGCTGAGGCAGTGTTTGTTCCTGTGTTTGTTACAGCCAGCAGGTAAGAGTAGGAACAATGCAGGAGAGCACGAGGAATTTTAATCTTGTATGGAAGGGGGAATTAAAAAACTGAAAATGAAGGAAATACAGATCTGCAGCACATGATTTAATCAGGGCACAAAGCAATGTAAGTGAACTTTTGCTGGTGAAATTTTATTTTGCATAAACGTTCAGGACAGGCTGGGCAGGGCTTTGATCAGCCTGATCTAGCTGAAGATGTTCCTGTCCATGCTGAAGGATTTGACCAGACCTTTATGACCCACACTTGGAAAGTTAGAAACAGTCATATGTGAAACATGCCCCTTTCAACAGGGAGAAGAGCAGTTTTATCAAAGCCTGACTTAAGCAACATGTGAAATATGATGCTGTGCTTGTTTTTAATGCTGTTGTGCTGGTGAAGCTGCTCACCAGTGCCAGTGGCAGAGGCAAAGCTGTCTGATAAATCTATTATGGTTATCAATTCCTGGGATCAGAACTTGCTGAAACATCATGCTGGAAGCAAGATGATCAGAAATGGTTTACACTTGAGCTATACCACCTGGATTAGTGTGCAGGAATCAGCTCTTTCCAACTTTGTGTGCTTCTAATTCTCTGAAAACTCAGTTGAAAATGTTAAGATATATTCTTTCCATCTGATTATAGAGCCAAGTGAATTTCAAGCAGATTTGTAATATTTTAAAACCTCATATGAATATTGCTTTTACTATTCCTTTTGATTGCTTCTCCTGGTAGCAAAATGTTACTTACTATATTTGACTTTTTGAATATGAATAGATGTTTATTAATTGACAACTTCTGGATGTTATCCCTCTAGGAAAATTTATAAGTGGAGGGACATGTATATATGTGTATGCATGTATAGTCACATGCAGAAAGGAGGTATGCTCTTATGTATATATAAGTTGTATGTATCTACTTGGTTCCATAGTAATTTTGTCTCTTCTGAGACAATACCACATTTATGTTGATTTGACAGGTATAGAAAACATCTGTCAACCAACCTTTTTTTGTCATGTGTGCAAACAGTAATATTAGAAACTCATACTGATCAAATATCCTTCCTAGTGCTATCAACATTATTTTCTTTTTTTTTTCTTTTTTATTTCAGGAAATTATTTGCCAGAAGAATAATGTAAGTATGATGTATGGATTTCAGTTGAATTATAAACATTCCAAACTTTTGTTTCATTTAATGCTGTTTATATTCTGTTTTCCACTTGAATCATTTAGCACTCTCCCACTGTATTTTACAGAGTTAGATGTAGAATTCTGGAAATTCTAGCAGCAAATCTGAGGATATCACTTGGTTGCTAGGTACCAGGCTCGCTTCTTACCTTGCCTCTATCAGTGGTATTTTCTCTGCTGCCTTTCCTTGTCTGTCATATTATCTCATACCCATTTGCATTTGTCATTTTATCTTTTTGTGTTGTTGTTGCCTTTTACTGTACAGTGTTCTTTAATGTTTTTTAAAAAATGCTCTATTAGAAAATAGAGTTATTTGGAAACTGTTGCTCACTTTAGAAACCCATGGCTACAGCTCTGAAAAAAAAGAGAGAATATATATATGTGTGTGCATGTATATATGTGTATGTGTAAATATATATATGTGCATGTATATATGTATATATATATATATATACATATGTATGTATATATATACATATATATCTATCTGTGCATATATCTATGTATATATATATGTAGGGATATATATATGTATGTATATATAGATGTATGAGTGTATATATATGTATGTAATACGTTTATAAAGAGAGTATTTATTTCTAGAAGTTGAGTCCTAGAGCCTTTTAGTCCAAGTGCAGTGCAGATCCCAGTGGTCTGAGTGCCAGTCATTATTAAACTGCAGTTTTCTGCACCTTAGCATCCCTTTGGTTTCTGAGGTTGACCTTCCAAATCTCCCTTCCCTTTTTCATTCCCAAGTTCAAGGGAGGCAGACTTGTGGCTGGGAGAGCACTGTTTTTTCACTGTGGTTTGTTCTGGCGCAGCAGGGCCAGTCATGTCAGAATATATAACTGGCATGTTGAGTTGTTCCTGGCTTCACTTCGTGACTTACTGGTAGCCACATTTGCTAAGATATAATTTCATAGAGGCTAGTCAGTGCTGTGCTGGTACCCTGAGGTGCTATGTGCATGCTGTACAATTCCATATATTTGAATGAAATTTTCTAGAGGGGCTTATGAAGTATTTAATTTCAGAAATTGACCAGGTTTTATTTTTCTCAATGCCATGAAAACTGCAGCATTCCTGATTTTACTTCTTTATTTAACAGTGGATTAAGTAATTACTTTTGCCAGTATGAAATACGACTCTTTGAAAAAGATGCAGTCTTTTCTCTGCATGGAGTTTCTAAAGATGGCTTCAAAAACAGTGCAAGCTTTGGTCTAATGCTGCATTTTAAAATACAGGGTTGTTTTTTTTTTTTTTTAAACCGAAAAAGCAAAGAGGTTTCCCTATAGAGTTTCTGTATAGCTCTTAACCAAAGAGTGCTTTTCAGACACTCACAGAAGGCTGTGAAGGATGTGCTAGACTAGAAATCTCTCTCCTTTCTCTAATGAAAGTGGAAGAAATGATCAGTTAGGCCTTTTACATTAAATGAAAAAGAACAGTAAGGCCTTTCTTGTAAATGAATGTATTACATTCTGTGTTTTTGTTCTGGTGGCCCAGGACCTAGGGAAAATGATGTGTGACTAATGTAATATTCCTGGGAGGGTAGAGGGAAGAGCTCTCTTAGCAGGCAACTAGCACGAGATGACTGGTACAATAGAATAAAGGGGAGATGTCATCTTGTCCTGTCTTTAAATGACCAAGGAGCATTCAAGGAGAGGTATGATAACTTGGCCTTCAAAGGATTGTTCTGTTTTCCATTTAAATTTGGATAGGTGACTGTGACACTGTCATTTATCACTTTTAGAAATGCTTCACTGTGTGCTAGAAAAAGAATGTGTTCCTTGAAAGTCTCAGATGTTTTCAAGCACACCCACATAACATCTTTTAGGGGAGGAAGTATTTTCCCTGGGATTAGAAGAGGGAAGTCAGTGAAATGGTTTTAGCAGCTCCTTTGTCTCCTTTTTCCTCATTTTTTCAGTATGATGTCAGCCAAATTACCTGGAAGTAGACATTTCACAATATTGGTGCATGCTAACTACTGAATAGAGTACCTGCTTCATAAAAATCTTGTTTCTTCATAAATTATAAGATACTTGCATAAATGGGTATGACAGAGGTTCTGTTCTAGAGAAGCCACGTCTCTGATGCCCACCCTTACCAAAAATAGTCATGTGCGTTACTAATATGAAAAAATAATGAAATTCACATATGGATAAGCAAAGAGTTCAGTCTTGCTGTTCTAGAACATGTTTTTTAATAGCATGCAAACATCAACCGTATCAGGATCATGGTATCCTTGGCACCAGGGGATTAAAAAGGTTGCAAAACAAGTGTGTGTTTATCTATATATATCTGCCTAACTGAAATGCCTTATGTTTGCTTTTCCTAAACCTAAAAATAAGTGGGATTAAAAAAAATCTATTGCTGACTGTTTTGTTCTTCTGACTGGATTTTTGTGCTTCCTAATAATAGTCAATACAATGTTGCATAGCAAGGATAAGCTGCCTGGAGCCTGTCTGGGCAAAGCAGTACAAGATAACGTTGGCTTATTTCCTGTTATATGTGGTTTTATAGCTATTTAGTTGGACCTTTTCCAAATGTTCCAGTAATACCAAAACCATGCATTTTTACAGGGAGTGATACCTTAACAGGAGGTAGTTACTTTGCTGGTTGAAAGCTTAAGTTTAGTTTTTGCTGTTATCTGATTTTTGAGGTCAATCAAGCAGCAGGGGCATTCTAGAAATTACTAGTAAAGAGTTTTAGTCATAAGATGTTGCTATAAAGGTTATGGTTCATGACTGTAGATTGCTAGTTTTAGCTAACCAGTTTTAATTTCATCATAATTCTCCACTGTTTAAATTCTACAACCTTTGGATGAAAGTTGCAGGTCTATTCATTTTTTTAAAATTTGACTTCTTGCTGAGTCTGAGTGTTTAATATGCTTGTATTCTACATGTAGTTTGCAACCCATTGTGGTAAGTTACACCTTGATACAGTGAACACCTTTCAGTTCAGGCTGCTTGCTTGCACCAGGTTGGAGTGGTGGATAGCCTCAGGGGCTGCCTGGGGTGTGAGACTGCAGAACAGCTCCTGGTCTGATCAGAAGGGCCCTTGGAGGCAGTGGGAATTGTTCTCTTGGGCAGCTGACTTGCAGGCATTAGTGATTAAACAGCAGGGTTTGTGTTGTATGGCTGGGCACCCTTAGTAGGGTTTTGCTTTTCTAACACTTGAAGGGATCAGATTGTAGTGATAGGACAAAGGGCAACGACTTCAAGCTTGAAGAGCCTGAAAATCTATGTTTAGTTTAGGTATTAGGAGGAAATTATGTACAGTGAGGGTGGTAAGGCACTGGAACATGTTGCCCAGAGAAACTGTCAATGCCCAGTCCCTGGAAGTGTTCAAAGCCAGGTTGGATGGGGCTCTGAGAAACCCGGTCTAGTGGAAGGTGTCCTTGGCCACAACGCAGATGTTAGAACTGGATGACCTTTAAGGTCCCTTCCAACCCAAACCATTCTATAGCTTTATGATTGCAATTTTTACTGGTTTTCCACAGCCTTTCCTAATTGCCTCTTGTTTAAGGTGTAGCTTGAGAGACAGTTTGGTGTAGTGCTCCTTTAATGTGAGTGGGAGAACTCATCTGATTCTGAGATCCCCAGTGCAAGAGAGGCATAGAGCTCCTGGAGCAGGTCCAGCACAGGGCAACAAAGGTGATGAAAGGGCTGGAGCATCTCTTAGGAGGAAAGGCTGAGAGAGCTGCGCCTGTTAGGCCCTGAGAAGAGACAGCTGAGGGGGGACCCCATCAATGTCTACAAGTATCTGAAGGGAGGGTGTCAAGAAGATGGAACCAGGCTCTTTTCAGTGGTGCCAAGGAGTAGAACAAGAAGCAATGGGCAGACACTGATGCACAGGAAATTACACCTGAATAGGAGGAAGAACTTCTTTACTGTGCAAGCGACTAATCACGGGAACAGATTGCGCAGTGAAATTGTGGAGCCTCCCTGACTGGAGATATTCCAGAACTTTCTAGACACAATGCTGTGCCATGTGCTCTAGGATGACGCTGCTTGAGTGGGGAGGTTGGATCAAATTACCACCGTGGTGTCTTCCAACCTGACCCATTCTGTCACTCTGGATGAGGCATTCCAGAGGTATCTGCAAGCTCAGAATCTCCATATAGCTCCTATTAAAAGACTGTAGCATAGGGTATGTTTAACTGTTGGTTTCTTTCACCATGGAAATAGGGGTAAATATTTTTAATACTCTCCATCCGGCCAACAAGAGATTTGTGGCCAGTTTTATTTTTGATATCCAAGTATGTAAAAATGCTATGTAACCTTCAGTAAATATTTAGCTGAAAAGGATAACTGTGGTATTTATTATTTATGATATAACACTATCTCTTGCTTATTCTTTAATTTTTTTAATTCTTGACTAATATATTTGACACATAGTTTCCTATGAAAAAGTTGGTAACTTTTTTCCTATGTAAATATGATGCAAGGATCATATAGGCTGTAAGCTGATTTTTAACAAGCATTTAGGATGTAGCATGGCTGCAGTAGAATGCTATTGCTGGGCATATAAAGAAAGAATATATTCTCAAAACAAAGGGGAAATATTTGATAGAGTAGATCCAGTCTTTGTGCTTCAGTTCATTTGAGGCATGAGGCTTACTTAAGTTCCTTTTCAAATCAGTAGTAAGGCTATTATTCATGTGAGTGGGATTTAAAGTAAACCTAAACTGAGTCTGTATTCATTAAAACATCAGCACATGTTGATTTACTGTGTATTTGGGGGATGGAGGGAATAGATTTAATAACTTGGTTTATGATTTTGCCATCTGCTACACATAATACCATGTGCAGTGAGAGAACTACCTTAAAAATTTTACCAGAAGAATTGAAATAAAAGCAGATATTTCTCAAAAGGATGAGTGGGAGAAATAGAAAAAAGCTCTCTTAATTAGAAGAGTGTCAGCAGGAAGAACAGTTCCTACCGTGAGAGATACTGGCTATTTTTATTACTTCAGCTGATTTTTTTTTCTTTTATTAAAGTTACATTGGATGCTGACCTGAAGCTTTGGCAATTGGGTGAGATTCTGCTAGATTCTCCCATGCATGGCTAAAGAGTCATGGTTTTGGTTTGGAGGATTGTTGTATTCTTTGACACTTCTTTTCTTTGAAGGTAGTTTTCGTCTATTTGTGGATATTTGACTACTAAATGATCCCAACAGAGCAATGTTAGTAAAGAGCCTTAGGGAATTGAAAGGACTGTGCATCACTGACTCTGTAATTTTTCAGTCTTCTCACATTTTTTGAAGAAAAACTCAAGATATGAGAATTAATTGGTCAGAACTCAAATGTTCCTTTGTCTAGCACCACCTCTTTTTAATCCGTGCAACTTTCAGAAAAAAATTCTTTTGTATTACATCTGATTTATTTTTGAGGGAGAGATTAGTGTTTATCTTATTTCATTATGTTCTTTCTAAGAAGACGTGATCTCCCCAATTCAAGTCCTAAAAGCTGTCCTTTTCACAAGTAGTATCTCTGTTGAAGAGGGGAATATTGAAAGAAGGGCTGATTTATATTCTTACTGTGATCATTAAAGTGTAAGTATATTTTTTATTATCTCTCAAATACAAATAGGTGCTATATTAATTTCTTTCAGAAGCTGAGAGAGGATATTGAACAAGAAAGAGGTGCTTAATACTCCAGTGACCATTCGTCTAGCTAGAAGCAGCCTCGTCTTAAATTCTGTAATTATAGAGCTATTAAGAATGATCTTACATCTCTAACTGAAATTACTCACACTTTGAAATTGTTAAATTTGTCCTCAGTAGATGAGGAAGGGACATTAGAAAAATACACAGCAATTAAAACATTTGCAAAAATTAATTACAGATTCTGTCACTTAGTTGTAAGCACTTAATGTGTGTAGCTGGCGCCAGCCAGCACTTCTGCCTTCTGATTGGTCTGACTGATATGATGAAATGGGCTGACATGGATAGTCAGTCAGAAAATGACCTGATGTTGCCAGGTTCTGAGTGTGCTGGTCCAAGGCTTTCAAAGATATGTATGTTCACATCTCCCAGATAGAAGTAGTTGAGCTGATCTGACAGCTTAGGCCAGAATCACCTGTCTAATGTCCAGAGTTCTCGTGCATCAGTCTGGACCACAGTACGTATCATCAAACTCTATGCAGACTCAAGGCCTGTCCCAGCCCTGGCTGTTTTCAGTACTGCCTTTCAACATACAACTCTGGTGCTCTGCAATCCCTTTGTAATTTTCACTAGTGTAATTTGAGCTTTTGAACCTTAAATAATGGAGGTTTTATAAAGAAAGAAGGTTGCAAAATGAAACTTGCAGCAGCTGTTCTTGATTGGAGGGGTCTGTTCCCACCCCCTTTTGAAGCCTCTCTATTCAATCCATGTTATGTCTTGACATAACAGAATATTACAATTGTATTTAAAATGCTGCTCCTTCAAAAATATCCTGGTTTTATTGAAAGGCTTCTATCTGTTACTTTCATTATACATGATATGCTGAGTTACAAGAATGGATCAAAGTAAAACAATTTTGTCTTGTGTGCTAAACTGACTTAGAATATAGAGGGAAGTCAAGGTCAGAAAAAATACTAGATTTTGTAGGATCAGAGTTGGGATGGAGTATTGCAGGGCAAATTTTAATCAAATAAATTAAATATATTTAACCTTCCAAGTCTAGTAATATGCACTAAGTGAAAATGTAAAGCAAAGTGTGAGCAGGTGGCAAGTGTATGTCAGAAAGACTACCCGATCCTTTCTGACTTAAGTTAGTGTTGCTTATATTTTGACAAAAAATGATGAGAAAGAATTATAAGTGGCTGAGACAGGTTGCATCACCTGATGAATGAGGAAAG